>NC_133011.1:22607500-23857500 GCF_048564905.1 Vicugna pacos
AGAAGAGCCACTGGAAAGGAAGGAGGGTAGAGTAGAATGAGGAGGAGGTTGATTACTGTCATAAAACCTTACTACAGCATCCCGAATCAGGGAGCTGCATTCACACCTGGAACCATTTATAAATTCTTTTGCGAAATGCCAGTCTAGTAAATGCTTCGCCAGCCGGTAATTCATGAGCTTTATGCAGCAGTTGAAACCAAAGGAGGTAATGGCCACAGCTGTCAGGCTCCAGATGCTCTGGGGCCTGGCCCCACCACGTTGCCCCTGCATCCATGTGGAGGAATGCTGG
Source organism: Vicugna pacos (assembly GCF_048564905.1). NCBI lineage: Eukaryota > Metazoa > Chordata > Mammalia > Artiodactyla > Camelidae > Vicugna > Vicugna pacos. The sequence continues at coordinate 22,607,790 of NC_133011.1, forward strand.
GAACTGGGCACATCACCACCGTTCGCCCTGGCCTTCTTCCAGCAGTACTAGCTGCATCTGGCCTGGGAGATGGCTGCTGCCAGCAGCGCCGTGTTCCCCAGGAGGCTGGGTGCTGGGCTGCAGCCAGGCTAGGAGAGTTAGACCTCTCCACTCAGGGCACATGGTCCAACCTCATCTGCCGATCTCCCCCAGAGTCTCCATGCGGGCTCTGTGTTCCCCAGCACATCCAATCCTGAGAAATGACATATTTCTGTAGCCAACAGAAAAGATGGAATGAAAGCCACACAGATGAAAAGTCATGTCATTTATTAATAATTTCTTTTTGTTTTCTTCTATAAATTGGAAGGAAAAAGTCTTTGGTGACACTCTCTATAAAACAATCTATCTTGGATGGCAAAACCCAGACATAAAGTTACACAGGTCAGTGAAGTAAATCAAGATCTATGGCTTTGTATTTTCTCTCAGGCACACGCATGTGCACACACACACACACACACACTCACACATACACACACACACACAATTCAGGGCTTAATTGTACTAACTCATTAATAATCTATAACAAATGGGGAAAACACTTCAGAAAAGACCTGTGATGATACTAAAAAGAATATTGGCAACATATTAGAAAACCGTCCCAAGTGTACATTGTAGACAAAATAAGGTATACTTTTTTTTTTTGCTTTACAACTTGCCCCCTAAAATAGTTTCAGTTTTCCATGTCTTTCTTCCACCTCCTCGACATATCCAATACAAATTTTTCTCTCAAAATAAATATACAAGGTTCATTACATGGTAACCAGGTCGTCTGCATGGCCCTAAATTTAGTAATAATTACAACCAAAAGGATAGGAATGCATTCCTGTAAAAGAACAGAGAACTATTGCAGAAACCAAATGGCCTTTGAGACCTAAAAGGCAAATCATTACGAAAACAGAGCTCCTGAAAGGCTAGCCTGACTTGATTTTAAACAAGGGTGAGACCCCGCTAATCTGAGGGCTCTCCCAGTGGTTCCCACTTATGTCTTTTCCAGAGGAGACTACAGCCTCCCTCCCCTATTTAACTGGGCGGTGGAAATCCCAAATTTGGGTAGCTCATCTAGGCTCCTGACATGGAACCTACTGGAACTCTAAATTAATGACAACTACAGACAGTCCCTGCTACATACCAATCATGGAAATAAAATCTTTTGACTTTTAGAAAGGGCAAAAAGGGGAGATGGTTTCCAGGGGTCACTTTTGTTATCAAGATTATATTGCAAACAGCAGCTCTTCTAGTCACGGCTTCTGGACGGCGTTGCTGAGTTGATGGGAGAGACTGTGTTCTTAGGAATCACGATGCCATTTTTTAAAAAACAGACTTGGAGTCAAGGAGTAATTGGATGTGTACTCGCTGAAGTTCTAAGATGGAAGGAGACAAGTCTGGCAAAGCCTGGTATTAATACTTATTCACTGAGCCAAAGCAATGTTGCCCCCCTCAGCCATGCCTGAGAGCACGAGCTCAGCAGTGGAAGAGCTTTCTTGGTTCAACCTGGCCACGATGACAAAGCTATCTGAAAGGTTCTTGTCCATTGTCGCTGCCAGTGGAAACAAATGAATTCAGCAACTGAAGCCCTGATGTCCTACCTGCATGTCGATTATCTTAACCATTAGAAGGCAAGGACATTTGAGAGTTCATGGTAACAACTGGTCCTTTTTAAAAGTGGAGCTCTCAGAGACCTGAGGGAACATGACTTTCAGGCCTGGGAAGCTTGCCTTGGCTTTTGCATCCGTAATTCAGCTCATCCAGCAAGAGTCATTCAGATTCTAAGCTGGCGGGTCTGCCTTCACTCCCACCCTTTGAACAGGTTTGATTAAAATTTGATTACTTCTTAAATCAAGAGCTCTTTTTTTTTCCCTCATAGTACATAGATCTGTTCACATTCATTCATCTCACCCCTGATTAAAGTTCAATAACCTTTATGAAAGGCCACTGGTATAATATTCCTGTAAGTGACCAGGTTGTCAGAACCACTAAAATAAAGGCTAACATAGCCTACTGTCAATGAAAAACAAAAATCACTCCAAAAGGAAAACTGAAGGAAGCAACCGAGATTGATCCTTCTTTGAGCACCATTTGTAACAAGAAGAAATTAAACTGTAATGCACATAAGATGGCAGGTAGGAGAGACTGCACTTTCTTCTGAAGCACCCTATTGGACAGCGTGTCAACTTGATCAACATGATACGTCCAGGTAGGCCTACCCAGCTAGGTTATCTTTTGTAACATGACTACAATGACTATTTCATGGATTTTTTTCTCTACAGCCTTAATTTTGGGTCATTTTGTTTTCAACAAAGGTGATATGTTTCATGGATATGTAAACTTAATTTGATTTTTATAAGCCTTTTCACATGAATATATACATAAGCCAGCTTCAAAAAATTATTTTTAAGATATGTCCTAACATGGAGCTGGAAAAAGATACTGCGTGGGAATCCTACGTGGCCGAGTCCTCTATGGAGTTTCTGCATGAAATTCATTATGTGGTTGGCACTGTACTGTCTGGTCTTGGCTTCTTCCCAGGTCACGTTGGCCGACTGAGGGACCTCTTGTTATCATTAAAGTTGACTGAGAGGTAACTCCTGACATCCTACAGAGATGGTTATGATTTGTCAACTTGCTGCGCTGAAACACAACCCTTGCCTAAGTGAATTAAAATTACATCTTACTGCTGGGCCTTGGTGATTTGCTGAGCATTGTTCAATTCCCAGCTGTAGGTTCCAAATGGGAAAAGAACAGACTAGCCAGCATTCCAAAGAGGTGTATTCTGAGAATGACCTAAAATGAAACCATGGAGACTTCAAGTGGCTGAAAAGTGTGTCAGATCTTATCCTCACTTATATTTACCATCTTTTTCCCCACCACATGACATACATTGTTTGTGGAGAACATGCCCTGGGAGCTCTGTGATCGGTAAATCTGGCAAATCAGTTCCCTGAATCCATTCGTGTGACTGACTGGTACAATGAGGGACACAGATCTGCAGGCTATGATGACAATATGAGTTTCAGGCTGACTTGGGGTTGTTGAACAAAATATTGCATTCATTTTTGCAAAGGAGAAAGATACGAGAATTTGGCAAACCTAGAAAATTAAATACAAATTTGCAAAGGCCAGATGATTTAGGATTAATTGCTAACACTTTAAGATGCTGAGAGCTTCACCTTAAATGGTATGAAACCCATCGGACTGGTTATTTTATAGAAGGAAACATTTCGTGCAAGTACCACGGACCTAAGAATTATTTTTCAACAAATACATAAGAGATAGTCACATCCTCTTGGCAGAAAATGTCTCACGTATAAGAGTGGCCTAAGGCTGGGTCAAATTGGATGAAAGAATTATTTAGGGAGCTCTTCTGAGTCACAAGGCTGCAGAGAAAAACCTGTCTTTCATTGAAGTTCATTGCCTGTGCACCACTCCCAACACAGCATCTGGACATGTGGGCTCTGGTCCCCATGCTGTCGCTAGGCAGCATATGGAGTCACCTCTCCAGCATTCACAGTGCAGTCCCTCTTGCACTCCCTTTGCAAGTTCCTCTTTCTCTTTCAGATGTCTGCAAAACTAGGATCAGTTAAAGTCTCCTGGATATACGGTTTCCACTGACCTAAGCCAGGCACTTGAAGTGATCTGAACATAATTCTGTGATGAGGTTTTCTTCTAACCCAACACTGGGAAAAGATTTATGAGATGTATGAGAGCTTATGGGCAAAAAAAAAAAAAATTTTAAAGCGCTTCTTGTTTATTTGGCATAAGAGGTGGCAGGACGCAATAACGTCTTTCTTGTGTCTGTTCTCTCTTGCCTCTTCCAAGAAGAAGAAAGCTTTTAATATAGAAGTCTCCATCTCTTACAATGAAGTTAAGGGGTATATAATTTTTTCAGTTTGTAATTGCAATTTTATAATAATCAGAAGCTCAAAGCAGCATATGCAGGGATAGAAATGTTCTTTTCAACAAGAAGCACAAGTACACTGTGGATTCTGCATACTTAAAATGAAGCAAAACAGTATTCACGTTTGTTTCTGATTATTTTGTTTGCCAGAATCTGACTCAAAACAATGTTTGACTAAAAGTGGTATCAGGGTCCCAATGGTGAGGTACACCCTCCATCACTTCTTAGCAATCCTCATGTTTGATGGTGAGAATTTATGCATCATTCTTTCTTTTTCCATAGAGATGCTTCTGAAACTTGAGGTTTCCACAGCCAAGAAAGAGCTTTTCTTGTTACTCCTGGCCTGCCATCTATACACTCGTTCTTCCTTTGCCTCTAAACCAAAGCCTTTCTCTAGCTCTAAGTGGACGTGTGTCAGTGGTTGAATGTACAGTCTAGCCCACCTCCCTGAAAAATACTGGAGTACTGTTGTGGGTTCAATATTTCCAACTAACGTTCTGGTGGATCGTTTGCATGGTTCTGTGTGCAAATTGAACATTTCTTAATTATACTAGTGTTTTCTTGGTCCTAACCCCCCCACCCCCCAAATGAAAAAAGATTATCATACTTATCTATCTCAAACATAAAGCTTTCAGTTAGAATTGTCTACCTGGAGGTCATAATACTTTATCTCATGCAGCAACATTTTCGAGATAAAAGTTCAAGTCGATCTGCAAATTCAAAATGAAAAACAATCTGCACTGGCAAAGCTGAGTGATGAACTTGTCTTAATTATGCTCGGTTATTTCTTGACACTGGGTGGAGTGACTTACGGTGTTTTCCACGAAGTCTGAGCTTTCTGTAACTGCAGGAAACCCTGCTTCATCAACCATAATGCTGTTTGTGGCAAGAGGAGTAGCAGCTTTGAAACAGTCACAACCAACACAATTTTGATTAAAGAAAGAACTCTGGTTTTTAATAGTTTTGATCATTAAAAAAGTTTAAACCTGCATAGCAATCATTTCAAAAATAATTATTTAATGTTCCATAATTAAACTGTACACAACCTAGTCTTGGGACATAGAAGCCAGTGAGGTGAGTCTGGAGCAGTCCTGTGCAGTCCCAGGAGTCAGGAGTAGAGTTTTCATTGGCCTTTCTTTCCTTTTGTCATTCTGTTCGTCCCAGTTTATTTGGATGCTTGGCACAATCCGGCTCCGCTGCTGAGCGGACCTGCACTGGGAGGAGAGAGCGGCTGACCCCGTCCCTGCTCGCTTCCCCTCCCCCACTCGGCCGGGTTCCTCAAAGTCGCTCGATGTCTCGGTATTTCTTCCGCAGAATAGAGACCTGGTCTTTAAAGAGGACGGGGTCGAGCCTCATCTGAGAGTGGATCAGCGGCATGTAGCCAAACCAGCTGGCAAACGTATTCATGCAGCTCTGTCGCTGGGCAAAGTGGTCGGGGTCAGCCCAGCGGGAAGCCCGAGAAGTCTGGGGAAAGGGAGAGAGAGAAGCAAGACGATGAGACGGGTGCGTGCGACCCGACGGAAACGCAGCCGGAAGCGGAGGCAGGCACGGGGCACGCGGCGGAGCTCGGGGCTGGCCACCCCGCCGCCCCGTCCGTGTGTCTGGAGAAGATGCAAGCACTGATCCTGGTTTCCAGCCTCGCCAGAAGATTCTCCCAAGATACGCTACGTTCCTCAACGCCAGAAACATACAGAGGTCCACCGCGACCGACACGTTCTCTGGCCCAGTAGAACCATCTACCAACTGAACCTCAACTGCTGTGGTCACTAAATGTAAAACTTCTCTTGGCACTTAGGATCAAATACTTTGACTAACAACGTGTTTTTTGTTTTTTGTTTTTTTGGCTTCAAAGATAATTTTCTAAAATCCTCCTGTTAACTTGGTTGATTCGGGGTAAGTGGGAAGAAGGCTGCCATCTCTTTGGCTCTCTGTGTTGCCCCTAAGGTTGGTTATATATTTTTAGACCATTGAAATGACTGATATTGATTCAAAAGAAAGCCTTAAATGACTTGAGTGTTGAAATTTACATAGACCAACTAAACATAATGTCTTTAAAATCCTGTTTTTATGAAACAAGGAAAAGGTGGGCTGCCCGATTATGTGGGAAAAAACAAACATTTATGTCAACAGGCAACTGTTTAATGATGTGTGTGTGTGTGTGTGTGTGTGTGTGTATCCTCGTGCACTGTGAGAAAATACATTTGTAGGAAGGTACATTTTGCTGCAAAAATCACAGAGTCATCTAAAACCACAAGTGTCAACATGCTTGAAAGTAACCATCGAAGGTAAATATCAATGTCAGGTTACCTTGGGGCAGCAGCAGAACAAGAAACAAAACGCAATTTGTAAAGTGTTTTCATGAGCGCATTTGAGCCTCACAACAACCTGGCCAACTTATCTACCCAGGTAATACCAGCTCCACTGTACAGATGAGGAAGCGGATTCAAGGAAGTCAAAACTGTTCAAGGCTAGGAAGGGGCAGAAGTCAGGCTTCGTTCTTTACCATGTGTACTAGGAGAACTCTGCTTGGTAAATCAGAGACAGTATCAACTCCAGCTGACCATCTCGAGTCCGTATCAGAGCCGACAGTCCCAAAGGTACCTCCATTTTGCTCCTACATTGGGACGGGCGTGCAGGCCATTTCTGACTGGCCACTGGTTCCCAAAGGGCCAGACCCTCCACATCTGGCAAGTGATCACATATGCAGATGGAAACACTGTCAAGAGCTTAAGTTTATTCTTATTCTCTCTTATAAACGAAAAGAGAAGAGTCCGGCTGAATCACTCAAGTCTCTTCTTTGCCGTTAGATTTTAACACTTATTTTGGGTCAACCAGTGTATTAGAGATATCTTTCCTGTGTTACAAGGCATAATTTCAGAGCACAATATCCATTTACTCCACCAGTCACACAAACATTCAGTAAAGTAGTGTCTATGATGGGAGAGGGAGGCAAATACAGTACACATCTAACTAGATACAACTGGTTAGACTTAAGACTAAACTTAGATTGGTTATAAAACATATGTAAAGTCACTAGAAATATTGGTTTGGTAGAAATAGGCAAATCTGTGAAAAAGGTAAAAAACCAACCTCTAAGAAAACATATGTTATTAGTGTTCCACCCGTTTTGTGTATAACCTCAGGGGAGTGCATAGACTTGCTGAGCGAACAATATTAAAGGAATGGTGTGTCCTTAAATGAGATAATAAATATGAAAATGCCTGGGTACTCAATACATTTTGCTTGAATCTGAATAGTCTTTCAGTCTTCAAAATTACAAATTCTTGCACATCCTCTCGCCTGTCCTTTTAGCAGTTAGAGGGAGACAGAATTTTCCCACTAGACTCTTTGCTCACTAAGGACAGTAGCTTTGTCATAACCCATACCTAGAATAATCCTTGATAATCTGTACACATCTGGTAAATATTGGATGACAATCTTATAAACTTAAAATCCTGTAAATTTTTTGCTCTTACTAAATTTAGTGAATGAAGAACCATCCATTGTGTTCACATGAGGCCTGGCTATGTTTTCCTAGCAAAAGCTAGATGTATGTATGATGTTCAGGAACTGTTAGAACAAGGTACATGGAAACCCCCCAAATTGAACCACTATAACCATGTAAAGAATATTCTTTTATCCAAATCCTGTTGGATTCTCCATGATTTAACTTGGATAGATCCAAACATATTAAGGTTTTTGATTTCTTACATAGAGTATTAGGCTCTGTTTAAGATGAATAAAAGGATGCTGGGGTGTAGAAGAGTAAGTCGTGGAAAAAAGAGACCCCGAGATTCAACTCCGAGTTGTCTCTAATCCTGGGTGACTTCTGGCAACATGCTTAAACTCTCTGGGTCCTAGTTTTCTTATTTGTAAAAAGAGAAAGTTGGATTATAGTTCCCTGAACGTATCTTTAGTAGAACTTTTATGCCTCAACATTATATTTTACTTTGATAAACGATTTCATACATCTGATCTCAACCCTGTGACGTGGACTCCACCATTTCCACTTTAAAGATGAGATAATTGAGTTTCAGGAGGTAACTGATCGGCTTACAGTTGATAAATACTAGCTCTAGAATTGAAAAAAAAATCAAGTATTGGGACTCCTGGTCTACCTCCGTGATGCTCATCCAACTCAAGAGTAACCACCGGAAGGCTGGGTTGAGAGTGTTGTTAGTGCTTCATTAAATAAAACACCTACAATAAACTCACATAAATTCTTTGCAGGTCTTTAGAGAAGAGACATTTTTCTCATGCCACCTTGTAGGTCCTATGAGAGCTCTTATATTCCCGACATAAAGATACTCTTGACTTACACCTTCCCAATTACCCATGTGTCAACCACACACTCCCTCAGAGCTTTTGGATGTGTTTTTTCCCCTGATATTTCCTCATTATGCTTCCTAGAAGAACAGTGAGTCCTCATTGCCACAGACTGAGCCACGGGTGAGCAAAGCAACAGAGGAGAGCTTGCTTTCTCTTACCTGTCCCATCATTGTTTCCTTATACTGCTTCTTCTGGGTCACTTTGATTGGAGGCAATTTTGTCACAGCAGACACCAGGAAATTCATGAGTATGTCCTCACAGTTGGCCAATTGGTCCACCATGTTCTTCAGGCTGGCTGGCAGGTAATGGGTGTAAAGGTAGTGATAATATCTGTAAAAATCAAAGACAGGTTTCACTGGGGGCCATCATTATATAACAAGTGGTCTTCTCTGACAGAAAACACACACCCATTCTTCGAATCTCTACACATATCATGGATGGTGATGATGATGATAGTTATCTCTGATACAGTACTTACTATCTGCCAGGTCATGTTCTGAAGGGCATTATAAGAAATGCCTCATCTAATCCTTATAAGGAACCTATGATGTAGATACTGTTATTAATCCCTGTTTTACAGACAAGGAAATAAGGTACAGAGACACATATAGATGAGGATAGTGGTTGGCCAGTCTAACTTTAATATCAGGCTGCTTGATTAGAAACTGAATATTTAGATGGCAAGAGAAGTTACTTACACACAATCTTGCTTGACAATTTTAATTACTGGTTTAACCAGAACTGTATTCAATACTATCTCATAACTCTAAGTCCAACAATATAACCATTCCAACTTTTTTGGCCTATAAACTATGTTTCAACAACGTCAGAGCCAAACCCTAATTAATCTGGTGGTGCTCATCATGGAGAACCCACAATTAATTTGAATTATATTTTTTGGAGGGAGGGACATATTGCATATATTTATAGGAAAAATCACTTGAATGAATCAGATTCATCGAGTAGTGGCAGCAGGAAGAGGGAACAATGAACTCTTAAGAGGTGTGATCCTGACATTAAGATTCAGCCATCCTAAGTCCTTATACCTTGTGCATTTCCAACTCTGTTCTGGAGATGACAGAGTTCTCTATTTTTTACTAAAAAAGACTAGGTTAAGATTAATGCGTTTACCTTACTAAGGCAGAGGAGTAGGGACTTCAATAATGACTGAGTCAGGAACATTAGCTGTCTACGCTCATTAATTTGGCAATCTTAACCTGAGTCCTCTGGCTTTGAAGACCAAATATATGCAAACAGTTCCCAATTTTATATCTCCATTCCTGACCCTTTTCAACACACTTTTTTAAATGTCTTAATGTGTCCAAGACCAAACTCCTGCATTTTCCCTAATACCTCTTCCATCGACACCTTTCCCCAACTTTGTTAATGGCTTACTCTATCTTTCTAGTTCTTCAGGTCAAAAACCCTAGAGTCATCAAATTCTGTATCCAGTCTGTCAGGACATCATGCTGGAGCATCTTCAAAACATGCCCAGAATCTGACCACTGCTTATCACCTCGGTGGCTCACTTCCTGATCCCAGGCTCCGTCATCTCTTGCTTAGATAATGTCAGTTACCTCCTAATCGGTCTCCTGCTTCTCCCCTGGCCCCCTTAGAGTCTATCCTCAACACAGCCTTCAGAGTGGATGCCTAAAACATAAGATGTTCTGCTCACACAGCTGCACTGGCTCCCCGTGGCACTTAGAAGAGAGGAAAGTTCTCATGATGGATGGCAAGGTTCTGCATCCGGGCTCCCACAACCTCTCACCTGCCTGCTGCTCACTTCGCTCTGGTCACACTGGTCTTCTCCATATCTCTCCAGCATTCTGCCGCGGGACATTTATTCTAGCTCTTCCCTACGTCAGAGCACTCATCCTACAGAAATTCTCTAGGCTGACTTCCTCTTCTCTTTCAGTCTCTGCTCAAATCTCACCTGTTCAGTGGGGATCACCCCTGAGTGCCCCCTTCTCCACCTTCGGCACCCCTTATCCTTCACCCTGCTCTGCTTTGTCTTTCTGCTAAATTACTTACCTCCTTAACATATTATAGCATTATTATGTATACTGGGACTCCCCCCATTAGAATCTAAGACCTGCGTGGCAAATAACTGTCCCCTATTTTACTTGGTGGTAAATCCCAAACACCCAAAACAGTGCTGGGAGGTACTCAATTAAGTGTTTACTTTTGTTGTTGCTCTAAACACTCACTTACTCAGTATACTCTGAGTACGTCTCCACACCTCAGACCTACTGAAGATGCTGCTCTCCCATAATTTCTAGAAATACAATAAGCCAAGAGGTGTCACTGGTTTCGAAGACATGTTGGCCACAACAACAGAACTGAAACAGGGATGCAAACCAACAAGATTTGGCCTGAGTTCTTATTTCTATAGCAGCTAGAAACGAAGGAGCAATATAAAATGATGTCCAGATTCCTCACTTGTGGTAGATAGCAGCTCCCGTCAACACCATGGAGTAGTCGTTCGTCCACTTGGACGTGTACCCCCACCGCTCCTTGGAGTTATCCCAGAAATGGCTGCGTGCGGGGTACCCCACAATCCTCTCAGGAAAGCTCTGCCACACGGTGAAGGCAAAATCCACCTGCAGGCAGAACACAAGCCAAACAAGCAATCAACAAGGTTAACAAATGTCAACAAAACATTACCTTCCCCTGCTAATTCGTAATGCGAAATCCCAGGACTGTTGTGAAACATGCATTCATCAGCAAATTAAACTGACTGCTTGACATTTTGCCCCATAATTATGCACACTTAATGTTTTCTGTTAAAGAAACTTCAGATTAGTGCAAAAATGAAAGAAGGAGGAGAAAAAACAACATTTGTGGATGCGTCCTTTAGAAAAGCCGGTCTATTTAGGCTAAAAAGTCAAAAAAGCAGTTGCTTTTTCCACCCCCAGCCTGCCCCCGCTCCCTCAAAGGACATGTGGCCACTGACTGATGGGAGGCACAAACGCATCTGTTTTATAAACAGAAGCAGATTTTCTATATACGTCCAGAGTATGAATACACAGCATACATCATAACCAGCATACAGTGAAAGCCATCACGATGAAAATAAAAGCATCCACTTAAGAGCCAGAGAAAAGGTGTTTAAAAAGCACACAGGTTCCAACAGGAATACCCAGCAGGTATCATAAAGAACAGGGATTCAGGGCTCCCGGGTGGGAAGATGCACTGCACAAAGTAAATTTAGAAAACGCATCCACAGTGAAAAATTACGAGTGAGTGGAGACGAGGCCAGGTGAAGCCACAGGATTATTTTAAAGGAGATGCAGTGAAATGACTTTCTTGTGCTGAAAATTACCCAGAGCAGGGACTTCTGAGCCTGCTACAAACTAACATTTATAATTAGCAAATAGTCTGTTTTCAAATGTGTGAGCTCACTTCTGACTTTCTACAATGATTATTTTTTAAATTACTTACATTTTATTGAAGTGTAGTTGATTTACAATGTTTCAGGTGTACAGCAAAGTGATTCAGTTATACATAGATATACGTATATACCTATGCTTTTTCAGATTCTTTTCCACGATAGGTTATTATAAGATACTGAATACAGTTCCCTGTGCCATACAGTAGGTCCTTGTTGTTTATTTATTTTATTCGTGGTAGCGTGTATCTATTCATCCCATACTCCTAATTTATCTGTCCCCCCACTTTTCCCCTTTGGTAAACGTAAGTTTGTTTTCTATGTCTGTGAGTCTATTTCTGTATTGTAAATAAGCCCATTTGTATCATTTTTTTAGATTCCACATATAAGTGATATGATATTTGTCTTTCATTGTCTGACTCACTTCAGTTAGTATGATAATCTCTAGGTCCATCCATGTTGCTGCAAATGGCATTACTTCATTCTTTTTTATGGCTGAGTATGACTTTCCACAATTATTTGACGAATGATAAATGAAACAATATATAGAAAGTAAAAAAATACAAACAGTAACAGCAAACAATCATACAATGCTCATAACTGTGGAATGTTTGTAACGTGCCAGGCACGGTTATAGGGACTTACATATTTTAACTCATTTAATCCTAACAGTAACCCCGTGCAGCAGGTCATTTCAGAGGCCCCAATTTACAGAGAGGGACACTAAGGCTATGGAGGTTCAAGCCATTTTTCTGAGTTAGTAAGTGGCAGAGCCAAGATCTGAACCCACGCTGTCTGGCTTCCGATTTGGTGTGCACTGATATCATAGCCTTCCTTTTAGCTCTGTTGCTACAGTGTCAAAAACAATGTATCTCATACAAGTTACACATTCTCTCAACAACCCTATCTCTTCTTGATAAGCAATGCAAACGGAAACTTCATTTACTCCACAGGTATTTTAAGTCTCGGCACTGTGACGGTTGCCGGGGGACTGAGTGATGTTGTTAAGTCCAATTTCTGACCTCCCAGAGGTTCAAAAGCAGAGCAAATAACTATTCACAATAGCCAAAAGGTGGAAACAACTCAAATACCATCAACTAATCAATGAGAAAACCAAATATGATATATCCATTTGATGGAATATTATTCTGCTATGAAAAGGAATGAAATACTGACACGGGTTACAACATGGCTGGACCTGGAAAACATCATGCTGAGTGAAAGAAGACCCACACAAAGAGCCCCACATTGTGTGATTCTATTTACATGAAATGTCCAGAATAAGCAAATCCATAGAAAACAGATTGGTGGCTCCATGGCTGTTTCATGGGTGTGGAGTTTCCTTGAGATAATGAGGGCACAACACTGTGAAGGTACTAAATACCACTGAATTATATACCTTAAGGTGGTGAATTTTATGTTCTGTGTATCTTACCTGAATTACAACACAAAGCAAATAAACCTGGATCCGCATTTCTCACGCTTCCACCATATGCATGAACACCACCTCTCCTTTTGCCATTTTCCCACCATACCACTCATTCAACGTCTTGGTTAATATTTGTCTTCCAACTGCCTACTCTTTTTTTTTTTTTTTTTTAGCCTTATCCTAGGTAAACATGTTAATGAAATTCTAAGTTTGGGAAACACTGGCCTGGGTGATCTGTAAGGGTCCTTTTATCTCTGAATTCTCTGGGCTTACTTAGAAGATATTATTTTTGTAAACAGCCATAAATTTAAATTTTTATGAAGATTTAGTTTGGTGCCCTGACTAAAGATAAGAAAGCCTTAACAAAAATATAGATTGCTTCCCCAAACCGTAACATCAGAGGGGGAAAAGATAGGGGTGTTGGAACATACTGTAAGAAAGCATGGCGGGGTGTGGGGCATCTCAAAGTTAAAAGACAGCAGGGGAGTGGACAGTATTTGCCAGAAAATTGAAACCAGGTTGTGATAACCTGCACATCGTCACTGGTGTTCAGGACTAATGGTGCCAACTGATGGGACAGTACCTTATGCAGCCTGTTGTCAAAGAACCAGCCTGGCTGTCAGCAGGCTTCGGGGTTTTCCATTATCCTTTGAAAAGGAGACACAGACACTGGCAACTCCGATAGAACCCGATGGGGTGTTTTCATCACATGAATTCCTTACTATCTCAAAGCCGTTTCAAGTCATTTCAAAGGAACTCAAAAGTAAATTCAGATAAAACTATGCTTCTTGTGATAGTTCTGCTTTCATGCAGATCATTAACACATCAAAGGAGGCAAAGGTCAGCTTATGGCCTCTTCTCTTAAAAACCAACATCTGTTTTCTTTTGAGAATTTGCAGCAACCCAGATAAATGTAAATAACTATAAACCAACTATATCTAATACCTTTGATAGGACACCGTTTCAAAATCTATCCTCAATACGACAGAGAGGCATTTAAACCAGCTCAGACTCCTTGGAGAGGAAATAAAGTGAACCCACATCTATTTCTCTGAAAAAAAGAGAAAAGAGAGATCCTTGTCCCTCCACCATTTCAGGCAACACGACCACTCCACTGATCAGCCAGAAGGGTGAACCAGACCGCCAGCCTCTTAAATTTACACCTCATGTTCAAACCACGCTGACTTCTAACTGCTCCACGTACAACACGTGCTCCTCCCAGCAGGCACTGAGGGGCCGGAACTGCTATTCTTTGAAAAGAAATTCCCCAGCACGTTGGATACATCAAGGCAGCTGAAAGGCACTTCACCATGGGACAGGGAGAAATAAATCCTAGAGGGAGGCTAACTGCCTTGTGCTCAGGGGAGGATGTGAGATGAATCAACGCTTCAGGTGATCGGATAACGACTGATGGATATGCCGTGGCTGTCCTGACATTCCACCACGGCAGTGTGCTGCTCTTCCTGCACTGGCCTCCAGGATCCGCTCTCCACTCTTCCTGTGAGGCCCTCGTCACTCCCCAGGCGCCTCTCTATCTCCTGTGGGGTCCTTGAGCCCCACCCACCTCCCCAGGCATCCTAAAGCCCTTCATTTGCATCACCTGGTTCGAATTCTGTTTGCTGCCAGGACTCTGATGGCCACAGGCAGGAACTATGTAATCAGAGGACCTGGCATGGAGACCAGGACAAATTCCTCAGAAAATACTTGTTGAACGAATGTGCTCCCGGAACGCCGCCCTTCCTCACGGGGGAGCGGCAGAGAAAGGCAAGCTGGAGTGTCCCATGCCCCGTGGTCCACAGCAGTCTTTCTCTTTGAACGTTAAGTGTATCTCCCCCTTCCCCCCTCCTGCCGACTCACACACGACTCAATTGGCTCTGTGTTCACACTTCGATCTGCTCAGCATGCACCCCTCCAATATCATTCGTTCATTGAGTATTTACAGAGCTTGGGCTGCCCAGAAAGACTTTTACCAAGGTGAGGCCCAGGCTGCTCTGTCCCGGGGTGATTGATGCTGCCCTTACGCATCACACCTGCTCACCTCCATCTGATGGGAACTGGAAGCGTCCGTAGAATCTGCAGACACAGAGGCTGCTAGCCTGACACCGAGCCCTGGCTACGTGGGCAACGGGCCGTTACAGTCAGATTGGCCAGCAAAGTGCCAGTGATTATGAATAAAAAGGAAAAAAAGAAGGCGAACGGTATAAGTCGCCAAGTCTCCACGCTTTTTAGCAGCTCCCGTTAATCATGTTTCCGATGCATGTTTTTATGGAACTGTCTTTGGTCCCCTCTACGGTTTTAAGTGAGGTTTCAGAGATCAATGCTCATTCGAGTTGTAAAAATCGGTTTTCTATCATATCTATCTTTCCCCTTCTCTCTCTCCCGCTCGCACATGCTTTGTGCAATCTTATTTTTGGCACAAATACCTGAACATCTGAAATAGCAGGGCTCTCCAGCTCAGCCTTAAAGTGAAACTGTTTGCTCTTGTGTGGGTGAAAGAAAATAAGTACTTTCAACCAAGACAGAAGAGTTGCCTTTGGAACCTGGAAGAGGGTTCCCTACAGAGGCAACGTACACCGGCGCAGGGTTAGGAGAACCGGGGGAAGATGGGCTCGGGGCAGCGCGGTTTCAAGAAAAGGCTAAGCAGGTGCCCCTCCTGCTGCCCCTTGGTCCTTCTGCTCACCTGCCCGCAGCTGTGCTGTTTAAAAACCAAAACAAGAAGAAGAAGGGGAGGCAAGAGGGTGGAGGTGAGGCAGAACCATGCAAATGAGGAGCCAATTAGCAGAGGAAACAAAGGGAAAAAATGCCTGCTCGGGGTGCCAGGTGGTGGCAAGGCGCTAACGGGAACCAGGTTGACTAAACCTAACTCTGCGGGAAGTTCTGAAAACCGTTCGGGGCTGGGCTTGGCCAAGGTGAGGGCAGAAGAGGAGCCGGCACGTTGCGGGTCGAGGCGACTGCCTGCAGGGCCCCGCGCCCCTCCTCGGGTGAGGGTGCTCACCTCCGTGGTTGAAAGCACGGTGTCCTCGTCCAGGCTGAGCACGGCGTCTGTGACGATGTTGTCATAGGGCAGGAAACGGCTGCTCATGACCTGGGAGTCGGGAGAAGGCGGCAGGAGGGAGGAAGCAGGGAGAAGAGAGGTGCACTTAAGAGTCTTGTTTTCAGGCAGAAAAAGCCCACGTTATATTTGCATCAGGAAATCAGCTCATCCACAAGCCTCATCTCAGATTCGGTTCACAGGCCTCAGAAGCTACCGGAGGACTTGCACATTAAAGGATGGGAAGTGCCTACCATGACCCATCTCTGGGGGCTCAAGGGGCATGTATGCAGCATGAATGGCTCCAGGGTCTGTTCCCACACATCTGTCAACTGGGTCAAGTTTTTTTTCTTCCTCTGGCTTCCAAAATAAAATAAAACACAAGAGCGTTCAGCAACCCTTTCTGCACAGGGCTCCGAAATCTCAGCCTGCAGCGATTCTCCTGACCCTGTTTACTTGTCCACCGACTGACGCAGAAGCCATTAGTGCCAGCTTAGCGATGCCCTGACCTTTCCCGTGTTAAGCCTATGGGGGGAAAGCTGCAAAGACAGGGCCTATAAATTCAAAACAGAATTTCCCAGCCAAAGCAGCAAACGCATCCGTTTTAAACTCCAGGCTCGACACGGTAATTTAAAATGGGGGATGCAGAGGACATATGCCTTCTTTCCCAGTTCCGGGCCCGACCACTGAGTTTAAAAGGATCCATTTCCTTTTCCTGTACCCGCTTCGTCAACAAGAGCTCAGAGCCCACGAGCCAGCCGCTTGCATGTGCTAGTGCAGGAAACAGGCTCGTGTTCCAATGCCTTGGCTCAGCTACGTTCCGAAAGCTGAATGGACGCACATGAATGGAACCAATGTCCTTCCAAAGCAGTCCTGAGTGAACTGAGGTTTCCTTGTTGGCTCATTTAAGAAATATTTAGCTACCAGGTGATAGCCCGGACCCTTCTAGGATGAACAAACATGACTAGGAAATGACCACGACTCGAGAGTTTTCCTGTCTAGTGGGAACAGTGAGAAATAAGTCACAGCACAAAGCACAGGGAGTCACCATTCATCAGGCGCCTGCCAGGTGCGTCCACCCTCCTAAGTTTATCTCCATGGAGGGTATCAAGCCAGGTGACCCTTCTAGCTAACCTGTTAGTTAGGTATAAGGGCTTCTCCCATTTGCTGAAGGAGGGACTGAGGCACAGAGAGGTAAAGACCTGGCCTTCGGTCTGTCTCCAGAGCCCACAAGACAAGCCAGGACCATGCTGCCCCCCACCTCTCAAGAAGAGTAGCTGACGCTCACTGAACCTCACTGTGTAACAGGCCCAGCGCTGAACAACTGGAATGCAGTCTCTCACTGAATCCTCAAAATGAGCGCAAGTCTTAGCCCAGGTTCCCTGAAATACAGAGGCCGTGGCCCACGCGGGCCAGTGGCCAAGGTGAAGGCTAGGACGCAACACATGGCCAGAAGCCCAGATGCAGGTAGGGCCGGGAGAACGTGAGGAACCTTGCAAGACACATCTGATAAAGCCTGCGAGAGAGGTGCTATTATCAGCATCATAATCGTATAAATACAGACACTGGGAATGAAAACACAGAGTCCATCACTGAGTCTGTGCATAAAAATGCAACATGAACCCTCGGAGTCAGACTGGCTCCTGTTTGAATATCCTGATCTGGTCAAAGAAAGACTCATCTACCGGACAGAGAGCTAGTCACCTGCGAAAGCGTAAGAAACAAAGAATTCCCAAGTTCAAAGCGAAGAGCAGCATCTGAGCACGGTTTGGGGCCTCAGGCACTGGAACTGGGGAGACAGACATACAGAGTTGTAGGCAGATTTCTGTGCGCCAGTCCCTTATGTGAAACCGCACCTGTGCATAAGATGGATTCATAAGGGGAAGTCAGACTGATGCCAAGAGGTATGTGATTACTCTATTCCCACCTTTCCTCATTAAATGCTTACCAAGTAGCCCTCTGATAACCACACGGCTTAACTCCAGTCCCAGGAGGCTGTGACTAGCTTTGTCATACTCCTCCCTGTATTCTGACGTGCCGCATGGTGCCCAGCCCACGGCAGGCAGCCCTACACTGGAACTGAACAGACGACGCCCTGATCACCTTGTTCACAAGACAGTTACAGTTCTCACTGGATCTTGTTGGACAATATGAAACCGACACCGACAGCAACCCAAATGATGATTTCAAATGGTTCAACCAAATTAAATGGACAGTTTTTACTCTGGCTCAGAGAGGTTTTACTTAGTGCAAGACAATCTCCCATGACCTAACTCTCTGGGGACTGAGAGGGGAAGTCTCTTAGATGACACTGCTTCATCAGTCTCAGTGTCATTTGATAGAGACAATTTTGGCCCAGGGGGTAAGATCTACAAGAAAGCAACAAGCAGAAGCTTGAGAAAAAGGAACTGATCTCCGGCTGCCAAGAGTGGGAGATATTTCAAAGGGGTGGTAGCCATATGAGCAAGGGCTTAAAGAACACATGGGAATCGTGACAACAGAGAGGAAGGGATGGTCAAGACTTACTGCCAACAGGAAAGACAAAATTTAGAGGCAGGAAGGGACACAGTGCAGGTCAGATAACTGTGAATGATCACATTTGTAGAGGAAAAGCAATGAGAGAGAAGATCGAAAAGGCTGGCTAAGGCCAGACTATATATACCTGGACTCAAGTGTGAATGTAAAGCATCAGCAAAAAGAGTCCCTTAAGGGCCATGGGATGACTGAGAAGATCATTTGGTTCTAGGAAAAACGAGCTGGAGTATGGAAGCAGGGGTCCAGCTAGGTCCTGAGAGTCTCTGATGGAGACATCAAAACAAAATGAAGGTGGAAATGCCCTTGTTAAGATCAGTGTGAGGGAGAACCACTATTCTGAAAGACACAACTGACTCAGATCAGTCAGCAAAGGAAACCTCATGCACCATCGCGGCCTCACCTTCATCCTCATCATGTCTAGAAAGACGAGTCTTGCCAGGCCCTGAATTCATTTATTCCTAATAGTACCCCACGGGGTAGGTGTTATCATTTCCATCCTGTACATGAGGAAATGGGGGCTAAGAGACAGGGTCACACATCTCCTAAAGAGTTAGTATTAGGACCCAGGAGTCCCAGATTCTAAAGTTGATGGCTGTCCAAGCTGAGGACATTCAGAGACAGGTTCAGTTTTAGAAAAAACAGCCCAGGGCCAGCACCACCCAGGAGCAGGAGGAAGACATCTAAGGCCAACAGCCAAAGGGCCCCGTGGAAGGAACAAAGAGTCCACGTTGACCCCACGGTTCAGCCCCCGCTCGTCCTACCTTGCTTTCTCCTTCGATGACGATGACAGGCACAGCAGTGGCAGGCCAGCGGTGCTTGGCTGGTAGGGGCTTGTCACAATTCCAGAGAACTATGATCTGAAAGGGACAGGGGGTCATTAGGTGGCTCGGTAAGGCTGGATTTATGTAGGCCTCCAACCCAAAGTTTCTTCTTACAGAGAGAGGGGATATGGAGATCTAAGCGAGGCAGAATGGCAGGCATCAGAACTAAATTTCAAGCGAGTCCACTCCCACTGAACCCTCAGAGCCTGATCACTTAACAACGAGAGCGAGGACACAAAGAGCAACCTAAGAAAAAGCTGTGTCAAGTGGGTAGGAGAAAGCTGGGGAGAAAAGAAGCAATTTCAGGGTGGCTGGCTCTTAAAGTGACTTCCTAAATTCTGCTGTCTTATGATGACGAGTAAGATAACAACACTGAGATAACAGCCCTGATCAAATTAAACAGAAGTGCACGCTGAACATCTGCTACGAGCTTGTGCTACACCAGGCAACGTGGGAGAGAGATGACAGTTCAAGTCAGAACTGGCGTGAGCTCATGTTTTGGATTCTCCAGGATGGCTGCTGATTTTAGGTGATCTTATTATTTCCAACGCATGCATTTAGCTCAACAATGCATGCTTCACCATAAGTCCACTCTTTTCTCGGGCATGAACTTTCTCATGCAGTTTACAATTCAGAAAAACCACTGCTCAGAGTATGAGAGCAATGCTAATTTGGAAAACACTGTCACCACAGATATAATCTTCTGCTCCCAATTTTATAACTAGCCACGGTCACTGTGAAAGAAAAGCAGATGCCTCCTGACACCAACCAGTCTGTTTCTGCTGTTGGAACGTTTCCTGGGTCCTCTCAGTAGCCTTTCTGATGCTACTTTATCATTTTGACATTTGGAGATGATATTGGTCTGTAATTCTCTTTTTTGGTGGTGTCTTGGCCCGGCTTTGGTATCAGGGTGATGGTGGCTTCATAGAATGACTTTGGGAGTATTCCCTCCTTTTCAATCTTCTGGAAGAGTTTGAGAAGGACTGGTATGAGTGTATGAGTTCTTTTTTTTTTTTTTTTTTGACTTTTTTTAACATTTTTTACTGATTTATAATCATTTTACAATGTTGTGTCTAATTCCAGTGTAGAGCACAATTTTTCAGTTATACATGAACATATATATATTCATTGTCACATTTTTTTCTCTGTGAGCTACCATAAGATCTTGTATGTATTTCTCTGTGCTATACAGTATAACCTTGTTTATCTGTTCGAGTTCTTCTCTGTATGTTTGGTAAAATTCCCTGGTGAAGCCGTCCGGTCCTGGACTTTTATTTGTAGGGAGGTTTTTTATTGCTAATTTGATTTCAATTCTAGTGATTGGTTTGTTCAAGTGGTCAGTTTCTTCGTGGTTCAGTCTTGGTGGACAGTATGTTTCCAGAAACTTGTCCATCTCCTCTAGGTTATCCATTTTGGTTCCATATAGTTTTTCATAATGTTCTTGTATGATATTCTGTATTTCTATGTTACTTGTAATTTCTCCATTTTTCTTTCTTATTTTGCTCATTTGTGCTCTCTTTTTTCTTCTTTGTGAGTCTGGCCAGAGGTTTGTCAATTTTATTCACTTTTTCAAAACACTAGCTTTTGGTTTGATTGATTTTTCTACTGTTTTTTTAATCTCTATTTTATTTATTTCCTCCCTGATCTTTATTATTAAAGTGCTTATCTATTCTTTAAAGAATATCTTGGTGTGTATATATGGATGGATGGATGGGTGTATGTAACTTTACAGGCAAAGGTCTCTTTGTAACCCACCCCTTACCTGTACCAGATTTCACTTCCAAGAACCTCTGAGCTGAAGAAAAGGGCACAAAAAGGCATGACACATGAAAGGGGAGTAACAGGCAAGATGTTAAATGAGTCCCGGGAGCCCAGTGTGGCGCAGGTAAGGAATGGGCATCTCTAGTCCACTGAGCTGGAGGAGGCAGGCGCCGCTGCCCTCCCGCCACTCACCTGGGCACAGTACTGGGATTTGGCTGCAGCCACGAGAAGTTTCAACACTGGCTGGGACTGAGAGACCAGGGGGGTCACCGCATGGATGACTGCAGTGAATTTGGAGGGGGGCTTTAAACCTGCAAGAGAAATGGCAGAGATGAAGCACCTAATGAAGCCCTGAAAAACAAGACTTAGGAAAGCATCCCTCCCTGCTCTGCCGCCTCACCCTGGAGCTGATGGGCTTCTCACGTAGCTTCCCTCCGCCTCTTAAGTCTCGACAGAACAGAAACAAGGTGAAAAGCAGCTAGTTAACTGCTGCCTGAGTCTAGGGACCTGGATAATTTACAGTTCAATGCCCATTTCCAGATTTCCCCTTTGATAGTCTTTCCCTTCCTCCCTTGAGGATCCATCTTTGATCTCCCTTCTGCTTCTTAGGCCCCCAAAGCCTAAATACGCACGTACGCATGCACGCACGCACACACACACACCCACACACACACCCTACTTTCTACTCCAGTCAATTACATCTCAGTCTGGATTTTAGTAAATGTGCTCTTTCTTCCAAGGTATTTGCATATGTCTGATTCATATTAATTCTGTAGTTAAGGAGGTTTTGCCTGATTCATACTATTTCAAACATTAACTAGCAAGTAGGAAAGGTTGAAAGAACACCCAGAGCCTGGCTGTCTAGGTCTGTAGCTCAGTTCTGACACTTAATGGTGGGTGGGAGCTTGGAAAAACCTCCGTGTTTCCAGCTGTGCAGTGGAGCTGACAGCAAGAGCATCAAACTTATGGGGTTGTTATGAGAATTAAATCAAATGAGGTGATGCACACAAAGCACTCAGGACAGGACCGAACAGACAGCAGGTGCTCAGTGCGAGCTCACTGCTGCCGTTGCAGCCGTCATGGGCACCACCACCGTTTGTCTGGGGTGGAAGGCGCCGCCGTCCCAGGAGCCCCACTGTGTGCTGTGATCCAGGCCTCTGCCGCCCGTGTGCCCAGAAGCCCCAGGCAGGCGGGGGACATAAATGGGCAAAACAGCAACTGCCACCAAAGAGGAAGAGGTAGGATGGCTTCTCCCCTAGATGAGTTTTTCCATAAGAACTCACCAAGAAACTGGAGACAGGCTGAAAAGCCTTTTAAAACTTCATTTGTTTAGACCCACTACTTACACATTCTAGTAGTTTAAGTGTGAACAAGGGAGTGCAGGGACATTCGAAGGAAGCTTGGACGGTGACTGGATAAAGGAAAGAGTCAGACTGTGTATACATGTCAAAGGATCATACGAATGTTTTGCAGAGCAAATTGTATCATCCACCTAGTACTCCGATTGCAGGTTAGAAAGAAGCTAACTTTCCTACCCTCTAGATATACACTCAAGGCTTTGCCAAGTAAGAAAAATCAACATGATGGAGGGCGTGCCTTCCCTTTTGACCAGTGAGGACAAGACACTGCTTTTAGATTTTCCTGTGATCGTTTAAGAAGCATCATTTGCACACTTCTAACCACTAGCTCCACATCAAAAGCGGGAGTCTTTTGGCCGTATCAACTTGAAAGAGGATTTTTACCCCAGGGTTCCTCAAATGTGGGACTGTGAGTGAGAGGAAATGTCTGAGATGTTATGAACACTTAGAGCAGGTGGGGCTCCAAATACCTAACTGTCTGTGGCAGGAACAGGAGCCTCTTGTCAAGCTTCTGCCTCTGCCCGTCCCCTCTTCCCCGTTATGACCAGACTAAAGGCTGCTTGAGAGCAGAGTCTGTAACTCCTCTAACTTTTCATTTCTACCCGCTAGCGCTGCATTCACATGGCCCAGACACCATGGATGCCAAATGACTGAATATGTCTGCCCCTGGTCATAGGGTCTTAAATCTGTTCTCCTTTCCCTTTATTCGTTCTGTTTATCCTTCAGTATGAGACAGAGAAACTGGGGACTGTGGGGAGAAAAAAAAAACAGGGAGAGCTCTTCTAGCTCCATTTTATGCATGATGAGACTTGACATGACAGCTAACCCACTGTCAGCGTTCGAAGTGATCTGTAATTTGGGAAGCCTATTTCTCAAGAAGAAATGACTTCGCTGAATGGAGAGTCGAGCTGCTCAGATAAGAAAGGAGTCTTTCTCGCTCTGCGACGCTTGGCTGGATCTAGAGCCCTTGATCTCAATACACCATTTATGATGGGGCTCTAGAAGGCAATTTCCAACGCAGGATGTTCTGAAGATGCCACCACAGCAGGGGAAACTCAAGGGACAACGTCTGGAGGGTGAGCAGGAGTAGCTTCCTAGAAGGCACTCACTTACCTAAATTAGCATAGTAGTACGGGAAATCTCCCAGGTAAGATGAATACTGCGGTAGGACGAACAATCCTCCAGGATGTTTGTTCCATATTAAACTGTTACGTGATATGTGCTTGAATATTCTGTCCTGAATAATCTAGAAAATGAAAACACAATGCATGGCGAGGATGAGACCCTGAGCATATTTGAGAAGAAACAGATTCAATCCAACTCAACCCAAATCTGAGGGATGCTGGCACTCAACGTAGGGTGACCACCCCTCCCCTCCCACCCCATTCTCCACTGATAAAATGTCTGGGACACAAAGAAAGTGCCAGAGCAATGGAAAGAGTGAGAGTGAGAGAGAGAGAGGAGAGATGAATTATGGCTAACCAAATTGCCTAATTAGACTTCAGTTTCCCCATGAAGTCCATCTCGTCTTTCTACAATAATAAGCCCATGCTCATTTCAAAGTAGAGTGTGTGGAAGACTTTCCTTGACGACTGAGCGTCTAGCAGCTCTTCCAGATCCACCTCAGGAAGATGTGCTCCCAGTGCACAGAGATGTGCATGTGGAGACTGCGCTGGGAGCAGACTGAGGGCATGGAACATTCTAGATGCAGGTTTTGAGCTGTTCCTTTACTTCAGGAGGCAGATTTATTTGCCTGACATATTTCAGTGTCCTTTCAAATTCAACTGTAGGACTTTGGGGTACTAGTTAGTTGAAGTTTTTTTTTTCTTTCATCTCAAAAAGCAGTGAGTTAACAATTGCTCTAAACATCCTACATAATAGGACAAGAACCGTGGCATAGGAAGACTAATAATAGCCACGCTAGTTCATTAGTTTCTTTGGACTTTAAGACCTTGCAGATCATTAAATTCTACATTTAGAGTCAAACACTCTCCCGTCCTAAATCATTTGTCAGATGAATGTGATTAGTCCACTTTACAGATTTCTCTCTGTTACTTTCAAACTCTCATAATTATACCATCCACTCATTAAGGTATGATTCTGCAAACAATTAACTTGATACAGAATTTCATGTTTTCAGCAATTATTTTTTGTATTTAAAAAAAAGAGAAAAGCCTGGCATATGTCTCGAGAGATTTAAGACCAAAATCATCATTTTCCAGGTCCCCATTTAATGCAATGTGACTTTAAGGATGGACCATTTTAAATGGAGTTTTATCATTTGCTAAGGTTATTAACACCCTCATCTCATCCCACATGGTGGCTAGACAAGTAATAAAATGAATTACACTTATCTTTGCAAACCTTATCATGCTTATATTTCTTAATGAGAGAGAAGAAAGGAAGCAGGGAGGAAATTTAGAAGAACTCAAATATCTTAGTTCAATGATATCTGCATTTTCTCTTTTCCCTAGATCGAAATTGCTCGTTTTGAATGGCCTGGCAGAGGTTTCTAATTCGGGGAAGATTTTAGGAACCTAGATAAAATGTTAATGTTTGCTCTTTGTGGTACAACGGAGATGTGTTAAAATGCTGTTGTCTAGGCATTTGTTAGAAGAAAACTGTCATGGTTGTGAAGGGTTTTAGCAATTTCACTTTGTACATCATTTTCCCCAGTTTTTAATTATTTGTACCTTCCAATTCTACTGTCTACTTACTCTCCTTTATAGTTTCTCATTTTTTTTGCTTTCCAAACTTACGTCCCTTCTGGCATGTGGTCACGTAAATACGACTGAATATCAAGATACAGACACACTGACATTCGACAGCATCATAAGTCCGACTTCCATACAAACGACATGGAACTCAGAGGCATCACACGCTGGGTCATCACTCACTTCGGGTCTCTGTGTGGTGTGTCTCAGTGTCACAGACTCTTTCTGGCTCAGCGTCACAACACTGTTATCTTTATCTTTTTGAATTCAGGGATATGGTCAGTTTATAGTGTTCTTCTGAAATGCCAAATAGCATTGTATACTCTCTTCCAGTGGATCTTGACAGAACGGTATCAGCAAAGGTGTAAGAGCAACAGCAAACGTTGAATTCAACCTGGGTCGAGCCATTTGCCACCTTTGTGTCTCACTATCCTCATGTGTAATAAGCAATGAAGATATCAGATTAATTGTAACAACCTCTCAGAATCTGCTAGGAATAGCTGTCTAAGTCTTTATACATGACACTGGATTTTTTTTTTTTGCCTTAAAACAAAAAATCTCATTCCTTTGTTCACTTTATAGGTACGGATTTTCCCATTTTTATACATCTATAATATCACAGATATTCTATATTACAGATATTTTTCCATATTATTAACAGTATTCATGTTTTACTTATCCTAAGTGACCAACTATGGTGTAACTGTTTCCAAGCAAAGTAATGAACATCTTTATAGTTAAAACTTCCCACATTTAGGACTGATGCTTTAGGACTCTGTCAAGCGGCACAGACACTTTCAAGGCTGTTCCTGTGTACTGCCCAAATGTCTTTCTGAAACACTGATGTCCACTTGCCTTATCAACAGTTTGAAAGGAGGTGGATCTTATTTCACCAAACAGAAAGGTCATTTTGTCCCTCTCCTAATGTCCACTTCTCCCTCCTGCTACACTGGACAGCTCCCAGGATCCTCCCTGGCACTGGGTGCTCACCCCTGATCATTGTGAAAGAAGACATCACACTTAAAGGTCGGGGACTACTGAGAAAATCAGCACACACATAACCAACACACACACACACACGGACACACACACAATTTTTCCTAATCGCCCCAATGGCACCCTCAATACGGAAAATATTTCTTACTAATGGGAATTCAAAGGGAAGAACGGCAGGCTCCTTATTTTTCATGTTTATGTGCCATCTGTTTTTAAAATAATGGACTATTGGTTATAGGCTACAGTCACTCTGTGTGACCCTGACTTGGCCTTTTGACCAGTGCAATGTTACCCAATACACGCAGTGCCGCCATGTGCCACCTCGCTCCAAACCAAAGCAACCTTCTACTTCCGTTCTCTCACTGACTTTCAACGTTCACTTACGAAAACACCAGCGACACTGTGGTTTGAACGTGTACAGTTAGATGACTGAGAAGAGAGCTGGAGAAGAGCTTATAAAACTCCACTAAAAATGTGCTTCCCAAGCTACCACGAGCTGTTTTCAAACGTTATTACAATTCTGTGTCCTTTTCTTTTGCTCAGCCTGATTCTGAACGAGCTCCTAGGGTTCAGTACTTAGTGCCAGGTGTTACTGGCGTGAAATACTCTCACAGATAAGGGAACCCACGAAGGAACCCTGCCATTGCAGCACTCTATCACTGTCCTTACCAGCACTTCTCAACTCGAACAAAAAAATAAGCTCCAAAAAGCCCACCAGCTCTTCTTTAATAACTCCTTAATTCCGAGACACAGAATCAGGAGATTTCAATCAGACTGGAAATACTAGCCAGATCCCCAGCAGGACAGAGCGCAGCACGAGCGAATGTACGAGCTACCTGGCCCGGGCACTGGGCAGAGGGGTGAGGCGCCCTACTTTCAGCTGTGTCTGAGCACCACCTGCAGCTCCAAAGCTCATAATCTCCGAAGAGCAAGTAATTCCCTTCCTGTGACCCAGAACACAGCACGAAAGGAGGAGCCTGAGTGCAGAACATTCCAAAAGCAAGGGATCCTCAAACCTGTGCTGTCTAAGGGGGACTGAAGGAACCTCAGACCGTGGGCCCTCAGGAGGGACTGCAAGGACTTAAATGTCTAAGTTCTAAGCCAAGTAGGAATCTTTGATTTGTGACAGTTACATCGTTCGTATGAACATACTGGCTGTTTATTTGTGTCTGTGGATGGCATTTCCTGCTTTTTTCTCTGCTTTTCTGTTTACATTGGATCCTGGGGTAATCTGAGCTCTGAATTAGAAAGGGAAAACGGATGGTACCTCACGCAATTCAGTTCAGAGGTCAAATTATTACAATCCAATTTTGGAACCATACAAGGAGATTTTGACAGTTGCTATAAATTTGAATGAAGTGTATGGTTTGGAGTGTTTTAAAAACAACTGTGTCTCTAAAGAACTGCATGGCTTAAATCCAAGGAGAAGAAGGCCTTTCCAGGCACAGAGATGAAAACAGCCTAAGATCCCATTCTGATGAATCTAACACATCTGACTGTTATTATAGGCTAACTGAGCACTGCAACTTAATAGGCAAGAGACCAGAGCTATGCAATAAACCATACTCAGAAGAAATGTAATTAATGAGATACCATCTTTCATCTGGGGAATTAGCAAAGTTTGTGTATGTGTGTGTTTTAATTGTGATCCTAAAGACTGACAAGGGTGCAGCAAGACAGGGTCTCCCCTAGACAGCCTGTGAGAACCCAGATTGATACAACCACCTTTTTGAAGAGTAATTTGACAATATGTGTCACGAGCCTTAGTCATGCCAAGACTCTCTCAAATCCCATTTCGAGGACTCCATTCTAAAGAAATAGCGACAGTCTAAGGTACATGCAGAAAGTCTTTGCTTGGATAAAGGCATCTCTATCTCTATCTATAAAAATTAAATAATTAGAAACAACATTAACAGTTAACAAGAACAGATTGGTTAAATAAATACAGGTTCACCAAGGAACGATAAATGAAAACACGTGAGTGGTCTGGATGTTTTCCCAAAGATTCATAAAAGTGACATGTGAAACCACAGAAGAAAGAATAACTTAAAAACTGTACTGGAACAACTACACAACGATTTGTCAAAAAAAAAAAAGGTTAGATTTTCTTTTCAACATAGATAATATATAAAAGTAAATTGGATTGAATAGGTAAATATAGAAAATTAACCACGAGAGTACTAAAAAAAGTGTGTGAATGTGTGCATATGCTGTGTGTATAAATAAAACGATGGGTCAAAAAGTCCTTTCTAAACAGTAGCAAATCGAAAAGCTACTTTTCCATACAGATAAAAAAAAAAAGCTGTCTAATTCTAAACAAAATTGAAAGGGATACCATAAATTCAGGGGAAGTATTTGCAACAAAAGAATCAAAGGGTTAATGTTTTTAACATAATAAGCTCTTAAAAATTAATGAGAAAAGTAAGACAACTTTGTGGCCGTTTTTCTTTCTTCCTCTGTAAGCTATCTGAGCAAAAAATATATGAAAAATATTCATTCTTACTAAGGTCTTAAGAACTAGAAATTGAGAAAATAATTACCATTTTTAAGGATATAATGTTCAATATGGTGAAAGTGAAAAAAACAAAAATAATTAAAACAGATCCACTCATATAAGTTGGAAAGAATCCAACTTGATTCAATTCTATTGCAGGAAAATTGGCAATTCATGTGACAAATCTTAACCTTTGGCATATTCTTGGAACCAAGACTTTGAATTCAAGGAATTTATCCTAAGGAAGAAAACTTGAACCTGCACAACAATTTGGTGCTGAGGTTCTTTGCTTTGACGATGTGTATTAACAATGGAAAAACCAGAAACAATGGCCTCAAATTGCGGATTAACTGATGGAATCAAGTGATATCATGAATGGAATATTATATAGTCATTAAAAATAATTGTAGAAAAACCTAATGAGATAATATTAATATAATATTAAGCAGAAGAAACAAGTTATATGCCAAGTAAGGAAAGATTCCTTTTTATATTAAAAATGACAACATATTTATACATTTGCAGAGGAAAAAATATGTTTATATGTCAATGGTGATTTGTATGGATAGATTATTTTATTTCTGTGCTATAAGTATTTTCTATTATTTTATAAAATGAACAGGCACTTCTTTGATAAAAAGCACTCATTCCAAAAAGAAAAAAAAAATGACATTCAACTTTCCTTAAAAAGGGCCTAGGAAGGGTCTTAGATGGAGGAAGGGATCAAAGAAAAGGGTAGAAGTTATTACAGATTCAAATCTGCTGCCTGGAATAGAAGTGAACACAGCTTTCATTGAGGAGAGTGCTTCCGGAGGAATAAGGGAAGCCTGCCTGTAATAAGGAAGCCTTTGGAAGACATTCTACCCTGTCCCATTTCATGGGTGGGCCTGGGTCCTAACAGCCCTTTCAACTTAGTTCCAGGATGAAAACAACGCATGCTGTTCAAGACGCATCACTCTGAGAACAGGAGCCCCGGCGAGGCCAGGGGTAGGGCAATGCGCCAGCGTGCCCAGCACTGCCTCCGACACCCAGGAGGGCAAGAAAACAGTGGTGTGGACAAGACAGGAAGAACTTCCTGGACGTTCTCAGACTCCTCGTGGTGTATTATTCCCCATTACATTCGCTTTTGGCACAGCGATCACTTTTCCAAAGAAAATACTTCAAAAGTGAGGCCACAAATGACCCCCGTCTGCTGTGGTGACAATGCAGCATCACCCCGATGCTGTGCTTCACCTGAGGACCTCTGCTCCCCTTCCTGTCAGCCCTTCATCCGTGAGTGTGCAGAGTGCTCGATCTTTTCTTAGCTCTTTGTGCTACGCTGGTGTCGCCTCAGGCCACGGCTATCTGCTCTACTTCCAAGGGTTTTAATCATCATGCTTCCCTTCCCTTTTTGCCTCCTGTCTTAAAAAAAAGGAACTTGAAGATGGGCACCCATCTGCCTAGAAGATTTTCTGATTTCCTAAAGTTCAACACTTTCTGTCCCAGGCGGGTGTAATCCTGATTTCCTTAACGCATCCCTGCCACACTGATGCTAGCTGGGTGGTGTGTGTCTTGAGGATTAATTTTGCTGTACCTGAATGCCGCTGGACTGTGGTACCTGGTAAACTATCCGTATTTTTAGAATGGGAGAAGATTTTCCTCTACTTAGTCACTCTCTGGTCCCTAAATGGGCTCCAGAAATATGCCTTCAAAGGACGCCTCTGAGTGTAAATGACAGGACGACAGTCATTAGCTACCCATCCCTGAAATGGTGTCCGACAGTCGATCTCTGTGTCAAGGAGGTAATTTCTCCTACGTCAGCTTTCCTCTGTGGAGTTTGTCAAGAAAGGAGGTATTGGCTTGGGCAGGGCAGGGTGGGTAAAAAGAGAAACCCAAGTACAGAAAGTTCGGTTTTGCCCCATTTGACCAATGACACATCACTAACAGCAAAAGAGAAGGCTGAGAGAAACGTATAAAGGACCATTATTCAAGGCGGAGAGCCAAGTGTTCTCACTTACCTCTAGTGTAGTTAATACAATCTTCTCAACTGAAGAAAAATAAGCCTCCCACAAGAATTGTGTCTGCTGTCTAAGTGCTAGGATTTTATCCTGATGAATAGACCTGATTGTAGAAGGAATCTGTAACACAAGGTGAACACACATAATAACGATACCTGGAAAACAATGAGACGCCATTCGATCAAAATAACCCATGTGGCCGAGGCTTTCATTCTTCAGAGCACGCAGCTTTTAGCACACAGACCTACCATAAATCACCAGCCTCTGCACCGAAACGCCCCTCAGAGGTGTCAGCTACAAACAGCACTTACTGGGACTCGGCTTTAATGACCTTTAATGCGTGGAGTTAGAGCACGCACCTGAGATTTGGTAGCGGCTCATCAGTTGCTTACAGTGTTTCTACAGTAGCCTTTGCTGTTTTCTGGTCTCCGAGTCCCACAGATCCTGGATCCTGCCCACAGACAGCCCAGTTACACAAGCCTAGGGGCAAGGCTGAAAGACATCGTCCCCCCAAGTATTTCTAAGACATGCCACGCCAGGGACCACAAATGACTGACAAAAGGGCTCTTCAGGGACTGTCTCTGAGTCCCTCCCTTTAACACGCAGCTGGGGTTGGCCATTTCTGTGTGCTCGTATCTCCTTCCGCTCCCTGAGAGCTTCACTGCTTCCCACATTTCTCTTTTCGGCTCCAGCCTTACCCCAAACTAACACGACCTGTCATACACATTGAGCCATCACTGCTCCCTGACACCACAGGCTGCACAATTTTAAGGGATGTCCTATCCTCTGCTGTCCATCCTGCTACACATTTTCAAGCTAGGAGAGTGGCTCTGTTGTACAAGCTTACCTCAGAGTTACCGCGGGTTCTGCTGCAGAGTGCCACAGCAAAGCGAGTATCTCAATAAAATGAGTCACATGCACTTTTGGGTGTTCCTAGTGTAATAAAAGTCAGGTTTACACTATAGTGTATTACGTGTGCAGTAGCAAAATGGCTAAAAATGCAATTTAAAACATTTTGATTAAAAATACTTTATTACTGACAGGCATATGCAGAATAGATAAACAAGATTATACTATATAGCACAGGGAAATATATACAAGATTTTGTGGTAGCTCACAGCGAAAAAAATGTGACAATGAATATAGGTATGTTCATGTATAACTGAAAAATTGTGCTCTACACTGGAATTTGATACAACATTGTAAAATGACTATAACTCAAAAAATGTTAAAAAAATACTTTATTACTAAAAAAGATGCTACCCATCATGTGACAACACAGGGTTGCCACAAACCTTCAATTTTTTTTTTAAAGCAGCATCACACTGTGCAATAAAGCACAGTACCTGAGGGACGCCTGTAGTAGGTGTTCAGTAAATACAAGTGGAGCTGAACATGGCCATCTGCAGCCACCACGGGGACATCATTATTTTTGCTGGCAGTATTGCTCAATGGTCAAGTGCAGGGACACAGGAGTTAGACCAAGGTGGGATGCTTGGCTCTGCTGTTTACTAGCTGTGCTTCCTTGGACAAGTTACTCCATCTCTCAAAGATTCCATTTACTCACTTATAAAATGGGGATATAGTACTAACATCATAAGGGTGTAATGAAGGTCATATAAGTGCTTTGCACAGTGCCTAGCACAAGGGAAGCTTAATGAACAAAGCAGCTACCACTATTACTATTATTATTGACTTAAGGATAAATGATATTCAAAGTTGGACCAATTGCTTAACGTCAGCCTGTGAACTTGCTTGGGTCTGGAGCTTTGAAATGTACTTTCTGGGTTTCTGGCGAGCTTCCTTGGCTTGCTCCCTCTCTTCACCTACAGCCCAAGGTCTATTACATTTAGACCTTGGGAGCCTATACTCTTAGGGGAGATTCCTTGTGATTAGCAACCGCCCTTTTCTTTCTGCACGCTTGCTCGGACAGACATGGGGGTCTGGGCCAAAGCAGGAATACTCTGTTAGCTGCTTTCATGAGAAAGTTACCCATGGCATTGTGACTCAGACTACATCTGTATTTCCAGGGGAGGGGAAGGAGGTAATAGTGCATTTTTTGATTCAAGACTAACTCTTATGAGAAGCAACAGAACTCCTTTGTCATACGCACATGAGGACAAGCTCGCTTGCCCTAGCAATGTCCAAAAGCAGATACTGAATCTGTCGCCCCAAAGTATCTATCTGGATTCCCAACACTGAAGCAGCATGGAGGCCAACAGGTGAAGGAGGAAGACTGGCAGGCAAACATTAGCCTGAAGTCAGAGCTCAAGGTCAAGTGGAAGTAAAACATGCTTGGAGAAGGCAGAGAAACCATTTGGATCATGGATCCCTCCTAAGTCAAAGAACATTTATTTTTATTTACTGAGAAAATTTCCTAGATTGCCAAAGGAAGAGTAGAAAAAAATGATCCTCCTCAGTTGTCATAATCCTACCCTCTTCTGAACATCGGGGTATTTTCTAAGAGTCATACGGGTTGACTTTGATGATTTATCATGGTCACGAGAAACCAGTCCATTAGAAAAATGTCAAATACTATCATCACTGTGTGGTCTCCAGAAAACTGAGTAGCTGCAGTTAGGAAGGGAGGAAGGGAACATCGCAGATTAGCCTATCAGGACATTCTCCTCTCTGATATAAGCCACATTTTGATGGTACTACACCATGCGAAGCACACCCTTTCTGTCTGCATACTATACAAAGGTCTGACAGCGCTCTGTAAAGTGCTCTGGAAGGTAATTCCAATTGATTGAAAAGACAGAGTTCCAAGTTTTAATGACATTTGGCTATTGGTTATTAATCTGCTTGTCCTGAGAGACAGGTATGGGCAAGTGATAAATTAATTTCAATTTGGCCAGATTGTTTGAAGTTGCAGAATGCAGTGAAGTCTTAATAAAAGGTCATGTTTGGTCACAAAACTAATGGAATCTACCAAAATAGATATAGGAAAGCAACAGTAAGCTCTTTTGGTGACATGACAAGAACATATGCAAATAAAAACATCCGAGACGTTCTAAAACAGGAAATGAAAAATGGTAACGTAACAAAAAACATTTCCCAGAGCAGACATGCAGGCTGGGTGCCAGTTCTTTAAAACCACTATCAACGACAGTGCAGTCACCGTTCAATATGGAGGCAGCTGTGCCAAGACAGACTGCATGTGAGGGAGGAACATGCCAGCAAGCTTGTGTGGGTGCGGAATGAAAGACGACAGCCCCAGCGTCAGGCCAAAAAGTCGCTTCAGAAGGTGAAATGCTGAAACTGGACAGCCACCAGTCAGTATCCTGGAGTACTCTCCATCTCAAAGACAAACTTCCAACTTACATCAAACTCAGGGGAGCACTGGTACACAAACGGAGAAATTATGGCTGGTTATTTTTTTTTTATTCTGTATCCTTCCTATATTTCCTTTAATGAGCATGCATTATCTTTTTAAAAAATCATAAGAGGAAGGAAAAAGGCAACATGGAAAACAACCACATCTATCCTTTCGTCTGGCCTTTCATGCGTGGATGTGTTCGGCACACACCATCTTGCACGGGGAGGACTGTGCTACAGCAGGGCTCCTCTCTTGCACCTGAGGTCCCAGGAGCCTTGGAGCTCACAGACCTG
This sequence comes from Vicugna pacos, assembly GCF_048564905.1. NCBI lineage: Eukaryota > Metazoa > Chordata > Mammalia > Artiodactyla > Camelidae > Vicugna > Vicugna pacos. The sequence continues at coordinate 22,642,189 of NC_133011.1, forward strand.
AGTACCAGACACAAGGCCTGTCTTGGGAGCCGAGTTCAGCCTGGCTTGCCTAATTCATAGCCCTCTTGGTGACGCATATTTTGCCTGTCACTTGAGGGAGGGTACTGAGTTATTTCACCAGCCAGCTAGCAGACTGGCAGCAGCCCAGAAGAAGAACCAATGATAGAAACTTAATTTTCTGGACAGCAAAGAAAGCAAGGACATTTTAAAAATATCATTCTACAAACATCTGTGGTCATTCAAGATAAAGTACATGATGCCACAAAAGAAAAGCATTAAAATATTCCATTGTTTTAGAGAAAAGAGCACAGCAATTTACGTTGAACCTGAAACATTATTGGAAAGGGGCTTTAGAAATCCTCAGTGACCAACGATTCCTACCCTCGGATTTCTCTGTGAGCATCAGATCCCCCTTCCCAGGCAGCTCTTGAGAAGTTCAAACTTTTATGACGCACCCTTGTAGAAGATTAGTTGAGGTATATGCGTGGATTTATTTCTGGGCTCTCTATTCTGTTCTGCTGGTCTATATATCTGTCTTCATGCCAGCACCATACTGTTTTGATGACTGTAATTTTGTAACATATTTTGAAATTAGGAACTATGATGCCTTGGCTTTGTTCTTCTTTCTCAAGATTGACTTGGCTATTTGGGGTCTTTTGTGGCACCATATGAAATTTAGGATTGTTTTTCTACTTCTGTAAAGAAAAGATGCCACTGGGGATTTTGCTGGGAATTGCCTTGAATCTGTAGGTCACTTTGGGTAACAGATGTTCTAATGATATTAAGTCCCAATTTTACAGTACAGGACAACATGGATGAACCTTGAGGACACTATACTGAATGCAATAAACCAGTCACAGAAGGACAAATACTTCCCAAGTCCACTTACAGAGGTATCTAAAACAGTCAAATTCATAGAATTAAAGAGCAGAATGGTGGTTACCACGGGCTGGGGGATGGGAAGTGAAGCGTTAATCATCGGGCATAAAGTTTCAGTTAAGCAAGATGAATAAGCTTTAGAGAACTGCTGGCACCTATACTCGACCAGAACGAGAACTCTTCAAAATCTGTTCAGAGAATAGATTTCATATTATGTATTCTTATGACAGTAACATCAAATGGAAAAAAAAAATTGAAATGGCCAAAAATACGTTCAAAAACCCCACACATTTTCACGAGAGGCTGCTTTTTAAAATACGCATCTTAAACAGTCACTCAGGTGCCCAGGCTAGATCATCTGAGCAAACATTAATGAAAAAAATCAGCCCTAGAGACCTCTTTTTCTGAAAATTAATCTGAAGGCAAATATGGAAACAGGGGAAAGGAACACAAAGTGCAGGCTGGCATCATTTTGAAACATTCTGGATATTGAAGGGGGCAGATACATATCTCTTCTCAGCATCAAAGTTCACGTCCTCCACCTGCAACTCCTCCCTTTCCAAATATATTCCCTGGACCTGGGCAGGGTGTGTGTCGGGAAGTGGACGGTGTCAAGTTAAATGACTTCATATTCACCACGACACAGGCAATTTTCTCCTGATAAAATTTCTTTCATAGAGCTGACCTTTTGGCTCATCTTCTTTGAAAGTTTGGACGGGGGCAGCAATAATCCACTGATCTGCTGAAGGCCACAGCCCCTTCCTTACCTGTAATAACAATCTCTCATCGCCTATGACGGCAGCTTGGTTCCAATTAATCACTTCAGAGAATGGCAACTCCCATCCATTGCTGAGCATCACAGGGACACAGGCAGCCTGGGCACAAAAGGGGACTTCGTGAGTGTGAGTAAAGCGGCAGCAGGAGCTGTTTCAACCAGGGGTGAAATTGGTACAAATTCAATTACTGGCACATCTTAGGTGGCGTGAATCCTGGACCACTTAGGTCAGAAGAAAAGTGGGCTTTTCTGAGTTATCAAGATACATGAAGGCTGTATGTATCCAGCAGAGGTTTTGCTATCTGCGTCTTGCCCTAGAACGCTAAATCCCCATTTCTATTCCAGTACACGGTTTGGCTGACCTTATTTCCGTAGAGATGACTGGTCTTGTTGAAGAAGTTTTATTGATGTCACAAAATCATTCACGGACAAAATCCTAGCATAAAACCAACTTTGAACATACACAGTCTTGACAATGTAACTGCCACCGTCCACTTGGAAAGTGGTTCACCCCTACGTCGTGGGCAATACAGAGCAGAACGGGGCTCGGCACTCCTGATAAGGCGTTTTGCAGACTTAACCCTGCTAGGATGCTCACCCTTCCCTTGTGTGCAAACATCTGAACCAGAACTTTTAGGGTGGAGGGACTCCAAGCACTGCTGTGCCAATTTACTACCCGCATGGTGACCAAAGAGCCAAGAAACACCAGGCTAATGACACAATTCTGCTTGCAAATCACTCGTAACCCAAATCAGAGAACAATTTGCTCTGTGCCACATCCCAAGAAGCTAGGTGACGGTACGCTTTGCAAAATGCACCGAGAGAGCCAGGAAGGACTTTGAAGAGAAGGCAGCTCTCCGGTCGGGGGACATGACAGAATGATGCATGTTAGGGAGCACCCACAGATTCAGGCCGGGGGCAGAGCACAGAGGAGGAAAGGAGAGCAGCAAGGGGTCCAGGAGTGCTGGAGGAGAGAGGTTGAGGACAGGCTTTCTCATGAACAAGGAAGGCAGGATGCAACTTCCAGGCAGGAAATGGAGGCAACTGTCTCAGCAGTGAAGGCGCATCTGCAGAGTCAAGGTGAACAGCAGAGCGTCCGGCCGCTCGGGACCTCTGAACTGCAGAGCCTCCGAACAGCTGGGCTGAGTGAGTGCCGCCACCTTGCTGGGCATCACACTCAGAATTTAGGGGACCGGGGTGACGACTAAGACGGGGACAGAACAGGCAGTTGTGCTTTCAGGAAATAGCACCATCAGCCACTTTCATTGCTCTTGAGACTGGCTTCCAGGAGGAGGGCTGAGTCTGCGAGGAGCCCAGCTCGGCTGCCTGGCGGGTGATCAGATGTGCCCTCTGTTTGCAAACACGTCTCTGAAGAATCCCTCCCTTCTCCTGGTGAAACCACTGAAATCTCCTCAGGTCAGAAGGCAGGGAGTAAATCATCCCCCCGGCCCTCCAACCCCAGATCATAAAAAATACTGCAGGTTTTCTTGGGAGAACAGATTTCAGGTGTTCAAGATAAACCACGGGTTCTGTTTCGATCCCAGGAAAAACGTTAAGGGTAAACCCACCCCGTCTGACGTCAGTCCTCAGCCCTGTTCTGGGGAGTTCTCTGGGGTCTCTTACCTGCAGAGCCTCCAGGAACCGGAAGGAGCCAAGCCTGCGACCGCGAGGAACCAGACAGAAAGTGGCATTGTGCAGCATCTCCCGATAATCATACCTAGAAGGAGAGGAGGAGTCAGTAGCAGACAAAGAGCCAGTAGGAATGGGGCGGGGGAATGCATGAACCCCTAGGGGTGCGCACCTGCTTGAAATCACCCAGAGCAACAGGAGAGCACAGGCGAGCCTCACCTCTCCGTGGGGGGAGGTGGGGAGGGTTGTGGCACGAGCGAGGACAAATGTGAGCCTTCACGATGGACAAAGCAAATTAGGGTCGTTTGCAAACAGTACGTACAAGACAAATCTGATGGTCCCAGTAACACTGTGGCTTGCCCAGCCATTGCTTCCCAAATCAGATGTTTGAGTCTTGATGAAACAGACTGCCCCATAAGCTAAACCATCATCCCTGCTAGCTGCTCTTTTCCAATGACACGGCATTTGGACAACGAAGCCTGTCCTTGTTTTCCACCCAACAAAACCACGGTATTAAAACCCACTCAGGAGACCACCATTACACATGCAAAACGTTCATTTTCTCCTCTATGTTTAACCGAGAACATTCAGTTACCGCAGACAGAGACCCCAGTGCAAGAATGGTTGATGTGACTTATGGGGGAAAGAGTGGGTGAGACAGAAGGAGCAGGCCTAAGAAATGGGGAAAGAGGAAGAACTAGAGAAGAAAACTTAGCAGGGGGTGCAGGAAATAGGCTGCAGAAGAGATGTTTGTTTCTTTTACTCAAATACCATTTAGCGTTACCACACTGTTTTGCACTTAAAAAAATGCAAAACAGAACATGCAGGTCACCTCTTCACGCAGGTGAAGTGAAGGAAAGGGGACAAGCATTCCACTGTGTTTAGGGCTTTCACTCTAAAAACGACTTCCCCAAACGCATTCCTAGGCACACAGTTGCAAGTTCACTGGGAGTGTCAGAAAACCTGGGGGAACTGGAGGCGGCTCACGGCCTGCGGAGGCCCAGGTTCTCAGTCGGGATGAAGTCACTCTCCGTTTTCAAGAGCTTCCGCTGCTCGGCAGACAGGTGTGACTTTGACAGTAGCATATGTCGCCAGCATTTTCTGACTCTAATAGTCTAATTTAATCATAGCCTGAAGGCATTGGATTCTTCCCTCCTCTTTTTGGGATACTGATATATACGTTTATATTTTTAAAGTCCACATCTATTTTTATATTCTCATACAAACTAGGCATATGGGAGTAAGCCAATTTTCAATTATAAACCCGTCATTAAGAAGAGACATCATGCAAAGGACCATTTGCTTAAACAAGCGTGTACAACTAATTTGCACAAGAAAAGGTCACCGTGAATGGATTAAGATTATCTCCATTGAGAGTAAAATTTAAAAAAAAACCGTTGCTGCATTAATTAAACTGCAAAATAGACTTCAAAGTGGAAAAGACTTTTAAGAGGGCTCAAATTCAGCAAAATAAAAAAATATATTAAATTATGATGGTAATGGCTTCTCTTTTCCTCACCAAACACAGGGAAATAACTGACAAGTATCTTCAAGTTCAACTGTTGATAATGTCTGAATATCTATCTAATTGAATATCTGGAGAAGAGGGAAATATATACACTCTCTTTCCCTCTCTCTCTCTCTCTCTCTCTCTATATATATATACACGTAAAGTTTAAACTGAAATTTTTTTAATATAAAAAGGTTAACTATTTTTCAGGCTACAGTAAAGTTTAATAAATGCCCAGAATAGAAACCCCTGAGGGACTAGAACAGAAGCTCGTACAGCCTCATCATTAGGCTGCTAAAAATGTAAAATCCCATTAATGTTCTGGACTGTAACAAGTTTCATAGTTACCAGTTGCAGAGTTTCCTCTAGGGAGGGAGTGGACGGAGAGGAAAGGCAGAAAACTTTTAGGAAAAACTCAAATGACAGTTATTCAAGGTGCTGATCTTGCACTGGTCGTACAGAAGGAGGATTTGCTGATGGAGTGAATGAAGCTCCCCTGACTGAAGCTTGTGCTCATTCACACAACAGGGAAGAGGAGACGGGGGGCAAGCACTCTTGCTGGACTCAGGAACCCACTGGGTAACTGGTGAGATTAAGAACCAGACAGTGAGCTTTCTGGGCCTCGGTTTCCTCTTCTGCAAAATGAGTCAGGTGGGCAAGATGACTAAGGACTGTTTGGATATTCCATTACGCTTCATGTTATCATTTTTAGGTAAGGAGTATGAATGTCCCCATGAGAATATCCCACTGTTCCCAAAGTTTCCATAACCCCTGACTGTACGTATGAGTGTATATGTGTCCATAGAAACCTGCTTCTGTACACAATCTCTAACGTGTATTTATACTGACATTCAAGACACACAGAGAAACATAAGTACGCATAACTTAACACAGTGGTTTTCAGATTTCTCACGAGGCTTAGCCCAGGGACCAGCCTCTCTCTTTGGTTCTAGTGACAGCGAGCCTAGGAATCACCGGTGCATTACAACTCCTCTCTCTGATGTTCTCACGCGCCCCACAGCTCCCTCCTTCCAGGAGCTTAAACTCATTCATGTATTCAGTCATTCTTTCAAGAAATACTATGTTCCAGGCACTGTTCTAGTCCTGCAGAGGATGTGCAGAGAAGCTGCTCCTCCAGCTGCTCCACCTATCACAGAATCACTGGATAACTGGGAAAGGCGGATGAAGATGTAAGGCATGACCTCTCCTGAGGGTACCTGTATTAAGAGCACTGTGGAAGGCTGGTGGTCCAGAATGGCACAGTGTGGTATTTTGTGGACACTCTTCCCAGCAAAACAACAATTTAACTGGTACAAATGATAAGAACACTCATTTACATTTTCTGGTAATTGTCCTAAGGGCATGACAACAAATGGAGAAACATTTGTTCAAGAAAATCTACCAAACAACAAGGACCTACTGTATAGCACAAGGAACTATATTCAACATTTTATAATAACCTATAATGGAAAAGAATCTGAAAAAGGATAGATATATATACAAATCACTTTGCTGTACCCCTGAAACACTGTAAATCAACTATACTTCAATAAAAAGAAAAAAGAAAAAAAATCTGCCAAATCTCAGCAAGAACTGTGAGCATCTGTGAGATCTGAGCCAAGACCTGCTCCATCATCACCCCTACCAGTTCTCCCTTATAGAAGCTCTAACCTAGGCGAGTACAGTCCAAAGTACGCTCCCCACCAACTCCCATCAAGAAAGTGAAAAGACAACCTATAGAAAGAAGAAAATGTTTGCAAATCATACATCTGATACGGGACTTTTATCCAGAATAGGCAAAGAACTCTTATGACCCAACAATTAAAAGACAAATAATCCAATTTAAAAACAGTCAAAGGATTTGAAGAGCTATTGTTGCGAAGAAAATATACTAAGTGCCAACAAGCACATGAAAAGATACTTAAAATCGCTATCCGTTAGGGAAATGCAAATCAGAACCACAAGGTATCACTTTACACCCACTAGGATGACTGCAATCAAAAGGACAGATGATAAAAGCTGCTGATGGGACTGTGGAGGAACTGGAACCTCATACGTTGCTGGTGGGAAGGTAAAGTGGTGCGGCCACGTTGGAAAACAGTTTGGCAGTTTCCTTTAGAGCTAAAAATGGGCTTAGCATATGACCCAGAAATGGCACTCTTGGGCATCTATCCCAGAGAAATGAAAGCTTATTTTCACGCAGAAACTTGTCCATGAATGTTCACAGCAGTTTTATCCTTAATAGCCCCAAATGGAAACTATGCGGAGGTCCTTCAGTGGGTGAATCATTCAACCAACCGTGGTACATGTAGAGCTTAGAACGTCTCAGCAATAAAAGGAAATGAACGACTGAGACACGCAACAACCTCAAGGAAATGGTGCTAAGTGAGCAAGCCAATCTCAAAAGGACATATGCTGCTTTATTCCATTTATACAGCATTCATGAAATAATTATAGGGATGGAGAACCGATTAATGCTTACCGGCAGACGGGGCTGGGGAAAAGAGACTGGGAGATGACAGGCCGAGTGAGAGGGAACAATCCTTCTAGAGACTAATTCTGCCCTATGACTTAAGTTTAGAAATATAAATCACATCAAAATCATAAACTTCTTAAATATCAGAGATAATGAACCCAGGATATCTTAAGCAGTAAGGTAACTAGATGAGGGAGGCAACTCATTTCAGGGACCACTCAGCTTTAATTAATAAATGGTTTTGTTCTCCTTTTCAGATGGCCATTAAGTCCCCTGTTGATAGGTGATGACACAGAAGATATACCAGTTTCCATAAACTACTGCAATGAAAAATGCAATAAAAATGACATGACCCTGTATTTAACCTAGAAACCCAAGCCATTCTACGGCCGTCATAATTTTCTCCTTAAAGTTGCATTGAATAATGTACGGGATACACCTCATTTAAAATGGGCCATGTAATACTGCATAATTGAAATCCTTCCCCTCCATATGAAACACTTTTTTTTTTTTTTGCTGGCAGTGATGCACTGCATCCAGGAAAAGGGTGGGGGGGGGGGCAATGTGGCATTAGTGCTGTGGTTCCCAAAGCACATCCTTCCAACTAGTAGCATCAGCTGCATCATCTGGGAAGTTGGGAGAAATGTAAATTCTCAGCCTCACCCAGGGCTGCTGAACCAGATGCCTGGGGGAAGGGCCCAGAATCCTGTGTTTTAACAAGCCCTCCAGGTAATGAAGATGCACCCTAAATTCTAAGAACCACTGGCATGGTAGTTAAGAACTTAGTCATTAAGAGCTTAGTGGTTAAGCAGCTTTGGACCCAGCCAAACCTGGGTTCCAGTTTCAGCTTGGCTGCTTACAAACCGAATGATCTTGGGAAAGTTACTGAATGTGTCTAGATCTTGGTTTCCTGGTTGGCAAAATGGACATAATACTTCTACTGTGGAGATTAAATGATAATTTTAATGGAAGTATGGGCACCTTATAAGCAATGCACAAATGATCATTATAACGGAAGAGAGGCAACAGAATATAATGGAAAACAGAGTCAGCCTGAAGTTAGAAAACCTGGGTTGAAGTATTTGGGTTCCGGATCTACCACTTCTGTGTGAACTTGTGCACACTGCTTAGCTTCTCTGTGCCTCCAAGATGTGAAGATTAAATGAGATTGTGTACATATAGGGTACATGGCAATGCACTATGCAATTGTAAGTTTTTGTATGGATTATATCAAGACAAGAGGAATAAAAACATTTTTTTAAAAAAGTAACAAACGAAAAAGGAACAGATTACCAAAGACAGAGCCAAGGAGAAATGTGGAGCAGATCCTTTAAAATAAAATGAAAACTGAAGCTGTGAATCACGACAGCAGCTTCTAATTGAAAGGATTTTGCCTTCTTACCGAAAGCTACACAATCAAGGGTGTTGCTGGTGCAGGGTGCCCAGGGGTCCTCCGGTGCGTCCCACAATTCCTCTGGAGCAGGCACATTTGCCACATGAGCCTGCTTTTTGCTAATCAAAGAGGGTAGGGAAGGGGGAGGGCATAGCTCAGTGGTAGAGTGCATGCTTAGCATGCATAAAGTCCTGGGTTCAATCCCCAGTACTGCCATTAAGATAAATAAGTAAACCCAATTATCTCCCCCACCAAATATAAAAAAGAAAAATTAAAAAGAAGAGAAAAGAAAAGAAAAGAAAAAGAAGCTAGGGAAGAAGCAAATGATGCAGGCTTTCATCTCCACAGTGACACAATTTGAGTTTTCCCATGATGTTCCTCCAGTTTGTCTCAAGTATTTATTTATAAAGTAAGTTAACATCTACAGCTGATCTGTTCCCTCTCGGCCCCCATCCTCATAAGCACGTAATCTTCTTTTCTTACCCCCAGGTTGGAATCACATCCCATAAGAAAAAAACAAAGAACCTCCAAACAACTTATGACTGTTGGAGTTGCACCAAGTGCTCTAGGATAAGGGAAATAAAATAGCTTCCCTGGCACCTCCCCTGTGCTTTCTTTCCTTCATTCAACAAACAGTAGTTGCATGCATACCATGTGTCAAGTACTATACAAGGAACTGATGGTCCAGTGAAAAGGTAGATGTGCTATCAAATGATTGTTATTCAGTGAGGGAACCGGCAGGATGGAGGCAAGGGCTGGGGGTTATGCAGAGAAGAGAAACAAAAGCCACAGCTTGGCTTTGGTGGGGAGAGCGAGGAGCGGGGATGCCTTCTGGTGGAAGGGAGACTTTGAGCTAAGTATCAGAGGAAGAGGAAGAGGAAGAGGAAGAGGAAGAGGAAGAGGAAGAATCAGTTCGGCAAAGAGCTAGCGGAGGTGATCGGCATTTCTGGGGATAGAAGAGCAGGAATAAAGACACCAAGGTGAGATAAACTGCCCACAGGATGGGGTGGGGGAGGCAGGGAGGCGACAGGGTCCCACTGGGAAGATGTCTCCTGGACCTCAAGACACTACCCTGTGCAAGTGATCATGAGTCACTGAAGGGCTCAAACAGAAGAAAGACATTTTCTTAGGACTTGGTATAACCCAACTTCAGATAGCCTTGGGCACAGCCATGCCAGGGTTCCAACTCCAGGCTTCCTGATTCTAAAGGGCATTTGCTTTCCACAATATGATGCTGCCTCCTCGGGCAGCCCACATGCAGTATCTGAAAGTAACATTTCTCATGCAGTGAAGTCCTAAACTGTTCACCTAGTTTCAAGCATCGGCAACACATGGCTACCATTTAAAGTGACTCTTTCTCCCTAACTCAAAAGTCTGCCCCATGTCACACCAGGCGTTCAGTCCAAGATCGTGCTCAGTTATTTAATAACTACGTTGCCATAGGCCCTTTCTTGGACTTTACAGATTTAACACTTAAAATTTCAATTTTTTTTTGAGAAAAGCCCCAAGTCCATAGCATGTAAAAATATGAAATTGGCCCAAGGCACAGATTTGAACTGAGAAACATGAGTGGGAGTCAATCTTTTAGCTGAAAAATGGGTCCACTGTGCACCACTCTACTTGCTGTCTGATAAGTAACATAAGGAAAAGTCTAGGCTCCCATGGTCTGTGAGAATTCACAGGACTCACCGAGCCTCACCACCAAGGCAAAGGGAAAATGAAAGATTTGGAGTTCATCTTGGGAAGCCATCTGAAGGAGGCAAGGTCTTGGAGCACCCAGTTTTTGTGCTCAGCAATGCCAGATTTCAAACTGCTCCGAGACAGGTGCCATTCCAGGACAGGCAGATCCAAATTCTCTGAGTGGAAATGAAGCATTTCTGAACATGCTACATAAGAGGCTCGCTGGGTCCAGGGGGGAAGGGATGGGAGGGACGATTAAGGAGCCGGCAGCAACCATGACCTCAGAAGGACAGACGAGTCCAGAAGAGGCACGCCAAGGTCTTGGCTACAGGAGCTAAATGTCTGGGGCAGACCCAGGGGCAAACTGGGAAGCCTGAGGTCATTATCTTACCATTAACCTTTCACCAGGCTCTGCGCCACGAAGACTCGCCAAGTGGAGTGGGGCCAGGAGTGTGGACTGAGCGGAGAAGCCCAGCACAGGCGCCGGCGGCGTGGGGTGCCGAGCCTGGACGGGGCCAGCTGTGCATGGGGCACTTCTCCCCCACACCCCTCCTCCCTTCCTCTGCTTCACTTCCAGCTGAGAGGAAACGCTCCCCATCCCCGTGTCACAGCACCCAGGCTGACCTGTCCACTGCTGGCTCTGTATGAAGTTGCCTGCTTTCTTGTTTTCCTTCCACTGGACTCCAGGAGGCAGGACCACGGTCCTCCTTTCTGTTGAACTAATGCCCACCCCCAGGGCCTGGCCTACAGGGGCCACTCAGAACACAGGAATTAAATAGAAGAAAAGTGCTCAGCGTCCACCGGTTTCCGAGGAAGCAACAGAGAGACACAGAAGAGGCGCAAGGCTTTCGTGACAACAACCTCTGTTTGGCTGATGACAATACATCCAGCTCATGATTATGCCAGGTCTTTCTAGGATGGTTTTCACTCTATGTTGAGGCTGAGCCCAACGGACTGAGCGAATGGAAAATAGTGTCTTTTCTATGTAGTGTCTGCCTTTCGTGTATTTTCTATCCCTTCTCTGTCTTTATTGCCAAAGGCTTGGCAGTTTGTTAAAAATTTCACCTCCTCTCTGCACACTGATGAAGGGGTTGGAGGGGGGATTTGTGTCTCACCAGCCCTGATAAATAGCATTATTTGCAAATCAAGTTAAACGTACCCATGGCACTACTCCAACTGAACTGCCTCCTGGCTTTCCTCCGTATGAGCTAAAGAAAAATACTGGAGAACCTCCTCCCGGCTTCTGTAACGATAAGCACGATTTGTGGCGAGGGCAACGACTCCACACCCAAGGAAAACTGGGCTCACCCCAGCGTTCTGACCTTTCCCTTCTTGAGCCGAGACATTCTCTCCTGCACAGCCAACCTGGGTCGGCGCTGGGATCAGGAGGGTGTTTGGAATTCCGGTTGGGCTGTTCTGTCACCAGAGTAGGCATGATGGAGGGGCCATCCGGGGGAAATTTGACATACCCTGCATTCTTTGTCAGCGCTGAAGCCTTTGTCTGGTCCCTGCACTTAAGTGATTATAAAATACCTCGAGAATCCAATTACACACTGCTAATGAAATGATGCTGCTTTCAGCTACCCTCACTCCCCATCTCCTTTCCCACCTCTACCATCCCTGGGTTCCACCTTCTGACTGTGACAGTCAGGACCAGCTCACTCTTGCGCCTTCTGCACTGAACTAGCAAAGCAAACGAGACCTCAGAACTCTGCATAGGCGGAGACGGTGCATCCTCAAAAAATTATAGGGCACCAGCGTTATACAAAAGCTGCGTGAAGCTGGTTGTCTACAGAAAGCTCGATCTCTCCCATCCGGGTACGTGAATATATAAATGTACAGCTGCATACATGCATCCATGAGACATAAAAATCTGTGTGATGATGAACGATCTGATGCCACATATTGTTTGTTTACCAGGTCACCCTCCCATGAGGGGTTTGGTCTTTAGAGACTGGGAAAGCCTGTTAAGTCTGGATTTTGCCATTTCCTTTGGCAGAAGCACAACAGTGCCCTGGGGGAGAGAGCCTGCGAAGCTCTGAGTCACCCCTCCTCCCGCCCCTCCAGCCAGCTCTGCTCAGCACGGTTTCCCCTGAGAAGCAGCTAAGGAGCTAGCCAACTCCTAGGTGGCCTCATTTTGGCAAGAGGCTATGGGACACAGAGAAAATTTGAACAGCTGATGGGGCAGAGGTAGACCAGATGGCCCTCAGGAGGCCTTCATGCCCTGATACTTACTTGCTGGACAAATGAAAATGGAGTGTCTCCTCTGTATCAGGTGGCACGCCGAATACTGGGGAATCAACGATGCAAAAGCCCCCTGGGAGCTGCCCCCTGGTTTTTATCAGTTTCAGGTCAGGATAAGTTCAGTCTTGTCCCCCTAAAATCTGTCTCTCATAGAGCAACCCCAGACCCGTTTAGTATGTCACTTCCAGGCTGAAAACCTCCAACGACTCCTCATGGCACTAAGACTAACAATCACCCCCTACCCTGGCCAGGGCTCCCCCAGTGCTCGGCCCACAGCTCCAGCCGCCCCTCTCCTCACTCACCATCTAAGCCTACACCGGCCTTCTCTCAGTTTCTAGAAACACCACATCTATCACCACTTCATGGACTTGAACTTGCTATGCCCTCTGCCTGGAACATTCTTCCCCCAGAGCTACCTGAAGATGCACATCAGCATTCAGACAGTTGCAGACCAGCCTGTGGCCCCAGCACTCACTGTCCCATTGCCCTGTTTCATCTCAGTCCCAGGATTTACCACTGTCAGAACCCATGCGCGTATTTGTCTCCCTGGCTTACTGTTGTTCTTCCTAAATAGAATGCATCCTCCTTGAAAGTAGGGCCTTCCTGCTGCTATCCACCACTGTGACCCCAGCTCCTAGACCTGTGCGTGGACCACAGTCATCTTTTAAGAAATGTTTGTTAAATGAATGCCAGATCTCCTCATTGCTCAGTGAATGATGCCTGTGTGATCGTACAGTGGCCAACAAGGTGGCCACATTTACAAGGGTAATTCTAGGGACAAGCTTCTAGAAGGATATAAGAGAAGTTGTCTTTCATCTTTGTTTTATGCGGTGGTAGCATGGTATCTCTCGTTAACGTTAAGATTCATCAGTTTCTCCAAATGCCATCTGCTACGAAAGCAAGATCCCATTAAAAAAGTCTTCAGAAAAAATCTTTTTCTAAAAAAGAATGTCTTTAAAAGATGTTTATGGAAAGTGGCAATATGCAACCTGCACAAACACCTAGAAAGCGTGGTTTCTGGTCCTGACTTTGTCACTGTTCGATTTTAAGCAGGTCACTTGGGTTCTGAATCCATGCTTATCTCTAAAATGAGACAACATACTAGTCTTGCCTACCTAATGATGACGTCTCCTGAGGACATAATGGAACGGTACAGATGAGAGTACCACACAAATTAAGGCACATATGAATTTCAGCAAGGATGAGGCAAGTGTGTTTTTGGAATGGCCTTTGTACATACGAGGCAAAATGCAGAGGATGTCAAACGCCTGGCGCTGTTTACGTTTCTTTTTCTTTCTTCTTGAGTCTCAAATGGTTATGGCCTCTATCCTAAATCCATTCAATTCTCCAGAAGTGCAGGTCATTTTCCAAAAGAGGCATCTGGAATAGCTAATTTGTTACCAGAGCCAATGATTAAACACACACGATCCTCTGGGGCTAAAAGGCCTGCCCTGAGTGCCAGTTTTCCACTGTGTTAGTTTTCAGCAATTAACCACTCAGCCTGTTCTCAGGGTATGACTTGGTAAGGAAGGTGGCTCAGACCTCTTGGCTATAGGGCCCTTAAAGAGAGAGCAGTTCTCACATGGAACGTCTTGTTGCTTGGTTTCCATTGAGGTATCTTGGCTTTTAAATAAACTGTCAAGTAAAACTTGGCATCAAAACACGAAGTGAGTAACTTCCTTTGTAGAGGAGCTGACAGCTCAGCTGTGTGTCAGATGGATAGCTGCTAAGAGTCAGCTCCAAAGGCAAGTGCATCCTCTCTGCAAGGGAGCCTGTACCACAAGCCGCCTTCCTCGGGATTAAGGCAAAGCAAAATTTCGGGATGATCTTTATGGAAAGTTAACCCAGTAGCTCCAGTCGACCACATCCCTCTCCACGAGGGCTGGTTCTGGAATTACAAAAGTTTTGGAGGTGCAAAAACATAATTGGAAAACTTTTTTCCCCCCTGTTTAAAGGGCTAATTGATTTCACAGGTGTTTAATTATCATTTGCTGTGAGATAATACCTTGTAGTGCCATAAAAAATGGATTTAATTTTCGAGTGCTTGCAAAACCATTGCCAAAGCCAAGTTAGAGCTAAAGCTAGATAATTATTCTATAAATCAAACGTGCTGCCTCCTTTCTTTGAAATTTTTTAATACTTGGGGATAATGATATCTGACAACCTTGAAACGAACATGAAAAGGATTTTCCTGCCAAGTACCAAAAGGCAACCATTGGACCATTTCAGGCAGTTTGGTTCATTAACGGTGACTCAGGCAGCCTTAGGACCCCGCCTGTGGGCTTCCAAAACATGCCAAGGGTGAGGGCACTGGTGTATGTCAAGACACAGTATTCTCTACCAAGATCAAATAGCCAGACATCCAAATAAGGTCTAAGGAAAAAAGAAAAGAAACCCCAAACCACCCTTTGCACAAAAACTGCCTGAAAACCACTAACTCTCAGAGCCCAAATTCAGAGCCCTGGAATGTGGAATGTGGAGGTTTTTCAACTTGATCAATGAATACCTTCCTATCTTAGGCTTAAAGCACTACTCTAGTGCTTTCTACAATAACGAGGGAGAGAAATCATGAAATCAAACAAATGTTAACAGCTGAGAGGCACCACCAAGATCACCCAGTGAAAACACCCAGATGAAGCAAGCAAAGCCAGTACCTTGCCCACGATGACACCAGCAGGGGCAGAAGCAAGATAAAAAGGATTATTCTGAGCAAGCAGAAAAGAGAAGAAACAGCTTGAAAATTGATTTGGAGTCCCATGCCCATCCAAAATCTAAAAATAAAAGAAGGAGTTTTTTAAAAGGCAGAAAGGAAAAAAAATGAAGTTTCCTTCTGTAAGAGGAGTGGCTATTTCTTCAACGGAGCCCAGCTTCTGTGGAAGTGCTTAAGCTGCCTTAAATAACTGTATAGGGGTTTTAGTTGATGCCACGTTTCAGAATTTTTTTCCCCCTCCAACTTTTATTCAGAAGCTGCTGAAGTCATAACACATTCCATTAGATTAAGTGTGCTTAAATGATTTAAGAAAGCAGGGCAATGTGGCTGGAAGCGCATACACACAGTCAGCATTATTTAGTTTATTTAATGCCTGTGCATACCTCCCAAATCACTGTACAGCATGGATTTTCAGGCAATTCAAGTTGGCTTTTACAGTGCAGGTTAAAGTAGCATAAAGAATAAAGATGCAGTATAATTGATGCCATCCTTGGACACTCTGTTTGGGTCCTTCTAGGAAACATCTTAGCCAAAGGCAAGGGGGCAGAAAGGGCAGGGGAAAACATGGGTCCCAGTACAGTCCGAAAGGGTTAGGATGGAAAAGCAGTCGTGGGGACTGGCTTGGGCTTGCAATGGAAATTCCTGCAATCAATAAAAATGGCAATAATAATTACAGCTAACATTTATTGTCAGCTTATTACATGCTTAACCTTCTGCAAAACACTTTTGGTGTCTGGCCATTTGCCCTTCCAACAACCCTAGGAGGTAGGTAATATGATCTCCTATTTTACAGAAGAGGAAATTGAAGATTATACCTAATCTGTCTAAACTTTATAAGCAGGCAGGTGGAATCTGAACTCAGGCATTCTGACTGCAGGGATCTAATCATCATACAGCATGCTCACTGCCTCCCTTCCGTAATGCTTTCTGGAGGTGTCCCATGGACTAGCCAAATGAGCTCTGTCTTGAGGGTCACCATGAGAACCACTAGTGGAATCTACTGGACTGATTTATGACCTTCTAACCAGAGATACGCCTAGCATCACGCCAGATCTTTTATCCGGCTGAGAATTAGCGAAGCTATCCTTCCAGAGGTCAGCCTCCATCTAAAGTAAAACTCCCAGGTCCTGGGGAATAGGTAGAGCAGAAGAGAAACCAATGGCTGTTCATTTGCCATATTTTATCCCCAACAAGACCACTTCTGGAACACAGAATCCTCACGGCCTCTTCCTAAGAATTTATATAACTTTCACTTTTCCAGTCTACTGTGGGGCTTTGGCACTAAGACCTACAACATGCCTTTTAGTTATATTATAAGCTTGTGTAGAGCCCTTACCACGTGTGTGGGTCCCCAAGGCCATGTGAACAGGACAGGGAAGACAGAAAATAAATCCTGTCGGAGACACTGACATTTCATTCATTCACTGGCAGACTCATCCATCCACCCATCTGCCAATAATACTTATTGCGAACACTCTTTGTACCCGGCACGCTACTGTCAGGAGTGGGGAATTCAATGGTAAGCGAAGATAATGATGGTGACGATGTTTCTTTACCTTATGGAATTTAGTTTTGTTTGGGAGACTGGTATTAAATAATTAACCACAATCAAATCAACAGTCTTGGTGGTGAGTGATCCAAGGAGAGACTAATGGTCCCCAGGGACCTCACACGGAGGAGAAATCTGACCTAGTCAGGAGGAGGGGATTAAGCTGAAGCCTAAAGGATAAGTAAGGGTCAAGCAGGACTCGGACGGAGATGAGGTACTGTGAGCAGTGTTGACAGCCAGCTGTCAAAGACCATCGTGAGACTGAAAACACATTCGGGCCAGTGAAATTCGCATACCACAACTCATCGTCTCAACAAGTGGACACAGACTAAATCCATTGGATGGTATGTAAAACAAAGGTTTGGGGCTGCTTGCTGCCTGGGAAAAGGAGGATTCAAGACTGGATGTCTACACAGATAAGCACTTTCTGTTGAACATGTTGATTGTATTACCAGCATCCTGGATTCCACACACCTGCTGAGCAGCAGCTCACAGCAGCAGACCTTAACCCGTGGTACCGAGAGGAAAGCTGTGGCAGAAAAGAGGGTTAACATCTCGATAAGGGTGAAGGAAAGAGACACAGGATTGCTGCAGTTCATTTTACCTGCTCTCCCCCACCCTCTGTACCTGTCAACTCCCCTATTTTAGACTTATTTATGAGCCCTTTTCCTGTTGCCGCAAAATCCTACATGCTCTGTAGAGATGGTGCTGAATCCCTAAATAATCATATTTTCACAGTAATTAAAATCCAAATTCCCTAACTCCCTAAGTGCTACGAGCAGCTTGAATGCCTGTGTTTTTGCCCTAACACCGAACATCTCTAGGGCGAAGAAACACCATGAGAGGAAATGCTGAAATGACTTAATTGCAGAAAGAGGCAGACTGAGGATGCAGTGGAAGTGGCCTGAGAGGAAAAGGAAGCCGCAGCTTCTGTTGGGACAGTGTGCTCGGGAGCAGCTCCCAGGGGCCGGGCCCAGGCCCAGGTCCGAGCTCAAGTACCGACCACCGTGGGGCCGGGGCCTGTTGGCCGGGAAAGACCCTGGGAGGGCACTTTTCTGCCACTGTGATGAGTCCTTCCCACTGAGTTTAATGGTCCTCAAGGTGAGAGGGGCCACAGAGGGAATTCCAGTTATTAAGGCATTAGTTTGGATTGGGGCCGGGAACAAAAGAAAAGCCTCAGCTGGGTTCACCCAACAAAGACACTGTGACTACCCACCTGCCTCCTGGGCTAATTTAGGGATTACAGGCCCTGCCCACCACCTCCGACAGACACACAGCAAAATACAGATCGTATTGTGACGCCAGACCAGAGCAAACCACAGCCGCCTGTATCTGTAAGGTGGCAAATCCCTTAGAAAATCAATTAGAAGACAAAGTTGGTGGAAAAAAATATGTATTTGTATACACACACACACACACATATATATTTCAATCTCATAAAATACATTTCCACTCTTTAAATCAAAATCTCCCCTAGAATAAGAAAGCTGATGTAAATGTCCAAGGAAAGGCTCTTAGTAAAAAACACCTACAATATATTTATAAAATAATAACCACGTACAGAAGTAACAATAATGATAATGACAGAACAACCATCACAACTTTTAGCACACTCATACAATGAACACTGAGCGAAGTACTTTACAGCATCACCATCCAAGCGTCACGGTCTGAGGTCAGTACTGTTATCCCCACTTCACAGCTGAGCACGAGATCTGCCAGAGGCCCAGTAATTTGCCCAGAGTTACACCGCCAGCAAAGACGGACAATTAAAATCCAAACGCAGTCTGTCTGCACCTGAAGTACAGGAAACTGCCAGCTTCACTGGGATTTTGCACTGGTAGTTTCTGATGTCTTAAGAAGAGGCACAGATGCGATCTTTCAAAGCACTGAGCACTGAAAATATTGGGTGTTCATTCCAATTACCTAATTCAAATAAAATACAACTAACCCTTAACATACAGAATTTACATGTATGCAGACATTTAGATGGCTGACTGCCAGGTTTTTCTGGTTGCTGCGTTCCGGATAAGTTAATGCAGTCATAGTCTGCCTTTCTCTCTCCCTCTATCTCTCTCCTTCCCTCCCTCCCTCTTTCATTTCGGTTCTGACAGGGTGTTGGGCACATGTGCTCAGGTGCCTGAAAGCATCCTGAATGGAGAAAAACCAAATTAAGCTGCAGTTTCACTTGTCACCGTGAAATCCTCTAGTTCTAAATAACTCAGTGATCAAACATACAGGCACAAACCCCAACCAGTTGTTCAAAGCCTTCCCTCGGGAGGCTCTGCAGAATAACAGTGAGGAAGAATCAGCAAATACTTAATTATTTTCAAAAAGAAAAAATAAACCCATAATCGAGAGTGATTGAATTAAGATGGTTTCATGTTCTTCTCACTACTTCTGATGTTGCAGTTTGGCAGGAGTGGCAGGGGTGGCGTGAGGGGAGATTCTTTTGGATGGAGATGCTGGATGGATGAGTCCTGGTAAAGGAGCACACGTTAAAGCTACACTCACCCGAATTCACGTTCAGACATCTGCATCCTGACACAACAGCAGCAGAAAAGCAGTGTGACAGAACTGCTACCCAGTTAGCCCTCAGCCCAGAGACCTGCTGGGTACCCCTGGCTAAATCCACTTACAAGCTAATTCATAATTTACACAAGGTATCCAGGCATGGAAGCTAAGATATAAATCATTTATTGACAAAGGGACCATTTGTCATTTTAAAATAATTATGTTTCTTTAAGCAAACCGACAAATTCCATCTTCCCCAATTTATTTATTGAGATTTGCAGGTGATGTAAGTTGTGATGTGTGTGTGTGTGTGCGCGCCTGTGTGTGTGTGTTTGTGTGTGAGAAAGAGAGAGAGAGAGAAAGAGAGTCTATCTTCATCCTGAAACTTTCATCTTAAGGGCCCACAGTCCCTAACGGAAGACTGAAAAGTGTGTGTGATGTCCGTATCTCCTTCAGATGCTCTGCAGAGAAGGTATTCTCTAAATGCTGCAAATGTGGTCAACATAACGTTCACAAGGAACAACCAAACAGTGAACACTGACGTTAAACTACAGATTTTAACCTGTGGACACAAGTGTGAAACTCTTCCCTTCAAACTTGCAAAGCCCACACCACAGAATGTGTGCGACCCTGGTGAAAATTTAAGACATTAGAGATGCAAAATGCGTGCCCCACAAACAAACCAGGCTCTACCTTTCATTCTGCTGTAATGACGTGTGATAGAAACCCCAGTCTCAGCTGCTCTTATAGAGGCTGGATGGCCAGCATTACCTGCACAGGCTATTACCATCCCTTAAGGATGTAACCACTCGACTCAACCAGTAGATGGGGCACATCCACATGGCAAGTGTCCCCACTGAACTCACCTGATCAGAAAGGACGTCCTGCTTCCTCCTCCTTAGCTCCCAACCAGATGGTCAAAATAATACCAAGTGGGGAGAAGGAGGACACGCCTCATCTCTAAAAGAGGCATTTGATTTTCTCCCTGACTTTTCTTTGACTTCTGTTCTAATATACGTAAAAGGGGTGGGATGGGGGTCGGGGGATGGGAATCAGGGTTGGCCAGCTCAGAAGAGACGCATTAGTCATATCACCTTGAACAGACTAACAGAGCCCAGCAGGCGGCCAGCCATTTACTTTGGAGCGATATTTACTGAGTACTGCGCTGGGCTGGAGGCGGGCTCTACAACGGGGACTCAAACATCAGTGAGATGTGCTCCCCATGGAGTTCATTATCTACTGTGGGATTCGGACCCTGAAGGAATGCAAATCATCTGCAGCTATGCACCCTGATGGGGGCTGAAGGACAGGGGATATCAGAGTGTCTGCGGTAGGAGGTGGCATCTGAGTCAGGGTTGGGTGGTCAGGGAAACCCTCTATGAAGAAGCAACACTTGAAACAGCCTGAAAGCTGAAGAGAAGGCAGCATCCTAAAGGGGGCGTGGGAAGAACAGTTCTGGAAGAGGTACCCGCTTGTGCAGAGCTCCAATCTGGAACATTCCTGACATGCTCAAGGAACAAGGGAAACCAAGCCAGTCTGGGTCAGGTGGTGGTGGTGGAGGTGGAAGGAAGGGAAATGATACAACTGAAGGCATTTTTCTGGCGGGGCAGTGGGTGTCCCTGGATTTGATGCATAATCATACACTCCAGGGAAAGAAAACACACACAAAATTCTATAGTGCTTCATTTTTCCAGGTGCTATTTAAAGTTCCTTAATATATAAACTCCATGTACTTCTCAAAAGACCTCTAAAAAGTAAGCATTACTAACATCTTTTTAGAGATGAGGAAACAAAAGCACAGAGAGGTTAAGTGACTTGCCCATAGTCACACAGCTAATTATATGCCAGAGCCTGGATTGGAACTTCCAGTCGCCTGACTCCAAAGTGCATACCCTTAGCTTCTATACTCTAATGATCCTCAGAAGCATCATTTTATTTTGATATGTGTGTATTACTGTGTATACTTTGATGTGAGTATGATAAGTCTGAGTTTATTTGTATTTTTAAGGTTTTGGTGGCAGAGAGGACCAATGTGGCCCAAATAAGAAATCTACAATTTGGCAATGAATGTAGGCTAGACAGACTTGTCATATCCTGATAATCAAGCACAATTGTGTACCCCAACTCTTGCCAGATGCCAGCTTCCTCTTGAGTCTGGGTTCTGTACACAGACTCCCCAAAGGACTATCAATCAGTGGCGCTGATATCTCTACAAAGTTTCAAACAGATGTTCACCCTGTGCTTACTTGCCCAGGCTCCAGATGGCTCCGGATCCTGACTCCTTCTTCCTTCAGACCCTCAAATCACACTTCAGACATGTCAGTAAGGCAGCCTGAGGAAGAAGGATGAAAGAAGTGGACCGAGTGGAGTTCTTTAAGAAGCCCCGTAGAATCCGGTAGTATCTCATATACGCATAGAAGGCGCCGTAAGCCGAGTCAGCATAAATCACTGCCAGCCTTTACGACCTGGATACAGTTTTCCAAAAGATGAAGTTGTCACCCATGTTGCTGGAAAAGTTTCTGTTGCCAGTCGGCCTGGATCTGCAAGTTTATTCCAACCACTTCCACAAGCAACTAGTTGCACAGAATTTTACTACACTGACATCATGACAAGACAATTTCACAACTACCCCATCCTCTCAAAAGGGAAAGGAATAATGCACCAAAATGTTAAAAAAAAAAAAAAACCTTAAGAACATATTTCAAACTTATAGCAAAAACACAAACGTCAGAAACCTTTTTTAAAATTCCGTTCTTTCTCAGTCAGTCTGGGAAACAGGTTTACACATTTTTCGTTGTCCCCAAATTAAAAGTATCCTTGACATTATCCACTAACTTAGCGGACAGCACTGGGTTACCAAGCCTTGCAGGTTTTCTTTAGGGTAGTCTACAGAGTTTCCTCACTTTCCTCTCTCTTCTCCAAAGATACAAGGACTTTTCAAAAGAGCAGAAGCTGGGATTTCTTGTATAGTTTTCGTGCATCTAACATTCATCATTATTTATCTGCATAAAAGACCAATTACCATGATGGAAGCCCAAATGATCCTCTGAGAGCCAGAACGAGTGCTTGAGATGTGCTGGTCCACCCTACGCAAACACTGGTTGATTTTATTGGAATCCCTTGTAAATTTCACTTCCTATTTATTTGACTTTTCATGGAGGCCAGGAGGCTCAAATCAAACCTCCCTTTACCCTCAAGCAGCAGTGAAGAGGGGCCTATCAGCTCATTTTCCATGCAGTGGTGGTTACAGAGCAAGAAAAATATCAAATGGGCTTATTCAGACACGACTTCCTTTTGTCTTGCTCTTTATAAAAACTTTCTCTATTTCTTTCACCCCTCCTGGACCCTAGGAAGCTGGAGTATTTCATACCCATTGTTCCCTATCTACCGCATTCTGCAGACAGAGATAATTATAGGTAAGATTGTTTATTTCTGACTTTGTCAAAACTCACAGCAAGGCTTACCAGAAGCAGGTCCTCGAAATTCATCCTATCTAGAGATGATGGCACTAAACGTATAACCAGGTGTGTGCACACACTGAATGTCTGGAAATGCATTTGGGTTAACAAATGTTTACACTGGGTTATATTGCTTTAATTTACCCTCAGTTGGTGGAGGTGGGGTAGAGAAGGAGGGGTGGGCAATGTCACGTTAATAAAGGAAGCAGATATTACAGTTTTTCACCACATGGAAGTTTCTCTCCCTTATGTAAAACCCAAAGGCACCAAAAGTTAAGTCATTTTAAACTGAAAACTAAAAACATGTTCATTATAAAATATACTTTTCAGTTAAGCAGAGCCTCTATGGCAGGGATGGGCGATTAAAAAACTGAGGCCCAGGGAGGTGAAGGGATTGCTCAAGGTCACATAGCTGATCAGGATCACAGCCAGGATTCAGTCCAGCTCCAGAGCTGAAAATTAACTGCCACCAAATGCCACTGCTTGCCCGGCTAGACTGAACAGAACATTTACGGAAAGGAGCGAATGTTATCGGTCCTACCTGCCCCTTGGAAATGCCCAGAGAATCAGCTGAGCCCAGAGGTGGTCAGTGCTTGGTAAGCCACCTTTCAGGTGTAAAGAGTAATTATTTATTCAGGAACCAGCTATCAATCGAAGTTGCATAAACGCCTGTTTTTATCCTTTTTTGGGTCTATCTCTCAATAGTACATGATTAGTCATTCTTGGAAATGCTTCTGTGGGCTGGTACAAGTTTTTGTGGGTCAGTAGATCTTTCTGAAATGATTTCTAGGCTGCATGAATCTTTGTCTAGGAATTTGTTTCCCTGGCTTTCCAAAACATGAAGTCCATTTCTGCTTTGTTCACAGATAACTTTTTTCTTACTATCCTCAGCAGTGAAACCAACTCTGAAAATACAAATGACCCTGAAAATGTCCCAAAGACATTCAGCTTATTTTCCTTATCTCGAATCCACTCCTTCTTTTAAAAAGAAAGCTTGGGAAAATTTACAGCCCAGAAAGATGGGTAGGAAAAAAATGATGCTACTTAAATGCAAAATCATTCCCGTGCATTTGGGGTGTGTGTGTGTGTGAGTGTGTGAGTGTGTGTGTGCGTGAGTGTGTGTGAGTGTGTGTGTGTGTGTGTGTGTGTGTGGAGTGGGTGGTGGTGGTTGGGGAGAGGAGGAGAGCTGTAAGAGGGGGATGGATTGCAGGAACCATCCATCCATCTCCATGGACCATTCAATGTGGCTGCTCCATGGAGACAAACCAATTAGTGCGGACCGTCAAGGTGTTTCGTATGAATTGGCCACCTGCCCATTGTGAATTGGAATGGGATTAACAAGCCTTTTTCAAACACTACCAAACAGTGAATGGTCACATGATAATGATTATCAGTCACCAACCACCCTGGCTGGATCCCAGACTTGGAGTTTTACTTTTAATAATCTTTGGAGACCCTGATTCCCCACTTCCCCTCAACATATCTTTTTTTTTTTCCTTCCTTCTTTGCCTTTACTTTTCAAAAAGCTCTCTTGCTAATTGGACACTGTATGTTCTTCTGAACATAAACATACCTCTTAATCAACCAATCCAGTAATAATCAGTTTGTATGCTCGGCCAGATAAATTTGCTGGTCCCCTTCACATGCTGTCTTCAAAGCCCCACTGGGAAACACATGACCAGCCACCTTGCAAGTTTAATTCCACGCGAAGTTCTCAAACTAGTCCACTTTGGAGAGAGAAGCCTTGAGAAGCTTGGGTTCAAGATCGAGGCATTCAGCACACAACTGATGCCGTTATCCCTTTTAGGTTTTTATCTCAACTTCTTATAACTGGGCTTTTCCCTTGTTCCAGACACAAAGTCCATACTTGATCTTCCAATCTGAGGACTGTGGCTCCAGGGATGAGCACTTGCCAACGGCACATCTGCCCACGTTCTTCTCCAGACAAACGGAGCCCCAGACGAGGGTGGACAGCCTCACAGAGGAGAGTCCAAGGTGGATTTCAACCCAAAGCACACGTGCCATCCCTGTGGGTTCTCACATTGGATAATTGCTGCCGTCCTTCCCTGCATCCAGTTCCCCTCGGAGGAGCTACAGTCCTTTGGGGGGTGGGGGACCGAGCCCACTCCTGGCCGTGCGGCACAAGGGCAAGCCATCAGCACAGCCCAGGCCACGGTACCTTAGGTACCGGCGCTGGGAGCCACTTAAGCCAATACGGCTGCTTCCTCTGGTCAGGGTCTTTCAGTCAGGGATGCTAGCCCGGCAACAGAGGTAGGGAGGAACTACCCAGATCCTTCCTCACATCCTCACTGCCAAGTGGTATGTTACAATAAGAACATGTTTCACAACTGACTACACCTCAATAAGAAATAAGAATTAAAACAAAAACAAAAACAAAGACAAACCACGTCTCAGAATAAACTCTAGAGTCCTGCCAGGGTCCTCGCTCAAGAAGGAGGGCCAGGAACCAGCATCAGGCAGCCTCACAGCTGACGGCAGGGAGGCCGCGCTCTCCTGACGGGTCTGCTTCTACACTTCCTCCCCTCACCTGCCCTGGGGCCCTCAGGACCTCTCCAGGGCCACTTGCCTGCCCAAAATCTCACTTTCTGCACAACCCTGCGCTCGCGGGCTGGCCTTGCTGCTGCCAGGGCCCGCAGGCCGTCCCCACTCCCGGCGCCCGCCCCACTCCACTAGGGAAGGCTTCTCTCCAGGCTCCCGTCTCCTCTGTGAACCCCGATTAACCGGCCCGTGCCTGCTTCACATCCAGGATGGGGAAGAACTTAAGGAAAGGAACGCAGTCTGCCAATCCACAGTATCCAAACAGAACAGAAATGCCAACAAGCTGAAGAGGCTTGGCCCTGCACATGAACAGCAGTTTGGTTTGTCTCTTCAGCCCCGAGGACTGGAAGGACTAGCTGCAAGCTCCTCTCGGAGCAGGGCTGCTCAAGGGCAGCTCGGGGCCCAGAGCACAGGACGCAGGGGGCACTCTGGTCCCACGTGCATGATGAAGTCAAGTGCCAGAAATCTCTGAAATCCTCCAGGTCCTCCACCCAGCCCCCCTCATAAACCACGCTTGGAAATTAGAATAAAACCAACCTAGTGAATTTCTTTTTCTTTCATTCTGGAAATGTCAGCTCTTAACTGAAGGACAGCACAGCAGGAACAAAGTCCACTTACAAAATAACACTTCACTGTATGGTACCCCTATCTCAGTGTCAAACATCAACACCACCAGTACATACGTTTCCAATTTTCAAGCAACTTTATTTGATTAAGCTACATTTTAATGGATTCTGCTTGAAAAAGAAAGGTAGAGTTTAAATTATTTTGCTATAAAGATTCATTTTCTCTCACACTGAAAAAAATATATGTATTTCTCCTTGAAATAAGGTTATGCTAGATGAACAGTGCTTTTAATAATACCGTTCTGAGTAAAGCCAATCAAATACAGTAATTCTTTAGACTGTGAACTAATTTTTTAAGATTTGGGGAGAAAAACCCATTTACATGGAATAAAAAGTACAGTATGTAGTGACAATTCCTAGCCCTTATGACAAGAAGCAATGGCCTCCAAGCTTGAAACACTACTAATTTCAAGTAAGAATATCATTTCTGTACATTAAAGGCTTTGCCTCTTACTTAAAAAAAAATCAGTATTAGAAAAAGAAAAAAACTTCCTTTAAAGACAATCCAACTATTCTATTCCTAAGTTATTTCTGATAGCACACATTTCTTAACATGTATGCAAAACAAAAAGTGAAGCAATTAGCTGTGAGAATATGACACATCTCTCAAATCTCAAGGTAAAATGGGATGCAGAGTCTTATTAAAAATCCATCTTGGACCTTTCGTCTTCCCCGATGACTCTCCAGGGGTGGCTCTCTTTCATTCAAACATCTGAGAATTGTTAGGTCCGAGCATCTGCTCACGTTCAACATCTGCTGTCAGTCTGTTCTTTGCGAGGAACTCTTCCAAGGGTAGGTGACGCCAAGGCGTCCTCTGGGAGCTGACAATCCATGTAACAAGTGGGTATCAAACAGAAAGAAGAAGGGGAGGCCTGATGTTGAGACTTACGTCTTGGATACACCATTTGTTTCCAGATTCTAGCACCTGGCCCAGCAGTCTACACCAGCTCCCAGAGAGTGGCTCTGCTACAGTCAGTTCACAATTGTGGACATGTGGCTCACCTGTACTCAGTCTTTAACTTTAAATTTATTTCCCTGTCATGCAAGTTGCTCCAGAATGGGCTACCTTTTCCCACTGGAAGGGCTAGGAAATACGCAAACCAATCTCACTGTTCCACAGAGCATCAAGAGGTCACTGAACGCAGGGGCTGTGTCATTCTCTTTGGTGGCTGGTATCCATCTTAGGACCCAGGGGTCTACCATAAATGCTTCATGAAAAAAATGAATAAACAAAGTGGAATCTATTCTAATGATCCAATGAGAAAAGTCACGTTAGTATTATGGGCAGCATTTACTGGAATGCCAACTGAGATTCTACAGAACGGTAAAGACACAGAGGGAAAATACGATAAAAGAAAATAAAAGGAAAAGGACAAATACTGGCTGCTTTCAACCTCCGAGGCCTGAGCTCAAGCTTCGGCTCTTTCATGGTGCTTTCACAGGCACCACCTATGTCATACAGAAGTATTTAAGAGTACTCCCTACCTCGTCCTCCTTTAGTTTTAAGTGGCTCCCCACATGGTTCCTGACATAATCAAGAAAGAATCGACTCTAATAGTGCTTTATTTTACCGTACAGTTATCTGAAGAGCGTGGCACCTTCTGAGCATGTCCCTGTAACAGTTAAGTCCAAGGCAGAAATGTTCCACTGCTTTGTGCGTAAATGCACGCAGCAGAATACTCCGGCGCCAGGGGCAGGAGCAAGTGAGAGGAGCGCTCTTCCTTCAGAAAGCTCAGTAAGAAGCCCTGGTCCCCAGCTCTGTGACGGGCTCTCACACACATCTGTTTCAGCTCAGTCCCCCAGAGATGTCTAAAACCTAATTAACCAATTACTTTGCAAATATATTCTAATTTATTCAAGGGAGGTTTTCTTGGGTGTTAAATTATCTGACAGTAACCCATATGCAGTACACAAGAGCAGGACCTCCCTGAAATACCACAGGTTACCCCATGCAAGAATGACGATGCGTAATGTGTCTGGTCCACACAAGTTTCTATCCCCTAATGAGGAAATGAGTTGACACTTCCTCCATCCTGATTAGGCTGTGGACGCTTTGGTGAAGCATTGCTAAATGCACTTGTGAGAGCAGAGGGGGTGTCCTTCCACAGTATCCCCTAGGGTAGGGCTGGCGTGGGCATGGTTGCCTGGGGCCGTGAAATTGGAGAAAGAGAATAATATGGATAATGTGTTTATCTTTATCTGTTTCCCTAGGATGGGAGAAGGAAAGTTTAAAATATAGGAAAAATATGCTCTGTCATCTTGGGAATTACTAACTGTTGTTAATTTGCATGCAGAACTCCGTTCTATAACAAAGCAGACACAGCAGGTAACATTGTTTACTCAATCAAGTTGTAATTTACTGAACTTGTGGATTAAAAAAAAAAGGATGTTCTTAATTGCTACATTGCGACATTTTATTCAGCTCAATGACTGTATAGCTACAGATAAGCATTAAGCATAACACTATCAAATGTTACCAGGATTACCTAATTTACAAAATGATGAAGATCTCAATGCACATTTTGTTACCTAAAAATACGGGTGTGGATTTTAATGTGTTTACTATGTGATGTTTGGATAGCTGCTAATTGTGCAGCATTCAAAGAAAAGCTGGACTGTTGTTGGTACTTTATTCAAAAGATAATTATTTTTAATATTAGCAATATGGAAAAGAAAAAAACGGCAAATTCATGAGATGCAGTTTGGTATCTAACTTCTGTAAATTCTTGTATTCACTCAAATTTCTAAGATCTCTAAATACATGTAAATCAAAGACTGAGCAGAGTAAAAAACTAAAAGGAAATATATGTCCACTTAGGGTTGAGAAAGCCAAGATGGAATTTTATGTAATAGTCTGAATTTTCTACAGCAAGGATGAGGAAGAAGTTAGAGAGGGCTTTAGAGTTCTTAGAGTAAATACTTCAGTCAGTGAGTTCAAAACAGTTCCCTAAAAGAATAATCTATGAACACAAAACTCTTTTTGAAAGTAAAACTATATAGTTTCCACTGAAATTGGGACTTCAGGAACAGGGAAAAATAAGCAAGCACAGTTAAGACCAATACTGACCTCTTTCTCACTTGTAAGAAGAAAACAGGGTCAGACGGATTCATACAGATACCAGTGGGTCAATACTCAAAAGAGATTTCTGGTTGGCATTTCTGATTTATTTGTTTAGAATGCCACCCAAACATAACACTCGAAGACTATCTTCCTCCATCCTGAAAGCCAGGTAGCTAGGTACACGGAAGGTCACAAGCGGCCTGGGAGAATTTGTCAGGCATCTCCTTTGCCCAAGACGCCTCAATCCTCTTCATCCTTGTCAACCTCGGCATTCATTTAAGTGTAAATCAGTAGGTGAGTAAATGAGATAATGAGCCGGTACAGCTTGTGAGAAATTCCTAAATTTTAAATAATTGTTTCTTTTTAATATAGAAATGAGCAGAGAGGTACAAAATGGTTTTGTTAGATTCCTGAATAATGAGTGATTATGAATGGATATACACTGGCAAGTTTGCTCGACAATTTCATTTTTCAATGCTGTTTCCACTACAGCCTTAAAATAAGAACCCTGTCCCTTTCCCCCAGTTATCCTGGGCAGTTAGCTAAATGAGCTACCATGGAGTCCCGCCAACTGATCTGCTCTCTTACTCACGTGTCTACAAAGATGTAGGCAGCCCTTCACTGACAACATGAACTTCAAAAGGTCTCACATCCCAATGGATTCCAACACTGACCATCACAGAAACTAATTAATACACGCCTTCTCCTCAGCATCCTTAGCGTCACATCACAGATTCAGGTGACTGCGTTTTAAAAATTGCTTTACCCAGCTTTTTAACACTGCTTTATTTATTTCCTGATTTCCTTCTCTCCAAGGTCTGATAGGAGATCTGACAGTAGGGTCAGCCAGCTGTTCTCCTTCCTACATATATAAGCTGCAAGAGAGAAAGATTCTCAACTGCAGCTTGAGATAAAAAAGACTATTAAGATGTTGGACAGATGTAGTTTACTGCACGGGAATCATACCAAAATAAAGGTGTTAAAAAAAAAAAGATGCTGGTCAGGTTCTCTATGCATGAGACATCTAAAGACACTGCCAAGGGGAATGGTTGCACCCTTCTTGATGCTTTGATATGAAGGCTGAGAATCACCCGTCTTGGATGAAGAGCCAAAATCAGGGAACGGAGCAGCAAGAAGCCTCACCATCATCCCTTCCAGCCTCTTGTTTCTCAAGCAACAGCTGTGATTTCAGAGCCCTGACTGCTAATCCCACATGCGTAACTGTTTCAGGCAATGCTCCAGCTGTGTTCTAGTGACTTGCCAGGGTCACCCCTTTATTTGTTATATGTCCACGATGCTTAAGTGGGCAAAATAATCAGTTGTCAAGTCCTGCCGCTGGGGGAGAGGAGTTGAGGGGAGTAAGAAAAAAAAAAAAAAGGACAGGGAAGAATACAATGACCAAGAAAACATGTATCAGGATCCGAGATCCCAGGTTTCTTGCTCAACAAAGCCCATTGGCCCTTTTTCCCACACAGCAGTGGGCAGTGGCTGTGGGTTCTGTCCCAGCCGGTTGAATCCAGCCCTTAATTTAAACCTCCCAGGCAGCGGGAAGGGCAACTGGCCAGTGTAAAGAGAGATGCTAAAGACTGTAAGCATCTACCTGAAACTTCCTTCAACACATAAACTATTAAATTCACGCAGCAAATATTCTGAGCACCTAATGGTGCCAGGCACTATGCCAACTGCCCACCACGCAGTGATGAATAATATTTCTGCTTTGGCTGAGAGGAGTTAAAGGTCTAACCATCTATCTATTAATCAAACAGCAACAATGAAGGGTGACGAGTACTGTATGCTGGAAGTGTACTCAGAGCACCTTGGGAGAAGCAGCTAATCCACTGGGGGGCGTATCCAGAGGAAGTGACACTTGAATTTTAAAGAATGACAGGATTATTGGGACAGAGGCAGGAGGAATACACCTGTGCAGGGAGACACATGGAAGCAGTGAGCACAAAAGAGAAAGGTGAGAACTTTGTAACAGAAAGAGAGGCACAGAGCAATTTATTTCAGAAACATTCTAATTCATTTTAAGAGATATGAGACCCTAGACCCACAGGCTAGGGACAGAGTCTCATACAACTGCTATTTAGAAATGCCACACACAGGAGCCAAGGGAATTTCGAGAACCGCATTCCATTCCTTGTCGCTACAGTTTGGATTGTTTGTCATTTCTTACAGAGAATTTTCCACCTGCTAGTAGCAGTAAGGGCATAGTGTAAATCATCATCATCGTAACAGTGACGGATGTGGGTCACGTTGGATGACAAACGATCTTAACATCTGGAACTTTCTGTCTAAGTCTTTTTTCCTGATACAGCACCCAGCAGGTGGTAAAGGACTAAACACTGCTGCAGAATTAAACAATTACTAGTCACCTGTAATACTGGAGATGCACTGATCAGTGTGACATTCATTCTGCATTCAACAAGCACTGACGGAGCACATGTTAAGTCCCAGGCACTGTTCTAAGGCGTCAGAACTACAGAGATAAAGGAACAGCAACAAGAACTGTAAAGAAATGTCACGAGCACTCAGAGAAGGGGGCTCCCAGGCTGCGGGAAAGGGAATGACAGTAAAATAAGAAAACTACACGACCAGTCAGGAGTCGAATTTTTTTCCGGTTGTTGTCAATGGAGGTACGTACTGAGGACTGAACCCAGGACCTCGTGCCTGCTACTGAGCTACACCCACTCCCCTTTTGTAAAGGGTATCTTTGATTTTTTTTGGGGGGGGGGTTAGGTTTATCTACTTATCTATTTATTTTTTAATGGGGGTACTGGGGATTGAACCCAGAACGTCGTGCGTGCTAAGTACGCGCTCCACCACCGGTCTATACCCTCCCTGCCCAGACTTTGCTATATATAGAAGCTCCCCATGTGCCACAAACTAACGAAGGCCCCGGGCACGTCACAGAGGCTTGATTTAACCAGCCCGAGTCAATAGAAGACCCTGGATCTTAATTACAGAGTCTCTTTTGTGTCCTGTTCTCCTTTTAGTCTTTTCCCCTCTGCCCAGCGCAGACTTCAGTGTTTGCAATCACCAGAAGCCAGAGAAGCTGAAAAGGCTGGGCCCTCATAGGCCTCCTCAGGGAAGGTCAGTGGATTAATGAGGAACTAGACAGAGGGCTTCAAACTTGGACCCACTGCCCCCAGCAAGGCCCCATGGAGGGGCGGGGAAGCAGGCCATGGCCAAGTCAACACAAAACCTCCACAGGACAGGGAGGGCCTCGCTGGCCAGACCCTGTAAAACCAAGACTCACTGTTCTCATTGTAGCTCAACTACTGCTAAGCTGAGGTGAGAAAAAATAATTAGGTCCCAAATCTGCATTAAAACATTTTTGCAGGATTTTGTTTTGGAAGTGGAAAACTGTTCCCACAAGGTCTATTTTTAACCATTTTATTTTAAAGACATCAGAAAACACCTTTGTGTGGAAATTTCTTGGGGGGAGATTTTACAGTAATGCTACTTACATCCAGACTAACGATGACAAAGCAGAGGAAGTGACTGAACGCGCTAAGTCCGTAGAAATACCCTCATCCTGAAATCAGGGCCGGGCCTAGAGTGGCCAGGAATCCAATGTGGTGACACGTGTTTCGTTTCTGATCCAGTTCGGTTAACAGAATACTGAAGTCAAGCAGAATCTAATTTTGGGAAGGTTCACCATCAACTTTTCCTTTTCAACTACAAGTTAACTTTTCCCCCCCAAATAAGGCAAAGGCAATATTTCAAGTAACTGACAACACCTTGGCTATAATTAACTAAGGTCATGACACCTGGTGATTTAACCTTGGGATGTCAATTAATTTATTAAGAGAAATAAATATTCAACCGATTAACCAGAGTCCAATCTTCTATTAGAGGCACAGAAACATAGTTACGGAATGTGATAATCCTCTCTGCTTCATTAAAGTCAAATCCAAAGAGAAATCCACTGGAAATAAATCACGTTGTTCATTCATTCACCAAATATTGGGTGAGCACCTGCTGTGTGCCGAGCACTTGAGATACGTCAGTGAAAACAGACTCTTGCCCGCAGGAAGGCTTTATTCTAATTAAGGATGGACAAGTTGCTTGGGATTCCATTTAAAGTCTCTCCAAGGGCTCATCTGAAGAGAATCCGGGAAGGAGAAAGAGGATTTTTAAAACAACAATTACTATAGGCAGAAAAATCCACTGTTCTAAACGCAGCTGGCTCAGAGCCCCCCAATCCCACCCCACCCTCTCACAATCACACAAGTGCAGGTTTACAATCTTTCAGTGATTCATTCCAGAACCAGAGAACTATGAACAGGCACTACAGTATGATAAGGGTGGGATGCCAGCCAGCTTGGCTGAGCGATGCTGCGATAATAAACACCCCCAGCACCCAGATCAATGGCTTCCAATAACATGGCCACTGTAGGCCAGCTGAAGGCTGTATTCCACATCTTCACTATGGAATTCAGGCAGCTTTCATCCAGGACACCGTTACTGCCTTCAGGTCAGAGTGAACAAAGACAATGGTGGAACCATTCAATGACTCTTTAAGCTTTTCCTCCTAAATGGCACAGGTGACTTGAGCTCAAATTTCATTGGCCAAAACAGGTAACACAGCTAGAGGTCAACAGGGCATATATTGTATCCCTATATACTCTTATCCCAAGGCAGGAGTGGCCGACAAAATAATCATTGATGGGTTGGTCAAAGCATCCGTCAGAGTGTAGCCGACTACGCAGAAAGATGCAGAAAATTTTTCCAACCCTTCAGTTTCCCCTAACTTGTGATTACTATTAAATGGTGACCGAGTCTTCTAAAAGGAAATCCCTCCCTTTCACATCCTAATTCCTCAGAAGCCCACAGGATGCGGAATGAAACACAAACAGCCCAGAGGCATTGGAGGAGGCTCCTTTTCCCTTCTGTGGTTAGATGTCAAACGGTCTCTTCCCCCTCAATCACTCCTTTCCACATGAAGGAGAAGGAACTCAAGAAATTACAGTGTGGAAGACTGCATTTCACTCTGCAGCTAGTAAATTCTTCCCGAGGGCCACGTGATAACCTACTGCCATGTGGAAGGAGACAGGGCTGGGGTAACAGACGTCTCGAATCTTCATTCCGCAGCAGTTAAATTGGAATTATAACACTGGGAAGACATACCGTGGCAACTC
This sequence comes from Vicugna pacos, assembly GCF_048564905.1. Classification (NCBI taxonomy): domain Eukaryota; kingdom Metazoa; phylum Chordata; class Mammalia; order Artiodactyla; family Camelidae; genus Vicugna; species Vicugna pacos. The sequence continues at coordinate 22,676,396 of NC_133011.1, forward strand.
CAAAGGGTACCCTAAGCCTCTCAGGTTCTTATCAACATGCTGAGAAATAAACTTCAGTATTCAGCCGCTCTGCTTCACACCCAGCATTAAAAATTTTGATGCTGATTTCAGTTCCTGTAAGGCTTGGCAATGGGGATTCTATGACACTACAGAAATCTAAGGCTGGCTTTTTTTCTTTTTAACTCTTTGAAAGTGAGCATGAGCAAGTCCAGGAGCATGTACAACCTAGAGCTAAGGAATATCTTATGATTCTTCCTAAGAAGCACAAAGGAGAACAAGAAATGGTTCAGTTCAGTCTCTGGCCACTCCTGAAGAGACATGATCCTAAAAAAGATCTGAGTTGATATTCTTTTAGCTACTTTGGAAACGGAGAGCCTACCACTTCTTAAAAATTCACAAGTCACAAAGGTGTTCACTGGACAATTCTTCCAACTTTTCTACATGTTTGAAAATGTATAAATGTTAATTTATAAATAAAATGTTGGGGGGGGGGATTATAAGCAAGCCCAGAACTGAATTAAATTTTTGAACTCCAAAAGCAAACACTCTCTACATAGAATCATGAATGAAACTCCTTTGCTATGTAGGAATCTGATAATACCATTCTGCCAGCAAGTTTGGCCACATGCACGTGTTCATAAAGTATGCAGCCATTCATCTAAAGAGCATTTTAAGCCACAACACGTACCTAGAACTATGCTGATTCGTTCTAGACTCCTTTGTCAAAAGTCAACATGCCTAGTTACCAAATCAGTGAATGGCCAGTTCACCAAAGACAGCAGACTGAATGAACACTTTTCTGCATTCAATAAATTTATAAACAACTTGCTTCTTTAAGCCATTTATGGAGTTTGCAGTAGTTCTTACATGACAAGATGGGGTGATCTTAAAAACTTTAGATTTCTGAAGTTCCTGACAAGTTTCCATCTTGTCTTCAGAGCATTAAGGGAATGGTCCCTTCATCAAAAGCTACAGATGATTTAGTTTTTTTGCGGATGTTTAATATCTAGAAATTATATCCCATAGTTAGTAACCATTACTCATTATCAATGAACCAGTAAAAAAAAATGTGTTTTTTAAAATACCGTTTTGTTTCGACTCTTACATGAGTCTTTTTGTTTGCTGGTCAATATTGACATTTTAACCTCTTACGGAACCTTTCAGCTTACAAACTCAGACTTTCAAGTTTTCAGTTTTTCTTGTTTTGAGTTAGGTGAGATGTTTAGGAATGTACCTTCCTTATAAAATATAACTACCTAGTGGAAATTAAATGCAGGTTACTAGCATGTATGCTCAGCAAGGACAAGAATATTATGGTTGAGTTCAGCTGGTGGTAAACTATGGGTCAGATGCTACCTGTTTTTAAAAATGAAGTTTCATTACAGCATAGTTAATAGTCATTTATATGCTGCTATGGCTACTACTGTGCCAAAAAAAAAAAAAAGGCAAAATTGAAGAGCTGTAATAAGAACAGTAGGCTTGCAAAGCCTAAAATATTTACTATCTGACACATCAAAGAAAAAGTTTGCAACTGCCAGTCTGATTCATTACCATATCCATAGATCCTGGACTAACACCTGGCTAATTTCGGGAGGGTTCCATAAATACCTAATGAGTGAATGACTGAATGAATGACTTGATCTTCAACGCAGGCTGGCCGGCTTTTACCACTCATTTCAATGTTCACTGTCTCACAGCGTCATGAGCCGGTGAGGGTGCTGGTTCTTCCTGGTGACATGGAAGTCAAGCAGAATGAGTCAACGGGTAGAGCAAACCACTTCTGTGGTTCCAGGACAGAGGCCAACCCCAGTGCAGAGGACTGGTTTGCAGCAGCATAGGAACCAGCCCACATTTCTGCAAAGCCTATATTGGGGAACTCCAGACACAACTCAGCTGCCTGGCCGGTCTCTAAGAACCCAAGCCACTGCCTGTCATTAAAAAAAGAAACTGTAGGTTGGCCAATATTTCTTTCTCCTTCTGAAGGTTGGCAGTGATTTTGTGGTTGAAGTGATGAGCAGCCCGGAAAAGAAGGAAACCACAAAACCACGCCCACTGCTTCTCCCAAACTACAGTTGCTGCCACACACACAAAAAACGCGTCTTCTTCCAGAGATGCCCTGGGACCAACCTGGCACAAAGGACCTTTCCCAACTGTTATTCTGATGAGAAACACTATTAAGAAAGTAAGCAGTGACAAACCGAACAGGCATTTTTTGCCAATTTATACTTAACTCAAGACCAAAACCTAGTAAGGGAACTATATGCAGGACAAAGCCAAGTGATCAGGATTTTTACTGCTGTTATTTAGTTTATTTTAAATGACAAGTGGCAGGTTTGTTCGTTTTTGTTTGTTTGTTTTTTGGGGAGAGGCAGTGTCAAGCAGGCTACTTTAATTTCCTATTTTCTTAATGTTGCTGCTATTAAGACTTTCCACCCCAATCAATACTCGTTCTACCAATTCACAGTTAGCCTCAGAAAAATCCCCAGAGTAGAATAAGAACATGGATCATTACTTTGCAGCTTTAGAGGTGCTATAAGGCAATTCATTGCCTTTAAAGCAGGGTTACTCAGTCAGTCCTTCATGCCTATCAGTCTGTGTTAGGTGCTCTGGGTATAAAAATACAGCATGGCATTATGTGTTATATTTGTTTCAAGAGGTTTTACTGTCTGGGAGAAAGAAAGGCCTAAGCCCATGAACTATCAAGTACTAAAAAAAAACCAAACTATATATTTATATAAAATAGATAAACAGCAAGGTCCTACTATCTAGCTCAGGAAACTATATTCAATACCTTGTAATGGCCTATAATGAAAAAGTTTATGAAAAGGAATATGTATATATAACTGAATCATTATGCTGTACACAGAAATTAATACAAATTATAAACTGACTATACTTCAATAAAAAAATAAAAATTAAAACTGCCTTGACTGTAGATGTAAAAAAAAAAAAGAAAGAAAGAAAAAGAAAGAAAGCAATGGAGATTAAAAACATTCAGTCTTCAGTGAAGGTTCTAACCCAGTTAACACAACCCAAAGCTATGCATGTTATCTTCAATCACAGATATTTTCTTTTTAAAAGAGGGTCTACTGATGTGATTTTGAATTTTCCTCTTAAGTACTGGAACATTTAAAAGTGGTCTTGGGTACCCAGCATTTGGGGGAAAAAATCATCTCAAGGTTTCATTTGTCTGGCATCATTTACTGGTCAACTTCTACTTTCTTTATAAACTTCTTTTTGGCTTTTGTGCTACAATTTCTGAAATTACAACTCACTTCCAAATAATCTCAGAAACTGCTCTTCTCCAGACAGTGCTTGTCCTTATTGCCCCAGATGATGCTGCCAGCAAAGGCAACAAGAAAAGCTCATCAAAACCATCATGGCCATGAAACACCCACTGGCCACACTGAACGGCTGGAGTTAAGACTTGAGTCAATTCAAACTCCCTTCTAAAGGCACTTCCAATGATACCACTTCTCTTTCTAGCCTTCTGAGATCCCTTGTTACCTTGGTAGTACACAACTAGACGAACCCAAATTAGAGCTATCTTCAGGAAAGTCCTGCAGCTAAGCAATGGTTGCAGTGGAGTGCACCCTGGAAAAGGTGCCCACCTTTTGGAGGGTGCGGAGCTCTGCAAGTGGCTCTGTGCGGCTTTTTGGAGACCACAAACCAGCTGGGGTCCAGGCCAGACATCACTTTAACAGCATTAGCAGGTAAACTACAGTCAGATCTGAATGTACATTTAAAATTTTGAATTACACAGCGTAGCTTCTTTCTGAGAAGACATCAGAGTTTTCATGCGATAAAGGTGCAAATCTGCTTCTGTCTTCACATCTGTGAGCTTTTCAACCAGCTTAGGAGTAGCCCTGGGGATTTGAAGAGGGTTGGAGAGAGAAGAAATCTTTTCTCTGGGTCTTCAAAGAGATTCAGGAGCCTCGGCTCATGGAAGAGGAAGTTAATAAGTGACTCTAATTGAAAACTGGCCATCGCCTTGAAACAAGATTCTGCTCTGAAAATTCCTTGAATCTGTTCAAGCGTGAAAAGAACAAAATTAAATATTATCTTACCTCTCTCTCTCTTCTCCACCCCATTCCTTGGCATCAGTTGCTCCATATTAGGCAGCAGAAAGACAAATAGGAATCTCACAAATTCCAAGAGTCCCCAAAGGAAAATGAAGGGGGAAAAGGATTAGCCGATGCCTCTTTGGTGGAACTGCTTGGTAAAGAATGAAATGAGCCACAAGTCAAGTCTATCTCGGGCCTGCCCAGCCATTGACTTTTGCACCCGCCTGGAGGTGGCAGAAGTAGATGAATGTTCCTCCTAGATGTAACCATCAATGCTAGATGTATGGGGAGCAGTCAACTTCCTACCACCTGTATTACACATATCTTTCTGCTGGTGCTTGTGGCATCTGGGACCTTGTGGACACTGGAGGGACTGCCCCTCCCAGAGTTAGCCAATTCCTAGAGATAGTAAACCCATCAGTCCAGAGCCCATACCTCCAGCCACCTCCTTTATCAGGATCTTACAACCAGGCCACTATTCTCTTGCCCTAATCTCTCTAAAGCCAGGTACCAGACAATCAGAGATAGCCCCTGAGATCCAGACTCAGCTGAAAGCATTCAAATTACTCAATCCTAAGCCTGTTTATCTCGACTCCCCCTTTCCATCCCACCAAAACCACAAGACTTGTATTCGGGATTTCCCCTTGCTCCCTCTGCATCCTGACCAACCCAGGTGCTTCCCCGTGTGGCCCTGAGTAACACAGCATGTCCCCTCCCCTTGGGAATTGCCAATAACACACTATCTTTTCAATAGCAATCATCTCCTGGTCTGTCAGCCACACCATACGTGAATAATAACAAAACCTGCATCTTAAAACACCACCCAAGGATGAACAGCCGCTAATTACGGTAAACACACACAGCCAATCCACAAACACATCCTGCTTGAAAATTACTATTGTGTCATTAATGTACACCAGTCTGCACACTTTCCTTAACAGCATGCTGGAAATGGCCCCACCCCCAAATTCTCTTCTATTCTCTCTACTGCACTGAAAAGAAACTATCAGAATTCCACTAAAACCTAAATATTCACCTGCTGGGTTACTTTATTAAACAAGCACTTAGGAGAGGTGTTTGTTGGGAAGCGGGTAGGCGTGGAACCAAGCTATATACTGCATGATTAATAAAAAAGAAACTTGCCATTACATCCACTCTTCTCTCCGGCTTTCTGGAGTAACAACATGGCTCAATTTCCCTTGATTACCACAAGGATTTAGATTCACTTTTCAAAAAGTGCTAATCAGCTTTAGCTTAAATGGATGGAAATGCACCCACAAGTGGCTTTCCAGTTAATACAAGGTCTGCTGAGGTTTTTTTTCCCCTGCTTGAATGCTACCTTCAAGATGAGCTACAAATAGGTGTTCATTTCGAAAGCTACCATAACACTATCGAGGTACAGAAAATGGTGTCAAGGCATAGCCTCGGTGCCAACACACTCTTCAGGCTGAAGACTTAGCTGCTGTAATGACCCCCTTCCAACTCATTTCAATACAGACGGCTTCTCTCCTAAAGAACAAACCAAATACATGAACACTCATCTTAAATGCATTCCTACCAAGTGCCGTGTATACATGTAAAAGTAAATATTTTAAGTAAATATTAAAAGATGGGAGCTTGCCTAGAGATTTACATGTAAATTAAACAGCAAAATCAAATTGTTCTATTAAGTCAATGTTTCTTAATATCTAAAATCTAACATTGTTCTAGCAATATTGGTATTAATATTGGCAGCGGCGGCAAAGGGAACCCTGAAATAGTTTTTTTTTTTTTTCCTTGAAAATGAGAAAGAATAGAGAAGAAAAACCTAGACTGTCGACTCTGAGGTACAGTTATGAAGACACATCAGTGACTCTTACAGGTCCAAAAGGATGACATCCCAGGAAAGAAGGAAAGAATCAACTTCTTGGCTCAAAATGTAGTGCTGGAATTCTTGACAAGACTCTTACTCCAACCGACTCATCCCATCAAAACTTACCTTCCTGTCCTGCCTCTGTGTTTCTGACAGCCAATCACATTCTGAGGAAGTGGAAGGCTTCTTTTTAGTGGCTACATAATGAAGGTATTCACTCATGTTTTTTACCCACCTTACAGTTCACTCTAATCCAGGTGTGTGTACTAGGGGCCTTCCCAACTCCACAGTCTCCCCAGAATAAATACTTCTGTTCTCTTCTCCAGTGGACACTGGCCCTTTGATTGTTTATCTAATGCTGGTGGGAGATGCTAGGGAATAGTAGAATGAACTAAGAAGTTTGGACCTGGCTTCATATACCAGTTGAAAGTCGGGTGACTGTGTACATATTCAACTGTGTGACCTCTCTCAAAGTCTCAGTTTTCATGTTAATATGATGGGTCTGATAATATATATCTCATGAGGTAGTTATAAAATGATATATTAGTTGAATACCAGGTGTAAAATAGAGATTTTTTTTAATGGCAACATTATATGTAAAAATTTAACTTGTAAGTGAGCTGGCCTCAGAATAAAGTTCTTTTGAGGTTTCAGCAATGAAACCCTCTTGGGTGGAGTACAAAATGGACCGCTTTATACTGCACCAGATTCAGTCTTATGGAAATGCCAGTCACTAGCGTTTCAGTGGTACTTTCTTTCCATCTCACTGTGAGTGCTAACAGAAACACTGCCCAAGTGACCTGTCAGTCAATTTGACTCCACAAATATTTGGTAGCTACCAACTGTGTCCTCCATACACGAACGAGAGTGAGCATTCCCACCCTCAAAGACAAAGCAGCCAGGCTGTTGACTTGGTAAACATTTACTAAACTGAATTGCCAGCCCTACGCTGACAGATATGACGGATTCACCTGCAAATTGGCTCAGCACAAGGAAAAAAAAAACAGTCAAATTCCAAAGGAAAGCTACACTTTAGAGATAGAAACTAGACATCTACCAATCACTGGGCAAGACCCTGCAGAAGTTCCCAGATCATTAGCTCTTGCTCTGTCTTCTCATTCTGTGCTCAAGGTAACCAAGCCAGTTACAGTCATCTTGTTTACCAGTTTCAGAAGGTTGGGCTTCTTCCCCGTTTCCCTTGCTTACGTGGGCAACATTACTCAAGGGCTTCAATATTTCTAGTTAGAAACCCCATATAATGTAGGACAGTGATAAAAATTCTAGGGATTAGGGGGGAAAAAAGCTTAGAATCTGAAGTTGGAATGCCAAAAAATCCCAGTTTTGTAACTTACTAGCTTGTGACTTTGAGTATGTTAATTAGTCTCTGTGCCTCCACTACACATCTGTAAGATAGGAATAAAATAAATCACAGAAGCATGCTACCGATAATATAATCTTTGCTTAAAAGTTCGACCAAGAAAGCTTTCTTTTTGTGAAAAGGGATCACCTTTGTCTTCCCTCTGTAATGTATAACAAACACTGTTATGTTTATTTTCCAGGCCATACCTTAATTTTCTAAGCCATCTATTGGTTAATAATTCTTTAGATAGAGCTACAGGCTCATTCAGGATGGTATTTATATGACTTGGTGATGTTTCTTTATCTTGCTTCTACCAAGAAAGACCATGCTATATTCAGTCTTCAAAAAATATTTTAAGGACTCATCACCAAGCAAAATAAGTTTTCCGGAACATCTCCAATCTCTTTCTTATTCTTTTCATTCAATTATTTCTTTCTTTCTCATTGCTTATCTGACTTCTCTTTTTGATCAAATAGCCACAATTCGAAGGTTACTGTCCAAAAATTGATAACAGTAAGACTATTCAAATATAATGCCATTTCTCAAAATACTTATTTTTAAAAACACAATCAAACCAAAAATTCTGCAGACCTCTGGTACCCAGACAAATATAGGAAGTTACTAGAAATACATGTCAAGTCATTTCCACGGAGGTTGTCATTTTACTCTGTCATGAACTGTTTCAACATTATAGTGATAATAAAAGTAGATACAATAATAAATTAAATACTACAATTACATTCATATAGGTTCATGATCCTTGTAGATGAAGACAGCATGAGTCTCAGATCTTTCAGTTGCTTAACAGCTTGGGAAATAGGCTGAATGAAATCACGTAATACGTCTCATTCTTCAAAATCCTGAAGGCCATCACTGCATACGGTCGCACTACTGTGATTAGTTAAGGGTGAGGCAAGTGGTCTGGAGAAAACCGATTGCTTGCTGGAACCCAAGGTAACTGGCCATCCTTTGTTCTCTGGTCTTAGTGAAACGCCCTAAGGCTTCTAAGGCAGACAGAAGCTGAGGTGTCTTTTTATAGTAGACTCTGTTTGGTTTCCCCATTTCTCTGCTTATTCGAGCTCTATCTTTCTATCAAGGCCTGTTCGAGTCCCAGTTCCTCCTCCCCTTTGCCCTCCTGGACTGCCTTGGACCCTGTTATCACGCTTTGTTTAAATTCTGGTATTATCAGCACTTAATTACCTTCTGCTCCATAAACTAGTAAGTAATGCAGGCTGCCGAAGCCCATGCTCTTTCCACTATTAACGACTCAGTCCACCCCCAGAGAAAAGTACGCAAGAAATACTTTGCATTCAACGGCCCTACATTATGGGAGGAACACCGTGTGCCAGAAATCTGAAATCATCTTTACATCTAACTGCATGCGAAAGTTCAAGCAACACCACCATTTTGCTTTACAGCATATAGTGCCCAGGCTAGTCAATTACCCTGCCAACGGTGAAAAACCTATAGCCAGATTCTGGCACATAATGGACAATTTTTATAGAAACAAAATAGTGAGTTATCTTACAAAGCCGTTGGAAATAACTTTCAAAGAACATATGATTTAAAAATGAAAGCGAGAATCGCCTCCCCAAATTTACTATGAAACTTGGGGTGCAATGTTTTACACCAACAAGGTACTAGACACTCACAAAACAGTAAGAACAGTATTTTACTTCAGTATCTTCTGTGCTGACTTACACAGGTGGAGATTTACTCAACTTTCGTTAAGTATGTACCAAAAGTCTGAGTTATTTGCCAGTGACAAAGACTGAATCACCAAGGAGCAGTCGATTCTGCCTCCCATGGGACCTTTGGCACTATCTTGAAACATTTTTGGTTGTCACAATTGTGTGATGGGTGGGTGCTATTGGTATCCCTGGGGTAAGGGTCAGGGATGCTGCTAAAAGCCCTACAATGCACAAGGCAGCCCCCACAACAAAGAATTATTCAGCCCAATATGTCAATAGTGTCAAGGTTGAGAAACCCTGAGTATGAGTATTAAACTCTTGAGCTTAAATTCGTAGGAGGCAAGGTTGTGTTGACTTTACAATTAACAAAGTACCCTGAGAGCTCAGTAAAACTGAAGTGAGTATGTAATCATCAGTGCAGACGAGAGAGTTCAGTGAGGTTTAGAATAAGTTGGGTATCCCCAAGGTCAGGGAGGGGGGGTCTTCCCTTTATTCCGTTAATAACAACAGCTCCTCACATCCACCAATGAAGCTGAAGGCATGAACAAGTGCAAGGTAACAGGTCCTCCACCCCCTCCTCCTGGCCCATAAGATCCAAAGATTCTAAGCAAGCACTCAACCTTTTTTCTTTTTACAGAGATTTTCTTTTCGTTTCACCACAGCCACTATTACAAGAAACGATCGCCCTCAGCTTGAAAGAGAACCAGATGTCACAGAGGGCAGTTATTTTTTCCTCCTTTACCACAGCTCCACCTCCTCCCAGCTACTAGCTACTCCCCGCACCACGCTGTACACCACTGCACATCCTGACCTCACACCCACAGCCTCTTCTATTCCCACAGACTCCATCACGTTCCTCGGGGGGACTCAGTCACCTGGCGCTATCTGCACATTCACCGAGTAAGAAATTTCACTCTGAGACATCTTTCCTCAGCTTTGTGCACACGCACCCGCAAGAGCCCACTTTCTTTTGCAAACAGGTTGCTTCTCCTCATGAGAGTCAGCTTGGCTAATAAAAATGATGGCAAGGCATCACCAGCAACACTAAAGGAGGCAGCACTTACGCGTGTCAGTAGGGGTTTTCCTAAATGTTCTGATTACAACTTTAACTGCTCTCAAACACACGTAGAAGTCCTACCGTTAAATTTAAACAGCCTGACAATATGCTGAACAAGACGATGAGAACGGCAAATAAATTGCTGTAATCTGCTGTACTGTCACTTACCCTGCTCTTCAGCAACTGTAATTGACTAATAGGATAATAAGGTGGCAGTTTACAAATGTGAGAGCTAGACTCCTTTGTTGGAAATGCCCTTGAGGGGAAAAAAAGGCGGGGGGGGGGGCTCCAAGTCAGGAAGACAGAGTGGGTGTGATCAACATCATCACCCTGGATTCAATACATTTAAAGACGTTTCTCATATGAAGTCAAATGAAGTCACGGAGCACTCTCGTATGCAGCGGCAGCACCAGATGCCATGGGGCTTACTTTGCTTTTCATTAATCCAGACATAGAAAATATTCAGAGGGGCGTTCCCCCATCCCAGAGACTCTGGCTGAAGACAACATCCCACGCAGGAGTGAGGAGCGAGAAGGCCTTCTTGGCACAAGCTCGCTGATGGCAGAGGCTGACCCCTGACGATGCCTTCACTATCCAGTCTAACCAACTCCTGAGCTTTGGACTCTCAGTGGGAGATTCCAGCAACCTCAAAACTACACAGCCCACTGCTGGGCGTCGCCTCAGGACCTATCAGTGAGGTCTCAAATGCACCCACCGAGGAAAACGCCCAAAGGCAGCAATCTTGTAAGGAAACTTTCAATGGGAGGATTCTGGCCAGCAAAAGCCAGCTTAAATCTGGCAAGAAAATTATGTCTACCACTCCTACCACTTCTACTGCTGCTGCTGCTGTTTGGAGAATACGTGTCAACTGAGAGACTAGCGGGGAAAACAAGTGTGAGGGGGTGACATCAGACTCCGCCATCCTGGAGATCTGGGGAAGGGCCGTGGGTACCACTGTGAATGAGACAGCAAGCCACTCAAGATTGAGAGCAAAGGGTGGGTGAGGGCTGACTTATCTTTTAAAAGGCTTCCTCTGGTGGCTGCTGTGTAAAGAAGGACCTGTACTGAGCCAAAGGTGGGAGGATGGTGAGGAGGCTGCTGTGGTCTGAATGTTTGTGTCCCCCAGGATCCTTGCTGAAATCCTAATGTCCAAAGTGATGGTATTAAAGAGGCGGGGTCTTTGGGGAGGGGATTAGATCAAGAGGGCGAAGCCCTCGTGAATGAGATTAATGTGTCTGTAAAAGGGCCCTAGAGAGCTCCCTTGTCCCTTCCGCCATGTGAGGACACAGCCAGGGAGTCTGTGACCCAGAAGAGGGCCCTCACCCAACCACACTGGCACCCTGACCTCGGACTCAGCCTCCAAAGCTGGGAGAAGTAAGCATTTGCTGTTAAAAGGCTACCCAGTCCGTGACATTTTGCTCTAGCTGCCCGAATGCACCATGAGGCCACGGCAATGGTCAGGCGGGTGGTGACCATGGCTTAGATGCAGAGATAAGAGGCAGCTGGATCCTGGATGTCTCCCAAAGTTACAACAAACAGGATGCTCTGGTGAGGTGGACATGCTTTATGAGAGAAAGGAGTCAAAGGCAAGATCAAGGCTTCTGTCCTAAGCAACTGAGAAAGGACTTTCTTTTTCTACTGCGATGGGAAGGGTAAGGAAGCAGCAGGGAGGGTGAACAGGTAGCTGGGCTGTAGACACGTTATTCCAAAAGATAACTGTCTGTGTTGAAAATTGTGTTGCTGGTTTCATTTCTGGACATTCCTGAAAAAGCATCCAACACATTAGAACCACATTTACACACACACATATGTAGGGACTTATGTGTATATATTTGTGTGTGTGTGTGTGTGTATGCTGAAGATGAGAATGGATTGATGGATGCACGATATACTCTTCTTTCCTCTTTCCTTGAGTGGGTCACTTCCTTCAGAACAGAAATGGCTATGATACACCATCTTTCTTATCAACATGAACTTCCTGCAAAATAACTATGAACAGAAGAATACAGAAGTAAAAGGGAAAATACCAGCATTTTCTAATCTTTTAAGTGAGGAGGCAGAGAAAAAAGCTATTTGGACAGAAGCAAAGGTCTCCGAGAGCAACCAAAGCCACGTTGTTAATACCACTGGGTTAGATCAGCCTGTCCCACGCCAGGGCCATATGGGAGGCTCACGGGGAGAGTGGCATGAAGAAACAAAAGGTCTCTGGAATCCTCTGAGGATTGCTGGGTGCAAATGGAATTTGGGCAGTGAGGCAAGAAGCGTCTAGGCTGACCTCCCTGGGGTACCGCAGCATCGATTCAAGAGATTTGCACTCGAGCGGACCCATAAAGCCGGCGTGGGGTGCCTACCATCTGAGCCTGCCCCTAATCCCCGGTGCCTTCTGCTCTCACCTCGGCATGGCACTGACCACGCTCTGAGGCGGCAAAACTCTTGCTCCCTTGCTGTCCTTCTGGTTCACGTTTACTGAGCAGTCGAGTGAATGCCTCTTGGAGTCACTTCCGCCTCAGCGGTTGTGCTGGGTGGTGTCTGAGGCCGGCGGGAAGGCGGGAGAGGCAGTGGATTGCAGCACAGGGTTCCTGACTCTAACTCTTTTGGACAGTTCTGTTCAAACGAACAGGATCAGTACTCCAGAGAGATAATGACAGCCCTATTTGTCCTTCTGTTCCTAATGCTGCCTGCTCCCTCCCTTCCCACCTTCAATGCTTTTTTAAGTAATATGGGAAAAATCTGTACCTGACTGGAATGAATTTAAACTGGTTCTGAATTAGTTCTTCTGGCCACAACCAGGACCCTGTTTCAAAGCAGAGTACAGGCAGTGTCTGTGCCTCCTCCCCAAGACTGCCACCTCTGTCACTTGTAGTCAGAGAGACCTCGGCTGATCCTGACTGGGGCAGATTAAATGCATCACAAGAAACACGCTGCAAATGATGCTGCCTCCTTTATCAGGGCGTCCAGTTTAACCCCCACACCACATCTGGGGGGTTGGAGAGGGGAGAGGACAGCAAAGGGAAATGATAGGAAGCGATGGAGAAAAGGGCCAAAAATAAACGTGGAAATGCGTAGACATGAGTGCTGAACTGAATCTAAACAGGCTGATGGATCAAGCATCAGCCGGTGAGTGTGATGTCTGGAAGTTTCATGGGCTTGCTCTGTCAAACTGGCAAAAGTCTGGGTGGGTGAGCTAATCCATTGTCAATGGGAAATCTAAGATGGCATGATCCAGACGGCTGTAAACCAAGGAAGGCTGTGAAGTTACAGGGAGAGATATGATAACACCTCGGCTTGCTTGGTTTGGCTTTGATAGGGACCGTCGGGGCGGTTTTACCTGTGATTTGGGAAAAGTCCTCCACGATCCCCAAACATGAGATGTTGTCTCTGGACATGAACCAGCCATGACGAGAAATTAGAAGAAGGCTTCCACATTTGGGTCAACAAATACCGTAACCACCGCTATCATCACTGGGGCAGACACCGTCCAGGCATTAGAGAGAACAGGGCAGAAAGAACGAAGCCCATCGGACTGGCAGGGCACACGCAGTCAGATCACAAGACACAGCAGGCCCAGGAGAATCCACTCACGGCCAGAGCGAACTTAAGCCGTCTCAGGCACTCAAACATCAAACAGTAAACAACTTCCCCCAGGACGGAAGGGAATGTCCTTAAGACCCATTCAGGTCTGAGTGTTATGTGAAAATGTCAGTGTTGGTAGTTACCTCCCAATAATAATGCAAATCACAGAAAATAACGAGAATGTCTGCCCACCAAACTGACAGGGATGGGGATTTCCGGGTTGACCAGAATAACCTAGGCAACAAGAAATGTTCTTCTTCTCGCAGTCTGGCTGCTTCGCCTTTCTGTCCCCTTCCCACTGACCCACTTCAAAGGTTTCATGCTGGAAACAGTAATCAAGTTCTTGTTTGCTGGAGTCAGTCCCACTCCTTTTGCTTCCTGCCTGGCGCCTCCATTCGCACCCAAAGTAATGGTCATTACCCGTGCACTTACACCTGTAGGGGTTCACGTGGCTGCGCTGCGACACAGCTGTTTACTGCTACACTGGTCTGCCTGTCTTAGAGATCACGTGGGCTTCAGAAACATTAGATGGGCACTTGGGTAAAGCAGTAAAATTTTCAAAGTATGAGAAAGGGTATGCATTTATACTGTATCTGGAACAGCACCAGAATTGGTAACATTCGTTGGGTTTTATTTTTAATTACATAAGAAAATACACATTCCAAAGGTTAAAACTTGGTAAACCACGTCCACGCACATATCCGCGTGAATGCACGTGACCATGTGTACATACTCACATCAGTAAGAGGTTGTATTTTTTTAAAAACTTGCACCCCCCCCAAAAAAAAGCCCCAGGTAACTCTGTAGTGCAAATAGTCATCTCTTGTATTTTATGACAAAGTCTTCCTGTTAGTATATGAGCTTCTAAGCATCTTTAATGCATACGATCATATACATCCATCCAACGCTCTCTTTTGACACATATCTGATGTTAAAAATTCAGATTCAGAGAAGGGGTTAAAAAAATGGCTAAAGAGAAAAGAAAAAACTAGGGATATGGGAGAGAGTATATGTGGAGCAAAAGGAGAAAGCCAGCTGGTTAGCTGGCCTTTTAAAAGGTATCAGGGAATTAGGCTCAAGACCATTAATCCTACAGTTTTCACTCCTCTGCCAGCTCTCACTGCTTACATTACCCAGCCATCATCCAGATTAAAAACGGGCTCCCACAAGGGTTTCTGCTTCCCCAGGAACTCTCCTCTCTATCCTCCCCACCTGCTGCCCCTCACATGGCAGCAAAGTGGAATCCAAAAGAAAAATATTAAAACCAAACGAGGCTTTAGGGATTTGGGGAGGTGGATGGAGAGCGGGTTCTTATCTAAGCTTTAGCACAATATTCCTTCTTCAAAGTCTTCTTAATTACACTGAGAGAAAGAACAGTGGACAAACAGATTAGTTGCCTTCTAAATTCACTGCCCTTAAATGAAGGGTTCACTTTTACAGGTTTTATACCCAGGGAGAAAGATGAACTCTATGCATGACTTTTCCCCCCTCAGGTCCCAACCCACCAGCTTCTGCCCTGTCATCTTCAAGGACAGTGTTCCACCTCCTCCCTGCTCCAGAAGCGCCCTCCCTTGTCAGCTATTCCGTCCCTGCTGTGCAATTACATTATATTTTTTGATGGAAATGAGTATGAAGCTAAGGCTGGGTTTCTAAGATGCCAAAGCAGCAGCCTGTTAAAATTCAGCCAGACTAGTCATTTCCTCCATACTGGACCAAACTAGCTGCATGTGGCTTTTTCACTTGTTACACCTACAGCCTGTCAAAACTCCCCCTAATACAGAAATGAGAATATTAAAACGTATCCGGTAGGGCACAGACAGACACACGTATCACCCATCCGAGTGGAGGTGATTTCAAAAGGGGCCGGTCACCAGGTGACAGGCGTGGCGGTGGTCTTATAGCCTACATCCACCGCATTCCAAGAACATCATCTTGGCCAGTCACCGGGTATCTTTAGGCCTCAAGTTCACTCCTCTTTGGGCTTTTTTGCTTCTTTTTTTAACTGAAGTACAGTTGGCTTACAATGTGTCAATTTGTGGTGTACAGCACGTTTCAGTCATAAATACACATACATATATTTGTTTTCATATTCTTTTTCATTATAGGTTACTACAAGATATTGAATACAGTTCCCTGTGCTATACAGAAGAAACTTGTTGTTTATCTGTTTTATATACAGTAGTTAATATTTGCAAATCTCGAACTCCCAATTTATCCCTTCCACCCTCTTTACCCCCAGTAACCACGTTTGTTTCTGTCTGTGAGTCTGTTTCTATTTTGTAAATAAGTTCATTTGTCTTCTTTTTTCTTTTTCTAGACTCTACATACGAAGTTCACCCCTCTTTGAATGGAAGAATATTTTTTATTGAGCATGGGGCTTGGCACACAAAAGTGATCTCTGAGCCATTACTGTCATTGTTATACCCATTTTATAGATGAAAAGTAAAGTCATCGCCCAGGAAGCAAAGCCAATGGGCTCCCTCATTTGTCTCGACTCCACAGCACAACACCCTCTTATCACCCCCTGAAACTACACTGTGCGAAGAAAGACCAAGAAGGAAGTTATCTATACTGTTTTACAACCGAAGCATGAGATTAGCCACATACACTCTTGGGGCTTCCATGACCCCACACTGGAGTCTCTACTTTGATTTACTTCCTCTCACGACTGCTTTGTGGGGAGCCAGTTCTTTGGAGGAGGTGCCTCCTCATGGATGCCAGGCACCGCCCCAGACAAAGCCATCATGGGGATGTTCTGAACATTCACTCTATCTTCCAGTTTCAGTCTTGCAGGTTCAGTGGGTGGAGGGGGTTAAGGACTCTAAAGCCACGAAAATGCTGAATTCGATAGCAGTGGCTCAGAAATGCAGTCTGTTTCACAGAATCGTGGTATCTTCACATTCTGAAGTGTGATTTTAATCACATCTTTCTGATTCAGCTATTGTTACATTATGCCTCTATGACAAGTTTAATCGTAACTTCCTCCCTCAAGTGGCCCCTTTGTAGCTTTCGTAAAATGCCTGGACGGCTGAGGGCCACATGAAGCTTTGTAAGTTAGACTATCAAACATTCTGAAAAGCGTCTTACAGACCTTTCCAGGCAGCACTGGATGGAAGGGAAGAAAGAGAAAAAAGAAAAAAAAAAAAAAGAACCAGACAAAAGCAAGCACGGATTCTAATTCTCTTTGTTATCTTGCAGCAATTTATTTATGGTAGATGGTTTCCACATTACCTACTAAACTCAGTCTGTAGACGTAAAATAAAAATGAATGACTACTGCTCTCCCAAGCTCAGAAAATGATACCAATCAGGTCAGTAAATAGTCAGGAAACCACATTTTTTGCCAATTCCTAATTTGTTTTGATTCAAAACACTGGCCCTCAAATGCTTTCTTTCCCTACCCTCTAAATCTGTAGGTGGAAAAAAAAACGAAATGATTGATAATAAAGCTTTTACCACTATCAAAAAAAAGTGCAATTTGAATAAAAGGCCATTTACTCTCCTATTTCTTTTTTTTTTTTTGGAATATATTTATGCCATACTGATAAGCACATGTTTACACTGGAGAGAAGATGGTCTACAGAATAAGCACTTACTGGGATTAAATTTATATTCTCTGTCTAAATACACACACATACACACACACACACTTATTTTAAACTGATGGTGAGACATGCTGTACTCACATTTGCAAACACTATAAAGGTAAGATTTTGAAGGAACAGTTTTACATCTCCAGAAGCTGGTAGAAATACAATTATCTAATGCGAGCTTTAAGATTTGGGAAAACATAACAGAAAAGCGATCTATTTTCATGATAAAGCGTTTACGGCATATCCTCCTGTATTTAAGAACCAGCTCAGTCTCGGCCTATCACTGGAAGGGAGAGAGATGTGGGCACATAAATAATTAGGCAGTCTTGAAATGAGTCTCCAGCCGCTCCAAGGCGAGCTCGCTGACGAAGTGGCAATGACAGCTTGTGTTCACGGGGCATCAGCTTCTCTTAAAAGTTGCTTTCAAAAGGATCGGCTAGGTTCCCACTGGGTTAACACACCAGCATTCTGAGGCAGCATGTGTTCCTCAGCTACATACACCTATTCATCCATTCTGGAGGGACGGGGAAGACCAGAGGGGATGTTTTGAAGGCAACATAGGCCCATGTTTTGAAGAACCAGCAAAATAATTGCAACCAGCGTAAAATCAAAGCTTATCAGCTGCCGGGGTTTTGGAGTTGATGCCTCCTCTCGGGGCTGGAGGATCAGGAAAGCAGATGTCTGAGCAAAGTGGTCTCTCTCTGTGGCAACTTGAGCACGGAACACTCCATGTCAGAGTATCTTTCCCTGCACTGTGTGTGTGCACCCTAAGAGACTGTCTAAATTCAAACTGGAGTTACAAGAGGAAGAGAGCCTTTAAATGCCCTGGTGGAGTTCGGGTCAACCACAGCAAAACGGACCAAGCTCCCACGTCATGCTCAGTGTTGGGTTAGGAGATGGATGTGCCGTGATGACTTCAGGAGGGTCCTGGCCTTCCTGGGGCTCAAGTCTTAGCAGGGTAAGTCCTCATTTCTACACAGTGTGGTGGGTGCTCTGAGAAAAGTGTTCTGTGGGGGCATGAAGAAGAGGAAACTCCCACCTGGAGGTGAGGGAAGGTGGCCTGAGTTAGGTGTTGGTCTTGAAGCACCCAGCTGAGCAGAGCAACGTTCGCTAAGGCAAGACGATCACTGTTATTCTCCGGAAGCATGGGATTCAATAAATGTTGTACACTTCTCACTTATCAAAATCCTGTGAGGATGTTCTTTGCTTTGTTTTTAAAAGTAAGTTCAACACAATTTCACTGCATTGCTGTCTGGCAGAGAATACCCAGGGCATGGCCGCTTCCCGAGTTCATCCCAACTCAAGATGTGGAATGGCTGTGTAGTGGGCTGAGCATCGTGGCTGATGCCATGAAATCCACTGTTGCAGGCTGGGGTCTGCTGCAAATCTTCTGGGGTAGGAATCCACTCTACCTGCAATCATTCCTGTGACTGGCAAACAGGGACAACTAGCGCATACTGACTCACTGCAGCTGCCAAGGTGAATTCCTCAACAGCAGACGTCTAGGGTCAGCTGGAGACCCAACCTCCATGACACGGTCTGCTGTTTCCAGGACCCCTACTCTCATAATCCCTGTGTGATTCATTGTCAGCAATAGATTTGATGGCTCCTGGAATGAGGGGTTAGGAAAGCAGGAGAAAAGGGGATGTTCATATTAGTATGAACTAGTAGCTACCGTTCATTGGTAGTAATGTCTCCTCAAGTCATCGTACTTCAGGAAGTGTGTAATACCTTCCCCAGATTTACTGATGAGGCTCACACGTTAAGTAACAAGCCCAGAGACACACGACTAGTGAGCAGAGCGACCATGGGTTGAGCACAAGTCTGTCTGACCCCAAAGCCTACTATGCCATTGACAGCATCGTCTGATTCCTACTCAGGTCGACACTGTCAACTCTGCGACGACTCAGTCCTGCGTAGAAGCAGAGCAGATCCAGGAGGAAGTCCTAGTGAAGTCAGAATTCTGTTCTGCAGTAAATGAAATCCAGCAGTGTTGGGTCTAGAATTTTCCAGGGCAATGCTTCACAAGACCAGAGCCCTGGCTTTTAGAGTACCTGATGCAGTTCGGATAATTAGCTCCCCAGCACTGCTATGGCTTCCCAGCCAAACAAGGGAGATGGCAAAACATATTAAGAGAACAACAGAATCACCCGCTACAGCCTCTGGTAACCCTGTGCAAAGAAAGAGGGGGGGAACCCCATGGGCAAAACAATTCATTTTCCATCTTCTCCCATTCACGTTTTCCTTTCTCCTCTATTAAGGCTAAGGAGCCTCTCAGTTTCTTGATTTAGCCCACCTATATTTAAATAGAATCCTTGTCATCGGCAGACAGGGAGAGGGACATTACAAATACACTCAACGATCTGGGCGCGAGGGATTTCTTTCTTTAGCACCTTAGGTGTTCCTTGATTTTCCCATCAAATCTCTAACCTCATAAAGGAAAGTTCACTTTTTTATTCTACAAACCAGAGAGATGAAACCAGGATCTGTGTACATACTATTGAGCTATGCAATCTTCACTGTCATAAATCATACATTCATTCCATCCATATTTATTCAGCTCCTTATATGCACACAACATTTAAACAATGCCCAGCACAAAGGAAGCATAAAACCACGTGCCTTTCCTTCTGGCGTTCACTTATTTGGTCAGTGTTTTATTATGTTCAGGGTTATCTGAAGGCTCAAGCTAAAGAGAAGTAGTAAAAAGTTGCCAAGGCAAAAACTCTAATACTCCTGAAGACATTAAGGAAAAAACAGGGAAAGGGAGGGGTGTGAATTCAGCTCCCGCGATTCGCCAGAACACAGTCCCTGGATAAGCCAAATCCCTGATGAGTGATGGAGGGAAAGAAAATACTTTCATTGTTCACTTCAAAAACTGTGTTTATTATGAACATATCAGAACACTTTATAAATTTCCTAGCTTACCCCTGAGTTAGGATGGACTCTTAAAAACACAAACGTTTACAGATTCATCATAGATCCAACTCATCATGCATCAAAATGGCATTCCTAAAAGGAGTCCCACAGTCTTAAAAATTATTTTCAATCTCCAGTGACCTGTACTGCAACTCTCATATCCTCTTCCTTGTTTGACACTCACACAGAGAAGTTAGTCTTACAAACTTGACATAGACTGTTTTTACTAAAATAGCAAATTAAATGGTGCCTCTAATCAACAATCTAAGGACAGGATCAGTTTTAACATGTCAGTATTCCTAGGTTTGCAAAGGCATGAGAAGGAACCAAAAATAACAAAGGAGACTCTCACTCCCAAAAAACTTCAACTGTAAGGGTTGTTCTAATGACAGAAGTCAGAAAGAAATTCTTAGATGCACTTCCCTTGAACTTCATCTGAATCTTCAAAGGGCATTGTAAATACTTCCTAAAACATGGGTGTACTCAAGGGACAGTAATTGACCTGTGGTTCTTAAAATTTGTTTTTTAAAACTAACAACACAAAAAAATCTATTTATCTCTTGTTAGTATCTCTTCAGGAACTTCTGGGTCTAAGAAAACCAGTTGCATTAGCTTTAAGCCAACAGTGTAACTAAACAAGGCTGCAAAGACAGGCTTTTACAGAGATCTGGAAATGTGAGAACAGTTTCTCAATATGAGACTGTGTCCTGTTTCCAGGACTGCAATTATCTGGAATCAGAGTTCTTAGTCTAAAAAAGAAAAGGGGTGGGGGGAGGAAGCAGTTCCTGTAACAAACCTGGTGTGTCTATGCCCTTTTTCGCTAATTTAGTTTTATTTTTAGTCACGCAAACTTGGTTTAGCAAGGAGTGAAGGTAAAAGCAGGCAACCATGTTGCATTTTAAGGAAAAATGGGTGAGTGTACAGAAATCTACCACTTACTAGACTGTACATAACTTTGCATAAGTCATTGAACCTCTTTGAACTGCAGTGTCTTCATATGCAAAATGGGTGCATCTGTGAAAATTGACATGAAAATATTCTTTAAAATATCACAATGTCTGGTACATTCTAGGTGTATGATAAATGTGAGAAGAATATGGCTGGAATAACATTAAATCAGCACTCAAGATTGCTGGCACTTCTCCTGTTCAGTCTGTATAACTGAAGTGATTCGCAAAAGACAAGCATTGTCCCCTCCCACCCACCAGGCAGTTTCACGTAAGTCCTTGGGACAAAGTTCTGTGATCAAGAAGTCCAAGGAAACACTTCAGCCTGGAGGAAATGGAGTGGGGGAAGAGAGGCAGAGGAGAGGGGAATGGGAAAAGAGGAAGGAGAGGGGGAGGAAGAAAAGGAGGGAAGAAGAGGAAATGCACAACAGTCAATTACCCTATGGTCAGTTTCCACTCACTTCAAATAAATGAAATACACTAATTTTCTCTGGGTAGTGGTTATAAAGTGTGTGTTCACTTTGTGAAAACTGGTCAAGTTGCACATTTATGATTTGTGGGCTTTTTTGGTATGCGTATTATGCTTCTTTAAAAACACTTACTTTAAATGTCTTTCAAAACAAACTACAAGAACATGCTTTCCCTAACTCTAGGCAAAGGAGAAATCAAATCAGAAAGAACCACAAATATACCACTTCATCAAATTGTTCTTATGAGAACTCTGGGGAAAAGAAGGCAAAATTCAAGTGCCAAAGACCTAGATCCTAAATCCTGCTCTGCTGGGTGACCTTGGGCAAGTTAACACTTCTGAGCCTCGGTTTTCTCTTCTGCACGATGGAGTGAATGATAAATTCCTTATGACACATGCAGGTGTGGATGGGTAATTGCATTCTTCGCTATTTCCACTCCACTCAAAAATCCTCCAGGTCGGATTCCATACCAAGTTTTGTCGTCTTAATAAGACCTGGCTCAGGGTGAGCAGCTTCATAAAACTTTGATGAGTGAAAGATGACTGATAACCCGCTTCTTACCTTCTAGGGAACTATAATCTAGAACAAAGTAGCAAGAAGAAACCATGAAAACAATGCATTTCCGAGGCCCTCTACTAGCTGGCGGCTCCCATTTTCTGGAAATCACAATCTCTCCAAAGACTGGTTTCCCCCGTTCCTCTGAAAATGCTACACCTCTTGCCAGCTGCCTTTGCTTGCATAAAACCATCTCTCCCTGCAGGAATGGCTTCCCCTTTACCATTCTTTATTTCTGATTCTCCAGTCTCTCTACTTGGCTTTCTCTTCCTAATTTTTTCAGCAGTTATTATTGTCTGACCACTTCCCAACATTCAGTGCCTTACCTTTCAGTTTAACTCTGCATATTTGTTTTCACAGCATACAGCACACGGTAAGAGCTCAACAATGATTTAATTTTGATCAACAAATAATTCTTGGACTTGATTTAATTTTGGAACATTGATTCAGAACCTATTTATCTAAATAGTGGTTTATACTAAGTCCCTGCTCAGTCTTGTGTCAGAGGAGTGTATAAACCAGGAATGGCAAAGCAAATGACAAGGTTGATGACTGTGACAGACATAAGAAAGAGATTTCCTTCCCATTGAATGAAAAATTCCTCAGAATCCTTCTCAACACAGCAGTCCAGGGAGCCACTACCAACTGATCTGAATTGCCATCTGTTAAAATCCAGCAGTCATCCCCAGGGGTAAATAGCCTCCTGAATGACAGCTCTTCAAGACCTCATAACCTCAGAGCACATTTCCAAAATCTGTTTTAACACATGCACTATTTCCTACGTAATTCCTCAGAGCACAGAACATTCATACCTTGTGTGTCAAGCTTTTTACATACAACTGGTATACCTCAAAAAAAAAAATACCACAGGCAACAGAAAAATAAATGAATGATAAATACACAGGGAAAACTCATCTCTGTGGGAAAAAATAGTGCACATGTGTTTTACACCTATTTTAAGGAGAATGACAGTGAGATTAGCAGGTGTCAGATCTCTGAGATCAGAAGGCAGAGGTCATGTCATACAGGTCTTACTCCTCCCCCACAAACCCGTCCCATATTATTGGCTAATACAGAACAATTGTTATTTAAACTGTGCAGAGTTTCAAGTGCAGAAAAGAAACAAGAGAGCCTGCTCGTTTTAGCACATCTCCCTCATCCCTCGGTGCGGTGATGAGCCAGACCATGCCTGACCCTGCACATTCACCCACAGCAGCCCTGCATTCTCCGTTAAAGGACACAGCATGCCCCACAGAATTCCTTCCTGACATCCTCCACCCCACACACTCAAACAGTTCTCGGATCAAACAAGGCTGCCTTAGCAAAGCAAATGCGTTCACACAGACAAGTCGACCAGTATCCAGTTTCTTGTCCAAACACAAACAAGTAACAGGGAACTGTGGGCATTTTAATAGCTGAAACTATTATCTAAGTAAGGGTCTAGCTATTTTCACCATCAACAACCTCGTTCCACTTTGACTCCTATTTTTCAAAGCCTTTGAACACCATAATGTGCTTGCTTTAAGTACCTCGCATCAGAATCGTGTGCAAAAAGTTGGAGAACAATCCACAAAGCCTGCGTCTGTTTCAGGATGATGCCCACATCTGACAATAAGTGTGTTTCCTGCCCAGCCCCTGGCTTCTGTTGTTAGCAGGAACACCATTACCTTAAAATAACACTCTCTAATCGCCTACTGCTGAGCACACTGGAGCTTTCAGTGGTGACACTTAAAAATGAAAAGCTCTATTAATTATTAATAATGGAAAATGAGATACTCTGAATGAGGAATATCCTCTTGCTTTGCTGTTCTCCGTAGCCACTCGTTCTGCCATATTACATATGAATTAATAAAATGTGCTGTGAAGTTTACTGTCATGCCACACTTCATTTGGTGAAAATGCGTCTCAAGTCTTCCTGATGAAATCCTCATTTTAAAAACAAATGAACTGGGAACTATGTCTCCCCTATTAGGAAGCTCTCACTTTTTAAAGCAAACTATAAAGCCTGCTGATCAGCCTGTTAGTCAGTTCTGGTATTTAAAAGCCCATAAAATACACCAGCCTCCTGTGATGGTTTTTTGGTTTTTTTTAAACCTTGAATAGTAAGATAGCATTAGCAAGAAAATATTTCAGGAGGCATATACCTACTTCCTCAGGATCCGTAATGCCAAGAGACAGTCTTACCAACATGGATTACATTTCTTTTTCTCAAATATGGTCTAAACTTTAAAGGAATGACTTTTTGTTTCATTTTGGCCAAACATAATGTTTCTACTAATTTAGGCAATATTCATTTGGTATCCACTAAATACTGTGCACCAAAAAGTCTCTTGAAGCAAAGACAAGTTATCAACAATATAGAATTCAGGGGAATGATGTTTGTTCTTTGAAGAGAACTACTTTCCAAACCTGGCAGGGAAATGAAATTTAAAACTGCTGTATATCTCTCACAAATCA
Source organism: Vicugna pacos (assembly GCF_048564905.1). Taxonomy (NCBI): domain Eukaryota; kingdom Metazoa; phylum Chordata; class Mammalia; order Artiodactyla; family Camelidae; genus Vicugna; species Vicugna pacos. The sequence goes on from NC_133011.1 coordinate 22,700,933, forward strand.
GTTTCTTAAAAACCTGATTTTTATAAAGCTAAAGTTTTAATCTGTTCTTAGAAACAATAATCAGTACACATATGTAAACTAAAAAAATGTGCAGTATATTGTGTATATGTATTTACATGCAATATAATGTATATATGCAGTCAAACTGTAATAATTCTACCTAATAAAACTGAAACAGGAAAAAAAAAAACCCTGATTTTTACAATAGGGTCAGACAATGGTAATAACCTAGAACTAGCCGGGTAAAGGAAACTGGCCTAAAGAGGGTATTTCCTGCCCCAATTTCCAAATAGCTTAGCTGGTGACAGAAGGAAGAGCAGGCATTACCCAGGCTTCCTGGGTCCCTGTCTGGTCCTCCTTTTTCAGGAATTCCTGCTCAGCCAAAATTCGTTGTTTCGTGAACATAAAATAAATATAAAACAAAATGAGAATAAAAACCAAACAGCCTGTTTAGAACTTACTCGTCACTTATCCAGTTTCCTAAATCAAACAAGTCTAACGCCTGCTGTTCCACAAGCAGAATCAAATACATTTATGTCTATAATTACAGTCGGTTACAATGTGTCCATTTCTGGTGTATAGCATAATGTCCCAGTCATACATATATACACATATATTTGTTTCCATATTCTTTTTCATTAAAGGTTATTACAAGATATTGAATATAGTTCCCTGTGCTTATACAGAAGAAATGTTTAAAAATTTATTTTTATATATAGTGGTTAACATTTGCAAATCTCAAACTCCCAAATTTATCCCTTCCCATCTCCTTTCCCCTTGATTTACAATGTCTGAGACTCTGTGTGTTTTGCAGGTGCGTTTATTAGGATCCTGGTTCATCTTTTATCACCCACTACCTGATCTCTTCAAACCCCAGCATTCTCATCAGTGAATGGACTGATACCATGATAAAGATGATATGCTAGAAGTGATTTTTTTTTTCTTGGAAGTGAAAAGGATAGTTTTATACTTCTAATTGCATCTGAGTGGCCTGATGGGGCATTTCTTAATGTCCGACGGCGCAGAGTTGGTTCACTGCTAGTCACAACAGCAGGTTTATCAATAGGTGCCTCTGTAAGCCCTACCAAATGAATTGACTAAGGAAATTCAAAACAAAAAAAAAAGTTTTTAATGAAAGCTTGCCCAAGCTCTCAAATCTAACAGGTCTTGATCCAGATCTAACAATAAAAAGTGTAGGCAGGGGTGGGGCAATGCCTTAGCAAAGGCAACCAGGGTCCTTGTGTTTCAGGATGGTGAACCCGGAGGTGCCTTAGGACTTCTGTTCTTTTGATCTGCTGGTAAAGACCATTTCACAGCCCCCACCCGAACCCCTCCCCCTCGGCCACTCCCATGACAACAGAGTAACCATGAAGCTGGCGAGAAAGCAACAGAAATGTATTTAAACCTTGGCATTTTATTATCTTTTAAAGACTAATTCTACTCCAAATGTTTGGGCACGAGGTGTCCTATAACACCTTATGGTAAGGGGTGGAGTCCTCATGGAAGGCGCCCTGTCAAAGGCCAACGGGCAGAGCTGACACTGATTTAAATGCCTTTGCAGCGCTCATTTTTTTCGCTGTCGCTTACACTATTCCAATTAAACAGAAAAAAAAGGGAAGGGCAGATTAAACAAAAGCTCTATTGTGTTGCTAGGCGTGGAGACCCCTCCCCCAATGAATCCTTGTTGACCAGGTGACCCACGAAAGATGTGTTCTCACACGCTCCAGAAGAAAGGTAAGAACAGCTTTCTTCTTCCTGCTATCACAGTGCTCGGAAAATGTACTCACTCAAGTCCACAGATATTTGTTTACTGAGCTACTTCTTAGATGCCAGGTGTGCTTTTGGACCTAAGGATACAGCTGTGGGCAGGTTGAGGTCCTTCCTCTCACCGAGCTCACGTTCTACTAGGGACAGCACTTCAGTGAAGACTTACTAAAGTAAACTGAACATATCAAGGCCAGTTTATTGACTTGAAAGGCAGGCTTGTTTACTGTCTACCCAATATTTATCATTAAAATCAAGGATTATAGTGACAAGCTTTCACGAGAATCCGAATGGAATAGACAGCTTTCCAGATCTGGGTCTTGAGATGGGAAGGAAGAATGAGCTTGGGATGTCGGGGGAAAAGAGAAGACCAGTGTGGCTGGAAAGTAATGAGGGAGGTGGGGAAATAGTGGGGATGAGGCGGGGGAGGCAGGCTGAGGCTACCTGGTAGACCACAGTAATAGTAACGGGACCAGATTCACCTCCAACTGTGATGGGAACATTTTGGGGGTTTTAAGGAAGACTCCATAGGATAACGGACTGAGACTGGGTTCTCCCCTAACTGTCACCATCTGTGAGTCCCTAGCTGTCTGTTTATTTCTCTGCCCTTGGTTTCTTTGCAGGCATGACAAGGGTGGCTGGAGAAAACGATCAGAAGTCCTTTTGCTTGTTCATTCTGTGACTGTGAAGCTTTAAATAAGTCAGTCACTAACCAAATCCTGAAATTTACTGCACAGAGAAATTCCTGCCACTTAATATGCCATACATTGAAAACTGCTTATACTGCGATGCTAAATGAAAAAATATAACTACAGTAGGACAATGTTGGCTATAAAACAAATTAGACATAACGACTGAAAAGGAGCATTAGAATGAATAATCACTGCCAATGTCATGAGAGAAAAGGAAAGGGTGAGGACGGTCACAGACTGGAGGAGACTGAAAAACATGAAGACTAAAGGCAGCGTGGGATCTAGGATTGAATCCGTGAACACAGAGAGGAGCAGTGAAGAAACCTGATGGAATCCAAATAAAGCCTGTAGCTTAACTAATAGTATTGTACCAGTGCTAATTTCTAAGTTTGAATATTTATACTGCAGTTATGTAATATGTTAACTTAAGGGAAAGCTGGGTGAAGGATATAAAGGAACTCTCTATACTATTTTTGGAACTTTTCTCTAAGTATAAAATAATTTCGAAATAAAAAGTTAAAAAAGGAAAGGCTGATTCGCAGTCCTATAATTGCTGGTGACTTACGTCTCTTAAAAACTTATTTTCACTTCTTATGTTTAACTTTATGCTGTTGGTAATTTCAAAAAGAAAAAGACCACAGTTGGACAGTCTATTCATGTGCCATCATTCGTTCATCATCACCACTTCTGAGATGATTTCCCTTTCCCAGGAACTCCTGCTAGAGAACGTTTAAGAAGGAATTCATTACAAGATGTCCAGGATGCGGCCTGATACGTTTTTTCCATGGTGAGCATAACCGCATTCCATGTCCTCTAAGGACGGTGTCTCTACAGTGGATTAAATGCCTCTGCCAGACACATCATTTCCACAAGCTCCAGTAAGACCACACAAGGCAAGTCCTGGGAGGTCAAGACGATGGCTGATGAAGATAAAATCACTCCCAGGAGAAAGACATATCAGAACGAAAGTGTATTCCCCTAGTTGGCCACCTCCTCCTGTGACACATTTGTCTACTGACAGGCCCTCTTTCTTCTCCAGAACTCCAGGGAAGACGGTCCACATGGCGTGGGGTCTGACCACAGCTTCCAAACACTACAGTCTCACTCTGAGAGCCTGGGATGGAGATACACATCCAGTTCTACTTTTTTGCTACAGGAAAACACAGCCCAGCAACAGACACACTGAATTACTGGGACAGCAAGAGAGAAAAATCAGGAAATAAAGGGAGGAAGAGGAATTGGTGGGGAGGGAAAAAAGGGAAATAAAGTAAACTGAGCAATTATGTCTCTGGCTTCATATATGCCATGCAGCTTAACTACCGCCACGACCTTGTCAAGTGTTACTGTCCTTCTTTTACAGAAGGGTTGACCAGAGCTTAGAAAAGTTTAGCTACAGGACCAAGAGTTTTGACTCCACCTCGAGAACTCTTTCTGCAAGATCATGGCAAGGTCTACAAGACCATGGACCTGGACCAGTGACGCAAACTAGTCCATTAGTGCACTGGTGTGTGTCTGAGAAATAGCTCTACTGTTGCATGTCACTGGTACATGGAATGAAATCACAAACAGGCTGGTGAGCCCTACCTAAATCTGTGAGATGTCAGGCTACAGGGGTGGATGATGCTGGAAGGAATCAGGGAGGAGCTTGGGCTCTGGAGTCCAACTGCCCAAGGCTGATTTCTGACTCCATCACTCACTGGCTCAGTGACTCTGGGAAGTCACTTGTCTTCTCTAAACTCCACCTTCCTTATCTCTACAATGGGCATAATAGTAGTACTTGCCTCTGGGTACAAGTGGGTGCTTAGCCCAGAGCCTGGTACACAGTACATATTTTTGAATTATTAAGTTAAATTCTTTTGTGATTAAACTTCCCCAGTTGTGTTCAAACCAACGGCAGGAAAGGATCACAGAACAAATGAGCCTTAAATAAGCTTAAGACAACGGCCAAGACTTCCTATTCCCTGGTACGTGGTGGGGCAGCCAGGAAGCACGTTCCACTAACCACCAAAGAAAGCAGAGACTCTGACCATGATCTCTCCACCCACAGTAACACAAGAGATGAAACTCAGTCTGAATGGTCTGTTCAGATTCCCCGTCCAGTGAGTAACTGAGTCTAAATACCATAAAGAAAGCACTTATGAGGAGCAAATGTCTACAGCCGCCATCAACAAAAAGCAACACTCAACAGCCCTAAGCCAATCAAGAGCCAAGAGCAAATGGGGACCCCCTCTGAGAAAATTGGCCTTGGCGAGGAGGCAAATGGTGGGTCTAAATTTTACATTTCTCATACACTTTTGAGGGGGAGCTTGTAAAAAGTGTTCTTTTTTTATACCTTTTTCCTCTTCACAATTCAGCAAAGAGTACCAGGTTCCAGGACACCAGCCTCCCTCAGACTGAAACCCGGCAGGACCCCGCAGAGCCTTCCTGGGTACAAGTCCTACTGTGTCCCCGGATTCCCGTTTGGCTTTTGAGCTCAATGAGCAGACTCAAGCAGTTAATGATCAGAACGGCAGAGTCACCAGAATCTTCGCTCCTCCTGAAGGGATACTGACAACTGTCTGACACGTATCTATGAGTCGTTCTACAGCAACTGAGACACCCACCCAGTGGAGGATGGGACTCCACACTGACACAAGCACGCAGACCCCAGACTGGCTGGAACTAGAAGGCTGATGATTAAGTTTCCTGAAACCTCATCACCAACCAATCAGAAGAATGTCCACAAGCTAATCGCGCACCCTCACCCCTAATGTTGCCTTCAAAAACCCTTGCCTGAAGGTCACTGGAGAGGTTGGGTCTTCTGCGCATGAGCTGCCCAGTCTCCTTGCTTGACCCCCTGTAAATAAATGTTGTACTTTCCTTCATCACAACCCAGTGTTCATAGACTGGATTCCCTGTGCAGCAGGTGAGCAGATCAGACTTTGGTTTAGGAACAAGATTTCTATCTGTGCTGGCCGGTGCAAATATGGTTTTAACACCACGTTATTACAGCGTGTTTTAGTACTCAGTTTGATGTCTTACACAGAGCAAGCACTCAGTAAATCCTGTGGACCTGACTAACAGTAATATTTTATTTTCTAAAAACAATGACAATCTGCAATACCAACACACCTTTCTCACAGGGAGATACAAGGAATAGTTATTTTTTAGGATACTTACAGAAATGCAGAAAAGACAAGGAAAGGAGGAGGATGGGGAGAGGCGTAGGACGAAGAAGAAAAGGAGAAGGAAGAAAGAAGATGAGAGAGGAAGAAGAGAATTGTTTTTTAAACATGTGAAGAAGAAACAAAGACTACTAAAGGCAAGATGGTAGAAACAGATACAACAGGCTCTTTGATCAAGACCTAAGCTAAGAAGGCTTACCTGGAAGTGGTCCAGCCCTACACGCTGCGGAATACTGCCCAGAAGATCTCACAGGGCTACATGCCGTCACCATTACAGATGACCTCTAGGAACGATCTGAAGAAATCATCTCTTCCAGATCCAGAGACGGCCCCCTTTAAAATTATGTATTTTGGGACCTAAGGAGAGGGTCGGAAAATTTTTGCTTTTTCCTTTATTCCTTTCCTTACTCTTCCGTTTATTGTAATGATCAAGAACTAATTTTGTGTTAAAAAAAAACAACTAAAATGTTATATTTAAAAAGTAATTTAAAATTCTCTGCCTTCAAGGCTAGAAGAGATCTTGAAAGTGATTCATTTCAGTGGCCACATTTATTGAGGGGGAAACTGGGGGCTTAAGAGAGACCGAGCTGGGGCGAGGAGAACACCCAGGAGATCCTTACATAGTAACCTGCCCTTAAACTGGTTCCCGGCCAGTTTACATATCAGAGTCCACGGTATATCAAATCACTGTTTTGAGATAAGGCCTGAAATTTCCTGTTTTGGCTGAATGTAAAACCTAAAATTATAAAGCAGAGATGCTGTGGGCTGTGTCGAAGCCAGTTTTATAGCAGGAAACCACTGTCTTCTGTGGATTTCTTTGATAGAAATGGCTTTTTTTGGCATTTTCACTTTTTTCTTCCCGACGGAAAAAGATGTTATTCTGGAGGGACTGAATGATACTACGTCTTGACACAGAAAAGTTATTTATACATAAATTACAGTAACTTTAGCCATGTTAACGAGGCTGTCATCCTCTTGTGTGATTTACTGCAATTGTGTAATAGAAAAGCTTCATTTCCTTGACACCTGGGTGGTAATGGGACTGATAATTCCATGCTGCAAATGTTTTCTCCTCTCTCTGACTGGGGGTGTGTAAAAATCTAGAGTGCACTTTTAGGTCAGAGTAATTCTGATACCAGTCCCCAGGGCCCAGAGTGACAGCACACACGTACGTGCACACGTGTACACACACACACACACACACACACACGCAGCTACATCCATTACCCAGGAAACCCAGCTAGGCCTCCTCTTTCTCTTTCTTTAAGAGATGTGTAATTCTCAGGATAGAGGCCTGCCACTTAGTTTTTGGAATGACAATATATACATAGCAAAATAGCATGACAAAGCAGAGAAAAGTCTAAAATGACAGAATTAAAGTTACAAATGACACTTAACAAAAAAAAATTTAGGTTTCTGTCTAAATAATATTGTTTAAGAAAAAACTATTTCAGAGTGTAATGGCTAAAAGGGAGCACAAATAATTCAAGAACACCTATCAAAATCAATTCCTTCTCTCGGGACATTACCAAGATAGCAGTATCAGTAATAGCGTTGATGGGAAGGAAATTAAAGAAGAGAAAAGGATTTTCATGAGCTACCACATTGTAAAAGCATCTTTCCTAAGTAGCTGCCTACTGTTAACATCATTTTTTATCTTCATCCTAATACTCTCAGGAAAATCTAAAAACCTACTTATGCTTCTTTAATATCTTCCTTGTTAAGATGATTTCATACAATTCTCACCCCAAATTTTTGAGGTGGATGATCTAATACTTATTCAACAGAGCTAATGGGATAGCCTCAAGACTCAAAGCTCTCCTTGGACCTGGCATGATGAACGTATCTGCACCTCCTCCTGAGCGTGTAATACTGACATCCCTTCTGTCTGCCCAGTAGAATGATCCCTTGCAGGAAGAAAAGAGAGAACAGGAGACGAGGGTGTGCCTGGACAAGCAATCATACATTCCACCCCAAAGGTACCTGCCTGGTGTATCTGCATTGTGTGCACAGCATCAAAATCCCCTCGCTTCTCCTCTCTCACTCGCTGCCCCTCGCTGACTTAGCAGGTACTGAGTGCCCACCAGGTGCTCGGAGCCCCTGCACTGCTTGGTGAGCGCACTGTGAGGGCCTGGCAGCAAGGATCCTGCCCTTGTGAACGTTAGCGTTGGGGACCCGGAGCCCTTTCCAGGAAGGCTACTGAAGCCACCAGTGAACACTGCGATCCACCAAAAACAACTTCCTTTCTGAGCATCAAAGCCTCCTGTGATGCAGCTTTTAAACAGCATGAGGTGGTGGAACAAAAGAGGCATTACTACACCGAACGTGGAGCTGGTATTTCCTATTTCTCAGCCATGTTAACTTAGGATTGATATTATACTCAACCTTCTAAAATTTCACAGCATGTTCCTTCATTCAACGGTCGTGAGCACCTGCCCTGCATCAGGCATGATTCCAGGTCCTGTAAGTAACACGGGAACACTACGGGTTCCTGCCTCAAAGATGCTCCACCTATCCTCGCCTAGAACTATGGCCCAATAGACACAGAATGACTTCGCTGCACAGACACAAGGCCTGTGCCAGTCTCCAGCGACAGCTCCATCAATTCCTCCCTTCTCTGAATGCGTACACTACTTTTCCCTTCCAGAAGTGAAGTCTATTTCCCCTCCTCTTGAATCCGGGTGGCCTTGCGATTTGCTTTAACCAGCAGAATTACAGCAAATGTGACCCTTTCTGTTTTGAGTGGGGCCCTTAGGTGGCCTGGCACCTCTGCTTCTGCTCTCTGGGAACCTGCCTCTCAGGATCCAGCTACCATGCTATAAGGAAGTCCAAGTTCTCCTGCTGGAGAGAAAGGCTGCATGGATGGAGGTGAACCAAGGTGTCCTAGCTGAGCTACCAGCTGAACATGGCCACGTGAGTGACCCCAGTGGACACCACTGAAGTGGATGAACAAGCCAGTCAATGCACAGGATTCTGAGAAGTTACAAACTGTGGTTTTAAGCAGCTGCGTTTACTGGGGCATCTTATAATTCGTGTGAACAATCACTGACATGACGCATTAGGCGCATGGTAGTAGAACATGACAATAACAGCCATCCAAAAATCTTGAGGAAAAAAAAAAGCTATAAGTTGCTGAATTCAAAACAGCTACTTCTACTGTGGGGAAGACCCTTGTTTTTGTCCTGCATAAGCTTAGAGAACTGAGACTGCAACTCCATAGGAAAATAATAAAATGTAAGAACTTCTCTTTACTTTCATGCTTGTTAAAGTGAAAATTAAGATGACACCTGACCTTTAAAGAAATAACCACTTACTATGTAGTTCAAGTCCAAATTCCAAATCATGTTAAAATGACTGACTTGAAGTCACTTGGAAGGTCAGCTAATATGACAGCTTATAAACAATGAATGTAGGTTTTACATATTTACTACGTGTCTAGACGTGTTTTTAAATTCTGGTTTATTTTTCTCAGATTCATGTGAGGCCAGATCACACCACATAACGCTGTAACGCTGACCATCGATTTGGTGAGGGGGAAGAGTGGGAGGAGAAGGAAATGGGAATGTGTGAAGGGGAGAGAGAGAACAGAAGAGGCGAAAAAAATCAACTTTTTACGTTTTGACTGTATCAGTGAAATTTTAACAGCAAAATTATTCACCAGTTAGTAACACATTCCTCAATCCTAGTCGAGTGCGTTCTCTCCCTGCCGTGTCTCCCAAGCATGGGCCACCTTCTCGCTTGGCAAGGAAAACACGATGGAAAAGAACCATACACGACCTCCCGGGAAGCAGTGCTTCCCTACGCGTTGTTGCAGTGGGTGTTTCCGGCTGCTGTCATGCACTCCAAATGCCCTTCCTTTACTTCAGTCACTCCTTCCAAATGCCTGGGGAATCAGGGTCTGCATTATCATCTTAGGGGCTACTTGAGGGAGGAGGAACAGACCTGGGGCTATTAAGATACCTCATCCATAGCTGTCCTGGGGTAACAGGAGTGGCTGGTGCAGAACAGAGCCCCGCTTGCCTCTCCGAAGGATTAAGCGAGACCCCGCCACTAGCAGGGCTCTACAGGCACCCCCCACCCCAAAACACAAAAGATGTACAATTTGGAACAAACCTGTATCTTCAAATATGTAAAACTGGGGATCGCAGCAACGGTAAAGGTCATCCTCTAACATGTTACATCCAAGAAGGTGATTTCTATTTTCCTTTCCCTGTTCAGAAAATGCACTTACAGCTTAGGAAGTTAACATCCAGGCAGGGCTGCATTTCCCGATGGTAACGGTGACTAAAGGCTTCAGGCAACGCTCAGGCCCCAGCAACTCCTCTGGCCAGCGTCACCCACAAGGCAGCAGCTACTCAGAAAGTCTCACTGCTTCACAGTGAGTGCAAACAGGTCTCTGATCTGAAGACTCTGCTGTTCCTTACAGACACCACTCATTAAGTCTTGTGAGGCAGCTCACCGAGACACATAAAGGGACGTCCCAGTCACGAAGGGCGAAAACAGCTGCCAGTTCACACACGTGACAGGGTACCAACAACTTCACCAGAGGACGTCACCCGGACGCCACCTGCAAGTGTCTCGTCTGGGTGCTCTCCCCCAAGCATCACTCCCTCGTTGGCAAAATGAGAATAACAACTCCCATGCAGCCAACTTCGTGGGGTTAGAGTGACGATCACATGAAAGAAGAGATATAAAAGTGCTGAGTAAACTGATGTTTGGACAAATAAAAGGCATTATTTCCATGATCTAAACCAAACCTAGATGTGAGACTGCCATCTCCAAGCACTGAGCCCTAGACGGGAAGCCTCTCCTCCGAACAGCTTGGGCCTGATTTACCCAAATGCCAATTCCACTTCTGAGTCTCTGATCACATTCCTGTAGGGCACCGCAGAACATGACGAAGGGAAAGCAACACAAGAGTCGGAGCACACAGACACAGCAGACAGCCTTGATCGTAATGTTCGCATATATTCAACATTCCAAAAAGTTTTTTCATCTGCCTGGAAAACATTCACAACAGAAGAAATTGAACTACAAGCCCACACTCCGTATGGGATTATCTCGCTTTATTCAGATTTCTTTCCTTTCCTTTCCTTTCCTTTCCTTTCCTTTCCTTTCCTTTCCTTTCCTTTCCTTTCCTTTCCTTTCCTTTCCTTTTCTTCTTCTCTTCTCTTCTCTTCTCTTCTCTTCTCTTCTCTTCTCTTCTCTTCTCTTCTCTTCTCTTCTCTTCTCTTCTCTTTTCCTTTTTCCTTTTTCCTTTTCCCTTTTTCCTTTTTCCTAACCCCAGTTACAGAAACTGCAGCTTCAAAAAGTTTCACTTAAATCCCTGGAAGAACTGCAAACATTCAGTTGTCAATTGGATTTGCTGCAGGAGGACATAATCCATTTGGGTGCAAAGGCAACAACTCCTGGAAGGAGACAGGTCTTCTGGAAACCACCGCAGGCTACCTGAGCCACACAGCCCTCAGCACCTCCGCCCCCTACGCTCCTTCCTGCAATTCCCGAGTTCTCCCTTCCTAAAGAAAGGAGATGCTGACATCCATTTGAAGAGGCCAGTTGATTTCTAAGAGCAATTAACAGCAATTAAAAGCACAGAGGGGCACGTGGCTGGGTTGCTAGAGTTGGCTGGCAGTCGAGTTCTAGTTTCATTTAGGAACTTTTGCTAAGTAGCTTTCTATGAGCATGAAAGTTACGGTGGACATCTACCTCTTTGGCTGCCCAATAACTGGTCCCCTTTCCTATGACGGAGGAATTCTCTGCCAATCAGAGGCAGCATTCAGGATCCAGTGGTGGCACCGCCCAGCACCCAGTGTATCTGGGCTGCTTCTGAGAAGGTCCCAGTGAAGCTTCCAACGAGTATCCCCAGCCTAGTCCTAGCCACCCTATTAACGTTGTGAACTGTCCAATACTCCTCAGTAATTTCTTCTTCTGGTGAGCTCACCTCGACTCAGTTTCTACAGTTTGCTGCAAAGAATCTTCACTAAACTTATCACAGGATAAAGAGGTAACATTTTTCAATGCTAATGCTAGTTGGGGCTTTGGATCATCGGTAAGTTTAATTGACTTAGAGAAGCAACAGAGAGTATAAGGATGTCCCCCTTCTCTACACCCTCCCCCAAGTATGACTGGGAATAAAAGTCTACTCAGTTAGTAACTGGGGCCCAGAGCGCCCTGCCGAGGGTGATTCTGATGCTGCATCTCGGGGACTCACAGGGAATGAACTTATCAGTCAATCAGTGGTAGGGGCCACGTAAGAGGAAGAAGGAAAACGCAGGGATATGCACTCACCACCACTGATGTACTGGAAAGGACTCCCAGGTGGGGCCTTAGAGCAGCTAGCTAAACAGTCCCAGCCCTGCCTGACTTGCACTCAGGAGGCTCTGGGATCAAAGGAGCTGGCGTTGCACGAGAGCTGTTAGAAACACAGGATGTTAGATTCTGCCTTAACTCTACTGAATCACAACCTGCATTTTAAGAAATACCTAGGTGATTCATACAGCCTGATGCAAGAACAATTCTCTTCTCTATTTCTACTGTATTGGTGACATACTTACTGAACACCCTCCCTGTGCATGGCACTGGGCTAGAGCTATTAGAATACACACAAGGAACTGGCTGATCTGATCTATATGGTTCACATACAATTAAGACATTTGCTTTACTTGTATGTCATCTGTTACCCCCTAGATTAGTACCCTAGGCATGGAGGTGGCAGTGGGTCGGTATCTTTGGCTGCTATAAAAAACCAATGTAAAAAATGCTAAATGAGTGGAACCCCTTTAGGCCGTATTGTTAACTGAAGCTAAAAGGAAATTATCTGTTTATGCCTTTATGCAACATCTTTCCAAATCTTCTGAGCACAAAGACAATCAGCAGCTGCCAGTAATTACGGTGCCATGTGGGTACTACTGACCTCACACTGGCCTCCATGGTTACATCGGGTGTTTCAGAGAGAAGTAATTATCACTACAGGCCAAAGCACATAGAGTAAGGAGGAAATCCAGAGAAGCACTGTCATCTGCACAACAGGCCGAGAGGGAAGAGGGGCGAGGGGAAAACGGAAAATCTGGTCCGCTGTGGGTCAGGAGGACACAAAACCTAACCCAAGCCTGAGGAAGATCAGGCAGAATCAACATCTCTTTATTCTGCATACTGGTGTCTACTGGTTCAAAGGGGGTTTTATATCATAGATAGGCATCATTAATAGAGCATATAATGGCTCTTGAAATGTATCCAATTTTTGATACGTGATGGGCTCATTAAAGGATGCCTACAACTCTGCAACCCACTTCAATAAACTCAAAAGCAGGGATTCTGTTACTTTTTGACTCAAATGATTTTCATTATGAATGTAGAGACATGTTTTCATGGAGGAAAATATCTCAAAAGATTTGCAATCCTTTAGGTGAGAAGGGACTATGGCAATGCCATCCCAATGCTGCAGTGGATAACTTGAGGCTAGAAATGGAACTGCTTTAGAAACATTTTCTAAATACGATGTCACCCCACACCCCACCCCCTAAGCTGTATTCTGTGGCCTTCCTCACATGACAGGAAAGGGCTGTAAGAGCTATGAGGGCAGGAGCTACGTTTGTCTCTCCGTCATTCTTTTCACAGCATTTAATAAAGCGCTTGGCACCTAAGTGTTGAAAGAATGAATAGATCAATGAACAATAACAACAACAAAAAACCCAAAAACAAACCAAAATAACCAGCCACAACTTATCAGTGCAGGGGGAGGCCTGGTGGCATATTTCAGAACTGGAGCAGAAGTCTGAAAAGTATCTTTTCTCAAACAGACAAATCCTAACCTCACAGCCTCTTCCAGTTACAAAAAGCACGTGACTCTAGGTCTATGAGACTATCTGTCGTTGCTTAAAAACAAGACGTCGCTTTCATCCCCAGTGTCCTACAACAGCCGTGTCACATGTTGTCTCTTTGAGCCTCTTCATTTCAAAGTTAGGGAAACTGAGACCCAGAGGGTTAATCAAGCTGCCTCAGGTCTAAGTCAAGACCACAGAAGAGCCTGGACTAGACCCCAGGCAGGCTGCTCCCGGTTCCATCTCCTTTGCACTCCAGCACGCTGACACTCACTCTATGGGGCAACTGTGAGCCTCTTCCCTAGAACACAGTCTATAACCTCAGCACGATCCCAATGCAACTGTCACGGCACACTTAATCTTGCTCTTTAGATCGCTTGGGTGGTAGAACTCCTTTATATTTAAAGAATTTTAGAAAGATCCAAAACCACTGCTTTCCAACTTGTGACCCTAGGGACCAGGACCCACGTGAATTCTTTGGAAGACAGACCAGGGAAAACCCCGCATAGGGCCTCCACGTCAATGCTCACCTAACTGACTGCTCTTCAGACAAGTTTCCCCTACTTTCTTGTACACGGTATGCCAGGTCGTCATTCAGGCTTCATCACATGCAGAGTCACAGCTAGGTGCAGGGATGGAAGGGGGGGGGGTGCCTAAGACTTGAATCCATAGAAAGTCATTAATTGCCAAAATTACCAAGTAAATTCAAACACCTAAGTGCATTAGCTCATGAATACAACTGCCTTCTAAAAAAACTGGGGTAGGAGGAAGGGGGTGGTCACTGAAGCCGAGGAGACAATATAGGAGGTCAAACAGAATGACGAAAAGCAAGAGCGTGGACAGTTCAACTCCATCAGTTTAGAAGACCAACAGAAATGCTTCTAGAAGAGGCATTACCTATAAACATCTTTATTTACCTTCTGCTTGGATGGCTTTCTAAATTTTCCTAGAGTCCAGGTTATCGAAAATAACTGCACTGCTGATGTCTCTTAGTTAAAGAACTGCCAAAAATTCTAGAAGAAAACGAGCAACTAAAGCCCTGAACATCATAATGTATTTCATCAATCTCACCTCAGAGGCCTTATCAACACTCAAAAGTCCACCGGTTTATACGTGCAATTTGTAACTCCCTCAATGAGCCCTCTTTTGGATTCTCTGCCACGTTTGGGATATGTAATAACGAGAGACATAACACACATTTACAGTATCGCACAGAATAAATGCAGAGTTACGAATGCGGCAAGCCTGTAAATTTCATTCGCTGATTGCCTCAGCTCTACCTCATCCGGCTACCAACTTTCACGGAGTGCCAACTAGCAACAAAAACACTGATTTGTGTTGCATCCAAAGGGTATCAAACAAAATCAAAACAAACGCTTCTCACTGTTTTAGGGCCCTTCCCCTTTCCACGGCATAGGCTCGGTTCTAAGTCCGAGCAGTTCACCAAGCTGTCTGTCTTAATTCCCACACACACCATTTTAAATGTTACTCTGACGTCTTTAAACTGGAGTTTTAAAACCCATTTCCCTGGAAGAAGTGGTCTCTGGGGGAAAAAAAAAAATCAGAATTTCTTCTTACAAGTAAACATTTCCTTCACTGCATTCAGCAAAGAGTTTCATGCCAGTTATCCGGCTGGGGGAAGTCATAAATTCAGTAAACTGTAATGCCTGTCTCAGGGGCTTTACACTCTCATAAGAGAAGATGGGCAGAGGGAGTTGTGTCATTTAAAATAATAATTATAGCAATAAGAACAAAAATAATTCATACATTGTGAAACAGCAGCATATCCACTTAATCTGCTTACAGAATAGAAAGACACTTCTGTCTTTCCACCAGATTCATTCGCAGGGTGGTCTGGCTTCAGGAGTATGTGGCCCAGGCTCTCGATGCAGAACCCTGGTGCTCTCAGAAGGGTCGCAAGCTCGGCTTAATGCTCTGCTGTGCCTCAAAAGTCTTAACAATTTTAGAACTAGGAGCCTACGTTTTCCTTTTGTGCTGGACGCTGTAAATTATGTAGTTGGTCCTGCTTGCAGGCTAAGACCTGCAAACGTTCGTCTCTCTGGCCTATCAACAGCTCCCTCTCCTAGTAACTGCCACGGTCAAAGCCGAGAGGCAGCAGAGGGCGTGTTATTTGTCCAGCGGAGCCTTGGGTTGAGAAGGCAACTTCCTCCTTGTTGAATGGCTTGATAGGAATGATGTTGCTGCTCGTAGCTGAGCGGGCCCACCCCTTATCATAAACGTCCTCGACCTTTGGAGCTGACGGAGAACACCTAGGACAATGGCCTCATTTCGAAGGTGAAGACCAGACATTTGGGTGATTCACCGAAGAACGGTTCGTTCCAGGAAGATGGGATAAAACCAAGGCCACTGCCCTTTCAACTATTCTAAGTTCGATTTGATGACAACTGCTGGACTCTCTGGCACACTGTCGGTGGGTAGTCAATATCTGGTGGAACTCACGTATGTATGTATGCATGTGTTCATGAATGAGCAAACCAAAAAGGCAACAGAGTAAATTATATCTCAGGAGACACAGAATCTTAAAATTCTAAAGTTTTCTCTACATAAACTTTCTTGAAAATCTTCAGATTTTTTTTTAAACTTTTAAATTTTTAATTTTTTTTCTCTTTTCAAGGAAGGAATGCCTCTCTGGAAAAGTAACGAACAAGGATGGCAAAATAATCAGGATGATCATAAGAGCAAGAAAACTTGTTTAGAACATGACAATCGAGGAGGGCAGAGAGACCTCACTGGCAACTGGCTCAGATCCCACATCCAACAGAATTTCACAAGTCTTCCCTCCTGGTAACCCTCAAGTATGTGAGACCTCAGGCCAAGGCCTGAGCATCTGTCAGACATGACAAGAGATGCCTATGCTCAGAGCCTGCAGGGCTTGACACATCGGTTGGTATTTCAAAAACAAAAAGATTAAACCAGTGCATTACAAAGGAGGGATATTTTTTAAGAGAAAAGTAAAAGTGAGACCATTTCTTCTATAGAGCAAGCACTTGTGACATGGGCTAAAATGCGCATGTAAGGCTGAGGACTTTGAGTTACGCTCCCACTAAAATAACCCAAAGGCCCAAGGCCAATCAAAAACTGAAATGACTGAGCCCCAGGTGGATTAAAGAAACTTCCTGAATCCTTTCCATCCTTGGCTTCATCAATGGGGGTCCTCTGGGACATCTACACCTTGAAAGTCACTGGGAGAAGGAAATGAGTTCATACACATGCAGTGTGTGGTATACAGTAAGTGCTCAATATGTGCTGTTTATGAGTTAAGCCTGACCAAGCAGTGTTTTGTATCATAGTACCTGAGATGCTGAGCTGAAGAGAGAGCTCCCTCAAAGACGGTGAAGAAACAGACATATACTTGAGACACCAGACACAAGCTCAAAAAAGACGGTCTACAGGCAGGTGACCTAAAACTAAGAGGAGCCACTTCCCTCGGTCGCTCCAAACAGCACCGACTCCATGCTATGCAATGTGGACGACACAGGGGACACGATGACAGACCATACACATGGTCCACCGATTCTCACACTCACAGACTAGCCAGTAATGCCGTCAATGGACATGGAGTGGGAGCTCCGTATTTGCTGAATGAATGAAATGATGAAAAAGAAAGACCAAAACTAGAAAAAGAAAAGGAAAGAAAAATAAAAAACTCTAGGCAAGCTCAATAGATTTTTCTGGTTAGATCCATGGCAGATTCCCCAGAACTGCTCCTAACAGGGTGATGGGGGTGAGGTTGAAGCAAGTGTATCAGAGATGAAGGTCTTTCCAGTGATTCGTAACTGCAAAGCTTACACAGCCATATTGACATGCTTCTCTCAAGATGGGTCTCTGGCTGTAGCTCTGTGTTCGACAGGAGGGTGCAAAGCTGGCCAAATGGATGATCTTGTCATTCACTGAGAAGTGCGAGACTGCCTGTCAGTCACTGTCATTCCCACCAGTGAGCCAATCAACATCTTTCTTGAAATGCTCACACATCAAGAGGAAGAGAGCAAGCACCAAGCAAAAGGAGAGGGGACCTCGAGTGACAACTGCCACTTCGCTCCAGGTTCTGAAGACATATTTAAGCAACTGAATGCAAATGAATTCTTTTAACCATATATTCAGAAGGGTTAGAACATTTATCCACGCCATCAAGGTGTTGAAGACATCTCTGTTTGGAAAACTGATAGACTTACTCTTGAATATCCCACATCTGATCCACCTCCCACCAAAACTTCTTTCCAAAAATGGATTAGGGCTTGAGGACATGGGAGAGGAGAAGAGAATGTGATGGCAAAATGTCTATCGAGTTTTAAATATATATGTCTATATTTATATAAGCAACATGACAAGTTGACAAAGTCTTCTCCAACAGCCAAGCGGATTGCTATAGGGGTACATTTCCTGGGTAGACTGAGATATTAGGAATTGGTAAATCTTTATAGCTACACTGATCCTCTTTAAAGCTACATTTATAATATATGGGGTGTGTGCATGTGTGTGTGTAAGGGAGGGAGGGAAGAGGGGGAGGAGAGAAGGGTAGGATGGAGGGAGGGAAAATTCAAATACCTAGGAGTGGTTATTAGCTAGATATTAAGACCACTGTTCGACCGAGTTCATCTATCTTTCAGAATCTGAAAATAAAAAGGCATGGAGATAAGTATTTTCTAAAGATAACTATTTTCAAAAATATGCTTCCAAAGGGCCTGTCCCCAGATATACTAATAAAGAACGGCTTCTCACTGCAAAATCCTATTCCTTTGTCAGACCTCTTCCTTTACCAATAACCAGATTCACCTCTCAAGGTTCCTTTGGGGGCTAAAGACAGACTCCCAAAGCTTTGCATTCATCCCATCTGGGTCCTAAATTTTGGACCACTTGAAATACTCTGTAGCTAGCTTGTAACCTGGAGCAGTGGATCTCAAACTTAAGTTAACATGGATCACATTTGAAGAAGGAAAGGTCTACATGGAAAATGTGTTAAGTAAACGCATTCACTTAAATTACTTTTATTGAAATGTGAGTCCTTGGGCACAAACACAAAATTTTAAAAACCAAAGGAACTTTAAATTATTTTCATTTGAAACCGGATTGTTTTGCTAAAACCCACTGACCCATGTTGAGTTTTAGAGCAGAAAAACACAGCTCCTGGCGGGTTCTGTATTTAATGGGGGGGGGGGGTGTTTGTTGTTGTTGTTCTGTTTTGGGGGGCTTTAACTTCCTTTTCCATTAAGCAGGTTGAACAAAAAGTGATTAAGAACTTCAAAGTTTTGTTCACATGCTAAGGATAATCAGACTTCAGCTTCTCCAAATGTAGACCAGGGAGCAATCCCTCCGTGCTGATTTTACCAAGCAGTCACTTGGGTAAATCTGAAAAGATGTTTTGTTCAAATGAAGATAAGGCTAGTTCTGAGGCATTGAAAGCCGCATTAAATGGTATCTAATCCAATTACTGAGTCTGGGAGCAGACTGCATGAACTTGGCAAGCTGACAGGTGAAAAGGGGACCCCTACCTGCAACATACACGTGGTCCTGCCTGCCCAGATCAAACTGCACAAAACCAGCATAAACAGTAATGGAATCCACAGCTTTGCTCAGGCTTGGAGCATCATGATGACCCAGAAAAAGCTTTCAGGGCTGTTCTTAGATTATGATCACAATGAAAACACAAAATAAAGGAACTTGGATTCATATCCGAGGACACTCAAAATTCAGTATGTGAGGCCCAGAGCTGGAAGCAACGGCACAAAAGCCCAGAGAGGTTGAGGAACTTGCTCAAGGACACTCAGCAGGGATACAAAATTAATACTCCTAACACTCTTTCCCTTGCTCAATCGACTCCAGCCACACTGGTCTTCCTGCTGTTTCTGGAACACGACTCTCATCTGCCTCGGAGCCTTTACACTGGCTAGTCTCCCTCAGTGGTATGTTCCTCCTCAACCTTCACAAGACCGGCACCATTCTATACTCATTTTCCACCTTGAAAGTCCTCTTCAGAGAGGCCTCCTGGTCTTGGTCCAGTCACTTGCTAGCACATCATAAAAACACTTTAATTCTCTGCGTAGCCGTAGTCACTCGGGGACATTTTAATCAAGCATCGGCTAGCTTGTTTATACTCCGTCTACAGACCAAGAGAGCTGGGTCCTTCTTGGTCTTATTTGCACTGGTGTCCCATGTGCCTAGACAGGGTTGGCCTGTTATAACTAATCAATAAACACTTGTTAAATGAACAAATAAGGGAAGAAAAGCATGGGGCATGGAAAGAAGAGAGCATTTCTGCTTTTATTCAGCTGTCCACAATCCGCATTCTGAAAGTGTCATATCACACTTTCCTTCTTGTTTTGTTTTCAGTGAACAAGTCCAGACTCCCACTCACAGGCTTGGAGAGTAGGGGGTCCCCACCACCTGGCCGAGTTCCACCTGGAGCTGCCCTCTTCCCCACACCACGGACCCACCCCACCCTGGCTGCAGCTCCCAGGACCTGTGCCACCACCCCACCAGCCAAACTTGCTCTCCCGCCGCCGATTCTGGACAAAGGTTGTCTTTCCCATCAGAACCGCCTGTGCCTTCTCTGACATGCATTGCTTCGACACAATGTTCTGCAAGCCCTTCAGTGTGGAACACACCTGTCCATGATCAGAGCCCACATCTCCCTCCCCCACACGGGAGGAGCAGGTCGTGGAGAGCTCGTTTTGTTCTCCTCCATCTGTTTCCCCAGAGCGCTCACTGTCTTAAATGAAAGAAAAGCTCTTTTACTTGCCTTCAGGAAGAGCGAGGACGAAGGGGTCCAGGGAGGCAGAGGAACAGGGCAGGAGGGAGCTGGCTTTGTAAGAGAGGAGGGAGGCAGCACGCCCCAGGCCTCTAGTAAGGAGAGATGGGAGAGCCAGGAGAGCCAGGGGAGCCGGGGGAGTCGGCCCAGGCATGGCAAGAGGTCCCCAGGGCTTCCACAGGGCCGGGGACGCGGTTTTCCATTAAGCTTCAGTGCAGAAGCTCTGGAGGCAGTGCCCGGTGGGGAAGTTTCCTCCGAGGAACGTCACACTCCATTTCCCTCTTTTCTCATCTCGATGACCCTCTTTGCTCTCCTCTATCTCTTCAAAGGGCTCAGGCCTTTCAGCTTCTGGCTGCAGAATGAAAGCTGGGACACAGTGACTTCCCGGGGACTCAGCCAGCTGGGTGCTCAGAAAACCCAGGGCTATTCCCGACCTCCGGTCTCTCCCTCCACAGATAAAAGGATACAAACCGGCATCAAGCACTGAGGGACAGGACAGCAGTCTGTGAGTTTCTACTTCCTTTATTATTAATTTTTAAAGCGCAGGAACTTTTCCTTCACAACAATGTTAACAGGCAAGATGTAAATCTGATGAGAAGCAGAGGCTGGGAGTCCCCAGGCCACTGCGGTCCTTCCTCCCTGAATTGATCCCAGACGTGCATCTAACCTGGAGATTCTTCAGGCCTCAGCAGAACACAGCTTTGAGAGCGCCGTTAGGGAGAAAGGATGGGAGCTTAGTTACAAAACAGATCTGGGCTTGAAAATCCACTCTGCTGCTTACTAGACTCCAGTTGCCTCAATTTCTTCATCTCTAAAAGGAAGACCCGCAAACTTCCTAGGACTGTGGTGAGAAGTCAATGCAGGTGAGCGCTAGGAGGCCTATGACCCACCTGTGGTGGCTCTCAGGCAACCACACAGCAGTGGGAGGGGCACGGAGCCAGCACCGTCACTGCCACCGTGAGGGCCCCTCATTTCCACTCACCCCTTGTTTCATCTCTCAGACCCAGGTCTTTTTCCTGCACGAAAGCCTGCTCAGTCACCTCTCACTCTTACAACCTCGAGGCATCCAAACTCTATTGTCTTGAGTATCCCAATCCAAATATATATATTTCTGTAACCCACAGCTTTTTAAGTTAATTTTATTTTTATTGTTTAGGCCCCTGTCATAGCCTCTTAACACAGAAGACCACAGGTACAGGGAGAAGTTGGGCTGTTGAAACACTAGGTTCCAACTCTAAGGGCAAGTATTTAATATTTAATGAAACCCAACCTCTATGGTACAATGCTATGTTCAAAGCTCCCTGTTTCTGGTTTACGTAAGAACATCAGGCAGATGGGAGTCAATGAAGCTGCTTTTATAAATTCTTGCCTTAGTCAACAGAAGGGCTAAGGAGAAAGCAGGGTTGCTCCTCCAACTCAGTGAATCACCCCACAAAACCTCTGCATTTGGAAAACTGGGCTCCCATGTTTGCTCAGTAGAATGGTGGTCTGGCTCAGCAACCTGACTCCACCGAGAGCTCTGCAAAAAAACCCCAAATAGGTGGCTGGTTGGTGAGGGGAGGGGATTACCTTCAGGGCTGAAATTTCCCTGAATGGCTTCTGGCTGAGTGAGGGTGGGAGCCTGTCCTTCACCAATGCCTCGGAAGGAGTATGGATCCATAATCTCCAAATCCCATGTTATGGATGCCAAATGGATCGACTTGGGGTTCCTCACATCCCAGGCACCCCGTTAGTCTAATAAACCACCACCGGTCAGGAAGAAACTCCAGTGGGGAAATAAACTTCCATTTGGTCAAAATTGACCAAATCTGGAGAAAAACCAAGCTCACCACAAAAAAAGTCAACCTGGAACCCTGACAGCATGAACCTGGTCCTTTACAAACCAAACACCACAGCCAGACACCCCGCCTAGAACTGCCTGCCTTGTCACCTCTTTTCATGTGAGGTAGTAAATTCTCTTTAATTGTTTAAACTACCTGGAAGTGGACAGTCTCTTGCGTGTGGCACAAAGCGGTCCGATACACTCACTGACCGGGCGCCTCCCACACAGGAGACCAATAACCAGGTCCATGACCACCATCTTCCCCCACCTCCTCCTCCGCGCCCTCCCCCGTGACAGCTCCCTCCACCCAACATCCCTCCAGAAACACTCCATCTAGCTAACTCAAGAACCCTTTTTTAAAATTTATGCTTGTTTGGCACTTTTTCCCAGAGCGGCTGTGTGTGTTTAATATGATTAACAGCTTTAGTCATTAAAGAGTGCTTTCTTTAAGAGGATTGCACGCGATTACCCTGAGGGTCTCGTCTGAAATCACCACCCAGACGATGCGGACACCTCCAAGGTGATGGAAGTTCATCGTGATGTAACAACTTCACTCCATCCTTGATACAGTTGACGACACAACCCATAAAAATATTCTTCCTAAATGAATCAAATCATTAAAATGTCAGCTTCCACGCAGACACTCCGTGGCACTCAGGCCCCTGGCCCAGACTCAATGCAAATGGAATCTTGCTGAATCGTCCTGATTTATGAAGTCTGGGTTTCTTCACTCTGCCCCCTCCCTCCCTGTTGCTCAGCTCAGCCAGCCTGAATGCAGTCGTCCCAGCGAGCGAATCCACTGGCTGGGGACCAGGAGCCACGACACAAAGCGAGCTCTTGTCAAGCGGTTCCTCATTAGCCGTTCCCACACAATAAAGGCTATAAGGTTTTCCCCTGTACTCAATGGGCTTCAGAGCAACCTCCCATTTGTTTAAAATCTGAGGCTGGGGCAAAAAATAACTCTTGAGCACTTTGTGCCAGAGTGAGCACTGGATTGAGACAGGGAGGGAGGGAGAGAGAGAAAGACAGGGAGAGGCGAACACACGTTGGCTTGTGGTCTATGGTTTATTAACAGAGCCTGATTATGACAATTGCTTCCCGGGGCTCAGTAATCAGCCTCGTATTTTCAAGGCCCTCTGCCGGAGTACTGCTTCCCTGAGTCACAGACTGCCTGAATACTCTGAAACAACACGATCAAAGCAAACAGCTTGTCTTGTGGTCCTTGCCTTGTGGGCCGACAGCATCAGACTCCTCCAGAGGAAACATCTCCCTTGCCCAGGCCGACCCAAACCCAAGGCCTCACGTCTGCACACTCCCTCAGCGGACAGCCACTGTGATTTCTAGACTGCGGAGCAGTGCAACCTGGTAGCCTGCAGCGACCTGGGGCTACTTAAATTTAAACTGATTAAAATTCAACGAAATTAACAATTCAGTTTCTTTGCCAAACTAGCCACTTTCGAGCGCTCAGTGGCCCCACCTGACTCGCACTGGCTGGTGCCCTGGACAGTGGAGATTTCAGTACGCTGATCTCTGAAAACCCCCTCCTTGTTCAAGGGGGTACCCTCATAATTCTTTTTTATTTTGCAATAAAATAAATTTGGACCCATTGCCTAACAGCATCCTTTAACATAAATGAATGTTAACACAAAAAGGTAATTCAAGATGCACAGATCAAAGAGATGTGGGAAATACTTACTGAGGACTCACCACCTGCAGGGAAGGCACTGGACCTCGCCGATTTTACAGCTTCAGCTCCCTCAGAAACCCACTAAGTATTCATCAGTACATCCTACATCCAGGCCACATGTTAATTCCCAAATAAAGTATCCCCTCATTCTTTTTTTCAGCCTGTTTCTTCCCCACCGGAAGCCTCTCTTGCCTGTGAAATCTCAAGGCCTCACTGACATGGCACCTATTCTAGGGGCCCTTCCATAGGAACTGGCCCATCAAGAGTAATATCCACAATAATATCGAACATTTACCAGTTCTTCCAGGCTCCCTCTTCACATGGATCAGCTTATTTAATCCTCACAAACTACCCTGGGAGGTGGGTACTATTCTTCCTCCCCTTTGACGGGTGAAAAAGTGAAGCCAAGGAAAATAAACTACTTGCCCAAAGTCCCACAGGTAAGGAATAAGGGAGCTGGGATGTGACCTCAGGGCCCTGGAACTTGAGACTAAATCCTCCGCCAGCACCCTGAACGCCTCCTTCTTTGTGGTGCACAGCCCAGGGTCCCTTTGATTACTGCAAGCTAAGGACATGCCTGTCTCAGTCCCATCTCCTCCCCTGGGTTGCAACTTCCTCAAATGCAGAGACCACCGCTCATGCATTTCCCCCTACCCAGCACACAGCAAACAGAACGCAAGGAAGAGAAGACCGTGGCGTAAGTGAATGACTGGATGAATGTTCCCATTTGCCTCCCGGGTTACGAACGCAACATTCAGAATCGAGTTCTAGAATGAACTACGAAGCAGCAGCCCTTTCCAATCGCCAGACACGGTTCTCGGGTCTGCCAGAGCTGTCTCAGCTGTCCTCTGGGCAATTCTCACGGCTGTACCAAGAAGCCATGACATCAGTGACACAAGGCAGGATTTACCAACGGCCAGGTTCTGAGGGGCAGCCAGAGTGTCATCCAAGACGTGATGCTCAGTTCAACTTCATCCCCTTTGGGGCCCGGCTCCATGCAGGGAGCAGATGACAGTATGCTTCCTGCCTGCGCTGGCTAGGGAGATGAAGCAGGGTGACATTCGGGGGCGTGGGTTGGGGTGGGGAGGTGAAAAAAATTAGCCCAGAAAAAAACCTTACATCGGGTTGTAAAATCTCAATGGCAATGGCATCCTGGGGAGAAAAGACTAGCGAGCTAGGCTAGCATTCCCGGGAGGGAACCCCTCACCCCCTAAATTGGGAAGGCTTGGGGGAACATTCCCTCAGGGTCAAAGCACTAGGCAGCCTGGAAAAATGTTCTAGCTCATTTCAATCCAAGTGGCCTTTACTAAACAGCTACAGAGCGACAGTCCTGGGGTCTGGAGAGTAGCCTTTTAAAGATGAATTAAAACACGCTGTGCCTTCCAGAAGAAACTCATTAGTCTAGCAGGGAGCCCCACAGTAAGCCAACGCACAGCGGTGTGAGCTGGACCTTGCAAAGGCCTATCATGAGGCATAAAGAAAAAGCAGAGATGGCAGATTATGTCGTTAATTCAGAATGAGGACTCCAGGGCAGGGAACGCTTAACATAGGTAGAATCTGTCTGGGTCTTGAAGGATCGGCAGGAGTCTGACTGGCAGGTACGCTGGAAGCTTCCGGTGGCCTGACCAGATTCCCTTTACTTGGCCAGTACAGTCATCCCTGCGCTGGGAATACTGGCTGCCAGTATTTCCAGAGAACTGCCCTGGTAGTGGGGGCTACAAGTGGTCACCTCCACCGGAAATGCCAGGATGGCTACCTCCCCCACCCGAGGGCAGCCTGCAGCCAATGACTGATTGATCCCGGGAGCTGAAGTCCCGCCTTCTAGCCTCAAGGTGGGATGCTTGGTGGGGCCAGTCCCGTGCAGAGCTCCCCCGGCTGAAGTCTGACTGCAGGGAACTCACGTCTGTCTTTGCACAGCTTCTTGCCTGCCCTTTCCTGCTTCTTTCACGCCTTCGCTGGTTTCTGTGACGAATCCTCCCTCCGTTAGTATCACCTGCAGAAGACTCTCCACTGCAGGCCCTGCCTCCACCCATGACAGTAAGTAGGGGAGCAGAAACCAAGCGAGAGAGACTGTCCAGTGGTGCAGGCAGGGATGTGGACATCTGGTGATTCAGGTGGTGCACAGGTAAATATCAAATGCCATGTACCTGCATTTTTATTATGCAGGATGCAAAGTCACTGGAAAGTTTTAGAGCAGGAGGGGGAAATCGGTGCCTAACTCACAAAATTTGAATTCTGAGGTTCGGCTACTATTACCCAAGGGAGGGAGAAAAGACCCTGGGCTGGGCTCATCATTCAGAACAACCAGTGGTCTGAGCAAACTCCAGGAAAGAAGGCTGGACCTAGGGTAGCGGCAATGGGACCTGGTAACAGGTTGGAATCATAATGGGGAGGGAGGGAGCAGCTGCGAAAACAGCAACACGCCATGCAAGCTGGTCGCTACGGCGGCAGTAAACTGAGGCCCTACCACACACAGCGCAGAATGAGCTGATGGTAAACGAACCTTTTTTCAGCCCACACCCCACAAAGGCCTCCTAAGAGAGCTGGCACAGAAGGGCTCTGCTCTAATCCATTCCACACCCTCGTACCAAATCCTCCGCTATCCCAGAATGGGTCCTTTGGAAAGCCTCACACACCAAACCCACTGTCCCTTTTCTTCAGGGGCCCCCTCATTTTATAATGGAAACCCAAGGTGAAAATCATAGCTCTAAGCCGCACACCGTCCGACTGGTGACACAGGTGAGAACTGTCAAAGCGGCTGAGAGTCTCAGCCCCTCCCCGGGTGTCACCCGCACGGTCAGTGCCACCACTACCACACCCACCATCTCTGCCTGCCACTGACCCTGCCCCACCCTGTGCTCGCCCTACAGTCCCAATGCCACACGCCACACGTTCAATGCTTATCATCATCCTGTTCCCGAACGGGACAGCCAAGGCTCACTCTGCTATTCTACCAGTCAGGACACAAACAGCAGCAAGCTGTTTCCACAGCCTGTGATCCTGCCGCCACCTCATGCTGCCTCCTTCTCCCCATTAATGTCCAAAACTATCAGATTTAACCTGGGGGATGCACTGACCCATTAAACCCCAATTTCCCACTGCTTTACACTCAGCTCCGGGTTCACTCCCTTTATTAAGTCATCTTTACCCCAGTGAATCACACTGTCCTCTTCATCCTCCCTGGATGCTCGTGCAGCACCTGCACACTTGAGATATTTATCTACCCCCAGTCTCCTGGGTCTCTTCCCTATGAGACTATAATGGGACAGGGCAGCCTCGGCCCCGCCTTTTACATCCCCAGAGCCTAGCCCGGGGCTGGTATGAGTAATGATAGGAAACTGTCTACACTCAAAAATTGACCAAGCTCTGCTGATACAACAAAATCTACATTCGATAAAGTCAGATGGCCTGGGGTCTACTCCTAGCTCTGGGCATGCAGCGTTCAAGTGATTCTGGGAAAATATGGAGCATCTGGAGATCATTAGAACATGAATTCACTGGGTTAGAAACTCTCCAGTAGGGGAGAGGGTACAGCTTAGTACGCATGAGGTCCTGGGTTCAGTCCCCGGTACCTCCATTAAATAAATAAACCAAATGACCTCCAACTTCCCTCCAACCTGCCCACCCCCGCAAAAAAAAATTTTTTTTAAGTGAAGTAGGAGGTCTTTTATGGAGAAATAGCCAAAAGTGAATTGGGAGGTCTATAAAAAAATAGCTCTGTTTATTATAATCACAGCACCAATTACAGCACACTGCAAACTACCAAATGACCAACAGTAAGTTCCTCAGTAAGTTACAGTCCATCTAGGCCAAGGAATACTCCACAGTCACATACAGGGAAAAGAAAAAGGTTATAGACGTATATTTAATAGAATGGAAAACTGCCTACTGTAGAACATTGGGTAAAAGAAGTTAGGAAGGATATTCCTGCAAACAAAAGGATGCTCACAGGGCACACACACCACAATCCACAGGAACAGGTGAGGGGTGGCCGGAGGGGTGATTTTTATTTTTACCGCTAATATTTATTACGTGTACAACAATGTATTTTGTTTCTAACTTGCCATGTGAAATATCTTCCCATGTGCCAGGAAGTGGGTAGCTAGGGTACCATCTCCCCATCTACTTGGATGGTCAGCCGGTACTTCAGGCCTCGTGTTCCTAGTGTCACCGCTGCTCTGGCTGCAGGATAACCTATACTGAGGCCCCGGCAGGTCCCTGCTGCAAACCTCACCAAGCTGTCTGGCCTTCCCCTGCTGTCTGTCCCCTAGGTGACTCTCTCTTATCTCTTGGCTGCTCAGTTCCAATTGCATTTCTCAGAAACTCCCTTCATCTCTGAACGAGGAATATAAGGGAGATGTAATGGATATAAGGGAGATCAGGGGTGTGCGTTGGTTTTTATTAGTTAAACCTTCCCCCAATTCTACCTTTAACTACAGGAAAGGGAATGAGTATGGGGTGTAGAATGCCCCCAGGGCGGTAGGTTGTCCTGAAACTGGGTTATTTTGAACCATTCTCTTTCTACTCTTTACAGCGATTGATTTGGTATTTCTTTCCCATTCGATGAATGTGAAGAAATGAAAATTCATGAGATGACAGCTTTGCCCTGCTACAACTATGGTGCATCTAAGACTCTTCTTAGAAATGATACACACCACAGGTTTAAAGACAGAACCGCTCCATGACTTTTGAGCTGGAAAAATTCAGACCATGGTTGGAATGCCTCCCAAGAAAGAACATACACGTTCCAAGAACAGGCAATGTTGATTACTGCTGCTATTTCTATTTTTAAGGCTACTCCCCCAAATTCAAAGTACAACAATTATTACTGATTTTTTAATGACAGCAACAACAAAGATAGCAATGTTATTGTCCCCACTTGACTAATGAGAAAACTGAGGATTGGAGAAGTCAAGTAACAATGATCGTGTAGTTAGCAAGTTGGCAAAGTGAGAAACTGACCCTTAGTCTGAGATTTGCAAATGAAAAAAAAAACATGAAAACGAATATCTGTATCTTTATGCATGACTGGGACATTGCGCTGTACACCAGAAATTGACACACTGTAACTGACAGTACTTCAATTAAAAAAGAAAAAAAAGAAAAGAAAGAAATTGACCCTCTAGGTCCCAACCCTGTACATCACTTTCCTCAAACAAATCAGCAGCCCTATCTCTGTGAGCTCATTTGAGCACTTAGATACACTGGAGATTTTCCCAAGCTGGACTCCAGGACTTCCCCTCGGAGGCCATTTAGACAGAGGGGGCCAAGTTTAATAGATCTGGGGGACCCCATCCTCCTCTTTTAGGTGCTGGACTTTCCCCTAAGAGTCTAGCGTCACAGAGTATTTGACACGTGTTGGTCAAGTGTAAGATTCCCATGTCACGCTTGAGGAGACGGCACTCGAATATTAAAAAGTGTGACTGGGGTTTAGCAGGAGTCCGTTTTAATCTGGAGTTGTGTATGAGGCACTTTTGACACACCTCTCTTTCTTTCCCCTTCGGCATCGAAGCCCAAGTAACGTTTTCTGTACTTGACTTCAATGCTCCGAGCAAGGACCAGCAGAAGGGAACGCGGAACACTAGAACACAGGAAAGAGGAACATAAACGCAATGCCGTGCTTAATCCCAGCACCCGCTGCACCCTCCGGGGCCTGGGCCTGAAGCCGGTCGCACAGGAGGAAGGTGGAGACAGGTCAGGGCCTGCAGAGACAGCCAGGGATGTGAACCGCCCACAGGAGCCGGCACAGAACCAGGGATCACAAGGGAGGCAGACGAAAAGCTTCGTCAACAAAAAGAGCCGAGCCTTGGCATGAGGGCCAGGAGTGGGCCCAAGCTTGTCAAGGCAAACAGGCATCGATCCAGGGGAGGCTGGGAGGCCGACAGCTTTTTAATGATTAACGTCTTGTGCTCCCATGTGGACTTCACCATCGACCCTTCTGCCACCTGGCACTGTCCTGGGGGAGTTTCCACCATCCTCTTCGGGGAAAGTGAAACTTATATTGGGGAATAAAAAAGAATCACCTTCTGACCCCTCCTTAGAATGCTTCCTTCTTCCTTCTTCCTTCTTCCACACTGCTTCACGAGCCTTCACAGAGGACAGCCTGGATGACTTGGAAGCTGATTTCAAGACATTATGGGACGTGTTTTTGAGCCATAGATGGGCTACCTGAGCCAAGGACTGTTATAAAGGAACCACCTAAGCTTTAAGCAGAGATCTGTTCTGTCTTGTTTAAAGAGGCCACAGTAAGTGATTAATTCCACTTAGGATTTGAGGGAGAGGAAAAGGCAGACACGAGTATACACAGATGTGCTTAATGCACAAAAACTAGGAAAGAAGCCATTCTGAGGGGTAGATACACTTGCCCATAAGGGATAAAATGTTCTGCATCCAGTGGCCTAGAGATCTAGCAGCCAGTTCAGGGTTTAAACACATAAGTTATACTTGATACCTACCCAGGGTCCCCCTGTCCTTTCAGTGTCTCCTGAGATAATGTTTATATGCCAAATACACAACTGCATCTTATAATTGTCAGCAATCCACTACTATGACTTAAACTCAGTCACCTCTATTTAGAAGGGAATGTCTATCTCTTGAGTGCTGGCACATGTTCTGAGATTTTCTGGAAGGTGATGACACATTCACCACAAACCACCCCACGGTGCTCTCTGGATCCCCCACAGAGCAGACAGCGTTAGGTTCACAGGCAGTTCCTGTCCTGATCGCTAACTTGAACCACCCTTTGCCTGCTGGGTGAGAGGCACGGCCCAAGGAACAGCTGTGATCAGCAGAGAGGGAGTGAGTGGCCTCACTCTTCAGGAGCTCAAAGTCCACGTGGGGGTACATGGTGAACCAGCAGGAGCAAGAACCCAACCCCTACTGGAAGCGTTGAAAACAGAGGGTAAGTAATCTGAGTACTTAGCCTCCACTGTGCTGGGCAGGCAGAAATTATCTTAGTTTCACTTCGGAGGTCAACCGAAGTCCCATTCCTCCCTCCCTGAGCCTCTCATCTGAAGAAGACTTTTCCCAGCCACCATCCATAGAACGAGCAACTGGAGACGATTTTTCTGTCCCCTGTGATGGTTGAGGGAATGCCTACATCCTCTCCTCTCTCACCCTGTAATCAATCATCCAATACTCCGAGATCTTGGGAAGGCATATGTTTTGTCATATCCCACCTGCTTCCAAAAAGGATTTAGGGTAGCTTACAATAAATGCTCATATGCTCAGGGCAATTAAAACAAAAAAAAGATATAAAAAATCCTTCTAATGCCCCTTGCCGTCCTCTCCCGCCCCCCAAAAAGAAACTGTAACACTTTATGAGAAGGCAACTGTGGTTAATCTTAAATAACAAGAGAACGAAGTCAACAAATCATTCAAGCAGCAGCTTCCAATTCCTACATTTTAGGATTATGGACTCCAGTGAGACTCTAAGGTAAGTTCTGGACTCTTTCCCCGCAGGTGCTCACAATCACATGACTTTGCATATACTCTCAGAGCCCCACGGATGGAGACTGGATACTTGCTCTGGGAGTTCTTTAACACTTAAATTCACGTAAGAAATCCGCAACGCTTATTTTTCACTGGATGCCTAAAAGGGCCACTGGCTGAAGCCAGACATCTTGAAGTAACCTCATGATGAATACGGTTTCTTCCCACCTGCCACATCCAGCCAACAATGGCTTAGAACCATAGATCAGAATCGTTCAGCTTGAAAGGAGCTTTGGTAAAACCCGAATAATTGGTCTAGATCTTGTTCTTCCCCTTCTTTAACTTGGGACCTGCTTGCACGCGTATGCTGAGACGTTTTCCCTGTTTAATCTACTTCGATTTTTGAGTTGCTGGTTTTGAATTCTTGGCTTCCACATATTCTCCATCTTATATTCTCCTAATTTACTGTGTAATTAAAACACCCATGCACATTTGTTCTCAATTAATAGAGACAAATTATTCCCCAGTGGAAGACAACTCTATTCCAACTTGGAACTGGAAGGGCGGATACGCCTGAATTTTAAATGCTGTCTAAGGATGCTAATATTCTTTGTTGAGTGGTTAAGAGGTAGACTAATGGATCTTTAGGAAATAAAGATCCCTAAGTCTCATTATCACCTAGAACCAGCTGATTCTGCAAAGTACCAGTCAATTTTCTTACTCATACCATCTTAAATATGTCAGCAATTTGTATATAAGATCACCCTCAGAAGAAAGAGAAAATTAATCCAGATAAAAGAGAATTGAATTTGGCTGAATAATATTTAGGTTGAGTAACAAACATCCATTTGAAGTCAAGGGATCTAACATAAGACTGTACGCTTACAGCTTTAGAAACATTTGAGAGCATTAGAAAAGTCACAGTGACGCGAAGAGACAGCTGACATATTTATATAACATAAATCCAATGTCACTACGTTTCTTTTGATTTATAAATTACATGTGTATTATATTTATGTGTATAAATATGTCAAAACCAGCAACTCAAAAATCGAAGTAGATTAAACAGGGAAAACGTATGTGTGTGTGTGTGTATAAATATAAAAAATAAAAATATAAACATAAATACACACATATACATGAATGACACAAGTATCAAGGTGGAGAAATGTGAAAATCTGGAAATTATTCTCTCAGGCTTGCTAGTGAGTCATTTGTGAAAAAAAATGACAAAATAAATGGGTTGAGATAAGAGCTCAACTATTTTATAAGCAAGAAATAATATCCCAGAAAGTCCCCAACAACATGAAACATGAACTAGGCTGTCTGGTAAGATTTCAATCTGATAAAAAAGAGTTCTTTTACTAATTAAGACTTTGGGGGGGTTGTTGGGGAAAAGAGAAGCAGCAGCAGCAAGAGTCACTTTCTAGAGGATCTGCTAATCTGAGAAACTGCTAAATACTGTACTTAAATTTTTTTTTGTGAGGGAGGGTATAGCTCAAGTGGTAGAGCGCATGCTTAGCGTGCACAGGGTCCTGGGTTCAATCCCCAGTACCTCCTCTAAAAATAAATAAATAAACCTAATTACCCCTCCCCCCCAAAAAAACTAAATAATAATAATACCTTTTTTTTTTTAAAAGCCCAACCAACAACAGTCCCACATGGGAAGCAAAACTATGTCCATTTTGTAGACAAGGTAACTGGGCTCAGAGAGGGGAGACTAGCTGGCATCTAAGTATCCTTCTAAAATTGCTGTCAAGGAAATTGCTAATAGGCTCGCCATATACTCTACATGACCCTGGAGAGGCCACAGACCTTTCAACCAGCAGGCAATTCATATCACCGGTTCTAAGCCAGCTGGTTGTAAGGGCCAAATGGGGATTTACACTGAGGACTTTGTTCAGGGTTCAATACACTTTAATTACATCAGATACTGCCTGCTGTTCCCGTTTTTCCTGGAAATGGGGTATGAGTCCAATTCCTGTTTATTTAAGCTCCTGTCACAATGAGCCTTTACTCTGTCAAAATATCACAACACAACAGCTAAACGAAAGTGGCCATAATAGGAACAAAACTGTCTGGTGCCGTGTCCTGGTCAAGTCTGAATTGTCCCTTTGAAGCTTACATCAGCTTAACCAGACAGAACCAGGGATGAGGACACTGGAGTAAGATATGGGTTGAAAAGACAAACATAGAGAAAGTGGGGGAGGGAATCAGTATATGGGAACATTAAATGGATGGCCTATGAATTGTGCTCAAATACACAAATTCACCTTGATTGCTTCAGTAGAAACCACCCCAGAGCTTTACCCAGACTGAGGACAGCCCCTTCTTGGTGTTTAACAGGAGGATTTTGCTGGCTCTATACACTGTATCCATGGATAAACAAAACAGAAAAGTGAAAAAAAATGTGGATGTCTTTACTTTTAAGGGGGCAATTGTATCTTGGGGGAGCTTTATCAAATTTTGGACCTTAATTAAGGGTAAATCAAATCATCATCAGAAATAATAGTATCAAACACACTAAAAAGATGGTTCCTAGTTTTAAAAAATCTAATCTTATTTGATATCATTTCTTCACAAAAACCTTTCCTGAGGGTTAAGCAATCTCTCTATAAAGGCAGAAAGCAGAAGAGGTTAGCATTTTAGAGTATCATTAGTGATCAATCATTTTTAAGAGACGAACCAAAATTCCCTGGCAACCTCAAGTCAGTAGGAACGTGCATCTTTCTAAAATGATTTGCATATTTCCCTATTTAAACACCCCTCCTTCACTAGTCACCCTAACATATGTTCCACAAAGCCTATTTATGATGTTCAGTGTCTCTAGGCAAACTGACAGCAGTGCTGTGGGCCTCCTGTTTTTGAGTTTTTCTCAAAAGAAATTTCATCCTTTGTGATGCAGTAACCTAGCACCTACTGTGACATGTACATTAGGTGGATTCTTTTATTTTTTTGTTCACTCATTCATAGGCACTAGACCCTTGGGGTACAGAGAAGAATGGGCCAGAACTCTGCCTTCACAGGGGACACCTATTGCCCATGGAAAAAGAAATAGTAAGAACCAGTGGCATTACGGCCATAATAGACATATGTGTAAACGGCGGCACACGAGCCATTCTCCTGCCTACTTCTGATTTTTTAAAATTATGCTCTTTACATAGACCACTTCCTCTGTTGACATCACACTTAGTAGATGACTTGGGTCTGCAAATTACAACCCAGGGCCTGTTTTGGGACAGCCTGCAAGTTAAGAATGATGTTCACATTTTTAAAAAATGATTAGGGGGGTAGGA
The DNA here is from genome assembly GCF_048564905.1 of Vicugna pacos. NCBI lineage: Eukaryota > Metazoa > Chordata > Mammalia > Artiodactyla > Camelidae > Vicugna > Vicugna pacos. Next base: position 22,735,375 of record NC_133011.1, read on the forward strand.
ATCAAAAGAAGAAAAATATATGAAATTCAAATCTCAATGTCCATGAATAGTTTTATTGGAACACAGCCACGCTCCTTCGTTTAAGTATTATTTGTGGCTATTGTCACACTACTACGGCAGAACTGAGTAGTTATGACAGAGACCATATGGCCCACAAAACCAAACTTATTTACTATGCAGCTGATTGGAGAAAACTCTGCTAACCCCTGATCTAGATGGTTTGGACCTTATCTAAGATATGAGTAAATTAAATCAGTATCAGAAATTAATGTAATTATTAGAACACATAAAGATGGGACTTCCAGTGGCTTCTGATGGAGCATATTTGGTGATCATCCTAGGACAACTGCCCTCCACAAGTTAATCTTAAATCATCCTTTTTAAAAAAAAATACACAACACCACGTTCTGTCTGCACGAAGTAACACGTGCATTAGTTGTGCAGGTATAAAAGCATGAAACACCCAATTGTTATCTGAGCACAAAATGAGCACCATGTTACCTTTAAAATGTAGTTGGTTCACGCCTTCAGCACCTTCTTGGCAAACATGTACAGAGTACATACTTCATTCCACTCAACAGTATGACGGGGGATGTAGTGGACACCATTTCTTAGAGGAATTTACAACTTATTAGGAAACAAAACCAACTCTCAACAAAAATGTGGGTGAGAAGACATAATCTTATCACGAAGCCTCAGCACCCTCTTCCCTCCTTTTAATTCTGCACTGGCTGAAATGAAGTAAGGCACCGAAGAACAGAAGATGGATTTGTGTGCCCCAAAGAGGCTCACCCATTTTACAGCAACATAAAGGTTATCCAATATAAAGGTTATCCGTCTGATCTGACATATCAGAAGCCACATTTAGCAAATGACTGAGTAATATAGCTAGAAAACCAAGGAGGTAACAGCTTTTAATTCTGGCAAGGATGAGTGTGTTTTAATTAGTTTGCCTTTCTTCTTGTCACCCCTCCCCCCACTATGCCCCAAATAACACTTCTCTCTCGTTTCCCAGGACTTCCCAGGGTTTGGAGACTATGATCTTATTTTGAGTTCTAACCCAGCTGGCCCCACAGCTGTCACTTAGCCAAGGTATACCAATCCATGTTTCGCCATTTTAATCTTTCCTCATAAAACCATCTAGCTAGCAAAACTGTGCCTGGGTCCCCAGAGTATGGGGGGAAGTGGTCATTTTGCTCCTATGATTCTGTCAAAGGCATTTTCTGGTGCTGTGAACCCCAATAAAGCTTACAACCTAATCAGCGCCCTGCGTTCTTTCTCAGATGGCTGCTCTGTCTAGCTCCTCCTAGCTGAAACCTATCTCGTGGCCCATACTTCTGGTGATAGTGCCATCCTGAAAGCCCCAAATGCTCATGGCTCAATGTGACAAGTGACCAGCCCCAAACGATCTAGACCAAAGGGCAGCTTTGCATCCAGTTCAGATTGTAGTTGGTTACCTAGGCACGTAATGATCATCAACTCCACTGTTTTATGATCTTTTTTTTAAACTTAACATGTATTACAATGCTGATAAACTGTAATGCTTTCAATACTGTGACAATAGCTACCACTTATTGAATGGTTATTATGTAACCGGACCTCTGAGGTGCTGTATAGTACTAACTCACTCGGCTCCCACAATCATCTCATGAAGTACTGCTGTCCTCATCTTACAACTGAGGAAACTCAGGCTGAGTCAGCATCTTTGTTATCAGCCCAACTTGCATTTCTGACCTCGATCGTCCTTTCTAGAAGAACCCCACTGTTCTTCTTTCTAGAGAACCCCAGCAGTCTTCTCTTTTCCTGGGGCCATTTGCTTCAGCAGAGACTAACCCGGCTCTGCTCCGACCCCCCTTAGAGTACACTCCCGGCTGGGTTAGCCAGTCCTGGTGCTGCTCATCTGTTCTCTGGTGAGGGAAGATGCGAGGGGGTCCAGTACGGGGTTCCTGGAAAGGTCTCCTTGCTCCTCAGAGGAGACCCAAGGAAGAAACTTTTAGAAGTTGCCTTGCCCTGACATGATAAGAATCAACCTGTGACCAAAACAAGTGTGCTGAGATGGCAACAAGGAAAGGTGTAAAGTACCAGGAGTCCTACGCATGCGCCAAGTCTGAAGCCCCCCCACCGCTGTATGCTTGTTAGGTAGGTGAATATGTGTCCTGGCTGAATGACACAGACAATGAACAGACCAAAGGGGCAAACCCAGGCCTGAATCTGGAGCGGTACTTTAAGCCCCACCAGTGCTCAGAGGGGTTATAATCCAAACTCCATCACCACCCTGCAAACTCCCTGCATCTGGGAACTGCTGAAAACAAATGTGCTACCAACAGTCTATCACCGCCACCCCAGCCTCCCTGAGAACCACAGTCCATCCTGAGGGTGCCCTGGACATGCCCAGTTCTCTCAGTCTAATCAACAACACTCAAAGAAGCTGAAATTCTAAAATAACCACAAAAGTACATCAGAATGACACTAGGATATCTGCTGTTTACAGGTAATCCAATCCCCTTGGCATCTTTTAAGTGTGGTTATTAATAAATAATGACGCTACAGAAAAAGGTCCAAAAATGACAAGCATAGATGTTTTAAAACAGCAAAATGGAAAATAAAAATAGGAGTTCCTTACTACTGTTAAAAGACCCCCAACTGCTGTCCCATGAGCAGACACAAAGGATTCCAAGAAAGCATTTTAAAACAAAGGAAAGGGCTACCTCTGCTTTCTCACCTTAAGATTCTTAAGTAGGAGGCAGCGGCATTCTAAGGGAGGTTTCCTTACTGATGGGCAGATGTACATATATTCCCCATGGGGGACAGACGTGAGAAAGGGGGGGCCTGGGGGCAGAAAGAGTCTGGACAGTGGGCTCCTGCCAGCTGCTTCCCCCAGGAGGGCACCACCAGCCGAGAATCGGAAACTGTTCGCCAAATTGAACCCTACCGCCAAGGCAATTTCTACCTTGTGGCAAGTTTGAAACACGCTGTTTCACTTTTCCCAGGCTGTAACAACATAACTTGCTTTTTAACTCGAACCATCTGACAGTTTCGGAAAAGTGTTTCTCTCCTGCTTTGGGTCTCGGCGACAGGGTGGCGCTAACAGGCACAGAGTTCTACCCGAACCCAGGGGGAGAGCCCCAGAAGTGCAGAGAAGTGCCGAGTGTGGCAAACCCGAAAAGCAGAGGGTCCCAGGCGGGCAGGTGGCGAGAATATTCCACGTCACCTCATTACTGCTGATGTTTTCGAAGACTGCTAAGATGCCAAGATGCAAGCAGAAGAACTGGTTAAATCCGTTACTTCTGACAAAGTTAAAAACGTCAACCAGCAAAACAGTGCCACTAAACTAAACCATCGAAAGAGACTCCAGCTGATGGTTCCTTCAGCGCCAAGGAGTTCGTGCTGCCCCAGCCCAGGACAGAAAGGCTTCTCTTCCTCATTGGCAGGTCTTTCTCGGGGTGAGGGGTTAAATGGTGGCCAGACCTTGGAATAGGAAATGAGGTACCTTGGCACAAGCCTGGCCCTGCCCTGCAGAAGTCACTCCCACTCACCTGGCTTGAGTCTCCTCCCCTAGATCAGGCATCCGGTGCACACCCTGACTCTGGTACGGACTCTTACCAAAGTTGTGTAACAAAAAAATCCAGACTTTTATTGAAAGGGTAAAGGGACCCAGGTCTTAATAGGTACCACACAATGTTTTAATCAGGGCTGTGTCTTACTGTAAAATTGTGCCTGCAGGGTCCTAAACTTATCTTAAAAGGACCGTGGATTTAACCAAGACAGGTGCGTGTATGGTATGTGTTTGGTGGTGGGGGTGGGGGTTGGGGGGATGTTAGAGAAACGCAGACTCCTCGAGGTCTCCCCGGAAAAGTCTTTGAGACAGCAAAGCCCTGTCTCACTTATACACTCGGAGACATTTAAATGGCACAGTACAGAATTTCAAGGAATGTGAGAATATCTGCACTTGTTTTTAAATTTTTAATGGAGTGGGGGAGTGAAAAAAGTTCATTCTTTTCCTTTTCTCTTTGCCCAGTCTTACAGAAAATGAAAACGCTCAATTCAGCTCAGCATCAAAGGCGTATCTGTGTAGTTCAAGATACTTAACTATGTTTCCGTTGAAATGGGCTTTCTTAGAATAACACCTTTAGATCTTATCTTAACCGACTATTACAGCCAGCTCATTCTAAAAAGTAAGAGGACGAGTGAATGTGGAACTCAGCGGTTATTCTGGAGAGGGAGGGAAGGGAGCAGTTTCTAATTCCTTCAACAAAACCAGCCACCCCCACAGTTTCCGGTAACAAGTCTTCATAGATGCCTTTTACCCTCAGAGGTTCTGAAACTCACTGAAAAGCAGACCAAGTTAAAGCAGAGGGGGAATCCCTCAAGCCTTTTCTCAGGTGACAAGTTCTTTGTGAGCAATAGTTCAGCCTCATAGGAAAACATCCAGACTTGCAAGTACACAGAACACGGGTGGAGAAAAGTGAGAAGCAGTGCTGAAGTGTGTGGCTCGGGCTCGGGAAAGGAAAGCCAGAGACACGGCGTCACAGTCCCAAACTTGACCCCGACTCCCAGAGACAACCTGACTTCCAAAAGAAAGCAGGCTTGTGTCCTGTGTCTCACACTTGAATTAAACACAGATCACCGCCCACCCTCCCCAACAGTTAAATAATGGAGACACATTGACACCCAGCCCACACAGAAACCAAAACACAACCTGGTCATCAAAATAGTCTCTGAATCTAATCTAGACTAAAAACTCCTATTTCCTTCTTATTTAAATTGCTAATTCTAATGTAATTATTAGATTGCTTACTAGCTTTCCAAAGACAATAATAATAAGCTAAACTCAGGAAATTTCATATTGGAGCAACACAATAATCTTCGAGTCCACTGTGAGCAAACACTTACTGAGCATTAACAATGTGCCCAAAGGCTCCAGTTTTAGCCCCTACAAGTAGAAGTGAATCCTTTTTTCAATTTGCCCAGTCAAAAATAAGTAACTTACTGGGGTTTAAATCATTCAGTTAAAAATAGATTCAAAGATCTACTTTTTTCCCTAAATACACCGTTCATTTCCCTCCACAGGCCTTGCACTTACTATCCTGGCTTCTCTATTAAACATGCTCATTTTAGTCCAAGCGGAAGCCTCTTGTCTGAAGCCGCTGAGAGCCAGCAACGGGAAGAGTTTACCTGAATTCTCTGATCCCCCATTACTGCCTTTTATCACGTGGTCCAGCTCTCACTGCAGTCAGCTGCGGCCTGTCCGCCAAAGCGCCCAGATGAACACTCAGCTGGCCTCACGAGTGGCACCTCCTCCAATTGGCACCTCTTTGCACCTGGGAAGCAGGCTGTGCCTGGAGCGAGGGAATGGGAAGGGCTTAAGACTGGCTAGCGCCCGGGAACACCGCTGTCACCGGGGAAAGCCCTCCCGGGGCAGGCCGTTTTCCTGCTGGGGACGCGGAACTCTCATGCCAGGTACACAAGCCTGCCCTGCCCAGGCTCCTGCCTCCTTCCCTGGCCTTGTCCCTGCCCATCACTGCCTTGCGTGTGGAGCATCCATCACTCTGCTCTGCCTTAGGCTCCCCCAAAATAAAGATGCTTCATCCTCTGCGCCTTTGCTAGCTAGTACTCCTCACCAGGAGGAGTGAGCCCTCAAGCTGTCGCCATGGTGGGGGTGGGGGGGGCAACTACGCAGGGAGGAGGGCACCACTTAGGGAGGGAAAGGTAACTGAGGCTGCTACCTACACCATCCTCCTGGCTTCACCACTGTCATCCTCATTTGCTTGATGCAGATGCTGGGTAAACACCTTCCATTATCTTCCTTCACATCCCAACCACCCTCACGGTAAGGATTCATTATCTCCGTTTCACAGGTGAGAACGCTGGCTGTCATAGAGAGTTAGGGAAGGAATGAGACTGAACCCCCATTTGTCTGATTCCAGAGCCCTGGATCATAATAAACGCATCATAACGTTTCTTCATAACACAGTTGTCCAGGTCATGCCGAATCAGGCACTGGGGTCTGGTGTCAGAGTTAGGAGCCCACACCAAAGAAGGCTGAATGTGTGAGTTCACTCCCCACCTCTGCCCCGGAAGCCCGATTTTGCTACTTACTTTCTCTATAACCATGGGTAAGTTACTCAACATCTCAAAGCTCCCATGTGAACTCACGGCGTTGGTATGACCTGTCCATTTGATAGAACATTAGATTTAGCACAGTGAGTACACAGGATAAACATCCAATACAATATAAAATGTAAGTTATGGATTAATCTGGAAAATGAATACAACTTTCAGCTTTCATGGTAAAACTGAAGGCTATTTTGTACAAGTAATCTAAATACAATGTGCCCCCCTCACCAGCATTTGGCCTTTACTTTCTTCAAGAGCTTACAAAATCTCCAAACTTGATGGACTCTTCCAATGTTTCTTCACCTAAACCAAACAAGGAATTATTCACGACCCCCATCACCTCATCTTAGAGGCAGTCAACTGAGATGAGGCAGCAAAGGGAATCACATAAAAGAATGAATCTTAGAGAACAGTTCTGCCTCTTTTGTGCATGACTATGAGTACCTGGATCTGTGCAGTGAGGAACTTTCACTGTGCATGATAAACGGAGACGAACGTGAGGGCAGGTGTGTAAAACCAGGACGGTTTAATTACAGCTTGGTTCTGGCTGAACCGCCCACCCGAGGCGGCCACCATGGAGAAGTGATAAGGAGCGTCCGGGATGCCCGGCCGGCAGAGGAGTTTAAGCAGTGAAATCAGACATTTAATTTTGGATACTGCTACTTATGAGAGGCCTGGGGCAAATTGTGTGAGTGTTAGTGCGCTGACGAGCTACCAGGAATCCTTTGTTTTTCATAACGAGGAAGAACTCCACAGGGGTGAAAGCTGCTGTGATGGTCTGTGCTCTGCCCCCACTCTGGTGATTCTAGCAGCTAGAAAACCAGAAGGGTTGTAAGACTCTGCCTGATGTTCACAAGCTTTCTTTCTTTTAAATGGGGACATAGTCTCAATGCCATTCTCTGTGGTATTCAGGAGACTCTAACTTTGACCAAATTTCAGGGAATTTACTTGTCCTGAAGCATTTCTTGATTTTGCAGCAGATGTCAAGGAAGGAGCATATGGAATTGAGGGAGGAAAAAAAAAATCCTAGCATTCAGGCCTGAGGATAAATAGTTATCTTTGACATTAATCACTGACTTAAATATGCTTTGCAATTAAGATTTATACTGAATTTCAAGCAAACCCAACATATAGAAATCTGGATGTACCAAAAGATTCATTGTGAGATGAGTTGACATTTTATGAGTGTACACCTGTGAATTCCTAAAAGCCTTTAAAGTGAGTTCTTCAGATTGGATGCTACTTGCAAACATGCAACCCACATGCACTTATTTCAAGAAATCACATATAAAGTGAGAGTCTTTGGCTAGCTTCTGCTGAGAGCAAGTGTCGCTGCAGAAAATAAGCTTTGGTCTTGCACTGTTGGACAGATAGATCTTTGTCAGGAGGGTAACCAAGAGAAACTGCAGGACCTCTACAACAAGATGCGCCTGGACTAGTGTCTTTACGTGCAGTCTGAGCTGCCACTGCCTTGAAACATGGTGTCTACACAACTCTTCCCTTTGTGGTGGTTGTGCACAGAACTGCAGATCCCACAGCTGAAAAGGGTCTTAGTGATCTCCCAACTCTCCGGGTGAACTATGCATTTCCTACTCTGGACCATCCATGAGTTAGTGATGCAAAATCTGTCCTAGTGAGGTCTCAGATATTAATCAGGAATGATCAGTGCAGAAGGGAAAAAAACAGCAAGGGAATCATCTCTTCTTTCTGTTGCCTCAAATTCTGTCCATTTATATAGGCCCGTTTGTCAGTTTTGGTCACTGCTTTCTCCCTCGTTCAATTACCAGAAAATCATGCCAGCTTCCTGAACTGGAGGAACCATCACCTTCTGGCAGAAGGTACAGCAGGCCACACAGTGGCTGTGGGAAGCCACTATCCATGTGGCATAATCTTCTTTCTAGGAATCTATGCTATGAAAAGCAGAAACTGCATGTGTAGCTTCTGTAAACGTGGCACACTAAATTAAGCCACTGCTAGCTACCTTAGTCCCAAGAGTATGAGGTGTGTGGCTGTTTATCCGCAAATATAAATTAGTTTTATTATATGCAACCCACCTCCCCTCCCTACCCCTGGGGAGTCAGGTTCATTTGATGAAAGTCTCAATAATTTTGATAAAATGGCTATGCTGATTAAAGCTGGTGAAAGCTATTAAACACGGAATATTAATTTTAAGTACAAACCATTGTGCATTCTCAAAGAACCTGCTTTGGGGAATTACAGAGCTTTTTATCACTTGTTTACTTATATACTTTAAATATTTCCCCTCTATCCTTTTAATTTACATTATCTTTGAAGATAGCAATGTAAAGCAAAGATAAGCTTCCGTCTAGACAACCCTCCCAGTTGATCTGAAATCCAGAATTAGTAGAATTCCAATGAGGTGCTTATAATTCTTGGCTGCTCGGTTCTCATAAGGATTCCCTGAGGTCAGCTGTCACACTGGCTTCTGCAGTACTGCACGTGAAAAAGAAAGAAGAAAATAACTACCATAATTGCACATTTGTGGCAAAGGGAGAACTTCTGGGACCAAGCAAGTGAAGAATTGTCCAGTGTGGGCTACAAGGAGATGGTCAAAGTTGATTCTAGAAAATGCCAATTACTGAGACCAGGAGACTGAGTTCACAGCCCTTCGGTATGATCAGAGCGAACACTGCCGTGTACAGTAAATTTTATCCTGTCTTCCCCTCCTGCCCCCTGAGAGGTGCGCAGGTGTGGTAGTTCGAGGGAGGAGTGGGAACAGACGTTAGTTCATCAAAATAGGATTTGTAGAGTACTTTGCCTTCTGATTTAATTCTTCTTCCCACACACAGTGACAGGAGGCTAAGGACACCGTAAAGAGTCCCAACCACCTCCGTTCAAGAAAGGTGGGAATTTCACCCACACAGAAATCTTCGTTTTACTCGCTGGTACATTTCAGATGCCCAGAAGAATGTCTCCTGGCACAAAGTGGGCATTCAGTAACTAACTGTTGGATAAACGAATGGAGCAAAAGGAGGAGTCAGAAATAAATGATTTCACCATAATTAACTCTTAGTCTCCTTCATGTCAGAGATATGAGGTGTGTGAGAGTCAACTAGACCATGGGAAGGTATATATATCCTCTGGAACGTGAGGGTAAAGATCAAACATGGCCTAAATGATGAGCTGTTTTTCTTCAGTCTTGAGTACAGAATGACTCCATTGCGGAGGGTGTCCTAGGCATCGGTCAGCAGCATCGAACTATTTGCGATCACCCAGGCTGATTGCTACTGTTCCATTAACAACCTGGAACCAAACCGTGTGCCAACTCAAGGACTCCCTGGGCAGAAGAGCACCAAGTATCTCCATTTGGCTCTTCAACAGGCACATGAAAAACAAGGGGAAATTAGGTCCAAAGACCACCAAAATTGATGCTGGCATTGTGGGGTCAGAAGCCTCTGGTTAAATAGTTTCAAGGTCTTGCAGACTGATACTTAGGCAACTCAAAAGCCTATATTCAACCCTTGGAACTTAAAGGATAGTTTTCTAACACATATGGAATAAGAATCCTTTTCTTTCTCTTCCCCTCCAGCTATTCTTGATTAAGTCAGATAGAAACTGAAAGCGCTAATGCATTGCCAGCTATGTAATTGGCTCGATAAATATTAATCAGTGAATCTCTTGAATTTTTTCTCTAATACCCCAAGTCCTTTTTTTTTTAGAATTAAAAAAGAGGACTTTCTGTAACTAGTTAATTTTTAACCCCAAGCTTACGTTAACTATTCACACAGCTAGTTTAGATACATGGAGTAACTAGAAACTTCTCCCACCAGGAACAAAATGGCAATGTCCAAATTTCCTATTGGAGGGATAACCAAGATTACTTCTTCCTCACCTGTGTCTGTGGCAGGAAAACCTTTGCAGAAATCATCTGCTTTGCTTTGCAGGAATCACCAGATCATCACGAACAGGTCTATTTCATTATTTAATTTTCGAAAGGTAAAAAGTAATGATCCAATGCGTGCTACTGAAAATTCTCCATTACAGCACGTCTGTGAACGTCCTATCACCCTCACCATCAGTTTCACAAAGCAGCATCCAGCTCCGACACAGATTTCCACCTGACATACATGACCTACGTTCAGAATTCTGACATTTCAAACTTTTCCCCTTGTTATTCAGACTATTTTTAATCAGCCACAGCCTCAGTTGACATGTTAATAACAACATCTAATATTAATTTATCACCACTATACAGTACAGATATCTGGCTAAGTGCTTTATATACATTATCTCATTTAATCTTTACAACAAGGTATGTTCTATTAACAACCCCATTTTGCCGATAAAGAAATAGAGGGTCAGAGATGTTAAGTAACGTCGGAGAAAGTTATGCAGCTAGTAAGTGTGGGGACTGGATTTCAACTTTGAGATCTGTCTGCTTTCTGAAGCCAGGCCTTCAACTACTCTCAAACACCAACGCTAATATATGCCTCTCCTTTCTTACATGAGACATATATTCTTTCCTGTTTTTAATCAAATTTGAAACATACCAACTCCATTTGCTATCTAAATGCAAACAAATCAGTCTCCACTTTGATCAAGGGAAAGACTAAAACAATTTTTCATTAAGACTGAGGATAATATCCACTGTTAATTTTGATGATAAAATCTATTTTTTCTTTTCCCCATCTCTTTTTCATTGTTCAATCTAAGACAGTTCACTTTGTCCCTTAAATAAGGTGTTCTACTGTGATTGGGAAACCAATTTTCTCTCAAGACTTTATTGCAATATTATCAGGAAACTGGCTACTTAAACAGCGGGTAATCTTCTATTTCATGCATAATTACCATGCACTATATTTTGATTTGATCCTAATGGCCCTCAGTACATTTTAAACAAACCCTCAACCTGCCCAAATGAAAAACATTTTGCCTCCTCTGTTGCACTTGTGTGGCGATGATAATTAACACATCTTGGGAAATTCAAGCTACATCTGATTAAATCATAACACACCATAAAGGTCTTCACAAATAATTCCTTTGAAGAATCCAGCTGAGAAAATCATGAAAAGAAGAATTATGAGAAAGGAAGCTCATTAGAGCTTTGCGCCTGGCACTTAAAGGTGACCCTGCCAAGGTGAGTGTTTTGAATTCAGTTAACCTTCCCAGAATGCACCTGAACATCGGAGGGAGGAGGGCTGTCGAGATGATCAACTCTTCACTCGCAAACTCCACTTTTCTGTTCGGGCATCAGCTCCTGTTGCTACGCCTTTTTTGGGCCAACAGCCAAGGAAATGCTGCCCTTTCCTCAGGCTAAAAACTTCAGCAGCAGTCTTTAAATTAACAACAACAACAACAAAATCCTTTCAGAAAAGGAGATATCTTCAGACTTCCATGCTTAAAATTGCTACTTGGTTAACTTGGGGTAAGATGATTAAAATGGAAACATCATAAAATACGGATCTGAGCTGAATAAACCAAACTTGGGGGAGGGGGGAAGTCAAACCCAGAAATTATACCTAGCTGTTCCTTCCAAAGGTCAAAATCACAGAAGATGAACACTTAGATAATTCAGCACAACCACATCTTCAAGAATGAGATGACTCCTACTGTTATGGTCCTTGCTAATAATAATAATAAACCACTGCACTTGTCACTTACCGAGTGCCTGCCTGCTCAGGCAGTCTGCTAGTTAATCTTCACACCATCACTGAGAGTTACTATTAATTTACAGAAGAGTAAACTAAGGCAGAATGGTGTTAAGCAACTTTCCCAAGACGATACAAGAATCATTGCTGGGGTTCAAACTCCAGCCTGCTTCACCCCAAGGTGCATGCTCTGAATTAACCACTCCTCACTCTGCCTTACATAAAGCAATAAATATTTGACTATAAACTACCTACTATATATGTCTGTGCTGGGTCATCTGGAGGGAGAATCACTATGATATTGAGCACATAAGGCGCTCAATAATAATATGTCGAAAGAACAAAGATGTATCTCTTCTCATGCCCCGAAGTATTAAGCAGAAGGAGGTTCTATACTGTGATGGTGTGGAAAGACAGAAGTAAAACGCCAAAAGCAGATCTGGTCCAAAAAACGTCCACCAACCTTACTGGGAAGACGCAACTTCTACAAATGAAACAATTAGGTAACAAAACAAAGCAGCCGCATTGATGACTGAGGGCTGTGGGCGGGGTCCAAGCTGTCTACGAGAAACCTCTTTATTTGGAAGCCAAAGTGAAAATGCCAACAGGCAGGATTTGGCCTCTTCCCCGTGGACCCCCACCCAAGAAGTATCTTTCACACGAGAACCCATAAATAATAAACAAGTAAACTGTCCTCAGAGATGTGTTTCTTAACTGCATTGAACAGTTTTCCAAAGCAATCTCTTCCACCTTTTGCTTCTCGAGTGTTGTAAGGCAACCAGTGTGATCAGCCCTGCAAACTAAAAACGTCAGCCGTCATGGGAGAGCCTCCTTAGGACATAAAGTGAAAATGTCTCACGTTAAAATATGCACAGGAACCCCAGAAATGCAAATTCTCCTCTCTCTGAGGCCATAGTGAAATTCCAGCTTAATCTTTATGGAACTGTTTTAACGGACAGTTTAAGAAATCACCTCCAAATACTGAGAAATCCGTGAAAATCTTGCCTCAATGCTTGCCAGTCCCCACCCCTCATGTTGTGACTGGTCTGGGCTGTATGGGTGGGTGAGAGAGGGAGGGGGGGGGGAGAGAAAGAGAGGGGGGGGGGAGGGAGAGAGAGAGAGAGAGAGAGAGAGAGAGAGAGAGAGTGTGTGTGTGTGTGTGTGTGTGTGTGTGTGTGATGGAAACCTTTTTAGCTGGCTTATTGAATCTTTCCACCTCCTACAGAGAACTCTGAAGAAATGCACCGTTTTTTCCAGCATTCAAATGAGTGTGAATCAGAATGGTAGTTCTCACAGGACTCATCTTTTATGTCGAGTGTAGGGTCACTGACAGGGTTGAAATGGATCCAAGTTTCCTTGATGAGCTGATTTTTAAAAGGCTGGAAGCAGCGAGCTACAGTATGGAGGAAGGGGGACTGGTTCTAGTCTCAGCTTTACCACAGACAAGCCATGAGAATTTTAACCATCACTTAAACCCTCTCAACCACAGTCTCCTTTTGTGTAAAATGAGGAGATAATACCAGATGCTCTTGAGGCAGAATTCACAAATGAGCTGCCTGTGGACATACTGGTTTAGCCATCCCCATCGCTAAGACATTTTTATACTGGAGCTCTACGGAGAGGTTACATGCCATAGCTCTCAAATTTGGGGCACCAGAGAAATTCCCAGAGAGCTCCTACCTGGGCCCCACCCTCAGATCTGCAGATCTGTTTGGTCTGAGGCTGGGCCCAGGGATCAGTATTTTCAGCAGGGATGCTGAGGCCCATGGTCCATGGACCACACTCTAGGAAACAGCCATCCAGCTGAAGTTCTTGACCATCTGGGTGCTGGCATCATGATGGAGCCATTACAAACCTGACTGAGGTGGACAGAAAATTTCTTGCAAGTCTGGTTTAACTGAACTGAGAGCACATATGAGAGGGGCACGCTCGGGATTATCCTTGAAGACCCAAGGCTCCGATTCTGCCACTTTCTGTTACTTAGAGCAGGGAAATCCTGGGTTTTCTCAGTTTTTCCACCTGAAAAGATAAAGGTGGGAAGGCTTCTCTCACCAGATTCTCAGAAGGAAGGACGAGGAATCTTGAGGGATCACCTAGTGCTGTTCTGGGTTCACAGCGGGTCCTCCACCTGGGACGTCTTCTCCTGAACCCACTCCCTCCAGGGGAACCACTGCAGGCAGCTGGTCTGCCCTAGTCCCGGCTCCCCCAGGGGGCCATCCCGCTTGCCTCTCACCTGCGCAGGCTTGCCTCAGCTCCCGAGACAGCGGAATGACCTTAACTTGCCTTGTTTGGAAAGGGAGCGGCCTGCCACCACCTGCACTTATTTCAAACCAAACCACTTCACTCCCTAAAGAAATTCACAGGAAAACACATCTCCTCCACCCTTGCCATCATACGACTCCACCTCCTCTGCTCCCAAAGCCTGCCTAACTGTGGCGCATTCCTGGAGTGGAAATGATGTGATCAGCTTTGGCCAACCCATAAAACTGAGCAGGGGCCCCAAGTCACAAAACAGCTACCGAGGCACGGTCCCTGATCCAAATCATGCCACGGCACTCCCTTCTCGGAGTGAAGGCGACCGCAGAAACCGAAGGGGGAGAAAGGCAGCTTTGAGGATCAATTAGAGAAACGGTCTATTTCTATTCAAAGCACATTACTCTTTGAGTTTTCGATATTAATGAAGATTAAATCCAGAGTTTATAAACTCTTCATGATTATTAATGACTTAACCAAGGCACTTAAGCAAGGAAGTAAAGAGGCCACTCAGATTAACATCAGGGATGCGGAGGGGGAGAGTGTGCAGCTTCCCTCCTCTCCCCCTAGAAAACCCACCAAATGAACGGTGGCCCGTAAATGACCAATGCCTCACAATCATCTGGGTTTGACTCTTTTTGCAAATGATACCCCCTTTCTTGATTTCTCCCCCCCCCAAAAGACATTCTTGAGGTCTGTGCCAATGTGTTCAGGATCACCAAGAGGACCATTCATAACAGAGGACAACTTGGACGACAGAAAAATGAAACCAAGCTTGGCACTGGTAGAGGCTCCTGGATTTCCAGAGAGCAGTTGAAGAACCCATTGTGCCCTATGCAACACTTTATAACCGCTGCCCATTTATTCCGCACAGCAATAAACGTTGTGGAGGAATATTTACGGTTTTCCTCTTGGAAAGCAAATTTGTGGCAAGGGTGCCGGACACAAATAAAATTAGTGAGTCACAGGTGGACGGAGGAAGGTCAATTGCTGGAAGAGAATATATGAAACCACTCTCGCTCAGGTGGTAGGACGAGGTGATGAGGTACCAGAAGGGCAACTTCATTATGCTCTAAGTGCCTTTCTCCCTTTCTGGGGGGGGGGGGTGCGGGGAAGCATACTCCCTCACCACACACACATGTACGCAAAATCAAACACAAGTAAAACTTTTCCTCAATAGTTTCCTTGCGTTTCACCAGAAGCCAAAGAAAGATTCTGAAAACCAAGAACAGACCGGTTTGGATGCTGCCTTAAGGCGGAAACAATATTTCAGACTATGTGGCAGTGGTGACAGAACTTGTAGAACCACTGCAAAGCATTTTATTTTCATGAGAAATTAAGTGCCAGTGCTTCTGCACTGAAGTGTGGAGTCTCTCTGGACTCTCCTCCTTGATTCCACGTGGACATCCTCCTGAAACTGATAGCCAGCCACACAAGATACAAGCTAAAATGACAGGAGGTGGAGAATCACCAGTAAGTCCCTCCCCTCCCACTGCAACTGCTACGTTGGCTCAGGGGACGCTGGTTGATCCTCAGTGTGGTTCTAACCAAAACCGTATGAGGATATGTGATGTGTGGGGACAAACAGATGAAAACTCTGGCCACTGTCAGGATCTGCGTCCCCGCACGTATTTATGGCTCCTTGCAAATCAACAGTTGTTATGCTAGTTTCATGTTTTAGTACCTGAAAGGCCTTTACACCTTAAACAGTAAAGTCTATAAAGATATCTGGGGGAAAAAAAAAGATTTGAGCAAAAACTGATTTGGGAACCTAATTACCCAAAAGCATGTGGTATATGTGGTTCTGTTTAAGTCAAAGTAAAGATAACAACTCTTGTGAACTGTTGGAACAGTGGAAGCAAAGATGTAAACCCAATTTAGACCAGTGTAGACCAGCCCCCATTGTTAATCCCTCATTAAATACGGTCTTTACCTAAGATAAAAAGTGGATTCTTCTTCCAATCCCCTCACAGCTCCCTCGGCCATAAAACTATTCTCATCTTTAAAAATAACTAGGATTGATTAACTAAATACATGAGAAAGCACAGATCCAATCTATATTGACACGAGGAAGGCTTCTGGTTTATTTTTGCTCACATGTCATAGGAGTCAACGAACTAAGAAAAGGCCAACTCAGAATACACAGCTAGAGGCAGAGCACTTGACTGACTGTTGTCTGAGCTGAGCCAGCTTCTCCGACTCTCCGATTCCACCTCCTGCCTTCCCGATCCATCTTCTCGTGTTCTATTCTGATGGATCCTCCCCCATCTTTCACCATCAGCTCCATGGTTTTACGGACCTGCCTTTCTGTGACCCAGTGTGGCTGACCATCATCACCTGGACTTGGCTTTCGCTCCCTGACGCCCTCTCCCAGGTGGCCCTGTTCCCATGGTCTACAGGCCAGTGTCACCAAATCCAGGGCCAGTGATGACATTACAGGAATAGCATTCTTCCTTCAAAAGCACTTGGACTTGGTATAAGGCACACCCACTGGCTCTCACATAAAACAGTCCAATTTTGACATCAAATCTCTAAAATAGAAACTTGGTTGAAAGCCAAGTCTTTGATAAACTGAAACTCAACCTTAGGAAGTTATAGACTTATTCCAATTATAAGTGCTATTTGCACACAACTGGCCTTTTGGAATTGATTTCTGGGGCACACACAACCTTTTCAATGTTCTCAGTAGTGGGAAGTCTTAAACCTTCTGAAGACAGACCGTACTTCTTTGGAATGAGCCGAGAGTGTTCAGGAGACAAATGTGTTGAGTTTCCAGCTGTGGAATACCACTTGGGTCAGAGTTCTAAAGTATCAGGAGTGATTTCCTGGTCCTGTTTGAAAATTAGCTCTGAAAGTCATTCCAAAAATGCAGACAGCAATAGTACTGTCACCAGCAAACATGTTTTATCCCTTAAATTGGCTACTAGAGAGATAACACTGTTCCATGTCTCCATTCCTTTAAATAGGCTGTTTGGTCCCTTTGCCTAGAACACCAGCCCTTGACGCTACCTTATCTCCCCAAATATCTAAATTTTTCTCTCCCTTCAAAATCTGCTCCTCTAGGAAGCCCTCTATGAGTCTCAGTCTGACTCAGGTGCCCTACATCCATGCGCCCATGTTCCCACCCTCTTCCACCCCCCAGGTCCTCCCGCCCTCCCCTCTAACACGCAAAGCAATATTTAAAGGACACTGAGAACACTGGTTTTCTTTTCTGCCCCCCACCACCAAACTATCAGCCCTTTGCAAATAACGGCAGTATTTTCTGGCACTTGGCGGAGTGATGGCTGCATACAGTGCCCCATAAATGCCCCAACACATGCACCTGAAAAATTAACCTCTTCACTTTAGTTTGAGTTTTGTCTCATTCCATTTGACAAACTTGTCATCTGTAGCTTGATGTCAAGCCAGGAGTAATTTTACAAGAAAGACTCTGACAGTGTTGATCCTGAACCCACACGTTACTACTTTTCAGAAATAATCTGCTGAGGAAAGACTGATATAGGAAATAGTAACATGAGCCTAAGGAAGGGGGTTCAGAGTTAACACACACACACACCTGAATTCATGTTTAAAATGACGTTGGTAACTTGGAGAAATAGTTTCTCCCGGAGTCCCAAACGAAAAAGTATTCAGACCTGCATGAGATCTATTTTTCAACTTATGGAAGAACATACCCCGTAAGGTTTACTATGCAGCATACTTCTCAATATAAAAGTCAGTCTCCCCCGACTGAAAAATCTCAGGTGAATAACCTACTACTGTTCCTCTTGTGGCCACACAGCCAACAGACATAAGAGTCTGCACCAGAAGATACACATAAAAATGTTTATAAAAGCTTTATTCATAAATAGCCCCAAGCCGGACACAACCAGAATGCTCATCCCTAGTGGGGTGGGCGAACACTCTGTGGCATATTCCTACAACGGAATACTGCTCCGCAAGAACAAGGGGTGAACCAGAGGGAGACACACAAGCTCATGGATGAATCTCACAGAAGCAATGCCTAGTTAAAGAAATCTAACTGAAGAGTACAAACAAGCAGGCAAACAGGCAAGAGAAAGTGCTGCCAGAGAACACACGAGGGATATTTCAGGCTGCTGGAAATGTTCTGTATTTGACCTGGTAGTAATCCCATGGGTGTAGACACGCACACAGTTTCTTAAGGTTGGACACTTAGGATTTGGCACTTTATGTAAGTTTATACTTCAGTGGAAGTTTAAGTAAGTTTGTTTAACAAACTCAAACGGGAGACTTAATCCTAAAATAGTACAGCAGGAAGAGAGAGCTGGTGAGAGATCCTGGAGGAGGTGGGGACAGAGGGATTAGGACCCTCTGAGATGAGCTGAGGAGTGACAGCAAAGAAGGTGCTGTCAGGCATCCCAGGCCTGAGCCCTGAAGGAAGAGGGGCCCGAGACACTGAGCTCCTAGTGTTTGCATCCCTGGATGCGATGAGCAGAATCTTTTGGAACTGATCACCCAGGGAACCCAGCGTTACCTAGTACACTCAGGTTTAAGAGGACTCTTAATCCTGAGATTTTTCGTACAGTTTATCAAATGCCCAAGTGCCCCTCAGTGGGGACAAACCAGGTGGTATGTATGGCAGAGTAGCAAAAGAAAGTGCTAGCAGGAAAAGCAGCTGCCTGATGCACAGATGAAGTTAGAATGAGTTAGTTAATCTGAGAAGTAAAGATGATGTGGGGCTCACAGTAGACCACAAGCCATTTTAAGTCTGTAAACCTGATACAAAGAACACATGTGAAAAGGGCAAGGAACACAGCGGTAGAAAGGGCAGAATAGTCCTGGCATGAAACGAAACACTTCAGTTGGGTTTGGGTCTGCTTGGCTGTGGTCATGTGGAGAATCAGGAGAGATGATCTGAGATCCAGGTAAACATCTCGTGCTCAGCATTCAGGCCCAGTGGCCTGGGAGGTACATCACAAAGAATACAAGTTTAAGGACCCGGACAGTGAAGCTAGTCACTTGCTTTTCTTTCTTCAACAAACTTAGCTCCCTAAAGGGGAGCTATACGTAACCCAGGAATTTAACTAAAGAGTTAATGAGGAAACAGGCAGAGCTGAGATATGGTCTCTTCTCAAGGAGAAGAACTCCTGACTACAGTAACTAACAGTGAAGCTGCCTTAACTCAGGATCTAGGATCTTTAATGGAGCATCTGTTTGGATGAAGGCCGTGGAAGGCACGCCCAGTATCCACTCTGTCCCGGGACGTGCAGGAGCCTCCCTGCCGACGAAAGGGTCAGGTATTTCATACCTTACTTCATGGGCAGCCTTGTCAGATCAGTAACAACAATACAGGATGCCCAGGGACGTGTGAATCTCTGGCAACCCTTCGCTCACTTATTTCTGAACGACCACATCTGGCTCCAACTAAAACCACGTCATCACGCTCACATTTTACACATATACTTATTCCAAGTGGTTACAAAATAAAAACCGAGTAATGAGCTAATGACTTTTCCCCATGCCCTGTCCCTCAGCTTCCTTCGGCCACGACATCACCTCTTTAGAATTTTAATACAAATACTAGGACACAAAAAGGAACTAGAGGTCGCATTTAACTATGTGAAAATTTCTTATCTGAAATTTTCTCTCTAAAAAAAAAGTCACAATTTATCTAAACTGAGGGGGAAAAAAAGTCAGACTGGGTCATGTGTCTGTGTGAGGATGCGGCGGGGTGGAGTGGGGAGAGATCGCCTCCTCTGGATGACATATGCAGGACATCCCAGAGAGAAATCGTTCTTCAAATGTGTTGGAGCTGCATGATTCACACTTTTAGTTTTGACCCAGTGGTACTTGTTTGAAAGCACTGATAGCCACCAAAAAAAAAGACCACGGAAAGGCTGGGTTTAGTCTTGGGGTGGGGGCGTGGGGTCTACCCACAGTCCCATGACTGGTCCAGAAATAACACTAACATCCACAGATGGTGACAGAGTGATGTGCAACGGACCACAGGTCTGATTTTCCCTCGCCTTTGATTTTCACTCCAATCCATAATGGAGGCAGGACCTGCGTTGTTATTGGCATGTTCCCCGCGAAGAAGCAGAAGAGCGGAGCTGACGGGTTGCTTGTGCTCGGCTCCGTTGCTAGTAACCAGCAGAGCTCAGCACAGGCCCCGTGGAAATGACTCCAAGAGACATGACTTTTCCCCTGTCTCATGCTACAGCCCCCAGGTCCTGGCTCCAAGAGGAGGACGTTACTATGATGGGTCAAAAAGGAAACAGGACCATTTAGTCTCCGTGGACACCCATTTGCCATTTATTTGTCTTCACTGTTCATTACTGTGGCACATTTTTGTAATAATGGAGGCCAGTCATGGTAAGGCAGGTAGTGAAAATTCTAGAATTGATTCTGATGCCTGAAGAATATAAAAAAGAGAAAAATTTACTCTAGCCTTTAGAAGCCTCCAGGGTATCATGGTGGTAGACAGATACCGAAAAAAGGAGTAACAAAAACACGTCAAAGACAGCACCCCTCCTCCGTTTAATAACTAGAGCACACAACACACAGTTCACACTACATGCACACGCTCCACCATAAAGCGTTCCACGTTTTGATTCCTAATCTCTACCTTTGCATGGATAAAGGGACTCTTACTATCTTTGCAAAGCTCTGTAAGAGAATACAGCGCTGTGGGGAAACATACATACAAAACAACATTTATTTGGACCACTGTACCTTTAGTGAGTGACATACAAAACTAGAAGATTAATTCCCATTTAACTAAATCGTTTCATTACATGTCTGCTTCCCCATAGTTCTCCCAGACCGCTATGGGTTAACGCAGGTGTTTTCAGCGAGGCACTGGGACCAAAGTCTTTAGCGTGAAGCTTGGAGATACCGGATACAAGGCAGCAAAGCTGTAATGAAGAGACCCCCGTGGTGGAAATAACTGGTTTCCCATCTAAGATAGCTTGGCTCTGTTATTAATTCACAGTGGGCCAACACTCTGTGTCAACGTCCAGAGGCTTCCAGGCGCTCTGCGCAGAATTCTAGATTGCTGGATCCTGGCCCTAACTCATCACAGCAACTGTCTCACAAGCCCGGTCTCGTTTTCTCCCACAATGGTGATACAGAGGAAAAGGGCTGGGCAAAGGAGAAAGGGGGGGGGGGTGCTGGGGTCACCCTGGCCTTTCCCCCTCACCTCTTCCTCCTCTCAGCATGCTGTCCCCTCCCAAGTCCTGCTGAGTCTTCCTCCAAAGGACTGCTCCAGTCCATCCTCCTCGGTCACCTCTGCTGTCACTTCCCAATTCACGTCCCCATCGTTGCTCTCCTGAACTGCCACCAAACTGGCCTTCCTGCCCTGCTTCTCTCCTTCATAAAAGGAAGCAGAGAGATTTTTTATATGCACAACAAGGCACGTACATATCCGCTGTTGTGTAACTTTTCATGGCTTCCCTGCACCCTTACACTTAAGACCTTGTGCAGAGAAGCCCAGCCTACCTCTCCATCCCCATCAGGTGACAGCTGCCTGCTGATCACTGTCCGGGCCACACCAGCTTCCTTGGGGGTCCATGACTACACGAAGCTCCTTCCTGACTCAGGCTGAGCACATGTTTCCCCCAGCAGGAATATTCTTCCCTTAACTATGGGCTGATTCATCCTGAGTTTCTGACTAGCTTCCGTGCCACCTCCTCTAAGAAGCCTTCCCTGATCTCCACATTGTAGTGTCACCGTGCTATCCCCACTGCCCACTGCCAGCACTTTTTTGGATCACTGTTACCTGGTCAGTTTCTTCTGTATCACAGCAAAATTTCTAGTGATAAATTCCAACTTAAAATAATCGGTATTTCCTAGCTCCCCCAGGAAAGCGCCAGATCCACCAAAGTGGGGACAGCGGGCTTTTTCCACCATTGTCTCACTGAGAACCCAGCCGGGTTCCTGGGATATGGTGAATCCCCTCAGCCAGATCCTGAGCCCCTGCTTCACTCTGGGGGAGACCTTCAGAGAGAGGGATTCTCCACCCAAGCCGCACGTGAATCCATCACTACGATTCCATTACAGACCGTCCACACTGCTTCCCAGCTTCCTCGATTCACCGCTGGGCCCGGTGCCAGCGCAGTCCATGGAAATCCCACCGGGAAGTCTGCTCAACAGCAACGATTCCCACGACACTCTTCCTGTCCTCGGGGTCGGGCCCGCTGGTCTGCGTGCTCACCCAGACGGCCTTTCATGAAGGAAGGTGGGTTTGTTCGGCAAGTTTTTTTCCAGGGTGAGCTCCTGAGTGGAAACTTCGCTCTGGTTTTCTGACACTGTTTTCGCAGCAGTTGGAGGACAGAGGCTGCTGTCCTGTCTCTTGTAAACAATGAGGCCAAACCGCAGGCCCCAGCCGGCAGGGCAAACACACACTCCCGCCGGGAGGGCAGCCCCATGCGGCGTGCGCACCAGCAGCGGGGAGCCGGTGTCTGCTTTCCTGACTGCGCTGTCATTCACGCCAGAGCCAGCCCACCAGTGCATCTGCAGCGTCCTTTCAAAGGGGCCACTTTCCTGAGCTTACTGACGGCACTTCTCCAGCCTCTTGCATAAAGATGCTTCCCTCGCGTCTCAGGAGAGACCTCACTTACGCAAACCCACCTTAAAATCTGCCTTCACAGAAAAACGTCTGTGGGCATCGCAGTCCTCATCAAAGGCTCCCTCTACGTGAAACTAGCAGCCCTGGATTTTACGTGCTTTCTTAATTTATTTTTCTCAGACTATGAATTCCAGCTCTACTAATTCAGAAAATACAGTATTCAAGGCAGGAGGAGGGCTGACACTAATCTCTGCCCTGTCTACGAAGAAAGGATTGCTAAGCAAATTATAATGCACGAATAAGGCTATTCCAAGAATAGATAAAAACTCTTGGCAGAAACTATTTCAGTATCCGCTCATACTTTGGAGCTACCCATTAATTTATAAACAGTTGATTACTAATTACAAAAACTTTTTATCTATTCACTTAGCCAGGACCCAAAGGAGCGAGGCAGCAACCCTGAGCCTGACCCCACTGGCTGTGTTTGCTGGCAACTCGTAATGAAAAGAAGTACTTTCCTTCAAAAAGCAAACTGCACTTCATTTAAAAAAGTTTAGTTTCTTTTTGATTTTTTTCAGATTTAATCTGAATGAGATTTCCCTCCGTGTTAGTTTTCTATTGCCGCTGTAATCAATTACCAGAAACATGGCAGCTTAAAAGAACCCCAATTTATTAGCACACAGTTCTGCAGGTCAGAAGTTCTGCCATGGCCTGCGTTTTCTCCGCTCAGGGTCTCACCAGGTGTCTGTCGGGCGACATTCTCATCAGGAACCTGGGCTCTTCTTCCAAGCACAAACGGCTGCAGCAGAATTCAGTTCCTTGTGGTTACAGGGCTGTGGTCCTCATTTCCTCACTGGCCATCAGTCTGGGGCCACTTCCAGCCACTGACGGCCAGGCCGTCTGAAATGATGGCCACATCCCCCACACCGCCCACCTCCTATCTTCAAAACCAGCAAAGGAGAAGCTCCCTCAGATTGCATCCTTGTCGAGGCTTGACTCTTATCTTGAGGAAATGTCCAGTCCCTTTTTAAGGGCTCCTCTGATTAGGTCAGATCCACTCAAGATAATCTTCCTATCTTAAGGTTGGCTAGTTAGGACCTTAACTACATCTGCAACAATCTTTTCAGAGCAGCACCTTCCCTAAAGTTTGATTAGATAGCCAGGGTAAGATACATGCATACCAGGGTGTCAAAATTTTGGGGGCCATTTTAGAGCTCTGCCTAACGCCTCGTTCAGAATTAATGATGCTTCTCACAAGATGAAAAACAAATTTAAATTTGCTCCCGATCAGCACCATTCTCCTGCTCTTGACTTAAATGTTCTTGACACTTCAACAAGGCCAATAAAACACTTTAAAGACACCACTTCCCCCAGTTCTCCCCCCATCAAACAAGATTTCTAGTCTCCTTGAAGGCAGCTAACAAGGCCTGTCTGTTCTCTTCTCCACATAAGTGACACCAGTCAGAGTGGAGGAGGAGTAATGGCTACTAGCCTTAACTACTACAATGAAAAATATAAGAAAACTCCAAATGTCAACATGCAAAGTAGTAGCAGATGCCATGATGCAAGCATGTTCTAACCACCTCCTGGTACTCATAACACCCTCCCTTTCCCTAAAAAATAAAAATACAGGCAGTTCTACTACAAACATTATAGCCATTAAAAACAATGAACACCATTTTAACAGGCCCTTTCAGGAGAATCTAACGATTTAAGGTATGTGTGTGTTTACTTCAAGAAGCTACACAAAGAGCTGCGTTATTTTCCAGAGCTGACAACATGTAAGCAGAGTAGTCTTAGTCATGATGACATATCCTGCCTGTTCCCCATACTCTGAATTGATCAGTCTTGCCTTATCCTGTATACAGGGTCTGTCTGTCTTCTCTGGCTCCCCTCCCATTATGATTTTCAGAGAGTATGTAGTTGAGAAATGGAAAACTCAAAAAGTCACTCTTCACTATGCAGTAACTAAACCCCCATTCTGTGCCAGGCACCGGTTGAGGTGCCAGGGGTAGATTAATTCACAAAATCGAGAAGTACCCTACTTTTATGGAGCCCTCATTCTAACGGGAAAAACAAACAATAAGCAAGTGGTAACCGGGAAAAATAAGGCAGTGGGCGGCGGGGGCTGGAGATGCTCTCAAAGATGTCCTCTCTCCACACCCTCTTTTCCTGTGCCCACAGGTGCCCTTTCAGTCGCCTGCCCCATGATACCAGGAAGATGGTCTCTAGAAGGCACCGATCTTGCTGTTAACACCTTGTAAGTCAGCCCCTAAATTAGGAAGACTTCCTGGCATTGATCACGGGCACAGTACAATATCTGCAGATTTCTCTCTTCGTGGAGAGCTCTACAAATGGGACCCGAGGAATAGAAAGTGTTTCTGGTGCATCAAGATGGCCTGAAGGAAAAGCACATTACAACTGCGTCTACACATCTACACATTCCAGAGGCTCTACGAATAAACGGATTCTATGCCTTCAAGGAAATGGATGAAAAAATTAAGAGGTCATTCGAAGCAAAATGTAAGAAAAACTTCAGCTGAAAAATTAAAGAAATAAACTCTGTTCATGTGAGCTACTTTTTCTAACTTTATAAACTGTGTAAAGAGGAAGTGATGGGGGTGTAGCCACATTGATTACATTTGTTTCATTTAGATCAAAATTTATGTAACATGAGATGACATCAATTGCTGGCTCTTTGGCTAATTTGTCATTTTTATGATTGAAACAAATCTCAAATGTTAGAGTCAACTCACAAATCACTCTCCTGTAATATTGGAATAAGTTATATTGGAATCAGCCTATTCTTTCTCAACCTGAACAACAGAATTCAACACTGTGTCACAACTTCCGCAGTTTTGGAACGTGGATTTCTTCCTTTCCAGAAGACTACCGTACACCTGTCTTGTTGCTGAAGGATAGTGGTGACTCCTGAGTGTTATACTATTCCTTTAATAGAGGTACTAAACACTTTATGACTCTTTGTAACCCAAAGTACTCTGAGTGAAAATAAAAAAGGAATAAATTAAGATCTACCATAAGATCCAGCAATCCCACTCCTGGACATATATCTGGAGAAAACTCCAATTCAACAAGATACACACACCCCAGTGCTCATAGCAGCACTATTTATAATGGCCAAGACACGGAAGCAACCTAAATGTCCATCAACAGATGCCTGGATAAAGAAGCTGTGGTATACATATACAATGTAATATACTCAGCCATAAAAAAGAAATAAATAATGCCATTTGCAACAACATGGATGGATCTAGAGATCATCATGCTAAGTGAAGTAAGCCAGAAAGCAAAAGCAAAAGATCATTAAAAAAGACATAAATGAACTTATTTACAAAATAGAATCAGACATAGAAGACAAATTTATGGTTACCAAAGGGGAAAGGGAGGCAGGAGGGATAAATTAGGAGTTTGGGATTAGCAGATACAAACTACTAAACACAGAATAGAAAACAACGTCCTTCTATATAGCACAGAAAACTATATTCAATAACTTGTAGTAATCTACAATCAAAAATAATATGAAAAAGAATATATATATAATATATAACTGAATCATTATGCCATACACCAGAAACCAACAAATTGTAAAAGAACTATACTTCAATTAAAAAAAAATTACATGAGAAGGAAGCATTGATAACTCTTTCACAAAAGGGAACAAAAAAAAAGGAAGCAATTAACAGTCAAGAGTTGATATCCCACACCAGCTCCAGGAATAAAAGGGTCTTTCTGTGATGCCTCAAATGAATCCTACAATTAGGTACCAATTAGGTATGTGCACATGTACATGTACACACACATACACACACACACACACACACACACACGTTTTGCTCAAAGCCTCCTCTTTCTGCCTTTGATACAAAGCCTAGAAATGGGTCTTTCTCCGTGCCCTGCACTCCTCTTTTCTACAAAATTCAAACTTTTTGGTATCCCTGTCCCACCTCAAAAATGCCTCTTATTAACTTCCCTTTACAGAGAATGACTAACTTCAGGACAAAAGACAGAAGCCCATTCATCCAGAACACAGTGGAAGTATAGTCTCTCTGTGATCGCATCTCTCCAGTATTGTGTGTTCAAGCCCCAACACTTCAGCACGGAGGACACTCAAATGAACCAAGAGATACGAGTTTCAGAAAATTCTACATTGATCACAGGTTTGTTTTCTGGAAACTGGCCAGAAAACTTCACAAGTTCTTTTCAACAGCTGGTAAAATGCATCCCCACAACTGGAAACATTTGGCAAGTAGTTAATGGAACAATTAGCTGTAAATCTTGAAGTTGCCACAAACAAACCAAACTTGCAAACGTTTAGTGTGAAAGGCCATCATGAAATTCCTTTTTCATGAAGATTAGGCTTTGGATTTTCAACGTGATCACAACTCAGAGTTAAAACCAAGAAAACTGCTTTCAGAAATGCACACAGAGCACTTTTTGAAAGGTTTTCAGAACCTGAGATGAAAGCATAAAATATTAGTCACAACCTCTCCCCACCTATCCTATTCGAAATAATGTTCTCTAACAAACTTAAAGTCAATACGTATTGAAAATCTCTCTCCACCTTAAGTGATGTGGGAGGTCGTTTCTTTAGCAAATTCCTCCCTGGAGTTGGAAGCAACAGAAGTCTGCAGTACAAAAGTAGTATGAATGGAATGATTGATTTTTATCTTCAAGCCTGCTTGGGCTGGTCCTATTCTGATGGCCAGCTTTTCCTCAGACACTAACTAACCTGGAATCACTAAGAAGAAAAAACCAAATACCTTCAGCGACCTCCAGACAGGGGGAAAACCCCAGATTCTCCGTCTCTCCGCACAGCCTCCCAGGAAGCAGACGGACGGTCAGGGAGCTGGGGGAGAACCGTGGCGCCCAACGTGCACGTGGCATCCAACATGCACGTGGCGTCCAACGTGCTGGCGTCCGACGTGCACGTGACGTTCAGTGCGCACGTGGCGTCCAACCTACACAGGTGCCAGCCGATCGGCAGAAAGTCTCCCAGGCGCCGGCACAGCCCAGCGCAAGCACCTCTGGCACACGCAGGCGCACAGCGGGTAAAGGTTTACAAGACAAGCGGGGCCACCCAACAAGGTCTGATTTACCTTTGTGGACAAAAGGGAACATTCCTTAAAATAACTTAGGGTGGACACTGAAGTCAAGATCTGAGCTAAATCCCAGGCTTTAATGTAAATTAAAGCTCCTTTTAAAAATAGTCCATGTTTCACTTGTTACCTTGTATATAACAGGAGGTCACCGAGTCCTCGTTTGAAACTAAGGAGATGCCTTCCTGGAAATCACTTAACGTAAGAGGGGCTCAGAGAAGAGGGGAGGACAAGCGCCCGGGGTCTGGGTTCAGGAACTGGCTTAATCGGTATTTGAGCAAATTGCTGAGTTCCTCTATGCCTCAGTTTACCCACCGATAAGACAAGCAGATGATGAAGATTGAGCTCATGTGGTTCGTGCATGGAAAACACTGAGCAGGGTCACAGAATAAACCTACAACCAACATGAGCTACTTCACATCTTCTGAGCAAGGGATTCTCAGAATGTAGCGTGTATACAGGCTGGCATAGAAAGCTTGTCAGTCAGTGCAGATGGCTGGGAGCAGCCCCAGTTATTCTGATTCAGGAGGTCTGGGGGACAGCCTGGAGCTTGCAGATTTAACAATGATCTCGGGTGGCTCTGCTGCAAAGGATACTCAGACCACCTGGACAGAAGCACTGCTCTCCGGGGATCCGAAAAGCACATCAGGGAAGGTGGGGAAGTGGCGGGGAAGTGGCTAGGAAGTGATGCTAGGAAGTGAGAGAAGGAAGACTGACCAGACAGAGGGAGGACACCTGTGCAGGCCCAGGGCTGCCCTCCCCGCCACCCTGGCTGCTCCTTCGGGCCCTGCAGAGTAAGGAGCAGTTCCCGCAGAGGTGGCAGCAGGAAAAGTGGCACCTGCAGAGCAGGCAAGGAAAGCAGCTCCTGCCTGCTGATGCCAAACACGAAGCCGGTCCCTGCGGACAGAACAGCACAAGCTCCTGCTGGTCCAACTCAGAGCCAGACACGTGGACATCCAACGACAGGGCAGTGCTCTCCCCTGACAACCAGTGTGAGGTCCTTGCTCTCATGTAAGTACTTCAATAACAACTAAAAACATACATGCATTTTTAACCACTACAACTCTGTAAAGTAAGTCTACTATTATCTCCCTTTTACAGAGGAAATAAAAGGCAGGTTTTAAAGAGATGTTAAATAACAAAGCACAGCAGAGGCAAGACCTAGCAGGTTTCCTTGGATCTACCGCCAAACTAGAGACGAATATCCCATCTCCCCGGGGCTCCCATCCAGCTCTGCACAGCATCACCATAGTCTGGAGGACATCAAAAGCCCAAGGGGTCTCCCTGCTTCCAGTCCCCTCCCCAGTCTTATTTATATATGTTTGTTTATTTTTGCTTTCATGTTTGTTGTCCACCTGCCCCCACTCCCAGAGAACAAAGACCCTTCGCTCTTTATTATTCCCTATGGCCCCAGACCTTATAACAGGGCCTGACACTCTTCAACAATTCTTTTTAACTGGCCGACTCCAAAGTCCATTCTGTTTGGTAACCATTCCTCTCGTGTGGAAGTACCACTTGGAGAAGCCCTGTTGAGCATCACTTACAAACCACCAAGTCCCCCACTCAACCACTCAAAAGTCCAGAACAGGAAGTCAGCTTTCAGCATCAACAGTCATCGTTCTGGCTGAGATGTTACCTCCTGGCATGTGCAGTCAGTGCCCAAGAACAACAGATGCCAGCCCCTGCCAGAAGACGCCTGGAGTTTTCCCACCTCCACAGTTCACGTAACGCCCATGATGTTATAAATTAAATGCATCCGTGCAGGGGGAAAATGGGAAACAAATCAAATGACCCCTTGGAAGCCAGGTGGGGTCTCCCTCTCTTTCTGTGGAGGAAGTTATCTTTTCCTGCCCTTGAAGATGGTAACAATTAAGAACAGGAGAGCAATTCTGTTTCAAGACAACAGATAAGAAACAACTGGCTTTACTTTAAACAAATTCCAGAGAACTGAGACCACCAGATAGCTGGGCACAGCATCCATGGAACTGGATTGAACCAGAGTTGGAGAAGGGAAAGCAGACCCCTCGGTGGAGGAGACATTTTGACACATTGCCGCCTCCTACAAAGGGAGTGTTTATACGTACTCACCTAAATAAATGGTCTCCCTGACAGCAGAATGCTCGGCAGCTCTCGTACCTATCCCGGCAGCTGTTTCCGCAATCCTGAGATGGTGAACTCGAGTTAAATCTACGGATCCAGTCCTGGAGGATGGAGGTTCCACCTGTGCCTTCGCTGCCCATGGCCTGATTTCCTAGAGGCCTTGGCCACATTCATGTGCTTCATCACCTTACTTGAATTAGGCAGAACACCCCCTTTTCTTGTCACTCATTTTGCGGCAAAATACGTAGCTATCCAGTTTGAGTTGTTTTGGACACCATGAATTGCATAGAGAAAAAATTCTGGAAGTCACTTCAGAGGCCATCTTTATCGAACCTGCCAAATGAAGGTGGCCCTCAGGTGTTGAAAGTCTCTCTACAGGTGAGGTCAGAAGTAGTATCCACTGCTCCAGCACCAGAGTCCAACCCAGCTCAGGAGCTAGACTCACGCTTCCTCTAAACATCACTCCAAACATGTGAATGGCGTTTATTATGCCTACTTTACAGATGGGAAAACTGAGGTGCCGAGAAGTTAATCTTCCCAAGGTCCTAACAGAGGGTGGAGGAAGGTTTCAAACTCAGTACTTCTAGACCCCAATGTCTTCAACGTACAGATAAGTCCTTCAAGTCTTCTCTTAGTAAGACTCACTAAATCTTGAGACTAATAAAGAGATGGTTTGACCCATCAGAAAGGAGGTACTGAGCCAGAAGACCACCGTCAGGTTCAACAGCCCAGCCTTCCCCCCACCCACCCAACGTGACACTCGCAATCCCACTACCAGGAGGGAGTTGTAAGCTCTGACTTGCCTGTTATCCCAACTCAGAAAGAAAGGATTGTGGCTGGCACAAAACTTCTGGCAAAAACTAGTGTCTCACCTAGAAAACATGTTGGCAGCTGCCCGAGGTAGTGCCTCGCTTCTCTGGAGTTTCAGCTCCTGACTTGGCCCTGTGAACGGCGGCTAAGGTAAATACGGCTGAGGTCTCTCAGGAAGGAAAGTCTTAGATAAGTGCAAAGAAGAATTATTGCCCCAACTTCAGAAGCCTCCCAGACACATTATAAACTCTTCCTTATGCTATTGTAAACATTAAGGTTTGCATGAAACATTCAGGAGAGCTGCTCCGGGTACATAATTAGGGAGAGCAAATATTTGTTCAAATATGCCTCCATGGGACCTCCCTTTTTCAACTAACTATGAAAAATTTTTGTAAGTGGATGGATGTAGGGTATAAAGGCTTGGCCCCAGATCTTCCCCTGGCCCTGATTACTCCACTCCTCTGAGACCCATGAATCTTCTTAACAAAAAAGAGGTTTCCAGGCCTCGTACATTAGCCCCGCATTTTCTCCCAGGTCCTCAGAGCTGCCCGCTCCTCTCAGGTACGAGTCGCTGTTGACACTCCCCACAGCACAGACTTTGCAGACCCTCTGTCTCCTGACAAGATAATCAGTACGAGCCAGACAACCACTGCCCCAGAGGAACTGGGGATGCTTTCGCGCCCGCATAGTGGGCCTGCAGTGACAGTGAGCGTGAGAGACCCAGGGATGACGTGGGGACAGACAGCATCTCCAAGTCCCTTCTTCCCGGCATTCTTTCTTATCCCACAGTGGGGATGCTGTCAGGCAGAAAAACACCACTTATTGCTACTTTACTGTCATCTCGTAAAGCTCAATATTTCAACTTCCCAACAGACAGCATCTTGCTGATTTCACTTCTATCGTGTGGCAAAAACTCTTCCTTCCAACCAGAGGGGGACATGCCGACATCAGAAACTAAATTACATTTATTCTTGGGGAGACAGATGTTTTCTGCAGATGACTTGTTGAGCAATTTTTAAAGAGAGAGAGAAGAGAAAGAGAAAGGGGCGGAAATGTTTCTCTCTTCCATTTTCTCTCCCTTTAGTAACTCACTTGATTAAATGAACAGGGTGCTCTGATCTGCTCTATTTGTCTCCTGCTGGCTGATCGAGTTATTTAAAAACGAAGGGGAAAAAAAGGAAAAGGACTTGGAGAAAGAAGTCCCCATGCACTCAGGTGTGGGTCTGTACAAGGTCCAAGAAAAGAAAAGGGAGGAAAGAATTACTGATGGAGGCAACGCCAGCATTTCTCCAAGTACACTCAGAAAGCGGGCCTGACCACTCAGAAAGCGGGCAGCCAAGGCAAGTCGTGTGGGGGCACAAAGTGTCCCCCTTTCCCAGGGGAGGGAAGAAAAAGCTGCGCTCGGGTCTGCGGGGCGGGTGCCTGCCGGCTGTTACAGTGCTGGGCTCAAGCAGGTCTGAAACGAAAGGACAACTGTCCAAAGCAGACACCTGCGTCTCAGGCCTGCAGGGTGGGCAGTCTAGCCAGGCCAGCCCAGCTATCTCCCTACTTGAAGAGTTAATGAACCATGCAAACACCGCCAAGAAACGATCAGGCTCAAAGCACACCAGCAGATTTGCAACTCTGCAGAAACCCAGAAGAGGGACAGATTCATTGCCTACAATAGACCTTAAGTTTAGTCGCCATTATGGCAGAAAGAGTCATGGCTTAAACCAGTATTTCCCAAAGCATGCTTCCTAGGATACACCAGAAAGAGAAAAGGGGATCCAATATATTTGGCCCTGAAGCCTTATCTGGAGAGTCACAATCCACACCAGTGTATTTAAGGCTGAGAAAAGTTTCAGAAAGAACCTGCATAATTGCATTTTACCTCAGCTGTTCCCCAAATTTCGTTGGCTACTGAATCCACTAACGATACCCTGGTTATCTTGCAGAGAGGCTACAGGGAAACTGAGTGTCACCACTGGCCTGGTGGCCCTTTCTCTCCTTTCTCATCCCAAGCCTTCAGTCTGCTAAGGGCACCCCGGCCATTGCTTCTTTCCATAGACTGCTGTGAGAGCAAAGACTTGACTCCTGAGTTAAGACCCTGTTACACAGCTAGAAAGTCAGCAAGCTTTCACGCTCGCCTCAGCATAGACCATCTCGAAAAACAGACCGTACAGCTGTGCTGCCCGTTGGGGCAGCCACTGGCCCCACGTGGCTATTCACATTTAAATTAAATAGAATTTAACAATTGAGCTCCTCCATGGTGGTTGCCCTAGCCACATTTCAAGTCCTCCATATCTCCATGTGGCTAATAGTTACTATGCGCATTTAGAACATTTCAGCATTGCAGAAAGTTCTATTGGAAAATGCTGCAAACAAATCACAGGTTTCAAAGTCAAGGAGCAGATTTTGAAAATCTTCAATTAAGAGACTCTAGCTCAGACTTTATTTAAAAGAGATGACTGAACCCAACCCAGCCTTATCCCTGAAGCAGTAAGCTGTTTCAGTCAATCTGGATCCACGGAGCTAGCTAGTCTAATTTGCTACAGAAAATGCTCCTTCCCCAGGATCTCGTACATCTGGTGGTGACGGAGGTATTTCTAACCCAGTTGACAGTCAGATGCAATCAGATACAGCCAGAGCATTTTTCTCTCAGTTTAATAAGAACACCCAGCAGACGGTCTGAATCCTAAATCTGAACAGCACTGAACATCAGCTGTTTGGACAGTCACATTCAATTAAGTGAATTTTGCACAGGCTTAAGGAACAGTCACAGGTCCAGAAAAGCGCTATACAGGACAGGTGACAGAGAGGATGGTTCAAACCCCATGGCCAGAATAACAGAGGCCAACTCGGAGAGAGCGCCTCAGCCCAGGCCTGGGTTCTAACCATCACTTTTGCCCTTCCACCCTCTTAAATATTTCACCCTCATTTTTGAGCTCTTAAAAATAGATGGAGCTTTTATTCTGGTCAATCAGCACAGTTCATGGTTTTCCACACCCCAGCACTTTTTGACATCAGACTCTAACCCACTCTAGCTGGGCTCCCCAGCAGGGGACAATCAATATTTGCTTTCAATGCTGACCATGTGTTCAGGCATCTTTGTTCCTCTCTCAGAGCCAGACCTTCTTTAGAAAAGCCAGTGCGGTATGAGGACTCTCTAATCCAATCCATGTTTCCTGCTGACAGGCAACTTGTTGGTAATTCATCGATGATATCCCCTTGGGCTATGGATTTTTCTGGATTGGAGACCTGCTGGGTCTGCGGCTGGTTCTCAGGATGCACGGTGTGGGTGGGGACACACAGGCAAAATCAAGGATGCGGCGGCAGGGTAACTGCACAGCCTTCTTTCTGGAACAAGCACTGGGGAGTTGAGGCATCCCCAGGAAAAGTTAGCTTTTCGCCCTTCCGATTGTGAACAGGCTCGCCCTTTTGCTTGAATTACTCGTGTCTCTCTGGTAAACTCCTCAGTCAGCCCAGCGCAACCGTAAGATGCAGTTTCCACGTTGCTTCTTCAAAGAGACTCCTACGTGTCTCAGCTAATCATCTCTGCTCTCTACATATTATCCCGGCACATAGCACACTGCTGTGGAGATACTAAGTGCCTTCCCCGCTCACCCCTTCCACTTCGTTTTTAGCATCATTACCTTCAACTGCCATCCCCTAAGGAACGCAATGCAGGTACAGAGTAGCGCTCAGTGTCTGCTGAATGAATCAACAAGTGAATGGACTGGGTACCTGGAACTCCTGTGGCAGATTATATTTTGGAGAAATAGCCATAGTTATATTCCCAGTCTTAATGCTCTTCCAGAACCTTGCCACTTGTCATCAATAAATGGAGTCTATTGCCCCTCCTCTTGAACCTGGGTGGGACTTTGTAAATGCCATGATGAATGTAATATGGTGGAAGCAACACTGTCTACTCCTGCCCTAGGTGCCTTGGCTCTTTCTCTCAAGATGCTCACCCCTGGAACCCAGCCACCACGTGATGACAAAGAGCAGGCCACGTGGAGAAGTCACACAGAGCTATTCCAATGGAGACAGCCTCAACTAAATTCTCAGCTAGAGGCTAGTGGCTACTATACTGGACAGTACGTATATACCTCACTGTGTAAACAAGCCATCCGATTTGCACTGTCCGACATGGTAGCCTCTAATGGCTATTTACATCTAAATTAAGTACATTAAAAATTCAGTTCTGTAACTGCACTAGCCATATTTCAGTTGCCCAATAACCACAATGTCCAGTGGCTGCCATGTTGGACAGTGCAGATAAAGAATCTTTGTATCACCGTAAAGAGTTCTATTAGACAGCATTATTTCAGATGATTCCCAGCCCAGGCATTTGAGCTCTTCAGCTAAGGCCCCATACATCATGAAACAAAGACAAGCCATCTCTGCTCTGTCTTGTCTTAATGCTTGACCCACAGAATCCATCAACATAATAAATGTCTGTTTATGCCAGTAAATTTTGGAGTAATTTGTGATGCAGTCATAGTACATGGAAAAACAATCTTTCCTACTAGAACTTTTGAGGCCCTTTGCAAAACTGTATTACTCCTACATTCCTTAAAGCAGGATGGAAAATGGGGAAGAGAAAAGCAACGGGTAAGGAGTAAACAGTCATTGAACTGAACACTCCTGCCCTGAACCCCTGCGGTTGAATACACAGCTCTGTTTCACCAGGGCTCACTTCTCCTCCTCCACAAGGAGCTCCCACCACCCCCATCCCCAGGGAAGACATCCTGACTGTGCAGCCCTTCCCCGGAGTATCCTCTGTGACTGGCAGTCTGGTGCTTTTGCAAAGCATCTTCTTTGAGAGCAAGAATCCACGGCCATTTGTGCAAATGGTAAAATCTGCATTTTTAGGGAGGGAGTTTGTTCCTGTTGTAGAATCATGCTGATCTTGCAAACAGGAGCCACAAATATGAAGGTGTTATGTGCCCATTGCACAGACACAAGACAACCGAACATGGAGAAGTCTTCTAGGCCCATCTTCCCAAAGGTTAACTGGTGAAACCCCAGATAAATCCTAATGAGCCCATCTTCCTAAAACTGATGCAGGAAGATTCCAGGCCCGGAAGTCAGCACTGCATTCCAATTCCAGCTCTGCTGCTCCCTAACTGGGTGGCCTTGCCCATGTTAGCCAACCTCTCTCTCCACTTGGAAAGGAAGGTAATATGCCTAACACCCCAAGGGGCCCAAGAAAGGAGGGCACATCTGTCTTGTACAACACGATGACCAGGACACAGCAGGTCCTGGGGAAATATTCATTTACTTCCTCCTCATCTTTTCAGAAATTCTGGGATGAGATTTTAAAAGAGAATGTGAAAAACCAACAGTGACTACACAGTATTATCACTTATGAAGTTGGTTGTTCTAACTTAGTGGGTCACAGAATTATTTCTAAATAATGGACTGCCGAACTCTTGGGTTGAAAACAACCAGATTCCGCACAAAAAATTCCCCACTACCCAAAACAATGGAAAGTTAATCTAATTATGCCCAACCAACCAATGAGTCAATATTTGATTCCCATTTTGAAGAGGGATGATTCTGGTTAAAATGATACGAGAAGCTCTGCAGTTTAACTCCCACATATAGGACCATAGGATCGTATAGAGACTAGCGTTGCAGACAGTGCAAGTGGTCACAACGATTGGCACCCCCACCCCGAGCCCCGCTTTTAAGTCACTAACATTTTTGTAGATTCATTAAATGTGATTAAACCATAGAATCCAAAATACATCTGTGCTTTAATTTTAGATACTCTTTTGAATGCCTAATGCCATTCTGATCAGTCCTCCCACACACAAAACACACCTTATGCTAAAAATGTCCACTATAAGGCAGGAGGTTAGAGAAACACATGAATCTCAGATTGTCTGAGGCTCACACAACCCTAATCCTCCATGCTATTTCAGCTCAAGGAACCAAAGTGAAAGGACGATTTCACTGTGGGTTCGGTGGGGGGCTCCTGTTGTTTTCCTTGCTCCAGCCTCTCCTTCCTCACTCAATAGTTGACCAAAATAGTACTTTTGACACCTAGGAAGAAAAAGGAAGAGAAATACTCTTTTAAAACTTCATAGAATTTTTTTATTTTTCACAGCAAGAACTTAAGCCTCAGAGCTGAGGTCTAGAACACAACGTAAAGCTAACGGAGGCCTTTCACTACGCATTTCTTTAATGTGTACTATATAGAGAGAGGAAGAAAGAGAGAGAGTTTCATTTTTTCCTGAATAATGTACCTCTGGGATTCCTGATTCATCCAAGCATATGTGCACTGTGCTTGTACTTCGTTACATGTTATCAAAACCTCTCTTGTTCCCCCTTTCATTCATGCCAAGTTATACTATCAAAGGAGAGAACATTGTAAATAGGTCTGTGTGTATAAAGATAAATGACAGATGAAAGACAGAGATATGATAAAAGTGATAGATAGATGATAGATCGATCGATCGATCGGTCAGTATAAGGAAACAGAACTGGTACATCACACCCAGCAAAACCTTGCAGTGAACTTGGGTGTATTAACAGAGGTTTTAAAATGAACAATCCTTGTACACCTTGAGACTGGCTGAGTTAAAAAATGCACAGCTTTGTGCACAAGTTTCAAAGCCTTTCCACTGGGACCAAATGAGCCGAAGTCCTGGCAGACACACGGATGCCTTAGAGCGGCAAGCATTGAGTCCGTCTGCACACCTGTCTGTGTAAACGGAAGTGGCCTGAGGTGATCTCTTGTCTTACTGGCTCAGAGGCCATGTCTTACCCAGTGTAGCCAGGCCCTGTTTGACTTCTTATTGGTCAATAACATGCCCCAGCAACCAATAAATACGCCCTGACCCTGCAACTGCCCGCTCGTACTACATGTATCATTGATCTTCCGGGTCCTTGGAAAAAAGCCGATCTGAATAAAAGCTAAGCAGAGGCCAAGTGCCATTTTCCGAAGCCTTCTCACAATTCCTTAGTAACTGTTACTAGAAATAGAGCGCTTGGCAAGTCATCATATCATGGATGTTGGAGTTAGATTATTATCTTCAAGAAGGGGAGGGGGATCGGGAGGGAGACAGAGAGAGACCGACTGTGCTTCCATGTGCACAAAGAAGGAGATCTGCCCCATATACAACAAAATCTCCCAGTCCACAGAATAAAAGCTAGGAGTTCAGCATCCTGGAGAAGGGGATCCGAAAGGATGGGTTAGGGAGGGAGACATAGAACACACAACCTCCAGAACAGCAGAGGCGAGGGGAAAAAAGTGGGGAAACCCACAACAATCCTAAGGAGAACAAACTATACATTTTATCGAACACTTTTTAAATTTTTTTCTGTCTTCTTCAAATAGAATGTAAACTCCACAAAGGGAGGGATTCATGAGCATGTGTGCCCATATGTGTGTACGTGTACACGTGCACGTGTGCACATGTGTGTTTTACTGTTGCATCTCTAGGATCTGGTGTATCCATAGTAGATACAAAGTAAATATTTATTGAATGAATCAGCAAATGCAGGCCAGAAACAGAGAGGGTGGGCAGAAATATACCACACACACAAAAAAAGAAGCTGTTTTTGGCTGGGGGAGGAAGGAG
Organism: Vicugna pacos; assembly: GCF_048564905.1. Lineage (NCBI taxonomy): Eukaryota > Metazoa > Chordata > Mammalia > Artiodactyla > Camelidae > Vicugna > Vicugna pacos. The sequence continues at coordinate 22,773,479 of NC_133011.1, forward strand.
CACTGACCTCGAAATATTTCAGCCATTAAAGGAAGGAAACTGAACATGGAACACGGTAGATGTCCAGCTAAACTCAGTCCATTGCTCAATCCTTCCATCACTTTTGCAACCACTTGGAATCACTATTCTTGGTCCTTGCATCTGGCGTTTCAGTTCCACACTATTCGAACCACTGCCATGGCTGTGAACTTCCCTTACACCACAAACCCAGGAAATTCCTTTTGATTTAATCTCAAGAAAGTCACCCTCTTCTCTGGATGCAATTAATTTACCCACATTCTTCAAGTAATATGCAATCAGCAGTATGTATCTGTTTTCACATATGCCGATGACTTTAGGCAACAGTCTTACCCAAGGAGTTAGGGTATTTTGATTTATGGGATCTGAGACCAGAATTTTTCATTCATCACAATACTGAGAGCTGCTGCCACTTCCCGAGCGCCTCCTAGGCCACCACACTCTGCAGGACATTTACCAAAAACTATTCATTCCCCATACGTACCCTGAAAGATGATATTATTACCCCACTTTTATATGGCGTGGAGGAGACAAAACCCTGAAACAAGTGATTTGCATGAGATCCTACAGCTGGAGCAGCAGAGTCAAAGCTCAGAGTCAAAGCCCACAGTCCTCCCCAAGTTCAGCTGTCTTTTGACAGCAAGGGGTTTGTGTGCAGGCGGCTGTCCCAGGCTCACAGACCACCAAGCGCTTAGTAATGCTTCTTATGATGGAAGGGTATCCCAGACTTGTTTGCAGCAGGGCAGACTCTGGAGAATTAGTCTAATGCCCTTACATTAAGGCTCAGGAAAGAGAGCCCCAGAGGGTGCCCCTTCCCGGCATCTGCGCCCACCAGTTTCTGGGCTCTAGATCGCAAGCCCTTTCTGCTACACCAGAGCAAGGCAGGAAACAGCATCTCAACGATGATAAAACAGCATCAGCAGCCGCTGCCACCAACACCTATGCCCGGATTCAGCATGTGCCAGAGTCGGTCCCAAGTATTTTTCGCACATAACTCACTGAACTTCACAACAGCTCCACGGCTTATGAATTTTTTATTCTCTGGGTTTTACAGAGCAGAAAACTGAGGCAGTAAGTGGCCAACTAAATTAACGATCTAAGTTCACACAAACTGGTAAGTGGATGAGCCAGGATTTAAACCCTGGTTCACTTAAACCAGGGTCTTCACCATGTTTTGTCGTCTTTGGAGATAACGGGCCCCCTCTGCACCTCTGCTTCTACATTACGTGGAAGTGAAGGTTGTCGGCTGAGTGCAGGTCAAGAAGCATCCGGGAAAACGGCACAGCCTAAGTTTTCTCAGTCGTAGCAGAGAACCTCCACCTTACAGATTTACTGGCTAGCACACAGCACTCATGAATACGCTCCCAGTACCACTCAACAATGGCTCTCCATCAGGCAGTCGTCTCTGACTGGCATCACACAGCACAGCATCCCTTTTGCTCTATGGTAAGAACACAGTTAAAAGAATGTGACTTGTACTTACTGAGGTTTAGCCTATATAAAGGTGTATACAGCTAGTTCCCCATTAAAGATTATAGGACTCTGGAAAGCAATCTGTTACCCCACTTAACATCTCTCCTAGTTTTCAGCCATGTGCTACAGCTCCCAGACCAGTTAGTGGCTTGCAGGAAATGAGTTTTTTATAAGTTGTTGTCTGATTGACACCAGGAACTTTCCACCAGTTCTGAAACAACATCAACAATGGGGTGGGGGGGGGTCCCTCCACCTTTCCTGCTTCTGTTTGGAATCAAATATGTTAGAATCATTAATGTCTTAGCTGCAGAGAACCTCAGAATTAATACAAATCTCTGTAGTTCACGAGTACCTACAACTAAAAAGGGTATAGTGTCTGGATTCAGAAAAGCTGGGACCAGATGCCAGCTCTGCCCTGTTGGTACATAGGACCTTCCTTTTCAGAGCTGGACTAAGTTTTGGTTTGTTCATCTGTAAAATGGATACAATTCTTTACCTAGCGCTAGTGACATATGAGGGTCAAATAAAATAATAACAGGTGACAACGGTGGTTCAGTGGAGAAAATATTATAATAGAGTCAGATAATCTGATTTCAAGTTGCACGTCCTCCTGATCCACGTCAGTGTGTAAAGGGAGGTGATGGCATTTAACCTGAGTCTCATTTTCATCCTCTGCAAAAAATGATGCACACTGTTTTAAGAGTTGCTTTGGGGAGGAGAGAGACCAAAACCCACTTCTCCTCAGGCCAAGTCGATGCCATGTGGTCTCTGGCTGGCCTTGACTTTCATGCGCTGACGCAAACTAGAGCGCACACCCCGTCAAAGGGCCCCGCAGACGGCGGCACACAGAATTGCAAGCCGAACGCTGTCAAGCCCCCCAGCTTTCCTACCTAAGCCCTGAGCCCAGGTTTTTACATGGAGTCTCCCAATTGTTAGAGTTGGCAATTGATTCACTTTTTGAAAAGTACTGGATGGACGTAGAAAACCTGTCTGCAGGTTCCATGAGAATCACTGCACCGTCTAAGGAGAAATCCTGAACAACCCAGGGGATCGTGAATATCTTTGATAACTTGGTTTAAAACTACCCTCCAACTTAAGGAAAATGCCCCCACGCAAATCAACACACGGAAAAGTTTCCTGGAGCTACATAAACCCTTGAAAGCCCATCCATGCCCCCCCCCCCGGTTCAGACAGCATTTTTCCTGGGATTCTGACTCTTGCTAAAACAACCTGGAGCAGAAACACCAGACCAAAGGGCTCCCTAGTTTTATTCATAAAAATAAAGTCTCTGTTTGACAGTTGTCACAGTGATTTTCCAGTAAAATATTAAGAACTCAAAAAAAAAAAAAAGGAAGTCTCAGAGGACTGAAGAATAACTCTAGAACACTAGCAAGAGAGTCTCATAATTTAAGATTTCCATTTTAAAGCATTAACTAACTCATCGTGGAGCCTCCAATAACCCTGGTAAAATGTGTTTTTGTAACTGGATCATACGAGTTGAACTTCATTAGCCCAGGTTCCTTTTCTAGTAGGTGCAGAGGGTCTACGGAGACAGAAGGAAAAAACACCCCAGTGGACTCTAGAATCAGACGGTCCTCGCGTCAGAGCTGGGCCTTCACCCAGCAACTATTTCTCGTGAGCCTCAGCGTCCCACCCGTGAATGGTGCTAATACCAAGTACCATGCAAGGGCTGGTGGGGACAAATCACGTACGGCAAGTGCTTGGGCCAAAAAACATCTGTGATGACTGTCATTTTGCTGTTTTAACTACAAAGTGAGCTGGTTCATTTATGTTTTGTCCATTATAGCTTGTACTGCAGAAACTTCTATTATTATTTTACATTTATTTAGGTCACCATGAATAGATAATACAGTCAGGGAGTTCAAAAGGTATCAAAGTATAGTCGGGGGAAAACTTCCTTTCTACCTCTGTCTCTCATCTTCCAGGAGGGCCCCTTCCCGTCATAGATGATCACTACCATTCAACACTTGAATATTAGAAAAAATGTCTCATCTCCCCTCCAACCAATCCTGGAGACGATTAGCACTTTATATTCCATACGCAGACTTGTTTTCACTCACTGTTTCATGGAGATTTCTACATACGACTACATGACGATAGTCAATACCATTTTCTGTGATGACACAGTACTCCATGGTATGAATGAAGCATTTACATATTTATTTAGACATACATTGAATAGGTTGTTTCCCATCTTCTGTTGTTAAAAACAAAATTATAGTAAAAAAAAAATTGTAGTTAAGTTACTGAATTTCTTCCTGCCTCCATTGTCATATTGAGAAATGGAGACAGTATTAGTCCTACCTCACAGAGTTGTTTTAAGAATGAAATGAATTTAAAATATGTAAAATCTTTAGTTCCTGAAACCGGGTAAGGGCTCAGCAAGCGTGAGTATTATTAATTACATATAGGTCATCTCATACCCACGTAAGTATATCTGTAGAATAAATTCCGTAGTGGAACTACCAGAAGAACATTTAAAAAGAAATGGGGAAGCGGAGGAGGGTATAGCTCAGAGGCAGAGTGCAAGCCTAGAATACACAAGGTCCTGGATTCAATCCCCAGTACCTCCATTAAAATAAATAAATAAACCTAATTACCTTCCTCCCAAAACAAAACAAAATTGAAACACAACAAGAAATGGGGAAGGGATGTTAATGATGAAAATCCCAGAAGATTGGGAAAAACAACATGAGAAATGAGGTGTCCGATGACTTCGTGTGGGGAGGGAAAGGCCAAAGGTCATAACAGGGACTTCAGAAGTTTAAAAGTCCTTTCTGGTGAGAGTGGCTTCTGGGTTGCTCTGGGAAAGTAACCTCACCTCCCAGATTCTAAAACTCATCTCCAGTGTTCTAACACTCCTCTCCGCTGTTCTAATAAACCACCAAAATGTCCTGGAAACACCCAATTCTTGGCAGCCAAACTACATTTTCCAGATTACCTCTCAATCCTAGAAGAACCGTCCAAAACTTGGCCAACATCACAAGTCCCCATTTTCAGTACCAGAAAATGAGGTCATAGGAGATTCGTGGCTCTGGTCCATAGAGGGCAGTTCGAGAAAAGGACATGGAGAAAGAGTGGGTCAAAGTAAGACACCGGCCAATGTTTGCAGGCTCGGCAACGGCAAGGCATGTCGTACACACCAGCACTGGGTCCACGTCTGCCTGCCCCGAAGGCACACTGAGTCCTAACAAAGGGAGGGAGAGGCTGGTGAGAATATCAAGTTCTAGGAGATACAGACAGGCTTAAGTGCTAGTGAAGGCAAACCCTTGAGCAGGAGAAGCTCAAAGAAAAATAAATTGGAGCAATCTTCGCCCCTCAGTGTTTTCATCTGCCTGTCAAAAGACAGATGTTAGGATCTGGAGCTGGCAAGATCCCTGTATATTTTCAGACTTGTTGGCCTACTCTCCACCTCCCCGCCCTGCCGCCAACCTCTACCTCTCACCAAATCTCAGCAAAATAACAAGGAAAGAACAGTACTTGGACCACTAGTTGGAAAAAATTCCAACTGCAGCTGCTGACAAAGAAAACTAACATAAATTCTGCTTGAATGCATTACACTGATCTCCCAAAATTCATCTCACCTACTTAAAGGGAGAAGCTTTAGAGCAGTTACTCTGACATGAGCATTCAGGACTATCGGGAGTATATTTATGGAGCACATCAGTTGACAAGGCGCCTTCCATCACCTTGGGCTGAAGGTATCAGTTTTCAGGAGCAACAGAGGGGCCCCCCGCCTGTTCTCACTGGCTCATGGACCCTCATGAAAGTTTTAAGAACTCTCTCAGCTCTCATCTCACTTTTTCTCACCCTATCCCATCTCAGTTTCCTTTGTTGCTAGAAGCTACTTCCGCAGCCAACTCTCATGGTGCCAAGCTTTACAATAACAGCCCAATGGAAGGGCCACCTTGATGAAAGATTTCTGTGGCGTAACTCAGTTCCGACCAGTGACATGATACTGGGAGGACAACGGCAGAGAAGAGGAGAGAGGAGGGGTAAGGAAAAGTGAGAGCCAGAAAGATGCAAGAAAGAAAACTTACACACAACAGAGGAAAGACTTAACTGTCCAGTGATGGCTATTCCTCATCTTCAACATAGCAGCCACTCACCACAAGGAAGTGTTAACGCTCAGAAGTCCCCTCCCCAGAGAGCCCTGATATCACCCGACATTACAAGTACACTCCATTTGCAGACTGACTGGCCTATCATCCAGGAAGGAGACCGCAGAGGGGTGTGAATTGAGCCTGTCCCATTCATACTCTATCCCCAGTGGCTCGAAGAGTCCCAGGAATAATGCAGGTGCCCATGAAATTGTTCTGCCATAAACAGTAATGAATGAATAGCTGGAATCAGGCAACAGCTAATTTTTTTTTCATTTAAAAAACTGCCTATGGAGGTCGGGGGAGGGTATAGCTCAGTGGTAGAGCAAGTGCTTAGCATGCACGAGGTCCTGAGTTCAATCCCCAGTATCTCCATTAAATAAATAAATAAACCTAATTATCTCCTTCCCCTAAAACAAAAATCTGTCTATAAAATGAGGTCTCTATAAATCAAAATCCATCTCCCACTACCATATTGTGATGTGGAGAGGAGGAAAAAAAAAAGGTCTGAGCAAATACTGGGTCCGAGTCAGCATCCTGGCCTTTTTTTTTCTTCATTAAGTTATAGTCATTTTACAATGTTGTGTCAATTTCCAGTGTAGAGCACAATGTTTCAGTTATACATGAACATATAGTATATCCATTGTCACATTCTTTTTCACTGTGAGCTACCACAAGATCCTGTATGTATTTCCCTGTGCTACACAGTATAATGTTGTTTATCTATTCTATATATATGCCCATCAGCCCTTTCATATGCAATATTTCGCTTAATTGCCAGGACTCTCTGAGATCAGCATTATTCATACTATTTCAGACCAGGTAAATAAAGTGAGGTTTTGAGAGGCAAAGACCACTTACCCTAAATCCCACATGTGGAAGGGGATCGTTGTCTGACTCCAGAACTCCCTGCACCTCCTACCTCCCACTTCTCCCCCTTTTTTGGCTCATAAGGCTCTCATTTGCGTTTCAAAGGATCAGGCTTCCGTCTGCCATGCTTCCAAGACACGCAGTTAATGTTCACTTAAGGACAAATTCCCAACTTCATCTTTGATCTCACTGTTTCAAGGAACCCTTTTCATCACTTTAGAAATGGGAAGAGTCTGTTTTTATAAATGATTCTGGAAAGGAGGCTATTTGCCGCCATCAGAGTACCAGACAGGATGGGAGAACGTCAGACGCAGTTGGCCCTGGTGCGAGGGGAGATGCTCACAGATGCAGCCGCAGGAGCACAGGGTACCGTGCTTCAAAGACTGGCTCTGTCTCCGTGCTTCTCCTTCACACAAGAACTGCCATCATGAACGTGTTTCTTTCTTTAAAGCGCCTCGTTATCATTTACTGATAAAGGAAAACTCACAGACGGAGGCTTCCAAAAGCTCTCATCAAAAGCAGGGAAACTTTACTGAAGTGTGTGCCAGATGCTGGTTTTAATTCCAAAGCAACTCTGCAATCATCAAGAGTTAAGAAGGCATGCTGGAAGCTTCCACAGCACATGGAAGACATATCAGTGTTTCCCCTGGGCCAAGGTCTATTCCTGAAAAATCACTGTGGCCATCCAGTATGCCAGAGGTATCCAAAGTCACGTCGGGAGTGACCCTGATCGTGGGAAGCAAGTATGTGTAAAATTCGGGGTGGGTAAGCGGCTGGTGGCTACAGGTTCAGTCCTGAGTCCTTCACTAGCACACCGGTGGGGGTGGGAGTGGGGCGCACAACATCCTTCAGAGCTGTGGGCCTCCGGAGGCCAGAGAACAGATTCCTACAAGGCCACCTGACAAGGCAGTCTTCTGTGGAAGGCCTGAGGCCAGCTGGAGAGCTCTAGCACTGGTGGTAGCACAGGGCAATTAAGAGCAGGGCTGTAGGATAGAGACACCCGGTTGAAATCCCAGGTCTGTGTGCCACCAGTGCTACACCTGCGGCTGTGTACATCACTTCCCTATCAGCTCCCGCATCTTTAAAACGGGGGTGATAATAATTACTACCTCCCAAGGCAGCCTGTAAGAATGATGTATGTAAACTGCCCAACCTAATGGGCATCCAATCTAACATCAACCAAAAAAAGATAATTATTATCAGGCACTCAATCTAACATTAACCCAAAAATAATTATTATTTTTCTCACAAAAATGTTATCCTAGGAGCTATTTTTTTTTAACTCACCCTTATTGCTCTAACTTTAATTACACCCAAAATTAAAGCCTTTGCCTAAATGTGATGTGCAGAGTGGTGGCCTGATTCTTTCTATCATCACTAAGAAAGTACCTGACCCTGGTTCTCACTCTTGTCTCTAAAATTACCCTGGCCCTTGGTCTTGTCTCTAAAATTAAGTGAATGAGAATATCCAGGTTGTAGAGTGAAGGAAGTGCCGGCTACTTCTGTGCGCTCGCTGGTTTGAGGCAGACCCTGCTCTGACCTGAGCTGGGCTTTACCCACCTCAGAAGAGAGGAGCAGGGCAGACGAGCTATTCACTTAGCCTCAAAGCGAAGCGGGGGGAACACCTGACAGTAGACAGGACGCGGCACTCAGAAAGGAGTGGCGGCTGGACTTGGAGTCAGAAGTCAGGAGGCTGTGACCTTATAACCTGAAACCCACTAGCCATATATGGGGCTGCCAGCTTTAGCAACTAAGAGTACAGGATGCCCAGTTAAATGTGAATCTCAGTAAACAATGTGGTTTACAGTTTAGGGAGACCCACTGATTTTTAGAGTATTAGTATAACCCACTAAGTTTTTAGTGTAAGTGTATCCAATGACTTTATGCTCCATGCTAAAAACAGTCATTGTTCGGCTGAAATTTAAATTTAACTAGCCATTCTGCATCTTACCTAGTAATTCTAGCCACACAAGGATCTTAAATCTACCTGATATAGTAGAAAAACAAAAACACAAAAAACATGGATTTTGGAGTTAAATAGATCTGTGTGTGAATCCCAGCTCGACCACAAACTAAACGAGTCACCCTGACAGGTTATCTAAACTACCGGACATTCACTTTCCGTATCTGTAAGCAGCAGTGATGACACCTCACAGGGCTGTTCTGTAGGGCACACGACATAAAGATAATGGTAATAACCACTAATATCGTTGCTGTTTCATTTGGTAAGTGTTCAACCAGTGTTCGTCTTCTTTGCTCTTTGAGCTTCAAGTCTTTCCCATCGTAAAATGGGATTAAAGGTGTTGATAAGAGACTTCAAATAAATCTTCTGGTAAGAATCATACTCTAGCTTTTCTCCCACAGATCTCCAGGGAAATTTCAAAAACTTATTTTGGGGGGCTTGGCAACATTCCCCTTTTCCCACTCAAAAAAAAAGTAATTTTTGGCCCGCCTGGCTGTGATAAATGTATTTGATGGGAAACTGTCTTGAGTTTCTTCTCAAGTTCTCATACTCTCCCCCTCACATCCCCTAAACCAATATTTCTCTAAAATATGGCTTGAGGACATCAGCCTAAGAGCCACCAGTGGTTGCAAAGGACTTTCCTGGGCCCCAACCACAGTCCTACCAAATTAGAAGTTTCCAGGATGGGACCCAGAAAGCATCCTCCCTAACGACCTTCTTGGGTGATTCTTAAGCACACTGAGGTTTGGACACCATCACCCTAAAACCTCAACCCCACGCCTAACCTGCAAACTCACCTCCCAGAGTTAATGTCCTCAAGGAAAATTAACGGGCCCTGAAAATTCCATGAAGGAGAGCGATGGCACATTCTGGAATGACACAGCAATGGACATTTCAAAGTTTTTACAGGAGGAGCAGATCAGCTCATCTAACACTCTGTTTTGGAGCATTTGTGTCAAATTGACATTCCAATTTCAAGACCGTACATAAAACCCCATTCAATTATTTAGCACTGTACAGATTTTACATAACTCTTGAAGTTACTGACTCAATTCATTTTCCTTCGAACTACGAGACAGATTAATCTAAAATGAATTAAGACAGGCGACCAGAAGTAATGTTACCACGGTCAGTTAACAGTCTTTAAACTGTTGGATCAGTAAGCTGCTTAGGGGCCTGGAGAGAACCAGATACCACATCTGCTCGACAGTCATATGCTTTCAAACCAAGGATTGAGAAACTGCTCATCCACAATGGCAAAAACTCGAGAGAGGGGGGCAATGTTTAATCCAGGCCTTTGCTCTTACCAATAAGTACCACTGCCTCTCCCCAAGAAGAGAAATGATGAAGAGGACGCAGGTACCAGTATTTCAAATGGTTTCAAAAGGCGTAAATGTCGCCCCACTCCTATAATGTAACACTTCCAATAATTTGAAAACAATTATTTCTAAAATACCCTAAATTATCCCTGACATCAGGCTGCTTAGAGTCCAGCAGAGAATGAAAACAAAGGAGCAATTATAAGATATGCCAAGGAGTATTACAACGAGGGAGTTCAGGTGTCAAAAGGGACATCAAAGCCAGATGCTGGGGAATCGGAATATCATGGAAGACTTCCCGGAGAAGGTGACATTCAAACCAACAAAGAGGGAAAAGTAGGTGTCATGGCTTGAAATGAGTCCCCTCAAAAGATGTTGAAGTCCTAATTCTAATTCTTCAGAATGTGATCTTTTCAGAAATAAGGAAGGAGAATATAGCTCAGTGGTGGTGTGCATGCCTAGCATGCATGAGGTCCTCGGTTCAATCCCCAGTACCTTCATTAAATGAATAAATAAACCTAATTACCCCTGCCAAAAAATTTTGTAAAGTAAATAAACAAACAGAAGTAAGGCTGGAGATAAAATTTGTTAAAATGAGATCATACTGGAGAATGATCCAATATGACTAAAAACCTTATAAGAGGAAAAGAGACACAGAGAGGAGAACGCCGAGTGAAGGCAGAGAGACCCAAGGTAGAAGAAAGACAGCCATGAGAAAGTGGAGATAAAATTGGATTTAGACTTCCACAAGCCAAGGGTATCTGGGGATACTAGACCCTGGAAGAGACAAGAAAAGGAGTCTAGAGGCTTCAGAGGAACACGGCCCTGCCAACAGCTTACCTTTGGACTTCCAGCCTCCAGGTCTGCATGAGAACAAATTTCCGTTGTTTAAAGCTACCCAGTGTGTGATACTTGACAAACCTAGAAAACTAACAGGATGGGAGTGAGCGGACGGGGGAGGATGGGCTCCTGGCCAGGGCAACGGCAAGTGCAAGACATGGAGGTGAAGGAGGAGATGGCGTTGGTTGCAAGGAGCCCCAGGAATTCAGCTTGGAGGGGAGACCAGAAGGCAAGACGTGGCTGGAGGACGTGGCTGGAAGGCAGTAAATGCCACCTTCGGCTCTGTGTCACACCAGCCAGAAGGCCCCACTCTCAGGAGTTAAACCCAACCTCCAGGAGGGTGTACAAGAAACACGGAAATGTTCCCAGTAAAAATTAACCAACAACTAAAGCAACATGTTGGAAGTGTGCTCTCAAAAATTATCAGTATTGACTGCTGGTTAAGAAAACAAAAAGTTTTCACAACATCGTAAAATGACTATAACTCAACAAAAAAAAGTTAAAAAAATTTTTCAATGTAATCACAAAACCTAGAATTAGTGACTAGAAGGGACAGGACAGCCTCTCAAGGTTCTGTTTCTTTTTTTCCCTCTCCTTTTGTTTGGGGGGGGCGGTAATTAAGGTTTTTTCTTTTAATTTAGTTTTTTTTTTTTTTAATGGAGGTACTGGGGATTGAACCCAGGACCTCATGCATGCTAAGCACACACTACCACTGAGTTATACCCTCCCTGACTTCAAGGTTCTGTTTCTTGTTCTGGGTTCTGGTTACAAAGAGGAGTTCACTTTGTGAAGAATAATCGAGCTGCATGCCTGTGACGTGCGGACTTCTGCAGGCATAGTACGTTTATAAAATTTCCAATGAAAGAGGGAAAATGCATCAGTTAGCATCCTTTTCCCCTAGATGGACTGGTGCAGTTGTATTTATAAGGATAAGATGTCCATCATCTTGAACTTAAATTACTTCTATCCAGTTGTTTCCTTGAATCAGAATCTGATCACCTTAGGATGCATTTTAATCCTCTAAGACATTACTAAGTAAAGTCGATTCCATTCTCCCTACATTATTAGCCTCTCTTTTGTAGGCTAATTAAAGAGCATGTCTTGGCTGGCCTGGGTTAATAGTAGAACACTGCTTCCTATTTAAACAACAGATCTCATTTTCGAAAGGTTTTTGTCTCTTGCAAAACCTCAGGTTTTATATGCAACGGAAGAGTTATTTGATGCTTGTTTTTACCTGAGTTGCTAAAGAAAACAGTAATGAAGCCAAAACTGGGTACTCAAGAAAGCTGGGGTCAGGGTGCAGGCAAAGAGTCAGGATTCTGCCCCATCCCCGATTCACCTGGTTGACGTGCAAACTCTCACCATTGCTTTAGAAAGTAGACGAAATATACTAAAACTAGGCCTGCAGTTTAATGAACAAAACAGGTATCAGATAGAAAACCACCTAATTGGAAGATTACATTTCTAGTTATAACCCCAAAATGTCTTTTGTAAATTACCAACACAACTCAAATCTGCACAGTCTTAATTTAAAGCAGCATAATTCGAGATCGCGAGGAGACTAATTGCCGGCTAAGCGGCTGTTTCCAACCATAATTGGCTTCACACAACCCTGCACACAATCGTGTATACACATGCCTAAACCACCGGACGTGGAGGCCTCTGGCCTAAGCACAGGGCTGCCAAAAGACTCTTTGGAAGCACACAACAAAAGGAATGATCGCTCGCACAGGATTTTCCATGCACTAGCTCAGAGCAATTTCACTTTCCAGAATGCGTCCCTGAAATGTCAAGGAGGGAATTAGAGCTGTTCATCGCACAAGGAATTTTTCTCTCTTGCAACTAATTTCCACGTTTCTTAGAAATTCTCAGCAACTTATAGCAGAACATTGTGGTACATACATATACCAAAAAAGACAAACTGGTTGACTAGTATCCCCCTCAATGCATAGGTTTCACCCTCATACCATAGAATGCGCGCTTATTTGGAATCAGAGTCTTTGTGGATGTAATTAGCTAAGATGGGACAAGTTCATACTGGAACAGGGTGGACCCCTAATCCAATCTGACTGGTATCCTTATAAGAAGAGGAAATTTGAACACACACACACACACACACACACACAGAGAACACCATGTGAAGATTAAAGCAAAGATTGGGGTAATGCTCCTATAAGCCAAGGAACACCAAAGATTGCCAGCAAACCACCAGAAGCTAGGTAAGAGGTATGGGACTGATTCTAACAGCCCCCAGAAGGAACCCTGCTGACACCTCAATCTTGGACTTCTGGCCTCCAGAACTGTGAGGTTTATGTTGTTCGAGCCATCAAGTTTATGCATGTCGCTGTGGGAGCCCCAGCAAACTAATACAATGTACGTATACAGAATTTTTAACTAAAAGCCTTGCCGTGCCCCTGTGTCCCATTTGTGCATGTACAGTCACCCACCAGTAAATAACCATAGAGTACTAACCCCTTGGGTGTTTGACTTGCAACAGTTGTGAGTATCCGAGGTTAATCACAGGACTGGGGAAATTCTGACTCACAATCTCAAAAGGCTGTAGTTCCAAATTTTGTCACACAGCCCTGAATTCACTTCAGCTCTGGGAAACCTCAAATCGCAACGAGAAACACGATCTGGTTTCCTCTCTCTTCTTTCCAATACAGGTGCAGGTATAATTTAATAATAGTGCCCTGCTTCCCGAGTGCAATTAAAAATGGCCTTCATTACTCCTCTGAATGAGTGTGTTTTATAATGCTGCAATCTATGGTTCAATAAAAAAGCAACTCCTGCACCTTTCATGGCGAAGTTGTAAAAAAGTGATCAATGTGCTTTGGGTAGCTCCAGAGGCAGAGGGAAAAAATAAAAATAAAAAACCCCAAAATTAATATACATGAAATAACCTCGTTTAATGTGAGTTGCTTAAGAAATCCAGGTTTCTTCATTTCTGAAACCCGACCTAAAATTAATTTCTCTAACTTTAATTAATTCCTTTCCCTTTCATTTAGGAAAGAGTAAGGTGAGGCAGTACCAAAAAAGGAGGTGGAAATGGAAGAAATAGATTGAGACTACTATACAGAAGGGGATCAAAGTCTTGAGGACATGTAACACTAAGGAGTTCTCCAAAGTGCTACACTCAAAAAAAGTGTGTGTGTGTGTGTGTGTGTGTGTGTGTGTGTGTGTGTGTGTGTGTGTGTGTGTGTGTTTGGAGAGAGAGAGAGAGAGGAAGAAAGAAGATGAATCCGAGACATGCTTGTCAGAACAGGAATAGTGAATAATATGACTAAGCCAGCATTAAACTGTCAGTAGAACCATAAGTAAATGGTGGGTTTAGGTTCTACTGCAGAAAAGATGCATTTCCCATGATTATTCATCTCTCATCATCTGGATCCAGGAAAGGCATCCTTACATCTCCATAGAGATGGAATGGTTTCTCCCAGGCCTTGAGGTGCCCGGAGTCTTTATTCCCACCTCCACACCCCATCCCCAAGCATTCTATTTTTTTTAACTTTTTTTTTTTTTTAGTTATAGTCAGTTTACAATGTTGTGTCAATTTCCAGTGTAGAGCACAATTTTTCAGTTATACATGAACATACATATATTCATTGTCACATTCTTCTTCACTGTGAGCTACCACAAGATCTTGTATATATTTCCCTGTGCTATACAGTATAATCTTGTTTATCTATTCTACATATGCCTGTCTGCATCTACAAGTTTTGAACTCCCAGTCTGTCCCTTTCCACCCCCCACCCCCTCAGCAACCACAAGTTTGTATTCTATGTCTATGAGTCTGTTTCTGTTTTGTATTTTATGTTCTTTTTTTTAGATTCCACATATGAGCGATCTCATATGGTATTTTTCTTTCTCTTTCTGGCTTACTTCACTTAGAATGACATTCTCCAGGGACATCCATGTTGCTGCAAATGGCATTATTTGTCATTTTTTATGGATGAATAGTATTCTATCGTATAAATATCATCTATTCTTTATCCAGTCATCTGTTGATGGACATTTAGGCTGTTTCCATGTCTTGGCTATTGTAAATAGTGCTGCTATGAACATTGAGGTGCAGTTGTCTTTTTGAAGTAGGGTTCCTTCTGGATATATGCCCAGGAGTGGGATTCCTACTCTTTTGAGAAATCTCCATACTATTACCCACAGTGGCTGCACAAAACTGCATTCCCACCAGCAGTGTAGGAGGGTTCCCTTTTCTCCACAGCCTCTCCAGCATTTGTCATTTGTAAACTTTTGATTGATGGTCATTCTGGCTGGTGTGAGGTGATACCTCATTGTAGTTTTGATTTGCATTTCTCTGATAATTAGTGATATTGAGCATTTTTTCATGTGCCTATTGATCATGAAATTTATATGAAACCGCAAAAGACCTAGAATTGCTAAAGCATAACTGAAGAAAAAGAAAGAGGCTGGAGGAATAACTCTCCCAGACTTCAGACAATACTATAGAGCTACAGTCATCAAGACAGCATGGTATTGGTACAAAAGCAGACATATGGACCAATGGAACAGAATAAAGAGCTCAGAAATGAACCCATAAACTTTTGGTCAACTCATCTTCAACAAAGAAGGCAAGAATATACAATAGAATAAAGACACTCTCTTTAGCAAATGGTGTTGGGAAAACTTGACAGCAGCATGTAAAGCAGTGAAGCTAGAACACTCCCTTACACCATACACAAAAATAAACTCAAAATGGATCAAAGACTTAAACATAAGACAAGATACAATAAACCTCCTGTTAGAAAATATAGGCAAAACATTATCTGACATACATCTCAAAAATGTTCTCCTAGGGCAGTCTACCCAAGCAATAGAAATAAAGCAAGAATAAACAAATGGGACCTAATTAAATTTGCAAGTTTCTGCAAAGCAAGGGAAACCATAAACAAAACAAAATGACAACCTACAGAATGGAAGAAAATTTTGCAGAAGATGAAACTGACAAAGGCTTGAACTCCAGAATATATAAGCATCTCATATGACTTAATAAGAAAAAAAGACAAACAACCCAATCCAAAAATGGGCAGAAGACCTAAACAAGCAATTTTCCAAGGAAGAAACCCAAGCATTCTTAACACGGTGAACTGAAGAGACCGAAGATTTCTGTGTGCCAAGTACTATTTTAAATACTGGCTCTGCACTCAATATTGTTAACGTCCCCCTTTTATAGCTGCAAAGGTCAAACAGCTGCCCCAGATGACTTACCCTATTAGTAAGCAACACAGCCAGGACTGGAACCCAGGCATCCAGGTTCCAGATTCTGCCATCTTCACCACCACCAACACTGCTTTCTAATAAGAGTGGTTAAATAAATAATCAAAAGCCATACATCCAATGCACGAAGGATGCTTTTTACAGTCTCGTGTTTCAAATCTCTGACTAGCCCAACATGGAAAAGATATTGCAACAAAGCCAGCCAGTCAGCCCTGATTATCAATTTGAGGGATTGTTCACAGCCTTCATCAGGACGTACTATTTTAATGCTCTTCCAATGGCCTCTGGGGGAAAAATTTGTTGTGTTTTTTATAAAAGAAGAGAACCTAAAATCTGTACTTGGGGCTTTATTTATTATCCTTACCAAAATGCTTGTCTGGTGAGAATTTTAATAAAATTTCATTTAGAGATGGCCAACAGACACAATCATCTGGTCAGTTCCTACAGCTACAAAAAATGTTAGACATTTCACTCTATTAGCATTCACTCTGATGCCATCAGAGATTCTATTTACAAATCCCCCTCCACCCCTAGAAAGAGACAGCTCGTGGTCTTTTCTCTACACATCTTTGCTTTTAACTTTTGCGCTACACTTCGATCCAGACCTAGGTATTGACGCAGGTGTCCGAGGCAGAGGTGGTTTTGAAAGCACTGAGTGAAATCAGAACTGGTTTAATTGTGTTGTCTAAGACACACACACTACAGATGCTGTGATGATCCTTTATAAAACAATGCTCAGTGTATGATCTGATCAAAGATGCAAACATAGAGCTTTCTGAAATAGTCGGCTACCCAGCATTACAGAAGGGCACGAGTGCAAGCTAACCCTTGCTGTCATAGTCTTCTTTTATTAAAATGCAGCATGTGCCCTTCGGTATTAGGCACAGTCTGGGGTTAGTTTAGGACTCTACCCGATGGAATAGTGTTATATTATGGGTTAGCATGGCTGAGGGGAAAGAGACCTGGATTTGTTATCTTACTGACCGTCTAACAAGTCGCTCAGCCACCCTCCACCACAGCTCCCTTGCCTTTAAAACCAGGATGAGAATACCCACCCTTCTTCCGACTTGAAGGGGTGGTTCCACAGATCAAATAAAAAGATATATGTAAAAAGTACTTTGCAAAATGCTCAGTATAGACAAAGTTATTACTGAGCCCTGTGGGGAAGACAGAGTTAAACCAGATCTACATCTTTTAACGCAGCCTAACTTTTCAGTGATAAACTGCTGTACATTTTACAGCTTCCAGTATATTTTTGTATGTTAGAATAATATTTATGAGTTCATTTCAAAGCTTTCTAATTTCAGTTAGACTCGGTGGAAAGCTTACACATTAAAATTTCTCTATAGATCATTTATTGCACAAATATGCACTTCTGTTAAAAATTTTTTTAAAAGAAGGAGGCTTTAATTGGTAAGGGCTGCCTAACTATTTACTTTGGGTAGCTACTGTGAACATATTTTTCATACAGTGGGCAGTTAATAATGTATTATAAAGGTTTTGTTATGTCCACTAAAATATGTGATCTTCAGGTGTCTCTCCCCAAAGTCTTATGAAACTGCTTCCAACAGAAAATCTTCATTGGGTTAAAGTCATTTGGTAGCTAAGTTATAAGATATATGTATTTAATCTCTCTTTTGGATTAAACATTTAGCTAATAATTGTCAGGAGGGTTTTGACATTAAAAATTTATGACTCAAATAAAATTTCTCTGTAGAAGTTCAGGTACTGAGATATGAACACAGTAAAATGGACACTTTTGGAGGATGGCCAATTTTAAGAGCACAGAAATTGTCACCCTGGGTCAGACCAGAAGTCTATAGTTTCTTCCAGACTGTATGTCTGACAAGGGCATCCAAACATAACTCTGGACAAAAGAATTGTTTAACGATGTACTCAGAGGTTGGAGTGCTATCCAAACGTTGCCTGAATGTTGAGAAGCCATCACTGCGCTTTGCCTCCATCATTCCTGAACACATATCGTGACATTTCAGACAGTACAGGTGCCGGGGATAATGAGCTTGAGATGCTTGTTATCCTCTGGGCAGACACTCCATTTCCCTTTGTTTGAACTCAAACTGCCTCCTTCCAGCTTAAAAGTTTCCATCGTTCTGGGATTTGCTGAGCAAGCCCAGGTTGCACCTGCCCACACCCTACACAGCTCCCTGCAACCTATAGCTCTCAGGTCCACACCTTTTTGCTCTTTACTTTATCTGGAAACCACCTTGTCCTCTTGATCACTTTAAGTTGCCCTGATCAATCTATTTTAATGAGTGTAGAGAGAGATTGGGGTTTTCCATCTGAAATGAAATGGAAACTTGGCTGAAAACCAAGAGTTTTCATCACCCTCCTGACTCATGAAATTCTGGGGAAACTGACCATCAGTGAAACCTCTGTCACGACTTTCTCATTAGGTACAGGTTATGTTACCTAAGGTCAATAACGTGTTCACTATCTGTGAAGCTGATAGATATGAATATATAATGGAGGGAAAAGAATAGGGAAGGGATATGGAAAAAAAGGATATCTTCTTAATTTCCCTTAAGATTAGCTCCCAAGGTCAACCCAATAATGTCTCTAATTGTTGCTCATTATTTCAATAATTCCAGAGATTTACTACTTTCTGGAATGCAGCTGTGCAGATTAAAAGAAACAACCAATTACTTTTCATGACGGAAAGAGTGTCCTAACGTTTATGGAGGTAAACGCCTTGGGAAAAGGGTGAAGGTCAAGTATTTTGAACCCTGGATCATTCATAGCATAAGGCTCGGAACCCAGGCATATCTTAACATGTGAGAACTGTATCAAAAGTCAAAAGTCAAATGAATGAAGGGTAGGAAAAGAGGGGCAGGTGGGTCGGGGATTTAAGTCTGTTGCTTCCATCTGGTGTCAGAAACCAAGTCAGAAGCCTCACAAAATTTCAGGGCAGGGTCCCATTTTTTTTTCCCTGGAAAATAACCAAATGTTACATAAGCATTGAAAATGTTTCATGAAAAAGCAAAACAGTTTCACTACTTAGGATGAATTAGGGTTGGCTTGGCTTTTGTGATTAGCCAGGAAAAAGGAAGTTTGCAGAGAATAAGGTAAAGAAGGACAATTTTACTTAAGAGCAATTTTCAAACACTTCAACTACAAAAACAAAACAGTGGGCTAATTATAAATAACTCAGGAACTCTTATTAAGAAGGAATGTTCCTTATCCAGTCATCAGTCGATATTGTGGTATATTTATACAATGGAATACTACTCAGCCATAAAAAATAATAAAATAATGCCATTTGCAGCAACATGGATGGACTTGGAGGATGTCATTCTAAGTGAAGTAAGCCAGAAACAGAAAGAAAATGCCATATGATATCACTTCTATGTGGAATATTAAAAAAAACGACAAAAACTGATTTACAAAACAGAAACAGACTCACAGACATAGAAAACAAACTTATGGTTACCAGAAGGGGAAGGGGGTGGAAAGGGATAAATTGAGAGTTCAAGATTTGCAAATACAAACTACTATATATAAAATAGATAAACAACAAGTTTATACTGTATAGCACAGATGAGATATATTCAATATTTTGTAGTAACTTATGGTGAAAAGAATGTGAAAACAAATATATGTACGTTCCTATATGAGTGAAGCATTGTGCTGTACACCAGAAATTGACAGAGCACTGTAAACTAACTATACTTCAATAAAAATATATTTTAAAAAAAGGAGGAATGTTCCTGACCATTGGCAATTAAGTATGGGGCTGCCATAATCCACACCATGGGAAATCAGCAGCCAGTACACCTTCCCCGACTCTGGTTTAGAAGAAAGCTCAGTCAGCAGAAGGCGAGCTTCAAAATAGGAAAACCTTGACTCTCTGGATCATCTGAGATGCAAGAAGTAGACTGATATAAATGTGAACAGAATCCCAGGCTACAGCGGAAATACAGTGATGGTCAATTAAATCCTCAGCCTTCAAAAAACATGAATAAGCCCAAGTCCAGAGGCAGAGCGGTACCTAACAATCCATCGCCCCACCCCTGCCCCAATCACTTCCTTTTTTTTTTTTTTTGGTCTCTTTCAGAGACAAAAGATTAAAACACAAGAGTTAGAAGAAAAAAAAAAACTAAAAAGGAAAAAAGTGATGGTAAAATTGAAAGAAAAAATGGCTGTGGCGTAAGTCATACGTATGTCCAGCAGCTTATGAGAAGCGAGACTTGAGCAAAGAAACAGAGCAGCTCGTCAGCGGTAATGTCAGCTCCGGAATTAGCAGTGACATCTCTTCCTTTCTGCCTGCACATCTGTTCATCGTCCCAATTCAGCTCCACACCAGGTACCAAGTACTAAACTTGTGCCAGATGCTGGGAACACGGATATCTGACGTGGTCTTCCCTTCACTGGACCCGAGGTCCAGCATGGAAGTCGCTCCTTTCCCTCCCTCTTCTCTCCAGTCTACCCCGCCTTATCTTTTGGATGCCTCATTGGCAGATGACAAGGTAGATGAATTTTCCAAATAAAAACAGGCATGTTTACACTGAAAAAGATAAACCAGAAAAAAAAAACAGAATAGATCCAGAAAGGTGAGAATGTGTGAGTGCTCTAAGGTAATATCCTATTTAACTGCCAAGGTTTTCTTGACAGTGCTTTGTCGTCAACCTTTCTAGGATGGCTGACTGCTTAAGAATTGGTTAGAAACAACAAAGTGAAAGCGCCTAGAGTCTACAGATAAAAAATGTGTTTGATACTAAAGTACAACTGTTTTCCAAAAGGCAGCCTTTCCTCCAGACCCAAAGGAAGCTTCCACCTCATACATCCATTCATCTAGCCATTTGTTTGTCATTCATTGTCCATTCATCTAACCATTATCTATGGTAACCCTACTATATTTCAGGCAATGCGCAGGCTCCAGAGATAAAAAAGGCTTTGAAGAAAGGAAGGAAAGAAGGAAGGAAGGGAGGGAGGAAGGGAAGAAGGAAAGAAGGAAGGAAGGGAGGGAGGGAGGAAGAAGAAAAGAAAAGAGAAAAGAAAAGAAAAGCTTCTGTCTTCATGGTACTTGTAGTTTAGTAGAGGAAGAAAGACGCTATTCAAATAATCATACAAATACAGAATTTATATACCGTGATAAACGCTATAAATGAGCAGCCCAGGACACTAGGCAGCATGTATCAGGGTAACTGATCTAACGTGAGGGACCAAGGAAGGCTTCAGAAGAACAGAAGAACGGGGGCAGGCTTGGAGAATAGAGAAAGTCTCACCAGAAGACTGGTGACAAGGAGCCGGAGTCAGAGGGGAACCAGATCCCACGAGGCGTGTCCTGGTGGGACATAAGGAGACTTTCTTTCGTCTGATAAGCCCAAGGGAGATGACAGATATCGGTGTGTTTTAAACAGCAGCAAGAGAAGTCCAGCTTTGTGAGTTCAAATCTTATCTTGATGTCTGTATGTATGTGTGTGTTTCTACGTGTGTGTGTTAATGAATCCTTATATGTGTGTGGGATAGCTCTAAAAGGATACAAAAGAAACTGGTATTAGTGATGGCTGCTGGGGAAGGAAAGTGAGAGACTATAATAAGCTAGGGTAAAAGAAAGACTTCATTGTCACTGGACCCTGGGGACAGAGAGGGCCGGAAAAGAAGTCAGTTGCTATAAACAGTTTTCACTGAATTCGAAAGATGCACAGGACTGAGGTGGACAAAAATATAATAAAATAAGAGAAAAATAAACAACAACAAAATCAACTCTACATATGAGGGTACTCGATCCGTTCCTGATGTTTGCCGCCTTAACTGTGAGGAGGACTCCCTGGTGCACAAGCAGACTGCTAGGTTTTGAAAGCAGTCAGCGACCTGGAGAGCTGGAGAGACATTCCAGCCAAAGAACGTTGGCTCGTGGAATGAAAACAAAAACAAAATAAACCAACACCAGGTTTAAGATAACGGAAAGAGCTGATACTATCTATGCGAGCCCCACTCAGATGTGCCTTGAAAGACGCCTGAAGGAAAAGCTTAGAAACTTTCCCCAAAGTGCTATGTACAACAGCTTTTACCATCTGGATGAAGAAAGGCCCAAACCAGCAAAATACAAGGCACCATAAATGCGGGAACAAGACTATAACAGGAGAGTGAGGAGACGGGTTTGCAAGGTCAGCAAGTCACTGCGTGGCTGAATGATGGGGCTGTGAACCTCACGCAAAGCAGTTTCGGGCACACACACACACACACAAAATGTGGTGAAGGAGCTTTTTTTTTCCCCTCTTCCATAGTTGTTGTGCTTTTTTTTTCCAGAAATACCACTTCAATCAAAGTTTTGACAATTATGAAACATGTCAGCCGATAGCGAGAATTCATCAAATGTGCCATAAATGACAAGAAATGAGACGCCAAATCCTGAAATTGGATGGGCTTCAAAAGTCCCCGACAATCACTGCCATAAATCACCCCGGCACATCAATCTCTGGCTGGAGGAAGTTTTGCAGAGAGCAAACACGCGAGACAAAAGCATGTGCAGAAGAAAGATGCCACGCTGTGGATGGGAAAGGATGACCCTCTATTGCAGGATTGTCTCTTGAGTTACAGAGGCTGCAGTTATACTGAGACTAAGAGACACCACTCATCCCCGTCTCTGTAATGGAAATACACAGAGGTCTCCACTTGTGCAGCAAGAGACACAGGGGCCCAAGACAAGCCCTACGATCTTCTTGGGATCCACTCTGGCTCTGCTAAGAGAACTCTAGCCCACAGAGGATGCACAGTCCCCATCCACAGTACCCTCAGCAGTCAGTTCAAGGGTGGGCTGGAAGAGAAGACAGTGTAGAAGACAACACGGCATCCATTTCCTTCGCATCCCAAGAGGAAAGGCTTGGGTGATTATTTTTTATTGACTCAGAGTCTATGGCGTAATCTTGATAAAAGGTGACAATCTCTTCTAGATTCTTCTCTTCCAACTCGGCTACTTTTACCTCCTTTAATGCAATTAAATACAACAAACCTGCCTCCTAGTTATAGGTTTTCAATACATATAAACTGTCAAATTTTCAAAAAGGGTACCATAAACTTCTGAGATCTCTCTTGAAGGACATAATCTAGTCATCCTCCTTCTCTTAAGCAGTCTGACCCATGTTGAGCCACTAGGGGAAAAAATCCCTTAGAAAGTAGCAGTAACTTGATTTTCATTTGATTTTCAGCTCTGCCATAAATGCCGTTACAGTCAACTTAATGGTTTGAGGGGTGGGAGAGGTCTTTTATCTTTGTGGGGAAAAAATGGCATTAGCTAGTGAAGACGGCAGTCAGCCGCTGACTCACTGGACTCTTGCGCCACGTCTAACACCTTCAACAGTCCGTTAGTCACACAATCTAGACGGTGTCTTTCCAAGCCCAAGAGGGTTCATTTGGAACATGGAGAGCAAGATCTTCTCAGGTATCAGATTGCCCAAAGGAATGACCCAATGCAAGCCGCAGGAATCTGTTACCAAAAAAGGCACTTCCAGCCCCAAAGGCATAGGTCATAAGCTGATTTCTTAATAATCATCTTAAAAAAAAAGAGAGAGAGAGAGACTATAAACACTACTCAGGGGTGGTGTTTTGAAAGAACCTCAAGTACACAGAACAGATTTACAGGGCTGCATTCCCTGGGTCTATTTGTCACATCAGGAAATTAAGAAAGGGCAGGTATCCAGTTTCCTCACGCTTAAAGAGTTTACAAAGTGGTGTCCTCTATCTACATTATCTCATGTCATGCTCATAACAGCCCTAACAGACTGGTTACAGTCTGCAAATGTCAAGGATACTGAGTTTCAGTGAACTGAATGGATCTGGTCCAGGGCATTCAATTAAGGGACAGAGTCCCAGTCTTCTGATTATCCTCAGCCCCCTGTCTCTCTACAAGCACTTGCTCTGAGTATCAGCTGACATGAAATGTGGATCTGAAAGGCAAGCAGACTCCTTACTGACCATCCAAGGTTCGTGCTGAGCTGCAATCTTCGGGGCAGCCCGCACCACTGTGCCCTGAGCCCTTCACAGTGACCTGAGAAAACCACCTGGCCCACCAGCAGTCACCCCATCCTGAAGTCGACACAAAGCTTGCAACCTCCAACCACCCTTATTTAGTCCAAAAAAATTTTTTCCCAATGTATAATCAGCACTCAGATCAGTTCCCAGTAACTAAAAGCTCAGCCAAACACGACAAAATGGCAATGGCTGAATTTGCAAGCTGTCCCCAGTTCCCTTCCAGGCTGTCTTGGGAAATTATTACCTTTTATTAACGCAATCTCAGAGTTTACAGTTATCAACAATATGCAATTATCAGCACATATTAGGCAGGCTGTTTGATGCTTGGGCTTACTTCTCCATTAATAGAAACACTGCAGTTTCTAAATGAATTACAGTGGGAATTGATGGTTGCCAAAATGAGTTTTCACCTACAAGTGAAAGTTTTACAACCAATTAGGTAGCTGTAACGGGAGAAGAAGAGGGAGGGTTGTGGCTCCAACCCGCAAAGGCCCTTGTGGTGAGGACCACATCTAAAGGGAAGAGAGCCTGCAACCCTGGACAGATGGTGATGGTCCCAATGCCTGGGCCCTGAAGCAGCCACTGTCTTCCCAGAGCTGCCAGTACTCCACCGATGGCCCAGAGCCACGTCAGAGAAAAGACAAGACGCATCTGGCCTCGAGGAAAAAGAAATTCTTCATAAAAAGCACACTTCCGGGTTCCTGGGAGAGTACCAGGTGTTCGCAGAAAACTGACACATGTGAGAATTCAATGGAAATTCTAACATGCTCCATCCACCAGATGCTGTGTTTTTTTTTGTTTTTTTTTTTTTACAAAATATAGGAATCTGCCTACTTTATTTAGCTGGGTATCCAAAAACCTGATGTCTTCTCATTTTCTTGAAAGGAAAAAGTTTAAAGTATTTATTTCCTTTTATATGTGGCTGGGTGGTGGATGAAATGACTACAAGAAGGAAAAAATATAAAGAAAGGTTAAAGGGAGATAAACTCACCCTAATATATACATCAATATGTATTAAAATCAAAAATATGTTCATGCTCCCTTAGATAGACAGTACACACTGGGCAACACACAAAGAACTGCATGTACCCAGGTTAGGAGTTTAAAATCAGAAACTCTTAAAAATAAATAAATAAATAAATAAATAAATAAATAAATAAATAAATAAATAAATAAATAAATAAATAAATAAAATAAGAAACTGTTCTAGGGATGCGTTTGTAGATTCAACATTTATGAATGGAAAAATAAAACCTACAAGGAATCCTTTCCTAAGGGCTGTGTGTGATTCAAAAGGTAGACTCAGGTAGAGCTGGACCCGAAGCCTGGCTCCTTCACACGTGAGTTGTGCGACCAGCACAGACTGACTGACTCCTCAAAGAGTCAGTTTCTCCGTCTCACAAGTGAGAATCTTGAGAGTGCTAAATTCCCGTGTTGTACCATGTGGCACAAAGTGAAATGCTGAATAAATCTTACTGATTACTGGTCTGTGGATAAACTGACCATGAACACCGTAAGAGAAGGAGGTAGAAGCAGTGATCCTTGGCGAGTCGACATGCCCAACCAAGAGTCAGCATCACTGCTCTTTTCTCTCCTTGCAACTGACAGATGCCACCGGGTACTAACTTCAGCTGCAAAGTAGAGCTCTCAGAATGCAGGCAACTTCCTGCACATTCCTTATTGATTTTGAGCACAAATATTTTCCCACAAGTATTTGTTTACTCTCCCCCAGGTTAAATTACAAGTTCAACCCAACTCTTGAAACACATCATTTAAACGTCACTGAACGATTTTGTACTCCACGCAGTGTGGGTGGCCTCAATTCTGCATGCTGTCAAAACTTAAGAATGATGTTTATCCAGAAAAAATTCCCAGGGATATTTCCTCGTGAAAGTTGCCAAGGTATTTAGCTCTCAATCTGATAATGATCAGATTTAAATCCGTGCCTTTCTCTCTCAGACTCTTAGAACGTCTCCCCGCATGCCACCACCCTCAAATAAAATAACCACAGTGTGGTTCAGGCAGGTCAAAGATTGTATGAGAAGGGTTTTCTTCTGCTGTGGGTTTTCCCGATACTAACAGAAGCTAAAGATGTAAAAAACCAACCTGGGCAGGGCAGACTCAAGATGCTGAGAAAAAAATGGGAAAAGAAACACCAGAGTGACAAATAAATAACAAGACTTGGGAAAGAAAAGTGTTTATACCATCTAAACAATAATCAAACCACCTGGGAGCAAGTATTCTCTTATCAGGAATAATTTCATCTAGGTCTCAGGTCTGTGGTTTAGAAAGAGAAATTAGAGGGTTCTCTGGGTCTTGCCTTCTGTTTCTAGAATGTGTAATTTCTCTTTCCTCCTCTCCCCCTCCCCAAGTAAAGGGAGGATAGGGGGATGAAAACATTGAAGAAACAACAAAAAGAGATACTTGACCACTTTTACTCTTAAATTTTTAGCAGGGAAGAGGGGTTAAGAGCTCAGTGGAAGAGCATATACATGCTTAGCAGACAGGAAGTCCTGGACTCAACTCCCAGTACCTCTACTAAAAAGAATAAATAAGTAAAATTCATTTATATATGTACGTATAACTGAGTCACTTTGCTGTATACCTGAAACAAATACTGTAAATCAACTACACTTCAATAAAAAATAAAATTAAAAAAAGAATGTCTAACTAAAATAAAAATAATTTTAAGGTCCTTCAAGGTGATCAAATACCTCCCTTCTCCCCACTGGAATTTGCACTCATGAAGGAGGATACACCTTCTCCTGGATCTGTATCTTCAAATGGTGCAGAGGGCACAAAAGCCAGTGGATGGAGCTGGATGAAGCAGGTTCAAGGGTAGCACAGCTGAGAGCCTGGGGACAGGGGTGGACTGGGAAGGTCCCGCCCAGCCTATATGGGGAACAGGTGGAGGAGGAAACAGCTGGTACTCTGCTCCAGCTAATGGTGGATGAGCAAAATCTGAGCCTGGACTTGCCACAACTTCTAACTTTTCATCCAATAAAAGATAGAAATTTAGATTTCTTTTCGTATGAAAAAAACCTCAGTTCAAGTCAGCAACTAACTCAAAATTAAAAGGCTTTAGAGCCAATCAAACTCCTCTGTAGACAGCCAGTCTTTGACCTTTAAACTATAGTGTCTACACCCCCTGGACAAGAATCACTTTCATCGGACTGCCCAGGCATAAACAAGAGTTATTTTTTTTTATCCCTCTTCGTACCTGACCCTCAAAGAGATGGTAAAAGCCTGTCTCATGTAAGGTTAAAGTAATTTTCTCCCTCCTTCCTTCTTTTTCCTTTTTTTGCATATTTACCCTTTTTCATGGTGGTGGTGAGAACAGTTGAGATCTACGCTCTCAGCAAATTTCCAAGTACACAATACAGTATCATTAACTAAGGTCCCCATGCTGAGCATCATATCCTCAGAACTTACTCATCTTATAACTGAAAGTTTGTACCCGTTGACCTACATCTTCTCATTTCCCCCACGCCCAGCCCCTGACAACCACAGTTCTACTTTCTGCTTCTATGAGTTATGACTTACTTAGATTCTGCACATAAATGATACCATATAGTATTTGTCTATCTCTGTCTAGCTTATTTCACTTAGCATAATACCTTCAAGGTTCATCCATGTTATGACACTTAGGTTGTTTCCATATCTTGGCTATTTTGAAAAATGATGCAATGAACATCAGAGTGTAGCTACCTCTTTGAGAAACTTTCATTTCCCTTGGGTATATACCCAGAAGTGGGATCGCTGAATTATACGGTAGTTCTATTTTTAATTTTTGAGGACCCTCCATACTATTTTCCATAATGGTGGTACCAGCATTCCCACCAACAGTGCACAGATTTCACTGTGACCTTTGATACTTCCTTATGATTCACAGGTGTGGTGAAGACAATTGTTAAATTTTCAGGAAATTTACACAGGCAGCTGATGTGATATTGGCAGCTTTAAACAGGCCTTGGTGAGAGTACTCACACCACAGAAACTGGCAACAGTACAAAATAGAGCTCCCCCTCAACCCGAAAGCCAACATTGACCACTCTTTGAGAGTCTGCCTAAGGTGCCACAGCCTTTAAGTGACTGGCTGAGCATGTGGGTCAAGAAGAAAATAAAAGCACCGAGTTCAATGCAATATTGATATTAAGCTAAGGAAATTGTTGGGTTTCCTTTCATTCCCTGGTCCTCAAATCTCAGTTTCTGGAGCAGCAGCAGCATTTCCTGGAAACTTATTAGAAATGCAAATTCTCAGGTCCCACCCAAGACCTAGTAAATCAGAAATTTGGGGGTGAGGCCCAGCCATCTGTTGCAGGAAGCCCTCCAGGTGACTCTGGTGTGCACTCAATGTGGAGAACTTTGGGACAACACAGGACAACACTTGCTTCAGGACAACACAGATGTGTTTCATGACCCTAATCATCTGGTATCTTTAAAGTCCCATCAAAGCTTCATAGTGTCTTTCATAGACGGTGAGAATTTAACTTTTAAGCTAAGCTGAAATTTTATTCCCAGGTATAAAATTTAATTCATAACCAGGCATCGGGTGTAAAACTTGCTCTCAAGTGAGAATTCTGTGTACACTTCTTTCCACTTCAACCTCTTTAATTACGAAACATATCACTTGAGAAAAATGCAGCACAAGTTCAGTTTACAGTTTATCACAACAAAGTCTAGGGCCGGGTGGCCACCTCTCTGACTGTCAAGAGTCCTTCCAGAGGTAAAGTAACTTCAGGTATCTGTGCCCCCTGCAGTTCGCCAAATGCCTGCCCTGTTCTTTTACGCCAGACCAGCCTGCATACTTGTAAAGACTGTCTGGCCGCTGTAGCATATGAGGTTGAGGCCTCTGCATTCCACAGAACTGTCCTAATCCTTCTGCTGTTTGTGATTTCCGTATTGCTTTCCTGTTGTCCAGTGCTCAGAAATCTCAAATATTAACAAAAATAAACGTTACAGTGGTCCTGGTGATCACGCACATGATCTGTCCCAGCTGTCAGGTCTTTGTGTCAAGAGCATCACACAAATGCGTACATTCAGATTCAGGGCGTGCCTTCTGCCTCTAAGTAACTCTTCCTATAGATTCAGTTTCTCGTTTATTGAAAGAAAAGTTTGTATCTGATTATCTTCTAAATCAAATCCAGTTTCTATGCTTCTACCCAAGATGCACGTATTAGCAAAATCCACGTGAAAGCTGGGTCGCTGTTGAGTTGGATCTTCACTGTATCATTTTAATCACTGACTGTTATTAAAGGGAAGGAGAGAATCTAAAGATTCACTGGGAATAGGAGACAAACTAAAAACAATGATGATAATAATAATAAGACAAATAGAGGAAAGCTCACTCTAGTAGGATTCATTCAACACCCATTATAATGGATTAAGACTCAGATTATTCACACGGTAGAACATTACATCCACAATGTACTGGGTTGCTCTTCGAAACAGTGGATTTTTAAAAAGGCAGCTCTTCATGTACTTTGTTAATTTTTGATACGGTTTCTGGAAGTGACCTAGTTTGATTTCAGATCCCTTTGGAATCCTGCTGTGGGTGATTCTGAGACAATCCCCCAAAGGTACTATCGTTTTTTTTTTAAAGGAAGCTCTGCATCAGGGACATGTTTCCTTGGTTACCAGGATCACAAGCATATGTGCCATTCCAAACACTTCCTTCCAGCGATCTTCAGACAACATTTCTAGAAGCTGAGCAAAGTCTACATCTTCTTCTCAGAGAGGAAAGGGATAAAGGCTGATAGCACCTCTCAGAGTTCTAGATCGTGGGCTGTTTCTTGGAGGCTACACTTTCAGGCACAGGAGCAACAGCAGACCCGACAATGATGGAAAAGCAAACTGGCGTTTGGCTCACACAGACGGCCAAGTGGCGGCCTCCGCCTCACGCGCAGACTTACAGTCCTGATGCCACGCAGCACCGTGGAACGGAGCAGCACTGGCACGACCCTCACTTGCTGCTTTCCCGATGGGGCCTATGTTTCCAAGCTGCTGTGACATTCAGAATGACCACCGATTCGAATAGGGGACTGGGCCAGGGACCTCTCTGATTTACCCTTGCCACAGGCTGCAGAGGCGAGAGAAATAATTCTGCTAATGGCCAAAGCATGACACTCATCATACTCTATTTGGACCCGGACACACACAGCTGGGAAAGTTGCCACCAGAAAAACAGAAAGAGAAACCACTCCCCCCACATAGGCGCTAATAGTAGAAGGTGAGTTTATAAAGTGAAAAAGCTTTCAATTTTTAATGAAAAAGCTAAATTAGAAATTATAAACTACACCATGTGCTTTGGGAAACACGGTTTCTGACAATATGTTTAGTATGTTAAAATAGAACGCTACAAAAGGGTCTTAGAAACAGAGCATGCGTTTGGAGCGTGAGAGGAAAGAATGGAAAGGGGATGATTTTTATTTATTTATGTATTTTTTACCGGAGGTACAGAGGATTGAACCCAGGACCTCATGGATGCTAAGCATGTGCTCTACCACTGAGCTCTACCCCACCCCCAAGTGTTTCCTCTAATACTAACCCTGGACAGGTTAGAACTGTGGTTAGTTCTTCATCCAGAGTGTAACTTAATCCTCAAGTCTCCTGTGCAAAGCCCGTGAGGGGCAGCGCTGGGAAGCAAACCAGATCTGAAGCCATGAAAAGTCAGTGTGCTTTCCAGAACCACACTATTAGAATCTGCCACAAGTCCGCTGACAAATAACATGGCTATTGTAAATTTTAAAAGTAAATCTGCCTTATAGACCAATGGAACAGAATAGAGAGCCCAGAAATGAACCCACAAACTTTTGGTCAACTAATCATCGACAAAGGAGGCAAGAATATACAATGGAATAAAGACAGTCTCTTCAGCAAATGGTGTTGGGAAAACTGGACAGCAGCATGTAAAGCAATGAAGCTAGAACACTCCCTTACACCATACACAAAGATAAACTCAAAATGGATCAAAGACTTAAACATAAGACAAGATACAATAAACCTCCTTTTAGAAAATATAGGCAAAACATTATCTGACATACATCTCAAAAATGTTCTCCTAGAACAGTCTACTCAAGCAATAGAAATAAAAGCAAGAATAAGCAAATGGGACCTAATGAAACTTACAAGCTTCTGCACAGCAAAGGAAACCAGAAGTAAAGCAAAAAGACAACCTACGAAATGGGAGAAAATTTTTGCAAATGAAACCAACAAAGGCTTGAACTCCAGAATATGTAAGCAGCTCATACGACTTAATAAGAAACAAACAACAACCCAATCCAACAATGGGCAGAAGAACTAAACAAGCAATTCTCTAAGGAAGACATAGAAATGATCAATAGACACATGAAAAAATGCTCAATATCACTAATTATCAGAGAAATGCAAATCAAAACTACAATGAGGTATCATCACCTCACACCAGCCAGCAGGCCATCATTCAAAAATCCACAAATGACAAATGCCAGAGAGGCTGTGGACAAAAGGGAATCCTCCTACACTGCTGGTGGGAATGCAGTTTGGTGCAGCCACTGTGGAATACAGTATGGAGATTCCTCAAAAGACTAGGAATAGACTTACCGTATGACCCAGGAATCCCGCTCCTGGCATAAATCCAGAAGGAACCCTACTTCAAAATGACACCTGCACCCCAATGTTCATAGCAGCACTATGTACAATAGCCAAGACATGGAAACAGCCTAAATGTCCATCAACAGATGATTGGATAAAGAAGAGGTGGTATATTTATACAATGGAATACTATTCAGCCATAAAAACCGACAACATAATGCCATTTGCAGCAACATGGATGCTCCTGGAGAATGTCATTCTAAGTGAAGTAAGCCAGAAAGAGAAAGAAAAATACCATATGAGATCGCTCATATGTGGAATCTTAAAAAAAACAACAAACAAACAAACAAAGCAAACAAAACATAAATACAAAACAGAAACAGACTCATAGACATAGAATACAAACTTGTGGTTGCCAAGGGGGTGGGGGGTGGGAAGGGGTAGATTGGGATTTCAAAATGTAGAACAGATAAACAAGATTATACTGTATAGCACAGGAAAATATATATGAGATGTGATGGTAGCTCACAGAGAAAAAAATGTGACAATGAATATATATATGTCCATGTACAATTGAAAAATTGGGCTCTACACTGGAATTTGACAACATTGCAAAATTATTATAAATCAATAAAAAAAATTTAAAAAATCTGCCTTTTTTTAAGTTCAAACTTTTTAAACTAGGATATAATGCTTGGCATTTCTTCTTCATCCAGACTATTTAGAGGAATAAAAATTTTTTTAATGTATTCCAAAACCAAAACGTGGCCCAGGAAATGAATGATTTCAGATGTAACTTCTATGAACTCAATTCAAACACATACATGCACACACCCAATATCAAAAACTCAAAACTCACAAGAGTCACACTTTTTCAGTGCAACATTTTAAAATGTATCCTCAGAAACACGATTTCTTTCACCACAAAGCTCTGGGAATGACCCTACCTGGAATCTAAAGTGAACATTTCTCTAAAATTCATAAATAATCTGTATTTGGAATACTTTAAAGTTTAAAAAAAAAGTTGACATGATGGCTCCTCTAAAATTTTCTACTTTTTCAGCATGAGAAGTTCTTTACAAACAAAAACACTCAGGCAGTTATGACCCATTTTACTATTGTTTCTCTTGCCTCCCCTTCTCTCTCTCTCTTTTTTCCCATGCATCCCTGGCTTCCAAATTCATATTCGTAAATTCCAACTCACTCCTAAATTCCACTTTCGTAATCCCAGCTGGCTAATCGACCTCTTCATAAGCACACCCCGTTGGGCACTTCAAAGTTGACATGTCCCCAGCCATATGATCTCCCATCAGATTCCTCAGCCTTCTCACTGACACCACTATCCAGCCAGTTAACCCAGCCAGAAACCACAGAGGTCCCTCGGATTCCTTCTACCTTTTTCGCCCCCCTACACCCTATCCATTCCACCGTCTACATCTCTTTCCACTGCCTCTCCTTTTCTGCACCCTCCCGTGCCTTAGTTCAGAGCCTCACTCATCTCCTGCCTGGGATACTGGAACTGCATAACATCTTGTTTGAGCCCTTCCCCATCTTATCCACCACCAGCGCTATAATTCCAAGTCACTCATCTGATTCACCAAAAACACTTTACAGTAGTAATTTCTTTGTAGTTGGGCAGGTTAGAATTATGGGAACATTCCTCTTTTGGGGTCAATTTATTCTACAATGTTTCCATGGACAAGTATTACTTTTCTGATCATCGATAAGGATAAAAATCATACCCACTAAATAAGGCATTGGCCCCATGATGAAGTTAAAATTCTTGAGCCTTGAACACAAGGCCCTTGATCATGTCTGTCTATTAGCTCCTGGGGTTCATCTTTCCCAACCCCACCCACCACCCACACCCTTGAGGCACATGAACTCACACCCCTTTTTCCAATGCTCTTTTGAACCTGCAGGGCTTTGCCAGCTCTGTCCCCTATTCCTGCAATACCCTCCCAATTAACTTTTACCGTATTCCCCTCTTCTTATCTTCCTGTGTGTCTGGAATCTGCTTTACCATAGCCAGACCAAGTCAATCAGAATCTCTAAAGAAGAAACCTTGCCATCCAAATGTTGCTCCCCAAGTGATATATTCAAGCCAGAGTAGGAAACACTGGCCTCAAAAAAAAGGCTCTAGAGAAAGTTGGAAAAGGAATTTAAATTATTGCAGAGGGACCCCACTCTTGCGCAAAACAAGCATTATCAGTAGATGGAAATTAGGAGAAATAAACTTACACATTGTTTTAAATAGATAAAGTACAAAGCCATTTCTAAACAGTACCTGATATAGTGTAAATATTTTAACCAAAACAAATTAGAGAAAGACCGAAAGTATCTGTGAGAGGCATTCCACAACTAGAACATTAAAAAGGAGACCTCAAGTCTGGAAAACACTGCAGTTTCCCCCTCTAGGCATCAGAGGGGTGAAGAACCCAGACTTTGAAGTCATCCAGTGTTGGTCTCTGGTTCCTACATAGAACCAGTGTGACTCGGCCAAATTACGTCTGCACTGGACTCATCTTTTCAAAATCCAGCATCTCCTATGTGCCAGGAAACTTTCTAGGCATGGGAGATACAGCAGGGAACAAAACAGACAAAGGATTACAATAATACCTATCTCATAGGGCTATTAAAAGAATTCCATACCAAGCATTGGAGGTGAAGCCCTTGGAACAGGGTCTGGTACATGAATCACGTACCCTTAATAAATGGTTGACATTCTTTGAAGCAGAAAATGTCACTTCCTACAAGCTGGAGGAAGTATGCTAGATGTATTTAAAAAACAAACAAAACACAAACAAACAAACAAAAACAAAGCATAAATACAGGACAGAAATAGACTCATGGACAGAGAATACAGACTTGTGGTTACCGGGGGCGGGGGTAGAGGGTGGGAAGGGATAGACTGGGATTTCAAAATTGTAGAATAGATAAACAAGATTACACTGTATAGCACAGGGAAATATACACAAAATGTTATGATAAATCACAGAGAAAAAAATGTGACAATGAGTGTGTATATGTCCATGAATAGTGAAAAATTGTGCTGAACACTGGAATTTGACACAACACTGTAAAATGATTATGAATCAATAAAAAATGTAAAAAAAAAAAACAAACAAAACACAAACAAACAAAACAAAACAAAAAATGTTAAGACAGCTATATTGGCCAAATGTCACATCTGGCACCACACCTGGCACCACCGAACCCAATGCACCCATGCAGCCAACCAGCCAGCGGCATGGATGAGGCCCCTCCCTCTCCTCTTTCCCCAGTGTTTGCTCTGGTAAAGAACTTACTTTCCCCCTTAAGGATGGAGACATTCATATGGTCTTTGATTCTTAGGGCACAAGAAGGGACTCCAAGAAATTGTGGTCCCCGCATCAAAGCACATCTAAAATGTCATCTATCCAGACCCTCCGAGTATGTGTATCAATGACCCTTCTCTTGAGCCTTTCACTCTAATCACAAAGCGCTTGTTATGGATTCCTGGAATCTGTCTTGTTCTTTAATTCCACCATGCCTTTTGCCCAACTACCCCTGTTGGGAGGTCTGCCCTTCCCTGTTCTTCTGGCCTTGATATACTTGGCATAAGTCAGCCCATCTTCAAAGACCAAGTTCATACCACTGCACATGGGAAGCCTTCCTGAATCCAAGATGGGCAGTTGGTTCTCTCACATCTTCCCGCCTGAACACGTATCACAGCCCCATCTACTGGATTATCCTCACTTGTTTTATGGTCATTCTGTCATTAGACTACTCCGCTTAGATGCCCAGTCTCAAATTTAGGGTAACCGGCACACCTCAACTGTTTCTTCTGAAAATATTTCTTGAGCTCCAACTCTATGAAACACGCTGTTCCAATATGCCAGGCAGATGGCAATGACCCCAACAGCCCCAAACGCCTGCCTGCTCCGTGGAGCCGCCATCCCAGCGGGAGGACTGCCCCTCACCTCTCTGTCCGCCATGGCTCTCGCCAGATCAGCCTGACCACCCACAACAAGAAATCCAGGCATAAGGAGCAGTTATGTGTGGCATGTTTTCATGAATAAATAAATCACCCTTCACTTTTAGGTTCTTTGAAGTGTGAAGCCAAGCAAATGCCTAAAGCCATTCTTGCTCCCTAGGCTGTCACCACAAAGTTCTACCCTCTACGTCACTGCCTCGGTGATTTGGTGCCATTTTTAAAACGAGGAGACAGTTTATCCATCAAAAATCGATGCCTCTGCGGAACAGGGCAGAATTATTTCCTAGGAAAGAGATCTACCCAGCTGAGTGGACTACACTTGCAAGGGCCCCACCCAGATTTTTCTTCACGAAGCTCCCACAGGTTAACACCATCTGATATGCTTTTTTTCTCACACTGAATTCCCTCAGTACCTTTACGTGACCCACCTGCATCACACGAGCCTTCATTTATTTATACACTGTATTGCACCGCGTCTGGCTGGTTCACATATGCATGCATTTCTCTTCCGACTCTGCTGTCAGCTCCATGATTACTGAAAACTCCCTCTGCAGTCACAACACCTCCCACAATGTGAACACACAGCAGGTGCTCAATAAATGCTTCTTACATCTCATTGCTAGAGGTGCCTCCCTACACCTCACCTTGAGGGAGGGGAGCCCAAATCTACATCAAAAAGTAGGTAAAAGTCTAAGCTTACTTCTAGAAAGGGAATGACACGAGATTTCCTAGAAGAAAAACCAAAGAATAAACAAGCTTGGCCATGTGAGGCTTTTTCCATGATTGCATCAACTTTTTCTATTCTGTGAGAAGCCAACATGTAACTAGTTTACATCTGTTCATTGCGGATCTTAAACCGTCCTTCAACAATTTTTCTTCACTGGTCTCTCCTTGCCTTAAAATGACTGCAGTCAAACCTCAGGATTACTGTACATTGCAGACTGAAACAGACCAGTGTTTTCTTTTTTTTTTTTTTTCTCTCCTTTAACATTTTCTGTGCCCTGACTATTTCGGGCCACTCTACCAAACTACTTGTGTGATCTCACTTAGTATCAAAATTACCCCCAGGAAGCTGTTCTTCTACTGGCCCTATTTTACAGCTGATAAAATGAAGACTGAGAGAGGATAAGTCACACAGCTAAGAACTGGCCAATCAGACCAAAATCTTTGGGTCCCCCGGGCCACACACTCTGCCAGGCATCAGAAAATGACTGTCTGGGGACTGAATCTGGCCCCCAACGTGTGTTAGTAAACAAAGTTTTACTGGAACATGGCAAAGCTCATCTGTTTATATACTGTCTGTGGCTGCTTTCATGTCATAAAAGCAGAGTGAGTAGCTGTGACAGAAACTCCATGGCCCACAAAGGCCTAAAATATTTACTATCTGGCACTTCGCAGGAAAAAAGTTTGCCAGCCCCTGGTCCAGGCTACCTTGGCAAAGCTAAAATGTTGAAGTCACAGCAATCTCCTAAAAGTCTCAACACATCGTACACGAAGTACAGGGCTTGCAGCAAAAACGGAAGCTTTCCAGCGACCTTAAAAATCTAGAGTGGGAACAGCCTTTGCGAGTCATCTGCCTTCTGTTTCGGAATTGTAAGTTGAGCCTGGCATTAGCAGACGCCTGACGACTCTAACTCCCATTTAGAAGTAAATGTACTCAGGCTATTAGAAGTATTTATTGCTTACAGAACTGTCTGTAAGAAAAGACATTGCCCCATTGGTCAAACAGCAACAGAAGATTTATCGATTCTCTATGCAAAGTATTATACTTAAGACTTACACAAACTAGGGTAAGAAAGCACAAGTTCAACATACAGGACAGATGGGATGGTAGTAGTGGTGCGAGGCATTTTTCATTCAAGCTCTTAAACCAGTGGAGGTTAGACAGACAGAGAGTCTACATTATCCCCAAACAGGCAATCACAGCACGCACAAAAGAACATGGAACCTGGCATTGCTTTGCTTGTGATGAAGTTGTAATGCAACTTTGCCTGAGCAGCTCAGTCCCTCTCTCACCATCCACCACATATAATATGTGTCTGAGTCCTTGTACCAAAGGCTTTCCCTTCTTTCTATGTCTGCTGTCTTCTGGCTTAGATATCTTTTTTTTTTTTTTACTATTATTTTAAGCTAAGCCAGGGTCCTGGGGTCCCATCGCCTCCCACTCCAGTTCCTACTGCATCACCAGTTACCTTCTAGAACTGGGTCCAGTTCCCTATTCACGCACCTTCCTGACTCCACATGGGCTACCAAACGAAGGGAAACTCTTGACGCTGTGAATTCAAGGACTAAGAGATAAAGTTTAGTAACCTAGGATGCAGGCTCTAGGCCTATCAGCAGAAAGCCAAGGCCAGCTGGAAAGCCTTAAAGTGCTGCACAGAAAAAATATACATTTTTTTTTAATTGAAAAAAAGTAAAGCAATGCGTAGAGCTGGCAGCTCTCACTGACAGAGCTCTCACCCTGGGCTGGGCGGGCCGGCTGGCGGTGTGTACTCCACCAGGCACTAACTGACTCTCGCCTCCCGTCAAAGGACTGGAACTTCCCCTGGGCCAGCGAGGGCACGGAGATGGAGGGGGCAGCGGATCAGCGGTGGGGCAGGAATTCCAGCCAAGGTGGCAGACTGCCGCCTTGTGTGTGACTCCCCACACCACCTCCCCCTGCCTCTGCCACCTCCGAGTTCCTTAATACTCTTCACTCTTCCGAAGTGACTTTCAGAAAATTAAACCTCAAACTCCATTTATAGACTTCCCTTCCCAAAGTGAGAACCCCTGGAGGGCCGTGGTCTTGCTTTATTCATCTGTGGACCCCCTCCTCCAATCCCCAGCCTGGTACCCAGCTGGAGCTAAATGAGGAACAAAGGGCTACCCCTCTCCTCCAGGAAGTATAACGGATGAATGAAAAAGAAACGCTTGCTCAGAAAATCCATCAACAGAATACCCCCAAGAGGTCTTTCTTTGTGGTTTGCGTCTACCCCGATGTATATTCACCAGGGCTTCCTGAAAATAATTTTGAAGAAACAAAAACCATGAAAAATTAGCTGCCAGATTTGGAACGGTGAGTTTCTGTGGAGGAGGAGGAACTAAAGGAATGGCCACAGAGAGTGACCAGAGTTCCGAAGGAGAGTCATTCATTTTACTCCGAAACTGACCTAAAGCAGCTGCTCTAGGTCCTGGCGACGCACGAGACTTGCCTGGGGAAGTTTTAAAGATGCTGAGAGCCAAGCCAATCTTAGACCAAGCAGATTCAACTCTCTGGGGGTCGGCCCTGGGTATAGTTATCCGTAGTTTTTAAAGCTTTCCGGGGGGGTGGGGTCCATTGTGAAGCCAAAGTAAAAACTGCTGGAGTGAAGGGACCATGCGTAAATCCTGGCTCCACTAATTACGAATTACGTGACCTGGTGCAAGGCATTCCCCATGCACACCCTTTTTCTTCAACTCCATACAATCCCTTAGAAGCTACAGGACCTCAGCTCAGTTCTCCCCTCGTGAAATGAGCATCTTGGCAGTATTTAACCCTTGCA
This sequence comes from Vicugna pacos, assembly GCF_048564905.1. Classification (NCBI taxonomy): domain Eukaryota; kingdom Metazoa; phylum Chordata; class Mammalia; order Artiodactyla; family Camelidae; genus Vicugna; species Vicugna pacos. The sequence goes on from NC_133011.1 coordinate 22,812,379, forward strand.
GGGTGACTACAAGTCCTGAATGAGGATACAGCAAACCTCTCAGAACAGCGCCCGGCACATGGAAGGCACTCATTAAATGTTAGCTATTTTTATCCTCAAAGGGATAAAGGGTTGACAATACAGTCAGCCCTCCATCTCTTTGGGTTCCACATCCATGAATTCAACCAACTGAGGATCGAAAATATTTGAAAATTTTTAAATTCCAGAAAATCCCAGAAAGCAAGACTTGAATTCGTCATGTGTCTGGCAACAAGCACCCAGCAACTATTTACATAGCATTTACATCGCATTTATAACTATGTACATAGTATTTACATTGTATTCGGTATTTTAAGCAATCTAGAGATGATTTAAAGTATAAGGGAGAGTGTGCATGGGTGACATGCAAATACTATGCCATTTTATATAAGGAACTCCAGCATCTGCAGATCTGGGTATCCGTGAGGGTCCTGGAACCAATCCCCCACAGATACTGGGGGATGACTATATGTTTCTCACGAGCTGAGGACTAACAATGAAGCTGAGGACTCACGATGAAAGATTTGATATAAAAAATGCTTACTAAACGGCATCCTCTTTTCCCATTCTCACATCCCACTCACAGTTACCTCTGAACACACAGTCTAACCTGGGGGCCCTCAACACAAAGAAACCTAGCACCACAACACTCACCTAGGGTCGCCAGATAAAACATCATACTCAACATGATAAAATATAATCAATACAATATAATAAAAAATTATGCACTGTATATCTGAAATTCAAATTTACCAAACCATCTGTATTTTTATTTGTTAAATCTTGCAACCCTACCTTCACCTGCTGTTGAAATTTAGGCTGAAATGGAGGTGGGGAGGCAGAGTCTAGTCCATGGAGGCACATACACACACACACACACACACACACAAATCAGTACCTGAGACCTTTCCTGCTTCACTCCTTAGCAGCCCAAAGACACGTTACTACAATTTATGAGCAACAAGCCAGCTCCCCTGCCTCACGCAAGGTAACGCAGTGTTCAGATGAACAAAACGCAGGAGGCAACTGTTCAAAGGCAAAGGATGGCCAGAAGGGAGAAAGCTTCCCTAAACTGACCCCTCTGTTTTGCAGTCACTTATCTGATACATTAATCAAGTGAACTATAGATGTGAACAGAAACCCCAGCCTCCGGGTGGAACACGCTGCGACCATCCCGCAGGGCAAAAGCGTAATTATAAATTATTTAGCCTATAAATGATGCAATATCAAAACCCAAAGCCACATTATGGGCTTTCTTTTTTTCCAGTTATGGGCTTTGAGAGTTCTATGGCATACAGATCTCTAGTGTGTCCTGTGTTTTGCTCTATTTTCTTTTAACCCTTCCTTTAAAAAAACAAAAACAAAAACACCAAGTTCATTGCACTTATTCAAAGCATTTTGCTTCTATGAGAAGAAAAGCAGAGAAAAGCAGACCCATCCGAAAGACAACTTTCTTGAATCTCATTTCAAGAGGTATTTATTTTGAATTCCCAGAGCAAGGTTTCCAGGGAATGTTAAATTCTGAACTACATCCACGAGAATATTGGTGGATGTGTAAGAAACTGAAGATTAAAACACTACAGAAGAAGTTAAGGAGCGTTAAGAGCCAATGAGTCAGCTAGTTCTGTAAGAAATGAATTAAATCAGCCACTAGATTGTTCATTGATTATCACAAACAGCAAAAGCTCTCCCTGCAAAGGCATGGTTTCCAGTTCACTTGGCTAATCCCTTCTGAACAAGGAAGGATCCAAGGGATGAATATTATTTATCCAATGGCAAACTGCACAAATTAATCACACCCAAGCACCACGCTGGCAGCCAAACACAATCTATAAAATAATCCCAGACGGTCACCATAAGCCAGTAACAAGAACTAAAGCTGTTATTCACTCCACCCCCCAAAACGCCAAATATCAAAAGGTTTGAAACTATACTCCTCAACCTCTTTACCGCCAACTCATTAGGACTGGTGGGTCAGGAGAAAATATTGTTAAAAGAGGAGAAAGAAAGGTGTATGCTCATTTTTTTAACAGTAAGAAAAGTAAAAGGTCAGATGGGCACATCATTCACCAATCCGGACAAAATTCACATTAAAACCCAAACTGTAATGAGCACACAGCATCAGTTTTACTCCCAGTTTACTTATCACATATACTAATAACCTAAAAGAGTTTGAGACAATCTGATTTTTTTTTTTTTTTTTTTTGGTACTAACAGTAGGAACTAACTCCATTTCCTGGACAGGCAGCAGATTCAGACGGCGACCTCCGGCACCCAGAAGCCAGCGGCTGGCTAAGTTCCGACTTCGCAAGGTGGCTAATAATACAGGGTACAGAGCCAGCACGAAGGGAAAGGGGGCCAGGAGGGCCAGAAAGGCCCCATGCGTGGCGCCCCGCATCCCAGGCGCAGCCGATGTGAATGGCTGCTCTCATGAGGCTGCCAGCTTTGAAAGCAAAAAAGAGGGGGAAAAATATGTGTAACTTAAGTTGGAAAGAAGGGAGTTCTCTGTTTGCCGTGCTCACTAAGAGAAGCGGAAGACGCTGCCAAGGAAACTTCACCTTCACGCTGAGCGGCTCTGTTTCTTTCTGGCGGGTGGAGATGCGGCTTAGAAAGCAACCGAGTCGGCTTAACAAGAAGCGTGTTAATGCGGAAAAAAACACAGCCCGGTAGGTGGAAGCGGCCCCACGTGACAGCGGGGGGCTCCCTCGGGTCCGCGGGGGAGACACTGGGCTCCGGGCTCAGAATGTCACTGCCACATGCGAACCTCTCCGCCCGAGGTCAGCGCTCTTAGGTGCCTCTCGCCGGGCGCTTTCTCTGAAGTCCCACCGACCGGATGATGCCTGGCAGTGCTTTTCTTTCATTCTAGGTCGAGACCAATCCTATACACCTAGTCATCTCAAGGTAAAATGCATTTCACTGCCCTCACTGGGCTGAACGCCACCAGTTTTGCGGAGGAAAGAAAAGACGCTGCTGAATAAAGGAAGGAGGAGGGTGGGAGTGAGAAAGGAGTTTCTTGCTCGTCAGCCACTGTCAGGCTTGGAAAAGGGTATGTTCTGCTACGGTTCTGTCTGAACAGGTGATCTGAGGGAAGAAGATGGAACTTTTGGTTGAACTGGAAGGGAGGGACAAAAGCAAGCACTGACTGAATATGAGGTGTGTATGTATATATATATGTGTGTGTGTGTGTATATGTGTAGTGTGTATATATACACACACATACATATATTGTATATTATTATATTCTGTAAATATTATTATATAACATATATCTAATATGTCTATTATACTAATAGATATAGATATATATTATTACAGATTATTCCACTTCATCTATACATATATAGTATGTTTACATAAAGTATTCTATATATTACATATATGGTATACACACACGCACACACACTTTACACTCATTATCTCATTTCATCCTCACCAAAATCTTCTGAAATAGAACAATCTGTGATCATTTTACTTTTAGGAAGCCGAGGCATGGAGTCCACCCTGCCTGCCTTTAAAGCTCCTGCTTTTTCTCTCACTGACGGTTCTCCATTTTCAACCTGCTTCCACACCAGGGACAGGCAACCTTCTCTGTGAAGAGCCAGAGAGTAAACATTCTAGGCTGTGCTGACCATCCAGTCTCTGTTGCAAGGACTCCAGTCTGTAAGGGGGGGGATGAGCAAGAGACACAGCAAGCATGTGAGCGGGCGTGCCTGCCTGGGTCCCCATACAATTTTACGGACGGACACTGCCGTTTGAATTTCAGGTGATTTTTCACATGTCACAGAATGTTTTTCTTCTGTTGATTATTTTAACCATTTAAAAATGGGAAAGCCATTCTGAACCATAGTTTGCCAGCCCTGCTCTAAAGCATTTGATTGTAGATAATATCTCGATTAATTTTTCAAGGAGTAAAGAGGAAGACAGATTATACTGCCCTAAGAATTAGATGAGAGAATCAGGGGAAGATGTCCTGTGATGTTTAATGTCATTTAAAAACCTCCATTCCCACTTCAGGACAGGACAAGTGTCTTCTCCATCACACCACACAGAAAGAATGTGAAAAAACGCCCAGCCATCGACACTGGTAGAGAATGGTAATTCATACATGCAGATATAGTGATGTTTAAATAAAATGAACTCCAGTCCACACATAGCATACAATTTTGAAATTCATCTTTTGTTTTGTTTTGCTTTTTAAAGTTTCTGAAGCATCCTGTAAATTCACTTTGCTTCCGGGCACAACTGCCTCTCAGGTATTCTGATGGGAAAAGAAGACTGAGTAAAAGCAGTTGAAAATTACAAAAGTAATATGATTTGGTTGGGCCAGGAAAACAAAGGCGACTTTGGCCAGAGATTAGTTAGACATATTACATTATGAACATCTTTCCAAGTTAGAAATGACAGGCTGACTTCCTAATTTTAGAGTGTGCAGTTAACTTACCAACTAATCAATGTATTTTCTCCCATGATTTTTCATAAACCCAGAGTGCTGGCCAGTTGCTGCGAGCAAAGCCAGTCAGCTATAAACACTACACTAGCAGTATCAGTAAGATCAATCATGCACTAAATTGCTCTTGAAAATATACTGTCTCTCCTGGCTTTATTTCTGCACACGGCTGGCCTGCTATTTTCTGCTCTGCATTCCCAACATAAAGAGTAACCACATTTTGAAGTCAGACGTGGCTTTGCCATTGGCCTTTGGAAAGGCAGTTACCATACTGCATGCTTCCTGAAAAGTGTATGTATGCTGGGCGTGGGAGCATTTCTAAGTGTCAGAAACAGCTTTGAGGGGAATAGAGGAACCAGATTTAGAAGCCAGGAGTAGAAGTCTTTGCCCTCTCGACGTCTTTCTATATCAAGGTTGTATGTGAATCATGTCAACTAACCCTTAACATTTTCCAACCTTTAACAATGGGAAAAGGACTGGCAAGTGAACATGGTTAAAGCCTCTCCTGGAACTCAGAGACTAAGGTACCACAAAACACTGCCCAGTAGGGAATATCTTAGATTTTTATTCTCTGTCAATCAGCCTGAAATGTTTAGGAAAAAACATCAAAAAAAAATCCTCAGAACATTTACTCCTAACACTTGCATTCTGATTTTTTAAATCTTTACACTTTTTTGTTTCAATCAATAGGTCAGAACAAGACACGGACAAACATCTTGCTTTTATTTCAGTGTCTGCTGTTCAGGGTTTTGTTTGGGGTAGCTTGTATCTCTGCTCTTTTTCTTCTTCAACTGGGCCCTACCTACAATAAATTCAACCAGCACATCAAATGAACCTGAATTACTGGCAGGATTTTACATACTTTAAAGACCACTGACCTAATGTAAGCATGGTGCTCACAGAACGGTATGTGTTAGGCCCCAGAAGAAGCTTCAACTCTCTTAAAGGTTCGCAAAAACAAAAAAACAAAATCTCTTTAAACCTCCTTGAATAGTCACTTCTCTCCAATGGAAGTCCTGAGTCAAATGATTCCTACTTTGTTTTGGAACATTTCAAATGATGTTCCAAAGCACTTTAGATTCATGAGATTAGGTGAGTAAATTAAGTTAATAAGGAGCAGCAAATGTTATTAAAGAGCCTCTATTTAGGATAGAGGAGGCCCATCTGTCTGTAGTGAAGGCAACGCCAGAGCTTAAAAAAAAATAATCTGCCTTCCCCTGGGGCCATCACTCCAGCACTAGGGCACCTCTTTGTGTTTGGAATCTGAGGAATCTGGGAGCGAATCCTGGACTGTCGCAGTGTTAGGGGAGCTTTCTGTGACTGTGGGACACAGTGGGGCCAGCCGCCACTCATGAGCTTGATAAGCCACTGCACCCGTCGTGCTGCCAGGCCCTAGGCTCTCGTGTCGCTGGGGCGGCGGGGAGGAAGTTCTCACTCACTGAAGCCTCACACATCCCTGATAGCATTTCCTCAGCAGCCTCTAAAACCCGCATGTTGTAAAAGCAGCAGCAGAACTCGGCTGGGAAATGGTTTCAGAAGGCAATCTGGCCATCACACAGGGTCTCCGGTGCCACTGAAAAGTCCCATTGGAGGGGAGGCTCTCTCACGGTCCGCTCTGGTGTCTGCAATGTTCTTCCCGCAGTGCCAACAAGGAGATTTCCCCGAGGCCAAGGCCACTCCTAGAAGTTCCTTTCCAGCACACAGCCACTCAGTTCAATGACAGCCACTTCAAGCCTTAGCTATCATTCTCGGCTCTGCTCAAGGACACCTGTCTCTTACATAATAACACAAGGATCTCTCCATGGGCTCAGCGAGGAAGAATCAGCATGGAGACAAAGTAGCATTTTCCACGTTTCTCTCTCAATGCCTTCTTTTCAGACTAATTTTTTAACTGGTCTTTTCAAGAGAAGGGGCACTTTAAAAATCAACTCAAGATGGCTAGAGACAGGAAGACATCCTTGTCTTCCTATACACGGCTTTCCCAGTCTTTTGAATAAAAGAAGCAGCGCTAGGCTGCTTTCTTCAAGCAAATGATTCATGGTTTCAGTTACAATTTATTTATTCTCACAACAACCCCACCGGAAAGTACCATCATCGCCCCATTTTACAGATAAGGCACCTGAAGTACCAATAGGTTATCTGCCAAAGGCCATGCAGTTCCTAAGTGACAGGGCCAGGATCTGAATCCCTTGATCGATGCTCTGAACCACTCTACCTCTAAACCTCTGCAACTAGAATAACCTATTCCATCGTTGTTGGAGCTCCAATCCTTTCTCCCTTCCAACATGGAAAAGAAAATACTGTCTTCAGTCACACTTGGTCTAGCCCCTGAAGCAGTGGTCTTCAGTGGCCCCCAAGGGACACTTGCAGCCTGGAGATATTTGTGATTGTCGTGACTAGGTAGGGGCTGGAGTGCTACCGGCATCCCTGGGGCAGGGGTCAGAGATGCTTCTAAACCTCCTACAACGCACAGGGCAGCCCCACAACAAACAATTGTCCAGACCAAAATGCCAATAATGCCGAACAGTCAGGTAAGAGCCCTCATGACACAAATCTTTCTTTCTCCTATTCCTTTTTTTTTAATTGAAGTATAGTCAGTTTACAATGTTGTGTCAGTTTCTGGTGTACAGCTTAATAGTTCAGTCATACATATACATACATATATTCCTTTTCATATTCTGTCTTATTATAGGTTACTACAAGATATTGAATACAGTTCCCTGTGCTATACAGTATAAACTTGTTTATTTATTTTATATGTAGTAGTTAGTATCTTCAAATCTCAAACTCCCAATTTATCCCTTCCCACCCCTTTCCCCCGAGTGACCCTAAGTTTGTTTCCCATGTCTGTGACTCTGTTTCTGTTGTGTCAATAAGTCCCCCATTCCATTTCTTCACCGCTGCCTTCAAGTCTCTATGCTGTTTGTGCCCAAAACTCTTTAGGAACCATCCTTCCCAGCAAGCAGGCTCTCTTGTTCTTCCCAACCAGACTTCCTCCCCACCCTACTCCAAAATGCCAATTTACGTAGCCCAATCTCTGCACTTTAACTTGGCTCATTTCACTTATCTAACTCCTGTACAGGCTTCAAAAGCTATTTCAAGTGAAGTTTTGCCTGAGAAGACCAGCGCACAGCAACTGTTTCCTTCCCCTAGAATTTGAACCTCTGGTTGCAAAGTTAAAATGCATCGCCAGCGTGCAGGGTTGATAATAATGATCAACATCATTGCATTCCTACCGTGTGCCTCATACTTTGGCCAAGCCTTTGCTGTATCTTTAAGATCCTTAAGACAACCATGAGATAAAGATACTGTTGTCTCTGTTTCCTCCTTGACAAAACTGAAGCTAAGAGAAGTTAAGGGAGCTCTAAGGCTGCATCCTCAAGAAGCTGGAGAGCCTAGATTCAAATCCACACCCAACTGACTCCAAAGCTCAGGCTCTTTCTGAAGGGGTCCCCTTGCCAGGCTCAGGCAAGCTTGTGTCTCACCCACACTTCCGATTCTCCCCAAGTACCTGGCAGAATGTTCAACAAACACTCACTGATGGATGCTTTCAACAGTAACAACCTCTCTGGGGTTCAGAGGCCACTCTGCGAATGAGGCTCCCACTGCACACATTTCTCTTCTATTTCGCTCACATATAAACACACCATTCTTTTTGCTTTCCCCTAGTGTATATACCTTAACAGCTTATTGGAGATATAACGGACTTATGATAAACTTCACATATTTAAATTGCATACTTTGGTAAGTTTGACAGTATATCCATGCTTATGACACCATCTCCAAAATCAAGGTAATGATCTATCACCCTAGAAAGTTTCTTCCTGGTCTTCTCTTTACCACCGTCCCAACTACTGATCTGCTTTTTGTCAGTGCAAGTTAATTTGCATTTCCCAGAACTTTATATAAATGGCATCATATGGCATACACACTCCTTTTTCCCTCTCGCTTCTTTCATTCAGCATAGCATCGTGAGATTCACCCATGTTAGTGTGTATCAATAGTTTAGTCCCTCCTGGTGCTGGATATGACTCCACTGCATGGATATGCCACTGCTTCTCCATCCAAGGGTTGAGGGGCGTTGATGGTGTGACTAGTGTAGGGTTATTACAAATAAAATTACTACGAACATCCGTGTACAGGCTGTCATTCTCTTTTAAATTCATCCATCTCCAAAGAAAAACCTGGCCAGATCACAAAGCTGTGTTCGATTTCGAACCCTTTTCCAGCAAAAGGAAATGGAGATGAGAGAAACAAAACTGGTGCTCCCTTATTGAGTGCATGCTGCAGGAAGAGCTAGAAGCATGTTCTCCCAGGACAGATGGCTTGTCTTGTCATTTGGACCCATCCCTTAGTAATAATGTAACCTTATTTCACTTTCCTGCTGTATCAAATCAAGACCATAGGACCTCCTTCATAGGGCTGTTATAAAGATTAAATGACATAATCCATGTACAATCGTACTTCTGTACCCAGTGAATGGTAAGAATTCAATACATGTGGGTATTATTACTGTTAATATGAATATCTACTGTAAAAACTGACTAAGCCCCCTCAGGACTTCAAACAGAACTTCCTATTATTCCTGACGAATTTCTCTAGACTGATTTCTCCTTAAGTGATCACTCTGCCACTTCAAAGTCAGACGGCAAACAAAAGACCATCTAACAAAGGGCTTCTCAAACCTTTTATAAACCGTGCCTCCTCTAGGAAAAACAAAAAAGTTTAACAAAAGTCTCAGAAGAATTGACACATTGTGCCTCAAAACACATCAAATAGAAGCGTTTTTCCCCAGGTCTTACAGGACAAAACTAGTGGGAACATGTTGCAGCCTTCGCACTAGTAGCGCACTGTGAGTCACCGGGGTTATTCACCCATCAGAGACAAGGAAATGAGTGGATTTAGGGAACCCCAGCAAGTTTCTAGGAAGGCTGTGATAAATCCTCCTTGCCATATTTCCCTTAATAAACTCCCCAGCTTTCTCTGACTGCTGTGGCTGTGGGGGGCGGGGGTGTTGGGGGAGCTAGAGATTGGGGCTCACCTATTCTGCAGAAATCTAACGTGTGGGATCCTTATTCTAACATAAAACTTTCAGATACAGCTGTTTGATCGAAGCCTAGGTGGTAACCAGCCAGAGTCCTCAGATTTGGACTGGGAGCTGGCGAATTCATCCCGGGCACCATTTGGTCATTCAGCAGACACTGACCAAGCACTTACTATGGATGCACATCCTGTTCCAATAAAAGATAGTTCTGAATCGGGAGAAAAAATACTCCTTGTATACTGACTGACTTCCCCTCCCCTCTCCCCAGTGCACCCGGCCTCTAACATCCAACCTGTACGTGCGCAGGCAAGTCTAAAAAGGGAGTGTTCAGCAGAGAAGCAGTTGGCCCCGGGTGAAAAAGCAGCGCGCTCTGTGATTTGAGCCTGGGTGACCATCTGCAAGGAAGGCCAGGGAGGGATCGGGCACTGGGCGGTCTGGCCTAGGCACACAGCAGGCTTCCCACAGAGAGAGGACAGGCATGCTAACTAGATTGATGTGATCAGAAGAAGAAAAAAAAAAAAACAGTAGGACCGGGCAGATCGTCAAGGAGTTCTCCTAGAGAAGAGGGCGCGGAGGGGAACTTTGCGTGAGTTTCCAACCTTGGTCGGGAATGAAGTGCCTGGTGGGCTTGGCAGGTGCGGTCGGAGAGCTCAGGAGGCTGACTCAGTCAGCCTGGGGGAGAACAGCCCCTTGGAGCAAGAGCCAACTATGCCCTGTTACCAAACAGCCCTGGAGATGTGACTTAAAATGGGCCCTGGGATGGGATGTGGAGCAAGAACATCCCCAAAGATGCTCTTCCTTCCAATTACAGCGTGCACAGGGCGGCAGGACGGCTTAATGCAGGCGTGGCAGACAGACCAGTCTCCTCCCACAGCACCTCTCCCCCCCAGAGCCCTGCCTTCTCCAAACCAGCTTTCCTGACCCCCGTGCCTACGCTCCCAATTCACGCTCCTATCACAGCATCTAAGTCCCCTCAGAGCATTTACCATAGTGAGTACTGTCTATATTTACTTGTATAATCATCTGATGGTTGTCTGTTCCCAGCGGCACTCTACGCTCCAACAGGGCTGTCTCTGCTCACCACTAACTCCTCAGCACTCAGCCCAATTCCCGAGACATAAAATACAGGCTCAATAAATATGTGGTCAATTAACGAATGGGATGGGTTGCATTCAAGACTGCTCAGCTTCCATCCTTTTGTTCTGCACCTCGGCTATGACCAGGAGGCAATCTTCCCACTGAGTACCTAGGACGGCCAAGCACCCAGGTCAGTGTCCAGAACGTGGAGGGGTTCAATACATGCCTGATGTCTTTTTAAAAAACAATCTAAAGTGATCAGCACCTGAGCAGACCACTATCTCTACCCAGAATGTTTAGCTGTTCCGGGAGAATAGTCTTTGATGACAATTTATCTCTCAGCACTTCGACGTCACATAACCTCCACCCACACACATACACACATAAATATACACCAGAAACTTCCACCATCAGGAGGAAAGATGGAGTCTGGTCACTTCTGTGGCAAGCAAAACTGACTAAAAAGCATCTACTAAATTGGAAATAGGTGATAAGAGTCTAGTTGCAGCTATGGGAAATAAGAAGGAAAAACCTGTCGCTGTGCGCTAGGTAACTTCCAAATTAATGTTCTCAGGTTTGAAAGTAATTTACCTTATCTTGTTCAGCAGTCATACTACCTACCAGTCAGGACATAGAGGTAGCCAGCTCTTCAATAAAAAGCTGAGGTATCACCTAAAAGCAGCTCACACTTTGGCAAAAAACTGCCAACTTCAGCCATAAACTTACAAGCACGCCTCCCTTCACTGCAAAGACTTAACGCTCTCACAACAACTCCGTGGTGAGACAAAGGATGGACCAATTAGGTAGCAGTACGGGTTCTCACTTATCCGAGCATCTCCTCATATGCAGAGAAACCAGTTATCTCACGAAAGTCTTGATAAGAAGCTGACATTTAAGACTGCTTTGAGTTTATTTTGTGTAAGAATTTCCAGAACTAAAATTTCTTTCTAAAGAGGATTATTATATCTCTCTGCAACAGAATATTTTTGACATAAGATAATCAAAAACCCATAAAAGTTTCCATTAAAAGGCTTTCAATGTACGTGTTTACAGCAGGATATAGACTAGATAAATATACTGCATATAAATTCAGATAAATACATAGACAAGGATATATATATATGGACCAATATGAATAGATACAGATGTTGATGGATGAATGAATGGATTGACTGACAGGCAGACCACAGGCAGGCAGACCAAACTACAAGGTAGGAAGGAGATTTTTGTGTGTTGGGCCCAAGGCAAAATTGAATTCAGTTTCCTTCAACCTAACCTCCAAAGTTTCTTTCTGCCCTCTGCTTCTCTGTATGATGGTCCCAAATACCCCTCTTTCCTCCAACCCCCAAGACTAAAATTTGTCAGGAATACCAGATAAAACAATTAACTTTAATGTACAGATAAATGGCTGATAAAATGCTAGGAGGACCCTAAAGAGAAAAACACCTTCGGCCTGGCCAAGGCAAGAGTCCTGAAAACATGTTATTTAAGTCCTGCGTTTCAGGGGGAGAAGGCTTTTAGGGGCAGAGGAGACAATTCAGCAGTTTTAGTAGCTCAGTTCTAAGGACATAGTCATTCTTATTCATAAAGTATGCCGATGGTACTTTTGTCAACTGGGATACGTGCGAGCTCCAGTTTGATGTAATCCTCTCCCTCCAACGGTCCAGTTAGAGCTGGCCATATGAGGAGTGTGTGCGAGATTCGGAAAGTAGAATGAAGTCCAGTTCGTTACTCTGAGGAGGTAGATGGACAGATGGAAGGTGCCTGGTGGGTCCCAGTTTGTCCTTGCTTCTGCTCTCACACCTTTATCATCCCAATCAATGGCCACCCCCAGCCCATCACTAGACACTTGACTGTGGACCACAGAGGTGGGAACTATACAGAGACAAAGGCAATGGCTTTTAGAGAACCCTCATGTGCCTCCCCTTTGTGGTCCCATTTTTGGGACCAGGTGGAACTGTGTCTAAGCCTCCGAGTCCCCCTACAAGGCCTTCACTTCCCCAGGTCTTCTCATATTTGAGGAAGGGGCAATTTCTATAAAAAAAAAAAAAATCCCTTAATCCCAAAACACCCACCATGGTTCTGCTTCTCTGTCTGAAACTAGTTTGATGAATGGAGTAATACAAAGAAAAGACCTCAGTCCGTAGCCTCTGTGCCCACTACGGATTCACTTATGAAATCACTTGGAATCTCATGCAACTGAGCCATGGGGCCCAAAAAACTACTCCTTAAAGAATATGTCCCTACAGCGCCACGCAGATGACCTTTCAGCAAATACCACCACCACCAACAAGGGCTCTCTACCAGGCACCAAGTGCTCCAGGACTGCTAGGTTTCCAATATTTTGCAACTCAAAATGAAGACTAAGTGACTTCTTTCCTGTAAGTTATGTTCCTACCCAAAAGATAAATCTTTCTCGGATTCCATTTAGTCAAACACTAGTAAGTCCATTTACTGTGTGTCTGGCCCTCAGACTTTTTCAAAGGGTGGAATTGGTTAGAATTTTTGAAAATTGGGAGATCTCCCCTAAAATTTCCTCATTTCCAACTTCTCTTGCCCCACTCCTGCCCTAGCCCCGCTTTCCTCGCAGATAACCATCTCGGTTCCCACCCTGCACTCCACTCATGGTAACAGCCTGGGCCCTGAAAACGTCCGAGATTGCAGCCACCAACCTGTATTCTAAGAAGCTGGTACCAGGGGCCTCAGAAGCTCAAAGAGGCAGCCTTTGTGTGATGCTTGAGTTTCCTCCCTCGTTTCACCCTAGGATGTGTCTCAGTGGGTGACTTGTGGTTCTGACTGGTCTCTGCTGGTGAGGGCCATTTACATTGTGGGTTGCTGGAAATGTCTACATTTTCTAGGTCCCAGTAAGCAGAGAATTCGTGTCAAAGGAGAGGCGATGCAGAAGAGGTAGGTACCTTGAGCCCTGAAGGGGCTGTTTCAGCACGTCCGAGAACAAGCTGCAACCCCACGCAGCTCAGCCGCTCCAGGTACAAAGCACACCACCCCAGCCCGGGGGGCACGTCCGCTCTTCTTCACTGAGGAGAGCCGTTTGAGGAAGATATATTTAAAATTTCACCTAGTATCACTTTCTCTTTCCTTACATCATGAGAAGGTGAGAGGAAAAGCAGAAATGGTTACACAATGGATTTTCTCAAGTGTAAGTGATTTGCAGGCAAGATTTCTGAGCGTGAAAAGAGGAAGGAAGAGGCAGCATCGTAGAGACACACAGAAATGCCACAGAAAGTCTGTTTCTGCAAACCGTGTTCGAGGCACCGGAGTTAAGCTACTTCCCCCTCACTGCCCCGACTTCCTCATCTCAAGTCAGTCATCACAAGAGCCCTGCAGTGAGAATGAACTAAACCCCGCCTGCAGAGCGCTTGGCAGAAGGGCTGGCGCACAAGTCCAATAAAGGCTCAAATTACTGTTATTGTTTTATTCGTATCAACAAAGACAATTCATGCCAAAACTAAAAGCACATTCAACCAAAACAGGGAAGGGGATCCGTTGGCAGCCACTCCAGTGAAAGAGAGATGCTTATAAATCAAGAGTCTTTAAGTTGGGGGTGGTACGCAAGGCAATTTGGAAACTGTTTGGTTTGGTTCAGGAGTAACCAGCAAATACATCTCTGAGAAAGTGTGCTAATAAAATTATCCATCTGTGTAGAATCGTGGTGTGCCTCATTACACACCTAAAACCATTTCATAACCCACAAGGTTCAATACCCGGCAGCTTTCTACCCAAATGTTCAAACATAAAATAATGTAAATTCACCGCTCAGCTCACCATGGGGTGAGGGGCAGCACTGCCTAAGTCTCGGGGTGAAAAGCTAAGAGGGTGGAAGCCAAGTCAGGTACTTGTATGTTTAGCTGATCAGCCAAATAACATTCCAAGGTATTTAAAAAGTACAGGCTGGATTCTAGCAAAAAGTCGAACAGACTGAGTTGTTCAACTTTGCAAAAGATGTGTAGATCAAGTAAGATTTCCATTCTGTCTCCTTCAAAATAAATTAGGAATAGCAAAAACATTATACCCATTTTTATAGGATAAAAATCTGAGTCACTAGGTGAAATGCTTTGATTGGATTTTAAAATTTCAAAACTTCAAAGTATTATTATCTTGGTAACGAAAAAAATTCCAGAGGGAACGTGGAGAAAATGACCTGTACTGGCGAGCTTTATTTAAAAAAGGAGGAGAAGGAGGAGTAGGGGGAGGAGGAGGGAGGAGGGGAGGGGGGAAGGGGAGGAGAAGAAGGAGAAAGAAGATACCAATTTTCATTAAAAACAAACTAAACGAAAAATTCTCAGGTAGCATTCATTCATTCTTAGAGGTCAAATGAAGGGTCATCTACACACATTCAATGACTTTTTGGTGCTTACTGATCACAGTGGTCTCTGTATCTCAGCAGTCCTTCCACAGTCGGCATAGATTCCACGACAAGATCATCTGGAGCCTGCTCAACCACTCCACTGAAGGCCATCCATGGACTTGCTCCGTATACAGGCAGAGGTCTAATATGTGTCAAGCCCTGGTTAGCCTCGATTTCCAAAGGTAAGCTCTACCCACGGGAGGGAGTCAGACTTGTAGACACAGACTTCCAACACAGGGCGAGTCACGCTTTACAAAAAGATCCCTCAAGGACTCAGGAAGCAGAGGAGGAACTGACCGGGTCAGCCTTACCTGGGGCATCATCTCAAGACTCAACAAAGTGAGGGCATCTGACCTAAGCGGACATAAATCATTAGAAGCCTGATTTTTTCAAAGCCTGATTTTTTATTTATTTATTTATTTTTTTGCCTACAGCAAGGGACAGGCATAGAAAGCTTTTAAACAAGAAGTTGGCCTAATTGGATCAGTGTTTCAGGAAGAGAAGTTCTTTACGTAAACTGAAGAAAGCAGGGAAACTGAATGCTACACTATTTGTCCAAAATAAGAATGTGCAACTTATTCTGCTTGCCATTTTTCTGTGACTTACCCATCCCTTCCAATCACCCCATAACTATTACTAGGTCATTATGAGTTTATAAACTCAATATAATATGAATGCCGGGCTTTATGAAACATCAAAGGTGCATGCAAGTCTGGAAAACAGAAGCAGGAAATGTCTCATTTTTATCTGAAACGAAAATTAATGCAAACTTTTTGACTGATGATGGTTTCTATAGAGTGGTTTTTTTTTTTTTTCCAGCTTGAGTTACTTTTGAAATCTGCCATCACTGACAAGCACAGATTAGGTGGAAATTTTTTTTTTCTTTTAAACAGACTAAAGATGGTAGAGATTAAGCAACTGGCAGTTATAGTAAAAAAAAAAAATTCAAGTTCCCTTTTAAAACAAAGACATGCTTATCTGCTTAGTAACTATAGTGCTAATCAAGGCAATCACACATCATTCAAAATGATCACAAACCCGTATTTTCCATTGCAGTTCATCTAGAGGATTTTGTATAAACGGTGTACACCTCAACGAGGCTTGCAGTGTTCAATGAAAGCAGCTACTTAGCGATTTTTCTACCTCTCACAAAAGAGGATGAGGCATTTTCCTAAGCTTTTGCTCAAGTGCTAATCACACAATCACAGTTTGGACAGAGTTGAACACGGCGATGGATGTGACCACCAAGCTCACATCGTTGCTGATGTTCCTACCACATGCAGGTGTTTTGCTCTTTTGGGTCTTTTGACTTCTCTGTGGGAAGACGGAGGAGTCTGTTGAACCAAGACAAACTGAACACCCTGGCACAAATAACAGTGCAGTGTTAGCCCCAAGTTCTCGCCTTCAGTTTCCCAACTGGCCTCACCTGTGAGATCACAAGCCCAGTATGAGACCGTTTTGCTGCAGGTTTTACTTGAAGTATTAACTTCTCAGTTCTTAAATTACTATTAATGAATGAAGACAAACAGCATACACTTAAGTCGGGAGCTACACTCTTTTAAATATGATTTTAAATATGCCTCCAGACAAAGTCTTTTGAAAAGACTCTCAATTCCTCAGGAGTCAAAGAGTAGCATTCCAGAGACTCTCAAAAGTGGACACAAGGAACTAAATGGTAGCAACAAACAGACCAGAAAGAGCAGGACCACCATGACTTCACAGAGTTGTATCAATCCTCTATTTCTTCTCCAGCTCCAAGTCAGAAAAATTCATAAGGGTTTTAATTCACTGTCTTCACCAAATGAATCTGAGAATCTGGGATGTGTTATAAAACTGCATATTGTGGTGAGGCATTCAGAGGAGAAAAAAAAGACAGCCTCTTCATTTGAAATTATACCTTGGGAATTTCCTAAAGAAAGGTTGGTTTTAATCACACATTTTGCAAACCAAGTACAACCAATGATAAGTTTTTAAGAACTCGACCATAACAGATACACACTCGTATATATAAAATAAATAAACAAGGACCTACTGTATAGCACAGGGAACTATACTCAACATCTTGTAATAACCTATAATGGAAAGGAAATCTGAAAAAGAATAGATACACATGTATAACTAAATCACTTTGCTGTACACCTGAAACATTGCAAATCAACTCTATTTCAATAAAAACAAAAAAGAATCTGAGCATATTTGTACGTAGAGAAAATTAGGAAGAGAAAGGTTAGTGAGTAGGCACTTTTTAAATACTCCTCTTGTCCCAATTCTTCCAAATGGATGGTGGGGCAGCAGAAAGAGGCTGAAGTCCATGCTCTGACCTTGGACAGGGGACTGAAATCTCTCTTGGTCTCAGCCTTAACCATTGCACTTGCTTAAAAATTAGATAATTTTATGGATGTGCTCATCAACTACTTGCAGATGGAGCTGAACTTTCTCAAGGAAAAGTTCTTTTAAAAAAGCTAAAACCTAGTCCCATAGATGCTTTGCCCCCTAATTTCCACTGGACAAATGTCTGCTCGTAAATGATGAAGCCACATGGGGAACAGCAGCTGCCACCTCTAAGTCTCTGGTAGGTTCTCAGCCATGTGGCTATGATAACCTTCCCCCTCTACACACGACATTGAGAAGCCTCCTCCTTCGCTGACGCTGGGTTTAGTCAGGTGACTAGCTTTGACCCAAAGATGTCGTGGAAATGATTTTGCAAGACTTTCAAGCCTCAGCTATGAGAAGCTGGCAGTTTCCACTTACTGCCTTCCTGGGACGTGGCTGTCACATGAACAAGTCTGAGGCTTCCCTCCTGGAGTCTGTATACTCCCACCAGCCCAGGGTCTGGCTCATAGCAAGTGTTTGTTACACGGCAGTTCTGACTTAGAGAGACATAGCTTGGACTGGCTGGAAGAAGCAAGGAATAAAAAAAATGAGAGAGGACACACTAGTAGAACAGAAGTAAGCTCTACCATGCTCATTGGCTGTTCCCTGCCCAGTGAACTCTCCAGTGTGGACCCCACACATCACTGAGCCTAGATATAAACTGGACTGTGCACACCACAGTTAAGGAAATCAGACCAAGACAAAGGCGTTTCATCCCAGGCCAAAGCAGTGGTCAGATCAATACTAATTGGAAATTATGGGAATTATCCTCACCCAATTACTAGAATTGCAAAGCAACTATCCAGAGATCTTGGCAGGGATAAGGACATTTAAAGGCTGGTTGGTTTTTGGAAATTGCACATTAAACCCGAGACCTTATCTTGACACGGGCTACTTCTGCTAAACTCTCTTTTGACTTGCTAACACTTGTGTTGATCCATGATTCACGAGCACCAGGCTGTCAACCAAGTGACAACTACGAAAGGGAAGTCAATGATTTATTTCCTCACAGTGGAAGGGGAGCTCAATCACCATCTACAAAAAGGAGCCACCACGGCCTGTTTCCAGAGCATTCTCTGTAATGGCAGCAACTGCAACTACAATTTTCTGACTCCCTGAAATAGGCCCCCGTCAGTATTCTGAACTTAGAAACACACTCTCATTTACTCTTTTTTTTAATTCTTATTTTTTATTGAAGTGTAGTTGATTTATGTTAGTTTCAGGTGTACAGCAAAGTGATTCAGTTATGCACATACATACAATTTTTTTTTCAGGTTCTTCTCCATTACAGCTCTTTATAAGAAACTGAATCTAGTTCCCTGTGCTAGACAATAGGTCCTTGCTGTTGATCTGTTTTATATATAATAAGGTGTATCTATTAATCCCAAACTCCTAATCTGTCCCTTCCACACCCCCCCAATCCCACTTACCCCTCCTGGTAACCACGGTTTGTTTTCTATGTCTGTGAGTCTATTTCTGGTTTGTAAATAAAATTTAAATCTTTTTTTTTTGATTCCACATATAAGTGACATCATGTATTTGTCTTTCTCCATTTGACTTACTTCACTTAGTATGATAATTTCTAGGTCCATCCAAGTTGCCACAAGTGGCTTTATTTAATCTTCATAGAGACTTTCACAGACATATTATTTTCATTGTGTAGCTAAGCAAAATGGTTCAGTAAAGTTGTGTGGAGCCTGGAACCCAGGCCCCGCTGACTCCAAAGTCTGGGTTCTTAAACAACGTGGTCAGGCTCTCCTTGGCATCTTGCAAGAAAGCTAAAAAAAATGTAGATAAACTTCTGAAATCTTACTTGTGTTGAAGAAAGATCATATTGGTTTTTATCCACATGTTAAATCCTTTGGATAATACAGTAACATTAAAGATAAACTTGCATAACACCTGTTATCTGGCAAAAAAAAAAAATTGCCTTTTTTTAGGTGGCAGAATGTGTTACAAAAATATGTTCCAAATCCACATGACCGTGAAACAACACATACTGTCTGAGACAAATTTTAAAATAATCTTTAATGGTAAACATTTTTGATATTCAACAAACCAAGAGATTTGTCTTAAATTTCCTAGAAGAGCTGTTTGCATCATTACTATGACCATTATTGTTTTGCTGTTTTGATTTGCTCAGTCTAAGCCCAAACTGCAAAAAGTTTGTAGCTTTCACTCCTGCCCTTCCGGGACACTGCCACCATGTCAACAAGGCCAAGCGAGCCTGGCTGGAAGGACTTCTCCATGAATGCCTCCTGCCAGCACTGAATCTGGTTCACAGCAAGTATCCATTAAACAGCAGTTCTTACTTAGAGAATCATAGCTTGGATTCACTAAAGAAGCAAGTAGTGCGAAGAAATAAGACAGAATGAGAAAGGAACAACTGTACAGCAACAAACTGGACAACCTAGAAGAAATGGACAAGTTTCAAGAGAGGATGAGAAAGGACACACTAGTTGGATGGAAAAAAGCCACTGAGATCTTCCCGCTTGCCCATGACTTCTCTGTATCAGGGTTTTGTAACAGAGATTAACTTCCCAAGGTAACACTTTATCCAAAGTGAGGCAACAACCCATCATCACTTTGAGATTAAGATTTCTTCAAACAGAACCAAAAGGCAGCCTCATACCTGGGACTCTGGCAGAGTCAATCACTAACAGCTGCCTGCCAAGGTGATTTTTAGCCCGGTTCCCCGTCTGTTCTGACAAGAACCTTATGAATTAGATGATATCCATCCATACCCATTTTCCCCATGAGAATGAGGCTTTAAAGGAAAAATTTGATCATTTACATGTTGTCACTTTGTCAAAAGTAGATGCACCTGATTATTATCTAAGTTTAAAGTGATCATAAAAGTTTTGTGTCAGGAAACGTCAGTAAATTTGATTTATACAGAAATGTAACACTGATGGTGCACTTTCACTCAAGGTATTCCAGGAATGTGTTTTGAAATTTTTTTACTTTATTTACTTAACTTTTTTCCCGATAATTCCAAGAGTCTTAAAGCATATCTTAAATGTCTACATATGGGTTTGCATGTCCCATAAAAAATGCATGTGTGTGCACACATGGACATACACCCAGAGTAAGCATTAAGGTTATTTCAAAAAATATCTCCTGCTCCTGGGCATATACCCAGAAGGAACCCTACTTCAAAATGACACCTGCACCCCAATGTTCATAGCAGCACTATTTACAATAGCCAAGACATGGAAACAGCCTAAATGTCCATCAACAGATGACTGGATAAAGAAGATGTGGTATATTTATACAATGGAATACTACTCAGCCATAAAATCCGACAACATAATGCCATTTGCAGCAACATGGATGTTACTGGAGAATGGCATTCTAAGTGAAGTAAGCCAGAAGGAGAAAGAAAAATACCATATGAGATCGCTCATATGTGGAATCTAAAAAAAAAAAAATGTATCTCCTAAGTTCTTCCTTTCTGGCGCTTGGGATTTTTGTTTATGTAATCATTCCCCTTGAAGCAATTAGTGTTTGGCATAAGGACATTTTAAAGTTAATGTAAATTAAAATTACTTTTCTTTTCAAAATCTCAGAAATGAGATTAACTGGGTGCGATTAACCCAAGAGTCTGAAAAATCAAAACTGAAAATAACCAATTTAAGAAAAACTGAAACTGATCTCCAAGACAGCTACGCCATTCAATTCAAAAGATTCAATTTTTGGACTCCAGTATCAATACAAATATAAATAATCTCTTTAACTTCAGGATTTAAGTCCAAACAAATTCTTTTATGACTGCTAAGTGCAAATTTCATAGGAATTATATTTTTATCATGTACAAATAATATGTTGGAAGCGTAAGAACAGTATCTATCAATGTGATTAAGTGGGGAAGAAAGACACAAGGGCAGGAACTTTCTGGTAATCTCCCGTGACATAAATTAAATTGAAATTACTTACTGCAAATGGAGACTAAGTGTAACTGTTCTCTCAGCTAGAAAAGGGATCTCAAGAGGCCCAAGTACTAAAAAGGGAAAAAAGACTTTACATAAAGTTGCCAATCTAAATATAAAATCATATAAAATATTAAGCATGCAATTTGAATGTTCCTGAGGCTGTTTGGAAAAACCTCCATTTGTGATCTGACCCTTTCCGACTAAACGCTAATTTATTTGTTTTGACGCAGCTTTTATGAACAAAACTGCCTCTCATTCCAGCCATCTCAGTGGGTGTTGTAACCATACTTAAGATGCGAAATTTAAATACATAAAAATAGTGTCAATAAAATGCTACTTCAGTCGGCCCGTGATTCCGTCATCGCTCAACTGCCATAAATTGGTAGGTAGTGCATTTTGCAGTGTCTGTCAGCATTCCCATCCTTAGGATGGAATAAATAATTGAAGAATAAATAACTGTGCCAGCACTGGGTCTCAAGGGCCATTTTTTTTAGATTGCCATCTGATGGTAGCACCTCCCTTGAGACAATGCATTAACATGGGGTAAAATTACATAGTTCTTTGTGTGCACTGACACACTGTGAAGGTACGACGTCCTTTTAATATTGTCTGGATTACAAGGCAGGAGTTAATGATATGGTGAGTTTTTACTGTTAAAATCTCCAAGACAGAAAGCGACAGCTCTGTGTTTGCTGAAGAAAAAGAAGTCAGGTGGTGACAATTACCGTCGCAAACGGTGGAAGGTAAGGCTAAGACAAGGGCTGTTTCAATGAACAAATGGTGAGTAAAGCTAATAACTCCACTGTGAAATAACACGGCTCCTGTCTGCTGCAGGAACCCTTCTGATCCCTATCCTAGTCTGTCCTTCCATCCATCCATTCCACAAATACTCCACAAAGGACTATAACAGTATACTTGGTACTGGGGCTTAAAAACTTATCAAGACAAACATGTTCCTTTTCTCTACAGTTATAACCGGCCTCTTTGGGCGGAGAATGTGACCATGATATTCATATCATTGCTTTTAATAAACAAGAGTTCCCACTCTGTGAGCATCTACTGCATACAAGGCACTTAAATCCAGAAAACCCCCATTTTATAACTGAGATGCTCTGACAGGTGAAGCAACCTGCCCAGGGTCTACCTACACAGGTGAGTCAGTAAAAAGAAGCAAGGATTAAAAGTTCAGGCTCTCGGGGGAAGGTATGGCTCAAGTGCTAGAGCGCATGCTTAGTATACACAGGGTCCTAGGCTCAATCCCCAGTACCTCCTCTAAAAATAAATAAGTAAACCTAATTACCTTCCCACCGCCCCCCCCCCCAAAAATTCAGGTTCTCTTCCCAGAATGCAGCCCTGCTTCCCCTCACCTACCCTCATAGCAAAAGGAGGAGGGGATTCATCAGAGCTCACTTTGGGCAGGTATGAGCCTCCTCACCTTGGTTTCCTCATCTATAAAATGCAGGCAAGAAGCATAACCACCTCAGAGGTGTGTGGTGTGAGTCGATTTAGTTGAGATCAGTTAAGTTCTTAGACCAATCTCCTGACAGACAGTAAGTACTCAGAAAATGATAACTGTTATCATTGAAAAGTCTCAATGGCAGTGAACAGCCTCAGAACAGAGAAGAAAGACTTGCAGGAAACAGTTCTGAAATGTGCTCAAGACATTAGAAATGTTAGAAGAGAATCATTTTTCCCATCCTGTAAAATCTGCTCTTCATAATATAGCATTTAATTCTGTATTGCCTTACATTGTTACCTAATTGTCTGACTCAACAAGACTCTTCATTTACTCCAAGAGAGGAACCCCCTTTTCATTTCTCTCTCCACTCCCTGGCCCCTGGTGACCAGACCCTCGGCACCTGTTAACTTCATATCAATTAATATTCGTAGTGAAAGTCCTACTTAGGGAAAACACAACGGGAAGAGGTCAAAATCAACATGGAAATTGGTTTGTTCTAGAGACGGAGCTGGCTATGATGAGTGTTTTCTGCTCATCCATAACAACGTCTGCTCACAAGTGTGTCAGGATTTTAGCCAGGCGTTTGAAAAGAACTTTCCAGTCAGCCTCACAGCATGATAAAGTAATGGGCAGGAAAGCACTCAGTGGAACCCTTTACCCAAAGAGACCTACTAATGGGCCTGTAGCAACTCAAGGCAAGAAGGTCTACAGAGACGAATCGAAGGGCCACTGCTCTTTCACCTGCCACTGCTCTGTCAACATCACCATCAAAGCCACGGGCGACAGGCTGCGCAAACCCGAGGGAGGCCTGAAGCTGCGAAAGAGAATCTGGTAAAGATTTCAGGGGCAGAATCCAAAATTATCTCATCAGCTAGAACAGGGGGCCACATCTATCAGGAAGAAATTCAATCTAGAAATGTATGTAGTTAAGTCTACCAAATCGGAGAGAAGAGGATATGTTTAATTAGTAGCCCCTATAGAAATCTTTCAGACTATTTTTAGTTGACTGTTAACTGTACTGTGAATTAGTGAGCTAAGGTTACCCGCAAGCCAACAAATTCAAATCTTAAGTTACCCGAAGAGAATGAAGCAGCACTCCCATCAATCAAGCACAAGGTGGTAGGCGTTCATCAGAGATAGATAAGCACTTAAGTAAGATCCAGGATCTAGTAAAAATAATTCATTCAAGAAAGAGGGAACCACTTATATTCAAGGCCTGTCACATGGTTTTCTAGCTTTTACAGATGAATAAGCTGCCAGAAGATAAATCTTACTGGAGTTCCCATTCAGTTCCTCCACGTGCATTTGAATGGTTGGTGCACTGAACTCACCAGGTAACAATTAGCACAAGGATCCTCACTGGACGTTGAACAGAATGATTCCACAGGAGCCTAAGGCCAGATGAACACAGACTCTGGTAAACATTTGCTTGGTGACTTTCTCTAAGCTGTGGTGACCTTTTTTTCTCTCTGTAAGAAATAACTCCTTGATATTCCAAAATAAAGTTGCCTTACACACGGGCCTGGTTCCACTACTAGATGTACAAAAAGTTTCACTGGGAAAACTAAAAGGTAGATCAGATATCACTTGGAACATAGTGTCTGCAATTATAAGTAGAAGGAGGCACAGTGAGATTTCACTGTTATACGCAGAGGACGTTGGTGAAGAATGGAGACTCACGGAAGTGCCAGCAGAATCCCCTGCCTTCTGGACCAGGAAGAAACAATATTTTTGTGGTTTTATAAAATGTGCTTAGTAGGTAAAATCACATCAAAAAGAACCAAAATTAAAGTCTGATCCTACAGGTGGAAGGAAGGAGAGGAGAGGCCCTGGATACACGGAGACAATGAAAAGCCAAAAAGTGAAAGCCTGAAATAAAGAAAAATCTAAGTTCACACTCCTTAGCTTTTTAACCAAGGCAAAAAGAAACTATATATATAGATGTGAAGGAGAAATGGAATCTAGCTCAGTGCCTCTAACATTATTCCATTCTACCAAAATTAATTAAATGGAAAAGATTTAGAACCCATATGAACTGTTGAGACCACAAGGAGGAATTTCAGGGAAATGAGTAAATGTGTATGATAATATTAACTATAACATATAGCTGATATTTATTGAGCAATTACTATAATCCAATACTATGCTAAATATTTTGTATGGATTTCTTCCTCCAACCTTTCAAACAGTCCTTTAGGGTAGGTACCCAGCTCCCGAATTCAGGCAAGTTTGACTTCAGGATGGGGGAGAGGGGCTCCACTCAGTGCCCTTAACCTTCCCCTGCGGAGAACGATTTAACTCTTCAGTCCCCGCTGAGCCTCCCCTTTAGAGACTCACTCCCCGGGCCCAGGAGGAGACAAAGCATAAAGGAAAGGGGGAAAGGGGTGGAGGGTGGGAAGTCGTGAAAACGAAATGAGGAAATTCCCTAAGTAAATGCTGGGATGAGGGTAAGAAGGGAAGGAGGGGGGAAAGGGAGACGATCTAAGCCACCAAAAGGAAAAATGCACTTTTCCGAGATAACCACCACGAAGTTCAGAGGTTGCTCTAGACACGGTAAATCTTTTCGTGTCTTCAAAAGTCATTTACCGTCCCAGACATTCATCCTTTTTGCTATTGCGAAGAGAAAGGGACCAGCGACCCGTGCAAGTGTCAGGAATGCATCCGAGGGAGTCCCAGCGAAGCTGCAGAGCAGCCATTGTGCTTCAGTGAAGTTCAAAGGAAAAGACCGTCGGTCCCAGGCGACTGGGGTGGGGGTGGCTGGGCTGCAGCGCCAGAGGAGGGAGCGGGAGACCCGGCGGAGGCAGAGCCCCACGCGCGCGGGTCCTGGTCCCGCGCCACCACGAAACGCCGCAAAACGAACCTCAATTCCAAAGAGAGCGAGGAAGCAGAAACCGTGCAGGGGGAAGGGGGAAAAAAGCCTCTGCCGTATAGGGTCAAGGCTTTGAATGGCGAGAACCCAGTGCCACTTTGGGATGGGCCAGGGTTGCGGGGCTGAGAGACCTTTACATTGCTCCTAGCTAGCGGAAGGCGAGCAAGTGGGGGAAGGGAGACACTGGGAAAGAAAGGAAAAGAAAACAAACTGTGCTCGCTATTAAATATTCATGACAGCAGCTTTGCTAAGACTAATGGAAAGCATATAAATCCCTTTATAACTTTGTTAAACGCAAAAAAGATGGATGAGGGTCACAGCATGCTCTGGGGCAAATTGGGAGGAATGTGAAAATCTGGACCACAGGAGGTTGGGATTTGCAGGGACAGGAGAGCTGGCTGTGTGTCTTATTTAGATCCATTCCGGTAGGTGTGGATACCAGTCCCATTCATTTCCAATGACTGCAAAACGATACTGGAATAGTGGGGTTTCAAGTACCCTCATACGCCAAAAGGACATCTTCTAAAAGTTTTCCTTTCATCCTTCAAATATAATGGCTTGGTTAACATTTGACAGCTGTTACTGGTTTAAGTCATGCCTCAGCTCAAGTCCGAACTCTCAAAACAGACCATCTACCTCGATCCAGAAAATGGAGACCCAGTCATTTTTTATCTACAACGTCTTTCCAGCGGCATCTGCAAGAGAATCAGAAAGTGTCAAGTCTTGGGCTCTGAGAGCCCAGGCTGTGCAGTATTTGCAACTGACAAAGGAAAGAGCCACAGAATTCCAGCTCCAAGCCTTGGCTTGACCCAAGCGTCTGTGATGTTAGGAACCTTGGTTGTTTAGTCTCGGCTCTAACACCTTGGCTGAACAGACAGATGGAAGGGCGGCTGATCCATTCATCTTAAGGAAGCCTCAGGAGTGCACGGGGAGGCATGGAAATGTCTGAAATGGGGGGGCACTGTACACTAAATAAGGTTACTGTCGGAGCACCCAAGTTTCTCCTTATTTAAACAAAGAAATAAGTTCCTTTGGAAGAAGGAGTTCTTATGTGTACTATAGGGTATAATTATTCTGTTTTCTTTTACATTTTACCTACGGAAAGGAGAAAATAAATACAACCAGGTTTGTGTTTTAGGTTGGGGATAGATTTATATATCCCCACTCCCATAATTCAGGGGCCAAGGAAGCATCTTCCTGAAACAAAACATAAAATTACTCCAAAAGATCCTCACAGAAAAGTCGCCAGTTGATAATACAAGAGTTATAGGATCCCCGAGTCCACAAAACACAAACCCGAAGGCTTTTAAACGCGACTGTTACCCTCTTTTCAAGAACAAACTTCACTTTCTCCTTCACACTCTTATTCTAAAAGGGAAAGGAAATGGTGTCAGTCGTGGAGATTTGAACACTGTCCACTGTAATCAACTTTGGACTTCTGTTCCGGAGAACGTAGACAAGGTTGGCTGCTTTGGATGAAATTTTAACAACAAATGTAAACAGTAAAAAGTTTTCAGGGTGCCTCTCTGTTGCACTCAAAGTCTTTGTATGCACTTTCGTCGTCACTCAGTAATCATTCCTCCTGTGAATGAGTCTGTCTCAGCCCCTCTCCCCACAGGACCCTCCCATCTCTGAGCTCCTGGAGGCCAAAGGTCCGTCATTCACCCTCATGCCCCAGAACACCTTGGGTGTCCATCCACAGGAGGCCCAGTGCCTGGCACAGAGTAAGTGCTCAACAAATTATAAGCTACTATTATAAAGAAGTATCTGATTTAATGAATGTTTGACGGAATTTCTCAGAGCTAGAGATGAGCCTCCCTTTTAGAAAAATCATTTACTGAAATTATTTTTATCTTGTAATCAGATTACAAAATTGACTGGGCAACCAAATGGAAATTATACAGTAATTTTCATTTGACTTCATACAAGCAGGAAAGCAACAATTACAGGAAAATTTAAAAACAAGAAGAAGAAGAAAGAATAAATAATAATAATAATACAGATTTCACTCTGGGGGTCATTTGTATTAAAATGTTTGGAAACCAGTGTTCCAATTTCTCCCCTTTTAAAACTAGAGAGGAGGGAAGGGAGATGAAAAGTCAGTTTCCAGACAGAATTTTCAATTACAGAAACAACACCTAGAAAAGTCCAAGTGATTGCAGTTAAGTAAACAGGTTCATTTTTCTTCCAGAAAGTGCCTTTTCCATTTTATTTTGACAAATGATATAAACAAATGATTCCTACAATGTCCAGAATACCTAGGAGGCAATAAACTGTCTTTCAAGGTTGTATGCTAGGAATGCCAAGGATGGTGCTGTACTTGAACCAGCGAGCAGTGGGCTTCTGGCTTCAGGCTTTCTCAAGCCTTCCACAGCTACCACCAGGTTCTGCACAATCCCCTAGGGTCCAGCTCAGAGGCTTCCCTATTGAAGATTCCGCTGAGATCACCCTGTGAAAAATCCCACCAAATAGGAACCCAATGCATAAGGCCATATAACCCAGTAATGGCACTGTAGATGGAGCTCCAGCAACTTCTATAGCAAAAAGAATGAATCTTACTCATTATTTTTACTCACTATTCAAGACTTTATCCTGGGAGATCCTTAGAAACAGGGTCACCTTATTGTATTTAATCATTGCAGCCCCAGCGCAAGACATGGCACTGTGATGTTGCTCAATGTCTATAGGATGAATGAACAAAGCCAAAGAAATCACAAAATCAAGCAGAATTCAGCAGGAGACTTTTAGGTCTTAATTATTCTGAAAAGTAATAAAACTAGAATTAACACAGAGACTCTAGTAACAAATAGCAAACATAGTGACAAGAAATATACTTCACAATTTAAAAAAAGGAGTTACCTTTCTACCTAGTGTCTCTGTTAGGTCCGTACCTCAGAAAATAGTCCTCATTTTTGTTAAGAACTCAGTACTGCCAAATCAGCTACAATTAAAATCTGTATCTGTAGCCTATAATGTGATTTCATTTGTGTCTTCTTTAAAAATAAGAACATTTACAAATACCAAAATGCTTCTGCCATAAATTGAATATTCACTCTATGCACTACTGGCATCGTATTTATAGACTGCTTTTAACAGTCATCGTATTTTGCATTTCTTTATAGCTTTATCACCCAAGTATGCCTCCCCTAGACATGATGATTTAGTCTGGCCCATTTTTTAAAACAGAAGTTGTTATATCATTTAAGTCCTTTTGACTTTACAAGTTCCCCTTCCAACCCTTTCTTTATATAACTTACTATTTATCTGCTGAAGGATGAGAGACATTTGATTAAATTTTTAATTTTTAAATTTTCATAATAAGCCTTTCTTAGGTCAAGACCATTTGAGAAAACAGTCTCAGCCCCAAAGGTCATTACGAAAGGCATTTTACATAATAAGCATGTAAGTCATTTTTCTAAAAATGAAGGACAAATAAGAAAGTAAAGTGAAAAATAGTGACCTCTGGTTACAATACATATCATATCAAACCACGCTGGAAAGATTTAAATCACACTTATTCATAAATAGGGAAATGCTGAGTAATGGATGTGTTTAGTTTTAAAAAGAAAAAAAAATTAAGAAAGGAAAACCAAACAAGCTGTATCTCCCAACGCACAGGGAAAAAAACAAAAAACAAAAAACAACTTGGAGTGACATTGAAACACACAGATTAGATATTGAGAACAGAAAGAACAGTCCAAATGGATTTAATACAATGTTAAGAACCTACTACGTGCAAAAATTTGCTGCCAAAACAAGAGTTAAGATTTTAAATTCCATGAAGGGAGCAGTTATGCTAAAAGCACACATACACTAACTGATTCATATTTTTGCTATACAAGTTGTCACATGCTATAAAGATGTCACTAAAAACTTGTCCCTCACAGTCAAGATTTTTCATGAGTAAAATTAACACTATTCGACGGACTGGAGAATCAGGGCAATATCTGAGTCATTCAAAAAGAAAAGAACCACTTTCATCAAATGCAATTTTACACAGGAAAAGTAATTTTCTGGGTATTAAAAGCAACATACTGAAAAACTAGGGAAATCTGACCTCTCCATCTTAAAAAACAAAAACAAACAAACAAAAAACTATAATCCAAATAAACTGAGCAAATGAAAGATACTAATTTGTCCACGATATCCACAAGTCTAATGCTAACATCCCTCTGTGCTTTAAGAGTATTAATTCCTTGAATAAAACATTTTTTGTAAAGCATAGAATTCCTTTTGATGTCAAAAAGCCCAGACAGTTCAAAGGTTAGCCTGCCACTCAACATTATGACTCGTCAAAAATCTGAACAGGAAACCCATTTCTGAATTTAGCCATACAAGGGATTGCAACCCCAAAGGGAGAGCCGCTGGTCATTGTTTGGCCCGCTGGTGTTTTTGTGCTTTGCTTAAGGATGTATTCAGAAGGGTGACAATGCCTACCTCATCACCAAGGAGAAACATTCTTTCGGATACAAAGAATCCTGGCCATTTCTGCTAATACTTCCCCCCTACCCCCACACTAATTACTTTCTCAACATTCTGGAAGGCTAAAAGGGTCTAGTCAAGTTGAACAGCCCCCGGGATTTAGCCCACATTATAGTCTATCTTGTACTTTACACCTCTTCAAAAATTAAAAAAGAAAAGCAAAGTGTGAACCACACTGGGTGTAGGGGGCAGCGGGCAGTGGGTACAAGATTTACGTGGAAATCAAAAATTACTGCAGTAGAAAGGAAGACTAGAAATGGCTAATTATATAAAAATAGTTTCATTTACAAAAGGTTACCGGGGCATAGAAACTCAGTGAAGCCAGGTTGTGGCAGAAAATGATTCATTCGTTGTTCAATGAACATCGCTCCTACCTCCAGGCACCCTGCTCGGCACTGATGAAAAGACCAAAGGGGTCCCTGCCCCCAAAGAGCTCGAAGATTATTAGGAAAAAGAGACCACTAAATAAATGGTTGTAATACAATGATAATACTGCACCGTAGGGGCCAGGGGAAAAAGCAAAAGCAGGGTGCTATGGAACCCCAAAGAGAGGGGCCTCTGTACATCAGCATTCTTAGAGGTGGTGCTACAGCTGAGTCTTGAAAGAGATAAAAGTGAGTAAAAACTTAGGCTGGCGGTGAGGCTGGTTTATACAGCTGGCCATGGAAACAGCAAATGCTATGATTTGAACTGGACGTATGAATATCAGTGTCTATTCAGTAGAGACTTCAGATAGTCACCAAGGCAATGCAGAAAACTGTATAGAGGATGCCTCCACTGGTTCAAATCATCCGTGCTTCCTGAGTCATTCAGCTGATAAATGCCACTTGCCTGGTATCAATGAGAATGTCCTGTCATCCTGCAATCTGATCGCATATCTGTTTCCCTGACCTACGAGACATGTCATACTTTTTTTTTTAAGCACTTGGACTTCTATTATCTAACATCATTTTTTTTTTAGATTCAATATATCAAGTCTGGAAGTTAATAGATGAATTCAGAAAATAATTGCCTTTTCTTTTAACCTCCTCCATATATTGGATCTGGCCATCAGCAAAACACACTGAAGTTCCCCTGAAGAAGGCCTGATGGAGACTGAAACATTAGTCTTTAAGGGAGATTGGTTTCTATCAAATGCTTGCCCTTTTTTTTTTTTAATCACCTGTAGTTTAAATGGTGTTTCACAGGCCTCAGGCATAATCGTAAAGGATGAATTTTTCTCTAAAGGTGGTTCCTTTAAAATGCAATGATAATACCTTCAACAGTGCAGGGATTTCTGCCCCCCAAAAGAACCTGAACAATGGAAAACTTGAAACTCTATTCTTAAATATAGGAAAACGATACCTCAGGGGGTAGGGTACAGCCCAGCAGTAAAGCACATGCTTAGCACGCACCAGGTCCTGGGTTCAATCCCCGGTACCGCCATTAAAAAAATAGTAACAAAATAAAATAAATCAGATCTCATATGTAATAACAGGGGCTAGAAAAACTATTGAGGCCAAATGGAGAAGTCCATACAGTCCCTGTAAGCTGTGTAATACCCAGGAAAATGAGGCAGAATTCGTTAAGGGCACACCCTCCTTTACCAAATACAGAAGAACCCAATACTATGGGAGACACTGGAGTCTGTGGAAGGCCGTAGGATTTGAACTCTAATTCTGGCTCTTCCACTAATTAACACATCATCTCTGAGCATCTCTGAGCTTCCTCACAGTCTTACCCTTCAATAGATAGATAAGATCTCTAAGTCTCCTTTTTTTTTTTTTTTTGGTCCTAAAATTACATTGATAAAGAAACTAATTAATTTTTAGGGAGCACTTATTCCTGTGCCAGGCACCTGCTAAACACTTCCCCTTCTCTATCTCATTTAATCTCATGAAGCAAGTATAAAAAGACATCTACTAGCATCCCATTTTACCAATGAGGAAACAGGGCAGGAAGTGGGGGTGGGATATTCTCAAACAGTTAAGTCACATGGAAAAAAGTTACCAGGTCAGAATCTCTACTACACCATTTGGCATCAAACACGCTTAATCGCTAAACTCAAGCCTGGAAGTTCTCACGAAGTGATGCAGGTCATCAGATTCCAACTGATTTTTAAAATACATCATTTTCTTAAAAAAAGAAACATTTCTGCATTTTTTTTTTTTTTACACAGGATTGACAAATATGAATTCAGTATTCTTCCGGAGTAAGAAGGTTTGAACCCAAAATTTCCCACCACTTTGTTTAATCTCCAAGCAGATTTTCTCTACAGAAGTTATCTGCTTATAAAGCCAGGAATGCTTTGGAATGCAGTACCGGATTGTCCCCCAGGATGCCGTGCTTTCATTCCCAATGTCTACAGATGAGAACAGGTATTTGGGGGCCTTCCTTCCATAAAGTGTTCTCATCAGACAGTTAACCCCCGAAGCAGGGAGCGAAGGAGAAGGCATCTCAGTGGCTCTTCCCTGGCAGTCTCTGTGTTCCTAAGTCCCAGGAGGAGAGAGACGAAAGGGGCTTACAAAGAAATCGCAACTGTCACTTAATGAATTGATGCAGGCGTGCCTTTAATGGCCCCATTTAATTGTACAGTCGTATTTTCTGCACAAGTCCTCCTACTGCTGATGTATTAACAATCGCTTACCCTGTCCCTGGGGGATTCCAGCTGCTCCATTTTCTCCTCTTTCAACCCAACCCCTATACTACTCGCTTCCTTCTTCACACTGTCACAGAAGCTGAGAACAAAACAAAACACTGCAGGATTTTATTAGCCAGGTTACTTAGGTGTATTAAATTATGACATTTAACTTCCGGTGGGGGTGGGAGGGGGCATGGAGTTCTTATTAAAGAGGAGCATGATTAATAGCATAAAACTGATAGATGGCAGCCGCCATAACCCTGGGGACAAAAAAATGTTAATTTTCAGTTATTTTAAAACCATAACATCATCTAGTCCATTACAGAGAACTGAGGGCCACCCATGACCTCAGACTGAGGCAAGTGGATGGCTTTTCTCACCCTAAGATAACATGACAGACCCAAAATAGCAAAATACATTAAAAATAGTAGATGTCTTAACTGAATCCTGTTGAGTCCAGGGGTGTGTTTATTTCTAAATCTTCACATCATGCACATTAACACGATGCAGCAAGAACAGTCTCATAGTCCCATGTGGTAAGTCTCACCATTCTCCTAAGAAGCATTGTTCTTCACACCTGGGGGGGAAATGCGTTTCTAAAAGCAGATCCCATGGGAGGACAGCTTAAAATTACAACTGGAAACCTTTTAACTTTATTATTTGAAAAATTCTACATTTTCCCTCATAAGATCTATCTGCTCTTTCTCAATCATATTAATGTGAATAAAACTCTCCAGAAATAAAACCATTATAAAGTCATAGTAAGACTGAATATGCTAAAACAAGGGTATTTTATCAGATGACTATGGTTTCTTTTAGCAAGAAAAAGAAGGGCTAATTTTTTAAAATGTGGGTGTCAATATTCTCTTCAACCAAAAAGCTCCAAACATACAGACAGCGCATCCCAAAATACCATTTGGGACTAATATAATTACGTATTACATACTGAGCTGACCACATCTTAAAAAATCCACTTTCAAGTAACTTTCTCATAAGTTGCCCCTATCCACATCACCAGTGGCATCTTGGATGGTTCTCCCAACTTCATTTTAATTTCTCACACATTCTAAAGTTCTTCTGAAATTGAAAACAGGACAGAAAGAATTAAGCTGGTGGTGAGGGAAAGAAACCTGAACTCCCAGAACGGTGAGGCTAGCACTAATGATCAAACTTCTCTTCCAACTTCTCTTCTCAATTTCTCAATCTGTGTTACCAGGATACACAATGGCTCAAGAAATTTTTATACCTCCTGGAGTTGACTGGGAAGATGCATCAACAGTAGAATTGGTGGTGGGGTTTGGGGGAATGGAGAGACAGACTTTCCCTCCTACATTAAGCATATAATTTGATAAAATTCTTTCTCGGGATAAAACAAAGCCGTTAGCTAAACTCTGAACTTGAGTTAACTAAAAACCGAAAGTTGATACTTAAAGACTTTTAAAGGAGCCTGGCACACAGAAAGCACTTAATAAATGCGCAGTCTCTGCATGAATGAATACATCTACAGAACAACCCTCTCCACAAGTAAAGAACCTTTAAGGAGAACACTGTACTATATAATACTCTCCCTCTAGCCCCCACTTCTATTAGCTGTTATGAACATATCCCCTTACTATGTGGCCAATCACTCAACAGTCACCGTAAGTGTTTAATGATCCTGGTTGTCGCTGCCAGTCTGGCCCTAATCCAAATTCTAAATACCATGAATTCAAGAACTAAATCCCAGTATCATTAGATCTCCTGCCTATGCTCTGGCTGATACCTCAACACCTCTCTTCCTAACCTACACTAATTTAATTGGTTCCCAAAGAGTCACTCTCACCCTGGTGTCCTCCATGCCCAGCATAAAGTAAGCTCAACAGAGGTTTTCTAAACTCAGGGATCAAGAACTAGTTTTTGTTCAGTGGGTCTCAATAAGGAAAAAGTAAAAGAAAACCCCGTCACACCAGCCTGCTTAGTCCTAGCTGGTACCTTATCCCGGACCTAATAATGCCATTAAGGTGGACCCCGAGGACCACACCCATTACTCTGGGGAGGAGAAATATACAAATGACTGGTCTGATCACCCAGTCTTTCCCAAACTGAATGAGGAACATTCAAGATCTCTGAGTGCAACCTTCCTGAGACCCTAGACCAAAGTAATTGTAGGGTTTAGAGAGTAAGGAGCAAAGAACTTCTTTGAGCTAAAATAAATAGGACTTGCTGAAGTGACCATGTTCTAGATGCTACCACTCCTGGTCCACTGTAAGCCCCCGCACCAGAGTTATTACAGAGCACCAAGTCTGTACTACCCGCTGGGGTCTGAATGTTTGCGTTCCCACCCCCACCCCCACGGCCCCAATTCTTAGGTTGAAATGTAACCACTAAGGGGATAGAATGAGGAGGTGGGCCTTTGGGAGGTTATTAGGTCAGCAGGGTGGAGATCTAGGAATGGGATGAGTGACCTTATAAAAGGGACACCAGAAAGACCCCTCACCCCTTCCACCTTGTGAGGACACCGTGAGAAGACGGCATCTGCCACCCAGGAGAGGGCCTTCACCAGAAGCTGACCATGCTGGACCCTGATCCTGGGTTCCACCTTCAGAACTGGGAGAAAGAAACTTCTGGTGTTTGTAAGCCACCCAATCTGCGGCAGCCCGCACAGACTAAGACACCACCCCAGCACTTGTCACAATGCGTCCTGCACAGGCCTGGCTGTGTGCACATCAGTCTCTCTGACCCGACGACAGGCTCAGCGACCACGGGGGTCAGATTTTTGTTCAGCAGTTCAACAACCAAGCAAGAAACCAAGCTGGGCGTGTTACAGATTTCAGTCGTTGCCAAGCCTCCCGACAGAGCATCAGGGTCACTTCAAGATACAGGCGCCCACCTCCTTGAGATGCTGAGTCCATGCACATCGGTGTTTTGAAAAGTCCCTGGATGACTCTGAAAGCACAGCCCAGGCTGAGACTTGGGGTGTGGTGATAAGTGAGGGTCCAGGCTCCAGAGCCCAGTCTGAGCTGGGGTCAAATAGGGACTCTGCCTTATTCTTTGAGTGACTCTGGGCAAGTCATTTAACAAGTCTAAGCCTCACTGTCCTGTAAAATGGAGACTGGCCTAATGTATACTATGCGGGGCCTTTGCAAGGATCAGATGGAACCGTGTGTTAAGCATAGTTCCTTCCAGATGATGTTCCTTCCATGGTTAGTGCCAAATCCATGTCAGGTGTTCGGGCTGGTGGGAGCCCAAAGCCCACGGCCTTATACACAGTCCATATCACGCCCCAAAAGATGTGAACTGAAAGGAACTGGGATGAGACTTTGCTGCTAACAAAGTGTGGCTGTCACAATCGCTAGGCATTGCGTACCACCTGCTAACACTCCTACTGCAAAGATCTTGTAACAAATTGGTGAAATGTTAGGGGAAAATGTTTTTCCAAAGAGGTGAGTATATTCAGCTTATTCACAAAACAACACTTGGGGGTCAAGTCTATACAGTATGGAGACAAGGATGCTGAGGCTATTAAAATAACTGATTTGCTTAAAGCCTTGGCGCCAGTTCTCTGTCCCAAGGGAATAGTGGGAGGAAGGGTGGGGCAAACGAGGAACACCTCCAGAATTGTGATACTATTGTGTATTGCCGTATTGTTATTGAAGTCACATACTATAGCTTAACTGTGACACTCTTAGGGGCAATACTTTGAGCATCATCAAAAGCTTCATCAGCAAGTTCATATTTCCTCTAGATTTATGGTACTGAAAGAGTTTCTCTCTTTTCTCCCTCTCTTTCTTTCCTCTTGGTTTTCTTACCTGAGAATATAGTGCATTCACAGCTGAGTGGAAGGCAACACCATTTCTACAGTAGAAGTCACTGGGGAAAATTAATTTGCTTAATAGACATTCACGTCCCTGCAAGCTTTCATGGAAGGCATCGATTACATAATCGGGATATAAGAGCCACAGACTCACATTCACTTACCTACCCTACGTGATGTGTGTGTCTGTGACTTCACTTAGGCAAAAAGCTGTGTTTTCACTTGAATTAAATGGACGTTTTGGGGTCCAGAGCATTTAAAAAGAAAAGGCTTATCTGTCCTGCATTTTTACCGCCAACAAATTTTCGTATCACTGTGCATCGTCGTTGATAATTCATTTTAAAGGAACATTAAGCACCGGAAAAATAAAAGACTAATATCCCTTGGATGAATCTGACTTGTAAATAAGGAAAGCTATTACGTTCTTAGTGTTTGGGTCTCTATCATAAACACTATAAATAATCTCAGAATATTCAGCTTATCTGGCTCTACCCAGTAAGACTTCATTTTTTAGTAAGGAACCACACCACATCTGGCAAATTCTCTGGCACCTAATCCTCATCTCTCTCACAAAATAAAATAAAAGGTGGGAGGAGGAGGTTGTCAATCAGATAAAAAGAGAGTCTAAGAACTTAAGCAACCATTGTATAATGGTTATGTACTGTCCAACATTTACATGACCAGTTACGATTTATCAATTACCTAAAATTTTGTGAAAGCACACAGCCACATTTTTTTCCCACACCATCAGTATTTTTACAGAGTTGGAAGCCTCTTTAGGTAAACCATTTTAAGAACAAGAGTACAGAAATAATATATCCTGAAAATGCCTTCTATTCTAAGCTCCTGGCACAAAGCTATTGTGTCCGGTGATTTCATATTATGGCCTTCCACACATCAAGGAAACACTCTGAATCCCAAGGACTAATTGCACATCCACAGACTTCCTCTTTCCACAGAGCTTTTTAATTGGGTACTTTAAGTTGCCAAGTATGTTCAAAAATGGTATTGCAAACAAGCACGCAAAGTAACTGCCAATCTAGAACTGGAATATTCAGCCTCCCTTTGGATGGGGAACTGACGCTCTAATTTTAAGCTATTTGTTCTCCAATAGATGACAACACGAAGGGAGGAACCAAGTATCTGTCTAATGCACCTCACACGCACAATCATATAAATGTTTCAGTATAATTTCAATGCCAAAAGATTAGGTTAAAAAAAAGAGAAGTCTAAAACTAGAAATCATTACTTGAACTGGACATAAATATACGTACTATATAACAGACATATGTACTTTATTACTTCCTGTAAGCAATTAATTTAATAACAGAATGGGATAACTACGTAGGGGTTTAATTTTGTGTTAGACTCAGTTATTTCTGAAGTCTCCTTTCGCCAATAAAACTCTGTGATTTGATTCAAAAGAAAAGGGTCGATATCACATACAAGACTCTGCAACATCACACAACCACATAAAACTGTCACCATGAAATACCGCACTGCATGATTTTGTTACTGCTTCTTTTATTCTTGCAGCAATGGACACACAACCTCAGAGGATGAATTTGCCACTCCAAGGCTCGCGCCTAGCACCAGAGAGAAACAATAAAAACAGTCTTGGGAACAGAAGCCCATGGGGTGGAGGATCCGCCATCCAGCCTGACAGCAAGTCCACCTCTGAATTAATAATTCTTGTACTTCCCACAGTCTGAGGGATTTTGTTTTTCCTCAGATGAGAGTATTCCTCCATTCCTAGAAAGACGTTCAACCCTGAAATTAAATCCAATGCTACAAACCGCTGAGCACATTTCTTTCATCAGATACTCATGCACTAAAGCTAACACCTTAGCTTCAGATGATAAGTACCATTTTCAAAATAATTATCAGGCATTGGCAGGAGTCTTTAACCAAAGATAAGCAAGTCTGCAAACCTTATAAAAATGTATAAAAGTCTGATGTGTACTTTGTTTGAAAGGAAGGTTTTAGAATCTCCAGAGTGGCATGTGACCTAAAAAAAAAAATCAACACAGGATATAAAACTTTTTCTTTAATTATGTGGGTGGGGAGGAATCCTAAATATAGCTATACCCATTAAACAGAATATCAAACAGGACCTAAAGATTTTCCCTCAGCCTAACGTATTTACCTAGAAGGAATGTGATGACGAACTTTTATCATCTGCGCTATACCAGAAAAAAAAATGTGTTTAATAAAGATAAGCTGGATTCGTGCGTGTAATTGGGAAGCTTTTGTTGTTATTTTTGTTATGCATTATTGTACAAAGAAATTCTTTATTGTATGAGTAGAATTTAAAAACCTGCTAGAAGCAAGCCCATTCTCGGGCTTATAAAACAAGCCTTTACAGATAATTATGTTTTATTACTCTTCATTTTATAGGGATTGTGTTAAACAAAACAAATACCAGATGCCTATTTGTTTTATTCATTTCAGGAGGAAAAAAAATCCTACAAGTACCTCTGTGAATAGAACTGCTTTTAATTAAACACAATGCACAAAGAGCACATAAAAATTAATACTGTTTGAAGCCAGCAGGTAGAAAGTAAATGTATCGAAAAGCAACTGCAGAAGACCCCTTCCCCTCCTGGCTGAGCTGAGCAAGAAAACATTCCCAGGCTTATTCCTTGGGAGCTGAAATCAGTAAGAGATACTAGAGCAGGTCATTCATAGGCTTGTTCGGGGGTAAATTAAGGCCAATGTTCATGGAAACATACAACCTGGAGGTGAGGGGAAAGAAAAGTGTTTTAATGGCACCTGTATTAAACCACACTCCACATTCATCCTCCTTTATGAAATCAGGCAGGTCTATCCTGATCCATTTGGGTAAAACTGTTGAGATGGAATGAATCAGGTTCCATTTGTGCTCCATCAGAAAAATGCAAAGTGATTTTTGGCATGGTTCAGACTTAATCTGCAAACACCGCAGAAGGACATGTCAAACAGTGGTTGCTATCTGATTAATATAGCCATGCTTTAAGATAGAAAGAAAGAGAGAAAGGAAGGAAGGAAGGAAGGAAGGAAGAAATGGGTGGGGGGAGGGGGAGACAGAGAAAAGAACTAAAATATGACAGTTTCTCCCTGACCCCAAAGACATAAATCATATCTGTTCAACTGTCAGTTCTAATCAGAAAGTGAAAATTCAGCATGCAGCATTTTAGACCCACAATAAGAAAAATTTCATTTTTTTCCCATTTGCTTTTGTTTTCTTGTTTGTTTTTGATCAGATCAGAGCAAGACCCACTCTCCACCCTGGCCCCAGACTTTGATATCATCTAACCAGTTATGATTTGTACTCACTTGTGCCAAGAGAGAAAATAAACAGACATTTTGAAAGCGTTATGTGAAGTAATGTGAAACAGCTTGCAATTTTGTCTGGCAACCAACTTCCCACAAAGAATTATCTACAAACTCTTCCAGATCACACTCATTTAAGGGGTCACACCCCAAATTCCACTGTCTGCAATTCTGAATCTCAGAATAGTCCTGATTCAGGGAAAGCTTGCCTTTTATCACTTTACATGAGACTGGTACGTCTTTTCGGTTAGTGGACTTTAGTCTTTTGGTTAAATCAAAAAATGAAACTATTATTTTTATATTTAAAAAAGCAATTAAAATCCTAAGGTTTTTTCAGCCTCTTTAAAATAGATTTTTAAATGAGTGTGGACAACTGAGAAAATAAAATATTTAAACTCATTATCCCCCCCCCAAAAAAACTCATTTTGCTAAAACTATACTCAGAGTATCCCCTGTTCCCAGATCAAGAATCAAGGATGAATATCCAGAAAGACAGACTGTGATCAGGAATCAAATGCCACATTTTATACTCTACTGTAACCTAATCAAAGAATTATTTTTGCAATGGAATACCTTATAGCTATTAAAATGGAGAGATTCATATGTGTTGAAATGGAAAAATGCCTTATATATATGTGTGTATATATATATATAATGCTTTTATATATACATAATGTATAAAACTCAGTGAGTAAAAAAAGAAATTTCAAAAGAGATTATATATAAAAAATAATCCTATTTTCCAGAAAATAAATAATATATTATGTGTCTAGAAAAAAAGAAATATATATTCAACTGTTCAATGTGATATATGATATATTATGGGTAACTTTCACTTTCTATAATGCTTGAACTTTGAACAATGCTTAAGTATTACTTCTGCAATCTGTAATCAAAACTGAAAAAAAAAATTTCCCCCCAAAACATTCACTGGGTTGTGGTTTATGCTCTCTCTCCCTGGGGTGGCTCTATCTTAAAAGTTAAATGTAAACTCGAGCTTCCGAGATGGGAACCCCTATGAGCTACAGCGGCGTGACTTGAATGGCAGGAGGAGGCCTGACGTAAGGTATGGAGTCAGGGAACAGGAAGAGAGAGGGGAAGTGTGTGGGTGTGGGGGTGTGTGTGTGTGTGTGTGTGTGTGTGCGCACACGCATGCGCACACAAGTCAACACAAGCCGAGAGTAGGGAGAGGTGACTCAGACTGGAGGGAGGGCTTTTGTGAACAGCCACAAAGGAATGCCTCTAATGGTCCTGTTAACAGCTAGAGAGTGCCTAGGAAAAAGAGGTGTGTAAAATCCATCCTTGTCAGTGGGAACGGCAGGGGCCAGGAGCTGCTCTGCAGAGAAGTACCCAGGGAAGGCCTGCAAAGGAACGAAGCAGCCCGGGGATGAAGCCGGAAGCTGCAGCCCGCCTGTGGGAAACCGCCCCTGCTGGCTGAGGCCACAGACCTGCATCCCTGTGCCTCCTGCGTGTGGTTTCTGCTCTGCGGTTAGAGCCCAGGAATGCTGATGGCACTACAAGTGGGTGGCTGAGCATGGCCTGCGGTGCCCCATTCATCAGCAGACGGTGGGGACTGAGGTTCCCCAGCGGCACAGTTGGTCCCTTCCTGGGAGGCAGCAGCCAAAACACCAAACAAGCAGAGTTGCCTGGAGAGTTCCACCACCGTTCTCCTCCATGACTTCCCCCTGTCAGCCTGCTTCCCAGAAGGAAGTGAGCTTTGGAGCAACAGCAACGGTACCTGGCCAAGAACTGAGGTCTCAGATGATACAACGCAGTTCAAGGTCCATAAAGCAGGCGTTAAGGGTTATTACTGAATTATGACCAGGAACCCATTCATAGCTAAAGTGACAGTCAAAGGCGCAAGTTATTTCAAAGCTGTAAATCATCACCTGATTTTTGGTGACCCTCTAGCTGCATTCCTCCCATGTTGAACTTCAGGCAAGGAATTCTTCTAAACGTATTTTTTCTATTCAACATCCCATGATGTTTGTATCAACATCCAAACAAAATGAAAGACTCCTGTGAAGTTCCAAAAGTCTCTTTCTGCACTCACAGGCCACTGTGACCAAAAGACATTCATTTGACAAATATTTCTAGAGAAGCCACTATACATTCAGCACTGTGGTAATATCAGGGAAACAGATGAAAAACAAATACATGAGTCTTGAGACAAGACTCACCGATTTAAGTCCAAGTAGAATATAAAGTGTAAAACATCCAAATAACTTTGTGATCAAAAGATGTTTGGAGGCAAATGGTGGAGAAAGAGCCTATCAGAGGCACTTTTCCACCATGAAGGGAGGCGCTGGGTGCTTTGATCCCAATAATTCGGTGGGGGCTGGCTCCTTGATCTATATTTGGAAAAGACAGATATGAAAGAAAAAGAAAACTAAAAACGATAAACAACAAAAAAAAAGATGAAAAATCCCAGTATATGCCATAGTCTAACCTCCATCTGTTTGGGTTCTGGAATTTCTAGACCAATGAAAGGACTACAATGGGCTAATCAAATGTGGTAACTTTAACTAAGCACCTATCAAGGCAGCTACTCCAGTGGGGGCTGAACTCTGGGGTACAGAGGAGAATGAGCCAGCTTCACCCAGCAATACACCTAGAGAGCCAGAAACTAAATAATTATCATGCAAGGGAGAATGATCTAAGGTTTAAAACAGCCCCAATCTAAACTCCAGAAATTCCCCAGGCCGTGAATGACAGGATAAAAGGAAGTCCCTCAAAGCTCGCAGAACCCTAACATTACACAGGGTGAGAGAACAGCGTGGGGAGCGAAAGCGTCAGAGGGCCCGTCCACACGGGATGGAAACAAGCCCTTCGATTACCATCTCACCTGCTGTGTGTGGACAGAGAAATGCTTAATCCAAGCCTCTGCTGATGAGCCTGGTGATAACCAGGGAAGGCCCTGGGCCTGCTGATTTATGTGCTACTATCTGAAAATTGCTGGGCCACTTTTACACCCCCAAGGGAGACTCAAATGACAGGCTTCAAATGCTGGGTCTTACACCACGTCCGGAGCAGGGCCAGAAGGATAGAGCTCCCTGGCCACTCTACCAGGGAATTCCAAAAGGGAATATTTTAGACTTTAAGAGACGTGTCAAAAAACCCAATTAATTCACCTCATCTAATTAAATGAGTTAATTGGAAATACAATACGGTATTTTTACCTCGCTGCTACCAGAATCTGCAAGTCAGCTTACTAAGAGAAAGAAGGACACATTTTATTTTGTGGCAGTCCTTTGGAACGAGAGGGGGGAAAAGAAAAAGCAGCTGATTCTTGGTTTAAAAAAAAAACAAACCCAATATCCAACACTGATCCAGTAATGTTCCCAGGGGAGAAAAAGGATTTTGAATATTTACTCCACATATAAATAAATACAGGCTTATAGTCACTATTGTGCATAAAACACACACCTGCTTCTTGTCCGGAGCCAGGCAGTATCATGTTTGAGGCGATGGCAGGAAGGTCGCACTTTACTCATACTTAATGAAGTATTCCCTGGAGTCTCTTTTTCTACAGCTGATGTTAGAGAGCATTCTGTGCGATTCTGTGATTTACGACAAGGATATGATCCCGTTCTAATACACTTTGGGGGGGATGTGGTGGAGCGCTAAGGGACAGACTACGACCCGTGGCGCATCTCAAGCATAGTAAGGGCTGCTACAGTGTGGAGTCCAGGAGGAATCAGATCACATCTGGGCTTGGTGGCAGAAATGGTTATTATAGAAAAGCTCTTACAACATGTTTGTTCATCACTGCAGCTGTGTCTCCTGAGAGAAAGAATGAAAATATAAATTACGATGTGTCTGAACCCTCCCAAATCTTCAGAACACAGGCTAAAATTTGCTCCCTAACGTTCGCTCTGGCTGCTGTCATAGGTTTATCATCGAGGATAGGTACACGCTGCTTAAACTTAGCATGCAGAAAGGGTACCGAGGTCTGGGTCCTGCTGCAGCTGCTAATGTCATCCTACAAAAAGTCATCAGTTGTTAACAGCCATGCAAATTGTGGAAAAGTAGAAAGATATCCACTGTTACCGCTTCCTGATTTGCTAAGTACCCCACTGTGACAGGATCGCTCTCCTTTGCCTACTTGAACTGCGAGAGAAAAAAGAAATA
Organism: Vicugna pacos; assembly: GCF_048564905.1. Classification (NCBI taxonomy): domain Eukaryota; kingdom Metazoa; phylum Chordata; class Mammalia; order Artiodactyla; family Camelidae; genus Vicugna; species Vicugna pacos. The sequence continues at coordinate 22,856,302 of NC_133011.1, forward strand.
GTATTATCTTCTCTATCTCAAAAAGTCAGTTCAGGTGATGCCACCGGCACATCTCCCATGGTTTTAATGCTTTTTCAAGAGGCAGGAACAAGCAGACCCATGAGATGGCTCAGCTTCGCAGAACTGGGGGGAAACATGCGTACTTTTGTAAATGGAAAAAAAAATTTTAAGACATAAAGTCATATGAATGATTTGCACCCTTGGTTGAACAACTGGGAAATGACAGTTTATTGTATTTTGACAACAGGCACAAGTGCTTGGAATTCTGGGCACTTGTCAAACCACCTTGAGCTTCCATACGTTTCGTGCTGCTGTATCACAGTGCACACTACAGTTATAACGAGCTGATGGGTCAAATGAAAGAAACAAAATGAAAACAATGGTAAATACAAACGGTAGATCTGAAATCGTGCAAGACTAACATGGTTTAATGGAACAGAAAGATTAATGACAGTGACAGGGGTTACTGACTGTGTGCTTACCAGGTACCAAGCACTGTGTTAAGCATATTACATATAATCTCATTTCATTCTCACAGCAATAACCCTCTGAAGTAGGCATTATTCTTATCCTTATTCAGTGAAGGAAGAAATGGAAGCAAAGAAGTACGTTGCCCAAGGTTTCACAGCGAGTGGCAGAGCCGCCATTCAAATTCAAGGCAACAATTTCCACAGCCTGTGTGCATGACCTCCGTGCCAACCCTGGCTGGAAGTCGAGAGATATGCGCTCCATTCCCCACTGTCACAACCAGCTACACGACCTTGGGCAAGTTGCCCAAATTCCCTGGATCTCTACTTCCTTATCCATATAATGCAAGAGTTACACTGGACCTTTAAGGTCACCTCCATGATCTAATTTCTCCTCCCCCCAGATAAAACTGATACCACAACAGCATGACTGAACACCGTGCTCCTCTCCTCAGACAAATGACAGACACACAGACACGCGTGTGCAGATCTGATAGCCCAATCGGTGATGAGCTCCCAGGACCCTGTGCAGGAAAACCAGTCAAGGGAAACTGAGGCCCAAGGAGGCTCAAACAGTCCCCAACACCCCCTAGAACACCTACTTCACACTTAGAATTTAAGGGTGCTAATTCTGAGCTTATTTTTATAGAGACTTAAGATTTATTTTGACAGTGTTATTTACAATAGCCAAGACATGGAAACAACCTAAGTATCCATCAACGGATGAACAGATAAAGGAAATATGGTATATGTACACAATGGACTATTATTCAGCCTTAAAAAAGAAGGAAGTCCTTCCATTTGGGACAACATGGATAGACCTTGAGGGTATTATGCTAAGTGAAATGAGCCAGAAAGAGAAAGACAAGTACCATATGATGTCACTTATGAATCCAGAAAAACCCAAACTCACAGATACAGAGAAGAGCTTGGTGGTTGCCAGAGGTGGTGGAGGGTAGAAGTGGTAAACAGGTAAAAGTGGTCAAAAGGTATAGACTTCCAGTTCCAAGATAAGCAAGTCCTGGGGATGTAATGTATAGTGTGGGGTCTAGAGTTAACAACACTGAATTGTATATTTGAAAGTTGCTAAGAGAGTTAAGTCTTTAAAACTCTCATCACAAGAATAAAAATTTGAAGCAATGGGGAATGATGGATGTTAACTAAAACTACTGTGGTAATCATTTCGCAATATACGTATATTACTAATACACACATATCATTTGCAATATACACATATGAGATTTCAAAATATATCTATATATCATAATTTGTCAATTTATAAGATATATATATATAAAATGATTATGATGTTCACCTAAAACTAATATGTTATATGTCAATTATATCTCAAATTTTTTTAAAGATTTATTTTGATAGTTAATCCTTCTGCCCTCTTTTACCCTTCTTGGGTTACCCCTTAGAAATGACTAAGTCTAAAGTAAGTTCAGGAAAACACTACTCCTTCTTTGAAGTGTAGGAAACACTCAGATTTTATCTTAGCATAAAATACTGTTCAATTTTTTAAAAACATGTAATATAACTCTACAATCTAAATACAGAAAATACTATACATTTCCAGCCTTTGCATCAGTAAAAGACTGACGGTCCTACATTTACAGGTTTGCAACATCGCACTTGCATACTGAAAAATGCAGTTATCATAAAAGCTATTGCTTAAAGGTAGCTTTTTAAATGCAGTGTGAATTTTAAAGGAACATGTAGCATATAAGAAATGGTGTTTTCAAGAAAAATGTATTCTCTGCCTCTCCATAAAGCTAAAGCGTTGCAGTATTAGATCCCCTCTGATTAGATCTTCAGATTGGTTCAGATATACAGACCTAGAAATCATTCTGGAAAATGACCTTACTAAGCTTTGTGAAAACATAAAACATAATTCACATTTAATCAAGTGTCATATGATTGTCAGCAAATCTGAATCCATTTTAAGACCTACTAAGAAGGCAAGTAATTGTGATACAGTGCGTTCTCCTTTTTCAGTCTATACACTTTAAATACTTTTATGCAATATCCACACAGTTCCACTAGCGAACACAAACAAGCCAGGAGACGTTAAACGCAGGAAACAGAGGCCACTGGGAGAAACAACTGTACACCTTCCTTTGCTTTTCTTCTTCTTTGCTTTTTAATTAAATGATAAATCTCAATATGAATTCATTAGAAGCCTGATAGCTCAATTAAGCAGTATGTTACTCTATACTCTGGGGCAATGCCTCAGTATCAGTTCACAGAGTTGGGATGTGACCTGAGCAGAAAATGTAAGCCAAAAAGTTATATTCAACCAGCCACTTGGGGGGGGGGAGACAGCAATTAAGGGGGGACAAAAAGCCCCATATCTACAGACTGTTAAAATGAAATGACAAAGAGACCATAACGGTTTCTCTCATAGCAATAAATTCTTTAGATTGATACTATGCAGTAAAGCCCGTTTAAAGTTCATTTTAATTTGGTTTCACAGAAACTCATCTCAAATAGAACAGTAAAAAAAAAAAAAAAGAAGAAGAAGAAGAAAGAAAAAAAGAAAGAAAAGAAACTACCTTGGAGGAAAAAGAAAGAAAAGTTTATTGGAAAACACACACGTCCCATTTGAAAATGAAAAGAAACTCTGGGTGAACTGGCAAATGATGAACTTAGAGGGAGCGCAGGGAGGCCTGTGCTGTGAACCAAAGAGAGTGATATCCACAGAACCCATACTTTGCCTATACGGTCAACAGTGGTAACATTTTGATCAGTTAAAGAAATGTAATTTTTTTTTCATTTATCCAACAAAAACTGAGTGCCCAGTGTGGGTCGGTCAGGCACGGTGCTAAGCTGTGAAGGTCTGACAGTGAGTTCAATGTCACTTTCCAAACAGGACCTTCCCTCCCCCAATATTGAATATGTAAAGCCCCCACTCCCTTTCTCACCTTGCATCCAAATCACCTGGTGAGCTTTCTAAAAACCTGCACTTCATCCCCAGAGAGTCGGACTGCCCAGGTCCTGTTTCCAGAAGCTCCCCAGGTGGAGAGCCACTGCCTCCAGCCCTTTCCGTACGCTGCTTTTCATCTAGCACCTCTAATACCTGCCATAACTGACGTGTCTCAGACTCCAGTTGCTCGACTGTGAGCATCTTGAGGCAGGGATGCATGTCTGGTTCACTGCTGAATCCCCAGTGCCTGTACACAGTTGGTGCTCAGTAAGTATCTGCTGAGTAAACTAATGAAAAACCAATGTGGATTCTCCCTTCAGGGCCTATACAATTACTGGACAGAGAGAAAAACAGACAAACAAAAAAACCACAGCTGTGGCCAAGTATTAACTGTTTCTAACAGCACATCCCAGAAGAATGTGACCAAGTCTGAGGCATCAAGGAAGTGACTCTGGAAGAAATAAAATGGAGCTGGGGGACAGTTCCAAGAAAGAGAGAAGAGGAGAGATGGAGGAGGAGGTGGAATGTGGCTCTGCCAAGGGCCTGGGGGTGGAAAGTCAGGTAGAGCTGGGCCAATCCCACCTTAATATCACATGAATGAACTATGGGAAGGCTCCAGGGTGAGTTCAGGGTAGTGGCCTGGTCATATTTTTTTATCAGAAGTGCTGTGGATGATTTCTACCCATCTGCCAGGGTGCTGGGATACATGCAGGAAATGTGAAACCCATTCTGGACTTCCACCCATCAGTTCCCATCCCGGGCACCCCTAGGGATATGGGAAAAAGAAAGCTATACTTACCAGGGCAACCTCCAAGCAACAGACTAGATGTCCCTTCTCCAATCCCAGCCTCCATATCCCACACCTAGGGTGGGCAGGCCAGCCCTGGCCCAGGGCCACTACCTCTACCTGAGCCCAAGGCCCACGAAGTCATTCGGGGGGCACTAGTCAGCCAAGAATGACTAGCATTCCAGGCCCACACCACCAGAAAACTACAGTTCTCATTAACGCACCGATATGCATCGTAACACCCAGAAATCGGAGTTAGCCACTAAGACCAGGCCTCTGATGCGAACTCCAAGGACACCCCACATATCCGGAGCCCTTGAGGAATCTGCTAAACTTGGTAGATAAGTTTCCAAATGGAGAGCTTCTTCTCAGGGGCACCAAAAATATTTTTGTTTTAACCCATATGAGTTTCACAAATTTATAAAATCCATTACTTGTTCCTCTACTTTCTTAAAGGCCAGTGATGGCTCGCAGTCAGGGCTGTACTGCGTTGTAGCTCATCAAATATTTGCAGAAGCCCGGCTGGTGACAGGCAGGGCGCTAGGCGGCGGGGCTGACGGGCACGCTCCCGAGGCGTCTGGGGGACACGCTCAGGCTCGGGGCCAGCTGCTCTCCGACCGCAGCGCTGCGTTACTTCACCTGGGTGTTACATTTTATCAGTTCCAGGCCCGCTTCCTTCCATTTAGGTTGCCAGCTGTCCCTTCTTCCCAGATCTGCCTGCAAGAATCCCTCTCTCCTTTCAATTGCCTGCTTTTAATCTGCCGTGGGCTGAGAAACCAGATTACCCAGCTGGTTAGGGATTGTCTCTCTGCCAGGCGATTAAATAAATTCGAGGTGAGAAACACAAGTGATACTCCGTAAATCAATCACACTATTGTTTACGAGTGTGTGGTCTTTGTGACCTCGGTTCCAGCTGTGCAGAAGCAGTACGGGGCCGTGGTTCCAAAGTCAGGCGGCCCTCGGTTGATATTTGAGCTGTGGGCTCTTAGGGGAGTCGCTCTTAAAGATTCTCTGAACTTCGTGTTGCATCTCAAATGAGTATGTTCCTGCTGGGGTGGAGAGAAAGACTAAAGCAGAGACCGCCCATTACGCAGCACATAGTATACTCTCAAGAAATATTAGTTGCTGTCACCATCATCCACCAGGCTCAAACATGTCAGTGCCAACAGGAATATGGCTTCAGCAGTGCCTGCCCCGGCCAACTTCCCCTAACCACAGGCCCCTGCTCCAGGAAGCAACTGTAAGGCTGTTCTTTGCAAAAGGATGGCCACCAAGTAAATCAAGTACAGCCATGAGACAGGTTAGCCTTTTAACTATGAAGTCACCACCATACCCGGAGACATAGCCCAACATGAACGGCTCTCCCCAGAAGGAGCACTGATCCCCAGGAAAGCCAATCAGGCTGGTTTCCTCCAGGGCCTGGATGAGAGAATTCAGGGAAGGCCGGCCAGCGGTCGGCAGACACACACGGGGACAGAGGTGCCAGCTAGGGGAGAGATGAAGATCCCAGGGCAGGAAGAAGGGAGCAGACCCCAGGTATTGTGCTGGGTCCTGGGAACTTACTGGAACAGTTCCAGTCCAGCTTCTGCTCCACATCCCCTCACAAAAAATCCTGTGACTTAAGGTGGCCTGAGTGATACTCTGCTCTTCCCAACCTAAGGGCCTGCCGAACCAGCCCATTCATACAAGGTATCCTTCCAGATGTCACCCTCAACCGGTGAGGGCATTTCCAAGTCATTTGCAAAAGGGACAACCGGCATTCTTAGAGCAGCCACCCAGGGATCTTGGAAGACACAGAGTCAAGGCAGTGCCTGACTGCCCCAGAGACCACCCTCCACCTGCTCCACGCCACCTGCAAGTGCCAAGGCCCCATCCAGGTCTTTTCACAGCTCTCAGAAACAACGGCTGGGCTTCCAGCACATCTAGCACAATTTCCTGGGGATGAAGCATCAAGAAAGAGGCGAGCAGTTATTTCTGTGGCTTCGTTAAGAACCAGGTTGTGAGCAAACCTCTGTGGTTGATTAGAAAATGGCAGGAAGATGGGTTTTGGTAACACCACCACCCTGCAGAACACATAGGCATTTCTAAGGTTTTGCCCACCCTACCTCATGTGTACCTTTTCCCGACCCCGTGAGGTGTTATGACCCCCACCTGCAGATGTGGAAACTGAGGCTGAGGGGTTCAGCACCTAGTCCAGGAACGTGTATGAGTCAGTTACCTCCCCAGGCCAGGGTCACTGCTCCCTTCCAAAGGGCTTCCCAGAAGACAAGAGGGTACAGGAAACGGGGAGGCCCACCACCATCTCACTGCTGCTCAGAGCAATCACCCTGCCAAGACAGCCCTGAACTAACTGGGCATAAACCGTCTGGTCCACCGTGCTTTCTGTCTTGGCTTTTCAATCTCTTAGAACAGTGCCTCCTTTGCACTTAGACTCCCAGACTCGATCTGGATGCCCCAGAGGTAAAGCCGCCTCCAAAGGACCACAGACTCGACAACCGACAAGCAAAGCAACTGGGGCTTTGATCAGCTGATACAATTAGCTTTAAAAAGTGACATCTATCCAGGCTAGGCCCTCAGATTCTGAGACCCTGGGAAAGGCTGCAGAGCGCGGGGAGGGAGAAGTCTGCTCAGTAAGAGACACACGGAGGTTTTTGGCTCCAGCGAAAACAAAACTTCAAAGGGAACAGAGGCTGTGGGTGCTTCAAAGACCCCCCGCAGGACCAATTAACACCTACAAGTGTTTATCTAAGCAGTCATTTAATGGTGGCTCCTTCACTAAAATGGTGCTCAAACACACCTCAAAACTAGCTGTTCCTTCAAAAGGGACTGGGTTGGGGGCTGGGGGGGAAAGGAAGTTCTGTGTTTTCTGAGACCTTAGTCATGAAGAAAATAAATCCTCAGTACAGTGAAATTCATCACAGAATTATAATAACAGAAAGCAAGAGTTGGGAAGCACGTTAAATCTCTAAGAAAATGTAAATAAACTATGGTACAGCTCTGAGTTACTAAAAAAAAAAAAAAGAAAAGAAAAACCATGCAGCCATTAAAAATCCCACTTCAGTTTTAATAGGATTTTCCTATTTAGTAGGGGGGGAAAATGCTCTCAGAACACGTTAAGAAAAAAGCAACGTGCCAAAATACATTTGAAGTCTGACCTCAACTTTATAAAACTGACAGATGAGAGTGGCCCAGAGTTTGTTTAGTTCACTCCCGGCCACCCCAGCTCCAACACCTATGTGTCTGACACAAGCAAGGCACTTCAGGAAAATGTGTTGAATGTACTGACTATTAAATAATAATTAACATATCTATGCAAGGTACTTGGATCTGCAGAGATAGAATGATACAATCACAAGGCCAACTACCAAAGTTTAATAACAGTGGTTAGCTCTTATCAGGGGGACTAAGGGAGAAATTTAGATTCATAGTCGTATCTTTGGCATTTTCCTAATTTTCCACAAAGGCTCTCTGTGACTTCTAACATCTTTTAAGGGCTGTTCTTCCTTTGGGGAGCCTGAGGGCCTGGCAGCAGTGGTATGCCACGTTCCAGAAGCCTGGCCCATTCTGTCGGGAATGGAATCGGCCAGTGGGTCTCCCATTTCCCCCGATCACACCTTCCACCTGGGGCAACAGTCACTCCGGTCCCATCTCACCGGTTCACTGACACCTAGTACAGGGCACCCCCTGCAAGGTGCTATCAGTGAGGGCAGAGGTCACACACAATTCACTTCCTCCCTTTTCTGAGAAGAGCGCCAGGAGAGATTTAAGGGCAGAATCTACGGAGACAATGTTATACTGCTCGCTGAATGGAGCAGTTGAAGAGGTCGATGCTTAAATGTCAAAACAACGGGCCATCTTGATCACATCTCTAAGCCAAATTTCTTCCCAGTGAAACACGTTTATAAAGGAAAGCGGTGGGGGAGAAAAAAAAATATAGGACATACAAACACCCGATTCATAATAAACTCACTAAAGACAACTGTCAACAGGTAGAAATTTCCTTTGATTCTCAAAGGTGGCAACATTTTGTAGAGGAAAGAGGGTGGCCTTTGGAATCCTGGACGCCCAGCTCCAACACTGCAATTCTCTCACCAGCTGTGACCGCGGCTCCTCCTCTCCCCTCTGGGGGCCCGGATTCCTATCTGTAAAATGGGGATTTTACACACGGTTGTCATAAGGCTGCACTGAGCCAAGAAAGGTACTTTCACACCAGGCCTTGAACAAAATCTCTTGCAGTTTGGAGGGAGGAGTCCCTGTTCATTAAAGGAATTTGGTCACAGGAGGAAGAGCTTTGAAGAAAAAACAATCAGTCATTAGCGTTCATGCCCAAACATGAGCGTGCTTGGGGGACGGCGGAATCTGTAACCGCTCAGCCTAACGGGTTTGCTCTGAAGAAGCTGTGACGAAGAGTGATTGTGATGAGGGGGCAGCAGGCCTCAGAGAGACAAGAGGAATGGGAGCCAGAAAACCTGGGCTGGAGCCTCCATTCAGCCACTTACAAGCTGTGCAGCCGAAGACAGTCCACCTCACCAGAGCTGGTCTCAGTTTACACACCTGTAAAATGGTCCGACAAGGTGGCTGTGAGCCAAGCAGCCAGGCCCTGTCAAGCACCTTCGGTGCGACGTTAGTGAACCCAACCAAGATCACTGCCGGCAGGTGTTCCCAGCACTGGGCCCTGGCAGGGCGCATCTACAGGCCTTTGGACAAAGAGAACAATCACCACTTGTGTGTGTGACAGTTCCCCTTTCGGCCAAATCTGTGGCATCTGAGTCTGCTGTCACAGTCACAGGGACCAAAGGTGGCCCTCCACGGGTGGAGCCTGCCCAAATCTCAGCAGCGAGGCATTCTCTGAAGGACAACCTCCTCCAGGCTCCCAGCTCAGGTCACAGACTCCTCTTTCCTGTGTCACTTGGTGAACTGGACTCAATCAATTCGCAAACGTCCCTAGAAGTAGCGCCCAAACCGCAGCCTTCAGGGGTTCCTTGTAAGTGCTCTCAGGTGTGCTCAGAAAGCAAGTTCAGAGCAGGCGAGAAACGAGGGAGCAGGAAGCATCAGAACCTCGGTGCAAGCAGATACGATCGCCAACTTCATAACCTCCCGAGGGCTGGCCCTGTCTTTATTTTAAAACTGTGCTTATGTGGTTTATTTTAGAAATGCTCTCGTCCTATCATATACCTGTGGGGGTAAAAGGTGCTAATATTTTACACTGAAAACCTGAGAAGCACAATTTCCACCTTTCATTCCTCCAGGGTTCACTGCTGGATCACACTTGCCCAAGGTGTCGGGTAATACAGTTTGGGATGATGGGGAATATAAACATAGAATCATTTACTTGTATGCTTTTTTTTTTGGTGATAAATGCATCTGAATTCAATTTACCATTCAGTGAATTCACAGCCTATTCCCTAAATTGCGTAGGGCTAAATTGAAAGGTCCAAAAAACTCCTACTTAGATTAAACAGCTCCGGGGACCTCCACCTTAGTTAGCAATGAAAAGAAAAATGCAGGCCCTAGAGCAAGAGTTCTCAAGTCTGACAATGCCCTAAAACTAGGTGACAAACGGTGCGTGTATGTGCTTCCTTTGTATGCAAAGTTTGTCCAATGGCTTTATCAGCTTTTCAAATGACTCCAAGAGAATTCCCACAAGAAGCGTCATCAGTATGGATCTTCCACTGGCTGGAGAGCTTTCAAATGTGTCTGTAATTGATGGGATACCAAGGGGGTAAATGCAGAAAGCCTGCTTTCTAGGGCTACCCTTGCTGCTAACCAGCTTGCTGACCTTAAACAAATCCCTTAAACATTCTATCCGCCAGTTTCCACATCTGTAAAATGAGGATGTTGGAAACTGAATGATCACTTACCTTCAAGACCCTAAAAATACCAGGACTGTGAGGAACAGCTTCAACAAACACAGGAAAAGATGTCCAAAAGGTCTGCACAAAATCCTGCCTGTTCCCAGAAGAGCTGCTTAAAATATTCACCACTGCTTTCCTGGGAGGGGTCAAAGATAGAAGCCACCTCTCATTTCCTTCTCTTTCTTCTCTTTCAGAAAACCAAATTTGAAGTTTCCCCTTTGAAGGGATTTGAACTAGGAAGTTCATGCAAAAATCCAGTAATTCTGTAAGGATGCATAAGAAGCTCAAAAGATGTAAAAGAGAATTTCTCGAGAGCCTCATTACAAATCATGTAATCACTGCAGCGACTTATTTTAGCTGGTGTCATCTACGTCTGTTAATATATGGAACTGATGAAAATTAATTATGGGCGTCATAAAAATGGATGTTTTAATACAATCCTGAAAGTCTGGGTCAGAAATACCGCTCCTTTATTAAAGAAAAGTATTTTCCTTCTTTCCATGTAGCTCTTCTATTATCTTTAGTAATACAAGTTTGATTTTCACAAAAGTGCAGGTGAGACCAAAGTCCTTGACTAAATCTTTATTGCCACATGAAGCTAAATTTCCCTAAAAGCAATTTTTTTTAGTTGATACGCTTGTACATACTCTATAGTATCCTAAATCAACGATGACACCATAAATTTTCAATCTAATTACCAGATCCCAGAAGTCCAAAGGAAAGTTATATGTGGTCGCTTGTGGCAGCAAATTAAACCTAGGAAGCCTTTTCCTAGGCACTCACTAATAAAGGAGAGAAGTAAATGAAAACCGATCCCGTTTTTACAAGCCATTATCAAATGAATGCTTACGGTTCCCTGAAGCAGTCTAAAACCCATTTCACCGAAGGATAAACTGAGGTTCAAGGTGATCAATCAAAAGTCACAGGATGAAGTCAGTATGAGAAGTCAGACTCAGACAGATGACTTCCACAGACCTAACTACAAGCCTGGAGAGAGATCAGCATTTGATTTGAGGAGTTCCACATCTGACACACGCTAGGCGGACTTACAGAAAACATCAGTGTTAAGTAGTAAAGTACAAGAGTTGCGCTTACTTGAGGACAACACGGGATGCCTGCTACGTGGGCATTTTCACCACAAGTCAGGGCTCATTCTGCAAAGTTCCTATCTTCCAAAGTCAATGGCAAAAGGCAACAATGTCTCAGAGACAAAGCATTCAGATAATGCAGGGAGAAGGATGAGTTAAAACTCCAGGTAGACCAGGCTAAGGAATACAAACACTCTGCAGCAGCATCCTGTCCTATTAAACAAGGGTAGAGCTGGAAAGCAGGCAAAAGGGGAATGGAGAAAATCCAGTAGTGATTCTGTGAAAGAAATCCCTGCTCGGGAGAAAAGAGGCAACTTGCTTTCCTAACTAAATGCTGCTCTTCAGAGGAGACAAAATCCTGAGGCCTGACCCCTTGTGGTCTTTAAACATACACCAAAACAAGGGCGTGGGTGTCAGATTTCTTGGCCCAATCACAAAGAGGTCAAAAATTAGTTAAATTTAATTAGCAAAAATTAAAGTTTCTAGGAAATCAACCCCTCCTCCCTTCATTGCCAATCTCTAGAAAAAGCCTCAGCAGAGAATGGAGACATCTAATATTTATTAGGGGACTAGGAGAATAAAGCAGACATGACTGTTGTATCAGATTGAGAGTGTTTCCCAAATAAATGTATAATTCAAATGTCTTAAGGTAAGATCTCAGCTCCAGGCCGTTTAGAAGAATGAAGACCATCATGATCCTTCTGCAAAATTCCATGAGACTGCTTTATAAGATGCTGAAAGGTTAGACTTCATCTCGAGTTACTCCACCATAAACCAGACAAAGAAATTCCTCAAAGGCTATAAGCATTTTTTTTTTCTTACAAGCACCCACAGGAATAGGTCAATGTAAATGTCGTGTAAACAAAGCGTTCATTACTAACCACAGTTTGTTTTTGTCAGAAAATTTTAATCCATTGCAAATGCACCCAACATTCACACATAACTGTCCCCGAAGCAGAGTAAAATTTAGAGTCATAATTGACCCTACAGCCTCGGGCCTTTCTAATGCTTGAAAAGCAAGAGGGGTTGGGGAATCCCAGTGTTTGATACTCTCTCCTTCAGTGTCTATGATCAAGTACAGGAGGACTTTAATTTCCCTTCCAATCACTCCTGCAGAGAGACCAGAGCATCTGAGGAAATCCGCAGACAACAATCAAACCTTTCATTTCAGGGTCGTTTCCCCACCATGCCCCTTCCTGTTCCAATCAGGTCTGCGAAGCGTTTCCCCTATTCTGCAATTCATGAATCAATTGCAAAATCCGCCAGCCTCTGCCAGTTCCTCTTGTACTCAGCTGAGAGATTCCCCATCCTTCCCAGGGTAGCACAAGGCTGCTCTGGTTTTTAACTGGCGTAACGTGGAAATGCACCGTAGGAGCTCACTAACTCTTTCTCAGCCAGACAGAAGTGAGAGTCTGGGGCTCCCACCCCATCTACCAGGAAACTGACTCTTCAAGCTCAGGTTACAGCAGGTTCAAGGAAACTTGTTTTAACCCCAAGTCCAGTGTGCCAGTTACTGTCACTGGGAAGGAAAAGGAAGAGTGAGAAGAGTTACAAAGTATCCAACTCAGTTACTTAGCAACTGGACAAAACTTGCTTCACTCCAGAAACTAAGGAGGCATCTCACGCCCATTCAGCGAGTAACAGTCTCCGATTTACATGCAAATTGATAAAGACAAAAGGGAAAGGGAAATCTAAATTAGCAACTGGAGTTTACAGCAGTGGGGCTAAGGCCCAGATTTTTAAAAACAGCTTCTCCTGAGGAGGTAGGATAGAGACATATAAACATACATGAATGAATGAATGAATGAATGAATGCAAGATCACAGGCCCCAACCTGCTTACGGTTTCCCTTCATAAAAGTCAATGCCATGGGGAGTAAAGAAGCAGACACAGAAAGTTTCGTAGTTAAAATTAAAGCACTTCCACTGCTAACTCAAATTTAAGGTTTACGGAAAGATGATAATTGAAGGGTGGGAAAATTCCTGGGAAAGCAGTTGCCCCCTGCTCATGAGAAAAGCAAATAAAACAACAATCCTGGGGTAAGGTCCCCAGACTGTGGGTGGATTCAGAGACTCTAGGGTCCTAACACCCTCTTACAAACACCCTCCCGGAACCCCTGGGGAAGTGCAGTTTCCAAACTTGGATCAAACCCACACCCTTCATAGGAGACACATTGCCCTGAAGGTTTTCCAAGCAAGAGGGAGACACTGTCACCTACTTGGCCCAGGAAAGTGCTCCAGGCTTCCCAGTTTGCCCAAGGAGCTCACACTCTGAGTCCTCAGCTCCCAGCCACACACCCGAACCAGGCTGCTCAGTCCCAGCCTCAGAGCAGGAGGAAGAGGACCGGAGGGCTCCTCTGCCCCACCCCCATCCCCCAAACCTCACACCAGACCAGGTGGGCAGGGCCGGGGTCTGACCCGCTGAGGCCCGTCAGCCGAGCCACTTACTTCTCATACTCGGTGTTGTCTCTGTCACAGCGAGAATCCTTGTGCTTTTGCCAGTCTTTGCCATGCTTGCAGGTGGTGAGAAGCACGACGTCCTCCCCGTTATGGACGTGATATAAGGCATTCCTGGTGTCTGACCCTATCCCTGTCAGGTACCTCTTTCCCTTGAATACCAGCATGTACTTCCTGAGAGGAGGGATGGTGTTAAACTTCAAAAACCCCCTCTCCCCTCCTGTCCTGGGATGATCCTTAGAAAAGAGGGGAATAGAAACATCAAAGTTGGGTCGGAAGTTTTCAGTACTGATGCTGGCTTTGGCCAGCATCGCCTGGCCAATGTCAAACCCCACGTCCTCGGTGTAGTCAGGCCAAGTGCCGGAATATAAATTAAAAATTAAATGATTCCTACCATTGTTCCACAAGTGGAGACTCTGCACTTTGGATCTCAAATTGTGCACATACTGAGGTGACAACTGGTCTCTGTCTAAAGTATCCAGACTCAGGACAAAGAGGCACGCCTGGCTGGGGTCCGAGGTGTAGAACCTGGAGCCCTCAATGGCCGCTAGAATGTTTTGGTAACTTTCGGCGATTTTCTCCCCTTTCTGCTGCGGGTATACGTAGACTTTGAAGCCGTTTTTCTTGCAAAGGGTGAAATCGAAGCAGGACTCCATGCGGCACTTCTTGCCTTTGTAGATGCTCGAGTTGGCGTCTCGCTTCTGCCGGGGGGAAATGTGCACGTTGGAATCCTCGTTTTCCAATTGATCCCAAGGAACGAAGGGGCGCAGAGCGTCCGGGAAGCGGGGCCAGAAATGATCCGGACTCGGGTGGTGCAAGCCATTCCGACCGCTGTGCTCTTCTCTCCGGCTGTGGCTTCTCGATGCCCTAAACTGCAAGCCTCCGAAATAAAACAAAAGGGCGAGACAAGAGCCAGCTGAGAGCAGGATGAAATAGCGTTTTTTGGCCTGCATGTGTCCTGCCTGGGTCAAGAGGATTGTAAATAAACACAAGAATCACCCAAGTTTCCCAATCAACACTTTCAGCTCCAGTCCGCCATCTTCCCGCCTGTAAAGACTTCAAACTCTCCGCTCCCACCTTCTCTGGATGCCTTTCCCCAAGCCGTGGACTGATCCAGCGCATGTGGGCGATTTCTTTAACTTTCTCCCCTTCGGTCTTTCATCTTTGGGTTGCACAATGGACGGGAGAGAGCGGGGCTGAATATTTCGCACCCAGGGCGGGAGAGCAGCGGACTGTAATTTTCTTGCATGCAACAAGACGGAGGAAAAGAAAGAGAGGGGGAAAAAAAAGCTCCCGATGCCCAATCAATGGCAAGACGAAGTGATTTCCTTGCCTCTCAGATTCCTCTCGGCAGCGCGGAAAACGAGCCCCGGGAAAGCAACTTCAACTCATCCACACACTCCCGTGCAGAGCACTCCGGTTCCAACAAGTCAGCCGATCCCCGGGTTCAGCCGGCTAGTGCATCTTGCAGCTGGGGCGCCGTAACCTCACAAATCCCTGCATCTCTCTTTATTCCCTTCTGCAGCGGCTCCAAGACTCCGGCGGTGTTTACTCCTGTGCTCGCGGGGCCGGCCCCCGGGACGCGCGGCGGCCCGGCTTGGTGGAGGCGGCGGCGGCGGCGGCGGCGCTGGGTGACGGCGGCGGCGCGTCCTCCCCGCGGGCAGTGCCGGCCCCGAGCGGCGCTTCGCAGGCCCCCGCGCGACCGCTGCCGACCGCCGCGTTCGGTCGCCGAATGTTACCCGGTTCTGAATGTTACACTTACACATTCCATTCCCGACACGACAGCGCTGACCTCATCCATCCACGCAGCCCGCGCTGCCATTGGCCGAGCGTCACGTCCGGGGGGGGCGGTGCTTCCGCTGCGCCCATTCATAACCCCCGGCCACCGGCCGAGGCGCCGGCGCGGCGCTGGGGGTGCGGGGGGTGCGGGCGACGCCGGGGCCCCGGGGCGCCGAGGCCGAGGCCGGCGGGCGGGCCGGCGGGGCGCGGGGCAGCCCCGTGCGAGCCCCGCGGCCCCTTGGCGCTCTCCGGCCCAGTCCTCGGCCTGGGCCGCACCGCCTCCTGCCGCCGCGCCGGGAAGCAGCGCCTCCCAGAGGCGCCGGCGGGCGCGCAGCGGCCGGGGAACCGGGAACCGGCCGGCGCTCTCCCGGCCCCGCTGCTCGGCTACCCTGGGCGCCCTCAAGAATCCCGTCTCCCTGGCTTCCTACCCGGAACGCCTTCCCCAGCAGGCGGCGGAGAGTGTACGGGTTCCTGGGGAAGGATGCTTGAAAATTGGAGCAGTGGGGCGAGCCCGAGGGATGCGGGAGGAAAGAAAGACTTCATAGAAAGCAACCGCCGACCAAAAGGATGCCTCTCCCCGCCCATCTTCGACCCTCTGAGGCCCCAAATTTTCCTTCTACAAAGCATTTAAACAGGTTCCTTATTCCTTACACAGCCTTTCCCCAAGGAGACACCCCCAATTCCCCAAGAATAAAGAGGAAATATTACAGTCAAGAAGACCATTGCTATTCTTCATGTCTGTCTCTGCTGAGAGAAGACACCGATCCCATACCCTCAGGAACCCTGTGCACATCCTCTCCTTGCTTCCCGAAGCCCCTTGCTTATGCTGAACAAAGCTTCCAAGAGATTCGATCACAGCGGGAAAAAAAGATTTTCTAATAGCTGAAGGAGAACCCGGTTAATTTGAGCTCCTAGTACCTAAAGTGATGTTACTCTCTTTTCGTGATGATGGGGTGGTGGTTTTTAAGGAGCTGTCTCTTAGGGCTGGATGACTAGCAGAACCGCCAACTGTCCCAGCTGTAGATGAGAGACTTGAGGCAGGAAATGACCTTATTTCCAATTAGCACAAGATTGTTAGTCCTTCCTTCAACTGCCCTCCCACACCCCAGCCCCAAGCTCCTGCTACCCCCAGGGAACTTCCCTGGACAACTCGGATTAAGATCTGGAGTCCCTCTGCAGGCCCTCCAAGCCCGCGAAGCTGTGCTAACTCCCAAACGGTATTTCTGGTCCAAGCCACGCTCCCTGGCCTCAGAGCCTAAGCTGTGCTTCCAGAGAGTACCTCCCACCCCTTCCCCAGCCTGAGTCTCAGGGCCTGGCCAAGCTGGACAAACAGTTGCCTAGGGCAGCGAGCTGTTTAGTGATTGTTTATTATGGGAGTGACTGAAAGCTAGGGACAGACACTTCCCAGCTTCCCCCAGGCTGCAAAAAACTCCAGCGGGTGTGGACAAAGGGCATGGTTATAACAAGGCAGAGTGAATGATCAAGTGGAAAATTTTAGACATTTGTTGTTTCAGATTTGTTTTTAATAAAAGGGGGAAGGGGCGTGGGTGGGACACGACTGTACATTCCTGAAGTCTTTCCCTCTCTCTGGTCTGCCAAAGATGAGACAGCTTTTCCAGATTTGACTTGTACCCCCTGCAGAATTTGGACAGGCCTGGGGCAGAGATGAGGTTTCAGTCGTATTCCAAATACAGTGACAACGATGCTGATAAATGCAGTGATGGAAGCCACATGCGACCCAGGGCTTCCCCCAGCCCGGGTTGCTGAGAGCAGCCATCCAAGGCCGGGATCCTTCTGTTGAGATCAGAGTGCAGATTTTCTCAGCCCCATATGTGGCATTGGGGCCGAGGGCATGGCCACCCGTCTACACGCTACCAGTTGTCCTGTGTGACCTTCGTGGGAGCTGCTTACTGTCCTTGTTCTTTTACATCCCTTTCTGCTTTGACACATCTTTCTTGTCCTGCCTGACCATTGCCGATTCCCTCATCCCACGCTCAGGGTTACTCAGTCCTACTGTCACATTCCATAGTGGTGGATACTGTGAGAAAATCTTTGGAGCTGAAAATGAGAGAAAATTTGGATCCAGACCCCAGATCCATCACTTACCAGTGCCGTGGGCATATGGCTTAAGCTGACTGAATCTCAGTTTCTCGTTTAAAAAGGCAGAATAATGTTTGTCTGCCCAGCCTCTTTGAATCGGGAAACTGTACATTGTGCTACATGTGTAACTTTTTTTTTTGCCTAAGTTCCACATTTCAGAATCCAACTGGAATCTAAAGTAGCCCCCTAAAACGTCGTCGTTGCGTATCCCTTGGTTTTATTTTCTTCCCAGCCCTCTCATTAGCTGAAATCCTTTAGCTGCCTGCTTGTTTACTGTATTCTTTGGAACTCCCTGAGTCCCTTGTTCGAGGTGGAAATACTACGAACCAGGACAATCTTAACATAAGGCAAATCAGGCCATCATAAATCCTTTAACAACAACTGTCAGATCATGTAGTTCTCTGCAATTACAAAGCCCTCAAGGGATCTCTCTCTTAGAATATGAGCCAAAGCCCTTACAAGGACCTATAAGGTCCTGCAGGATCTTCCCTAACTGCCCCCACCTCTCCTGGCCAGGCCCCTTTCCCCTCATTCTCTGCCAATAACTCTCTTGCTGCATCCTACTCAATCTTCTCTAGCTAGGCTGGTTTCCTTGCTGTTGCTCGTACATGCCAAACATGGCCCTGCCTCAGGGCCTTTGCACATGCTCGGCTAGTCTGCCTTTGGTATTCACACCACACACTCCCTCACTTCCTTTAAGCCTCTTCTCAAATGCTACCTTACTATTGAGGCTACCTTTGTCCTCCCTAAATAAAATAGCAACCCCTCCCCAGTTTTCCTGTCCCTTCAACTGCTTTATTTATTTTTCCTTAACACTGATTGACATCTGCATAGTAAATATTGATTTGTCAGTTTATCATTTATCTGTTGCATCTAGAATGTGATCTCCATGAGGCAAGGACACAGTCTTTTAGTTCACTGCTGTATCAACAGCACCTGCAACAGTGCCCATCACTAAATAAGTAGTTTTTGAGCTAATTGATTAATTTGATCCCATTGTCTGTAGGGCAAATAGAGAACATTCAAGGCTAGAGTTCTAGTATCACATACAGACACAAAGCTAAAGCTATCCCAGTGACTCAAGCCTTGCTTAATTTCCTCTTTTAGGAGTAATTTTCCCCCGGGCTGACTAAAGTCCTGAAAACAGCATGGCACCCATGGAACCCAAAAGCTATGGATTCTCATCTTGGCTCTGCCACTTACTTTATAACCCTGAGCAAGTCACTTCTCCCTAAGCTTCGGATTCTCATTGGGAATCAGGAGTAAATGTAATATATGTTGTGCTCAGCCCACTGGGTTACTGTGAGAATCAAATAAGAACAAACGAAGAATATATCAGAAAGCACTTCACAGTCCAGAATGCATGTGGCAAATGTAAGATTTGATCATCACACCCTTGGACAAACAGGGACACCATGCAAGAGCTCATGTTTGCAAGTCGACAGCACTGCACACATGCAGTATCAGCCACCAAAGACACAACGGGTTCCAGATGCTTTACCGGAATGGTTATTGACTATTGTGAGCAAACAGGAGAAGGGAAGAGGGAAAACTCACCGAGGGGCAAAAGGCAAAGAAGACTTTTTTGTAATGTATAAAGCACCAAAGGCACAAATGCCTTTCAAGGGTCTGTAATTATATTTGCTGTAGGAGAATAACAATTGATGGAGTCCAAAATGAACACAAACTCATATTGAAATTAATAGATGCTTAAATTCTCTAAAATGTACCTTTAGGTTGACTGTCAAGGCAATCCAATCTTCGTAAAGTCATCCATAATTTTTATTTGACGTGGGCACATTGTAATGTTTTCGTGACATGTGATGGGCTGTCTAACAGTAAGCATTCTGGGCTCCCAGAAAGGTTGGGAAACTCTGCTCAGGGTGTGCTGATTGGTTGTAGAAGGTGGGACAAGACAAGCAGGCTAAATTAGGGCAGCTTGGAGGAGTGGAGAGCTTCCCAGCCAGGGAACAGTAGCCCGGGTTCTAGTTCCTTCTCTGCCAGGAAATCCGGGAAACGTGAAGCAGGTGGTTTCTGAACGCCAGGCCTTAAGCATTTCATCTGAGAAACCCAGGGTAGGACTTGGTAATACCTTTCCACCTGAAACAGTCAGGGATGCCCTGTGTAACCAAGGAGGTGCAGGAGGGGAGGAGCTTAGGAGGGAGGAAGCGGGAAATCCACTGAGAAGGGAAAGAAAACTGGAGTGGAAGGGAGAGGCTCCCCCAAGCTCCTCCCAGCAGGGCAACCAACCAGGAAACCTGTCTACAGGCAACTGTGGCACAGATGTGCGCCGTCCTGAGCCAGCTGCTTTCTACACACCATCTCTGTGAGCCTCCCAAGGTTCCTAGGACTTCAGTACCAGCCTTATTCCCCTTGTCAAATGAGGAAACGGAAACTCAGTCCTGGGAAGGGGCTTCCTGCAACTCATTCATTCATTCCTTGAACAAATATTTACTGAGAAGCTACTCTGCATAAGGCCTGGTGCCAGACACCAAGGGTGTTTGTCTGTAGTCCTTTGTCATTTACAAAACGCTTTCATGAGAAGAATTTTGCTTGAGCATCATCAGACCGCTGAGTTCAGAGGAGAACATTATCCCTGTTCTACTAGTGAGAATTTAAGACTAGCTCAGGCATTCTTAGCCGGGTACAGCTGAGATCTCGCTCAGCGTAATTCTTTATAGCAGGGGGCTGGCCTGTGCACTGTAGGATGTTTGGCCACATCCCAATAGTGCCAATAGTGCTCCTCACTCCTGCCTGCATCCCCCATCGACACCTAAAATATCTTCAGATATTGCTAAGTGCCTCTATGAGACAACATCACCCCTTGTCATAATCCATTAATCCAGTTAAATGACTTACCCAAGGTCAGCTGATTTCCAAGTGGGGAATTTAGAATTTGACCCTCATCTTCTGACTCCATGCCAGGGCTTTGCCACAACCCTGCAGCTTCCTTTAGAGAATCTAGCTGATCTCCCTTCTGCAAGACAGACTGATCAAAAAATCTCCTAGACACTAATTTAAGAAACTTTCACTAAGAACTTCATATGTTCAAGGCCCTATTCTAGGCACTCAGGACACACAGTGTTAAAATTAGACAGGGTGTCTGCTCTCATTCTAATAGGGGAGACACCAAACAACAATGAATAAGTAAGCAAGGTAATTTGAGACAGTTCCATGGAGAAAGTAAAAGGATAATGGCATAGACTGAGATGAGGAAGAGCAAAGAGGCTCACTTTAAATAGTATGACCAGTGAGGAGATAACCTTTCAGCTGATATCCAGTTGTGACAAGAGAGTCCTTCGGAAGATTGTACCAGGCAAAGTGTCTGGCCAGAACAAAGGTCCTGGGGCAGAAGTGAGTCCAAAGAATTAGACCAGTGGTTTTCAAACTTCAGCAGGCATGGGGATCACTAGATGGGTTGGTTCAAAGGCAAATCATTGGGGCCCAACTCCAGAGTTTCAGATTCAGTAGATCTAGGGTGTGACCCAAGAATTTGCATTTCTCGCAACTTCTTGGGTAACGCTGATGTTGCAGATCCAGGGACCGCACTTTGAGAACCACTAAGTTAGAGCATCAACAGAAAGGCTTTCTGGAGTGTGCTGAGGGCAGGGAAGGGGAGCAGGAGGGAGATCAGAGAAGTTGCAGGCACTTTAGCATGTCCTGGCGCTGCAAGCGGGGCTAAGTGTTGGGATGTTATTTTTGGTGGGGTGGATAAGCCTTGGAGGATTTTAAGCAGGGGCATGGTATGATCTGATTTCCATTTTTAACAGCTCCCTCTAGCTGATGGTAGGGCAAAAGTAGAAGCAAGGAGTCAAGTTTATCTATCTACTACATATTTCAAAAGTCTTTATTCCTTACAGTAACAATGGTTGTAAGCCAGGAGAGCAAGCCAGGAGAGAAGGGAAACTTTTAAGTCCTGTTTTCGTGATACAGAAACAATGACACTCAAAGTCAAGCAAATAAGCCACTGGACAATTAGCCTGTGACTTCTAATCAGGTAAGATAGCTTGCCTTAGTATTTATTAAAACTGCACATTTAAACAGAGAAGTTTCTCTACGGTCTTAACTTTAATGTTTGATATAGTCCAAGTCATATATATTTATATTTAGTTGTGTCTTCCATGTGTGTTTCGCAGGAACCAGCTGCTATTTTCAGTGACAGGACATCCTCTTGTTAGTGAGTGTTTTCTGAGAGACAAAGGGTGACAAAGAAGTTGCCCTTATCTCCGTCTGGATGCCATCCTAGGAGCCTTATAAAAGTTTTACTGACCCCTGGTGGAAGACACAGATGCTCTACCCTGCTTGCTTGTCTTGGTAGCTTCCGTTCTCTCCAGAGACTTCCATTTCTATAACCATGCATGCGCCACACAGCCTAAGCTCCACATGGAAAGAAATGATCACCAGAAAACTGGCTCCATGGTATAATTTACTAGGGGAGGAAGGAGCTAAATGTGTGTAGGTCCCTGTTAACATTTGTACATCCATTTATGGATGAGCAACAGAGAGAAGATGAGAAATGCAAATGTCAACTATTGAAGGTAATGAAATCAGGAAAACACCCACAAGTCAAGCCAATTTTCCCCATTAGATTGTAACATTTTTTTTTTTGTTACACAATAGTCTGTCAATGCTCCCTTCACTTAAAAAAAAAACTAACTTCTGATGCCTGGTAGAATCAAGTTTGTCTTATATTCTATCCACAGAAAATTTTGTATCACCCGGCACTTCTGTGCTACTGTGGTACTGTCTTTATTGATGTCCACCCTGATAAACAAGAAACCCTGCAAGATCTTGCAATACCTACCAGCTAGCTCGCGGGAGGTTAAATCATGTCCAGCCCTATCTATTTCAGTGATTTAAGTGTGCTTCATGATTGTCAAAATCATTTCAGGTTGGTGACCCATGTCTTCTATATGGGGTAACTTGTTATTAGCAAGGTGATAATATGGTCCGTAGTGCTAGTTATTTGAATGATGCTCCAAGGTTGTTCTTTGGTCAAATTTCCTCTATATCTAGAGATCCTGGATTCCTGAAGTCTTAAGAGGAAGTCTCCAAGTCAGTTTCCAGGAGCTGGTAGACTTTCTAAATCGGTAAAAATGAACACATAAATCTACCAGAGTCTGCATAACTGGGATTGCCCTCTGGCCGAGATAAACCTTCATTCTGAAAACTTGCAATAGAAACAAACAAAACCATTGCTTGAATTATAAACTCCACATAACTGTAGGTGCACCACAGTATATTAACCTCCCAGCAAGTCTAGCTCTACCTGTCTCTTCAGACACGTTTATTCTTCATTTCCCACAGACTGATCCTGTTATGGAAGTGTAGACAGCTCAGGAACTCCAAGAAACAAGGTATGAAGAAGGCTCATATTTAAATATATTTCAATATATTTATATGTAAATTTCAGCATAGGCTTTGTCTCTTTGAAAACCTGAGTATTTAAATGTCACAAAAGCAAAAAGCAGACTAAAAATACACGTTCTGGCTTTCATGGAGCCTTGAGAAGGGAATTGCCCACAGAGATATATTCTCATTTTCCCTAATTGTTCTCTTCTGCCGGGAAGGAACCTACCCTTGCTACTGGCCCAATAATTCCTCATCACAGGGGAAAAACGTAGACTTTAGTCCTGTTTAAGACTGGATAAGCCTGGTTCCTTTCTTGTTCTTTCAGGCCTGTGGAGGCTTGTTGTTAATAGGAGCCCCCAGTCAAAGATCGCTCCAGGCACAAAGCAGACGGCCCCTCCTTCCTACTTCTTGTACCATTACCCCCCTCTCACAAGTCAACAACTTCTCCATCTAAGCTCAGATCTGACCTGTCACCTCCCCTTGGCTTGTCTGATCTTGGAATGCCTTGCAACAGGACCTGCGATTGCTGTAAATTACAAGCTGCCTTGACGAGAAGAATGCTAGTCCTTTGGGGGTTTAGGAAGAGACCACCAAACCTGTTTCCAAGGGTGAGAACACTCACATCACTTGGAGGTGGTGGGACGTTCTACTGCACAACGTGGGGCCCCTGGGTGGGGGGCGGGGCCATGGTGAATGACCCACCGCTTGTCCATAGCCCATCTCCTATTTGGTGGATATCGTCTCCCGAGAAACCTTTCTGATATTTCCCTGTCTGATCTGGTGTTCTAATGTCATTTAGCTGTTCAGCTGTGTACACTTCTATTTGTGCAGAATATTTGCTCAATGAGCTGCATTCCACTGGGGGCAGGAGAGTAGCGTGGTTAAACCTAAGAGCTTTGGGGCCCAACCTCCCCTGGGTTCAGTCATGATTCTGCACCAACCTGGCAGGTTAATTAAGGGCTCTCAGCCTCAGTTTCCCCATCTGCTCTCCCAGATGATAATTACTTCGGCTGTATGTGAAATAACGCATATAAAACACTTAATACAGCGCCCAGCACCTAGGAGGAGATACTTTGTAAATGTTAAATACTGTAATGGCCTCCCACTCTCCATCCCTTCCCAGCTCTCTCACAGCCCCTTGGAATTAAAGCGACTTGGTTTCAGGTTCTGTTTTTCATCAGTTCCATCTTCTAGAATTTGAATCCTGATTAAGTTTGGCATTTCAGCAAATCGTGCTGAAGTGCTACGGTGGCTGTGAAGGGACATGCCCGTTCATTCATTTATCCACCCATGACAAATACTTATCGCATGCCTACTATGTCCCAGGGAGAGCCCTGGGCACTGGGCGTGTTCTAGGTGAGAACAGCAGACCGAGTGTTAGCCCGGAAAGGCTGCGAAGTCTACCCAGGGAGACATACGGGTAAGTAAACCAATTAAGTAAGTGCCAGATTCCAGTGCTGTTGGGGACGAGACAAGTGCACTGAAAGGGAGGCATTATTTAAACAGAGTGGCCAGGAAGACTTCCCTGCGGAAGCAGGTAAACAGAGACGTAAAGGGTGAGAAGGATCCTGTGTTGCAAAGGGGGAAATGGGGAGGGAAATTTCAGAGAGAAGACAGAGCAGATGCCGACAACCGACGGCCGGGCGGACTACAGGCTGCCCAAGTAGGAGCAGAAGACAGGACCAAGGGGCCGGAGCCTTGTGAATAAGACGCCAAGCCCTGCATGCTGTCTAAGGAGGCTGTCTGTGATGACAGGTCTGCCGGTTTCCTATAGCAAAAGGAAGCTGCAGAGACTCAGAAAAACTGAGGTGAAGCTTTGGGGACAATCAGTTTCCAATTCCCCCATTTACTATGGCTCACCCTAATGCCTTCATCCACCATAGAACTGACACCTTCTGGGCTCCAGAAGTCATCCCCAGCATTTTAACCTTTGCTTGTGTTTATTCTTTTACATGCCCATCTCCTAGGACAAGAGTCCCAGGAGAAGTGAACTATGTCTTACTAATCTTCATAACTCCAACAGCCAGTACAATGCCTCACCCTCATTTGGTACCTTACAAATGTTTGTTGAATGAATGAATCATCACTAAGTTACCATACTCATTGTGGCCGGGCAATACACTCAGTGTTTTAAGTATATTAATTAATTCAACTAATCTTGACATACCTATAGGTATGTACTCTTGTTACTAACATTTTATAGAAGAAATGACAGCCCAGAGAGGTTAAGAGCCTCAAGCTGTTACAGCTGGGACACGGCTGAGCTAGGATTTGAACTCAGGCATTCTGGCTCCAAAGACCCCGCTCTTAATTTAGTCACAAGCAGTGCTTCTCAAACCACCTTGTATGACCGTCGCCTAGGAAACATGCTAAAATACACATTCCAGGGCCCCATGTGCAGAGTTTCCCATTCAGTGGTTCTGTTAGTTATCTACCACTGCACAACGAATTCACCAAAAATTAGAGGCTGAAAACAATGAACCTTTCTCATCTCCCAGTTTCTGGGAGTCAGTAATCCGGGCACAGCTTAGTCAGGTTCTCTGGCTCCGAGTCTTTCC
Organism: Vicugna pacos; assembly: GCF_048564905.1. Taxonomy (NCBI): domain Eukaryota; kingdom Metazoa; phylum Chordata; class Mammalia; order Artiodactyla; family Camelidae; genus Vicugna; species Vicugna pacos. The sequence goes on from NC_133011.1 coordinate 22,881,670, forward strand.
AGTCACATGTCAGGGGCGGGTGTTATTCAGGGCTTGACTAGCGGGGTATGGGATCCAGTTCCCTGCTCACTCACGGGGCTGTGGGTGGACCTCGGGTCTTTGTGGCCTCTGGACCTGAGACATCAGTTTCTTGGCACGGAGGCCTCCCCCAAAGGGTGGTCACGACATGGCAGCAGGCTTCCTTCACAGCGAGTGAGTGAGTGACAGAGAACATCCAAGCCTCTAGCCAAGTCTTTGTGTGACCTCAGCTAGGATGTGACATCACGTTGCCTAGTCCTAGCGACTGCCCATCCCCTGGTGCGACGTGAGAACTTGTATTTCTACCAAATTCTCAAGTGGTGATGGTGCTGCCCCAAGAAGACCAGACTGTGAAAAGCAGCAGGACACGGCAGTGGGGGAAGGGAGGGGCGCGAGGAGGGAGGAAGGAAGGAAGAAGGAAACAAAGGAACCAGTGAATGCCATCCCTGACTGGATCATGTGTTTCATTTACTTAGGGCCTTTCTCCACCCTGGCCAGTCCTCACTGCCACCTGTACGTCCTGTCAAAAATTGTCAAGAAGGTGACTATGAACCTAGGAAACCAGATGTCCACCCTATCACTCCTTGGAAAAGGGTGGCTGGACTCAAAGTGGGTACATCCTGTTTTTCACTTCCCATAAGTCTCACCTCCAGGGGACAGAAAACATTTCCCTGACAGCCCCAATCCCTGCCTGGGGAGTTACAGTCTCACAAAGCAAAGAGGGAGAATTCCGGGAGATGCTCTTTCCTGCTCCCTGCTTTTCAGAAGGCGTAGTCAGAGGACTGCACTTCAGGTGCTCTGCCTGCCTAAATCAGACAGGACTCTCCAGTAGGGCTTCCCCTGGAGTGATTTCCCTGCCTTTGCTTCCCGACCACTGGCTGTGTCCGACACCCTGCTGCCTGGCCAGGGAGCAGCGGAGGGGCGGCTCTGGAGTCCTGGCCCCAGGGCTCACTCTCACTGGCGACTGGAGAAACTTCGTGCAGCACACTTCCCCTTCCCCGCCTGGAAGGAGGAGTGCTTGCTGCAGCTGAACAGCTGCTCAGGGTGCAGGGAGGCGAACGTTACTAAATATATGTTCTTCTTGTACATTGGTGTGTCAAGAAAAATTCTATCTCCATGCTTTCCACTTGGGTGTTCTTTAAAAAACAAAAACAAAAACAAAAGTCCTTACAGGAGCCCAGTGCACCCCTCAACTCCTGCCCCCCAACTCCAGATGAAGAATGCAGTTGCAGCCTAATTCATTTTTCTCCCCACACCCTTAAGATAAATGCCCCCTTATCACATTCTGACAGCTTCTGGTACATTCTACCGGTCCCACTACACCCACCACTTGGGTCTCTGGGTATCTTAGCCTTCCAGGCTTGTTTCCAAGACCAGCCTTCCTCAGTGTGGAACTCAGGGTAACATGTTTGTGACAGTCAGGGCAGAAGTTTGCCTCTTTAAAATGCAGGCAAGTTATTACCATGGCGTTCCTGCCGTCTGTCCTTTCTGTCTGAATCATAAATCAATTTCCAGAAAACTATAAGCATATTGTATGTGTTCTATGCATGTGTGTGTAGCCAATGTATGGCCTTAAATCAGATCATTCCTATTATGGTGATTGACGTGTTTCTATGAGGAAGCTCAGTTGCTGATTTGGGAGCACTGAGATCCTTCCCTTAATTGAAAAGTAAGTGACTTGCACCAGTTGGTCTTTTAACGTAAGGTGGGAAATTGATTTTTAAATATATGAAGCCCAGCCTCCTAAATGTTCTGTTAGCTGCCAACACGGGATTAACCTGGCCCCACAATTATTCCCATTATTCCCTGCAAACCAATCCTTACCTCTTCTTTCCTTTACTCACTTTGGAAGCCAGAATTCCCTACCTATCCCAGCACATAATTGTGTGCAATAAATATTTGTTGAGAGAGTGGCTAAATGGAGAAATCCATATCTCAGCAAAGCTAATTAAAATAAAATGTCTCTAAAAACTCAATAAAAATATTTATTAAAAAATAATAATAAAATAAAATAAAATGAAGTTGATAGATGGTTTAAGACAAGTCTTGCTTTAAGACCAACTGGTTTACTGAAATGTGACCCAAAATGGATCACTTGAGCAATGTTGACTAATGCTGAAGAAGGAATCTGTATCCAGTGAAAGTTTCCCATTATTGAATCCTCTCCATGTGAAGTTGATCATTACGTCTGGTATCACTCCCTCCTTGTCCATGCCTCTGTAGTACTGCTGCTCCCGTCTTATTTCTATTGTTGACTTGGACACTAGGAGACTCAGGTGGACAGTTAACTTCATAAGGACAAGGATGATCTATTTTTCACCTCTGTTTCCTGGTCACCTAGCACACTGCCTGACATATTGATAAGTGTTCACTAAACTCCTGTTGAACGAATGGATAAAGGAATGAGTGAATCCCTAACTTAACATCATGTACATTTGCCAAGGGGTTTGGGAAGAGAAAGGAAAATTTTTAAGTTAAAGTGTTGGGAAAAAAAAAAACCATCTTGGAAATCTGTCAGCCTGTTAAATCATCTTCGAAATGCTACAGGCCAACAGGAGAATGGGATTTTCTTTACAATCAGTTGATTTTGATTTACTTTTTAACGCTGCTTATGATCAGTTAAAAGAGGCACACATTTAGAATTGCTATCTTATTTCTGTAAGCCCATTTGTCTTATTCTCAATAGGTTTACTACTTTCTAGATCTCATTTTCAAGACTAAATCCTTCAACCAAGTATTCAATTTATTTGGCTCTAGGGAGAGCTCTTTAACTGTCCCTGAATGAGTGTCCCTGCAGTACTGAAGTGGCCCCATGGCCAAGCAGCCAACATGAAGTTCTGCAACCTGGCCATCTTCTTGGCTCTTTCCCAAGTCTCCTGAGGGGGTAGGGCTCGGAGGCAAGCTGCCAAGGCCTAAGGCTGTGGGTATGTGTGTGCCTCTTCTGGCTTCATGGCCAGTATCACCAATAAACTGTTTCCCACTTTAACCCTTTTAAAATAAAGGTTTCTCTTGTTGGAGAAGTGAAGAGATGACATTCACTGTAAAACTATACTGCCAGAGAACACTAGTTTTACCCTTTAGAACGCGGAATGATTGTTTCCTCCAACAACTCTGAAGTCTGAGAGAAATTCAGCAGCACTGACATCAACCAGGGTCAACAGAGAAGAGGAATCTTGTCCTCTCTTCCTCTTTCTCTTCCAACTACAGGTATGTGTCTAGCCACCCACAATGTGACCACAACTTCACTGGCGGAAGGGATCTACAATTCTATATATTTCTTGTCCTCCTTCAGGGACTACTGTCAGTGTCCTACAGGCAAACAACAGACTACATATATTTTTAAAGTTTCTAATTTTGTATGCAAATAAGCAGAAAAAGCTTTAGACAAAATTCAACATCCATGTATGATAAAAAAACTTTCAACAAAGTGGGCATAGCAGGAAAATACCTCAACAAAATAAAGGCCACATATGACAACCCCACAGCTAACATTGTACTCAATGGTGAAAAGGTGGAAGCTTTTCCTCTGAGATCAGGAACAAGACAAGGATACCCACTCTCATGACTTCTATCCAACATAATATTGGAAGTCCTGGCCACAGCAATTAGGCAAGAAAAGGAAATAAAAGACATCCAAATTGGAAAGAAAGAAGTAAAATTTGTAGATTATATGATACTATGTACAGAAAACCTCAAAGACTCCACCAAAAAACTATTAGAACTAATAAATTAATTCAGTAAAGTAACAGAGTACAAAATTAATATCTAGAAGTCTTGCATTTCCATGCACTAACAACAACTATTAGAGAGAGAAATTAAGAAAACTAGAAAACCATCTCATTTACAATTTCATCAAAAAGAATGAAATATCTAGGAATGAATTTAAGCAAGGAAGTGAAAGACGTGTACTCTGAAAACAATAAAACATTGAGGAAAGTAATTGAAAGTGACACAAATAACTGGAAAGATATACTGTGCTCAGGGACTGGAAGAACTGACATTGTTAAAATATCCATAGTACCGAAAACAATCTACATATTCAGTGCAATCCCTATCAAAATACCAATGGCATTTTTTTCACAGAACTAGAAAAAATAATCATAAAATTTGTATGGAACCACAAAAGGCACCACATAGCCAAAGCAATCTTGTGAAAGAAGAATAAAGCTGGAAGTATCACACTACCAGACTTGAAACTATACTACAAAGCTGTAGTAATCAAAACAGTATGATATGAGCACAAAAACAGACACATAGATCAATGAAACAGAATAGAGAGCCCATAAATAAACCCACACACCTATGCTCAATTAATTTATGACAGAAGAGGCAAAAATATATAATGAGGAAAAGACAGTCTCTTCAACAAATGGTGTTTGGAAAACTGGACAACTGCATGCAAAAGAATGAAACTGGACCACTTTCTTACATCATATACAAAAATCTCAAAATAAGTTAAAGACATAAATGTAAGACCTGAAACCATAAAACCCCTAGAAGAAAACAAAGGCAGTATGCTCTTTGACATCAGTGTTAACATTTTTTTTTTTGGATATGTCTCCTCAGACAAATGCTACAAAAGCAAAAATAAACAAATGAGATTACATCAGAGTAAAAAGCTTTTGCATAATAAAAGAAACTATCAACAAAATGAAAAGGCAACATACTGAATAGAAGAAAATATTTGCAAACAGTAGATCTGATGAGGGGTTGATATCCAAAATATACAAAGAACTCATATAATGCAGTACCAAAAATAAACAAACAACCTGATTTAAAAATGGGCAGAGGATCTGAAGAGATATTTTCCCAAGAAGACAAATGCATAGCCAAGAGGCCCTTGAGAATGTACTCAGCATTAGTAGTCACCAAGGAAATGCAAATCAAAACCACAATGAGGTATCTCCTCACACCTGTCAGAATGACTATCATCAAAAAGACATGAAACAATAAGTGTTGGTGAGGATGTGGAGAAAAGGGAACCCTTGTGCACTGTTGATGGAAATGCAAACTGGTGCAGCCACTATGGAAAATACTATGGAGGTTCCTAAAAAACCTGAAAATAGAACTAACATTATGATCCAGCAATTTCACATCTTAAGTATTTATTCAAAGAAAAAGGAAGCACTAATTTGGAAAGATATATGCACCACTATGTTCCTTGCAGCCCTGTTTACAATAGCTCATACATGGAAGCAACCTAAATGTCCATTAAAAGATGAATGGATAAAGAAGATATGTCATATGTGTGTGTGTGTGTGTGTGTGTGTGTGTATATATATATATATATTATATATATACATGTATATATATAATGGAATATTACTCAGCCATTAAAAAGAATGAAATATTGCCATTTTGGGAAATGTGGATGGACCTGGAGGGTATTATGCCAAGTCAAATAAGTCAGAGAAAAGCAAATACTATATGATTTCACTTACATGTGGAGTGTAAACAAACAACCAACCAAACAAACATCATAGAAACAGACTCATAGATACAGAGAACAAACTGGTAGTTGCCATGGGACAGGAGGGTGGCGGGACAGATGAAATAAGTGAAGGGGATTAAGAGACACAAACCTTCAGCTCCTAAAATAAATTAGTCATGGGGATGTAATGTGCACATATAGAATATATTCAGTATTGTGGTGGTCTTTTCATAATGCATAAAAATATTGAATGTTGTACGCCTGAAACTAATATAATACTGTATGTTAACTGTAACTCAATTTAAAAAAAAAGAGGAATCCAGGGTTTCTCCAGCTTCCCATTTTGCCATCTTTAATGTGTCAGTAAAGTCTGCAGTAATGCGACAACATGGATATACCAGCTCCAGGCATTTTGTCATCACATGACCCAGCCAAAAGCAAGAAGAAAGAGGAGCCATAACAGCTTCTGTCTGTGCCACTCTCTTTCTTATTAATAAGGAAAATTGTCCCAGAACATCCCCCACTGCCAGCATTCTCTTTACATTTGACCAGGAGTGGGTTAATGGCTACCAGTCACCAGCAAAAGAGGACACCATGACCATGATTGGCTATTCTCCAGAGAAACAGAATTAACAGAGAAAAGAAAAATATATGTAATTATATATATTTATTCTAATTTTTACAGATAGAGAGATTTATTATAAGGAGTTGGCTCACATGACTGTGGAAGCTGACAAATCCCAAGATCTGCAGTCAGCAACTGGAGACCCAGGAGAGCCAATGGTGTAAGATCCAGTCTGAGTTCGCATCTGAATCTCAGGGTGGAAGGCCAATGTCTCAGCTCTAAAACAGTCAGTCAGAGAGAGAGAACTTCCTCTTACTCTGCCTCTTTGATCTAGGCAGACCATCAATGGATTGAATGAGGCCCATCCACACTGGGGAGGGCCATCTGCTTAACTAAATCAACTCATTCAAATGCTAAATCATCTCATCCAGAAACACCTTCATAGATACATCCAGTTCAACAAAATATCTGGGCACTCTGTGACCAAGTCAGGTTGACACAGAATTAACCATCACATTGGCTTAGACTAAGAAAAATCCATCAGAGCTGAGCCTACTTTTCTTAGCATGTCATTGCTCAATACACAAACAGAATCTGGATTGTGTTAGCAAGAAAGAAAGGTGGGATATTGGATAGGCCATGCAAAAGGTAGTATCTTTTACAGTTGTTTTTGTGTTTATGAAAATTAAACTTTTAAAAGTGGGTTAACAAATTTGGATGATAGCCGTATGATTATCTCTCTGGGTTATCATAAAACAAGAATAAATGGCATTTTGGGGGGATCATTTGGGTATGGACAAGCTTGGGTCTCTCGGAAAATCTGTTGGTCTGGGTCTAATTGCTTTTCAGGTCTAGAGGGTATCTAGCTTTTTGAGCACACCCTCCCTCATCCCTCTTTACATATTTAAAGTACAATAAAGGTTATTTCTTTAAAAGCGATTTCAGTATTATCCATGTATCTTCCATTTACCTTCACTCAGAAAAAGCTTCTTTTTGCCAAGGTAACTTGGACTCTGCAGCAGGCTTGAGTCTACACCTGTATCTGTTTCTAGAATCGTCACTCTTTCTGTGCCAATATCCTCCTTTCCAAAGCATCCTCTTCCAATTTTATCGCCTGTTTCCAAAATGAAGGCTGGAGGTAAAAGTCAAGAAGAGCTGAATTTCCAGATGACTGAGGAATAGTAGAAAGAAATAAAATTCTACAAGTAACGTTGATTTGTTTGCTTTGTTGGGGTAGTAACACCTCCTCCCACTGAAGAACAACCTTATAATTCCATTGTGAGGAGAAAACAAATGCAAAAACACAGTATAGAGTCATAACCTTTCAGTAACTGCTACTTGTTATGTCTTACTATTATCCTGATAATAAGAAAAATACTATTTTTACAAATTATATGTTATTATAGAAAAATACATAATGTAAAATGCATGATAAGGAAAGAAAGAAAATGCAGATAAGGAAAGAGATGATAAAAATAACCCGAAATTCCATTATCAAGTGATAACCAGTGTTAACATTTCCTCATACACACTTCCAGTATTTTCCCATTCATATGCATACATTTTAAAATAAGAATGAGATCATATTGGACCATTCTATTTTGCAATTGAAATTCTCTCCTACAATATCCTTCACACATTATTCCGTGTTGAATATACAGTTTTACTGCATGATTTTTTGTTTATAAAGTTGTTTCACATTTTGCTCAAGCAATCCCCTATTGGATGTTTAACTTATAAAGACATTTCTACATAAAGAGGAATACTCTAGTTCAGAACTTTGCAATATTCAGAGTTTTCCATACTCCGGTGCTCCCCGTTTATAGCCATGTCCCTGGTTCCAGCAACTGGGGAACTCATCATCCCAGAGCATTCTCCTGATTTCTTGGAACCCCTTCTTCCTTAGGGTGATATTATTAGTTGTGTATGAACTGCTTTTATCCTCAACTAAATTTTCCAAAGGGTCAGGAGGATTGAAGACCCATCCCCTGCCAGCTGCTCCATAGTAACTCTGAAGGCAAAGTCAGGGGAGCCTGGCAAAATGCAACACTGTTAGCAGTGTTCATAGAGTTTCTAGAACAAGTGCTTCTAGAAACCTGGATGGCGTCCTCTAAGCCCCAAATTACAAATGGCTAGTCCAAAGCCATAGCAACCCTTGCTACATTCAACAGCTCTTCCGAGCTACCCTCTAGAACCACCCTAAATTCTTCTCTTCCATCATACCATTGGAGCCAAATGCAGTTTTTAATCCTAGGAGCCTTAGTGGATAGATTTACGTAGATATATTTTCACTAACAAAACTGTAGTATGTGTCTGGGTGGTTTCATAATATGGCCGCCTATCGATCAGTACATATTTATTGTGTATCTGGGGGTGCAAAGGTTACCTGTTATGCATAGTATATATCATGTTAACTAATCAGAATTACACAGTTTTATCTAAATAATTTCCACATTGACAAAATTGGCATTTTCATCACCTATTTATAGCCTCCTCTCCTTTTAATGGTCTTATTTCTCTTTCTAAGATTTCTTATGAGTATTAAAATAATAGAAGTCAAGCCCCTAGCTCAGTGTCTCATAAAGAAGGCACTCAATAAACATTTCCTTTTCCGCTTCTGCTTTGCTACAATGTTATGTCTTACAAAGCATCTTGATGTACCTCATTCATTTGGTCTTTTTGACCCCGAGAGGGAGGTGTCATCCTCTATGTCCATTCTATATACGAGAACGCATTGAAATCTAGCTGTTAGTCCTGCCTCCTGTTTTAGATTACAAATGATTTCAAGACCAGTACTTCCCCTGTGTTTCTTTCTCTCAAATAGCTCAACGAGTCAGGTTTCAATGGAGGACACGTGGCAACGGTGAGAATGTTTTTTTCTATCGAAATCCACCTTAAACGGAGGTGGTCGTTGTTTCTCGCCTCCAGAAGTCCTGCTGCTGATAGAAAAAGACAAAGTACCCTTTCTAATGTGAATTTATGGAATGATTGTCTGCCCATAAAAAATTATTCTCCAGCTTGGAGCAATTAAAGTGGTCTCTCTCTTCTCCAAATTAATGTAATTAATACTACAGTCTTGGTTGTTTATCATGTCTTGATAATATCACAAGGGAATGAAAATATTGGCTCTCTTATCCCTTTAAATAGCTGAGATGAAACTGTTCGAGCTCTAATGTTACAACAGCTGTTTCTCATGTCCTGGAATATAATTGGTTGGTCCTGAGGTTTTGAAATTGTAAGAAATTGACTTTTGGTTTTATGCTTGCCTACTTTTGGTGAAGAGAGAGATGGGAAATGTTAGCTTTCCCTTGAAATGAAAAGACAAAACCTTCCCCCAGTGAAATGGCAGCTTCCGGGTCTCATCTGTATAATTTTCCTTCCCAGCCCACTGTCTCTGGGTTTGCTGGATAACACGGCTGGGAAAGCAGGACCATTCGAGCTTTCCTCCTAATTAGCTCCCAACCCAGCACAGCTGGTCAAAATGCGTCGGGGCTTTCCCACGAGGGCCTCTTTCTGGAAGTAATTGTGAAGTGGTCTGGTCTCCAATGGCAAATTCAATAGGGATTGGAGACCATAACGATCCTAGATAATTTGTAGAAAGGAGATTCTATTATCTCAATGTGTTTATTGCTTAGGGAAGTTGTTCTCAAAGCGTTGTCCCCGGATCAGCACAGCAGTATCACCGGGGAACTGGTTATGCGTGCAGATGCCCAGGTCCACCCTAGACCTGAATCAGAAACTCTGGAAGGGGCTCATCCGGAGATCTGTGGTTTAACAAGCTTTCCATGAGATTCGGATACAGCCTAAACTTTGAGAGCCACTGGCTTAAAGTATAACCAGGCTTTCCTGGTTTGTGACGGCCCACTACCAGCTTATCTACTGTTTAACCTCCGTTAGTGTCTCAAGGAATAAAGCCTCTGGCAAGTGCACACTCCTTTATACCAGCCTCCTGAGAGCGAGCTCACTCCCTCACTCGCTGCCTCTCGCTTTCTCTTGCTCATTTCTGGAGTTGTAGGGCCCTGCCTCTCCGCCTGTAATGGACACACGAATCACACGGAGGTCTTGTTAAAATATAGATTCTGATTCAGCATGTTAAGGGTGGGGCCTGAGAGTCTGTATTCTTACAGGCTCCCTGGCTGGTGCAGAGATCACAGAGAAATGGCTGGAGAAGTGACTGGAGGAGCTGGCAGTCTATGTGTGAAACCAAGTAAACACAAGAGAAAACTACAAGCAATTCTAGAGGACATGCCAGTTGATCAGCACGAGGTGAGAGACGTAAACAATGAATGTTGTAGGAGTTTATCAGGTTGGGCTTTGAAGAGGCTTGGACAAGAATCTCTCTTTCCAGTGCACAAAGGTTCTTAGTATCTGCTTTCTTCCTCCTTGTGTCCCCAGGACCCTCGCTCCTCCTTCACCCTCTCCTCCCGCACAACACCCTCCTCTTTCCTTTCTGTCCCCTTCCCCACCCCTACTTTGTTCACCGGCCTGCTCCTTTCAATCTGAAGCTGGCTTCTTTGTTGATGCTCGCATCAATTCTCAATAACTGAAAGGCTGGAACCAGTACCACAGCTATGGAACGGACCCAGTGGGAAGTCACAGGGTGGAATTTAATGGGAAGACCTAACTTCACCACCAAGAGAAGGTTTTCCGTTGCAAATCCAGATGCTCACCAATGAGTTCTGATTTCCCTGGTGTTCTCTAGCCAGTGAGCTATAGCTTCTCCATCCTTTAAGAGCTTTCGTTAGGTTGGAAAGAAATCAACTGTGCGTTGGATTTTCCCAGCGGCTTCCAGACTGGCAAGTTTCCTTTAACCTTTGGAAATGGCTTCGAAGTTCCCTTTGGGAAAACCTGGCAGTATGCACAGCTGATCATCTTTGCTCTTGCATCTGACTCCCCTAGCCCAGCTGCAGGGATGTAAATTGAGGGAGGGACCGTCACATTGATGGCTGTTGTGAAATAATGGCAGAAGACTTCAGGAGATGTGAAAAATAAAGCAAAAGTGTGATCAGTGAGCAGAAAGAAAACCTAGGGCTTCCTGTTTCTTTCTGTTTCTTTCTGTCTCCTCTACCTGCCCCATTTCTCTGGTAACAAGGGTTCTTCCTCCACCAGAATGTGTGTCCCCATCTCCCAGTAGTGCTTGTCACTGCCCTACAGACATTGAGTTATGCAGATGGTAGAAGAAATACTAGTTTAATTGAAGAACTAAGGTTTTCCTCCTGGGCTGTGTTCTTATGCTCTACAAGTTCACACAACAGATATTAAGAATACACATGAGGGGTGGTTGCAGAAGCAGCAGAAAGCATTTCTCTTGCACTTAAGAGCTAACTTCTTTCCTTCTTGTGGAGCAAAGATTAGAGAGGAAAATTAAGTATCAATATTAGGCAGGACGGGTCAACAAGAAGAGGTGTGGGACAGACACCTGCTTGGAATGGAGGAATCAGGAACAGGGTGAGAATGGAGGTGAAACTTGATTCGAGCCTTAAGCGATAAGGAAGGAGGCAGCATGGTGTCATGATGAGAGCATGGGCCTTAGGATGTGTGTCCCGTGTACCCAACTGTGAATGAGTGACTTGGGCCGGCCGCAGTGTGTAGCAGCACCGCACAGGTCAGGAAATAAGGGCAAGAAATAGAAACCACTCAAGGTATTTCAAGCAGAATAGGATTTGAAGTAGGGAAATAAGTGGCTACAGAATTGGAGGAGGGTCGGCAGGAACTGAAGATGGGGCCACCCCCTAGGCTTCAAGGCTTCTCTGGCACCTGCCACCTCCAGTCAAGGAGATGTAGGAGAGGACTTCCCCCACCACAGCTGCTCCGCAGCCTCACACACATCTCAGCCCAGACCAGCTTCCCTGGTCGCTGCTCCCATTTGATGAGAGTGTGCATCAGCCAACGCCAGCCCTGAAGAGGATAGTCCCCCTCCTTTCCACTTTCTAATCTCACGAGAGTACATCCCACCGGCAGATCCAAAATTGCACCTAGATTTAACAGCAAGGAGAGACTGGGGAATGCAGTTTTTAGCTTTCTGCCCATGTGATAGAAGGCAAACTGGAGGTAGAGGTTGTAGAAGTGGATGCTAACAGTTCTAGTATAAGTATCAAGTGCAGTGCAGAGAATGAAGAAATGCCAGTCAGTGGCTGAGGAACAAGTCACATTGGGCGAGTGAAGTCAGTCCAGAGATTGGTGTCAGGGTTTTGGCAGATAATAAAAAAAATGTTTCCTTTAAGCTAAAGGGAAGTCCAGTGACAGAGGAAGATGACTGTCACATGAAACTAGCACAGAAAGAAATGTAACTGCATATTTCTCCCATTCATCCAATGAAAACGAACCACAGTTTTCTGCCTGGCTCGAAGAGTGCAAATCATATCACAGCTTGTTCATTCCCTGAAAGTGGACCCCCTAGCTTCCTCCTGCTTACCCACCAAAAGGCTGAAGCCCATTTTCTGTTAGCAATCTTTCAGACTCTATCAGCTGGACCTTCCCCTTCCTGCTCAGCCCCCGAGGGTGATAAGCACATTTTCCAGCAGCTCTGGAGTCACGGCTGCTTACAAAGCCTCTGCCAAACTAAACAAGTCCAGCTGGAAGGCGCTGCCTCCAAGCCCTCCTTCCTCCTTCCCTCCTCCCAGCTGAAACCACAGGAGCTTTTGAACCTCATGACCAGCAGACATGAGCTGAAGCAAGAGAAGCAAGTCTCAGTTCCCTAGGGAGGAGCACAGATCTATCAGAAATGGCCCCAGGTCTCTTCTTTCACAAACCTGGACACCCTTGAAAATGGCCCAAGTGAAGCAGAAGAATAGACGATACGTGACGTGGAAGAACTGTACATGATACTGTAAAATGAGAGTGCAGCCAGAAGTTCTCACTCTTAACCTCAGCATACCCTCCAAAACCCGGGAATTTGCCTGCCTGATGTATGGCCTTTTCCTGGTGGCTAGAACAGTATCTGGAACGTAATAGGCAAGACTCTTGTTGAGATGGAGGGCACTGTGATGCAGAGAAGTCAGCACTCAGCAAACATTGTGGCCCTTAGTATTTGCACCCCCTGCTTTCTGTAGCCTCTTTTGCAGCTTGGTTGATCTGTATGATTAGTTCTGGCCAATAGGCTGTGAGTGGAAATGACATCTGTCACGCCTAGGCCAGAGCAGTGAAAAGCTCGGAGCTTTCTTCATCTTTCTTTTCTTCCCTGCAGCAATGTTGGAAACCGTGTCTGGATTAACAAATTCAGAGAAACACTCTGAACCTCTGAGTCACTGGAGGCTTCCCTCTGCCTCACAGAGCTACATCAGATTTTATATGAGAGAGAAATAAAGTTTTGTTGGGCTAACTCATTGAGGTTTCAGGGCTTATCTGCTATTGCAGCATATCCTAGACTATCCTGACTAATACACATTGAGTCATTCGTACATTAATTCAAAAGATATTTATCGAGCACTCCAGAGAGTTAGTCACAGGGGCATGAGTGAATTTAGAGACTGGCATAAAAGATAAGAAGCCATAGAAGCAAATTCTAAGAGACTGTGAAATTCAAGAGACATTGTTAACACTTAACTGATTCAGGTTTTATGAAGAAGGGATTCCAGTAGTTCTTTGTACAGTGGAGCAGAAATCCTGGGTAATTTGACTGCCATGTGCTTAGAGAAGACTCAAAACTGAAAGCAACTCTTTACATCTTTATGTGCCTTACATTTCACCAAGGCCGCCACATGCATGAGCCCGTTAGATTCTTCTCTACAGTCCTGTGAGGATAGCAGGTACGACTGTTGCTATTTTACCATCATGGAAAAATAAAGCGTAGGCAAGGGAGGGCCAGATAGCTTGTTAGTGACAGAATCTGGCCTCACACCAACGTCTTCAGTTTGAAGTCAATCATCTATATAGCAAGCTGCCTCCCAATACACAGTCTGATGTCTAACTTTCCATGATGCAAAAATACAAGTGCAAGCACTGAGATGTAGGTTAAGGAGACAGGAATGAGGTCCAAAGAACTCTGGTGAATAAATTTGACATAAAGAGCAAGAACATTAGTTCTGATTTAGTGAGTAATGGGACCCGTAGGGACCTTAAATAGAACATCATCATACATACTTTATCTTTGCCACGCCACCTGACTCCATGACAACTATTAAAGACGCGAGCAAGAAAAATAAAGACCAGATTTGGACATTCTGATGTAAAGAACCAAGCCCGAGGAGAAGAAGGAAGAAGGGCTAGTTTGAGTCATGGTCCTGAACATGGTCCTTAGTGACTGTTTCTGGAAAATAGCCCCTCCCTGGGGCAACTCTCGCTGGTATATGTCCTTGGATGACAACTCCAGCTCATCACACCATGAAACAATGCCTCTTTAGGCTCAGCAGCTGATAGCCACGTAAATCTTGGACCCCCAACTAAAGATTCCCACTATATCTAAATATATATATTTGAAAGTTTTAGAAACACGTAAAAACTTTGGCACCCGATTAGGAAAGTTCTTGCAAGTCAGCTGCAGAGGCCATGCATCTCTCACAGGTCCTCAAACCTCTTGTTTCCACTGCCAGAGTTAACAAATGTTAGAAGCAGGCTCTGACTAGCCAACGATGCATAAGCCATGAACTGAAATGACATTAACCTTTTAAGAATCAATCTCGGCATTAATTTTGCATCCAAATCCAACTTTTATCTCCACGCAGAGTCTATTTCAGCAACTTTGCTTATATTCCTCTAGAAGTTTCCTCTTGCAGATTCCAGACCAGAGTGTCTGCTTCCTGATCTCTGTTTCTACAACAAATTCAAATACTCCTATATTGGCCCTTACCGCTGACATGAATGCTTGGCTGTCTTTGTGCAGGTAAGTTCATTGATGGCACGGACCATTGATGTATTCTATATTTCTGATTCCTGCAGGGCCAGGCAAAGAAGTGGGCTGCCTGATGAATATATCTATTATGTATATAAGTGACTAATATCCTGTGTCATATAGCTTCTAGGGGAGAGACAGAGAGAGCGAGGAAAGTGAGGGAAGAGGACGCATGTTTCAACTTGGTCCGCCTAGAGCACAGATCCAGAGATTTGACAGAAGGATGAACAATCCATCACAGGCACGGCCCAGCACCTGTTTATTGCCAATCTCATTAAGGAAGTATGACGGGGAACCTTTTCTGGTTGAATAACTTACCTTATACTACTTGTATAAACTTTCCTATGAACATGACACCATGAAACTCATGACATTTTTAAAAAGTGAATTCCCAAAGGCTGACTTGCATTATGTGATTTGGGAGCACAGTCAAGACCTGTGATTACCTGTACACCCGACACTGAAAATTACCTGTGCTGGGCAAAGCCAACAGACACACGGTACCTAAGAGTTCAAATCCTCTTCCTTTTAGATAATGTGCTTTGCAGAACTTCTTATTTACAGAATTAGTTATATAGGATTCCAAATCAATTTATATAAACATTTTGTTCACAAATGTAATAAACACTTGACTGTGGAATGAGGACTATTTTTAAAGCCAAAAGAGAACAAGAGGGTTAAGCGCATGCCAAACTCTTATTTCACATATAAGGAAACAGAAGCAGAAATAACCTAAATGACTCACCAAAGATCACACTGTCTATGGGTATTGGAGGCTGAATTAAAATGTGGAACTTATGATGCTGACTTGCGCCCTTCCTGCCACATCACAGGGTCCTGTGTGAGGGAGGCCCACCTGCTGGTGAATTGCACCATAGCCACCTTCTTCTATCTGTAATTATCAAGACCCGGGCTGAGGAAGGACAGTGGTGTTTTTCTAGAAATGTGGAAGGTAGACCTCAGAGGATCTACAGGAAGGAGGGGTCAAGTTGAACCTGTAAGAATTAATCTCCAACTTTCTTGGCAAGGTAAAGGGGCGAGTGGGCCACGCAGAGAGGAAAGGGTGTAGAGTCCAGAAGATGAGACAATATTCTAAAGTGCTATGGAACACATAAAGCAGGAAAATCTGGGGAGGACCGAGGTCTCTGCACAGTCATTTCCTGGATCCTCTGGCCTAGATTATAGCCCCTAGTTTATAGGTCCTCTTGTGTTTCTGTCCTGTGGCTGCTATAAAAAATTATCGTAAACATGTTGGCTTAAAACAACAGCAATGCATTCTCACAGTTCTGGAAGCCAGGAATCCCCAATCAAACTGTTGGTGGGGTGCATTTAGGGGCCCACTCAGATAACCCAGACTAGTCTCTTCATTTTAAGTTTCTTAGCTTAATTATATCTACAAAGACACTTTTTTTCCAAATAAAGTTACATTCATAGACACCAGGGATTTGATGCAGATGACTTTGGGAGAGGGGGCAGTTTTCTGGCTCACCACATCCCTTGACTTCTAACTTTATCGCACACATTCATTATTTGATTAGTTATTTTTGATAACCTCCACCCACATTGTGAGGGTCCAGGAGGACAGCGCCTAGCCTGCTTTAGTCATCCCTGCATCCAAAGCCCCTGGGATAATGGACATTTAATAAGTGTTTGGGGAATAAAAGGACAGAGGGAAGGAAGGAAACAAGGAGGGGTAGAAGGTGGATCAGAAGAGGAAGGGGTGAGCAACAAAGATAGGGAGGCACGAAAGAAGGTGGGGGGAGGGAAGGAGAGAGTGAGAGTGAGAGCAGAGAAAGAGAGAGAAAGGAGAGGAGAGGAAATAATCACCAAATCTCACTACTAATTCTCATGAGGTCGAGTTAAAGGTGAGGAAAACAAGGATGAGTTTTAGAAAGTGAAGGTCAAAATTAGTAAGTGATGAAGCTTGCATTTCAATTCAGGTATTTGAAATCCACTGCTTTCCAGCACAAAGCAGCCCTTGTGGATGCTGGGGTTAGGTTAGGGTGGGAGGGACTGGATACAAAGAAGTGCTTGGTGTGCGGGCCCGCAGCCCTTCCCAGCCTGCTGGGCGAGCTAGGTCCTTCATGCAGGTGGTAGTGTGACAGGTACCAAATCAATGGGAACCAGGTTTTGAAATTTTTTTAATGCCTTTGGATTTCATTTTATAAAGCAACATGTAGATGAGATTTCTAGGCATAAGCAGTAATATTTAAAATTTGCTATTTTGATAGTAAATAATAATTTTATAGCTATTGTGTCATTTCAAGTACAAAAATCTATTATGACTCACACGCAACTGCATTAGCCCATGGGATTATCTTCAGGTGTAAATTATATATTTGGCATATATCCAACCATTGGAAAATACCCACTTCAAAATGCACCATTATGTCGTTCCTACAATGCATTTCATGCATGAATCTGAGTCCTGAAGTCAGAATGTTCTTGAATATTGGCTGGCATCTGTGAATTATGTAAGGGCAAGACACCATTCAATGTTAACCTCACTATCTTGTGCATTCATTCCTTGATTCGGTCATTCATTCCATAATTATTCATTGAAACCCTACTGTGAGTTGCTCTGGGAGCTGGAGATACAATTTGAATAAGAATATGGCCCTTACTTTAAAAAAACTCATCGTCTGGGTTTGTCAGGTTCTCCAGAAAGCAGATGCAGTGGCAAATTTAGGAATGCAGGAGGTTTACCGGAAAGTAACACCATGAAAGTGAAAGGGTGAGGAAGCAGGATTGGGCAGGGGAATCTGTCATACGGAAAGCAGATATGGCACATGAGAAAGGAAAGAGGGAAGAAGTTTGATGAGGCAGAGAGCCCCTCAGACTACCATGCAGATCTGACAAAGGGGGCCAACTCAGAGATTTCGCACGAAAGGAGGTGCACGTTGGCCCTCGCACCGCTGTTATGCTCCGTCATTGGCTGGGGCTGCCGGGAAAGATCAGGGCCTGAGCTTGAAAGCTGGGGCAGAGCTTGAAGGCATTAACAGCTGGAGGCCGTCAGCTAACTGCACTCCTTGCAGTTAAATAGCAAGTTCTTTCTTGAAGGGAGAGCAAAGTGACGCAACCCCATGGCTGTCACATAATGTGATCCGGGAGAGGGCAAATAAACATGTAATTTAAATCCAGGAAGGGTAATGACAGGGTGCACTAAACACGGACCTGGGGACAGGAAAACTTCCAGGAAGATGTAGTATTTAAGATGATGCCAGGATTATAGGTGAGAGTCAGCCAAGCAACTGGAGTAGGAGTAGGTCCAGAGTGGTCAAGGCAGAGACACAAGATGGACAAAGCCTTCCGGGAGAGAACGCATGGCATGTTTCCGGAGTGGCAAGACCTACAGTATGATTTTAGTACCCTGTTGCAGGGAGAGTGTACTAAGAGATGAAGCTGGAGAAGTGAATAGCAGGGAAACAATGAAGGTCCTTGTACACCATCCTGAGGAATTCAGGCAGCACAACCACCTGCCAAGTGGTCTGTGATTTGAACACGCAATGACCAACAATTTTCCCCATCGACCTTCCTAGAGAATCTTGAAGACCCCAGGTTCCAACCTCTGGATTTAGGTACCAGTGATACTTATGAAAAAGTAACTCTGTTACCTATGAGGAAGAATATAATTCATTATCACCCACGGAAACATATTTTTGTTCAGTATGTTTATCCAAGGCCACCTAGTCTGTTCGCCGCTGGGGGAGAAATCACAGGACTGATGGGCTATGGTTGGCAAAAGAAAATGTTTAGACCCATGGAACTATCTGCAGCATCAGAGCAAGAATCCAAGGAACCACTTTGGGTTCCCAGTGTCAGAAAGGGGGACGGAGAAGAGCCAAGAATGTGTCTTGCCTATTTCTAAAGTAAACAGTTTAAAAAAAAACAAAACAAACCCTGAGATTTCACTGCTATGATTCTATTCTGAGGAATAATCAGAATAATTAAATTTAAATAAATTTAAAGTTTTTTAATGTTTGCCGATGATGATGGCTGACATCTAGAAGGTTTTTTCATTACCATGCTAAGTGTTTCACACTTGATTTTATATAATGCTCAGAACAGCCATATTGTCCTAAGAAGCAGGAACTGTTAATTATGCCCATTTTCCCATCAGAAAAGTAGAGCTCAGGGAGGTTAACATGTCTGAGGTCACACAGTTAATGTGCACAAAGAGGTTAAACAAAACATTATTTTAAAAACTGATAAACAATCTACAGGAAACTAGTTAATCAATCTTGGGTATGTGTATGTAAACAAATAGTAAAATAGTTATTAGAAAGATGTTTTCAAATTGTCTTTAATAGCATGAACAAATATTTACGGTGTGGTTTTAGTGAAAAAAGTGGAATGCAGAATTATACATGCAATATGATCTTCTTTTGAAAACACAGCTTCACTTTTAAGTGTGCGATTTAATAATTTTTGGAAGATCTTCAGAGTTGTGCAATCGTTACCAAAACTCACTTTTAGAATATTTCTATCATTCCCTTCAACCCCTCACCAAAAATAAAAATTCTCATGCCCATTTGCAGTTAATCCCCATTCCTACCCCCAGTCATTGTCAAATCTAATATACTTTCCTTTTCTATAGATTTGCCTTCTCTTTGACATTTCATATAGATGGAATCATATAATACATGACCATTGCATCGGGCTTCTTTTAATTAGCATAATATTTTTGAGGTTTATCCATGTTGTATCATGAACCAGAATTTCTTACTTTTATGCCCTGAATAGTATCCCATTATATGGTTATAACACATTTCATTTATTCACTCACCCATAGGTGGACACTTAGACTGTTTTCACTCTTTGGCAGTTATGAATAATGCCGCTATGAACATTTGTGTGCAATGTTTTTTTGTGTAGACGTATGTTTTCTTTCCTTTCTTTGTTTTGTTTTGTTTTCTGAGTAGATATCTCAGCATGAAATTGCTGGGTAGTATGGTAAATACATGTTTAAATTTTCAAGAAAGCACAAACTAGTTTTTGAAGTGGGTGTTCCATTTTACATTCCCCTTGTCAACTGAAGAGGATTCCAGTTTCTCCGCCTCCTCACCCACGCTTGTAATTGTGTGTACTTCTGTTATAGCCTTCCTGGTAGATGGGAAGTGATAGCTCCTTGTGGTTTTATTTGCCTTTACCGAAAGACTAATGATACTGAACATTGTACACAAGCGTTTGCCATCTACATATCTTCAAAATTTTTGCTCATTTTTATTGGGTGGTTTGTTTCCTTATAAGCGAATTTTGACTGTTCGGTGTATCTTATGGATAAAAGTCCTTTATCAGATATGTGATTTGCACATATTTTCTCTCAGTTTGTGGCTTGATTTTCCCTTCGTTAGCAGAGTCTTTCAAGGGGCAGAAGTTCTTACTTTTGATGAAGTATAATATAACACTTTTTTCTTCTGTGGGTTGTACTTTTTGTGATATGTAATAAATCTCTGTCAAACCATGGTTCCAAAGATTTTTTTTCTTCTGTTTTCTTTTAGAAGTCTCATAGTTTTAAGTTTTACATGTAGGCCCCTGATCTATTTTAAGTTAATTTATTTTTGTATATAATGTGAGATGTGGACTGAAGTTCATTTTTCACTTACTTTTTTTTTTTTTTTTGCATATTGACAGCCAATTGTTCTGGTGTCATTTGTTAAAAAGACTATCACTCTGAATGGAATTGCCTTTCCCCCTTTGGTGCAAATCAATTGATCATATACATATAGGTCTATTTCTGGACTCTCTATTCTGAACCACTGACCTATGTGTCCATTTTGCCACCAATACCACACTGTCTTGATGACTTATCCCAGTAATTCTCAACTGGAAGTGGTTTTGTTCCTCCAGAGGCAAATTGCACACCTGAAATTGTACTCTTGCTTCTTCCTTTTCCCGTTCTACTTTCTCCACTCCCTTCCTGGTTTGTCTTGGGAATGCAACTTAATAAATCATTCACATGAATTCCTTATCTATGAGTCTTCTTGTGGGGCGCCTAACCTAAGACGGGAAAACAGTACAGTGCCTAAAGCATTGTTAGTACTCAGCAAACATTAGCTCCTATGACTATTGTTAGTTTTCCTCACTTCATTTTTTTTGGAAGGGAGACCTTTTACAAAAGTGAGAAATTATGTCAGTTTGCAGCATTCCTTTGGACAGGCTATAACCTTCTAGTAGTATTTAACTATCTGAGTATAATATTTGTACTTAGTAACTAGGTATAATACAATCTTTGATTGGTATTACAAGAATGGTGTGTGTTCATTCTAATTACCTAACGTGGCTGTCTTTTCTTTAACTTCTGAAATCTCAAATCTAGATTACACAGATCACAGTGTCAGCAGAAGGACTTCAAAAATAAATGAAGAATAGCCGTTGACAATCATGGCAAGGACTAAATACAGATTAAGACTTTGAGGTATCAAAAATCAGTGCCAAAGCTTCAAGATGTGTAGTCCCAGGGGAGGCTGGGAAATCCCAGGAGAGCAGACCCTCTATAGCATGCAATGGAAGCTAATCCAGTCTTGAGGTGTCCGACCTGGCCCCTTCCCAAAGACCCAAGAATAAAGGGATTACACGTAGCACCAGTTCAGATGTAAAGACTATTCCAATTTTGGTCTTTACAACCTAGAACAGATGTAACAAAGTAGAAAAGGGTACAAAAGAGAGCAGAGAGACAGTCGCATAATTGGCAAACTGAACCTCTGAGGAAAGGTTAAATGAGTTTGGTTTGTTTACCCAGGGAAAGAAAGGCCAAAGGTCTACTTAATACTTGTCTTCAAGGATTTAAAGTTGGTATCTGACCAGATAGGCTACGTCTGCAGGAAACAAAATGAACTCCCCAAGCCCGCCACATAAATAATTGAAGAGTTAGGATGGAATGTGAAATTGAGATTCAAAACAGGAAGAATTTCTTGATTCAGGAGTAATTAAAGTTTGCAAAAGTCCACACCTGGTAGTGAAATTTCTGTTCCCAAGGATCTGTGAAACATAAACACAGTGCATCCGTGAGCAGAAGTGGATGTTTGTTGAACAGTGCCTGAAAATCGAAGAAGGGTCCCATCATTGATGTGCCTAGATCTGTCTGACCTCAGCTGTCGCTGCACCAGCTGCTGTTCAGATCAGCATTTGATAAGCTGGAGGCTATGCCCGCCTGTCTCAACACTCAGCTGGCTGAAGAGCAGCTGAGAGGATCACCACCCATAACTGTGTTTTTCATTTACTGGATGTATCAGTTAGTTTCCACTCCATAACAAAACACACCGAAACTCAGTGGCATAAAATAATTATTTTTTTTCAGGTGAGTTTGGGCATCTTGGCTTCAAGCTGTGGCTGCTGGATTGGCTCTGCTTCGTAAATATTCTTGGTAGAGCCTGAGTGAAGGGGAAACAGTGACCCAGGGGAACGGACTCCTGATGGTGGTGGGTGAAGTACAAAAGAAAGAGCAAGCAATCCCCACTGCACAGGCGCCTTTCAGGCCCTGGCTTGCATCACTTTACTAACATCTCACTGGTCAAACTAGAAGGCAAGAGAAAGGAAAGTACACTCGGTCTTTTGCAGGAGGCACTGCAAAGATACAAGACAAAGGCTGTGGATATAGAAAGGAGGAAAGGACTGGGGACTATAATTCTAGCTACCTCCTGCAGAGAGAGGACAGGTCAATTTATACAGGTGGCTTAGATCTGGAAGACTTGGCATTTAGGTGCCAGTTGTTACCAGAGTGGGTCATACTCAGGTGTGGTCTTCCTTGCATTGGCTGAACTAAGCTTCATTCCTCATATTGGCCATAGAGATGACCTTGCCCCTTGACCCTGTTTTAGAAGGGGGAGGACCAGAGGCCAGGCCATGAGCCAAGGATTACTCCAGGCTAGAGTGGCATCTCTACCTTTCCCCATCCTCCAAATCCCTTCAAAGCAGAAACCTACCTCCTATATTTTAATCTGAATTAATGATATCACAATGTACCCAGTCATCCAATTCAGAAATCTGCACTTCACCTTGACTTCTTCTTTTTTCTTCGTCCCTTCATACAATTTAAGTCCCTTGAATCTACAACTGAAATGAAATACTCTCCCACTCTCTCTGTTACCTTCCTCATTGAGATATTCATTGTCTCTCACTTGGGTAACTGCCATGACCCTAGTTCATCTGACTGCCACTGTCCTTCACCTCCTTGGCCCAGCCGCTACATTGCAGTCCATTTCCTTCAGAAAAAAACAAACTAGATCATGTCAAGACCTGCTTTAGCAAAAGCCAAAAGATAAGTTTTTTTTAAAGGACAAATTCCAAAATCTCTATCATGGCGTTCAGGGACCTCCAAAACCTTGCTCCCTCTCCAGCTTCATCTCATCTCAACCCACCTGGACTCCAATCACACTGGGGGCCACACATTCTTTAAACATGCCACTCACATCAACAAGTTATTGAATTTGTCTCTGTTAGTCCCTATGTTTGGAATACCCTTCCATACATCCTCTGCCAGACAAAAATTTCTAGCCATTATCATCAAACATCGTTGTCGTTTTAGAATTCATCATTCTCTTTTCTGTGTTCCCATGGTGCTTTGCTCATCATGCTTTCCCGGTAAAGACCTCACATAAACGTGCACATGTCGATTACGCATAGAAACCTCAGGAAGAAAGAAGAGTGTCAGTAACTCCTGCACAGCACAGAAAACGTTTTGGAAAGCTCTTAGCCTGGAAGCTGCCCTTTCCCTCCCTGAGATCTAGGGTGTCCTCTAGAACCCCTCATACCACTAAATTTCAGTGTAGACAAGGGATCTGTATGGCTGGAACAGACAGCAGTGCAGAGTGGACACTGGAGAATAGTGAGTAGCCTACAGTCCAGCACTGCACACATTTGTGCAACAGCAAATTAGGAACAATAGCTTGGAGTGTAGTGAAATATAACGAAATAAAGTGAAGAACTTCAGTGAAGGACTAAAGCTTGACCCTTGAGAGCAATGACAGAAAAAGAGAATGATAACTCTCTGTAACAGTGTGTCAGCCTTGGAATAAAACACTAAGCAAATGGCCTAGCATGGGACCAGTCTTGGACACCAAAAGGACTGAGCAGGCAGATACAGAACCAGGACATAAGCCGAGAAGAACTAGACCCCACCAAGATGGCACCATCCCCTTGGGCAACACTGTTAGCAAGACTGCTCACAGTATGATTAAACTTTAGTTAGCTCTGCGTATTAGTTATGGCTTAGTTATTAAACTTTAATACTGCGTACACATGTATAATCAATATGAATATATGTATTACTACCTATTTAGTATATTACATCTAAACTGTTTTGTGGTGGGTCCAACCTGGCTATTTTATCCTTTTTGTTGTTTTTTATTAAGTCCTGGTCAGAAAACTGTTTAATTTTACCAATGTTAGAATGGACCCAACTCTAAATTAAAATAAGAACCTAATGGTCAGAGCACACAGGCCAGACACATCATTAAACAATGGGATGGCTGAACAACGTGTTTCCTTTTTGGGTGAGCCACATGTAATGATAGTTTCTAACACAGTATCTTAAGGTTCCTTACAGTTCTACTTAGTCATAAAAGCTGCAAGACCAGACATCACCTTGGGTCCACTATAGAACCCAGTGCTGTGTCTGGCACACCATAGGTACTTACTCAGCGGATGCCCACTGATCTGAATTGCATTGGTACCAGAAGGATGCCCACTGACACACCTTGGTCTGGGCTGAAGATGGATGTGCTTCCAGAAGGGTGATGCTAGGCTCCTCCTTGGACCAGAGCCTCAGGGAGTTGCTGTAGCTACAGCTAGTGAACGGAGCAGAGGGTGGGCAGCGTGCGTATGGCAGAGAATTCATTATTTCCCACAACACATCTTAGCACATTTCTAGTCTGTCCAGCTTCTGGGAGGATGAATAATTAAAAGGTAATGGTATGTGTCCGAATCAGGTGTCCATGCCCACAGTGTTGAATAAGGTGAAGCAGCCTGGAATTTTCATTCTGGGTTTTAGATATTTTTTTTTCTCTTCTCATTCTTTAGTTAATCCACCTAGCTGGGTGAAATTATCTGCCACAAATTGTAGAAGTAAATTCAAGCCTTTCTATCCAGCACCAATACTTTTCGTGCCTTAGAGCATAGATTTTTTTTTCACAATATGTAGCATTAATACATGATTTTTCTTCTGCCTGATGCAATGAATAATCTCAAAGTCACTATCCTGTGTTGGTTGAAGGTAGGGGGAGCTATAAAATGGGACTAAACGCACATGGAATTAGCCGATGAATCCACTGTACCCGTCATTCTAGCTCAAGTAGGGCTGCTCTGCAGCTCAGGAAACATAAAAAGACCCACGAACAGCAATTCCTTTCATGGTAGTGGTACTTTACATGGCAATAATAATAACATACAATCAGTCACACTGCCCCCAAACAACACATTTATGGGGTAAGATAACATCAGACTGGATCAGTATGAAAATTTGGCCTAATATCACTTGCTTAGATTCAAATGTCTTTCAGACAACATACTTTAAGATGTTAAGGCCATGTTCTGTGGGTAGGAGGACAGATGTGAGACGTCCTTTTGTGTTTCAGGGGTTCGTTGGAGGAATGCTAGACAGCAAGGCTCCGCGTGGGCCAGAGTCCTGGACGTTTTGAAGGGGCTCTAGGTATGAACTAGAAAAGGAAACTCTTGCCCTCCGTAGTTTTCAAGTAGCTGAAAGTAAATTAAAAACAAATACTCCTATATTTATCAATTCCCACATTTTCCAAGATATCCAGGTTTTGAGTGGATAATTCAGTTTAATAAGCTTGTATTTGGAAACCCCTTTTGTACACAAGCACTGTGCTAGGCATTCACGGTAAAGCAGAGATGAAATTACATTTAGAAGAGGGAGATCATGTAGACAAAATGCTGTAAAATAGGACAAAATGCTGGGGGAAGACATGAAAAATGCTTTGCTCTAGGGTTCTGAGGAGAGTGGCAGAATACCCAGGTGGAGGGAAGGAGCAGAGATTCACACAGCCATTGGTCATCTCCTCTTTGTAGGCATCAATGTTTGACATGAATCAATGAATGAATCCATGATGTGTTTTGTCTGGGTGAGATCAATCTGGTTTTTAATCTACAGAAAGAGGGAGAAGAGGACATTTCAGATGGAGGGAAAAAATACGGGCAATGACACAGCAGGAAGAAAATTCACACTGTAATACTGGAACAAAGCGTGGTTCTGTATGATTGGAAGAGGTTTCACAGGGTAGGAGTGCCCTGAAGTCACGCTTTGTCAGGACTATAAAGTCGAGATGAGGAACTTATATTTAATTCAGGGAGAGCAATCAAAATTGGCAAATGATGTGATTTGAATAGGGCTTCGGGAAGATGGATGTATTCTTGTAGTGAAGCACGTGGCTTTGGGCCAGAAAGTCTTGGCCTCCAGTCTTAGTGATCCCATACACGTTACTTAATCTCTCTAAGCCTCAGATTCTTTATTAGTAAAAGGGAGATAGTAAGTCCACCTTGAATGTACAAACCCATGGACCTGAAAAATACCAAATCCAGAATAAGGTTACCTTCAGGAGAGAAGTTTGGGAACAGGTCTGGGGAAAAAGACATAAAGAGAATTTTAGCTTTTGCTGAAACAAATACAGCACAAGATGAGCATTATCAATTCTAGATTTTGAGAACATTTATATGACTTTCAACTGTTCTAAATGTTTGAAATATTTTATAAATAAGTAAGTCCAACTTACAGCCATGGTTGCTAGACATCCTGTTTATCAAGTGTGTGCCACAGGCCCTGGCATACAGCGAAGGTTTCATAAATTAAAGCTATTTCATTATTGTTTTTACAATGTTGTTTGTGCAATGACCTCAGCGGAATAGAAAGCATGGAACGGACGAGAAATGGCAGAACACCATCATGGGGGTTCGGAGGGCTTCCACTTACAGCCAAGATAGAATAATAGGGAATAGATTCGTCTTCCCACCTAAAATAACTGAAAAAATGGACAAACACATGAAACAAAGTCTTTCAAGACAGTGGGCATCAGACAATGAAGGACAGTGCTCTCAGAAAGATGGGAAACAAATGAGGTGAGTCCTATGATTACCCCACGTTATTTCTTGGAGAAAGTTTCCAGGCCTTGGAGCAGGAAAGGAAAAGAACTCAGGTGGACCCCAGTGGTCTTCCTGTGTTGAGGAGACAAAAATGGGGGTGTAGGGAGGTCAAGCTCCCAAGCCCCCGGGCATTTGCAGGGGAGAAGACACAAGAAGACAGGACTCGGGGGAGGGGTGCTGTAGAGGATGTCTCTCTCACATTCAGCTGAATAATGAGCAGGGGCTGCATGTAAGGAAATCACTCAAGGCCAAGAAAAGAGTCATCCAAGAGGATTAGAGGGAACAGCCCTTAAGACCTTACACAGGGCCAGAAAGACTGCAAGCTCCCTCCAGCAAGAACAGAAAACGTCGTAATTCACAAGGCATAAGGCAGAGTGCTCGGAAGGCTTTTACTTCACTACTGGAGAAAAATTAATCCTGGACTAAGTACTGCTCTGGTTCTGCCTAACAAAGCTTTATAGCAAGACCCCAAAGAATCAAACCA
Organism: Vicugna pacos; assembly: GCF_048564905.1. Taxonomy (NCBI): domain Eukaryota; kingdom Metazoa; phylum Chordata; class Mammalia; order Artiodactyla; family Camelidae; genus Vicugna; species Vicugna pacos. The sequence goes on from NC_133011.1 coordinate 22,909,094, forward strand.
TTTCTAATTTCCAAGTAACTTAACCGTATTCCAGAACAAAGCTCACAGATATTTATAGGAATATAAAAGTACACAGAATCCATACAAGGTAAAACTCAGGATATTCAGGGATTAATCTAACAAAAGATGAATACCACTTGTATATGGAAAACTACAAAACATCGCTGTGGTTAATTTAAGCAGACTTGATAAATGGAGAGACATAGTCTGCCCATGGATCTGAAGGCTTGTTATTCTAATACACCTGTTTTCTCCAAGGTGATCTACAGATACAGTGCAATCCCAGTCAAAATCCACAAAATTTGTATGAAAATGCAACAGACCTAGAATAGCCAGTTCTTTCAAAATGAAGAACAAACCTTACACTTCTTGGTCTCCAGGCCTATGATGAAGTTACAGTAATCAATGTTATATTGACACCCTCGTAGACAAACTGATCAATGGTACAAAATAGAGGGTAGAGTGACTCACAGATATATGGTCGATTGAGTTCAACAGAGCAGAGAAAGAGTTTCATTATAGTTTCCAAGAAATGGTGTAGGACATTGTGCTATCCACATGAAAAGAGAAAAAAAGGAATTTTGATCTATACCCCAAGCTACATACAAGAATTGACTGAAGATACACCAGAGACCTAAATGTGAAGCCTGTACCTATAAAACTTTGGGAAGGAAACATAGAAGAAAATCTTCATCATCTTGAATTAAGAAAAAATGTATTAGATACAACACCACAAGCGTGATCTATAAAAGAAAAAAAATAAATTGGACTCCATCGGAATTATGAGCTTCTGTTCAAAAGCACCATGATGAGAATCAAAAGACAAGTCATGGGCAGGGAGAAAATATTTGCAGATCAGATATCTGGCAAAGAGCTCATATCCAGGATACATACAAAGAGCCCTCAAATGTAGTAGTAACAATAACAATAACAACAGCAATAATAGCAATAATAATAATAATAAATTTGTTTAATAAGTAAATTAACATTTTAGCAAAAGAAAACATTTTGCTTCACAAAAGAACACAATAGCAAATAATCCCAGGAAAAGATCAATATCATTCTAAAATGTGCCAAATAACCTTTGGTAACAGGAAGCAGTTGGTGGTTGACTGGGATGGGAAGGACATCCCAGCTGGGAAGGAGAGCCTGAGGCAGTCTCTCAGGGTTATGGTTATGTTCACTATCTTGCGTGTTTCGTGGATAGAGTCAAAATTGATCAAATTAAAGAGCTTATTGTATGTCAGTTGTATCTCAATAAAGCTAATGGCACAATTACAGAGAATGTGCTCTTGAGGGCAGGAAAGAAAAGGAAGAAAACAAAGATGACTCCAAGATAATGTCAAGGTTTCAACTCTGAGTGGCTGATGAAGATGGTGAGTCCATCTAAGAGAAGCGAGAGGGGAGAGACACTGGTAGAAGACGATGATAAGTTCTTTTTGGGACACGCTGACTTTGAGATCTGTTGGGGATATACAGGTGGAATCTGGTCTAGACTTTCTGAGGGTCACGGGCTGCAGATAAGGATGTTGAGACCCCTTTACCTACTTTATAATAAAGTGATTATTGGATTCCTGCAAATGGATGAGATTACTAAGGTGAAATGGAAGTGCATGAAACTTGGAGGAATTCCTACAATACAGGGTAGAGGATGAGGAAAGACTAAAAGTGACATGGAGGCAAAGGTTGGTAAGGTAGGAAATGCAGTATTAATTGAAGTCACAAATTCACTTCTTGAAAGGGGCTCAAAGATTAGTCACTAGCATCAACCGCATCATCATCATTAAAGTTGAGGAGGAGGAGGACTGAGAAAAAGGTCATAGATTATTAGTATCTGAGTTGAAAAAAACAAACACAGAACAAAAGCAGAAAACCCTGCTTTGATAGGATTTTTAGAGACCAAAGCCTGCTTTTGTGGGGTAAGATACAGTGGGCTTAAATAGACAGGCATACATAACCTTTATTATTTTTTAAGAATATAGATGGCAAGTAGTTTGTGGAGATCCAGGGTCAATGAAAGTATTTTCTCCTAGAGTTTGGATAATGTGAGCATGCTTTTAGAGGGGAGAAAGTAGCAGGAGGAGAGATTGTAGATGTAAGCCAACAAGACCCCACACGGTGTTTCTCATACGTGGCGACACATTAGAACCACCTCAAGAGCTTTGAAGAAACACTGATGCCTTGGTGAGTCAAATCGGAATATCTGGTTGGAACAAAACCTGAGGGGCTTCAGTCATCTCAAAGTAGGGAACAAGAGCCTGGGTAGATATGCTGAGGGGAAAGGGTTTCCCCCTCCAGTGTGACATGGCCACTCAGCTCAGGAACAAAACGCTCCTCTCCACGGAAAGAGGAGGCGGAGGAGGGAGACGAGATGCTTTCTGTAGCTCTTACCCCTCAGCTTCCACTTACAATTATCCTTGGGGTCACTGTCAACAGGGGAAATGTGAGCCCTTCAAAGAGAAGATGTAATTGTAAAGCATCTCCTCTGGTCCTTTCTCTGGATGTTGTAGGTCACGCCAGCCAGTTTCTGCTTCATCCGTAACCAAGTTAGAGCCGTCAGGGAAAGCCCAGCCACCCTCATCACTGCCAAGGGTCACCCCAAGCAATAAAACCGTGCAACTCAAAGCCAGTCCCTTCTCTGCAACCTGCAGAGCACCAGGCTATGTCATCTTGTCTTAAAGACCCCAGGCTTCTGTGCCTTTTTTTTGTTCTTCTTTCTGGTTTTGGTGGATTTTTAAGCCCTTCCAACACCATAAAGCTGGTATTGTTTGCTGTTGGCAGGTGACTGGTACCTTGCAGAGATGCAGAATAGTATCGGGGCGGGTTCCTCCTCTTACATGCTATGGGCAAGTGTTTTAATTTCTCTGAGCCTATTTCTAGGTCTTTATTTATAAAATAGAAATAAATGATGCCTATTTTTGTGTTTGTGCATATGTGAAAAATAGAGACTTTCTATTGTCCATCTGTCCATCTATCTGTCTGTCTATCTGTCACCCTGTCACCTATGGGAGGATGGGAGGCATAGTGACGCTGTGGGCACACAGTGAATTCTAGCTGTTATTAGTATCCCCTTTCATGCTTTTAAATGTCCTTACAATCTTTGAGGCCAGCAGTTCTCAACATGTGCTCCCCAAATCAGAAGCATCACTATCACCTGGGGACACCGTAGAGCTACAAATTATCTTACTCAGAACTACTGGGTCAGAAACTCTGTGGGTGGGCCCCCGTGACCTGTGATCTGTCTACCAAGTTCTCCAGGGGACTCTAACGCACGCTGGAGTATGAGCCCCGCCGCTCTAGGTTATTGGGCTGGCTAAAGAAAGCGGGGAACGAGAGCAGGCTTTTTCTTGTGCCGTGGGATTCTCAGCCTTGTTTTAGACAGCTGAGGTTCCCACCTTATAGGACCAGCAGCAGGTGCCCCTTGCAGCACCCACCACACTGCACACTTCTTTATGGTTAACCTGGCATTGACTGAGAGCTTGTTTTAGGCCAGGTGTTGGTTCTAACTAATGGTTTTTAATGCCTTTTGTGACTCTCTGATGATTTCATTTGCATTACCTACCTTCCCAAATGAATTTCCATGTTCTCATAGGGCAGGAACACAGGGTCTCATATAGCATTTGCATATGCCATTGAGCGAAATACATTATTGCCACATGTTAACTAGTTGATAGGATTTGCTAGAATTTCCTTTTTTTATCAGAAATGCGAAAGTTCTGAATAATGAATCAATATTTTTTCCTTGTGCCTTTTATGGTTTGAAACAGTAAGGGACACAGTCGAGTCCAGCTTATTTTTAACCTTCATCGTCTCCATCCTCCTCCTAAATCCTTGCTCTCTATTTACCTTTGTGTTTGCCCTTGAAAGATGTCCGCTGGTGTAGCATCTGGGCTTCTGAGTTGGTACTCTGGGTTTCTCAACTTCATCCGATTTCAGTTCCGTGCGATAAATAATAGCCATTTTAGCCAGAGTTTCAGCTATGAATAGCTTCTCTCCTCATAACTTCATCTTATATTTATTGCTTAAAATGATAGATTGAAAGTCATCACCTAGCAACTGGCACATTTTTCTCTTGTGGTCTAGTTACTTGTAATGATTGACTATTGCTATTGCTCCACTGGCTCGTCCTGGTCAAAAATGGATATAACGCATCTATAAATAGAGGTGCATTTACATACTCTTAGGATTATCAGTGCAACTTACTGAAATGAGTTCATTTGTACAAAATACCTTGTCTATCAATTTATTTCTCACATCTTCCAAAGGAGTAGCCAATTCCAGCCTATCCAGGATTTTATACTTATAGTACTTGATTAGTTCTGTTATCTCAAACCCCAGATCTCTTGTTGGAGACTGGCTTTTGTGTCTCTGTGAAGAAAGCAACCGAAAACCGAAAGCAAGAAAGAACACAAAAATTTTTATATCGCTTCATGCTCGTTTCTCGTATAGTGCTCTGTCACAAAAAATTAATGCTTTGTACTTTAAAAGAGCCTTTCATCCCCAAACCTCAAAGAACCTTATAAATAAGTAAGCATGATTATCTACATTTACAGGTTGGGAATGATGCACAAAGCTGTTAAAACTGCATTGTGCATCATTGCCAAACTGAGCTCGTTTTAATTAAATGCATATAAAATTAGTTGATTTGGTGTTTTAAATATGTATACTAAGTTCCTCTAAGCCTCAACAGACCATGGAGATTAACAAAGTTACAATAATGGTAAAGCCCAAATTACTCTGGTCCTTCCTTCTTTCTACATAATTCAAGATCTCAGCTTTCTGCAGAGACCCTTATGTGTTTCTGGGGGTCCCCAGAGGTATCCCTTCTGTGTTCATGGACAAATGGCCTCTTCTGCTTCACTGAGCATCACTTCCCATTAGGTGCTGGGATGCAGTTTTTCCCCATTACCCTGCCAGACACCTTTCCAGAGTTAACTCGGCCTCCGAGATGCCCGAGGTGCAGTGTCCAGCGACCTTCAGGACCCTGCATGTCTACCCTTAGTGTCTACACTTCATGTCATGTTGTTAGGAGGCAGTCCAAGGCAGGGCATCTGGAGCGCTAGTGTTTTGTAAGTGGCTTTTCTTTTCAAGGAATAAACAGTTGCATCATTTCTTACTTCTCCCCTTGGGAGAGATGAGGCCTGATGACAAACATCACATTGGACTCAGATTTTGCATCTTCTGTGGTCTTGCCTGATGTTGGCGCTTGTGAAATATTTATGTTCAACAGGAGAATCCCAAGGCCTGATTGTATCAGGCCAGGTCCTGGGGAGTAGGAACTACTCATCTCTTGCCCACAGATCAGCCTCCTCGCATGCACAGCAGGGTGTATGTGGAGAGGCAGAGCTTGGTATCTGACACAGAACCTCAGCATCAGATGGGCCAGCCTCTGACCTACGTGCATCAAGACAGCAAAACCACTCTCCACATACGTCGGCACATAGACAAAAAGCTGAACACTATCCAAGCCACAAACACAGCTAATCATTTTAGCTAGAGGAGGGGGAAGCTGTCAGGAAGCGGGGCAACACTATGGCTGAATGTCTGAATAACTCTCATCTGGAATGAGGAAGCAATGGGGGGAGGCTGTAGCTATAGCTGGGAAGAGGCTTTTGCCTCACTTCCCTGCAGCATCCAACCTAGAGCAAAGTCTCTCCCTTCTTTACCCCTTCCTCAAATTACGTACCACCAACCTGAAATCCTAGGAATAAATCCTTTGTGACATCTCCTTACTAAGACTGCCCAGGCTTCTCTAGGGTGTACATTCTTGCCCACTGTAATGAACAATAAACTCAGCTGATCAACTGCTACTGTGTTCCTGGAAGTCTTTGGCTGGAGGACATTGACACCCAAGTGGGCACAATGGGCTCCCTTGCCCTTTGGGGTTTGGTTGGGTTGGGCCAATGAGGAACATGAGGTCAGGGTATTTCTTCCTCCACACCCTCCTTCTGCAGCCTGTGCCCTCTCTTTCTATATTCCAGGGACCACACAGTCTTACTCTAAGACATTGTACCAGATCTTGTTGTATATAAATTCTGGTCACGCCTTTGTATATAGATAGAATCTTTATTAAAAGCTCTTCAACTATTCAATTTGAGAGTGCTGTCAATCTTTTGCCGGAACCAAAGCTTTCTTACTGGATTCTCTACGTTACCCTGTGATCCTTTTATCTCAGGACGTGTGCTTCCTGAGATACCTCACGGTCCTCTTGCAAATAGGCCTCTGGCTTGCCTGCCTCCTCAGTTTGCCTGGGACATCCCGGGTAGGGCAGGATCCTGCTCTGACAGCTTGTCCCTTTCGCTACTCCCTCAAGATTAATTAATAGGTTTAAGAAAGACCTTCAGATATTATTAAAATTCAAGATCAGCTGACTGGCAGGTCTTTCCTTTCCTTTTCTGACTGCTAAGTCAGAAAACTACACGTCAATTGTGAATATCAAGTCCTAGAAGTAAAAATTAGGATTATGATGACATATGCAGAATAAACCCATTTCCACTATTGAAAAAATACAAAGAATATTAAGCAAAACCAACAATGGGTCTAATCGCGGATTACCTAAGAGAATAATTGACCTTAACTGACACATTCAAAGACGTTAAGCATTTTACCACCTTTTTTTCTTTTAAAACCACTAATAGACTGATTACAAAGCCCAGAGTACACAGCAGACAAATTTCCTTTCCAGTAAGCTACTCGACAAGGAAATGCAGATCCTGGCAGAGTATTTAAAATTTTAGCGTGATATTGGGCCTCCCTTTGACTTGGTTTGGCTTTATTATTGTTTTATCAAAAATAATGCACTTTCTTTTTAAATATCTGATTTTGAAAACCTTTCCTACAGATGCAATTGTTTCAAAATTACATGTTGGAGCTACATTTCTTTGTTCCTGTGGGAATACATCTTCGCTCCTAGAATGTAAGTCAGTATGAAAATAAGATTTGCCTAAAGGAAATTGTTTTATAGCCAAGCTTCAGGAACACGTGGAGTCCATCAGTCAGACACAGCGATGTTATCAGCAGAATGCTGTGACTCCCCTCAGGCTCTTTCAGGGAGACCTTAAGGATGGTTCTGGGTGGCTTTAGAAGAGGCAATATGTATATTTCCTGAAAAGGCTTAATTGTAATTTAAAAAGGATGAGGAAGACAAGAAAGGAATTCCCTACTTCTGTACGTTACCTTTAGGAACTACCTTCAATTTAAATAAACACATATATTATCTAGCTAAAACAAATGCATATATCATGGAGATGAAATATTTTGCATGAATTTAAAGATGAAACATGGGGCCGGCAAGGAAATTTCAGGTTTGTAATGGGCTGCTTTGGGTCATCAGACCCTGAGGAAACATTGAGGCTTTTATATCTGCTAATAGGCAATATCTGCAGTTTACACCTGTTTTACAGAGGGGGCTCAGTTCATCTGAGATTTGGAAATGTGCAAGGGACTTACTAGCTGTGTGAGGCAACTTACATAAACCCCTCCAAGCCTCAGTTTCCTCATCTGGAGAAACAAACATACACTGAGCTCATAATCCTCTTGTGGAAATTAAATGCCATACTGAGAGGGCTTAGCGCAGTTCCGGGCCTCATAGATCCCACTATCATTATTCTTTTAATTATTGCAGATGCATTAATTTAATATTTTGATTTGAAAACTGATACCCCTTACAAAACGTGGAGGGGGCTTAAAGTCATCTTTAAGATACCATATTTTATGAGTCGAAGTATACTTGGCAAATTCTCTTTTTTTTTTTTTTTAGGAATACATCAGATATTTCCCAAACAATAAAACCAATCAATTTAATTAGCTGTAACTTTTGGAGAAGTGCGTAAGGCATACTAATGTAAAACTAAACCCAACCCTTACATTTCTGGTTAATTGATTTCGACAAGGATGCTGAGACAATTCAATGGGAGAAAGCAGACTTTTTAACAGATGGTTTTGAGACAACCAAATATCCACATGCAAGACAATGTCGTTCGACTCCTACCTTCACATCACACACAAAAATGACTCAGAATGGATCATGGACCTAAAAGTAAGTGGTAAAGCTATAAAAGTCTTTGAAGATAACATAGGAGTAAGTCTTCATGACCTTAGGTTAGGTAACAGTTTCTTGGACAGGACAGCTATGAAATAATTGAAAAAAATATATATTGGTTTTCTGCCTCCTGTTTCTGGCACAGAGCTTCTAAAACTCTTGTTATCTCCTAGGTGATAAGAGCACTAGCAGCATCTTTAGTTCTAATGTCTGATCTTTGGCGGTGATTCTGATGTCAGAACACAGCTCCTAAACCCCTTGGAGTTTCCTGGGTGGTAGGAGTATCTTTTGTTCTAATGAGAAAATGCTTGGTGGATTTCTGGGTGGAAAGTGGTCTCCAAAAGACGAAGCCATGATTACAAGCTTGGAACTTACCCCTGCCTTCCAGGAAGAGGAGATGGGGTTGAGAACTGAACTAATGATCAATCGTGCCTACGTGATGAAACCTTGACAAAAATCCCCAAAGCACAGGGTTTAGAGAGCTTCCCAGTTGGTGAACACCTCTGTATGCAGGGCAGGTCACCCATGCCAGCTCTATGGGGACAGAAGCTCCCTTGCTCAGGACTCTCCCAGACCTCGCCTTATGTATTTCCTCATCTGGCTATTCATCCATATCTTTGATCATATCCTTTAATAATAAATCAGCAAATATAAGTAAGTGTGTTTTTTCTGAGTTCTGTGAGCTTCTGTAGCAAATTAATTGAACATAAGGAGGAGATTGTGGGAACCTCCAATTATAGCCAGTTGAGCAGAAGCATAGGTGACCACCTAGACTTGAGACAGACACCTGCAGTGGGGAGAGAGGCCTTGCTTGTGGAATCTGACACTGTCTCCAGGTAGATAATGTCAGAATTGAGTTGACTTGTAGGACACTCAGCTGGTGTTGGAAAATTGGTGCAGAGGGAAAAAAAAACCCCACACATCTGGTGTTAGAAGTTGAGAGTATGGTAGTAGTGTGAAAAACACACAGTAGGAAGAGTGAGTATTTCCAGCTCAACAACGAAGAGCAAGTGACAAAAAAAAAAAAAAATAGAGCAATTAGACTGTATACCAAAACTGAAAACTTTTGTGCTGCAAATGATACTTTCAAGAAAGTGAAAAGGCAACAGACAGAAAGAGAGGAAATATTTGGAATCATATATCTGACAAGGGACTTGTCAACCAAGATACATAAACAACTCACAGCTCAATGAGAAGACCAATTACCAAATTAAAAATGGTCTAAGGATGCGAGGAGACATTTCTCCTGATAAGATATACATGAGACCAACAAGTACGTGTGAAGATGCTCAACATGATTGACCATTATGGAAATACAAATCAGAACCACAATGCTTTACTGCTTCATACCCACTAGGATGACTATCATAAAAAATTCACACAATGTTGGTGAGGACATGGAGAGGTTGCAACTCTCATACACTGCTGATGGGGATGTAAAATGGTTCAGCCACTTTGGAAAACAGTCTAGCGGGTCCTCAAAAAATTAAACATATAGTTACTATATGACCCAGCAATGTCAGTCCTTGGTATATACCCAAGAGAAACAAGAATGCATAGCCGCGCAAAAACTTGTAGATGAATGTTTATAACAGCGTTATTCATAATAGTCAAAAGTGGGGGAGGGTATATCTCAATTGGTAGAGTGGGTGCTTAGCATGCACGAGGTCCTGGGTTCAATCCCATGTACCTCCATTAAGTAAATGAATAAAAATAAATAAATAAACCTAATTATCCCCCCCCTCAAAAATAAAAAGAAAGAAAATGTGAAAAGTGAAAACAACCCAAATGTCCATCAGCTGATTCATGGATAAACAAAATGTTGTGTATTCATATAAGGAAATATTATTTGGCAATAAAAACGAATGAAATACTGATACATGCTACAACATGAACTTTGAAAACATTGCACTATGTGAAAGAAGTCAGTTACAAAAGATCAAAATTGCATAATTTCATTCATATGAACTGTCCAGGACAAGCTAATCTATAGAGACAGAAAGTAGATCAGTGGTTGTAAGGGGCTGGGGGAGGAGGAGGGTTGGAGGGAACCAGGAGTGACTGCTAATGAGTACAGAGTTCCTTTTCTGGGTGATGAAAATGTTCTAAAATTAGATTGTGGTAGATGGTTGCACAGCCCTGTGACTATATTTAAAAACATTGAATTGTGTTCTTAAATAGGTACGTTATGGTATATTAATTGTATCTTAATAAGGCTTTTTTAAAAAGAAAGAAAAACCCCCCCACAAAGACTTACATGTAGACTTTCTAGTCAGTTTCCTCAGCATAGGTTTCTAAAATATAAAATGTATATTTGATCATTGCATTGGTTTAACTTAACACTGTATTTATTGTATGGAAAGTCTGTAAGCCCGTTTGAGCAAATTGGAGACCACTGAAAATTTGGATGGGAATGTAATTACCTGAGTTAAGCCTTGATCAAAAGGCATTCTAGTCTAACTAGAGATACTGTTGGATTTTTAAATCAGTGCCAGCTCCTAGGAATTAAGCTTTCTGTTTCTTACATAAGATAGGAATGATGCTTTTCAACCTGCCTCTTCCTATCTGGCAAGTGGTATAGTATTGACTCATGGTACTCCTTGCAACGCTCGAAATTTTTTTTAGTTTTCACTTTGCATTCAAGTATTGATTGAAACAGGCCTCTGTGCAGCTTGCAAGGTGTTAGGCATTGTCAGCGTGCAGCGTCAGAGCTCTGGGGCCACCCGCTGTAATGGGTTTATTCTCTTTCTGGAGGTGGAAGTTCAGAAGGGCAGGCTAGTGGATTACGGAACAGAAGCACTGGCCTTAAAGGACCTAGAGGCTTAGCTCAAAACCAGCGTCCCTAGAACCTCCATCTCAATGACAAAATAAGTCGCTGTCATTGTACATGACAAGGCTCCATCTTTTTGAGAAGTAATCTGTTTTCTTTTATGTGCCTATTTTGGGATGTGATTTTAACGTACAGATATGTATATGCATACATATGAATATGGAACTCATTTGGCAATTAAAAATGCTGCCTGTTAGTAATTGTAATATTTTTAGATGGTTTGATGTATAGTGAAAAGGGCAAATTATTCTGAGTCAGGAAAACTGGGTTTAAATCTTAGCTCTGCCAGTTAAAGGTGCTGTACTTTGGGGAAGTCACGTGAGCCTTTCTGGGTTTTGGCCCCCTCCTCTGTCAACAGGCTAATCATTTTACCCGTCTTGTGGGAGTCACCCGAGGGTTTCAATGGGGCAGCGTTTGCCAAAGTGACTTTACGAAATGGAAAGAGTCTTCACATCTTCATGGCCTGTGGACTGTCTGATGTCCCCAGGGAGACTGAAAGCTCCACGTTTTTGTAGCTCCACAGAGCTGACAGTGGACAGTCAAGTTAGATTTGCTGATTTGCTGGTTGTTTGGGGACCCTTTTTTTGTTGGGGGGTTGGAGGTGTTGAAGGCATCTTCCCCTGACTCATCCTCAAGGAGGCTGGGATATGGTGTGACTTGAGGGTATGTGACGGGTCCTTCATTTAACAGCTATGAATTGAGTGCTGCTTTGGCGTAGGTACTTGGGGTAAAGTGGTTTACCAGTCTGCCAAAACTGCTCCAGGAGCTTACATCCTAATGGAAAAAGAAGGTCCAATAATCTATTAAATAAATAAGTACATAGTTTCAGAGAATTGGAGGTGCTCATAGAAAAGAAAGCTAAATAAAGATAAAAGGATAGAAAGAAGGAATGAAGACTGTTTATTCCCTTTTCATTTTGAACAATTTCAAATCTCTGGAAAACCTGACACAGCGGTATTCAATGAGCACCCATTTCTTCATTGCCTAAATGCCCCAGTTATTAACCTTTTACCACACGTGCTTTCTGTCCCTCCTCTCCATGTGCATGTCTTTATGTGCACACGTATGCACACACGCACGTGTATGCACACACGTGGGTTCTTGTTGCTGAACCACTTAGAGTAAGTGATAGATGCCATGAAAGCATCCCTCAATCGTCCAGCAAATATTTCCCAAGAATAGGATATTCGCCTGTCTAACCACAACCCCGTTATGACTCTCAAAAAATTTAATAGGATACAGTAACATTATTTAATATGGAGTGAAATTCAAAATTTCCTCAATTGTTCCCCTCACCAAAATCCATTATCACTGTTTTTGTTTTGTTGTTTGTGTGTGGGGGAGAGTGGTTACCTGTGTAATGAAAAAAGACTTTCCTACCCATGTGGCATTTGAGGAAAACACAGAATGCTGAGAAAGACATAGCTATACGATCTGGTACGTGAGCCTTCCAGGCATGGGGAAAAGCAAGGTGGGAGGCCCTTTCAGAAGCCCAGGTAGGAGACACGCACGCAGGCTTCTGCGCTCCCATCTGGTGTGACCACACTGCCATAAACCCATCTCAAAGCCTCTCATCCACCTGTTCCAAGCTCAACTCAAACTGTCATAAATCTAAAAACTTGAAACCATCACACAAAAGCACTCCCTGCCAACCCGCCATCCAGTTTTGACCATCCAGGTGTGTTCAGGCAATTCCAGGAAACTTTTCTTTTCTTTTCTTTTTTCTTTTCTTTTCTTTTCTTTTTGTATCTTCTTATTTTGTAAAAATAAGTGGGAAATGTAACAATCAATATTTTGAGACTAGAGTGAAGACGTGGAAGTACCCTCAGTATGATGTAGGTAAGACTTGAAATGATACTATTAATGTCAAAAGTGGTAACTCTTATATGACCCAGGAATCCCACTCCTGGGCTTGTATCCAGAAGGAACCCTACTTCAGGATGACACCTGCACCCCAGTGTTCATAGCAGCACTATTTACAATAGCCGAAACATGGAAACAGCCTAAATGTCCATCAACAGGTGACTGGATAAAGAAGATGTGGTATATTTGTACAATGGAATACTACTCAGCCATAAAAACTGACAACATAATGCCATTTACAGCAACATGGATGCTCCTGGAGAATGTCATTCTAAGTGAAGTCAGCCAGAAAGAGAAAGAAAAATACCATATGAGATCGCTCATATGTGGAATCTAAAAAACAAAAAACAAAAAACAAACAAACAAAAACAAAGCATAAATACAGGACAGAAATAGATTCATAGACAGAGAATACAGACTTGTGGTTGCCAGGGGGTGGAGGGTGGGAAGGGATAGAATGGGATTTCAAAATTGTAGAATAGATAAACAAGATTACACTGTATAGCACAGGGAAATATACACAAAATGTTATGATAACTCACAGAGAAAAAAATGTGACAATGAGTGTGTATATGTCCATGAATGACTGAAAAATTGTGCTGAACACTGGAATATGACACAACATTGTAAAGTGATTATAAATCAATAAAAAAAGTTAAAAAAAAAGACAAAAAAAAGTGGTAACTCTTATTTCAAACTAAACAACTCCATACTCAACTGAGAATGAAAAGAAGAAAATGTAAGCTCATGTACACAATTTTGGAAACATCTCCTGGAAAAGTGAAGGGCGATTAAGAATTACATACTACGTTTTAGATCTTTTGGAATGAAGCATCATCTAATAAAGCCTACCGTATGATTTTTCAAACATTTAACTTTTTTTTTTTACACATTTCTCATATTGAATTAAGGTAAATAATGCTCACTGCTGCAGCAGACAAATCCTGAAATCTCAGCTTAGGCAACACGGTTCTATTTCTTGCTCATGTAATGTCTGAGGCAGGCGAGCATCTCTCCTTAGAGCCTCACCATCTGGGATGTGTGGCCTCCAAAGTGGCCTTGGATGCTTAGAAGAGGAGGACAGGAGGAGACATTCTGGCTGCTCATTGCTTCTGCCAGGGATGGGGGAGTGTCATCACTTCTGTTGACAGTTCAGAGGTGCCTGCCAGTCCCATGACTGGGCAACGCAGAGAAGTCCTTGGAATAAGTGGTCAAAATCAGCGGTATCTCCATGGATATTATATGCTAAAGCAGGAAGTCTGCAGGGACACCTGATGTGGTGGCCATCGGAATAGGGGCAGTGTCTGGAGTAGGAGAAGAAAAGCATTGTCTTCTCTTTGCTAAGAGAAGCTTCGCCCTTCTAGAAAGCTTCCTTTTTTCCTTCCTCTTGGCCTCAGGTCTCGTCCCCTGCCTGTTGAAGACCAACTCCTTACTACAGAGTGGGGCCCAGGTGAGAGGCCTTCTGCTGATGGCTCAAGTCAAATTCTGGTTGAAGCCAGAAGAGGCAAGGGAGGGTGTGTGTGGGCCACAGTCTGGCTCGTGTAGATATGGGTCAGGTAGGAGTCTGGGATCAAAACGGTGGGTACAAATAAGGTATGGATTGTCCTGGATGATTCCAAGTGCTCTCAGATTCCTGCAACAGCACAAGGCCAGGGGAGCTTTTGGAGAGCCCAGACCGGCGTCTACCCTCACCGCCTGCTCTTGTCATCCAAGACGAGAATACAACTCACGTGAAGAGGTGACTTTGGAAATACAATTCGGGGCTTCAGAGCACAGCTACTTTTGGAGGGTTTGTCCCAGTGCCTGGCAGCCAGGGGGAGGCTCTGTCCGCTGGGCTCCGCTCTGGGCATCCCCCCACGCCGGGCAGCGGCAATCAGCTTGCAGGTCAGCCCCCTTCTCCGCGGCTCCGGTGGCGGGGGAGCTGGGGCTGAAAAGGCCCTTTGAACAGGATGCAGGCCAGCTTCGTCAGCCTGCTGTGTCCTGAATCTACTGCTCTGTCCCTCTGTCACTCAGAGCTGGCTGGAAATTCTGACTACTCTCATTTGATTTTGTGGCACTTGAGAAATCTGTGACTGAGGCCCACGAGGTAAGAGACAAAGGTTTGGAGTCATACAGACTTAGTGGCCGAGACTCAGAAATCTCCATGTGCACTCACATCGCCCGGGCACTCCCTGACCACGGGCAGATGGGACTCGCTCTGCGAGGGAGTGATGGCTGGGAGCGTTTCCTATTTCTCTTCCTCTGCTCTGTGGGCCTGGCATCCAGGTCTTTCTGGTGCTAGAAACTTCACTGTCAGCCTGGGCCTCTGGGTCCTGTCAGGAGGACTATGGGGAGCCACCACCCCCAAACCTGAGTAAGGCAGGTACAGGAAGGAAAAATGAATGCTTTGGTGCGCTAAGCTATCAGCATTTCAGATTTTATGACTAACGTAGGACTTATAATTGCATCTGGGCTCTGCCACTCGCTATTTTGGCCTCCATTTCCTCATCTGGAAAGTGGGGATCATAACATAATTTTTGTCTGCCCCGCGTCCATTCCTTCTGGGCAATGCTCCTCATACTCTTACGCCACAAGGTTCTTGTGGTGTCACTTCAGGCCAGCCAATCAGGGGGCTGCCATCTCTTGGACACACGGACTGGGTCAAGGGGTAGGCAAGTGCCCCCCAGATGGCTAATGAGCGTCTGCGTTCAGGGCAGGCTTGGATGTTGTAAGACAGGGCCTCTTCCTGTGAAGGCCTGGAGCTGTGAGACGTCACCTTTCCCATGCAGAGAAGACAGCAGATGGAAACTGGATACTGAGAGAAACAAGTTCCATCTAGCCCTGGACTTTCCAATACATCATCCAAGAAATCAATTTCCCTCTCACTCTCTCTTTCTCTCTCTCCCTTCTTTTTCCTTAAGGGAGTTTAAGTTGCACTTTAATCACTTGCAACTGAAAGAGTCCTGTTCAATGTCCCTACCTTGGACAGTTGTTACAAGGATGAAATAAAACGATGCACTGAAGTGCCTGCCATGCAACAGGGATGCACCTGGAGATCGTCATACTAAGTGAAGTAAGCTAGAAAGAGACAGACAAATGCCATAGGGTATCACTCATATCTGGAATCTTACAAAATGACACAAATGAACTTATTTACAAAACAGAAACAAACTCACGGACATAGACAACAAACTTATGGCTACCAGCGGGGAAAGGGGATGGTGGAGGGATAAACTTGGGAGTTCAGGGTTTGCAGATAATAACTACTACATGTAAAATAGATAAACAACAAGGTCCTACTGTATAGCACAGGGAACTCTATTCAGTACGTTGTAATAGCCTATAATGAAAAAGAATAGGAAAATGAATATATATATATATATATGTAACTGAATCACTATGCTGCACAGCAGAAACTCACACGATATGGTAAACCGACTATACTTCAATAAAAAAATAAAATAAAACAAAGCAAAACAAATAAATAAAGTGCCTGCCGTCTTACAAGCGCTCCCAACATGATTGCTGTCATGACGGAGGCTGGTTGGTAGGGGGCTCTGGTCCTGAGCACATTATCTTGCTTATTCCTTATTCTCGACCCTCTAGGCAGCCTGAAGATCTGGCTTAGCTCACAAGCTGAGATCACATGGCCGGGGGGGGGGGGCACCTCAAGCCCTTTCCGCCTGGTTGCACACAGTTGCTGTGCCCTTTGCTGCCTCTGGGGGCTGTGCTGAGTCGCAGCTCTGTGCAGACTTTTACTGCATATGCTCTAGTGACATTGCCTCTGGCTTCACTCAGGGTCCCACCTAAAAAGATGCCTTAAGAAATTTTTCTCAGACGCATGTAGGAAGGAAAGCTTGACTCCCCTCAAGGTGGCCAGCTTTTTCACTCTTTTCGTCAGAGAAGACTGAATTCACACTCCCAGGGGTTGGAGGCATAGCCCTCAGCACAATGAGCACAGTTTCTTCTGTTTTATGTTAAAAATTCACGTGACTTTTTGTATTCTTTTCTGCTAGACATCCATGTTTATTTTTATGGATGCTGTAAATCCTGTATCAGATTACTTTGATCGCCTCCGATGCTGACATGAAATTTATGGCTCCTCTTTAAAAACGATGGCCAGAGCAGCTAGGCTACACCCGACATCCTTGTCTTGATCTTCTAATTGCTGCACAATTTCTCTGGTTCTGATTTTAGTTTATTTATAGCTTTCTACTTTATGGTATATTTTCTTGTGAATTGCCTCAGCTACTTTGTGGAAATAGACGGGTTATGAATAAGTAAAAGCATTCATATAAACATAAAAAAAAAGAATTGGCAGGCTTGAAAACGATACCATATGAGTACACAGGATGTGTACTTGGTTTCCTTCGAATAGACATCTTACCCCTCCAACCTCAGCTGAATTGAAGCTATACATCGAACAAAAACAAAAAAAGGTGTTTAAAATTTCAACAGAAACAGCTCCAAAAAAAGCATAGCTAATATTCTTGTTATCCACAGAAAATCAAAAGTCCTAATTTGAAGAGCATACCGATTTGGGAGGACAGATGTTGGAATCAGCATTTGAAAGAGTGGGTCTATTTGCTTCCTTTTTTACCAAAGGCAATAAAGAAAAATATTTTTAACAGAAGTGCTCATTATATTTTCAGCTTCACACGTTGGGACAGAAACTGTGTAATAGCAATCTTTACGACGTAGATCTAAAACCAAGTTATCTGGTTCTTCGGACACCCTTAGAAGCACTGAGAAGCTCAAAAATGCAGCCTGAGGGCTACAAATCTAACGCCTGTTTATTTACCTGTCTCCCCTCCTGAGCAACATTCTCCAGGAGGACTGGACCTTGTCTGCACGATTTCCTGTTTTACTCCCAGGACTGGCATGGTCCTCCCCATGGGAGGCACCCAGTAATTACTTGTGCAATGAATCACGACTATCTCCCCTCTTCCTGTGAGAGGAAATTTGCTGTGTACCGAGGGCCAAGCCGTTGCTGGCTCCATTCCTTCTGCTATCATTTCTTCTTCACCAGTTGGATTCTGTGCCATTACTTAAGGCAAGAATTCTTAAAATGGGATGAGATTCAGAAGGTCCTTGGACCCATTGCAAATGTATGGAAAGATTTGTATGTTGGGTACATTTTGTGACAAGAGCATCTGTAGCTTTCAGGAGGGTTTCAAAAGTGCTTGTGACTTTGAAGGTGTTAGTTGTTTAGTATAGTGCCATGTCCAGAGTCCATGCTTGGTTAATATATGTAGTCTGGTGGTTGAGATTTTGTGTTTCCCAGTCAGAAATAGCTAAGTCAGCTGGGCAATCTGGCCTAAGAATTTAATCCCTTTAAATTCTCTTAATTTCTTTACCTGTAAAATGGGAATAATAATACCTAACAGAATATTGTGAGGATTAAATGAGATAACATTAAAGAATGCTTGACCCATGGCAAGCACTCAGTTAATGGAGCTATTGTTTTTGTTGGAGTCAGTCAATTACATCATATTTCAGAGACCATTATCACATCCTCGTCAGGACCAATTCTCATGATAATAATTTTTGTTCTCCAAAATGAAATGAAATATATAAGAAACTTTAAAAAGATTATTCTATTTTCATGCAGCAGCATGATGGAATGATTTTGGAATGCAACAGAGACAAATACAAGGGGAAATAAAGGCAAGGATTCATCTGTCTTGTTTTGGATCAGAGAGGAAGTCAAGGTGGTGAAAGGGGAATCCGGTCTTTGTAGAAACTTTTCTAGTCTCTTTCTCCCTCCCTCCAAATCTCATCTTTGTCACCGTGCACACACACATGCACACACAACAACACATTTTCAGAAAGATCATGTCCTGGGAGTTAGTGTTCATCTCTATGAATCCTTCTTTAAAATAGATTAACCCTATGATCCAGCAATCCCACTCCTGGGCATATATCCAGAGAGAACTCTAATTCAAAAGATGCATGCACCGCAATATTCACAGCAGCACTATTTACAATAGCCAAGACATGAAAGCAACCTAAATGTCCATTGACAGATGACTGCATAAAGAAGTTGTGGTATATTTATACAATGGAATACTACTCAGCCATAAAAAAGACTAAAATAATACCATTGGCAGCAACATGGATGGATCTGGAGATTGTCATTCTAAGTGAAATAAGCCAGAAAGAGAAAGAAAAATCCATATGATACCACTCATATGTGAAATCTTAAAAAAAAACCAACAACATACTAATGAACTACAAAACAGAAACAGACTCACAGACATAATAAACTTATGGTTACTAGGGGGAAAAGGGGGTAGGAAGGGATAAATCAGGAGTTCAATATGTGCAAATACTAACTACTGTATATAAAATAGATGAAAAGCAAATTTCTTCTGTATAGCACAGGGAAATATATTCAATATCTTATAGTAACCTATAATGAAAAAGAATATAAAAACTATTATATGTGTGTGTGTGGATGAATGAAATATTATGCTGTATACCAGAAATGGACTCATTGTAACTGACTATACCTCAATTAAAAAATATGATTCTGGATTCAGCCTCTGACTCCCCTAATTTTTGAACAGGGTGTCATCAAAGGAAGAATACCCAAAGTGTGAAGTTTGATACCCCTTGTGCTTCTTCCCCCCACATTCTTTGAATGACTTTTTTTCCTAGTTCCATTGTGTCTAAGAATAATTTTTTTAAAAGATTTTTGGCTTAACCAATAAAAACCAACACCTGCTTATGTCAGGGACGTCACCAGCTGTGGTCTGTGTGCTCATGTGATTACTCAGATTGTGGTCCAAGTTCTCCTTTCCTTTGAAAATCTCCTGTAACACTTGTGAGACAAAAACGTGTAACATAAAAAAGTCTTCCTTAGTTTTAAGAAGGAACATAAGGCACAGTGGAGTGATGCTTCTAGATTTTTTAATGTGTGCTTATTTCTCTTTAAAAGCAAAATTGGAGATGAGGTGTTACATGGTTATAATTGGACTTAAAATTTTGTGCTACAAAGGCATATTGGAGCCCATCTATTCCCAATCCTTAATATTTCAAAGGAGAAAATCAGAATCCAGAGATAATGTGAGACTCGGCCAAAGCCACATGACTGTTTTCCCTTCTCCCATCCCTGGCTAGTGGCAGGGCTAGGCTGTGATAGGCTCATAGGGTTGACTATGTAGCACCAGCTTCATAATTAATTAAATGAAATTAACAAACTAGTTTTTGGACCATTTTCTGGCCCTTGGGCCTCCATCACCTTCTAGGGGGCCTGTCTTTTGTACCACTTCTTTCCTGAGGGGTTTTATACTCATCTGGTTGAGATAACATATTGCCACCAAACTAATGATTGGTTTAGAACAGCATTTCCAAAAGTGCTTTTTCTGTGGGCCATTAGTTGGCATTCTCTGGGGGGAAACAGATGATGCTTGAATGAATTTTGAAAATGCTGTACTTAACAAATATATATAATTATTACCTACAGAGCTTCTCAGAGCCTTTAATGTGTTATTGTGCATCACGTGCACCTAGAAGTGGGGTAAGGACATCATATTTTCAGAGCTTAACTTGACATGGAACATTCTCTCATCTCTCCTGAAGCCCAGCATCTGAGAATGAATGAGGCTTAAGGTGTTATCCTTCCAGAGACATTTGCATTTTAATAAGGGATCCTTATTCCTTATTTTTTTTGTCAAGCTCCTTATTTCTATATCTTAGGATATAAAATCTTTCAGGCAGGGAAACTGTCACTCACCTCTAAGTCACCAACACTTAACCTAATACCATACACAGTTTCTGGCACACAGAACAAATAGCACAAGATCCACCTGTAATTGTTAAATGAGTAAAAGAAAAAGATTTCAAGCCCCATAAGGCTTACTTGCTGGAAGTAGAATTTGAGCCATCAGTGGCAACCACATTAACCTTCCGTTACTCTTCATTTTTGAATCATCTATTCCATAGCTCTGGGGCAAGAGTTATTAAAAAAATTGATAAAGAAAATGATTAAGAAAAAATATGGTATGATTACATCCTTTTCCCTCCCTTGCTCACTGAAGGAAAGCTAATTCTTACTAGCTTGTGACGTATACTTAGAGTAATAGGTAGAGAAAACAGAGACAGAAAAGCAAAAATGGGAAAATGACATAGAGAGGGACTGAGATTTAGAAAAGAAGGATGGAAATGGAAACAAAGAGGGTGGAGAGGGAGACAGGAACCAGAAACGTGTGGTAGCTGGGAGAGTTCTTGGTTGGGGGGCAGAGTGGGAAAGATTTGGTCTAAGGAAGAAAAGCAGCTGTCTTTGGATGGATGGTGAGGATGGCACAGGTGGAAAGAAGGATTTCCAAGGTATTTTCTGTGTAACACATACTTTCTGCTTGGGAAGTTTCATGAATGTTAAAGTAAAATCTGGAAATGTTTTTGTATTTTTTTTTATTCCCCTCTTGGACTTCCCTCTAGAGATTGGGCAATGGGAGACATAAAATTAGGGTTACACTGCCAGCAGGACAGAGACATGAGAGAGAAACAGAACCTTATCACACTTTCTGTTTCCCGTGAGATGGGAGACATTTTCGCTCGTGAAACAACTGCATACATTTCTCATCATCCACTCCCACTTTGTGTTCCCCCAGTTGCATACCAAAACAGAAGTACATGGTTGCCTTTATTAAGGCTTATTCTTTTAGTTGATTTTGTCAATTTGTAGACAAAATCATGACTGGTAAAGAAAAGCTGTTTTACAATGTGCACATACCTATACGCCATAGAAATAGATTAATGTGAAACCGCCTCACCTGTGGACAGTTTTCTCTGGAACAAAATATCTAGCACTGCAGAGTCCTTTACCAGGTCTCATGGAGGGTTTATATGATTCTGAATAATCTTACGTCAACCCAAAATTTTGATGGTGAGCTTCTCGTGACATCACTATCCTTGATGCAAATATGGCCACCATGTTTACCCAGGCAAGTGTGAGTTCCCCAAACACTGAGATGGCAGTTCTTTGTACTGGCAAGGTGGTATCTGGGGGAACCTGCCTACTTCTGGCTTGGGTTATCTAAAGCTACCTAGGTAACCTGCTACGGAAATCTTCCGCCTACCTCGGAAAACACACCTGACTTTAATTGTATGAGTTCCTTTGCTTAACAAAGTGTTAGTAGCAGTTGCTGGGCTCAGTAGGAAGGAGGGGAATAAATTGGGAAGAATGTGGCACCAAGTTTAACTCAGTTCACCTAACATTTG
Source organism: Vicugna pacos (assembly GCF_048564905.1). NCBI lineage: Eukaryota > Metazoa > Chordata > Mammalia > Artiodactyla > Camelidae > Vicugna > Vicugna pacos. The sequence goes on from NC_133011.1 coordinate 22,931,032, forward strand.
TTGAGCAAGAATTATGTGCCAAGATACAAATACAAATGAGTGTCCTAGCCTACAGAGAGGGAAAAGAAGGAAGGAGAAGGGTAAAATGGGTTAGAAAAGAGAGACTGAGAAGGGAAAAGGGAGAGAGAAGGAGGTGAAATAGAGGGAGAGGAAGGTAAGGCAGAGAAAGGTATTAATAGAAGCGCACAGAAAGGGAGCAGTAAGTTAAAGGAGAGAACTGTCAGAGGAAAAGGAAGGAAATGATGAGAGAAAGAAAAAAAAAAGAGAGAGAGGGAGACGGAATGGTCAGAAACGATCCAAGAAAAGTCAAGACAAAGAGAATGGGGGGTTTGGAGAGCACCAGTTTTACATCTGCTAAAGAGGTTAATCGACAAAGACTCGCCCTGCTGTCTGTGTTCTTAATCTGTATGAACAGAAAGTGGGAGAAAATCGCGCTGTTAGAGTTACAGGGTGTGTAAACAGATTTAGAAGGTTTATACATTGAGTCAGTAAACTAAACTAAAAGGTTATCACAGATTTTGCTTTTGGAAACTTTTTCTGGGGGAAAAAAAAATACCAACCCAACCCAAACCACAAAAACTAGATTCACAGTAAACACGTAATAAAAAGGCAGTGGGTGTTTCCTTTCTTTTTCATGTGACTTACACGTGCCTTTTCTTTTCTGGGAAGGAAGTGTTTCTCGACTACAAGTTGAGGCAATTCATCATATTCAGTAAAGTCACAGTGGCTGTAAGTCCTCATTATGACTGAGAAAGGAAAGGGTGAAAATGTAGTTGAGGGCGGATAAAAGTGGTCTCTTGCTTATAGTTGGTACGTTGTACTACTCAGTGGATTTTTTTGAGAAAAAATGTTGCTGTCTTTTAAATATGTGGTTAAGAGTGGAGTAAACCCAGGTGTTTGCTAAACTAGAGAACTGGTTTCTAATCCCAGATCTCTCGGGCAGGTGTTACTTGAAGGTATCTCAAGTGATAAAATACAGACAGCTGACAATTGGTCATCACCCGAGAGGGATGGCAATGGAGGTGCTGGGAAGTGCCATCAATCATGCTATTATAAGCACTTACGACTCTCTGGAGTGAGAGTAAATTGGTGAGCCGAGATCTGTTGTCCCATCTCTTTCCAGGGTGTTAGCCTATCCGTGGATGCGGAGAACTGTGTCTTTTGTCCAGCTGTGCTCAACACTAAAGCGTTCAACAGTAATAGCAATCATGCTGGTGGGATTTGGTGCTGGGGGAATTCTCTGTGCTGGGAGCTGGAGGGAGGCCACCAATTCATTTCACATATATTATTTCTCCAGGAAACACAGCATAATTGAGGACAATTTTCCACCATGAATTGCATCATTAGCTAACACAGGGAAAGTGAAATGCTGTTAAGTTTCCTTTTTCTTCTGCAAAGCTGATGAGCTGAAGAAAATAGAAATGGAAAGTTTAATGTAATTTTTTCCCAAGGATATATGTTGAAAATCAGAATCAAAACACTTTTACACGGTAATAGAAATCCCACATTTTAATACATTGCCATGCACATAAGGAATCAAGTAATGCTGAATACAAAATAGTCAAGATATACAAAATGATAGAGCAGGTTTTCAAGCTGGAGAGAGAGAGAGAGATCATGCTCAAATACAAGGGGGCAAAAATCTGTACGGTTTCATTTCTATCAGTTGAAAAAAGACTCATGTCCCCTCCCAAACTCTTTTCTGAGGACAACCCAAGACACAAGGAAACATTATAAGAAAATGTAAAGGAGACCCAAAGGGAACTGGCGAGTGGAGAGCTGCTTAAGATACGGAAATTGGTAGTTCAGGATTGTGCTGCACAATCATTCCTATGTTTAGAGAAAAATATTTCTAAACATCGTATGCCCTGGGAACACAGGGAACTAAAACGAACACCCAACAGAAAAGGCACTCTGATTTCACCGCCAAACTGGCTGTGTCCTCCAAAGTCTAGTCTTGGGAATTTTTCTAGGGTGCATAGAGAAAAAAAAACACCCACAGTTGTGGGCAATGAATAAGGAAAATATTTCATTAACCACTCTTAGGGGACTAAGAGAATTCAGACTGCTGGTTTAACGACTCACTTAAGGAAGCTATAAAAATATCTACCGTCTATGTAGGCTTTTGTGTTATGAAATGTTCTTTTATAGCCATGTTTGCTAGTGCCTGTAAAGCAGCGAACCAGTTTTAGGGTTTTTTTGGTCAGATTTCCCCTCATGCGTGATGGAGAGCGCCGGTCTTACGTTCAGGCGCATTGTGTGAGTTTCCTTCCTCTTTCTTTCCTAGAACAAAGAGTCATCAAGGAAGTTTGCTGGGGCTCTTCGCTCTCCACCACCCTCGGTCTGTCGGTTTCATTGGTCTTCTTCAGCCCAGGGACTGGCAAACTTCGCCAGCACGAAGCCCAGCCCGAGGCCTTCCCCGTCGGCTAGGGCTCAGTGCTGGAAACCCTGGGGCGGTGAAGTAGAGATACACGGACACCTTGGCCGTGGGCTCTGCACTCCAGTCCTATGCCCCACGTGCACATACCAAATGTTGACTGATCCTTTCTCATCATTTCCTTTTACTTTTTTAAAATCCCAGAACAGAGTCTCAGTAATAACAGTTAGGAAAGGACAGCATAAACTAAGGAAAGGGGCCCACTGACAAACGCCCAGAGCCCGCTCACCATGTAAACACAGATGCTGGTGGTGTAGGGCAGCTTCTCTCCTTAGCTCATTTTGGTCTTCAAACTGCTCTCTCTGCTAAGGTGGGACGGGTGAGCAGAGGCCCAAAGAAACGGATGGTTTCTCTTGAGTTCAATTATTCCTGAATTCAAAACACCTTCTCCCTCTTTATCAGAGCAGTGCCAGTCTCCACAAAGTCCCAAGAATAACTCAAATACAGAAACCACAACAGATCAATGTTTTCTTTTCTCAGGTCCTTTTTACTGCTAACCTTTAATTTTGTTACCATATTGATCTTTTCTAAAATTTTGTGTGCAGCTATTTCATTTAGTGCCTAATGATATTAAATAGTTGGCTTAACTGGAACTACAGCAAGTAGGGTTTAGTGACACAAGCGTTCTGGTGGAATTTGTTTCGAAACATTTGTGCTGGCTTGGTTTTTCAGCAGACTAGTTGCTTCCGTGCCAGTCACGGCTGAGACTTACAGGGCACAGCCGAGAACCTGGCATCATTCAGCTCTCTGCAATGTGAACGTGACTAGCTGAACTGCGGTCTCCTCCAACATGGCCTTGTAAGGATAGCATTTTTCCACTGGTGAAGGAAAGGTAGTGGTGGAGAAATCATTCAGAGCCCCCAGAGAGCCTTCCAACAGCCTACTTGTGAGCTGAAGCAAGTGGAACCCCAACAACCCCCAGTAGAGGCCAAGACTCACGGAAGAGGTTACTGCTTCTAGAAAGAGAAGGTGATTTGAGGTGACAGTTGAATTCCAATGACAAAGACAAAGGCTCCAGTGTTCACCTATGAACACTGCCACCTCCCATTTCTCTTTAAGGCTTCCTCCTGGAAACAGGGGCCTATTGATGTGAAAACCTGGTGATGTGCTTCCAAACCTTTGTAGCTGGGATGTAGGGAACCACTGGTCTTGGTTTTCTCTCCAATGCATTGTATGGGACCTGGGCGTGGGAACTGCGAGACGCTGCCAGAGCTAGCGGCTCCCAATGCAAACACATGAATGCAGTTGATTGTGGTTAAAAAAAAAAACAACCCAAAAAACTGGAAATATATATAAAGAAGGAGAATTGATTTAGGGATCACATAATCAAGAACCAAGGCAGAACGCAATTCAAACCACATTTTTGGAATTACGCTTGAATAGGGAGTCTACTCAGAGCCTCAGAAGTTGTCTTCATAGTGTTGGTGCTATTTTAGAGGGAGCCCAGGCGGACTTCCGGGGAGATGGGAGAAGACCAGCGTCAGTTTGCAGAATGGGACAGGAGCAGCCACCAGATCACCAAACGCTCAAGGCGTTTAATGGCCAGCGATTCTTCCTCAAGGTTATGTCACAGAATCAGTTTGCCCATCCTGAGAGAAGTAATGATCTCATTAATAAGGCTTTAGTTTTAGAATTTTTTTAGCATAAAGTATTTGAATACATTTTCATAGGATATGGGGTGGGGTGGTAGTGATTAAATACGATCGCGTGAAACAGATCTGTGTGCTCTGACACACCAACCCAGCTTAGAATTCCACAGAGTAGCTGTGTGTGCACTAATGTGACGAGACCACGTGCGAGCAGCCTGTTTATTTCCTTTGATCCAAACGATTAAAATTTAAAAGGGCATAAACAATGCACAAGGCAACCAGCAGAGTCTTCAGTGTCAAACGTTTTAGGTGTTAGTACCTCCCCCGTTGGATTCATTTAACCACCTCCTTGTTCACGTCAGAGGGCTGTTCCCATCACTGCACTTCAGGCAAAGAGGCCTGGCTTTCAGAGCCTTTCTAAGGCTTCTGTAAACGCATGAGGTTTGGAAAACAACAACAAAGCAAGCAACGAAACAATGAAACGCCCAAACCATTGGCTCCAAAAAATGAAAAGGGTGTCGTGTCATGGGAATTAACATCTGAGTATCCCTAACACCCAACATCACCCAGTCAACTGCAGCTCAAGGCCGGTCATCTGGCTACTTTGAAATTTTATTTGGTGTATGTTGTTGGCGCCTTCTAGCGCCTGATGTAATTAGGGAAGGGAGGCTCTGAAGTCAGAAAGCTGGGGGCTCTGCAAGATTTTAAAATAGCCTTCCGTGGCATGGAAACTCCAGGTTTACAAAGCCTTTTACACTCCTTCTCTGCTGTTCTGGGGAAGTTATTTCCCCATCCGTGCTGTTGGGCAGGCGGTCTCCAACACTGGCCCCCTCCTCAGTGGCAGTCCCCCTCCCTGTCACGGGTAAATCTCACTCTAAAAATGTCAGATGTTAGCGCTTGTCCCCCTTGCCCAGAACTTCCCCTGCGGAGCCAAAATGATGGCCAGAAGAAAACCAGTCCTGATACCACCCTCCTGGCCACCTTCCCCAGTGAGGCTCTCCAGGGAAGGGTCTATTTTGTTCTTTCTATTAAGAGGGTGGTGGAACCTCCCTGGACACTTGGTCAATTTTTCCTCAAGTTTCCCACAGGTGGTTCACTTTCAAAAGAAGCCTCCCTGTCCCCTTATTAGAGTAAGATACCAGAGCAAAATAATGGAAACGCAGCCCTCTTTGACCTTGAAGCTGTACAGTGAGGCCAGGAAGTACTCACACTGATAAAGCAGAATTCATAAGCTAGTTCTCTGGCTCCAGGATAGATGCACATCTAAGGACACTAAGGGGGCAGGACCCACTTGTTTTTGAAACAGAGTCCGCAGCTGTGCCCTGAGCAGATGCATCTCCTGGGCAGATGTATCTCCTGGGCTGTCCCCCGTCATGATCTCACGGGTCTTATTTTGATTAGCAGCACTGACCGAACACCTCTGGGAGATGAGAACCTCTGTTCCACTGTCCTTTGGGCACCAGGCTTTCCCCAAGGTCAAGCTTAAGAAGGAATTATTAGTCAGTACTGGGGAAATAAAGGTGACGACTATGTTTTTCTGTTTGTGTTCTTTATAGAATACTTGAGATCTACCCAAGAAACTGTGTTAAAAGAAGAAAGAGATTAAAATGGGGGGAAAAACACCCCAAACACACACACACACACACACACCCCAAAGCAAAAAAGTGAAGAGGGAGCCACAGGAGAGGTGAATAAAAACAGCCTTTAAGGCAGAAAGGAATTGCTGTCATTTTCAAAGATTAGGTTTTTAAAAAGAGACTACAGCAGCTTTAAGTCTAGTTGTCAAGTAACAAAATTACTCTAAAGAATATAGAGGAAAACATCACAAAGAATGAAGCTGCTAATGCACCGGAAGAGGAGGTTTTCGAGAAACGAAAATGCTAAGGGGTCTTGAAAACTTTTCTTCCAGGAGACTTTTATTGTTCCCATCCAAAATCAATTACATGACATTTGCAGACAAAGAAAGCATTTGCAAGTAACAAGGGGGTACATGCATTAGAGGTTTTAATCCTTCATTTATATTCTCAGGTAAGGTTGATATTCCTTTTCCCCTGAAGGTTAAAAACGAGGCAGACTTCCCTTAGAAGGAAGGACTGTTAGCCTCTGTCTGGGCAACAGAGAAGTGACGCTGGAGGGAACCGGGTAATTTCCCTGTGTTCTGGAGGTAGAAGTCAACTGCGCGGTTACACACCTCACAGAGCCCCGGCAGGGATGTGAAGACACGCCATTACCTACAAGAAAGCTGATAGGGTCTCGGTCCCCCTAGGTACGTCTTAAACTACTGAAGCGATCTGCTTTTTACCCTAGCAGAACCACTGATGCTCTGCATATTTAAATTCAGTTCTGGAGCGAGAACAAGCTTATCCCCTTGGCGCCCCAGACAGTCTGATAATTATTCATTCCCAAGAGTGCCTTTCCCACACGCGTGTGGGGGCCAGCCTTTTAATCAAAGGTGCAGCACAGGTTTAAGGAAAAGTAAAGCATCAACAGTTTACAGCCCTTAGACATCAAAATATTTATCCCTTACCTCCCCGTCTCCTGCTTCCTACTAAACAAAACTCATCACAACCATCTCTGAAGTTCTGGGAGATAAAATATTCTACATACATCTTGGGAAGATGTAACAGCGCAGCAGGAAGTAACCACGGGTAACTGTGGGTCAATGCACAACAAAGAACCCCAAGGCTGTCGAAGGAGGTCATTTCTCCATTTTGCTGGTTTAGCACGTGACTGCTCAGATTTTATGTAACCACGGGTATCTGTGGGTCAACGCACAACAAAGAACCCCAAGGCTGTCGAAGGAGGTCATTTCTCCATTTTGCTGGTTTAGCACGTGACTGCTCAGATTTTATGTTACCACGTTTCCAAAACTATGCCCTCAAATGATTTCAAACAGAGGTCAACAGCTTGGAAAACGGTAGCAGTTCATATGCAAATATGTGGTATGTGCCAGGAAGTAAGGCAGTTTTAGAGAAGCCATCCTCAACAGGGCTCATTCATTGTCTTCCTCTTTGCCTTCACCCATCTCCATCTTAACCCATCATCTTTTAATAAATGTCCAGCATTCTTTTGACTCAAAAAAAAAAAAAATAACAGCTAGGAAACTCTACTTATTTAATTGTTCAGAATACATTTTGCAAAAGCCAAAAGTAAAGAAGGGTGAACCACCATCACATAAAGAACATTTGTACCACAAAGCAAGTCCCGTTCCCCACAGGCATAGCAGTAGTCCCCAGCTAAACCAGTTCATTCCAGCTAGAATATCTCAGCATCGGGCAATAGTTCTTTTGACTTTATCAGGCCCAATTCTGTGTCCCCAGGACCAGTTATAGAATTGAGGCTTCAGAGAATCCAGCATCACGATGAATGGCTGTCTCTATATAAAGGATGGGACTGTAGGTGACCAGGGTGGATATCAAAGGAAGCAACTGAAAGTTGCTTTGGGAAGCTCTTTCCAGCTAAATCTGGGTGTGGGAGGGCTGGCTGTATGTGACGGGTGCAAATATACAGCCTGTCGCTGTCCACAGCCTCATGGCAAAGGAAGTGCTTGCCGCCATATGCATTTGCCCACGTTACTTCAGCAGGTGATGAATGCTGTCTGAATTCAGTTTTCATTGTGGAAAAGGTGGAGTGGGGATAGCGTTTTGGAGGAGGAGATACCATAAGGGCAGGGAGAATCTGCCTTGTACACTGTTGTCACCGTAGCTCAAAGCTAGGCACATAGTAGATGCTCAATAAAAGCTTGCTGAATAAAGGAAGAGATAGAAGCTTGGAAGAAACTCTGCTATTGGGATTGAACCTCAGGAGATGGGCAGTGGAGACTGAGATGGCCAGAGGTGTTGGTAGCCAGGGCTGGGCCTCCTCAATCTGGAGTTGTAAAGAATTATGGTCTCTGGGCCCCAAGAGTCCTGATGCTGACCCACCAAAGGGCCAGATCCTGGTGGTGACTGCAGCTCCTCTGAGTTCCCCGGAGGAAGCCCCGTTCTCTGGCGTTACAGCCTGCCGACTTGTGGTGAGTCGTTCTGCTGGGTGACTCACCCAAAGCACATTTGGATCTCTCTTTCCTTCCCTGTCCAGTTTCCAAATCTCAGGCGGGGGTGTTTTCCAATGTGCTGTGCATCTCCTGATACCCCCAGGGGAGATAAGATGTGGGGAACAGACAATGAGCATGTGTCTGGTGACCCTCTAAAGTGCCAAGCCTGCTTGCACTGGCCAGGTCCCAGAGCTGTTACATACACTTAAAAAAAGTCTCCGATGTCTGCCCGTCACAAGCAGGGACTATGGGCTCCCAGAGCACACTCTGCTGAGGTTTTGATTCAGTCAACTTTATATTTTCAGGAAAAAAAAAAAATCTCAAGCATGATGTAGGGTCAGTCAATATGGACATTTCTCTAATTCTTAAGTAATGACTGGGTTGACCAGTTTCCCAGGACTGTGCTTTGTTGTAAGACATAGTAAAAAAAAAAAATTAGTTGTGGCTAGAATCCCAGAAAGAATGAAAAGAGACTAGTAGGTCCTCTCCTGAGGAAGAAACCTAGGGTGGGACTGGAATCTTTTTCTTCTCTAGACATGCAGGGGGTCACTTGCTGTTTTTCCTCCTCAGAGATTGAACTTGTGATTGAACTTGGCCTAGAAAGTTCTCCAAATTAAAGTCAGACCACACAGGAAAGCTGCATTCTGCTGCCCTGACCATCAACCCATCCTAGTCTAAGATTAAAAGGTGGCCACTCACGTCCCATCCCCCCACTTTATTTTTTAAAGAACTCTTCTGTAGAATGAGAGACTCTATATATTGGCCAAATAGAAGCTCCCTGTGTTTGAGCGCTTTTATGTGCGGTGGTAAGTTGTGCCCAGGTGAGAGGAGACAAGAGCTAAGAGACCACATTACCAGGTCCACCTCGACTTCCCTTTGGTGCTATAAGACATCCCGTTGCTCAGTAAAGTGTCAAGAGGCTGAGTCTAACAGTATCGTGGCCACAGTTACCAATCTACCACAAATGACTGGGGATGTGCTAGGAGTGGAGTCTTGTCACGGACAGTCTGAGCCAGAAATAGGACGAGATTTATAAAAGAAAAAAAAAAGTAAAGACTTGTTTTCTCACATGTGCTGAACGTGCTGATTGGTTTCAGTGTAGTGTCCTCAAGTAAAGTGCTTAAGAGTTGGACAGAATACCTTTAGATGTCGTAACTAACACAATAGAGACATGTTTACATTCCGACCAGGGCGTAACACTGTGAACACTTCCACTGAGATTGCAAAACTGCTGTAATTTTTTTTTTCCTAACACATCATGCCACCTGCACACATAATAAAATAATCCAGTAGTTGCCATGCTAAAACAGGACTTCTAGTGAAGGGCACAGACAGCTCCCCGAAGGGAGCTCGAGTTATGCACAGTGATGAAAACTGGAAGCAATTTTCCAGCTAACGGTCTGCCAATGACCACTTGGAACAACTTGGCACTCTATATTATGCACCTCATTTTAAAATCCATAGCAAACTAAGATTTTCCAAAGCCCATCATCTTGACTGAATGGCTGTTTTTTCAGTTAATCTGGTTAATCTGTCAATGCTCCAAGGATATCTTCCGGCAGTGCCATGAGTTAGTCTTTCTGGGAGGAACAGGCCATGTTCTTATCAACTGGCAGGACAGCAGCTTGGAAGGCTAACCACGTTTATGGAGAACCCTCGGTTGAGGCTGCAAGAGGAAAAAGAAGAAAACATGATAAGCTATTTCTGTACATTCCCACATACTGGTGTTTAGCAGTGATCCTATTCAAACAAACCTTAGCATCCTCAGGGCAAAGACAGAGCTCGAGTGGAGATAACGGATACTCAACTCCAGGATGAATTTATGGTGGCTTGTGTTCTTGGAATGCCTTTCCATTTTCATTTTTTGCAGAGCGTGGAAGATATCCATCTCCAAGATCGGCGAAATTGCACGGGAGGAAGGGGACAACCAGATCTCTGGAACTGGCATTCAGCCCTATGACAGGGCTGTGGTTAGGGAAACCATTTCATACATTATGGGATTTCATGCATTTACTTGATCTGGAGCAAGATCAGATTGGGAATGGTGTGGAAGCATTTTTTGGGGGCGGGTATGGTAGGGGGACGTTCATTCTTCATTGAGACGCTTTCCCAAGATAAAACCTAAAAGGAAATATTGGAAGAAGCATGGAGGTCCTGAGTTTGTTAGTTGTAAAGTCTGACTGGCTGAACAGGCTAGCGACTCGCTGGACAAAGTCATTAAAATCTCACCAACCTGAACTACTTGAATGGCAACCCCGCTTTTGACCTTGGGAATGCTCATACAAATACATTTGCCTAATTTTCCCAGCTTTTTCATTTTATAATTTTTCCATTATTTTATCTGGGTACTCCTTATAGATCCTTATACACAGGTCCTCATTAATTAGTTAACAAGCACAACTGAATATTTTGCTGAGAAAAATATCAATATTAGCTTTATGTAATATACAAAACTATTGCACATTGGAGAGAAAGCAAAAGCTATTGATGTTAAAAAAAAAAAAGACCTAGTTTTAAAATTGGCTTTTCAAAAAAATGAGAGAATGTACAATTTAAAAGCAAATGTTTGATTAAAATTCATGATTTCTGTGACAGTGCAAAACCAAAAGTAAAGCACTATTTAAGTGTATTCAATATAAAATAATAGCACACGCTACTGATAAGGTTGTGATGGAGGTAGAATACCAGTATGTTGCTGACGGCATTGTAAACCAGAAAAATAACGTCAATTTATTTAAAAACTATTAAAAATTGACATTCATTGACTCAGTGTTTCCATTCTAAGAGTGTATCCTAAGGATGTAGCCTAAAAACATGGAAGCAGCTATTTGCACAAATATGCAACCCAGATGTTGTTTATAAGTGGAAAAATCAGAAAACACGCAGTCTCCTACTGAAAATTTAGGTTAAGTAAATTATAGTACATTAACAAGACGGATGATTACATGGTCATTAACATAATAATTACGATGATTATGTAGTAACATGGTGAACAGTTACGATATACTACAATATAAAACTTACACATATCTATAGAAAAGAAATGTAAGGGAAGTGATGAAGGGTTTTTACTAATTTTGTTATAGTATTTTACATGAGAACAACAAAACTTAGGTTCACGAGGGTGCAGATTTGACCCAGGAGCACTGATTAACTAAAGCATCCACAGTTACTTTCATTCACTAATACTACTCAGAAAATAAATATTTACAATTTTCTTAAGGGAGAACACTCCAATATTATTGAAAGGGTTAAAAACTGACAAGAGTAACAATCCTTTGTCCAAGCCAAGGGAGCAGTACAGCTGGAATAACAGATTTCCAGGAATTGGACACTGTACACCATCGCTGAAATGTTTGCTCAAATCAGCTCTGGAAAATGTGTGACCTTGGTAAAGAATGATTAAGAATAGCCTAAATTTAAAAAGAAACATTAAAAAGTGAATAAAGATAATAAGGAGGAAACTCCAATTACTCTACTTTGGATCCTGAGTCAGGAGTTGATAACTAAGTTTAGCACAGTTGCTACTTCTGCAAATAACCGTGTTTTCCACGTGCGCCTCTAATAGCTGGTGCAAAGCAGATGTGTCTGATTTTAGCCTGTGATAACACTTACAACCATGGACATTTAAAGGTCTTTTACCTGTGTTTCCCCAATATGGTTCTTAGGATAGACAGAATTATCCCCATTTTATGGATGAAGAAATTGAGGCCCAGGGCTATTATTTGCCCAAGGTCACACTGCTGCTGAAGGTCAAATCTGTACTCAGACTTGGGTGTGTCCAATTCTAGTGACATGTAGGAATGACAGGGACAAATATATCAGGCGTAAGTATTCAGAGTCTTTCCATCTTCTAAGCAGGATTCTGTGGTCATCCATAAGCCCAGTCAGCACAACGAGGGACCCAAGTGGGCATAGAAGAAAACTGGTGGCTGAATTAATTTATTTTAGAAAGATGGAGATATTAGAAAAACAGAGAGATACTCCTATAAGACATGAATACACACAGAAGTAGAGGCCATAGAGAGACCAACTGGGGGTTTGGGGAGTGGCATAGGAGATGTGGGGTGGTGGCTTCCATGTGAGTGGGTCCTCTGGAAGAAGGATGGCCAAAGAGAAGAGTGTGTATGGTAAAACGCCGCCTTGACCATCTTTCACTGGAATCAGTCTTCATTGCTCTTTGATGCTTTTGCAGTTAGCTGTGTTTCCTTTGAAGGTGTCAGCATGTTGAGCTGGGCTTCATGTGGGAGCTCATGTTTCTTCAGGTTGTATGTGCAAGGGATGTGCCTAGTGCAAGGCTTGAACCACTGTCTTCCTATCACAGAGGTACAGTGATGGGCTCTTTGCGAGAGACTTCTGTCAACTGCAATAGGAATCATGCCTTCAGGTATATAAAAGCTACATGAGGTCAGAATGCAAAGTGGCACTCTGTATTAACTGAATGGCCCTGGCTCTTTATATTTTTGTTTTTCTGTGTTTATTTATTTATTTATAATATATTTTTATTGAAGTATAGTCAGTTGACAATGTGTCAATTTCTGGTGTACAGTACAATATTTCAGTCATATAGGAACATACATATATTCATTTTCATATTCTTTTTAACCATAAGTTACCATAAGATATTGAACATAGTTGCCTGTGCTATACAGTATAAACTTGCTATTTATCTATTTTATATATAGTAGTTAGTATCTGCAAATCTCGAACTCCTAATTTATCCCTTCCCACACACTTCCCCCGCTGGTAACCATAAGTTTGCTTTCTATGTCTGTGAGTCTGTTTCTGTTTTGTAAATAAATTCATCTGTTTTTTTAGATTCCACATATAAGTGATATCATATGGTATTTTTCTTTCTCTTTCTGGCTTACTTCACTTAGAATGACACTTTTCTGTTTTTTAACTGAAGTACAGTTGATGTATAATATTGTGTTAGTTTCAGGTATATAGCATAGTGATTTGTTTTTGCAGATTATATTCCATTATAGGTTATTACAAGATATTGGGTAGAGTTCTCTGTGCTATATAGTAAATCCTTGTTGCTTATCTATTTTATGTATAGTAGTTTGTATTTGTTAATCTCATATTCCTAATTTGTCCCTCCTCTGCCCTTTGGTAACCATAAGTTTGTTTTGTATGTCTGTGAATCTGTTTCTGTTTTGTTTATACATTCATTTGTATTATTTTTTAGATTCCACACATAAGTGATATCATATATTTGTCATTTTCTGTCTGACTTATTTCACTAAGCATTAGATTCTCTAGGTCCACCCATGTTGCTGCAAATGGCAATATTTCATTCTTTTTATGGCTAAGTAATATTCCACTGTATGTATGTGTGTGTGTGTGTGTGTGTATATATATATATATATTTATCAATCACATCTTCTTAAGCCAATCATCTATTGATAGTCACTAGGGTTGCTTCCAAGTCTTCACTATTGCAAACAGTGCTGCTATGAACATGTATCTTTCCAAATTAGAATTTTTGTATTTTTTTCCAGATATATACTGGATCATAGAGTAGTTCTATTTTTAGTTTTTTGAGGAAATTCCATACTAATTTCCATAGTAGCTGCACCAATTTACATTCTTACCAACATTGTACAAGTGTTCCCTTTTCTCCAAGTCTTTGTTATTTGTGGTCTTTTTGATAACAGCCTTTCTGACCAGTGTCAGGTGAAATCTCATTGTGGTTTTGACTTGTATTTCTCTGATGATTAGGAATACTGAACATCTTTTCCTGTGCCTGTTGGCCATCTGTATGTCCTCTTTGGAAAAATGTCTATTCAGACTTCCACCCATTTATAACATCAAGTTTGTTGTTTTTTTGATATGGAATGGTATGAGCTGTTTATACATTTTGGATATTAATCCCTTATCGGTAATATCATTTGCAAATATTTTCTCCCATTCAGTAGGTTGTCTTTTCATTTTGTAGATGGTTTCCTTTGCTGTCCGAAAGCTTTAAGTTTGATTAGGTCCCATTTGTTTATTTTTGCTTTTATTTCTTTTGCCTGGGCAGAGTGATCTAAGAAAATATTGTTCTGATTTATGTCAAAGAGTATTTTGCGTATGTTCTCATCTAGGAGTTTCGTGGTATCATGTCTTACATTTAGGTCTTTAACTCATTTTGAGTTTGCTTTTGTATATGCTGTGGGGAAAGGTTCTAATTTCACTGTTTTACATGTCACTGTCCAGTTTTCCCATCATCACTTGTTGAAGTGACTGTCTCCTCCAGTGTATATTCTTGCCTTCTTTAATTGACCATAGGTGATGGGTATATCTCTGGGCTGTCTATTCTATTCCATTGATTGATGTCTATTTTTGTGCCAAATACTATAGCTTTCTAGTACAGTCTGAAGTCTGGAAGGGTTACACCTCCAGCTTTGTTCTTTTTTAATCAGGATTGCTTTAGCAATTCTGAGTCTTCTGTGGTTCTATATAAATTTTAGGATTATTTGTTCTAGTTCTGTGAAGTCATGGGTATTTTGATAGGGATTGCATTCAATCTGTAGATTTCTTGGGGTAGTACGACCATTTAACAATATTAATTATTCTAATCCAAAAGCATGAGATGTCTTTCCATTTCTTTGTATCATCTTCAGTTTCCTTCATCAATATTCTATAGTTTTCAATGTATAGGCCTTCACCTCCTTGGTTAAGCTTATACCTAGGTATTTTATTCTTTTTGATGTGATTTTAAATGGGATTTTTTTTAAACTTTCGCTTTCTGGCATTTCATTATTAGTGTATAGAAATGCCACAGATTTCTGTGTATTCATCTTGTATCCTGCTACCTGGCGGAAATAATTTATTAGTCCAATTTTCATGCGGAGGCTTTAGGGTTCTCTACAGAGTATCATGTCATCTGCTCATAGGGATAGTTTTACATCTTCCCTTCCAAGTTGGATGCATTTTCTTTCTTTTTCTTATCTTATTGCTCTGCCTAGGACTTCCAATACTATGTTAAATAGAAGTGGCAAGAGTGGGCATTTTTGTCTTGTTCCTGAGTTTAGTGGGAAGGATTTCAACTTTTCACCATTGAATACTATGTTGGCTGTGGCTCTATTGTAAATGGTAGGTGGTTCTGGCTCTTTAAAGGGGGAGGAGTGTGATATTCGAGATGGTACAATTTTGGGCTCCATCCTCTGGGCTTTGCCATCCCGGACTCCCTCCAGCTCCTCACATGTACTAGGTTATTTACAGCCTTTGCTAAGCCGTTCCTCCTGCCTAGGATGCTTTCTTGTACACCCTTGAACACTAGCAAACACCTACTCCTCTATTTTTCAAGACCACTTCAAGTGTCACATTCCTTATGAATCCTTCTTTCCCACTAGAAACAGCTGACAACTTCCCCCTGGATGCCAGCATGGTGTCTTAAATGTTTACCACCCAACCCACCATGAACACTTTATTTTAATGTATCTATCTCTCCTCCTAAATTTTTTGAGGGTGGCACCATGTCTTACTGTTGTGTATCTTTCTAATTGTATAATATGGGTGCAGTGCCGGGTATACAGAAAATGCTTAATAAATAGTCTTGAAATTAATGGAGAAAGGAATGAGGTTGGAGAAGAGGAGTTTTTTCTTTTTCAGGGCTTGATTCAGTACCTAATTTTACTTGAGATTTAATCCTGTAGCTCGGGTCGGCATACAGAGAGGGGGTTGCTCCTGTTTCTTCATCTGTATCTAAGGACTACTCCAGGGACATGTGCATCGGAGCTGGCCAGGTACGGATTTGCAGCTAACCAACAGTAAAGGGCTTCTTCTCAAATCTTTTATCAATGGGCCAGCATTCCTAGTTTAGGCATTCTGGGAACCAATCATCTCTTTACTCCAATAGCTTCAGAGTCCAGGGTGAGTAGGGAGACATTAGAGCCCAATGTTTAAAGAGCATGAGTTCTGGAATCAGGCAGATCTGGTTGATATCCCATGCTCACCTCTTACCAGCTATATGATGTTGAAAACATGAATTTCTCCAGACCTCAGTGTCTCCACCTTTAAAATGGTCATGATAATCCCCACCTCACTGGGTTGCTGTAATGATGAAATGGGCTCATAGAAAAAGTACTTTGCATGGTGTTTGGCAAATAGTTGATATCTGCGAAATGATGACTACTAATTATTATTATTATTACTGCCGAAACTTCCCAAAATTCCCTAGAGAAACTTGAGATACAAATAGGTCAATGTATGCCACAATGCCACAGCTAGGGGCCAGGAAACAAACAAAATGGACTGGAGGTCAAGCCTTCGCTCCCTCCATCAACGGATAACCCTCTTCTTGCCTGCCAAGGCCACAGTCAACACATCCTGGCTTCCACTCTCGCCCAGATTAGCGCAGTCCCCGTCAGACAATCTCGTGATAAGGAGAGTTCACAGCAGACACTTCAAAGGCAGGAAGAAGCTGGCCCAGGAGGCCAAGGCCAGCTTGGCAGAGGATCCAAGAACAGATCTGGGACTGAGAGTGCACAGGGCCACCTCTCCCCACTCCAGCAGCCAGGGTGTGTTGGGGAAAGAGGAAAAAACACTGTGTGCAGGCAGCCCCATCTCTCATGGGCTGAAGAAATAGGACCTCATCTCCTAGAAGGGTTGTTTAATGTCTTCCATTCCAAAAGAAGTGCCCCTAGCTCCTACCTGAAAGCATCTTTCACGTGCCTCAAGTCTGAGGACTTTAGGGTGAGCCTGAACCATCCTTTGACGTGGAACAATTTATAGCCAGTGTGAGATGCACATTCCAAAGGAGTGAGCTCCATTGTCTTTCTCCACAAAATAGTCAATAATAAGCAGAACTAACATTTATGGAGCAGCTACAATGGCCAACTGACGTTTTAGAGGAAGTCTCCTCATTGACTCCTCACCACCATCTTTGAGGCCTGAATTGCATTATCCTCATAACCCACCTGGGAAAAATGAGGCCAAGTTCATGAACTTGTCACAACCACCCTGCTGGAACATCTACAGCTGAGACTGGAACACAGATCTGTTCTCACCATGATGCTTTCCTGACTCAGTACGAAATGTGGTAGGAAAGCAAGTTCCTAAACTCCAATAGGAGACCAGGAGACAAAGCCAGTAATGTGTTTGTATAAAAGAATGCTCATCAAAGGTCAACCCAGTGCAATAAAGTGCCCGAAATAAGAGGTGTGACCTAGAGAAATATAGGTGGACCTACACTTCCATCTAACAGTCTGAAAACTGTGCTAAGGTTAGAGTCGTGGTTCTCAACTGGGTGCAGTTTTGCCCCATCTGGCAATGCTAGGAGATATTTTTGAAAGTCACAGCTTGGGGGCAGGGGGTGGTTACCCCTGTTATCTAATGGGTAGAGGCCAGGGACTCTGCTAAACATCCTGGAATGCATAGGACAGACCCGCACTTCAAAGAATTATCCAGCTCAAAATGTCAATAATGTTGAGGTTGGTTTAGAGGATACAGGTCCTTGTTTATCTTCTATTCCTGGTCGTGAGCCAAATATATCTCTCCCAAAATAGGCCACGATAAAAACCAACATAAGTGTGCCTCTTGTGTGTACAGGAAATAAGGCTAATTTCAAACCTCACTCCCCTCTTCTCTTCATCACTTGCTTGTGTTATTTGATTTTTACATTCAGTGTAGTCAAAACCTCTAGTACTAAATCATTTCTAACTTTTAGAACCCTCACAGGCATGCCATTATAAGAATCAAGGTGGGATGATTTAAACAGGTGTGCTCAATTAATTAATTAGTATGTATGGAAGACGTTAGGAGATAAAAGGACAATGGATGATTTATGTGGCAATAAAACTCAACTCGGCTAACCAGCTCTCTGGTGGGGGAAGTCACATGCATACTCAGCTGCACTGGTGTCATCTCTGCCACTACCTGCCCCGCTAAGAGTTTGCGGGGTGGTCATTTGCCCCCTGAGAATGTGATTGAGAAGTCAGTGCTACCCTGACAGCATGAAGATGGGGGACAGAATTCCTGGGAGGACGGTCTTCAGGACGGTAGAGGACTCCGGTTGAGGGCAGTAAAGCAGATGATGGACACAAACTAGTCTGTGGCTTCTCATGACCCCTAGTAAACTGGGAACTGCAGTGACTCTGTCTGTGATGGTTAAATTATGTGTCCACGTGACTGGGCCATGAAGGGGCCAGATACGTGATTAAACATTATTCTGGGTGTGTCTGGGAGGATGTTTCTGAATGAGATGAACATTTGAATCAGTAGCCTGAGTAAAGCAAACTGCTTTCCGTAATGTGAGTGGTCCCCATCCCGTCAACTGAAGGCCTGAGTAGAAACTAAAGGCTGAGTAAGGGAGAGTTCACTCTCTCTGCCTGTCTTTGAGTTGGGACATCAGTCTTCGCCTGCATTTGGACTCAGATTTGTACTGGAACTAACCATCAGCTCCCCTGGGGCTCCAGACAGCAGATCTTGGACCTTCTCGGCCTCCTAATTGTGTGAGTCTTGCCTTAAAATTTTCTTTTTTCTTTTCTTTTCTTTTCCTTCCTTTTCCTTCCCTTCCCTACCCTTTCTTCCTTTTTCTTTCTTTCTTTCTTTCTTTCTCTTTCTTTCTTTCTTTCTTTCTTTCATTCTTTCTCTTTCTTTCCCTTTCTTTCTCTCTCTCTCTACCCCCCTCCCCCTCTCCCCCTCTCTACCCCCTCCCCCTCCCCCCTCTCTTATTATCTCTCTCTCTCTAGATAGGGCTCTATTGGAGACCAGTGTTTCCTGTTGGCTCTGTTCCTTTGGGTAACACTAACACAGAGTCTACAGAACACGATGACCATAACAGTCTAAGTACCATCATTAACTGAGTACTTACTATGCACTAAGCATCACGCTAAGAACCTGCATCCATTTTGCAGCAACTGAAGGAGGTAGATATCATGACCTGACTCCACAGATGAAGAAAGTCAGGCTCGGGGAGATAAGTGACATAAGACCTTCAGGCCAGGCTGTGACCCTTGATCTGATTATGACATGTCAGGGGCCTGTTGATGCCACAAGTACTAAGGAGACAGGGGAGGTCTCAAGGCCCCACAGGAATATTTTCAGGCAGTCGTTTATACCCGTGTGGGGTAGGCAGGCTTGGCTTCCATCTCCCACCCTCTCAGCCCCTGATTTTATTCTTTCAGTTAGAGAGGGGTTGGTTCCTGATATGAAGAGGAGTCTTTCTGCAGCTAGCTTTACCCTCCTCCTTGGCTTGCCACCCCCCTGCAGGGAGTCTAAGGGTTTGTAGGATGAGCGAAACTGGACCAACACACACACGTATGCGTGCGTGCACATACACACACAGAGAAAGAGAGACAGAGAAGAGTGCACTTGTGCGCCAGCTGCCTCTCTCCTTTTCCTCAGCCCTAGAGGGGAAAGAAAAAACCCAATTCATGCTGTATTTGTTCCTCATGATTCTACTACAAATAAACTGCTAGTCTATGCTAGGAGGCTCAGAAACCTCTCAGAAATGGAGTCTGGTTCCAGTGGGTGAGTTTGAATCTCTGGATTCCAGGGTTTTTAGAACTCTGCCCTTTCGGCCTGAGGTTCTGAAACTTGACTGCATCAGACTCACCTCAAGGAGCTTCTTAAAATTTGTACTGTGTCCAGCCTCCCTCTGTCGCTGCTCATTCAGAGAGTACAGGGGGAGGTCTAGAAATCTGTGTGTTTACCAAGTGGCTCAGTGATTCTCCTGAAGTCAGCTTGGCACTCACCCGCTGGCATGCCTGTGTCTTTTCCCCAGCACTTAAATAGTAGCTATTTGTCCTTCAGACAGAGAAAAGTGTGCAGACCGTGGGGGAAATTTGGTTTACAGTCTGGTTCACTTCATATAATAAAACATGAAGAATCCTGGATATGATAGAATGCGATGATCCAAATACTGGGTTTTAGAGTGAGGCAAGCAGGAGTGGCAAGACTCAAGCAAGCCATCCAACCCATTCGTAGCCCTGGGGAATCAGGTGGTCCCACTATTGTTCAGATTCTACAGGCTGATTCATGCATCAATCAACCAAGCCAGCAAACAACATTTATTCCATTGAGTATTTCCTAAGATGCCCCGCATTGCCCTGGGGGCCGCAGGGCCTGGAGAGCTTCGTACCTGTCTCGCCGTACTTATCATACTGTATGAGAATCACCTGATGATGCCTGTCTCGTGACTAATGCTCCTCCAACTTTACTGTGCCTGGAAATCCCCTGGAAAGGCTGGTAAAACCCAGATTTTGGGGCCCCAAATGGAAAGAATCTGAGGTCTGGAGTGGGTCAGTGACTCTGCATTTCTAACAAGCTTGCCGCTAGTCTGAGGACCACTCTAAGCACCACTGCTCCTAGCCACAAGCTTCTTCAGTCCACGAGTATGTCTTCTTCTTCTCTTTCTGCAGTTTGTGGTAGGAAACCTATATTAGCAAAGGGGCTCTCAAAATGTTTGTTTCATGGATGGATGGGTGAATGGATGGTGAAGTACATGTATGAGATTAGCAGTTTCTTAAAGTAAGATTAGAATTTCTTGGGGTTCATAGTATTTTTCTTGAATGAGAATGGATTCACGAATTTTCAGTGTATGCAAGCATCTGAGCTCTATACATTCTCTGTGAAAATTCAGGAGGCGTATCACCTTCAGTCTCTGGGCATGATTTCCCCAGGAAAATGGCAAAACCTCACCCAGCTTTAGGGCCATCTTGAACTAGAAGCCTGCTGACAACAGTGGTTACCATCTTGCACCACATGAATATGAGATGATGCATTTCTGGGAGGTAGTATCATCAGGCCAGATGCTCTCAGCAGGGATGGGTTCCTACCACCGATTAGTTAGAGGTAACCCCAGTGATTCCATTCTCTGCACTGGACAGAGGCAAGATTCTCAAGTCATTAAATTCCAATAGCCACTCTAAAAGCTTTTAGGACCTTCCAGCAGAAAACTCTGTCCACTGGCACAGACAACAATGAATCTCATGAGGGAACATGGAAACCCTGAAGTTTAATTCAAGTTGCCACTGAAAGTCCCCTCCACCTCCACACTGTCAGGCCGGCTGGCAGATTACATACTGAGGGATGCTGTCCTAATTTCTCTCATGGCTTCTGGACCCCACTTCATTCGGTCACAAAGCCTGGAGCCCTTCATGTTTGTCGACTGAATGAAAAAGTCAAGTCCTTTTTCCTTTTTATCCCCCCTTTAAGTTCATCTATACCCCTTTGTCTTTCTCTCTACTTAATCTTATTTTAATCTCAAGAGCCTCTCTGTTGACCAATCCAATAGCTTCTTCATTGGAAAAATGTTCTCTAAGATTCACCCCTTCAGAAAAAGTATGTTCTAAGAAAATTCTCCAGATCCTGCAGCTTTTCCAAGAGAAAAGCACACTTTTTAAGGAGTACACAGGGTTTACTCAGTGCTTCTCCTTTTGTGAGCCGAGTCTCAAGGGGCTACAGTGCCTCTTTTTGAAATAATGCTACAAAGCTACATAAGACAAGCAAACAACACTGCGAACCATGATAGATTTCACCAGCCAGAACCTTAGAGGATAAGGTATTTTAGAATAGGGCTTCCCAAATTTTAACGTGCCTATGAGCCACATACCGTAGGCACGTAGGCAAAGGTATCTTCTTAAAATGTGGGTTTTGAAGGTCTGACAAGCTCTCAGGCGCTACCAGTGCTGCTGGTGTGTGGACCACACTTTGAGAAGCAAGGCTGTAGATTTCCCAGAACAGCACTGCCCAATGGAGCCTTCCACAGGGATGGAAATGTTCTATATCTGCTGTCCAATATGGCAGCCGGGAGCCCCTGTGGTGGGGCACTTGACATGTGGCTAGTATCGTGAAGAAATCAGTGCTACATTTTATTCAGTTTTGAAGCATTTAAATTTAAATGGTCACATGTACCTAGTGGCTGCCATACTAGACAGCTGCTTTAGAGTGCTGCAGACGGAGCAAGGAGAAGCCACAAATCCTTTCAACCATATTGTCAATTTATTCTGATTCCCACCCTCCTCCTTTTCGTCTTTCTGCAGGGAGAGCTCAAGGCTTCCCCTCTGGTTTCCATCATGTTCCCAGAATTACTCTCTAAACAAAACAGTAATTAGGAAAGACTTTATAAACGTTCTAAAGTGCAGAAGATTATCTCGTTTACAGAAACCCTTTTAAGCTGGGAAAACCAAGCAAGAAGCCTTATGAGAAACAGTTCTTTTGTTACGGGCCCCTTCACCCTGGGGTATGTCTAGCAGGATTTTGAAGACAGGCTCCAAGGTTATTTCTTTGCTGCAGGTTTTGGCCCTTTGGCCTGGAACACGGGAGTGAATGCAGACAGTCCAGGCATCCTAGAATACGTAAGTTCAGAAAAGAAACAGAGCTCAGTTCAAGCTGAGTTCTCCCAAATGAGAAAATGCTGAAGGTGGGGAAAGGGGAGGGTTTAGTTTCATCTAAACGGGACTCAGCTCTCAGCATGTTTCAGTCTACATCACAGTTAATGAGGTTTGGGGGTCTTCCCTGGGCTGGTGAGTATTAATTTCCATTGAGAAAAAAGTTATGAGGCTTGGATGTCTTAACGATAACAGATAATTTCTCAGTGTTGGCGGAGCTACAAAGCATGTTGCTATGAAACTGTGTGGATTGGGCTATTTCTTTTGTGTACAGCGTTCCCCCTTAAAGAATCCACTTGGCCTGAGTTGCAAACCTGCTTCGGGACCCTTGTGATTAATTGCTTGAACTGGCTGGTGGCCATCAGCAGGGTCCTGCAGTTCACCAAGTGCTACACAGAATTATGAAGCTGAAGATTTAATGGGATTTCAGGTAATAGAGCCCAGATGTCCAAGACTATGATGTTTGAAATTGCACTGCTCACAAGGCTGCAGAGCTTAAACCTTATTTATTTCTTGCTTAGTAAATTTCCCTGTTTCCATCTTGATGTCATCTTGGACCAGTCAAATGCTCAGGCCCTCACCTTGACATACGGCATCGAGAGGAGACATTCACGTACATGCACCTGTAGCCAATAGCCTGGAGATACGTGGGCGCCCTGCCTTCCTGCCCAGGCTCTTGGGATTACCTTTCAGCCAAGGACAGGGTAATTAACAGCCCTACCTCCACCTTGCCGCTATGCAGTGCTTAAATTCCAAATTGCTTTCACGCGTTTAATTGCATTTTATTCCATCAGGGTCCAGGAGAAGTGGGCTGGCACAGGTATTATCATTTTCATTTGGATGAAGAAACCAAGGTACAAGGGATAATAATGGTTAACATTTGTGGAACCCTTACGTGCCAAGAAGCACTGTTCCTGTGGGGTTTCTGTTCATCGTTTCCTTTAAGCCGCATAACAGCTTTGAGGTTGATATGATTATTGGCTCCACTTTGAAACCCAGAAAACTAAGGCACAGAGAGGCTGGGTCACACTGCTCATAACCGATGGAGCTGGGATGGAAGCTGGTACTCTGGCTCTTAGTTGCGATGCACTGCCACCTCCCTAAGGAGGTACCATCAGCATCCCAGACAAGATCTGGTGTCTGTTGGTGCTAACATAGCATTCATTTCACATCCTTTGCAAGATGGAAGACAGTTCCCAGGCACGCTTTTCTAACAAGAAGCCCCCTAGACCCCTATCCCCTATTGTCAGAGCAATGCCACCCCTTGAATGCCCTAAGGAGAGGAGAGGGATTCTGTTTAATGGTACCCTGTTTGAGAAGAGCACTTGGCCGAATATTCCAGGCCTTTTTATGATCACATTTCAGCCTCTCCTTCCAGACTTATCCACCCTGTGTTCCAGTCACAGTAACTGATGGAATTTGTCTCCTCCTGCCCTTCCTTGGTTTACACGGTCCCTGCTTCCGGCCTCATCCTCCTGCCCCAGCTCTCCCCTTCCTGCCTGGCCAGCTCCCCCACCCACCTCAAGGAGGCTTCACATGGTCCCTTTAAGCGTCCCTCTCCCTGTTCAGCACTTCCGCATGGCGTAGTTGAATGAATGACCCAGTGGAATAAACATCACTTTCTGATTGCTCTACCAGGCACTATGCGAGTCCACGGGGACACAAAGATGAACGACAAACAGCCCTTGTCACTGCCCTCAGGAATCTTCCGGTCTACTGAGAGATCCACCCATGAGGAAACCACCATCACATAGCGTCCCGCACGTCTCTGCAGAAGGAAGGCTGCTCGCCACTGTTTACAGATACGGCTGGGAATTGTGCCTAAGTCCCAGGCCTCCCCCTGGTGAGGGAGACTTCATGGGCGGAGGGCTTGTATTTTATGTGTCTTTGTTCGGCAGTCTCTAAGCCACGCAACTATATGCTAACTAACGAAGGACTGTCTTCCACGTGATGGGGTCTCTCACTCCGGTAGGAGCAGTCTAGAACCTCCCCTTCCTCTCCTGTCTTTTCCTTGGAAATGGTGCGGCCCAGCCAGGGATGGGGGAGAGGAAGCTCTGGGGGTTTCCTTGGGGTCAGCGAGCAGCAATGGCCCAAACCATAGCTCTCTCTTCTTTAAGGGGCCAGAGAATGTCTTAAAATTAAGAGTTTGGGTGAATCTTCCTAAAACTTACATCTATCTTCAAGGGTTGGGAAATCGTTTTTTAAAATCACTCTGATTTGAGAGCAGTTACTCTGATTACTTGGGATTAGGTGACACCTTATAAACCTCTCTGCACAAATACACTTTTTCATTAGTTACTCTTCTCAACAGGATTGGGGAGGAATCCTGGGCAGTGGCCCAGCCCCATGAAAAGCTCTCTCTCTGGAGAGTCTGGGTTTGGTTCGGGGAGCCCGCGCCGCAGCACTCCATTCATATTTGGGGAAGTTTGCTGGAGATGGGAGGTGGAACGGCTGTCACTGATCTTCCCAGAGCCACCAACCTGTGTTGCCCAGCAAGTTTAAGGCATCAGCGTGGGACAAGGAAAACGCGATTCTTCCACTTGCTAGTTCTCAGACTGGTCAAGTTATTTAACCTCTCTGAGCCACAGCCTCCTCATCTGTGAGAGGATCCACCTGTGGCTTGCAGATGTTTTTGTGAGAACTACTACCTTTCATTGAACCCAAGATGCAATTTTTAAAATGTACTACTGAGAAAGGAGAAAAAAAAAAAAACCACTGCTAATGAAACTATGACGCAATGCTTTTTTGGACCATTCTGCACCAGGCATGATGTTAACCTTTTGTTTCTTTGAGATTTCTTTCATTTGCTCTGAAGAATCTGGCGATTTCTATGCCTTCAGGTACAAGCTTCACATACAATTTAGGCAACCTATTTGCACGCATCCTGGTAATAAAAACAACATATCTTCATCTCCTTGTGATATCTTCCTATAGGTAATATAAACATCATGACTGCTGCTTGGCAAAAATATATGAAATTGAGGTCAATCCTCCAATGCCAAACATTTGCCTCGCTAAAGGCACTCTTTCTGTGACTTTTAGCATTCAGAATAAATTTTTGCTTCAATGCCAAATTATAGTGTAATATTTCTGAAGATATTTTGAAATAGCAATTAAACTCAACAGGTGAAGTCCTAATAGTATACATAGCTTGAGTGAAGTGATGAAAATATGAACAGTCACAGCCAAAGTCATGCACCCAAGACTGCCACATGACCTACGGTGGGTATAAGACTGCCTCAGTTATAAAATGTATAATTCAGAAATGTTAAAATATGAAAAAAGTACATCTCAGAAGCAATGACATACAGTAAACAACAGAGCAGATATTATGGGTCTTATCCCTAATAGATGCTCAACAAACCTCAAATCCTTCTCCATTTAATAAAGGAGAATGGTGAAACTCAAAAGAGTGCAGGGAGGCTGGATATCATACTGTTGCAAAGAGATAAAATACTGGATTTAAATCTGACTCTTTTTGTATAAAACTTACATTTCAGAAACTACAAAACCATGAATGATCTCCATAGAAATCGGAGTATTTTCCACGCAGTATTTGAAAGATGGCTGCAAATTTTTGTCACAGCCCCTCTTCCTACCTCCTATAGGGGCCTTTTTTCCTTCCCTCTTGAATCTAGGCCAAGCATATGACTGCTTTGTCTAATAGAATATGGCAGAAATGGCACTGGACCAGTTCTGGTCTTAATCTTGAGGAGGACTGGGAACTTCTGCTTCCTTCTCCTTAGAACCCAGTCACCATGCTATGAGTAAGCCCAGCAACTACATGGAGAGACCCACATAGTGGAGAATTGAGGCTCCCAGCTGACTCCCCAGCTGAGGAACCAGCCAGCCGCCTCAACTAACTTGCTAGCCATTTGAGTGCGCCATCTTGGATGTGGATCTCCGAGCCTCAGCTGACAACACGTGGGGGAGAAAAGAAGAGGTCCTTGCTGAGCCTTGCCCAAATTGCAAAATTATAGTCAAATATTAACTAGTGTTTTTTGATTCTCTAAAATATGGGGCAGTTTTTTATGCAGCAATAGATAATCGAAACTCAGTATCTTGTTAATTTTCACAGATGCTCTGAGCAACATCTATTCAAGAACCTTGAAGAAGCAGGACCTGGAAGATCTTCTGACTCCAGGACTGAGGCCCTTGCACAATTATTCCACACACTGGAGTTACTGGGGCTAAGCAGGGCTCGCAGGGCTCCTACTGTCTTACTCCTTAGTTCTCACCTGACTCTATGATGAGAGGGGTTCAGGGCTTAAAATTCACTTCAATGTCTTTATTCTTGAAATCTGAAGATCATAAATAAAATTGTTAAGAAAGTCCTTTCTCCACCTCTCAAGGAGTGTTTCTTGCATCACTGGAAATCTTTAAGAGTTGAGTTCCAGGGGGTTCAGGAAAGAAATAGAGAAGAATTAAAAAACACTCGAGAGGGGGAAAGTTTCAGCATCTCTCTCACACACACAATCTTAAACCTTACTTGGAATTTGAGAGTGGAGTTCATGAATTAGATGTAAATGTGTCTGTGATACTCCCAAGCTTTTTTAGGTATCTGGGGGTGGCCTCAAGGAATAATATCCTACTGGAAACAAGCAGGAGTCGCTGGGGACCCATTTATCTTGCTCATGGATTATTCAGAATGGAATCCCAAGAAGATTACTTTGTTGACAGACTGAAACACGCATGGAGTGGAGCCAGTCACATCCTTGTGACAGAAAGGCTCCACATAGAGACAGAAGCCTGGATGACCACAATGTCACTTTAGACAGCAACCAAGTAAATTTCACATGGTTGCTCACTTTCCATGCCAGGATGTCAAAATCTTTTGTTTCAACATCTAGCAGCCTGTACGCTGTGGCGGCAGTTTCCGTAACATGTTAGAACTGACGGTAGGCGTGTGTGCCCTTGGTGGAGACATTCACATCTCAAGAGGCAACACAGTCAAGCATGTCACCTTGCAGTGCAATGTGCAGCTAAAGAGGCTTAAGGAGGCAGCTCTTCTTTGTCTCAGGGAAATGCCAAATATCACTGAAGCAGGAAGCCTTTTAATAGCTGTCTATGCAGGATGCTGTCTGTCATGGGTATGGATGTTAGAAACTTGGTATTTATTTTGGAAACCAAGAAGGGGAGGTAAAATAAACTTAGCATTTAATTCAATACAAATAGCTGGTGTTTATCTTTGCTTTAAAGCTATAGTGCTCATGAAATTGTAACGCTTTCCCGTGACTTGCTAGCTGATGACAAAGCCACCATTTCTTAATGAAATCAGTTGTGTGGGAGACAGTGCCTTACAGCATATGGACAGAATAAATCAGAGAGGAGGCGACAGTGCAAGAGGTAAGAGGTGGAGGCGGAGGTTGGGTAGGACCAGGACTCAGATGAGAGCTCAAACAAGAGGTCAGACTGTTACTGCAGTCGTTAGATGTAAGGAGAATTTATTTGAAGCACTACAAAAAATCTGAGTAAGAATATCCAGCTGGTGAAATATAACTTCTCTACAAGTGCAAAATCTGTTTCTGCTATTTTTTTTATATAAACCAAGTTATAGTCAAATTCCTCTATTTCAAAAGTTAGACTCTGGCAATTTCAATAATCTAGAACAGGTGTTGGAAAACTGTAGCACCTCTAAGTCCAGTCCAGCCCACCACCTGTTTTTACAAATCAAGTTTCATTGGAACACAGCCACACCCCTTCATTTATGTATTGTCCATAGCTGCTTTCAGATTACAATGGAAGAGCTGACTTGTTGCTACAGGGATCATGTAACTCACAAAGCCTAAAATATTTATGATGGTTCTTCACACACACAAGTCTGCTGACTCCTGACGTAGAATACCAAACTATTTGTGTTAGTGAAAAGGCTTTATGAAGCCTATACATTGCAAGGAAAATAGCTGTTACCAAGTGCTCTCTGCTCCGTGGATGTACATGAAGCATCCTTTCATCCTCACTCAGAACAAGTTCCATGAAGTGAGATAGCAGGATAGAAGGCAACAAGGACCCTCAGAAGGTACCATTTAGCAATAGTTGGCAGGGGATTGAGGAAACAGAAAAAGTACTGAATCGCAGCAGCCTGGGGCCATTTAGCATCGGGCATATGTACAGTAGTGTAATAAACTTACGTGCAAAACGAGACGTTAAAAAAAACTATAAAGTGCTTCAAAGAGTAAGTTTCAATGATCCCCCAGACTTTTAAGTACTGGAGCTTATTCTGAACGTTTCTTGATAAATAAAACATCAGCCATGCATGAAGGTGGTGCGAGACTTCAGGAAAGCAGTGATATGATTTTACGTGCATAACGTGTAGTATAGGTTAATATTCCTTCACTGTACACACCTCCTACACTAGTTTCTCCTTTCCAGTCCCTGATCTCAGCGTTCATCTCTTAGGTCCTTGCAATAGTTTTATTCTTCTGCTCTACCCTATTCCACATGCTCTTATCACATGAGATCCCTCCCACCCTGCAAAATTCCCTGTCTTGTTCATCAGCACACACCGAATGAGTATCCACTTTAGGAGAGGCATTGTGCGAGGTTCTGAAGGAGACTCAGAGCCGAGTAGGGAAGTTTTTACCCACGAAGTGCTTAAAATATTAGGGAGGAAAGACAATACACTTACACAGTTGACCCTTGAACAACATGGGTTTGAACTTCATGCATCCACTTATATGTGGCTTTTTTCCAATCAGTGACATAGTTGGCCCTTCGTATCCATGGGTTCTGCATCTGAGAATATGCAGGATCAACTATGGAACTTGAGCATCTGAGGATTTTGGTACCCATGGCCGGTCCTGGAACCAATCCTCTACAGATACCGAGGAATGGCTATGGAAAAATAATTAACAGTAGTATAAGGTATTAGTTGATGCAAAAAAAAAAGTAATCACTGTTGCATAGATTGGTCCTGAGAAAGTAGAATCTGAACCAGGCCTTGAAAGAAAAGAGAGAAGAGTTTTGGAAAAGGGCATTCTAGAAAGTGATGGCCAACTGCATTCAAAGGCACCCTAGGGCTCCAAATTCCCCACAAGAAAAATTCCAGGGTACGAGGCTGTATCCAGGGCTTTCTAGAATCACTACATCCTGTCTGTACCTTTTACAACATTTCTCATAAATGCACTCTCCTCTGATTGCTCTCAGTGTTCTCCTGGCTCTGATTTTCGGGCACGCTATTCCTAACGCCTACAGAAGCTTTCTTTCCGCTCATGCTTATGCCAACTCTATTTATAATTTGAGGTCCAGATTCTCCATGGGGCCTCACCATGGGGCTCTATTCCCGGGGACCTGGTTACATGTGGTCCTACTGTGCAAGACTAGCACGCAGCTCAGACCGAAGACAGCTCACAGCCCAAGTTCGGCAACATCAAAGTTGGTCTGTAGTCAACAGGACAAGTGCACCAACTACCGGCTTGGAGGTTAAATTGCTATGAGAGCCTCAATGCTTATTCTCAAGTTATTTACTGATTCCATCCTGGATCAGTAATAAACAGCTCACAGGCTGGCACTGGTCTGCCGTCCACACTTTAAATAGCACTGCTCTGGTCTAACTTCATCTCTTCTCATGAATCTTTAAAAGCACTTATTGTCCATTTCAGGGGCTGAAAACTGGTGGCGTGTAGGCCAAATTTTAATTAATTGCCAACATGTAAAAAAATGGGGAGATTTATATTTCTCTGAAAAATTGGTAGTCGTGGCATCACTGTCCCATAGTCTCAAATGACAATAAGTGGCTGGAGCTGAGCCGAGCTGCCTCTTTAGATTCGGCAGGAACTCCCCAGTTCTCCGCAGTCCCCACCATGCTTCCTGCCATCCTCAGGACAGCACAGCTCTCTCTTCTTTGTGCTTGCCTGAGCTCCTTGGGCATCTGTGTTGGCCACGCTGGTCCATGATGTGCATTTTGCCACTTGAATTACAGTATTTCATGCTCTAACCACTTGCTGCGTGTTTGTCTTGTGTTCATATCTAGATGCAAAATCCTGGAAGGAAGAGACTGTGCCCTGTATTTCTTCTCAGTCCCTCTCTGTAGACAGTGCAGTGCCATGGACACAACAAGCATGAGTTTAATAGTTTTAAAATAATGGAATGAACACACCATCTATTCTGTCTGGGTTATAAATCTAAAGTACAAATCTTCAGTCAAACACACAAGGTTGTTTTGTTAACACTCTCTGATGGACGAAAGGCAGCTACATATTCTTTGACACCTCCTTCCAGTAAGAGATGGGCACCTATTTCTCCTTCCCCTGAATCCAGCTTGGCCTCTGACTGCTTTGACCAGTGGAGAATTGGGCAATGATGCTATGCTAGTTCTAGGACTGGCCCATACGAGACAGGCAGCTTCCACTTGGTCTGTTGAGATGTCTGACTACCACGCAGAAGAGACCAGGTGGAAAAGCCTTGAGAGCAGAGGGCTCAGCGGAACCAAGTTTTCCAGCTCTGCCTGCCAAAGTGCCAGGAATGCAAGTAAAGCTGTCCTGGACCAGCCCTGCCACCAGCTGAGCATCCTGTATGAACCACATTGAATGCCACGCGAGGCTGAAGGGTTGCCTGAGCCCTGTCCCAATTCCCAACCCTCAAAATTGTGAGATATAATGAAGTGGTTGTTTAAGCCACTAAGTTTTGTGTGTAGCTGGTTACACAGCAGTAGAGAAGTACAACAGAATTATCCGTGTTTCTATGGTTTACCCAAATGGCATCCTTATAATCAGAATTCAAGTCCTTATATTTTTATAGTTACGGCATACATGAAAAGTGCTAATGCTGCCTAGCATTCTGGGTAAATGGTTGAGGCTACTCAGGGCTGGAGGGGCGGATATGGGAGTCCTGCCTCTGAATCAGTGTCTCTTGGCGCACACACTCCTTTGAGTGAGCACTTGGTTATGCATAATTCCGCTGCCACACCCTTCAATAATGGACATGGTGAATAATATTTTCTCTACAGCAATTCTGCTGGCCTTTTAATTTTTTATTTGATATTTTAGAAACATATCTATCTATTATTTTGATTTATATAAATAATCTGGCTATGATTCTCTATTTTATGACTTTGTCTAATAGTCTAAACAGCCTGTGACTCTCTGGTTGTGAAATATGAAATTTGATAGTCCCTAAGAAATGTCTCCTTTCAGTTGCCAAATCCTAGAAATCTTTTAAGTCCTTAAGAAGTGTACATTTTAAATAAAATCTTACCTTCTTCTCAAGAGTCAGTCTTTAGTTAATCACTACATTTTTCTTCTACTATTCTTATTATGTTGTAAAATCAGTTTCTCAAAGAACTGTTCTCAATATTCTCATGTGTTTCTCAATTTCCTGTTGCAAACCCTGGGAACCAATTGGCAATCATGATTCAAGCACAGAGAGAGACAAGATCTAGGCTTGGCCGAGGTTGGAAAGGTAATAGAAACAGAATTGACAGTTACTTCATCCGTTCCTGGTAACTTACCCCATTAAACAAACAGATAAACAGATCAAAGCCTTCCCAAAGAACACCTTTACCCTGTTTTGCTATGGTCACTTTGTCATCATTTAACCAGCGATTATGCAAATATGCAAAACCTGTTCTTGTACCGGAGGTTTAAAAAGCAGGAGGGGAGGGGACATACTGCGCACAAGAGATGGCAGGCGGTAGAATATGATGATACGAAGATCTTTAGAATTATTTGCACACAATTTCTTTCAAGAAAAAAACCCCAAACCAAGAGGGAAAACCTCCTGAGGTTAAATTAAGAGGTGCTCATGAGAAATTAGAGACTCATGGGGAAAAGAAAGAAATGAACAAAATATTTTTGTCTCCCTTACAATGTGTTTATGGTCTGGCTTATGCAATAACAGAAACATACATTCAAACTTATATTAACTAAAACAATCTCTGCCTGCAAGTGGTTCACAGTCTAATGGGGAGGGAAGTAGAAAGAGAAAGCAACGAACTATATTCCAGTGAGAGAAGTGCCACACGAGTGGCAAGGAAAACAGGTTAGAAAACATACAGGCTAATGAATTACAGCCAGGGAGAGAAAGGGGCATTTAGGCTGAGTCTGAAGGGTGAGGAGGACATCTCCTTATATAGCTGGAGGAATAGCACTGCTGGAGTTTTGCTCAAGCCAAGACACGGAAGAATGAAGGAACAGAGTTGTTTCTAGAATGGCAAGATGTGAAAGGGTATCAGATGTGGCTTAGTCACAGGATGAGTTAATTGAGTGAGGGGTGGGGTGAAGTGAGGTTGCAGTGACTTGCAGCCTAATCTAATGTTTGGAGCCGGATCATGTAGAGACATGCGTACCAGGCTAAGGGGTTTGGATTTTATCATATAGGCAATGTGTAGTTAGGAACTTTTCTAAAGCAGAGGGTGTGCCATGATCATATTTATGGCTTAGAGATAGCACCTTGTACCGGCACTGCCTGTAGGGTGATCCCGTTTTTGCCTTTGTAGCAATTGTCATAGGCGCCCTTTTACATTTGTTGGAGTGATTATTTGGTTCCTACTAATTAGAGAACAAGAGCGCCATGCAAACAAGGTCCATGTTGGCTTTTGCTCAGAACAGTCTCCCAAGCACCAAGCATAGCTCCTGGCACACAGCAGAGGTTCAATGGTGATTCGCTGAATGAATCCAACTCCTGACTGTTAGTGCAGGCCCAGCAAGAGATGCTGAAGGCCTGAATCAGGGCAGTGCCGGTGACAACAGGGAAGAGAGAAGAGCTCTGATAGACATTCAAAAAATGAAAGTCCCGCGTTAACTCTAAGAAATTGGGCAGGAGAAAAGAGGTGAGATTCCAAAGTATCTAGGATGGGTGACTGAGGTAGAGCAGTTGCTCAGGTTTCTAACTGATCAAGTGGAGGTGATGAGAATCTCTGCCATAACTAACTCAGGGTGATCTTAAAATCATCTAAGATTTAAAAATATATGAGAAAGTGAATTTTTAAAAATATACTTGTAGAGTATAGAGAGCTTTATGAGAACTCATAATTATTATCATCATCTCCCCAAAAGACTATAGTTCTCCCCTTAACAGAACCTGGTACTAGTCAATCCAACGTTATAGCTATACTGTCCTCGGGCCACGTGACTTGTTAAAACTACAGGTAATCCCCTTTTCCTGCCAACCTCGTGAATCGGTGTGCCAGCAGAGCAGTCCAGGCCCATTGTCAGAAGTGGAGAAGTACCCCTCCCTATGTCTTCCACTGACAGTGACATATTCCACTTGAAACAGAATGAAGAATGTTACTGTGAAGACTAGGAGGTGTGCTCTGTTGCTGGCGATGAGAAAACAGCTCATGCTCAGATAAATGGATTCTTCTGACAGGCTCCAGAGTCCTTCCTCTTTTTCAGAAACGCAAACACACATCTCTTATTTTAACACACTCTTACTTCTAAAGTTGCCATCATCGAGAACCTCACCCCTGCATATCAGATCCATGGATTCAATGCCTGATTCAGGCAGGGGTGACCCCTCCCATGCTACTTCCTGGGGCTATTGGATTTCCCCTAGAAGACAAACACCTGCTGAGTATCTGAGAGCTGAAAACATTTCAGCATCCTGACTTTACGTCACCTAAGGTTCTGTAAAGACCTGGTGGAGAGGAACAGAAAAGGGTCTTCAGTTCAGATGATTCCTAAAACCAGACACTCTTGCAAGCCTGCCCTGGCATGGAGGCAGATTTGTTGGCAACCGTCTTCTATCAGAGACTGGCTTCTGTCCCCAAAATGAACATTAAGCGTGCATACCTCGCGGGATGGAAAAGTTGAGTTTCTGAGAACAATCAATAGGGTTATATCTTTGGCCTGTCTCAAGTTCTTTGATGTGATATAAAAACAATAATGTGCCTGGGAATGAACTCATAAACAGTTCCTCATTTTATAGCATAATAAAAGTACGGTAAGATTGAGTTAGGATTTAGGCAAAGAATTGGGCTGGCAGTCAGGACATCTGGCTTTTCTTGCCCACTTGCTCACTGTGTCATCTTTAGTAAATCACAGGTGGCTCCTGACCTCAGTTTCTCCACCAGTGAAGTCTGACCAGCGTTGGCATGGCACGGTAGGTAAACAGGTAGCAATAACAATTGCAGTATATAGTGAAAGATGACTGCGCGCTAGGCTCTCTTCTTGACCTTGGGCTACATCAATGAGCAGAACAGAAAAGAAAAAAAGAATTTTTGCATTCATGGAACTCATACTGTCATGAGGTAGAAGAAATAAACAATACACAAAATAGGGAAATTATTTTGTACGTCAGAAATTGAAAGGTGCTACATTAAATGGAAAACACAGAGCAGTTAAGGTGGATTTGGAGCAAGAGAATGGGTGGGAGCAGGTACAAGCTCTGGGGAGGTCTGGATTCCAGCTTTGGCTAATGATTCTTCACATTCATAACATGTAAATAACGATGTACTCAGGTCACAGGTTGCTGTGATGACTCAATGAAGCAAGGGAAGAAAAAGCACTTAGCGTCCAAATGTTACTATGACTGTCCTCATTTTCTAATCTCAAATGCTTTAACTCCAGAATCATGATTCTCAGGTCACAAGCGCTGTAGAGACAGGGGGCCATATTTTAAACTCACAAAGAAACCAAGGCTATGGTTTAGTCCAGGTGGTTTGCTTCAAGACACGGCCAATTA
Source organism: Vicugna pacos (assembly GCF_048564905.1). Taxonomy (NCBI): domain Eukaryota; kingdom Metazoa; phylum Chordata; class Mammalia; order Artiodactyla; family Camelidae; genus Vicugna; species Vicugna pacos. Next base: position 22,966,033 of record NC_133011.1, read on the forward strand.
CGGAAATAAAAGCGACGCTTGCTAAAACCGGAGTGTCTCTTAAGATTCACACAGGACAGACATCTGCAGGCTACACTTTCAGTTCCAGCGTAAAAACAGAACAAACCAAAAAGAAAAAAAAAATAAAAAGGATTTATCAATTTTAAAACAAAGCTTTTATATTTTATAACAGGCCTAACGAGCCTCCAGAGGCTGGCTCTTCTGAGAATGACACATCTGAACAATAATCAGAAAAGGTAAAATTGCCTCCTCTGGGTACTGACGTTAACAGATTTGACTTTTCCTTTGTCGTGCCAGGAACAGAGCACTTCTGGCAGAGGTGTGAATTGCAGTGCATCACTTGCAGAACTGCTGACCTCTGTGGGAAATGTTTAAATCCTTTGATGTTACTTATTGTTGAGCAAACAGTATCGCTGGCACTAAAAACATTTTGGGTTTATACCTGTTTCCATCAATCTTTATTCAATGGCATTATCATCGCTCGCCTATTACAGGTATTTCTCAGCAGAGGTTTCCTGAAAGGGCAGAGGACTGGAGGGAGTCTACATTGAAATGACCAAAAGATTTTGTTGCTTCTCCCCTGCCCTTTGCTTATAGAGGTCATAAAATCACTCATGGGAGATGACTTTTTTTATTAGAAAACAGTAAAAGTAGCTCTTCCTGGTCTTCCCTCTGGATTAGGTAAATGCCACACATCTTGAGGCTGGTTACCAAAAAAACCCAGGCCATATTCATTCATTCATTCATTCATTCATTCATTCATCATATGTTGAGTGTTTGTATGTTCCAGGTGCTGTGTGGGTGGGCACAGACATAAAACCTAAGAGCTCACGAATGCAGGGAGAGTCTTCTGCCTCTAAATGTGATGCTGGGTTGTCCAGAACCTAAAAGAAGTTCACTCCATTAACTTGGCAGAGAACTTGGCCTAGCTTCCCAAATGCTGCTGGGAAAGCTGTGCGGCCAGGACTTTCAAAGGCCACCAGCTCCCAGAGAGGATCAGGGAGCAGTCTGGGGGGGAGTGGGCTGGGTGCCACGCTGGGCGCAGCAGGATCATTAAGTTCACTGACTGCTCGCAGGGGAACAGGCTTAATGGGCCAGAATCTTCCTGGAGCTCAACTAAGTCCCCCAAAGAGCATGTTAATTGGTTTAGGCAAGTTTATTTCAACTCAGCAAAACTTTCTGAAGGGACTCCAGAGAAGCAAGTTGGGCCCATCTGTGCAAGAATGAGGACTAAATGTTCTCCATCTTCAAGGAGCTTACAGTCCAAGTCATACGAGCCAAGTGCCAAGTTTGGAGCGGGGCCAGTCAGAGCTTGACCTCTAGCTCACTGAAACATCGAAGCAGCTCTGTGAGAATGGACGATGAGACTGAGGGTCAGAGAAAGGACGTACCTTGGCTAAGGAGGTAGCAAATTATAGCCTGTTTAGTCTCCAGATCACCTCTTCAGGCTCTCTCAGAACTGGGTCTCCAGATACAGGCTTGACTCAGCCTAATTTCTGGCTCACAGGATTCATGCGTATGTAGTAAGAAGACAGAAGAGTTCATGTATAACGAATGCTTACTTTGTGCCCAGCACTGTCCAAAGTGCTGTGTGTACCAAGTATTTTGTATTTATTATTTCATTTAATCCTCACAAACCGTCTGTATAGGAGGCACCATTATCATCCTCATTTAGCACATGAGGGAACTGAGGAATAAGGAGATTAAGTTTCTAGCCAGATTTCATACACTCAACAACTCGATGAACCAGGATTCAAATCCTGGCAATCTGAAGACTGCTATTCTTAACTACACAGCTGCCTGGGAAGAGTTCTTCCAATTTTGGGAATATTGACGATTGATACCAAATAAATATTTCAGCAATGGAAATCCTAGCAGAATATGGGTAAGTCATTATGGTAGAAGATCTAAACCCAAAGCATCAGACAGTCTATCCTTATCAGAAACTCAGGAAAGCCTTCTGTTGTCTGCAAGCCGGCTTCTTGCATGTTTCTTTAAATCTCAGACTTGAAAGGCCTTCTATCCACCCATCTGTCCATCCATTCAACCGTTCAACAAATATTTATGGAGGGTCCGTTATATGCTTTGCACTGTAAAAGTTGCTGGGAATATAAAGCTAAGTATGTACATAGTCCTTGCCCTCAAGAAAGTCATCATGGGGTTGTGGTGGGGAAGAAGTCTGGTAAAAAAGTAATTTCAATCCAGTAGTTTCCATGTTGTAAATGACAGAGAAGCAACATTCTAGGGGCACAGAGAGGATGAAGATAGGAGGGCCAGCTTGGGGAAGTCAAGACCATTTAGAGGGGGTGATGTGTAAGCTGTGGATGAGAGCTGCTTAAAGGAACATGGCAGCTTTGGGGCTGTGTGTGTGTGTGTGTGTGTAAAAACTGAGGAATAGTGAGAGGGTGAATGAGTGGAACATTCCAGAAACCCCTGGCAGCATTAGGAGTGGAGGACACTGGACTAGAAATGAGAAGAACTTGGGTTTTCCTCCTGGGCCTGGCATACATGGAAGTATGACACTGGGTGAGTCACTCTGCCTTTCCAAGACTTACTTTCCTCTTCTATTAGCCAAGAATATTGATAGAAGGTTTACCTCTCACTCACAGGGATGTGACTGAACGTTTACGAAGCTTTAAGAACATCTTATTAATACAAATTATTATGATTATAAACAAATTTATCCTCTCCATTCCCCAACTGTCCCTCAGCATATAAGGTCAGGTCTCAACCTTAAGGGAAAGAAAGGTGACCCATGACTAAGAAGTAAGACTTAAGAACAATGTGTCTCCTGCACTAGGAGATACCCAGATTGTTTTCCCCCCGGCTTCTTTATGTCTTCCCAAAGTCCATTCCACACTTTATCATTAACTAGTGCTCCTTTTGCCTTTTACCTTTGGCCTTTTCTCCCCATCCTAACTTCACAGTGGACTTTTAGATCTGCCCTTCCCACTTCCCCAGGCACCATTTTCATTCTTTTTGCTCCTGAGGCATTGACTATAACGACTAAAGGTTGAAAATCTACAGCAAGCTCTGGGAACTTCACGAGTTAACTTGGGGTAGGCTCTGACTCTCCACTAAGCATTTTAGGATGAAAGCATTCAGAAAACAAACTCCCATATCCTCTCTCTGGTTTCCCCCTTCATTACAGACACTAGTACATCCAGGGTTCCCCTACGGGGAGACATCTATGGGATAAGACACTATGCACAGCTGCCCGACTACGACCAGTAACGACTGCCATCTGAGGTTCAGAGACGAAGCCCAATTATCTACATTTATGGCATCAGATGCTTCGCTCCCTTCTAGTTATGGGTACAGAAACACTACACCTCCTCCTGGGACGAAATCTGTCTGTGAGAGGAGAAATAGAAATCTGCCACATAGGAAAGGGATTTAAAAAAGAAAAAGAAAACAGAGAGTAACTGGCCTGGAAAAGAAGTGTTTTATAATGGCTGCCTCAGCATAGCTGAAAAGCCGCTAAGGAGGTAGAGGAAGACAAGAGGAGTAGGGGGTAACAGTGATAATGACAGCCCACGTTTACTGAGTGCCCACGTGGGCCAGGCGCTACGCTGAGCCCTTTACTTGAAATGATCATGCAGTCCTCACAACAGCCCTATGACACAGACACTATTCTTGTCCCAGCTTTAGAGATAAGGAATAAAGAGGCTAAATGACTTACGCAAGGGACTGCAGCTAGTCAGCGATGGAAGCAGGATTCTGGCCCAGACAGAAATATCAGACACACGGCTGCCTAGACCAGCTACCCATCAGGATCATTTTGGGGAGCTATTCAAACTCCTGATTCCTGACCAATCCAGAGAATATGTGGGATCAGAATTTCTGGGCATGCCGTTTGGGACAATGTAGTTTCCTAAAAGCTTCTCCTGTACTTCTGATGTCCAGCCAGGTTTGAGCACCTCAGGAAGACACACGCTCTGTATGACCTGAAGGGACAGATCCAGTAGCAATAGAGGGATAGTGCAAGGGGCCAGGCTTCAGCTCAGGGGAAGGCAGGGGCTTCTAACAGTCAGGGATGCCCTGAGATGGCAGGTGCTGCTGTGGGAGTGCGGGTGCTTTCTCAGCAGTGGGGCTGGAAGATCACTTAGTCAGCACAATAAGAACATGGTGCTGTTTAAGTCATTTCCAATCTCAATAGTCTATGATTTCCAATCATTCATTCATTCAACTGATATTCACTGAACATAGACTACAATCCTCCCTTGGTATATCCATGGGGAATTGGTTCTAGGACCCCTGCAGATACCAAAGTCCATGGATTCTCAAGTCCCTTATAGAAAATGGTACAGTATCACTGGCCCTCCACATCCACAGTTGGTAGAATTCGCAGGTGTGGAACCTGTGGCTATGGCGGGCCTACTGCGCATGGCGGGTCCTGTACCAGGCATTGCCATTCTACTAGCGAATATAGAAGATGAGCTCAGTTTTCATCTGCCTCTCTGAATCCTGCTACTTTGTAGTTTTTTTTAATTTGAAGTAGCTGTGAAAAGGTGGTCCTGTACCACAGCTCAGAATACACTAAGGAGATGTCTTTTGTCCTAAGTTTTTTCACTATTGATTCATCCCTCTATTTAGCAACTGCTTATTGACTGGCTACTTGCATTATTAGATGATGCTACTTACCCACCCAAACTTGTGCTCTCTGCTCCATATACCTTTTCCAGGAGTAGCTGCCCAGCCAGGGACTACATATTGTAGCATCTCTTGCAATTACGTGACCATGTGACTGAGTTCTTGCCACCAGACCATGAACAACAATGCTGCACACACCTCTAGACCAGGTCCATAAAAGCTTCCCCTGAGGCACTCCTTCATGCTCTTCTTCCTCTTGGCTGCGTTGAATGGAGAAAACCCCTAGGGAGCCTTTGAAAGCCAGTTATTAATGATGGCGGAACCTCTGCTGGCCTGGGTTGCTGAATGAGTGCGTGGATGAGGGCCATCCTGCCTACCTGACAGACCTGCCTAGGACCACTACCCACGCAAGAATAAGAATCTATAGTGTTAAAGCTTTCATACATTTCTTTGGCTGATGTGTTATAGCAATTAGCCCACATTTATATAGGACTGTTAGCAAGACTGACTTGGTTCTGTGTCTCAGAATTTCTGTGTCTCAGAATTTGCAGCTGCTTTGGGGAGGCAAATTACAATCAAGGTGCGACAGGTGAGCTCCCCAATAGTAGCACATAACAGGGGCATTTAAACCATCTTCCTAGGAGATCAGAGAAATGCCATCCCAGTGGAGACCTAGAGGGTAAACCAGAGTTCATCAGAAGGGGAGAGAGGAAGGTTGGTCCCATCAGAGCAAAGCCTGGGGCAAGAAAGAACATAGGATGTTTGAGGAAATGGAATAGGTTCAGTAGGGCTAGAGAGTGTCAGAGTGCAAAGCTGGGGAGTGGTAAGGGATTGCTGGAGGGTTCAGATCATCCGCATTTTGGGCAAAGGAAAAGAAGACTTTTTGCGTTCAGAGGATGCAGCTTCATGGGAGGAATACCTTCCGAGACAGACTGTGCTGTAGGCTTCCCCTTTTTTGTTCCTGCTGAGCCTGAAAGCTCGAAGTGTGTGCCTGCGTGAACGTGTGTACGTGTGTGTGTGCGCATGCAGGTTGGGAGGTGAAAACGGGAGGCAAAGGGAAAGAGGAGGAATAAAGTTAATTCAGTCATTTTTGAACTGAGTCATATCAGAGACCCATCAGAGAGGAGGGTGTTGCCTCTCTGGGCGGCGCCCGCCGATGCTGGATGAAGGCCACGGCGCCGGGAGATTTGTGCTGTGGGATCACCAGCTCTGGCAGGCTCAACAGAAATGAAGAGGACCAGCCCAATTCCAGTTGAAACAGACAATATTGAAACCCTGCCAGGAAGAGTTGGAGCAATATTTTGCAAACTTTAATAACGGCTCAGAGAACCGATCAGAGCATTTGGCTTTGCCATGCATTATTCCCTAGCAGGATCCATGCACTAGCAGAGAGGAATAAATCTATTTTTTTTCTCCATTTGCAGAGAATAATATTTTTCTTCCTTCCAAACAGAGAGGAATTCGGTAGAGTCTAAATGTGTTTGTTTTGTTCCTTATTTCAACTTCTCTATAAATCACCCTTGGGGGTTCTGGCACCCACTGTTAAGGTAGTCGGTTTACTGCCTGCAATATCTTCTCTTATTGGAAACTGTATGTTCTAAAAACTGGAACTTTCTCTAGTTGGAACCTTAATCTGTAGCTCTGATGTCCCACTTGCCAGGCACTGACCATAAGAATTAGGTAGAAGTTTTCTGGATTGCCCTGAAGTGGGAGAATTCTGTACATTATTCTCTTCTGGGACAAGAGAGACAGCCTCCTGGATCTATGTGGCAGAAAGAGCATGAGATGGCTTTGGAATTTGAAATGAGGTCAAATCCAGATTTATCATGCAGGACTTTGAAGAAGTGGTTTAAGCACTCTGGGCCTCAGTTTTCTCTCACCTGTAGAATGAAGATGTCCCTAAACTCCCAGCTAAGTTAGAAAGATGATAGAAGGCAAAGTGTGCCAAGTGCTTGGGATGGTTCCTGTCTTTGAGGAGAATTCTCTCAAATAGCTAGTCCCATTGTCTTCTTCCTCCTTCAAAAAGCAGAGAGAAGAAGTTGTGAAGCCCTGGACAGCCACACAAAGACTTGTTTCCAGGTTAGCACAGGAACGTGGAGGGGGGGATGTGGGTTTGTTAGATGTTATGGGGCTTCCTGTAGGGAGAAGGGCAGCTAAAGAGTTCAAAGGACAAGGCAGATCCAAGCACATAAGAACCTCCTAGAGACTGCAAGCTCGTTATTAATAGAATCGGGTCCCTCGGCAGTGTTGCTCAAATTTGGCTCAACTTCAGGACAAATTTGGCCTCCCTTTGGGAATAATGTTAAAGACAGACGGACTGAGATCTTTTTATCTTAAATATTTTACAAAGGAAACAGAACTAGGAGAAAGTTGTTGGGGAGAACAGAGAGAATATTTTCCTTGTGGTGGGACTGGTGATTCCCTGGTTGTTTTTGGTGAGGAGTCTGTACACCAAAGGGATTGGAACATTCTTTTTTATTCATTAGTCTTTACTAGGATTCTTTTTCCTTAAAAGGCCTTCCGTGGCTCCCTCTCTCCCCAAAGAAAGCACTGTCTACCTCCTTATTTTGCTTCATGTTTGCCATAATATGTATCATCATCTGAAATTACACATATAGATTTGGTTTTGTGTTCATAACGTGTCTCCCCCAGTGAAATGGACCTGTGATGGCAGATTTTGCATCTCTCTTGCTACAGTGCACAATGCCTGATTCAGAAATATTTATTGAATGAAATAATGAATAATATAACACATATTGTATGTACTGGATTGCGGCTTTTATTTTTAGGAGTTACGAGGATGATTAAGTGAAAACAAAACTTAATTATCGCTATAAAATAAAACATGAAAAATAGATAAATATAGCCATTTTTTTCTTGATTTATAAGAACTTTGGAAGCAGAATGGATTTTTATCCACTTTTTCTTATGTAAGTATCCTCAAAAAGTTCAATGTTCGGCCAATGAATTCCAAGTTACGTTTATATAAATACGCTTACGTTTTCAATTCATCCCATTTCCTAGTAATCAGGAGCTATTATCCAAATAAGCTGTCATTTCTACCATCATTTATCTTAAACCCTGTTCAACTGTCTCAGGTGTATAAACCTTACATTTTAAGGTCCGTCAGATGTCACTCTCAGCCTATTAACAAATAATGTATGTATTATAAACAGTTGAAATAAACATGATGACCATAAATCTATTTTTTCACATGTGTCTTAGTGTCTACAGGGTTGAAACCTTTTGATAAAAGAATACTGATTTCTCGTCAGGCAATCAGACGTGCTCACTACAAAGTGAAAAGGACCTCAGCAGCGGGAACGGGACAGCTTCACAAGATACACTTCAGAGTAAAATTCATCCCACCCTCAGCTGTTGGGTCATATCTGAAGAGCGGATGGTGGGGGCGGGGTGCTGGCACAGCTACGGGGGCAACCCCGACTTCAGTTAGTGCCATGACAGCTCACCTGGGAAACAGACAAACAAACATCCAGAAGTCACAACTCATCTGGGACTCCCTCCATCTCTCATAAGGTGGGATGTGTTAAGTGCTGTCTACCACGTTCCCTCCTTTATGCTCTGCCAAAAACAAACAAACAAAACGAAACAAAACAAACCCAGAGGAGCCTGTGCTGGGAAGACAAGGTAAAAGGAATCGCAGACCTTTGACTCTGGAGGAGGCATCCTCCGCTGTGGACGATGTGACCACCACAAACAAATCCCTGTGAGCCTCTGCATGCTCGATCAGGGTTGCTGGGACAGGAGCTAAGTTGATGACACAGTTCTGGGCACTGGGTTTAAGTCCTCAACCAAGGAATGTTAGCAATTATGAAGAAAGCTCTGTTTGGTGACTACTTCCTACCCTTCACCGATTCCTCCACAAATTCCTCACCGCAATGAAATCTGTTTCATGAAAAAGTTGAAGCAGAAAAGCTCCACTGAGCAGTAGCGTCCCGCTTGCAAGAGAGTCCTGGCAAAGACTGGGGAAGCCGGCAGTCATGCTCCTTCACAGCATTACAGCAATTACACCCTGCGTTATTAAACTCCGTGGTATCCTGTTCAACTGGCGAAATAGTAAGAATTAAATACAGCCCAAATAGCAGCATTTCCCCTCATCCGTGGAAGAGTGGCACTCAACAATGAAGCTCTCCAGCTAAATTGCCAAGTGCGAGACCTAAATTTAGGATGGGGCAATTCTGAAACAGCTGATTACTGCATCTAAGATTATGTGTGTTCTTGTGAACTGTTGAAACTGATGAAATAAATATACAATGGTAGATTATTACAGACACAGTTATGGGAAAAAACCTTGCCTGGGCTGTCCTAGAATGGTTCTGGCATTGCTATATGAAAAGATTATTGAAAAGTGATTGCAATTCATGCCTACAAAAGGCACCACAAACAATATCCAACATCCACAAAAGATTTGATATAGGAACTGAATGGAACAACTTAGTTCATTATCAAGTTTGATCCTGAAGATGGGAAGCCAAGTTTTAGGAGACTGGGAACCTCTCCTGTTTCACTTGGTCAAAAAACAAAAACAACAGAAAAATAGCAACAGTGGTTCACAGCACAGAACTAACAGGGAGACCACACAAAGTGATAATGCAACAGGCAGAAATGTGCCTTCTTGGTTTCTCATCAGTTCCTGAGAAGGTCAGAGGGCAGAACAGATTAGTATTTGTGTTTTGGCATAAGATGGACTCACAGCTTTGTCACTTTTGAGCTGTGTATATTAGACAGTCTCTTCTCTTCCCTAAGCCATATTTCCCCATCAGTAAATTTAGAAAGGCAGTCACAGAACCTTCTTCATAGGGTTGGGATGAACCTCAGGATTAAATGCTTATATGAATGATTCCATTCAACCCCTCCACTAACTCCACTGTAAGTGCTCTGTAAATGGTAGCCACTTCCCATAATTCCATTCTGCTTCTGCAACTTAAAACCTTTGTGAATTTTGGGCAAATTACTCAACTTTTAGATAGAGCTGTCTCCTCATATGAAAAAAAAGGGATGATGATTAATGATTATATCTACCTAACTGAATGGTTGGAAGAAATGAATAATTTATGTGCAGTGTGCTTATCAGACGTACAGTAAGCCTTCTGTGTGTTAGATGCTATTATTACTAGTACTATGAACACTGCAACTATTTTAAGAATCAGTCAAGTCCATGATAGGGGACTGGAGGGAGCAATTCATCCTGGGTTGTGGCCCAAATAGCTGTGTCTTATCAGACTGATGATATGATGCAAACCGTGGACTAGCTGCTCCCCTCTCCAGCCCCATCCGTGATCTGCGGGTGTGCCAAGGGGAGCCAGCTGAAGACTTATCACAAAGCCGCTCAGAGCCTCTTTCCACTGAGGACCCAGAGGGTGGGAAGGAAGAGGCAGAGGCCAGAATCTCTTAGCTCAGGCCTCCTAGTTTTGTAGGGCCTTGATCAGAACTTTTGATGTTACTGCTCAATATAGTATTATTTTGTTATTATTAAAATCACACAAATATAACAATTAAATATCAATTTAAAAAACAGCAAAATATTGGTAATGGTGTCTTGGTTTTTGTTTTTTCTTTGCTCTGCCTGTTTCTCTCTGCCTCCTTTGCCTCCTTCCTTCTCTTCCTCTGTTCCAATTCACCGGGAGCTTCAAAGAAAAGAAGTAGCCACAGCCTTTCTCAAACTCTGACATGATGCTCAAGACCACCAGCTTTTTTTTTTTTTAAATCAAAGTTCTCCTTGACCAGCACTGAAGCTGCCCACATCTGTGTTTGGGGATTTGTCAAAAAAAAAATTCAGAAAACTAAGCAGTAAACACATGAGCTCTCTTGTGAGACACACACGGGTTCAGATCCCAGCTTTGGAAACACTGGTGTGGGCTGTTTCCTCACCTGTAAAAGGGTGGTAATAATAATACTTCACTCACAGGACCACTGAGAAAGTTACATGAAATCATGCATCTGACACTTTGGCAGCTCCTGGCACGTAGTAAAGGATCATTCATGCTGGCCAATATTTTTTGTCTCAAGCTTAAGCATTTCAGTATCAGAGAGTCAGTAACCTAGCCAGCTAGAATTTCCCTTGATTTTCTTTTATTTTTTCATTGTGGTAAAATATGCATCACATAAAATGTATCATTTTAACTATTTTTAAATGTGTTGCTCAGCAGCATGAAGGACATTCACATTGTTGTGCAGCCATCATTTCCTCTTATTTTATGGGTGAGGCCCCTGAGACTCTGAATCACAACTTATGACTTGCCCAAAGTCACACTGAGTCCTGGAACCTGTATCTTTCGTCCCTTCAGAGTTCCCTAGATTTTGGAAAGATTTCTTCATGTGGAACCAAGAATGAGCAGCAAAGTTGGGGATAGAATCACAGCACTCATTAAGCCAAAATATTTATTCTAGCATCCATCATTAAAAGCACACAAACAAGACATCTGTCAAGGGAATCTCAGGTACCCCTTATTACAGTCGTGTTGGTGTTTGGTTGGTATTAAGTTCTCATTTTATAAATGAGGCCACGGAGGTTTAGAGAGGGTTAGCAACGTACTCAAGGCCACACAGTAAACAGTGAAGAGGAAATTAAGCCCCAGGGGAATATGACTCCAAGATATTGAGTGAATCTGGTGACAGGGCTTGCTAAGGCTTTTCAGGGGTAAGAATTTTTTTCCTTGAGCCAAAACAACATACTATCAATATAGTGGAGCACATTTTTTGTTATCATGGGAAGAAGAAAGAGACTCTTCTGTGAAATAAGGGTACCTGAAGTGAAAATGGAATTAAGTCTCATGTTCATAGGCTGAACACATTCTTGATTTATCAGAGCAAGGTATTCTTATGCCTTGGGGATGGGACTGTTAAATGCTGGTGATGATGATGGCATTGGTGATGAGGATGATGATGCTGAGAATCATGACAGTGCTGGTAACTATTAGCCACGGGGTACCTGCTGCATACCACTTTAGTATTAGGTATATTCACTCACGTAATATTTGCTAGGAAGCTTCTCTGTTTTAGGTACTAGAAATACGGGAGTAAGAAAGATAGATACATAAGATTCCCATACTCATGGAACTTAACAATTTAATGAGCAATAAGGATATGTTATTTTAATCCTCAAAATAACCACATGAGGTTAGAAATGATGATAGTAGTAACAAAAACTACCACTTCTGTTTGCTGAGCACCTGCTATGTGCCACTCTTCCAGGTGCTTTACACACAAAGATTGTCATTCTTCAGATTACAGACCCTCATGAACATTAGTTTCCTCATAACAAATGTGGGTTTATTTACATCAAAGACTTTCTACCATATTCTGCTCTCTGAGGCTAAGCTCAGGCTTCATTTTCTTTCCAGACCATCTGTTACCACCATCCTGGCTTTAGACACCAATGTCTGGGGCTAGACACAAAAGGGTTCATGTGCTCACTTTCTAGCAGACACCAAGTCTCTGTAGAGGTGATAACAGATTTTTCCCCTTCTATCCAGCATAAGGGGGAGCAGAGAATCCCAGGTGAACCACTCGCTATGAACTGCCTCGTGGGGACTACGTGCAGAAACCAGGTTTCCTCATCTTCTTCACTCTAAGATGTCACCTTTACAGGGGCTGGGCTTTCCTAGGGCATGGAGGTAATCAGGCACAATCTTGGTCATTCTTTTGTAGGAGTTAGAGATACCCGCATTTCCCTGAATATCCTATGCAAGATGGCGATAAACTCATATAACTGTAATATCTAAAATGTGTACAGCTATTTCTCCTTATACAGCACCTTCTCATAGACTGTCTCTGCTGACCCTCATGAAAAGCCTTGTAGGATCTTTATTCTACAGATGAAACTCCGGTAGCCCTTAGAGAGGCCCACAAGGCGAGGAGCTGAGACCTCCTGCCAATGGCCACATGAGTGATGCTGGAAGTGAATCTTCCTGTTCTGGTCAAGCCTTCAGATGACCACAGCCCTGCTCGACACCTTGACTGCAACTTCATGAGCGACTCTGAGTCAGAAATGCCCAACTAAGTCATTCTTAGATTTGCAACCCTCAGAAAAGATAACAACATTTGTTGTTTTCAACAGCTAAACTTTGGGGTAATTTGTTACACAGGAATGGATAACTCATGGAAAATTTGAGAGCACAGAAATTCATCTTTGGAGTCAGGCAGCTCTAGGGTTGCATTCCAGTTTGGCCAGTTAGTTTTGAAGCCTTGAGCAACTGACTCCACATCTCGCAGCTGCCATTTCCTCATCCACAAAATGGAGATAATAACAGTACTTCTGCCCAAGTTTTTTCCCCCGAGAGTAAATAAAATGATGCTGGTTAAACCCAGTGCTCGGCACACAGTAAGCAGTCAGTATTTAGAAGTTACAATTATCATTGCTACTATGATTTTTTGGAGCTCATTTGGGCAAATATTTGAAACACTGATTCTCCTTAAAGTGTAGACTATAAGCCTCTGTCAATTGGATGATGCAAGAGGAATCTTTTTATGAGGAAGGCACGCTCAGAGAACACAGGTTTTGCCTGCCGTTGCCCGTGGTGCTGAAGGACATGCCAAGATTAAAAAGCCCTAACCAACCAGCAGCCAACTGAGCTTTTCTCTCCTTGTCCACAAAATGCTGATGAACAGCATTTTGTAATGCAATTAAGACTACACTGAAGGATGAGTCCTCCATCACCCCATCATTCAATCAACTTTCCCTTAGCCAGCGGGAGCTGGGAGCTTCACCTTCCCCTACGAACAATCACCTGACCTTCAGCTCATTAGTCCCATCCCTGGGAAGCATTCATTGATTTTAGGGGCCAGAGTCCAATATTTCTCTCAAAGAGGTCTTTTCATGGTTTACCCTGCAGTCAACATGAACTACATACTCATTTTCTAAAGGGATATTTTCTGATGTGAGAATGTTTAGAAACTTTTGCCTTACTTCCCATTCTTCATATCCAAGTTTCTCTACTTCTTGGCCCAATGGTTCACTGCACTGCTAACCTGAGGGCACGTTTAGATGACTCACCTTGAAGACCATAATTTGTCTGCAGTCACCACCTTCAGAACAAGGCTCATTAAGAAAACATCTCCCACAACAGGGTTCAAAGAGATGAGTGACCCCTTCCCACACTGATGTCTCTGCCTTTTTTTTTTTTTTTTGAGAAGGAAACCTTTTTTGGCTCACTTAGACCAAAATGACAGGTCAATCTAGATTTATTAAAATATACATTTTGATGTGACCTTTCATCAGGAGGTGAATGACTTTCTCGGGGAGAAGTTTAAGATGATTGCACTTGGTTGGAAACAACCTTGACTCTTAATAAGCCCCACAGAGAGACACTGCTAGGGCATAAGAGACTTGACTGTTGATCTGGGCTATGTGAGCCCGGGCAGGTCACTACATCTCTTTGATTCAGGTCGGTTTCTTCATTCATAAAAAAGGGAAAATAATACCTACTTCCCCTAGATTTCAAGGGTTTTATAAAGATCAAATATATAAAGAGATGATATCAACCAATGCAGTTTGTGTGCGTGTGTGTGCGCGCGTGTGTGTGTGTTCACGGCAACACAAACATTTCAAAAACAGTGTTAAATGAAAAAAAAAGAAATTATGGGGTCTATAACAAGATATCATTTGTACAAATTGCAAACATTCACACTCAAAACAACAGTATATATTAAAATAATATGTCAAACACACTACAGTTTTTGCTTAAGTGAGTGGGGATTGAAAAGAAAATTGAAAACAAGAGAAAAGAAAACCCCACAAGAGTCCCTTGAAAGAGCTGAAAAAATTCTGTGTCACGAACTAAGTTGTACAGTTAACCCTGTCCTGTGTGGCTGAGGTCCAGAAAGAAAACCTGCAAGCAAAACTCTGATTCGTTTTTTGTAAAAAAAAAAAAATATATATATATATATCTCCAGGTGTACATATATGCCTGAAAGATCAAAAGCATTTACAATGAAATATTCACAATGGTTATTTCTGGGTGCTGGAATGGGGTGTGACTTTCTTCTCTTGCTTGTCTGTATATTCTAGATTTCCTAGACAATGGACCTACATTCCTTTTGTACAAAGGAAAACAACTTTACTCAAAAATCCTAAAGGTATGTGTTATGTTTTCCTAGCTTAGCAGCCTGTCCACATGCCCACCGTGTGGAGCTTTGAAGGCTTGTGTCCCTGAAAGATGGCTTGAAGTTCTTGTTTCTGGTTGTGCTCTCATGAAAATGCAGAGGTGTAAAACTTTAAAGAGCTGAGCAGTTGGCAGTCATGTCTACCAAGAGAAAGAATTCCGTATGAAGAGAGAGAGGAGCACACTGGGGCAATGATTTCTTCTCTTGGCTCCCCCAAGAAACTCAAGAGTACATGGTTAAAAAAACACTGTCTCTAAGAGCTACCAGCTCTTTTCCCCCCTGTTAGAAAACCACTGGCAAGGAACACATAAAATATCCTCCCTTCTCCCATTCAGGTATCAAATAAAGCCATTGTCTTTTGCTGGGGTTTCAGAACATTTGCAGGGGGTGGCCCTTTCTGTACCTTTTGCATGGAAAAGAAATTCACTCACACTTATATATAAGATGAATGTGTTATCAGCAATGATTATTAATAGCTGACATCAGTATTCCTCCGAGGGAGGGAGCTATCCTTGCTCGATAAACATTTTTGGTGAGCTCCACAGGGGAGAAGGAGACTAGTAGTCAAAACTACAAAAGTTGATTATAAAATGAGAGAAATAAAGGTCTGAAGAAATAACCAGATAATAGCCTGGTGTGGGGCTTTCTAAACAGGGATGTCCAGTGATAAATCTGCAGTTGTTTGAGGTCTGTAAACAACTTCTCCTCCCTGCCACACATTTTAAGTGAGATTTATTTCGGAAATTGGAGATGAGGCTGAGTTGTATATCAGGGAGGCAGCATGTGTGAAAGCAAGAGCCCCAAGTTAGAAGAACCCCAGGGACAGCTGAAGCTCCTCAGACTCCACAGCAGCCCTGCCTTTCACACCCATCCTATCTGGGTCTCAGAGTGACCACAGATGGCAAGCACTTTATTTTCTGCTTCACCAGGAAAAACAAATCCAGGGCCCATGCCAAAGCAGGCAGGCAGACAGCCTCCTTTTGGGGGAAATTGGACAAACTACCAAGGATGGCTAAAGAGTCTCAATGTTCCTGTTCTTAGACACCATGAGACTAGAGCAGCATTCAGAAGAGCTTCTCCAGTAGCAGTGAGCTTCTTCAATAGCCTGGACTCCCTGTAGGCTGGAATTCTGGAACTTTAAATATTAGTCATCCCAAGAGCATCTAAGGGAGAGAGGGGGGAGTGACATCAACTGTCTCCGCCATGTTACAGAGTTCATCTTATTTAACCCTTACTGTGATCCTGGGAGGGGAGCATTATTATCCCTCATTTAACACAGGAGGGAGCTGAGCTCAGAGAGGTTAAATCACTTGCCCAATATATCATAGAGTTAAGAAGTGATGGGACCAGGATTTGACCCAGACCTGTTTGCAAAGTCTAGTCTCTTTCTACTCTGTTATACTCTTCCTTTTGAAGGAATAATCAAAAGATATATAGCAGCTGCCTTTGGGGAATATCTAATAAAAAAGGACTGACTGACAAACCATTCTCTTTTGATGTTTCCATCATTTCTGGTGATGCGTTCCTGCATTTATCACAGAATCTTCAACTTGTAAAGGAAGCCTTAGAGAGCCTCTAAACAAAGAGGAAGATCTTTTTGGGA
The DNA here is from genome assembly GCF_048564905.1 of Vicugna pacos. Lineage (NCBI taxonomy): Eukaryota > Metazoa > Chordata > Mammalia > Artiodactyla > Camelidae > Vicugna > Vicugna pacos. The sequence continues at coordinate 22,982,354 of NC_133011.1, forward strand.
TTGGGGTGGGTGTGAGTGGAGTTGAAGCTGAATTTTGACTAAGAAAAAATAACCCAGAATAAAGGAAATGGGAATCCACTTGAGGCAGGGGAATTCACACAGTGGAAGGGTGAGAAGTCGCTGTAGGAGGCAGCCAGCGTGGAGGTGGAATATGCAGATGGATAAAGGCAGCGTGGATAAAGTGGGCATGGATGCAGATGTGCTTTCAGTTCCAGACAGGCTCAGTTCTCTTCAGCTAAGCAAAGGAGTGTTCATTATCTGCGTGTATCAGGCAGGCACTGGCTAAATGCTGGGAACCCAAAGATGAATATGGCAGGGGATGAATGACCATTAGAAGCTTGGTCTAATTGAAAAGTAGAGCAGATACTGTTGGTGGCCTCCGAAGTATCCTTTATCCCTTCCCTCTTCCAACCAGGACCTGAACATTTCAGTCATGGAGTCTCATCCTGGATTTGTTTTTCCTGGTGAAGCAGAAAATAAAGTGCTTGCCATCTGTGGTCACTCTGAGACCCAGATAGGATGGGTGTGAAAGGCAGGGCTGCTGTGGAGTCTGAGGAGCTTCAGCTGTCCTTGGGGTTCTTCTAACTTGGGGCTCTTGCTTTCACATTCCCATCTCCTTTGTACTCAGGATTGGTTCACAGAAGGGCACCAGTCTTTCAATGACTTAATCAGGGAACGCTCAGAGCTTTTTTCTCCTCATGAGGGAAGGAGAAGTTCTTTCTTCTAGTCTGGATATCAATGGGGAAACTTGTACTAGGAGTTGCAGCAATCATTCTGATACCATGAGTGACTAGTCTGAGGGTAAATCCAGGAAGACAGGGTCAAGAGAAAGAGAAAAACAAAGCCCAAGGACCCCGTGAACCCCTGGATCAAACTATACCTGAAGCCTGTGTACCTCTTGGTGATGCTATAATACAAATATAAACAAAATAATATGGGAATTTAGAGGAGAGGCACTGACCCCAACTCTGGGATACTGGGAAGGATTTCTAAGGAAATGATAATTTAACTGAGCTTTGCAGGATGAACTAGAGTTAGGTGGGGAAGGAGTTTCAGGTAGAGGGAACAAGACAGCAGGCACAAAGGCATGAACTATGTGATGCCTGCAGGGAACTTCAAAGAGTTTGGTATTATTAGATGATGAAGTGCGAAGCTTGGCTGGCTGGCTGGCTGGCTGGCTGGCAGTGTGACTTGGGAGAACTTTGGGTTTCAGTAGGTGAAAAGGAGACAAAGTTTTAGGCAGAGGAGTGATGTGTCCAGACTTACATATGGCTATAGAATGAAGGATACAGTGAAAGGAGGTAAGGAACTCAGTTAGAGGGGATTCATTCATTCATTCTCGCTCACTCTGCCAAATGGTGCTAGGCACTCACATAAAATGAATAATAATTACGGGAAACAGACACGGTCCCTGTCTGCCAGGAGCTTACTGTTGGCTGAAATTATTGCAGAAGTTCAGGTCAGAGATGGTAAGAGGTAGGATGGGACAGTGTCTCTGGGGATAGATGGATAGGGACACATCACCAGTGGAAGACATGAAATTTATGTCCAGTAGGAACTGTGCTTCACAACCCTAAATATAACACGGAAAATTCCCATTCCTTCTGCTCATAACACAGGGCTCACATGGTGTGATTTCCACAGTGACCACCATTTCACATGGAATTCTGCTCTCACTCTTGGCTGCTCTTGTATGAACATTGGCTCCAACTACGGAGAACTGTTGGCCCAGGAACAGACTGGTGGCCAGTCCTGATGGATTGGCGGTGCCTGCGGGGAAGGTGGTGTTGAGAAGAATGTTAAGATCACTCGGACTGATTTTTGGTGCCTGCCCTGGGCCTGGGCAGGATCTAACAGCAATCATGCCTGTTTATTTGCTAACTTGGTCCTAGCCTACTCTTTGCTTTGGCCACTCTCTGATAAAATGGTTAGTGAGTAGGATGCCTTTTCTTTCAACATCAGAAGGTATGGACACCCTCCTCTGAAAACCTAAGTGCAAAGAATGGAGGCCAATTAAAATAGGATCGGTGCTAAACGACAAAAATCCCTAGAAAGCTTTCGTCTTAAAACACTCATTTAACTTAATACATACTTCTCCTTAAAATCCTCAACTCACTGAAACAAATCCATTTTAAGATAAATACAGCAACGAGCACCTCTTTATTCACGAGACTCTGTTCATCCTCAAGGACCATCTGCTGAATGGAATTGCTCCTATTGTCAAAATACTACTTGAACTGACAATTATTTCATTTTCTTAAATAAAGAGGACTAGACATGCATGAATATACACACACACATAATTTTCTTCAGCTGCAGTTTCTGTTCTCATAAATCACGTTAGAGATCCTGTACAATAGTACCTCGTAAAAGATTTTGTATTTTAGAAAGATAATTCTAACAATACTCTAGGTAGCTTCTCACTAGCAAAAGACATGCAACAATCCCAGGATTTCTGTGTATTGTCCGTAAGATACGAGGTTCCCTCTGCTCTTCCTTTAAGCAGCAACTTAGTCCCTTAGAATGATCTGAGATGAAGTGTAAACTTTAAATAGGATTATTTTTCAATGATACCACGAACTTCTGATGCAGCCACAGGTGGAAGGTGTTAGGGGCCCAGCGTGCTGCTGGTCTCATCACTAATTGGGTGACTGGGAGCAGGCAGTGGCCCCTAGGTGACAAGGGTGATTCCACACTCCCGGTTTTGGGGTAGGGGCTTGATGAGAGGCTGGAGGATAAGCTGAGAAACGGCCCCCTCCCCCTGTCTCTTAACTTAGGTTGTTTCTGGCCTTTGGGACCAGAGGGACAGCCAGTGTGTCTGATGAGGAATTTCCTGGATCATGGCGAGGAGGGTGGTCTGTGTGGGTGGACGGAGCAGGCCAGAGCGTGTCAGCACACGCCTGAACCGTCCGATCCCTGGTACATGTAGGAGGCTGAGGGACACGGAGACAGCGTGGAGTTGGCAGGTGCTGTGTTTGGATATACAGCTTTTGTTTTTGTTTTCAGTGGAGGTACTAAGGATTGGACCCAGGACCTTTCTGCATGCTAAGCATGCACTCTACTGCTGAGCGATACCAACCCTAGCACGCGCTGTGTTTGAATCCTGGCTCATCAAATACCCAATGAGGCAAGTTATTTAAACTCTCTGAGCCTTACTTTCCTAATATGTAGAATGGGAAAAAAATCAGAGGATTCCGTAAGGATGAGATAGACTATTTTACATCAAGTACCTGAAACAATATTTGCCATACAATGAGCACTCAATCAATGGGAACAACTTAAAACTTATTCAATTTGGTGACTGAACCACCCCACCCCCCAAATACCCCAAGGCTTAGAGCATGAAATGCTGAGCAGGTAAAACACAGAGATCAGAAGTCAGTCAACAAACTGTTTTTTCCTTCCTAAGCTGAGCTAGAGAGTCAAAGACAGGATCTGTCCTCTTCAGCCCCGTAATATTTACCTATAACATTACCATGTGCCCAAGTACTGATTTCACACATCTCACTTGATCTTCACAATCTTATTATTACGGTCATCATTTAAAATGCATAAAACAAGATGTACAGGGGGTAAGTTACTTGTCTGAGGTTATAGAGCTTAACCCCAAGGTAAAACTATCTCCTCTTACAGCTGCTGTCACAAATACATGCATGGGGTCTGACTGAGTCAGGTGCAGGATGGTGGTCAGGTGGTGGTGGGTGAATGGCAGAAATCAGGAAAGGCTTCATGGAGGAAGTGACCTAGGATTATTCTTTAAAGCCTTTGAGTTTGGTTTTAAAATTACACCTTATTCAGGTGCATTTTGTAGTAATGGTTAAGAAGGTGGGCAGCCACGTACAACACAGAGGGGCACCGGGTGTTCTGAATGACAGCTGGGTCCCTGCTGTGGCAATCGGGGTATCAAAGCCAGCCCCGCTTTGATTATAAGTAAGGCGATTAACTGCCTTGAAATAAGGTGGCAGAAGTAATCTCGCACCTGAAGGCTTCTTGTCTGTCTAGTGTTCACTAGATCTTTCTACTCTCCTCTCCTCCCCCACCTCCCACCTTCTCTGTGAGCAGTGAAAACCTTTTGCTCTTTGGTTACTCCTGCTTTAGAAGTTCTATCCCCGACTACTTTCTCGGAATGGAAATTTAATCTTCAAAACTGTTCTGCACTGCTGGCCCCAGAATTAAAAGCAAGCACCTTCAATGGGGAAATTAAATTTATTTGATATACCTGTACATGTATAAAATTGGATCCAGCGTCCATTTGGTGTGCAGGCTGACACCAAATGCTTTTGGCTATATTCTGAACCTAATACCTAATTCGCAGCTGAAAGGGGGGCCGACCTCCAAGACCTTGTCTCGTACTGATCCCGAGAGCAAGGTGATCATTAGCCAAGAGCAGGCATCATTTTCCGGGAGAGCTTCTCCCCATGTGCACGGTGTAATCGACAGTGGAGGAGCCTTCCTTAGGGAACTAAATATTCAGTTGACTGAATTTTCATTAAAAAAAAAAAAGAAAGTGATACCCGGGGGAAAGATATTTCAATTATAAATATCTGTATTTCATTTCACACTCTCCTCTCTGAAGATTCCGAGTTATGCGCTGCCTGGGTGCGGGAGAGGGCAGAACCTGAGGTCTGCGCTTGCATGGATCTTGGCTTTAAGAAGAGGCTGAATGGAATAAGGTTTGTCCTTCTCAAATCTTCTCCATGTTCTGCGATTTAGCTGCTCTGGAAACTGTTGCTGTGTTTTCTTCCCTAAGTCCATTTAGGACACTGATGTACCTACCGAGATGAAGATGGAGGGAAATGAACAGCCAATGGGATAGGGTCAGTGCTGGTGGCTGGCTGGCTTAGGCTGATCCTTAGAAGACCAGGATGGAGACAGGGGCCCTGCCAGATGATCCGGTCTGATGCCCTCCTGTTATAAATGAGGCCTCCCGCCATGGTCCACAAAGGCGGGGTGCCTTGTGAGAGGTCCCATAGCTTGGTACGGGCAGAGCCAGGAGAAGCCCGTCTTTTCTCCTGGGCCGGGGCAGTGATCCTCTACCTGGACCAGTCATCATCCAAGCCTGTTGTCCAGTTGCAGGGCCCTTCTTGCTGCCTGTTTGCTCTTTCTGTTCCTTCTCTTTTCTACTCTCTTGATTTTCTCATTTTTCTTCCTCCTGCCCTTCCTCCTTTCTCTCATTTTCTCTTTCCTTTCACTTTTTCCTCTTTCTTTTTCTCCATCTTCCTCCTCTTTCTACATCCTCTCTCCACCCCATCTTGCCCTTCCTTCCTTTCTTTTATTGAATTTTGATGAACTGCCCATTCTGGGTTAGAGACTGCACAGGGCACTAGGAACACACTGGTGGCCCAAGCAGCTCCCAGGCCCCCTCACCCCCGGAGCTGGAATCCGAGCCTTCAGAGGCACATCCAAGTTCCGCCTTTGTCCTTGGTGGGGCCCTGGCTGAAGCAGCCTCAGGCCTGTGGGAATTCCTTGCAGGATGTGGCAACAGGGTGAGGCGACTGCGGCAGCACCGATGAGAAGTGAAGGGGGATGCCACGTAGTGAGAAGCTGAGCTGAGCACAGGTGTGTCATGGGCAGCTGTGACGGGGCCGAGCTGGCAGCCTGGAAGGGCGGCAGGAGAGCCCTCTGGCCAAAGCAGCTCCTCTGGTGAGAGACGCGATACTGCCCGGACATTTCTTTGTGAGCCAACTACAGATAACACACATCCAAACACACCCCATCTCCTGGGATTGCCTAAGCTAAGTAGAGTTGGGTGTGGTTGGTATTTCGATGAGAAACCTTCTAGAAAGGTGCGATTAGCTCTCCCTCTTCGTGGATGCACAATCTTGGGTAAGTCACAGGTGATAGGTAATCTTATGTGTCAGCTTGATTGGGTCGCCCGAGGTATCCAGATATTTGGTTACACATTACCTCTGGGTGTGTCGCCGAGGGTGTTTCTGGATGAGACGAACATCTAACTCAGCAGGCTGAGGAGAGCAGACCGCCCTCCCCAGTGTGAGTGGGCGTCCTCTAGTCCGCTGAAGCCTGAGCAGGACGAAAGGCTGTGTAGGAAAGAATTCTCTCTCTTCCCGACTGTCTTTGAGCTGGGTCATCAGTTTCCTGCTTTTGGATTAGAGACTGGGACTGAATCAGCCCTCCTGGTTCTTAGGCTTTTGGGCTTGGACTAGAACCACCCCATAGGCTCTCCTGGGTCTCCAGTTCACAGACAACAGACTGTGAACTTTTCAGCCTCCATAACTGTGTGACTCAGTTCCTTATAGTTACTATGTATGTACATTGTATGTTGTATGTATCCATCATTCATGATCTCTGTTGCTCTGCTTCTCCAGAGAACCTAGACTAACAGATCACGAGTCTTAAGTTTTGAGATACAGAACTCAGTTTTCTCAATGTCAAAATGGGAATAGTGGAAAGACATATTCTGTACCATTTCTGTGCAATGGGTAAGTCAGTTATCTATAGTAAATTATAAACTATAATGTTCTGTATTATTATTTTTAAATAGAATGTCCTATTTGTTTTTGTATTTATGGGGATATATTATATATTATATACATATATATACACATGCACTTATCTATCTATCACCTATCTATCTTTGTATCTTATGGCCTAGGCAGTTGTTGCCTTGTGAACAGTCGGTCCCCAATTTGTCCTCGGCACCACTGCTGGTGACAGCAGGTATCTAGAGAAGTTTATGCTCCTGATATTGCCGCTGCTGAGATGAAGACACGTAGCAGTGATGTATTCTTTGTGCTTCACATAATCTCTGACACTTAGCATGTGTTCAGTTAGCTAACTGAACAAATGAATTAACCAACTACCCTATCTCCCAAACAAAGCCAGGTCCCAGAAAAGGAAGATAAGCTGACCAATGCACATAACACTAATAGGCAACAGAGAGATGATTTATATGGAATCAAAACTCACTTATTCTTAATTCCAAAATATTCATCAAGTATCTTCTATGGACTGGGAAGAAAATGCCCAGAATGGGAACTATAACCCTCGAGCTACAGTGTACAACTATCTTTTCTGTTTACATTGCAATCTTACTGTAAGCTTCTATTGTAGCCAAGAAAACTGTCTCGAACACTTTTTAGAAATAGGTGAATTTTAAATGACAATGACAACCACCATCATAACAATAATAATGCTTAAACCATAGTCTCCTGCAAATAAAATAGATTCCATCTAGGTGAAAATTGGCCACATCTGTTGTGGATAAAGGATGAACGATGTAGAGGAGGGTGGTGGGCATGGGGGCCAGAAATTACTCATTTGAGAATATAACTTAAGTTTTGAAAAATCATTCTAGAGTCAACCCCCTGTATGTCAAGTATGAGGTTGCAGTGGCTATTTCCACCCTGGGGTCCTTCAGGCCAGGGTTGACAGGAGGGTGAAGAATAGTTGTGAAAATGGCAGTGATGTAACACTCAATCTTCCCAATAGCCTTTATCAGTGCTGCAGCCTCCTTGTTGGAAACAAGAAGGTTCCAGAGATTATGACTCATGCCGCATGGGAAGAGACAGTGAGCTATGTTGGAAAGGATATAAGTTAATACCCTCTACGCCATCATCCGTCTTGCCACACCAAGCCCCTTGGAGACAGTAATTAATAACATGTATCTAAATTGTTTCCCTTCCCTCTGTCCTGGGGGCCTGCTCCTTCCTCCCCACCTCATTTCTTTCCATGACAAATAAGTCACAAGAGTCCCTCTGCTTCCTCCATGATCCCACCACATGACAGCCTTTCAAACACAGGGGTGCCCACTGCAGGGCTGTGCTGTTCCTCAGACTTTCCAGCACACGGCTCGGGGTTTGTCTTTTCTTAGTCTCCTTGGCCTGTGTTTTTCCATCTTTCTAGGGCCCATCTCATGCTCTGAGGTTTTCCTTTGCTCCCCTCCCAAATTGATGTCAGAGGCCGTGATTGACAATGGGTGGTTAGTTCCCCTGCACCTGCTCATTCCCTCCCCCAAACTGATGTCTCCTGGTGAAGGTCCCAGAGATCAGGTATCTCTGTGCCTTCCCTTTGGTTTCCCCTATTTCTTCCCAATGCCTTCCCTGAATGCATTCTCAACCCTAAGTATTAAGATGTGGCTCAATTTTGTTGAGCCGATGCCTTTGGAATCTTGACACCCCCCTACAAACCTTACATTAATAAGCTCACAGAATCACCTTCAAATCGATCACTTAAACAACATCACTGTGATGAAACCAGTGCAGATGGGAGAATGGGCTACAGGAGGAGGAAAAACCAAATACGCCTGAATCTTTAAAGAGCCAGGTGTGTGCCATCTCCTTTATTCTTTTCTTCCTAAGAAATAAAATTTGTGCTCCATTCCCATGGTTAAAAAAGTAGCGAAAAAAAAAAATGAAGTTACCCTAAATTTTATCTTCCAAAAATAGCTATTGTTAATCATTTGGGATTTACACATTCAGAATTTTTCTCAGCAGAGTGGATATAAGATAAAATACACACACACACACACACACACACACACACACACACGTGTATACATATATTTACTTATTATACCCAGAACTTATTCTTCATAATTAGCATACACACATGCGGTTACAAGTTTTAAATGTGTTATATTTGAACAACTTCTCACACTTGCTCTGAGAGGAACAGTGCTATTCCTGATATCCCATTCTCTAGGCTAGACCTCAGAAGTTAATTTAACTTTATCTTTTTATCTAGTATAAAATGGGCAAAACAGAAAACCTGTCTTCCTATTTTAGCTTTGTCAGTCCCAAATAAAGCCTGGTCACAGGTCAAGTTTCAGTCCAAAGCATGTAAGACTAATAGGCATGAACCCCGATTTCCCCATCTTTAAAATAAAGATAATGATTCAGATCTCAAAAACTTGTAATAATTCTCCTACGTCACATGTCTGAAAATGGCCAGTTCCCCATTTTTCCCATCTTTAAAATAACAAGAATAATTCAATATCCCAAAGGCTTGTAAAAATTCTCTTAAATCACATATATAAAAGTGGCCAGCAGGTAGCAAGTGCTCAATAAATAATTACAGAACAGGCAGCAGGCTCTCCTGAACTCAATATATTTGCATAGGAGACAATGAGCCTTTTAGGTTACCTTGGGTTCAAGCAGATTGCAAGAATTCAACCCAGAATTCAGCAATGGCACCGTTCCCACCTTTGCCTGAACTCCCTCCTCTCTCGTTTCCTAACATGTTACGAATCCTGAGCCCCCTGCCTGAGCTGAACGCATCTCCTACCACCCTCCTGTTTGCTCAGACCCCAGACACACTGGCCTCAAGAAATTGCCGCACGTCCTGTATAATCATCTCATTAGAAAAGGCTCTTTGCTGCTCTTTGTTGTGAATGTAGACAAAACAAAGCTAAGTACCCACCATGTTCCAAAGTCACCCATGTAATTCCTGCTCTGTTCTGGGGAGGCTAAATGCCAGGGAAGTGATATCTTTCACCCGCTGAGGCCCGTGATTTAATCAGGCACCTTCTGCCAGAAATATGGCCGAAAGCCACCATAATAAAAAGAACCATTAACCCAGCCCAATTAACCAGTGACCTATCTGAAATACCAAGACTGCAGAACCCAAGAGACACACAGAGATCTTTTCTGACTAATGCTGCCTTTCTGAAAATACAAATAGGCGGTTACTATGTTCTAAGAATTTCTTTATCTTTTAAGGACTGGCTATGTCTGGTCTCAGGCCAGGTCAGATTGTCTTGACTTCTTCGATGGGACGCCTCAGTGAAATGAGCAGATGAAATCTGCAAGGACAAGACACAGCATCCCTGGGTTCCTTCTGTTCAGAGGACACTCAGGGGTTAGCATGGATTCCAGGCGAAGCCCCGAGGCTGATCTTGCTACCAGCATGATCTCAGGTTTCATCGTCCCAGGTGGAAACTGGTCAGTCTTGGCCTCCTTTCTCAAGGGTCTGGCTTGTCCAGAATCACCATCTGGAAACCTGTCTCCCATGGAGACTGTTAAGACCAGTCACGACCTTGAGAGAATTCAGCGAGTCTAATGCCACTTTCCTCCCGGTGTTTAGAGTTCTCTTGAACACTGATCCCCCCACCTTTTTTTTCTTAAATGTACAGAGCCATTTTTAAATGAAATGCTTCCCTCTGCCCTTGTACACCACTTAGAGTTCCCCTGCAGATTGCTTTATTCTGGAGTAAGGGATTGTTCCTTGTGACAGTGGACAGAAACAGCATAATAACCCGGATCAGCAGCTGTCAGAGATCAATGAGACCCTACCCACTGGCGTCAGGTGGGCACCGAGAGTCTGAACCTTTCTTCCTGTCCCGTGAAAAACACAAACATTTGCAAGGGAGGAAATGAAAGGAGGCGAATTCGCCCCGCGAGCTGGAATATGCGGGGCCGATCCCAGTCTGTGAACTTAAAATTGAGAGCTACGGCAGGACAGGACACGGAATGATGTCGAATCATTTTATTTTTCCCTCTCTGGGACTATGGCATTCTCTCTTTATCTGCGACATGAAAGATTAGCCTGTGCGTTCACTGCGAACCGCTCTCCTCATATGGATTTTTGAAGTCCTTATCTTTGGCTTGTCACACCTTAATGTGGGTTTTCTTCATACTGACAACTGGGAAGTGAGGGTACGTTCTTGTTATTCGTTTGTGTCTCCTTCCACAAACATCTTTTGAGCACCTACTATGTGCCTGGCACTACGTCCTTATATTAGGGGCAAACCCATTAGACTTACTTCATTTAAAATTCAAAGAACATCTTACTGGCTGATGTTATTCCAGGCTCTGTGCAGCCTCCTGGATGATATAAATAATCTATTACCCCGTCATATAATTTCTACATGGAAGCAAGAGTGAGGAGGGTGGTGAGAAAATAAAAGGCTAATTGTCTTCTGCAATGTTTGTACCCAGTTAGGCAGGAATGTTTGAGCTATCATCAGACACCTCATCCCTCTCTTATTTCATCCTAAAATCAGGATATGTGCAAGCTGATGTGGGCAATACCACAGCCATATTAGTAACAGTCACAATGACATCTTGTTGACCTGGCAGGTGTCCCTAAGAGGAGGAGCATTGAGACATGAGGAACAGGCAGGCCCCCGCATGGCTAAAAATGAACCAAGTTCATCTGCCAGGCTCCTGTATACCCAAACTCAGGGACTGAGTTGATTCTCATCTTAGATGCATTCTACGAAATCTGGCTAGCTGCTTTTAAAATCCTCAGTAGATTAGAAATACCAAATTAGTATACTTCGATGCTTATAGAAAAATGACAGCTGTCAGCCTCACAGGGAGAGAGGGAGGGAAAATTGAAAGCCTAAGATGCAGACACAAGGTCTACAAAATTACAGCAGACTAAGGAGGCAGGCATGTAATTCTAACATGTCTTAAAGGTGTTACGATTATTACAGCCAGTACTCCAGCAGAGCAACCAGAAGCTCACATCTAACAGGCCAGGGCTGTGACCAACGTACTTGAGGAAGATTTCCATCTGGAATGCTTATGATGGAAAAAGAATGTCTAATGCAGTGGTTCTCAACCAGGGGATGATTTAGTCCTCTAGGGGACATCAGGGAAAGTCTGGGGACATTTTTGGTTGTTGCAAATGGTTGTGGGGGTGGTGCAGGGGGGAGTGCCGGGGCCAACGACAGAGGCCAGAGGACAGGCCCCCACCCACCCACTTCCCCTGAACACACGCAGAGACGTTCTGGCCCCAAATGTACATAGTGCTGAGCTTAAGAAACCTGTGTTCAATGGTACAAATTTAATTATTTGGAAAATGCACTTAGGTGGCCCATCTTAGTAATGCAGAAGAAGGCATCACTACATGTTATCTGTCTAGTTCTTTATACCTGTCAAGGCACCTCTGATCTTCACAGTAATCTTATAAGATAGCTGAGGGAACTAGCACAATTTCCACATTAGAGACGATAGAGCGGAGAGAAAGAAAGCTAAATGATGTTTCCAGTGATGGATAGATGTCCAGACTCCTCATCTTGTGCTTGTTACACAAAAATCACTGTTCTTTAGATCTACTTATTTCTAGAACAGAAAGGAAGGATCCCAATAGTACCTCTTGCTGAAGTATCACATTTAATTAAAAAAAATTAAAACAAAGTCATGGGACTTCGGTTCACATACAACGGTCCTTTTGTTCCCTTGTTCGTTCATTCTCCAAAGAGCTTTTGGGCGTGGAACAGGTGCCAAACCCTGTTCAAGGTGCTGCACACACAGCGGTGAACAAAGCAGACCTTTTTCACGAAGCTGGCAGGTCAGAAGCCTCTTACATGTACTCACGAAACACGCTGTGGTGAGTCTGGATAACACTCTCCAACAATCCAAACGAAGCCTCACAAAAGCCAAAACCCCTTCCCGTGTCCCACGCACCTTGTGCCGGAGTCACACTGATGATTTCCAAACAAGCTTTGCATTTTTGTGTGATTTAGACACTTGCCTTTTCCCCTTCCTCCTCCCTCCCCCATCATCCAGCAAACTCATACTCATTCTCAGAGATCCAGAATAATGTTCCCCAATACCAGAGCTGGTCACTTTGTCCTCTGGGCTCTCATTATTTTGTAAGTGTCAGCGTCATGTTAATTACTATGGGTACTGAAATTCATCTGCTTGTGTGTCAGCCTTCCACTGTCGGACTGAGGATCTGGAGGGAGGTCACAGCCCTGCTGGACTTCCCATTTGCCCTTTCTGGCTCCTTCTCTATTCTGCTCCTTGCCCCAGAAGACTGACCTCTGTGAACGGCACCAATGGGCTCCCTTCCCCTCTGGCTTCCAGGAGGGCTCTGCCAAGGGGCAGCAGCACCCGAAGAAGTTTCAGAGGGCAGGAGAGAAGTGACCTTGGAGTTTATCCTCTTCAGTTGCTCCCACAGCAGGCCATTCTGAGTTGGCCATAGCTCATGGCATCTCCCAGAGGCAGCCCACTCATACAGGCCTCTCTCCAGGTTCCAGGACTCACTCCTTCCCCTTGTTTGTTGGGGCCAAGGGGTGGTAATGGCTTCCCACTGTCACGATGCCCTGGGGTACTGCACCATCCCTTGCGACTTCATCTAAACCCAGGACATACATTTGCAAGTAGCCCCTTTTCAAAACTCTCCTAAAATTATAGAACTTAATTGAGTTATTTCTCTCCTTTTATAATAGTCTTGCTCATCTTAGATCCTAGTGCCTAACAAGTACGTGGCTTAAAGACGATGCTCAATAGATGTTTGCTAGAAGTATAAATGAATGAATAGAGATGTTACCAGAAATTTTACTGTCTTAGAATTTTCCATTTATCAAAAAAGCTGCCCTCATCAAAGGCTTCGGCTTCTTCAGCAGTAGCAAATTATTTTTTTGAACTTGACTAGACACAGTAACACTTTTTAGCACTGTTGTTCCTTGCCATTTTCAACTTTACAGGAAACAGAAATAAGGTGATGTCTATACACGCCCTAGAGCATCCAACAATTCTTCCCCTGAATTCTTCATTACTACCCTCAAACACACAATAGAATCAAAGCATGAAACTTCTGTCCTAACCAACAAGCCCTGGTCAGAAAGTTTGTACCTCTGAGGATACACAAAATGACAGGTAGACGGGGAGGGGGGGAATTCAAGGAGCCTCTCACGTTTCAGCAAAAGTTTTCACCCAAAGTGAATATGACACGTTAAATGAGCATCAGCCTCAAAGCCCTTCTCTCGGAGCCTTGTTGGTAGCTATGTTTTCTAAGTTAGCAAGTGCCTGCTGTTAATGTGAAAACGGGTTTCAACTTAATTTGGCAACTCAGAAAACACATTAATTTTTTTGTAGCTACTGCTGTCCAGAGTTAGCACTTTCCCATGCTGTCAGTAACTTGCAGAGTTAATAGTAATTATAGCTTTTGACCACTTATAAAGTTTTCGCAGTAAGTGACAGGTTCCATATGGGAAATTTTTCAAGGTTATCTTCTCAGGTATTATTCTGCCATTGGATGGATGGCAAAGCTGAGTCTGGGGGAGGCTGCTTGCAGAGGTGGGCTTTAAATCTAAGCAGGTGGACTCAGAAGCCACAGAGTGGAAACTGCTCTTCTCTGAATAACAGCCACGCATCCCTAGTATCAAAGAGAGACAAGTAGATATGCAGGTACTTCTGAATTTTCAATCCACCTACCTGTTCAGGGAGACCACGTCCCTTAGCTCTGAGACTGGGTTTGGGATGATGACAAGGAAGAGGTAAGGTGACAAATAATTAAGAAAAAACATTTTTTTTTGTTTTTTACAAATTTTCAAAGTAAAGTGACTTCTCCATGGTAGTAGAACACTGTTTATATTCTGTTAATAGTCTAAGAAACTTTCCCTCTAAGAGAAAGCAAGCCCAGGGCCCACGCTAACTTGACTATCTCTTTAAATGTTACCAGCACCTAATATATCACAAAGACTACAACGCAGAACAGATGGAAGAGCATAAAGCAGATGCAGATCTGAGGTCTAAACAGAGACGAACAATTCTTCAGTTAACAACGAGGAAATGAGGTGGCTGCACAGACGACAGGAGAAAGGAGCAGGCGACACTGGAGAGAAGTTACTGGGTAACGCACGCGTTCTCGCCACCGAACAGAGCAAACAGATGATCTCCTGGCATTTGAAATGACATCCCCTTATGTCTTCCTGGTGTGCAGAACAGGCTTCTGGGGGATATTCAGGAAGAAAGCTAACGGAAATCTGAAGACTTTAAAGCCACGGGTAGGGAAAATGGTTGGAAACAAACTACCCAGGGTTTCAGCAGACTTCTAGAATAGAACTCAGGTATTCTGAGTATTTTCCACACCAGGGTGGAAGCAACCCAAGTCATCTTAACCACAGGCTGGATGAAAAAGAGATGTTATTTCTCCTGACCGGTTTTTTATTTAATTAGTTTTATTTTAATAATTGTAAAACGTTTACTTTATGGACATTTCCAAACATAGACAAAAGTAGTGAGAATAGTTAATATGAGCCCATATCAACCAGCCTCAACGCCTGCCACACACTTGCTCATTTCTTATTCCTTCTCCACTTATTTCCCTTGGCATTGCAAAGTATTCTTGATAAAGTGCTTTTCTCCTGTTTCCCTATAAAAGGTGCCTACTTCCTGGAGTTGATTCTGGGAAGAAGAGTTGCCCAGTGTTAAGGAAAGAATCCTTCAGAAGGGAAGTTCTATTCAGCCAAGGATCATTTTAATTCTCACATACGGACACACAAAAACAATGGCAAAGGGTGTGGAAAGATGAGACTTTCACGTCAGATGCGGAATGGAACAAAACAGGACAGGAAAATTGGTGCTCTTTAGGCCTCTGGTATTGTTTTAAGTTTTAGCTATTGAGAAATGTGAAACCCTTCAGGCACACATTTAACTGAAGTCACAGAATTCTGTTCCAAGGCACAGAGACCTGTATTCTAGGGGAAAAAAAAAATTATTAGTGAATCGACACACATGGTTCACGGCTGGCTTTCTATTGCAGTGTTATTCTAAATGCAACGAAAAGATAGGGAGGGGAAAAGACATGGCAGCTAGCTTCTAGCAAGTTCAGACGTCCATGGTGAGGGCAGAGCAACTGCAGGAGAAAAAAATCCCAGCGAGGAAAAAGAGGAGCATATGTGAAAATACAACGGAAGAATTTTACATGTAAATGCTTGGGAGTTGTTGAATAATTGGTCCCGCTCCCTCGGAGGCAGCCTCAGTGTGGTGGAGAGTTGCTGGCCTGCCCGTGAGGCGGGGGCGATGGAAATGGAGCTGGTGCTCTCAGTGGAGGTGCTGACAGTGAACGCATAAACAATCCTTAAAAGGCTCGCAGCAAGTGAAAATGCACCGACCACTCCTCCCCTAAGTCCCGAGGAGATGGTTTTCATCATGTAATTTGGGACTTCCTGGACTTTGTGCAAGCTAAAGCCATATCCCCTTGCAATGGAAAGAATGCTGCATTCTGTTGTTTCCTGACATAAGTTTTAGTTTTATTTTCGGTTTAAGTCCAACTTTCCTGTTCTGTTTCTTAAGAACACCTGCAAAAATCAACACAACCTTCCAGTTTGCTCTCTATCCACAAGCCGAATGGTTCCTGGGTAACCACCCTCGTAGCGTTTGTTCTGTCGGCATCTCTGCCCCCTTTTGAGGTGCCTTTGTAATACAGCCACATCCTCCTCTGCCTCCTGTTCCTCCCAAGTTCCACTAAAGGGTACGCTCAAATCCTGGACTCCTGGCCATCTTTTATAAAATTTTCCTCATGTTTCAATTTAATCACATAAATAATCACGTTGGAGTAGTCCTTTGGTTTCAAAAGTCAAAAAGGGAAGACAAATTGGTTTTAGAGAAAATATTCTGCAAGCCCTGGTGAGCCACCACGAAGTCTTCAAGATACTCCCAGCTGGTGGTTTTCTAAAGCTGGTTAGGATACGCACTAGAGTGAAGACAATGTTGTTACCACATGACCAGGAGTGAAACAGGTGAGGGCAGAAGGCCAGGGGAAGACAGAAAATGAAGTAAGTGTCCAAGAGTGAGAACTGGGAAGTCTCATTCTGTGCCCTGGGCGTCTGCATTGCTTTATGTACGTTCCCAGCGCAATTCTGAGACACATCAGCGCTCACTTTCCCCTTAGCTTTTCCTGTCTGGTTGGAGAATTGATGGAGAAGAGGATGATGGCAAACTTTTGTAGACCTGATGGCATCGCAAGGTGAGGACTTAAGTTGAGACATAATTGTCCTTTGTAGAAAGAAAAGGACCACCACCAGAATAAGGTTAATTCCGCAAGTACTTCCTATGACCTCTACTATACTGCTCTTCCCTTGGCCACTGAAAGTTTTATTATCCTGCAAAGGGCAGGGCTCAGGTAATGTGGCTCAGTTACTTCTAATGGTGATTACCTGAGGGAGTGGAAATGGACCGCAAGGAGGTATTTTCATAATGAGAACATCCTGAATTTAGTTATCCTGGCACTATCATCACCACTAAACTTGCTAAGTGTCCCAACTCTCCTTCAGACTTGTACATCTTCAAAATGTCCACAACTGGCTAACTGATTAGGACTTGGCCAGACAGCTCCAGGTGGCTAAAAGCAGTATCTCAAAAAAGATTCATCTAAAGATGTCAGATGCCCATAATTAGATAGGCATCTGACATCTTTATGCAGGTTTTAAGAGATATTAAATACATTTTCACTAGACATCCATTGAAGCCATATGGCAGCCTTGAATATGTAGAACAAATTGGGCATAGCAGAGCATCATTTATTTATTTATTTTAGAACAGCAGGACGTACTATTGAGGACACATTTTACAAGCTGGGGTGAGAAATTCAGGAGTCTAGGTAGTAAAGAAGACATTCTTTAAGGAGGGATGGAGGATAATCCAAGGTAGACAGAATCCAAAGAGCAGGGAGAGAAAGACATCCACAACCGATTCTCCAGATTGCAAGAGGAAAATCAAAGACAGAAGAGAGTGCAATCGTTGGGTGCCCTTGTTTTCACCCAGCGAGTCAGCTGGAACCAGAGTCCCTCTCTTTGGGTCCATTCAGTCATTTAATTCAAGACTTATTTAGAATCTACTAGTAGAGCAAGTGATATGGATCAGACTCATAACATGTTCACAGACACTTAAGTGGTCCATGAATGGGCACTGGGGACTCTCTGACTCTCCTAAAGTGTATGTGAAATCTGTACCTAGGAAATTTTCTAAAGAGCGAGCCCATAGCTTTAAAGAGATTAAAAGCCTTTGTGACTGGAAAAAGGTTAAGAACCATAGAGCTTCCTATCCAAGACTGTAGGACACCATACAATGCAAGGCACTAAGGTCAGTGAGAGTGACCGCCTCCTTCCTGACCCCAGCCTTTTTAAGTAAAAGGCATACATCCTATTTATTCTGAAGAAGGTGGGTAAGGAAATTCCATAAACCCCAGAGAATTCTTCAAGTCTTGCAAGGCCTTGATTCTCAGAAAATCATTTTTACTACCTGTAAGATCAAAAAATGTCCTAAAGAAATACAACCAAAAGTGGAAAATCCATAAAAGCAGTTGAAAATGAGATGTTCTGAGAAGGCTGAGGCCATCTGGTTCCTATAATTCCTGAGCTGGGGCACAGCATTTCATCAGCTTGGTAGGAAGGCATCGCTGCACGTGGACAGAGTGGCTGGCGGGGACACACGCAGACATGGGGAGAGGAACGTTCTCTGTTCGTCCCCACCTCGGGCTGTTGAGACGCACTCTCACTCACGTGGCTTTTCAGCACAAATTTCCATCTTATTTTTGTTAATCAGTTTGAAATCTATATATAATATATAGATTTTGAATCAAAGTTATCCAAGCCTAATTTTAAAGAACTTTAGAGCTCTCCGAGATTGGCTATAAACAAGCATCCTACAATAGCCCTCTTCCCGCTCCCTAACTGCCCCTCCCCCAACTGATTATTTCAGCATTTACATGGACACCTCTAAATGATAATATTTACACTGCTACCTACATTTTTTCTTTCAAACTTCAGAAAAGTCCATTTCCCACTCTGAAGGCAGAGGACTGAACTCTCCTCCCTCCCTCCCCTTCCACCACTCCTGTTATCCTTCCTCCCCACCTCCCCGTGGTCCCTGTATAGTAATTCTCACTCAATCAATATTCAGTGTTTACATTATTAGGCTCTTTAAGTGCTATTCAAAATTGAGGATGGAGTTGACTATTTCAGTTCCTTTTGCGCACGGCTATTGTCTTCCCAGAAGGTAGTCATTATCTTGCTTTTCAAACTTGTTTGGCTTTTTAAATACTTATCACTACCTCAGTCCCAAACTCTTCACCACGATTCTAAATACCCTCTCAAGATGCCTCAGACTTCAGGGGGGTCTATCAGTTTCGTCTTCCTGGAGAAGCTGCTCCTGGATCTGTGCTCTCACCTGTGTCGTGTACCCCATTCCCAGCGACTGTTCTACCCTCTTCAGGAATAAAGCCATCGGTCAGGGTGGGGGCACGACAGTCTCCTGCAGAGAAGCCATGGGAGAAGGGACCCGCGGTTCTGAGTATTTCTCAAACTTTCCAACGATCTTCTTTATTTATCTCAGATATTAATATCTTGGGTCTGCTAATGTATTTACCACATGCCCTCTGCTTTCCAGCTCCCAGAATTTGTGTCCTGTCATCTTCCCTTTTGTTTTCCACGTCTTGATGGATGTATGCCCTTAATATTTTTCTTCACTATTGTTTTTCTGTTTTTTTTTCAAACCAGGAAAACAAATGGAGAAGTGTGCATCCAATCTGCTTTCCCTGTTTTCGAGAGTGTTTTTGAAATCAGTATTACCAAAAACCCAGGCAAATACTTTAGGCATTTTATCAACAGCTACTTATTAGACAATAACCAACATAGGCTGACCTATAACCTACAGGTGAAGAGAATGAGGCCATTCTGCTTGAGGTGAGTCATTTGCTGGACTGATATAAATATTGAACACCCCAGTCCCCTTTCACTTAACCTCCCTAATTTTAGGCTTCTGTAGTGCACTGCCTCCTTGATAGTCTGTGGCTGCTGTCAGGTCCCAAATACCTGAGAACTGCCTCCGGCAAGCGATACCTCTGTCATGCTCTATTACAGCTCATCAATATGGATGAGGATGCAGTGAGGTGGAAGCAAGATGTTTTATTCAATCAAGTTTTTGGTTTCTTTTATTGACCCCAATACTTTGATAGTGTTTACAAAACTTCTTTACTCCTCTCGCCTAGTTTGTTTTATTCCAGCTGGCACAAGTTTGTGCATAAAAACACATGTATATCCCTTCCTTCAAAGTTTTGGATTAAGTTCATCAGCAGGTACAGATCTGGCTCTGAGACTCATCTCGGCCCATTTGTGTGATCTGGGGTAAATACCGCCATCACAGGCATCTCTTATCTGTGCATCTATTACGGCTCACAAACTGCTATTCCAATGGTCCGCTGGGGTCAGAAGACATATTGAGCATGGTTGGCACAATAAAGGATATTTTCTGGAATGTGATTGCCTTTAGTAATGGGGGGAGGGGAAAGAACTCCACAGTTTTCTGCAGTAAACACTGCTTCCTGCCATGATAACATCACCGGGCTGCTTCACAAATTCCTATGAATTTTCCACTTCCTAAATATATTTGAGGGTTTTTTTGCACAAGATTATTCTCTCACATCCCCTTTAGCACTAATCTCCTTTGAGTTTATGGACACTGCAAATAACATTAGACAAAATATCCCAGAATCCTGGGGTTAGTGGAGGTAGAGCAGTCTTGTAACCATCTAAAATCAGCAGGAGTATGTTCTGAAATACAGTTGACCTTCCTCTCCTTCTATATGTTTGTGGGTTTTTCTTTGATCAATGCCCAAGAGCTAGCTGACTCCTCTTTCTGTATATTTCCATTTCCTGAATGGACATTAGTGTCAGCAATATCATTACCACTCACTTTCTTTTCTCCACTCTCACTCGAAGTGTTTGCCATATTTAGATTAAGAATTCCCAGAGGGTAGGGCCGTCTTGTTTAAGTTTTTTCATATTTCTTTTCCAAATGTTTATTTGGATTACAATTTTTGCATTGTACACACAGCACATTAAATGGAAACATTCCTCATTTTTATTTGGTCTTTTTTTTCCAAGAGGTTAGGGAGTCACAGAACACACTGTGTACTGAATTCGTATTTTTTGAAGCCTGGCCATTAAGAGGAAAATTAATGACACAGATATGAGACGGTTCTTAACAGTGTCCTCTGCACATCCTTGAACATCTTCTAGATCATACACTTGATCTTATAATCCAAAAGACAACAACAGTGACGTACATCTTGGATTACAGAGAGAAAGAACACGTTGCAAAAGAACAGAGAACAAACAAGGATAAAGAAGAGATAAGATAAATTATTTATACAGTGAGCAGGCCAAAGGGCCATTGCATCAGCTGAATATAATTATTAGGTAAGTAGGGATCACAGGGGTTCAAAGTTTAAATCAAATGGAACAGGGGTAAGCTATCACAACTCTAATTATCAGACTAAGAAACCGTGATGCACTGGATGGAATTCTGAGAATTGTCTGAATGCAAGGAACGAGTGTGAAGGGCAGAAGGAGTGCAATAAAAATAATTTTTGAAGATCTCATACGTTATCTTTGTAGTCGCAGCTCTTACACATTACCTCGCTGGACTTTATTTTAGGGGAAGAACTTGTGATGACTGACTGGACAAAGAAGATGGTCAACTAATTAGCCTGAGAGAGGAGGAGGTTTGCAGCTCAGAGTTAAGGAGACCTGGAGGGTGAAGTACTCCAGGAAAGCCCTGTGGTTATTGTGAAACAGATGCCAATACCTGGCCTTTAAAGGAATCCAGGAAGCATTCAGGATTTCCCACCTAGTAGGCAATGCAGATACGCAGATGGGAAAAGAGAGAACCTGCCTGAAGAAATCTGTTATATTGAATTAGGGCTGAGCATCATGGAAGTGGGTATAGTCTTGGAAGGAGATAACAACTGTCTCCAGAAAGTCATCACCAAAGTGAAATGAACAAGACCTGCATCTGTTACACTAAGAGTGGCTGTGATGTATTCAGTGCTTACTCTGTGCCTAACATTTTCCTGGTACCTTATACAAGCTATTTTATTTCAAAACAACAATCAATAATAGTTAACATTTATTCATTACTTACTAAATTCCAGGCTGGTGTCACTTTGCTTAAATCTTACCCCCATGGTATGGGGCAGGTGTTATATTTTCCGATTTGCAGACGAGGAAGTGCTTTAGGGAAGTTAAAGAATTTGCAAATGACCAAGTGAGCGTGTAGTTCTGAATACTGCATGACACGGATCTATGGTTATAAGGAATGAAAGCGTGGATTTAGAGGAATGTGAAGAAAAATAAAGTAGGAGAATTTGGCCACAGATCAAATAAACACAAAGGACAACAGTTAAATGAGAGGTTTCTTGCGCATGAAGTTGGCCATTTTCCTCAATAGATGACTTTGATGGGGGTACCGGGACAATACAACAAAGAAGTCTGTGTCTTCCATCCACATTCATAATGACTTCTTATTTTGTTTTAGACATTATGAAATATATAGACAATACAAAATGTAGTCTTATAATAATAATAATAAACACCAATATCTCTCTGAGCAGCTTAAAAGACAGAAAACTGCACAAGCCCTTCCCTGATCTCACATCCTTTGCTCCCCTCGGATGTAACCAAGATTCTGAATTCTGTGTTCTTTCCTTATTTTTCTTTACAGTTTATATATGTATGTATTTTTAAACACACATGAAATGTCGCCTGTTTATGAACTTAACGTAAACTTCATCTAACTGGAATGATACAATACACATGTTCTTCTGTGATTAGCTTTTTTGTTTGACACTATGCATCCATGTGGACACACACAGATAAGGCCCGTTGGTTTTCCTGCTGTGATAGGAGGCCATTATATG
The DNA here is from genome assembly GCF_048564905.1 of Vicugna pacos. NCBI lineage: Eukaryota > Metazoa > Chordata > Mammalia > Artiodactyla > Camelidae > Vicugna > Vicugna pacos. Next base: position 23,004,746 of record NC_133011.1, read on the forward strand.
AAGATGCCACGATTGATTTATCTGTTCTAAGTCAAAGGATAATTGGGTAATTTCCAGTTTTATGCTATTAAAATCAAAGCTGCTATAAACATTCAGGTGCATGTCTCCTGGTATACAAATGATTCACTAGGCCATATTTCTCTAGACTAGAACCTCCAAAACTATTTTGCATAGATATGGTGATAGCTAGCATCCTCATTCTGTTCCTGATTTTAAAGGGGCTTCCAAAAACATTTCATCACTGGATATGATGTTCGTTATAAGGTTTTTGTATATATACTTTATCAGGTTAAGAAAGCTCCATTCTATTCCTAGTTTGTTGAGAGTTTTTTATCATGAATGGTTGTAGAATTTTACTGAATAATTTTTTGCATAAGTCTTGAGATGACATATGACTTCCTCTAATCAGTAGATATGATGAATTACACCAAATAATTTTCTAATAATGGACTAACCTTGCTTCCTGGCACTTACCAAACTTACAATACATCATTTTAAGATGCATTGCTTAATTTGGTTTGCTAATTTTTTTTTCACTTGCTAGCATCCTAGATATTTGAATTGTGTCTAACTTTATTTTCTTATACTATCTTTGTCATGGTTTGGATCTAAGGTTAATATTAGCCTTGTAGAATAAGTTTGGGATTATTCCTTCTTTTACTGTTGCCTAAAAGAGTTTATGTATTTTGGAACTGAATGTTTGGCATAACTCATAGGCAAAACTTTCTGGTCTAGTGTTTTCCAGTAGAAAAAATTTAACTACTGATTTCGTTTCTCTCATGATAGGAACATTCAGATTTTCCAATTTTTCTTAAATTAGTTTTGGTTATTTATAGGGATTTTTAGATTGGCCTTTTTTACCTGAATTTTCAAATTTATCTGCATAAAGTAGTTGACAGTTTTGCCTTATTACTTCATTAACTTCTTGTGCGTTTGTAATTATAGACTTTATATCCTTTATGTTGCCTATATGTGCATTTTTTTGTGTGTGATCAATCTCATTAATTCACTGTTCTTTTCAAAGAATCATGATCTCTATTTGTGTTTTAATTTCATTCATTTCTGTTATCTTAATTTCTACCAACAGCATCTCTAGGTTTACTCTGCTGTTCTTCAAATTTTTCAGTTGATTTGCTTACTACATTTTTTTTCTAATATAAGCATTCAAGATTATACATTTCTCAAGTATTACTTTAGCTTCATGTTACACATTTTGTGAAGTATGACTTATCACTTAATTTACATAGTTTCCATTTTGATTTATTCTTTGGTCTACAGGTAATTTAAATGTGGATTTTAAAATCACCATATGTGTGCATTTACCTTTTTATGACTGATTTGTTTATAGTCTGTGTGATCAAATGGATTCTTTAATGTTTGTTGAGACTTGCCCTAAGCTATAGAACATGATAATTTTTATGAATTTTCTGTGTCTCCCTCAAAGGAATTTCTATTCTTCAATTGTTAGAACACTGTTCTGTGTATGTCCTTGAGGTCAAGTTTATTCATTGTGCTGCTCTTGTTTTCTACATTCTACTACAAAACATAAGTAAAACTCCCTCCTATGATGTAGAGCTGTGTATTTCTTATTGTAATTCTGTTGATTTGTCTTTACAATTTGAAGCTATACTGTTCATTACATATAAATTCAACATTATTACAGTTTCCTGAGGAATGTTAACTTTTATGAAAGTTCAGTAACCTCCTTATTTATTTCTAGAATATTATTTTTTGGCTTTAATTCTGTTTTTGTTTGATATTATTACTATACTAGTGAAAGCTTCCTTTAGGTTCATGTTTGCCTAGAATACCTGTTTTTTCTCACCTTTATTTTCAACCTTTCAGTGTGTCTTCTACACAACATACAGCTAGATTTTGTCTGATAGTGTGTATATGTGTGTTAATTTTGTTTGACAATTACTGTCTTTTAACAGGGAAGGATAATACAGTTGAATTTATTTTTGTTACGGAAATGATTGGGTTCATTTCCACAATTTTATTTTATGGTATCTGTTCTCCTATGACCACATTTCTTTCTTGACTTCTGGAGGACTTTTGAAGTTTTTCTCTCTCTTTGCAGTTTTTCTGCCACAAGCTTAGAAATTAGACTACAAGTGCTCTCCATCACTTGGAGTCATGAAAAGCAAGTCTTCTAGGGTGTGGGTTTTATTTTTCTTAATTCGCCTCCTGAGAATGTCACCCTTTGGACTCCTGGGTTTTTGGCTTTTTGTGAAGGACATCAGACTCAATCTCCCATCCTGGTCAGAGTCCAGGTTTTAACTCCTGTCCACCTCTCTTCCACATTGTGCATATCTCTAAAACTTAGACTGTACATGCTAGCTCCAGGATTTGTTTACCCGTGTGAAGCAGAGCTTTCGGGATGTTTCTTGACTTTGTATCTTATATCTATCTGCCTATCTATCAATCTATTGATCATCTAGCATGCTTAGGTGCAAACTGGGAGCGTTTTCTCTACATATTTGGTCATTCATCTTGCTAGAAATGGAAGAGCATGCTTTGGTTCTGATGCACTCATTTCCTTATGTTGTTTTGACAGGTTTATGCAGGCCTGGGACAAAGGGGAAAAAGTAATATATATGACTTGTCTGTCTCCTACAAAATTTATAGAATTCTACTCTCAGACGAAATTCTTTAAGGGATCAAGAAAACAAAAGGAACTGACCCTAATAAAATGCTTCCCTTCCACAAGTATATTATTTTCATAAACTCACTTTATTTAATCCTTATAATGACCCCATGGGATAGCTATTATTAGTCTCATTTTATAGATGAGGTACCCGAGACCACATTTTGAGATTATTAAATTACTGAATCGGGACTCACTCTTGCCTCCTGAATTCCATAGTCCATTCCCTTTATACTGACTTATGCTGCTTTTCTCCAAATAAAGAGCGCTGAGGGATTCTTTCCAGAGCTGATGAAAAACAATTCTGGTTAGTCTTTTACTAGTAATTTTCATAGCAAACAATGCAGCTATTTACCCAGCATTGGTTAGAACTCTGCTAATTGCTAGCACTCATTCTGTTAGCAAACATGGTATTTATTGACTCCAGAAAGAGTCCAGATTGTGGGAAAACATAAACAGTGATAACATACACAAATGCTTTCAAACAAATCTTTGTTTGGGTCCTAATGTCAAGCAATTTTTATTTTTAATTACCATTTTTACTTTTGACCAAATATCTCATATTTCACACTCTTTAAACCTCTGAGAGTAATTAAGCCTTTCATCAAAATCTCCTGATGTTGGTTCATATCCTAATTCTCATAAAATAAATGTATCCGTTTATGCAAGAGCCTATGTTGCCCTCCAGACTGAGCCTTAAACTGTTATCGGAGGCTGCCTTGCCAAATCCAATGGATGACTCAAGAGTGCCATAGATGAGCTAATCTTATTTTATCTCTGTGCTTTATCACCGTGGAACTCACCACAGGCAAAGGGCTGAGGAAAAGGCTCTCTCTCCCTGTCTTTCCACGTGTGCCTCTTTCCCTAGCTGAACTTGGATGTCTAAAGTGGATCCAACAGAGCGCCGGCATGTGGGCAGCATAGTGAGCAAATCATAAAGGTGGTACATGGGCCCATTTTCATTGGTCATTGGCTGCCTCACCAGTGGAACAGAACCATTTCTGCTCAAAACCAGGTTAAAAGCAACATCCAGAAATAGCTCACTCTCAAGCCATATGGGAAGGGGTTTGAATTTGGATCAGTACTATTCAGAGGTCAGTGATCACAAATACAAAACTAAGTCAGGCAACTTTTCTACTCTGAGGCTTAAGACATGATCAAAGGGACCAAGATGGCAGTATAAAGTGAGGGGACGCAAAGGTGCACTGTTTGCTTTATATGTAGCCACGGGTACGTGCAAAGTGGCTCATAAGATGTTGTCATACCCCATGTTATAAAAGGCTCTAAATCTTTCCTTGTGCAAGGTTAGCCCCTAAATACAATTTGGAGAAAAAAAGACGTTAGCATGCTCTCCCAGCGGGTGTCTCCAGCTCTCTTATGAAAATGAAATGGGTGTGTTTACATAATCTGGGCATTCAGGAAAAAAAAATTATGCAATTCTGTGTAATTTTCCCTGAAGGATTGAAATTGAACAAAAATCAACTGCACATCTGGGTCTGGGGCTGTTTCAGTCTCCAATGTGAAAATAAAGATGAATTCCAAGTGATCAAAAAGCTCAAAAGTACTCACCCCTGACAATTTTTTTCCTCCTTGGAATGGAAAGCATAACAACAATTATTCTGAGATATAAATTACAATCAGCTGGTGTTGTTGGTTTTCTTATTTTTAAGACCTTCTACTGATCAGGCCAGTAGTCTTTTATTACTAATTGAATACACATGAAAAGAAAAATGTCCCAACACCTTCCCATGCTTTTAACTGGAATGGAAATCTAGATCAAACAGGGGTGTGCCCTCATGTTAGGCAATAATCATGGTTAAGTATCTTCTCATTAATGTTTATGATTAACAGTAATAAGAAATGGTTACACGAGAAATGATGCAAACACTATCTTTTTAAATGATTTTAATCACCCATTTGTGGTTCACGTCTGAATTCTGCTTTGAATCATAGCCAAGACTATGCTGTCACATACAAAACTAAAACAGTTAATTCTCCCAGTTCTTCCTTGTTTTGACATCGTGGGGCACACTGTCAGTTCTTTACGTACGTAAGAGGGAGTAAGTAAAAAGTCTATTTTAACACCATAACCTGGACATGCATCTTTGATGCATTTTGCTGATCTCCACGCAGCACAATCCTGTTCTCCCTGCGGGTCTGAGATTTCTGTTTCTTTTTTGGGGCAGCTAAGGGGAGATGGACGGCTTGGTCCTGTGGGATTCACTTTACCAAAGAGGTGTAATTGGTTAAGCGGACAGCCTGAGCACAGACAACAACACATTTAAACACACAGACACACACGACTTAAACTTGGCAAATTTGTCTGCAAAGGATTCCCTTCTAAATGACACTACTGAGATTCCGAGTTGACCTTGGTACTTTCTCTCTGGGCCATCTTGTTGTTCAGTGATGGTGATGGGGGTGGGGGAGCACAACGAATGCTTGGAGGCTTTATTCTGGTTCAAGTGCCCAGATCAACCACAAGATCAATAGCTGTAACATTTTCTTTAGCTAAACAGGGAATTCCAAACGCAAATCCCTGTGTAAGGGATAGCACAGTGTCGTCATTCCTAGTCAAAATACACCTTTCGTCTACTTGTTGTGGTGTCGCAATAAATACGAAGCATTTTCCCCCTGCCATTCTGTAGCCAAGCAACTGAGAGACGAGCACGGGTACTCAGAGTGCACGGAGCTCCTCTCCAGTTAGCTGCACTGCCCACTCTGAGCTACGAGGGCAGCGACAAACTTGAGTTGGAGATAGAATCAAGGACAAAGTTATCATCACTGATACCTCCAGATGACTTTGAATTACAGCCCTTAGTAGAAACATGGTGAAGGGAGCCAGGAGGCTGCTGACAGTATTTAACGACCCGGAGGGGACTATGACTCTAGACTACCCAGTTTAGGAGAAAGAGAAATTTGTAGGTCTGCTTTCAAAAGCCAGCTCCAAGCAGCATCGAAAGGGGAAGGAAAGGCTTAGGCACTCTTCAGAAATGAGAAGAAACCGGTTGGAACCTAGCTCCTAGGGAACACACGTAAATGGTGACAGGAGGGTATTTTCTCATTAGGTAACTGAGACTTATCTCGACTGTATTTCTATGTATGTACCGGGCCCCACGCGCTTTGGTGGTGGAGGTTCTCTAGAAATCAGAGGTCTCAGTAACTGCAGGCTGTGTCAGCCACCCGCACAGCAGCAGGGGTCCCCGTGCTCTTAGTTTCAGCAGCAGAGATGTACATTCTGAGTCCCCACATGGAAACTGCAAGGCTGCCCTCCTTGGTCCCGTGTTAGTGATCACATCCTAAGCGTACTCTTAGCAGCACCTTATGTTTACCTGGACACCCTATATTGTTAAAACTCAACCTATTACCTACATTCAATTTCAGAAACAGGTAGTGATGGCAGGTGGGCAAATATCATCATTTCAAATATGGAAATGGAGGCACAGTTTTTTTAAAGCCACGGAATTAGGTCATTCCAGAATTGAAAGGGTCCCAAGAGAACTCAGTTCAGCCTCTAATTTCACAGATTAGGAAACAGAGAATGAGAATGATCACAGGGTGAGTTAGTAAGAGAAAAAGAACTGAGATTCCAGGAAGACTCGGAATCCAGTGCTCTTTTAAAGTGCAGCATCACATATGTCTACAGGGACTTCTCCTTCCTTCAAGGGTTCTCCTGTGTGCAGGGGCTGTGGGCCTAGCGATGCAAATGCTGCATGGCAGTGACTCCATCTTGCTCACCATTTTCTTGTCAATTCCTAGCACAGAACCCACTCTGTGATACATGTGAGGTGAATGAATAAGTGTCTTCTAATAGATACTAGGCATTTTTAGGAAGAGATTGCTGATATTTGGCACAAAGCGACAATCTCTAGACCAGAGAGAAAAGAAGGAATGTCATCTACATGCCACTCGTCTCCGTAAACATAATACATATAGAAAGAGTTTAGAAACCTGCGTTGGGTGGCCAGGGGTTCTGCATCGGGCCCTGAGACAAGCTGGCAGAGTTCTGAGTGGCTTCAGTCATGGTAGCCTTAAATGCAGACTCCCTCAGTAGGACTCAGTGGACCCTTTATGGAGTATGATTCCAGGGATGGTGAAAAACCCTTCCCCAATTTCTAAACCCACATCTCCCCTACCTTCCCTAAAATCTGCTCATCATCCATTTCTCCACATTAAAAGCAATAGTTCTCAGTAGGGGGTCATTTCAAACTCTGTCTCCTCTCTCACCATCTAGTAGAGAAAGCCACTGTTACATACACTTGTATCCTTCAGGTGCTTTTGGCAGAAACAAGGTCAATGCCACTGAAGAAGGACTTTAACGACTCTGTTTCAAGGCAAGTTATTTGGAGATGGGGGTAAGCAATTGGAAGCTGAATGACACTGGATGGTAACAGCTTCATTTGCCTTGATTATAGTTCGTCAGGTCCTTTCATGCCCATCTTCTCACCTGACCACTTTGACCCTATGATGTCAGTAAAAACATTTCCTTCTTCCTTTCAGAGAGGAAATCAAGGTTTGGAGCAGCTACATCACAGCTAAGGTCAAACATCTGGGGGAAACTTGAACTCAGCGCCTCTCAGTCCATTGTGCTTCCCACTTCCCTAAGACATGAGGTCTAAGGCAGGCAAAAGCTCTTTTTAACCCTGATCTCTCCCATGTAGGTTAGTGCAGGTTGTCTGCTGAGCAGGATAAAGGCTGGGCTCCAGCACCTGCCTATTTCTTCTACCAGCCTGAGAACTTTCATCCAAAGGAAGGGAAACTGGGTAAACCCAACCTGTCAACCTCCCACAATTTACTTCTCTTGCTTTCGTACATACAATATTTCGCTCAAAGCCTATGGAAATTGCTGAAGTTGAAATTCCAGTTAACCCTGGCAGTAAGTGCTGTAAAGACAGGGGAGACTTTATTCTCTACGAAGTGGAAAGGAACCTCAAATGTCATTGGAATCTGTGGAAACTGGACAGAGAGCAGGATTTGGATGCTTCTGTGGACACCACCCAGCTGTCTGCTCTAGAAATTCAAGGAAGAGGTGCAGTTTTTCAAAGCAAATATGACTATTTTTTTTATCAGGCAGGCTATTTTCATTAGCTGTGGTTCATCTTATTTGTACATCAGCCAGATACATATTTTTCTTTTTTTTCTCTTTTTCCTTTTGGCATATCATTTAAGCCCAAATTAGGCATTAGGTAGAATGAGCTGGACACGTGCTCTCATGGATTAAATTTACAAACAATAAAAATTCCAACAGGCCTGGAGTATCACAAAATCTAGTCCTAAGTATGTTTGCACGTGGAATTTCACTGTATCTTGATACTTGGCTAGGAGTCATGGAGAAAAGCACACAGAACACTTTCTTCTCTGGTGCTTTATTTTCAGAGACAATGTCATCTCTTGGTAAAAGCAAGATAATTGTTTTCCAGACTCATTTAAAACAAATGAACGGCACCTTTTGGGACATGGATCAACTAATATGGTTTGAGCCCCTCCCACGAGGTCAGAACGTACAGAGGTTATAAAATCCAAAGTAAGAGATTCCGCTTCTAGGTATTTATGAGCTAGTTCATGGGGTAGATACAGAGCCCAAATGTTCTGGCCCCACTTCCATACTCACGAAAGATGCTGCTAATCCTCCCCAGCATTCTCCTCACAGACTCCGTAAGCTGCCTCGTACTCTCTGTCTCATCAGCCACACCCAATCCGAATTGGCACATGAGGTGAAGCCCACTGAACTAACTGGTGAGACAAAGCTCAAGACAAAAGTAAGAGCAACTAAGCACCGACCTCTCGGGAAGACTCCAGTGATGAGCCTTCTGGAAAGAGAAAGGGTTTCCACCGGGTCTTGTTAGTACGACTAGAATTTGGAGAGATGGGGGGAAACGGAATGAATGATGACTTCAAGTGGCAAATGCACAGAGGAGATGAATACAGAATATGAACATAAACACAGAACAGGGCTTGCCCTGCGGTTGGAGAGTAGGGTTCTAGTCTCATTACCTGGGTGTTTCATTCAGGAACTTCCCCTATTACAGAATGTTTCCATTCATCAATTCTAAGCATGGAGACATAGTGGTTTCTGGTCTGCAGATGCCCGCAGGCACCCTGAAGTAAAATGGATCACATTCTGGAAGATGTGTGAGCTCATTTTCAAAGAACAAAGATGACTATGAGTCATAGCTTTCACGTCAAGAAAATGGGTGAAAGAAAGGTGATTTTAAAAGACAGCCAAGTCTTTTAACCTCCACACTTATTAAATGAAGCCTTTTCAAATACTCCTACCAAATATATTCATTCTGGGCAACCTGATGGTCACTCTTTGCCCCCCTTTATGATACAATGAACAAAGCTCTAGGTTTCTTGCACATCTTAAAGACAGAGGAAACTGTAAGCTGGTCTCTGTGTTTTACAGTTGGGGTGTGTACCTGGCTTGAGGCAGAACCAGATAGGACGACCTCATAACTTCCCTTTAAGCGATATGATTCTACAAAACTTCATTCTGAATTGGACAAGAATCAGCATATCCTGCTTTGAACATCTGCACAATTAGATTGACAAGTGAGTGATTCTGATTGCCTGATGTATCCCTGTCCCCTCCAATCTTTATCCAGAAGGAGTCTGAAATAGCCCCTCTGCCTCCTTCTATCCAGACAAAAATGGAATATAAAGACTGACTGGACATGATGATGTAAAATTCATTAAATTCTCCTACAGTTGCCAGAGGTGACATATGTATACTCACATCATTGTTTTCTAGAAAATGGGCTATAGGAGAACCTCGGAAAAGCAGTGGCTAAAAATTCATCTGTTGTTGGAAACTACATGTTGCCGGACAGGGAGGAATGATCTGGCCAGAGTTGCCTCTGACTGCAGTATGAGTGCAGAAGTCTGTGTTAAGTGGTACCATAGCTTGCTACATTCAGGCCAGCTCCTCCTAATTTCCTATTCAATTTCTCAGCACTTAAGCCATGTTTGATCAGGAATGGTCACAAGAAAGAGCCTGGAATGTCAGTTGCATGGGTGGACTTCTGGTCTGGATCTCTTAACTCTAAGTGGTTTGTAAATAAAACTATTTTGCCCAAATTGCACTGTGGGCACTTATAAGTCTTCAATCAACCTTCCATGAGAGATTTGACAGTCCCCATGTTACTGGGATCATAGAAACTTTGGGGAGGACACAGAATTTTAAAAAAAAGAAGCAGGTAAGGAGAAAAACCCAAATAATCCATAGAGCAGCATGAAGGTTTGCTGTATTTCATGAACTCTGAATGCTGCCATTAAAAATGTAAGAAACCAATGCTATTTTCTCAGGCCACTATGGCATCAACAGATTTCCCTAAAACCCTTTTTCTCTATTCTGTGGCCATCCTTCTAAAAAGGAGCCATTAATTTGGAATGGCATGCTTGAAAAGGATAGAAATGGCCAGTCTTGGGAGACAACAGGGCTTAGTTTCTGTAGCAGATCTGCCTCTTTCTAACTACGTGACAGTAGACAGTTTGCTTAAACTTGTTGCTTAAAAAGCCTGGGCTTTCTTATATGCTGGGAATAATAATGTATCAATTTCACAGAGTTACTGCAGAGACTGAATGGGACCCAGTCCCGTATATGGCACAGGATGGGCGTACAATAATTGATAGCTATTACTCTTAGAAAAATCTGATCCTGTGAGAACCCTTGTTTGATATTTGGAGGAAGACCCAGCATGGCTGGTTGTATAACTGTGGGGCTCATGTTCAGTGGGTGGGGGAAGCATATGTGAGAAAGCTGTGTTGGGCTCTTTGAATGAATGCAGTTAGGGAGGGCAATTTTCTTCTTTTTGGGGGACTGTTCATCTCTGAATGTGGTCTGTCTCCTGTTTCTCATCAGTCCCTCTCTCTTCCCTCTTCTGAAAACCATTCAACATTCTTTTTCATTCTAGTTATCTTCAAAAAAAGTAACAAAGGCTACCACGCCCTTATCCCATTGCGATGAGAGTATTTTCTTCCATTATCCCTGAGGTGATGTGTCATAAGTTGGCAGGGTTCTCCTGCTCCTTTTAACTGATGGGAACAGAAAACTGTGACTAAGAAGGGGATGGATCCATGGAGGAAGGAGAAAGCATGAGAGTTAGCTGCCTTTGTGGCTCTTTATCAATATCTCTGCCCTGAAAGAATTGGGTAGATTACACTGAACGGTAAGGGAGGTTTGAGACAAGTTCGATTAAGGATCCATAGTCTAGATGCCCATCATAGCATCCATATTTAGAATCAAAATTTGGTTCTTTTGGTGGATATTCCATCTGGAATTACCAATCTGTACCCACCATGATGAATGCTCTTAGGAAGGTAGCCTGGTCTCATTTATCTTCAGATACCTGAGCTCACTCAGGCCCTTGCTCCAGCCCCTACTATCTATGATCCAACACATTCCCCACCCCTCAGCTAGAATATTGAGTTGTTTTTATAAAATTTTTAATTTGTATGTTTTTAATTGAAGTATAGTCAGTTTACAATGTTGTATCAATTTCTGGCATACAGCATAATGTTTCATACATGTACATACATATATCCCTTTTCAAATTCTTTTTCATTATAGGTTACTGCAAGATATTGAATATAGTTCCCTATGGTATACAGTAGAAATGATACATTATTTATTTTATATGTAGTAGCTAGTATCTGCAAATCTCGAACTCCCTATTTATCCCTTCCCACCCCCTTTCCCTCCTGGTGACCATAAGTTTGTTTTCTATGTCTCAGTCTGTTTCTGTTTTATAAATAAGTTCATTTGTGTCATTTTCCTTGGATTCCACATATAAGCGATATCATGTGGTATTTTTCTTTCTCTTTCTGGCTTACTTCACTTAGAATGACAATCTCCAGGTCCATCCATCTTACTGCAAATGGCATTATTTTGTTATTTTTATGGCTGACTAGTATTCCATCATATATACCACAACTTCTTTATCCAGTCTTCGGTCAATGTGCATTTAGGTTGTTTCCATGTCTTGGCTATTGTAAATAGTGCTGCTATGAACATTGGGGTGCATGTATCTTTTTGAATTAGAGCTCCCTCTGGATATATGCCCAGGATTGGGATTGCTAGATCATATGATAAATCTATTTTTAGTTTTTTGAGGAATCTCCATACTGTTTTTCACAGTGGCTGCACCAAACTGCATTCCCACCAGCAGTGTAGGAGGGTTACCTTTTCTCCACAGCCTCTCCAGCATTTATTATCTGTGGACTTTTTAATGATGGCCATTCTGACTGACGTGAGGTGATACTTCATTGCAGTTTTGGTTTGCATTACATATTGAGTTGTTTTGAGGATTAATTAGGATAATACATGTAAAGCATTTCAGTGCCTAGAATACAAGGAACAACCAGCAAACTTAGACCTGGCGCCAAGAAACTAGGAAGAACCTTCTCCAAACCAACAACCAAATGAAAAATGAGAAGTCAGAGCAAAGAGCTAAGGTCAGTAAAAGAAAAGAGCTTACTGATGAAGACAGGATAGAGTTGGAAGTTAGAGGGAAACCCCGAAGGTGACATCCATCACCTCTACTTCCTGACCGAGACACCAGGTATCCTGGTACCCAGGTTTTATCAGCCTGTTTAACTTAAGATATTCATTTGTAATAAAGAGTAAAGGAATAAAGGACTGGGGAAAAGGGACACTTCGAGGCACATCTGTAGGGGTTTTTCTTGTTTGATGGCTTGGTTTTTGGTTCTTGTTGTTTACTTTTTGTTTGTGTTCGATGTTGTCCTAGGGAGATATTAAGGAAGTATGGATTTTCATGAAATTATCAAAGGGTGGGCTTTCAAAAACTCGCTAGTTCATGGGGAAGCCCCGAATAAATCCTATGGCCGGTACAGTTACTCTTTCTACCCATGCTGAATCTGGCTTTGGGCCATAAGGGTAGAAAAATAACATGGAAGATTGGCGCTTTTCTAGATTGTGTAACTTAAACACAGTGTTCTTGGTAGAAACAAGTTTGCCATTGAAAACAGCATTGTCACAAGAAGCCATGGACTGACTGTCTTGAAGACTAAGTCTGGGCCTCTGAGCAGCAGTAAAATTTTCTATCATGAAAATAATAGTAAGTGATGCTAATAATGATGGCTGCGAATTATGATGCCAGCTCCTGGGCTAACAATTTTATAGGTGTGATCTTTAGTCCTCAAAATAATGCTACAAGGTGGATGTTATTATCTTCATTTAAAAAAATGCAAAAATTAAGGCTTAGAGACATTAATTAACATGCAAAGTTCACAATTGGCTTCTAGCAGCACTGGAATGGAACTTAGGTCTACAAGACAAAGTTTTTTTATGCCATCTGTCTGTGATGACCTTCAGAAAAACAGATATTTTCAAAGTTATGAAAATTCAGATTTTGATTCCTTTGGACCATCTTTCCTATCAATTTTTTTTTTTCTTTCTGAGATTGAAACTTGCAACCACTGGGGACTAGGGTTCTAACACAGTGATTTCAGATTTCTTGAAGACCGTCATAAACTACAATTAGTTCACAGTAATTAGCAAGAAACAAATGCCTCTTAAAAAGGCATCCATTCACTTAAAATGATTTTTAATTTTATAATGACTAGTATATAATTAGAGCAGAACAGAGTTATTTAGTTGGAAAAAATAACTTCAAAGATAAGAGCCCATTTAGTGTTTATTTGCTCTGGGGTTCTAATTACTTTGAAAACTACCAAAACTTTTTATATGATTGCTAACAGCACTCAATAGCAGCTTTGAGGGAAGCCGAACCAACCTCTCTCTTTTTTTAAGCACCATTAACATGGGGGAAATAAGTAATAAATGACAAATACCAGAGGCACATATATAATACGTCATTATTATTTTCCTGCTCTGTTGCCAGTTCAGGTCTCTCACGCTGGAAAAATGAAACCTAACACCAAACATGTCTTCCTGGTCATTTCTGAAATGAGGCCAACAAAACAGGGCCAGTGAGGAACACTAAACATGGTATTGTTTTTCTGTACTATATTAGCAAATCCTGGTAGCTTCAATTTGGTCTCATTACATTTCCAATCTAGGCATGCATCAATTCATCTTCCTTTTCTCCCACAGTTAAGATTTATGCACTTTATTAATCACTTGGCGACAGTCATCTCAGCAGTTTCATTTAGCAGAGTAAACCAGTCAAACCCGGTCAGACTTCTGCGGGTGTCACATGGCAAACTTTGGATTCCTGGCAACTTGAATTACTCTCGCCAATATGAGATTTTTTTTGGAGTGATCCATCTTAGGGCCATCTAATATATCACATCTGCCTCTGCTCTTTGCCTAATTGATAGGTTGAAAGAGGGAGACACCCGCTAGATCCTGCAAATGTCTCCCTGAAGCAGCCTTGGGATAGTGGTTCCTCGGCAGCGGCAGCTTTAAGTGGCAGGTAGTTTAATGTTCTGTTTTGCAAATGTAATTTGGACACTATGAGGGGAACTGTGTGGCGTTCAGGGAGCCTACATTTTCCCAAGAGCTTTGACAGGCAGCAACAACCTCTCATCCAACCACTGCATGCCCAGGTGGTCAAAATGATGTTGCTGCCAGGGGTGATGGACCAGTCAGTCACCATGGCTCCGTAGTTGACAGCAGCGCTAACCAGATCGAGGGGTTGCTGATGTTTTGTAAGCTGCTGTCACCGATTCTAATTCTTGGTCGTGCTGTCTTTTTTATGTGTTACCAGTTTTCTGATGCCACCTCCACTCTCCCTAAAGTTCTGAAAGGACACAGTTCTAAACATACTTAGTATGGACTCAAATAATATTCACATACTCTTTACGAAGTCCCTAACAGCACATGAGTTACTGGCCGCTTGCTCTGAGATACAGAGAGGATAGAGGTGGATTCCAAATGTAGCGATAATGAGACAGAAGTAATTGTAACACAATTATTCACTGAAGAGAGATGTCATCTGAGCTTTTCGAGGTCTTGCCTGTTCATCTGATCAAACAGAAGTGTTTGTAGGGGGCACTTTTTTATACTAAAGGACTCAAATAAGAGAGATTCAATGACTTGAAAGCTCTTCCAATGGATCAGCTAAGTAGAAATTACGGCCCTTATATAAAAGCATGCCCCATGAGACCCAAAATAAAAAGCAACCAATTATGAGAAGGCAAGATGAAAAATCGAGAGACCTCTATTTCAGTCTTGACCATACAGTAAACTATACAGTCTTAGGCTGAGCCATTAAACCTGCCATACAGCGGAGGGGCTGGAACAGACAGAAGGTTCCAATCAGTGGCCCTCAAAAGTGGCAGTGGCTTCCTTATTCTGTTTTTGCTTTTTAGAAAAAAGCCTAACAGAGATCATACATTACCCATGAAAAGAGCATGTGGGAAAATCAAAACGTCACATTTATTTGCATTTTGTTCAAAGTATATTAACTGAAAGAGGCAACACTCGTCATTCCATGCTAACACAATACTCTAATTGGAAGTTGGTTTTTACTCAAGTTTAATCAAGTTAGTTGCTCCTTAAGAAGTGCAAATGGTAAAGGGAATCTTTCAAAACATAAAATGCAGAGGAAAAAATAAGTTTTAAATGGGAACTTGGTGGTGGCCAGTTTAGAAATAAATGGTTTCACAAAAATCCCTTCCCGCTCAGGATTTCTATTGCTACAAATCTGCAGCAAATTAAAAAAAAAAAAAATTTTTTTTTGTTTTTAGTTCTTTCCTGGTGTCTTTCAAGTTTCAGCACAGAAGAATTTTTATTTACTAACTCTGTGGCTTTATAACTCCTTTCCCCTTCCATTCTGTGTATACCTGCGGTGGGAGCCTTTTAACCAAACCTCACAATTTTCTTGGCTTACACACTCCTCGCTTCACTGGCCTAATTATTTTAATAAGCAGCTTAACTGAAATGCTAGCTTACATTTATATTTCAATTTAATTGCATACAGCTCCTAGTACCATGAAAACCTTGGAAGTCTTTTCTATTCATGACTATTTCACTGTATCTAGCTGTTAGGGACACTAACACATAAACTTTATGTGTACATATTTTCTTTCTTTTTTCTCTTTTCTCTCTCTCTCTCTCTCTTTTTCAGATTAACAATGCAAAGAAAAGACCCCAAAGTTCTCTCATTCTGGCTGTCTAGATGAAGAGAGAGTTGCCATCCAGGCCGGCGGGAGAGCCTAGACCTGGCCGGTGGAAATAAACAGCCAGCAGCATTCCTTGGGTCAGCCATGCAGCTCGGGGCGCTTGGGTTTTCCCACTCTATTTATTCCAGTCAGTTAGCAGTTTTCTTAAACACGGACAAAACAGGAAGTGGAAAAAAGAATGACATGGAAAGTCACTTACTAATCATAGTCCCTGGGGGATGGAAAACAGCATCCCCGTCATGGTCGAATTATTCTTCGGTATCTTTAATGAAACCAAATCAGGAGAGTTTCCAGAGTCCAGCTGATTTTTCAGAGGCCTGATTTTCACGTGTCTTTGGTTCTGAAAGGAACTATCTGCTAACTTCCTGAAGTCTCCTGATTATTATCCATTATCATTTAGTTCCTGGAAAAATCTTTTGTCATTTTTCTAACGTGGTAGGACAAATCTAGAGGAAAACAAAATCTATATAAACTGTCATGCGTTTTGCTTGTTTGAAACCACAACGGCGTGACTTGAGAATTTGGTTTCGGGAGAACACAGAGCAGCTGGCTCTTTGGTGACAACTTGGTGGGCACATAGCAACAGATTCTAAGTATGATCCTCCTTTAGTGGGCAAACGTGAACAGACGCGTCTCTTTGCATCCGTGCTTCTGCATGTGGGTCCATAAAAGAAGAAAAATGCTACAGAGTGATGCTTCAGAAACCGAATTCTATTGCCTACTATAAACTGCAGCCAACCAGAATCGGGAGATTTTGGTAACTCTAATAAAACACATTCTGGAATCCTTGGCTCAAAAGCTGTATTTACAGATTCACAGGAAAAAAAACCCAGCAAGAATACAATAATTGCTAATTCTGTTCTGTACTACGAGGAGGCCAGGCTAGACTTTAATCTTCACTCCAGTAAGAAAACACAAACAGCAAACCCTTGCAAATTTGGCATTATTTCACTTTAATTCTGCAGGGTCTGAAACTCAGAAACGTTATGCAGTTTCCCCGCTGAATGTTTTCCAGGTACTTTACGGGTTTTTCCAGACCCGTTCCCCTCACTTTACACAGGAGATGCTGCAATTCAGCCCCAAGGTATTTAGACAAGGTGAAATAGTGAGTCTGCAATGTTAAGGCTAAGGATTTGTACACAGTCAACTCTGATGACTCATGGTAACCGAAGAGGATGTTACTTGGACGGGTAGCTTCTTGTGGGCCAGAAAAATGTCTGCGTCACTCACCTCAGTGGTGGCACAGACTAGGCATTTAATCAATGCTTGTGAATGAAAGGGCAATATATAAAACTGAAAACAGAAAATATGTAAGTCAATTTATATTTGGTTTTGAAATATGTGTTCTCCTTAGCAGATTTATCTTCTTTAGGATTGCCATGGCCTGTTCGCTTTTTTCCTTTCCTTCCCTTTCTTTCTTTTTTATTATTTATTTTTTCACTTTGGTGAAAATCAGAGCCAGATGTGTGCTGCTAGAAGCCAGATGAAGACGTGAAATGCAAAACACCCCCAATGTGTAGTCAGATCATAGGTCCCAACTTTGTGTGTGTGTGTGTGTGTGTGTGTGTATAATTAGGTTTATTTATGTATTTATGTATATTATTTATTTATGTTAATGGCAGTACTGGGAATTGAACCCAGGACCCTGTGCATGCTAAGCATGCGTTATACCAACTGAGCTACATCCTCCCCCTCCAGCTGTGATATTTTCTACCTATAGGGCTCAAAGCCTGTTCCTCCGAGCAATCCCAGCCCCCTTCACACCCACTTTGGGCACATTTGGGTTTCCACGCTGGGTGGGATGCGGGAGAGGGGAAGGGGCACGGGATGCCAGTGGGAGAAATGATGTGCCCCTCGCTCCATCTCCAGACACCAGCCAGCACTACGGACTATTCTCTCAGTCGATCTCCTTGGCATTGAAGGCGCATCTCAAAGCTGGTAATAAACCACACCGAAGCAAGAGCCGGTGCAGCCGACTCCGCTGAACAGAACCGGCCCCCAGTGTGGGGCATCCGTGCTGCTCAGTCTGCTGTCGTGTCAGACACGTCTGCCTGCCAGGTTTAGGTCGGGGAGACGCTCGCTCGGCAACGAGGCGTGAGCTGACTCGGGGACACGAGCAGAGCCTGCTGTGCAACGTCGGAGAGAAAAGCTCTTCCTTCCAGACTGACAGCCAGCAATGCCATTTTCTTGTTCGATGAGTGCAAATCTTTTCATTTCTACCCCAAAGCGCGGGAGCCTGGCTATACATTTTGACTCTCCCCTGAGCTGAGCAGGCTGAAAAGACTGACACGGGTTTAAACAGACACCATCAACTTTGGCAGGCGCTGTCGTCTGCAAATGGAACATAAAGTTAATTGTTTCCCTAGCGGAAAAAGAGATTCAGGGGCTTTCTTTGCTGGTAGAGCTGGGCGTGCTTCAGGCACCCTGAAGCTTGGCTGAAATTACCAGTAGTTACATGTCAGGAGGGCCTGTTTCTGAAAGGTTTTTTCCAATGTGACATTAATAATTTATGACTAGGCCAGTACACAAAACCGCATTTGTAAGAGGGACCAAGAGGTAAGATAAACAGGAATTTAAACTCTTCATAAAAGCAGGATAAAAAAGAGCCCCCCCCCCAAATCACTTGTGGGTAATATGTGGAGTATAAATATCATCTTGTATCTAGCAGCAATAATCAGAAAAAAAAAGAATCATTTAGGATCACGAAATAAAAGGGGACACTTTGTCTTTCTCCTCTGATCTGCTCTACGAGCATCTGGTTGGGCCTGAGTATATTAAATCTCATTAAAGATCGCTGTTACAATTGTTGAGACTCATCTAGATAAGGAAGGCTGGGGTGCATTCTACTCTATCTTGCGTGTTGTCACAGAACTGTCAGTAAAGTCTAAAATGCAGGAGCTTTGCTATATAATTACGTGAGAGAGAAAGAGGGAGAACCCAGTTTTAGTTTGTAGTTTTGGCAGCTGGAAGAGAGAAAACAGACTTTTCCCTCCTTTACTTGAAAATTGGGAAAACTGGGCATACAAGTCATCTAGACCCAAAAGAAATGGAGTTTGTCTACGTCAATTTTTGGCATATTGATTCACTTCAACTTCACCATCATTTAGATACAACATAACATGAAATAAAAAGAGAACTGGATTCCTCTGATCAGGTGAATTACAAGGTCAGAGATCTAAATGATTGCTTATTGTTGGAGCAGCAAATTATTAGTGAAAGGGTATTTTTATTTTTGCATTCATTTAATCTCTGTATATACTTTTCTAATAGCTATCAGAAAAAATGCTGTGATGCAAATATATGTTGTAATTCAATATATATAGATTACGTTTTTCATCATGCTAAATCTTAGAGATGCTCTGAAGCTCTGAAATAACCAACACTCCACTTGTTGGAGAATAAAACCATGTCCAAACTGCACAATTAAATCCCAAATATCAATGGCTAACAAAGACAGCATAATCCCACATAAGGAAGTATCAGATGCTAGAAACTCAATTTTATATTGTAAATCCACAGCAATTTTTATTAAGTAAAAACCTAAGTAAGAAAATATCTGTAGAATCTTAGCATTCAAAGGACTGCTTACTACTAATAATGGTAACCCCAGCTGTCATTTATGGAGCATTTACCAAGAAGTTCACACTGGAATGGGCACCAAGGGGGTCCTATCGAAATGGAAGACCAAGTCCTGGCTCTTAATGAATTCAAAATACAGGTAATAAAAGGAAAGAAAAGGGAAAAAATGATCATAACTGAGCATTTCTTATGGGCCAGAGATTAAGCAAACAGTTTACACATGCATGTTTTATACACACAATAAACCAACCAGGTAGGTGCTACCAAGCCCTTATTGCTGGTAAGGGTCAGTGTGTCTCTTCCTCATCACACAGCAAAGAGCTACGAAGACCTTATTTCCAGCTTCATCTCTCAACTGCCCCCCCCCCAACATTCTGGCACTCGTTTTTTTCTCTGTTTTTCCAATGCACGGCGCTCTTATTTTCTGTCTTTGAACTTGTGTTCAAAATGCTCTCTCAGCCTTCATACACAGCTGAAATACTCCTTCCTCAGAGAAGGAAGCCATCCTTGAACACTCAGGCCATGTAAGCCTGTTACATGGCTGGCAGTTAACAAAAATCTCTAATTCCCTATTTACTTGTAGGAACTTTTGATTAATGCATTTCTCTCTCCTTAGACTGTAAATTCCCCTATGGCACAGCCTTCGTGTTACACTTCTCCTGTATCTCCAGCATTCATCCAAGTGCAAAGCAGGACTGATATCAGCAAGATGGCAGGCATGGAGGTCCCAATGCTCCTCTCCCCAACAGAAACAATACAGAAACAACCAGAAACTGATGAAAACAGTCCTGGGAAATATAAGGACAATAACAAAGAAGAAGAAAAGCTCCCGCAGAGCTCAAAAACCAAGGAAGGCTGCAGAGAAAAGCACACAACATCTTTTACCTGCATCATCCCATTCCCCAGTTCAGAGCAGCTTGGCACTAGGAGGGATCCTCTTGGAGAGATTTCATGCAACAAGGAAAAGAACAGGAGAACCACAGGAATTCTGTCACCACCGTGGACATCTGAAGTCTTTGTGACCGAGGACCACCACAGTCTTCACCAATGCTGACACAGCTAATGGAGCTGCCCGGGGTCCCTGCTGCCACATCTCCTCCCCAGGACTGGAGCTATCACTGAGGGAAGATCTGCTCTAAGGGCTTGAGTCACTGTTGTCCCTGTCCTATCCATGATTGGGATCCTTGAGTACCTCACCATCTATGAGGACCAGAGCTTCTGCTGCACGGTGCCTTGCCCCTGGGATCTGGCACTGGGGCTTTGACCTGCTGTCATCTGGCTGTGCGGCTGTGGCTCTGAGTCCCATGTCCTGGGGCCTGAGTCAGGACTTAGACCTGCCATCCCTGAGGGGCTTAGGCTACCACTGTGTCCTGTCATCTCTGGGTTTGTGCTGCTGCCGTGTACCATGCCACCTCCCCTGGGCCCAAGTCACTGTATGAGCCCCAAAACTCAGTCCTCAGTTCTGTGGGTAACATGCACATGCCCACAATGCAGATGCCAACATCGCCACTGCAGCAAGGACACCTGTGCTTCAGGCCCCAGGAACCATGGTGGTTCCACGTGCCCCTGAACACAGGACCCCAGCTATGCTGCCATTCTGAGTGCCAGACTTAGTGCCAAGGGGGATTTCCTCAGTTAGAACTCCCTCCCACAGGGAAAAAGGAGAACAGGAGGACCCTAACAGCCTTTGACACTGAGGGCCTCAGAAGCCACACCTCCCACTGCAAACATATGTACCTGAAGGGTGCCCACAGCCTAAGACACAAAGGACCCCCATAGTCTTTGCCAAAATTAACTTCAGTTGACGAAGCTTCATGGAGACTATACCTCTGCATCATCCCTGGAAGCAGAGACACCATACCCTACCTGGCCAGTGCCCTCATGGTCACCTTCAGGTGAAATCTTCCTGTACTGAAGACAGTCTAAGCAGTCTGGAAGAGGTGATGGCTTCTTCAAATGGCCAGTCATCAATGAAAAGCCACAGGAAACATGAAACAGCAAGGAAACATAACGCCACCAAAGGAACACAACAATTTTCTAGAAACTGACCTCAAAGAAATGGAGATTTGTGAGTTACCTCAAAAAGAATTTAAAATGATTATTTTAAGGAAGCTCAATTAGGTTCAAGAGAACCCAGACAATTCAATGAACTCAGGAAAACAATGCACGAACAAAATGAGAAACTCAACAAAGAGAAAGAAATCATAAAAAAGAGCCAAACAAATTCTGACGCTGAAAAACATGACAAATGAATTTTTTAAAAATTCAATAGAGAGCTTCAACAAGAGGCTGTGTCACCCAGAAGAAAGAACGTGTGAACTTCAAGACAGATCTCTCAAAATTATCCAATTAGAAGAAAAGAAAGAAATAAAAATGATAAAGAATGAAGGAAGCCTGCATGAATTATGTGATACCATCAAGTAAAACAGTATTCATATTATGGGAGTCTCAGAAAGAGAAGATAGAGAGAAAGGGGCAGAAAGCTTATTTTTAAAAAAATAATGCCTTAACACTTCCTAAATCTGGGAAGAGATATGAACATACAGGTACATAAAGTTCAAAGTTCCCCAAATAGATTCATCACAAAGAAATGTTCACCAAAACACACTATAATCAAACTTTCAAAAAAAGACAAAGATAATTTTGAAAGCAGCAAAAAAATGAAAAAGACTCATCACATACAAGGGAAAAGCAATATTTTCAGCAGATTTTTCAGTAGAAACTGCAAATCAGAAGAGAGTGGGATAATATATTCAAAGTACTCAAAGAAGAAAAAAAAGCAACCAAATTTACATCACCTGGAAAAGTCCTTCAGAAACAAATGAGGGATTTAAAAAAAAAAAAAGGAAAAGAAAAAGAAAAGCTGAGAGAATTCAACACTAGACCTGCCTTACAAGAAGTGCTTAAGGGAGCTTCTCAAGCTGAAAGGATGCTAATTAGTAATAAGAAAACATGTGAAAAAAGTATACAATTCACCAGTGAAGGGAAATAGTCAAATTCAAAATACTTCAGTACCATAAGGGTGGTGAATAAGTCACTTTGGACTTTAATATAAAGGTTAAAAGGCACATGGTGTTGGGAAAACTGGCTATCTACATGCAAAACATGAAACTGGACCCCTATCTTACACCACTCACAAAAATGCATATGAAATAGATAAAGGACTTAAGATCAAAAATCATAAACTCCTAAAAGAAAACATAGGGAAAAAGTTCCTTCACATTGGTCTTGGTGATGATTTTTTGGGATAAGACTCAAAAGGCAAAAACAACAAAAGCTGAAATAAAAAAGTAGGACTACATCAAACTAAAAAGTTTCTCCACAACACAGAAAACAATCAATGAATTGAAAAGAAAACCTATGGAATGGTAGAAAATATCTGCTAATTATATATCTGATAAGGGGTTAATATCCGAAATATATAAGGAACTCATACAATTCAACAGCAAAAAACAAATAGGCTAATTAAAAAATGCACAATGGACCTGAACAGATATTTTTTGCAAAGAAGACATATAAATGGTCAAAAGTACATTAAAATTGTGCTTGATATCACTAATAATCAGGGAAATGCAAATCAAAACCACAATGAAGTATCATCTTCCACCTGTCAGAATAGCTATTATCAAAAAGACAAGAGATCCCAAGTGTTGGCAAGAATATGCGGGAAAGGGAACCCAGGGCACTGTTGGTGAGAATGTAAATTAGGACACCTGTTATGCAAAACAGCCTGGGGAGGGGTTCCTCAAAAAATTTCAAATAGAACTAGCAAATGATCCAGCAATCCCACTCTTGGGAATACATCTGAAAGAAATAAAATCAGTATTTTGAAGAGATATCTGTACTCCATGTTCATTTCAGAATAATTCACAATAGCCAAGACACGGACGCAACCCAAGTGTCTGCTAATGGATGCATGGATAAAGAAAACATTTTTATACATATATATATATACACACACATATATATATACACACACACATATATATATGTTAAGCAGACAAATGAATTAAACATAAGATCAAAAATCATAAATTCCTAAAAGAAAACATAAGGAAAAAGTTCCTTCACGTTGTATACACACACAAACACAGACACAAATACAAAGGGATATTATTCAACCATAAGAAAGAAGGAAATCTTGCTAGTTGTGACAACATGGGTAAACCTGGAGGGCATAATACTAAGAGAAATAAGATAGAGAAAAATAAGTACTACATGGTATCACTTATGTGGAATCTAAAACAAAGTCGAACTCATACAAACAGGGAGTAGACAAGTGGTTGCCAGGGGTTGGGACATGGGGAGATGTAGATCAAAGGGTACAAACTTTCAGCTGTAACATGAATAATTTCTGAGGATCACAGCATGGTGATTATAGTTAATAATACTGTACTATATAGTTGAAATTTGCTGAGACTAGATCTTAAGCATTCTCACCACACACACAAACACACACACGGTTAACCATTCGAGATGGAATGGATGTGCTAATTATCTTGATCTTGGTAATCACTTCACAATGTATATCAAATCATCAGGTACACTTTAAATATACACAACTATATTTATAATTATTTCTCAAGTAAGCTGGAGGAAAAAAGTGCAGAGTACATAGTAGGTACTTAATAAAAACTGATGGAGTGAATGACATAACAGTGACTCCCTGTCAGAGCCAAGGTTAGAACTGAAGCTTGTCCTTTTTGTCAATGCCATTTGACCTCTACGGTGTATTTGTCACCTGTATTATTCAAAAGCATTTGCCATGTTGTGTTATTTTACAAAACAAAGCTTGGGTCTTGATGCCCAATTGTGAAGTGTTGGTTTGTTCATTCATTCATTAATATTTTCATCATGCACTCATGTACTCAATGTTTGTTGACCGCCTAGTCTGTGTAAGGAACTCTTCTAGGTGTCTGCAATACAACGATGAATAAAATAGACAAAAATCCTTTGGATGAATGACATTCCAGTAAAAAATTATGCTTCGTCCACAATCTTGATCCAATTTCTAAGTGTCTGCTACGTATAAGGCTGTGTGTAGAAGGCTGCATGACAGATTGACATGCAGGCTAATGGACAACTTATAATTTATATAAATATATTGAATATGAAGTCTATGAAATAATGAGGTGGATGCAGTGAGGAGCCTTCCACAACAGATACAGTCAAATGACTGGTGCTTTTCAACTACCACGTATTTATTCTGCTCACATTCTCGTGGCTTCTCAGGTAACTGGAACGCCTTTTGACAGTTCTTGTCATGGATGGTTTAGGAACCACAAAAGAAAACTGAGGTTATCACCATGCAGTTGCTCTGAAATTTGTCCCTAACTTGATATAACTGATCCTAAGAATATCTAAAAAAAATGTAACTCGGACTCTGATGGTCATTTTAAAAAGAAGAGCTGCCCAAACGTCTAAGCCATGGCCATGTCACTGGTGTAAGGATATCATCTTCTGAAGCTACAGAACAGCATCCGTTGAAAGTACAGGCTTTGGCATGTTCATTTAAAAAGCCAAAAGAAGAAATATAAATGACCAGTAAATCAGATAGGAAAGCAATTCAACCTTATCAGTAAAATAAATGCAACTTAAAACTGCATGTCATTTTCAAGCTAATTTGAAAATATTTAAAAGGAAAAAGAAGTACCTAGTTTGTAGAGGCATTTACAGGAAGGGAAATGTGTTAAATTCTTGATGGGAGGGTAAATTTTTATAAATTTTCAGAAGGGATGTTCAATCTGTTAGTATTTATAATAACAAAAACATCAGAAGCAACATTTGTTTGGATTGTTTGAATAAATGATGACCTAAAGGTACAATAGAATATTAAGTAGCCAGGTATATTTAAATGACACAGCAATAAGTAAATAACTTAGGGGGGAGCGTAGAGCTCAGTGGTAGAGTGTGTGCCTAGCATGCACAAGATCCTGGGTTCAATCCCCAGTACCTCTGTTAAAAAAATACATAAGTAAGCCTAATTTCCTCCCCCTCAAAAAAGTAAGTAACTTATACATTACATAAATACAGAAGAAGTTATCTTTGGATAGAGGCTGGTATCAAAGATAAATTTTTCTTTGTGTACTCTTTTGAATTTCAAAATTCTCGTCAATAAATGTATGTTTACTTATCACCAGAAAAATGAACACCATTTTAAAATGTGAATCTTTTATATACTATAATCTTGATGTTTTGATTTCAGGTGAGGTAGCGTGGGGTAGTATGTGAAAAAAATGTTGAGGGAAGTGCATGATTTCATAAGGTCTATTTGGGGAAAACGTTTGCTTTTGGTTCAGTTCTGTGTGTGGGAGACATTAATAAGGGCAGTGACACAAAACGTGCAACAAAAAGGAAGAGAGTTTGACTACAGTCTATTTTAGTCACGGAGTTCACTGTGTGTGGAGGTCTGGGCAGGAGAATCGATCAATAAATGGGGTATCAGAGCCTAGCAGACACCCGAGTAGGCAAGTGGTCAAATTCTTCAAGGTTTGTAGGGCAGGAAGGCGGGCGTGCACATCCAAACAGAGTACAAGGAACGGGGTGGGTCAGATTGCAGAAAAAGTAGTACCAGCAGCAGAGTGAAGGAACGGTGATCTTCTGGGAGGCTCTCGAGACTTATGACTGTGATGAAGGATGTGGGTCAGTCTGGGCCAATTGGCTTTAACTCTGAAGACACCTAAGGGGAAATTCTGCTCCAATCAAGGCAGGGTCAGAAATTCTGGGATAACCTCACTGGGAGAACCAGGTAGAGGAGGAACAGAGGTGAGCAAGGAAGAGCTGTCCAGTAATGGGCTTTGAATGAGAGAAAAAGGGCCTTGGTCTTATTGAACATGAAGCAGAGAATGTGGGTTGAACCATTCTCAGAGTATAAGAATATTAGGAGTCCAAGGAGCAGGCAGTTAGAAAAGTTCAGATGAAAGATCATCACCCCAGAACGCACCAAGGTGGCTTAAGGAGATGTTCTGAAGGATTGGCAACAATCTCTTTGTGGCTACAGACATGCAGCTCTAGGCCAAGTACATGTAAGTCAGTTTAAATAGACTGTTTTTTGGATGGGCAGAGTGGACGGTAGATTGATTGAACCTCTCAAATTTACATAGTCAAGGTTGCCTCAGAGCTGGGCACCTGGTCCATCTCATGATCACAAGAAACTCACATGGATTAGGGTGAGTTGGCAATGCTGCCCCCAACCTCAGTGACTGGATATAATAAAGGCTAATTCCTCTTTCCACAGGACAGTTTTACGTGAGTAAGGCAGCCTTCCTCCAGGCATAAGCTCACGGATCTAGGTACCCTCCACCTTGCCAGGCCACCTTCTTCAACGCACGGTCTCCACTGTTGCCCAGGAAAGGGGAGGGAGAGTGGAGGATCATTCAAGGAATTATGTGACCAGATCTGAAAGTGGCACACACGTGCCCATGGCCCAGACCCAGCCATTTGGGAAACGCAGCGTTTTTGTGTGCTCAGGAGGAGAGATGGGGTGGCAATGGTTCTCAACATGTGGTCCCAGGTCAACAGACTTAGAATCAGCTGGAATGCTGTTAGAAAAGCAAATTCACAGGCCACACTGCAGACCCACTGAATGAGGAGCTCAGCCATCAGGGCTTCAAGCAGCTCTTCAGCTGATTCTGATGCACATGGAAGACGAGGGCCTCTGTGGGAGGGGATTCTAGCCAGTCTACTTCACATCTTTTGTTGTTTTTTTTTTTTGGTAATTTTTAAATGTTACAGATTACAGATAGACAGTGCATCTTCATAAAATTGTATATGCCTCTGGGCATTTATACACTCACTCTGCTGGGAGTTACAGTTCCCACAATGTGCAAATTGAGACGTATCTTACCAATTGCGAACTTAATACAATATATTAAGATGTTAATTAAGAACTGCATGTGATTTTGAGCATTCATTTAGGAAGCCAAATAATTTAATGCACTTTGTAAGTATTTATTTACTTAAAGGTTTAAAGATGTCTAACAATGGTTGAACCATTTGCAGGAACTCACACCCAACAAGCCAGAGCAGAAATGCTAATGACCAATCAGACACAGGATCGAACAGACTGACATGGGAATGAAACCCTGGGGCAAAAATGACATAAAAACCCTAAAGAGACAGAGCAATTTTGGAAAAGCAAAAAGTAAAATGTGGTAGGGCCATGGGATATGAAGAACTAGCAAGCTGTAACCAAGGTGGAGGATCCTTAGCATGTGAAATGTGTTACAACTGTGGACACTGCCAAGAGTGAAAACATGAATAAAAATATGAAAAAGCTGTGATGGACGTGGTTCTCCTGACCCACTGACTGAAACACTTTCTATATTATTAAAATGCTCACAGGGGTGTGCGTGATTCAAAGCTGAAAACTACAGGCACAAAAGCAGCTCAGCCACCTTGTGTCCGTAAATGGACCCGAACATGAATCACTGACCAGTATTTCATCTTGGACACCTGCAAGATGCTTCAGAAGGTGGAACACTCAATTCATTAAGTGCTGTTTCTTAAAACAAGGAGATTGTTCAGTTGTTTATAATAAACATATGCAGAAACAAACTGCATTCATATTCCATTAAAATTTTTAAGACCTGCTAGAATTGCCATGATAAGTATATTTTACTTTTTAAACCAGTTTTTGAATTATAAAAGCAATGTAGGCTCATGGACAAAAATGACCCATACAGACGGTTATGGAATGAAAAGAAGCCTTCTCCTGTCTCCACGTTTCTGCACTTCCTAGACGTAACCACTGTCAGTTTCTGACGCTATTAATAGAGAATTTTTCTACAAGCAGAGAGTCCTTGACCTGTATTTTAGGAACATCTCACTTAAAACAGGTACCTTAGCTGTCAGAAAGAAGGCAAAGACAATACACGTAGAAAATGACAGCGGAAACTGAGAAAATTAAAAAAAAAAAAAGCTTAAGTGAAGGCAAGAAGAAAATAAGTAGAAATACCTAAATGCTGGAATATGGTAAAGCTCTTCACAGTATTTTCTAGTGCCATAGAGGTGAGCGTTTCTGCTGGGGTGGATTAAAAGGGCAAAGGACCAGAGGGAGAAAAATTAAACCCATATATTATTCATAGAAGTCAGAGGAGGAGAAAATGAACGCCTTCCAGGGAAGGAAAGCAAACCTCCTCGGTTGTTCTTAAATTTCTCAGGTCACATCTTGTAATGTAAGTGGTGGCATCTTGAATCTGTAGCCACGTTCACCTAGTCCTTCACTCCTTAATTTATTTCTAATGGTATTTATTGAGTATCTACTGTGTGACATTAGTTCTGATCTCAAAGAGCTTACAACAGAACTGGAGAAAACACGACAAGCACAGAGAAAACATTTGGAGAATAAGAGATGGTCTATGAAAGGAGATAAACTGAATATAATTAAGTGACAGCCTGCATGGTGCCATGAGCAATGCTTAATTAAATTCAAGCCATAATCCACATTCTGATTCTAAAAGTCTCCTACAATTTCTCACTTTCTACTGTAACTATACCTGGCGTTGCGTTTAGTAATTTAGCAGTGACTGTATTTTCATTCTCAAACAGAACTCAGTTGTTTTTGAAATGTGTGTATGTGTATATGGTTGTGTATTTAAAAATACCTACTTGGTTTTGGGGGAGGGAGGGTGGATTTGATTGCATTTAGTGATTGAGTCTTCAAATTCAATGCCTCTGGGAAACTACGCCACAGGATCATAAAATCCAGAGAGAAGCCTGAGAAATCAGCAAGGTCAGTCCCTTGCCCCTATGTGGGATGAAGCTTCTGACCAATTTGCCTGGCCAAAATGTCATGGTGACATTCTTAAACGTCTTTTTTTTTTTTCCTGTATATATTGAATCAAAGAACAACCAGGCATCTGGTATTGAAGCATTATAAAGCCGTATGTGATGCTCACTAATTCAAAATGCCTGGAAGGAAACGAATACATATGGCACTAAATTGACAACCGAAGACTCATCCATCATGAAGACTCGGAATTCTCACTGCCATGACATAAAAAAGAATTCAGGAGGGAGGTCTGTTTTCATTTGTCTCTCATCCCCCTCAACGCAAGCACCTGACAGAAAGACACGTGTGCATTTCCCGTACTTGATCTGGCGCATGCAGTGCATTTTACGCAGGGATTAAAGGGCTCGAGGTCTTTCAGACAAGACTATGTGATGTCAGTTTCACATCAGACAATGTACATCGTGGAGTCTTCAAAAGAATAATACTTATGCACTATGCCAAAGCCATAAACATTATTGGAGGTTCTCTTAAAAAAGAATTACATTTAAGAGACAAAAGAGAAGAGAGCTCTGGAATGGAATCTTGTGGCTCTGCTCCAAACACTGTACGGGTCCCTTTTCCAGGACAAAGAACATGCAGCTCATACTCCGTCACCTCACATATCTGATGAGAGGAGACACTAATGAGAGAGTTTTCACAAGAGTTCTATGATTAACAAACGTGAACGAAGAAACAGAATACCCCCATATTTTCAACGTTGGCAGTACCTTCTTAGGATCTCAAAAAGAAAGTTTCTTTCCCTTCCAACTTTCACCTTTTCTGTTTGGCAGATGTTGATTTTTTTTTCCTGCCTGTGTTTCTAATGGAGCTTGAAATTAACATGGCTTTTTGTCTACCTCCTAATTTGTGTGCCGCCATCATCAGTGCTGTCAGCATAGTTCTGGGAATAGGGTTTGTTTACTGCTTCTGTTGAGCCAGCAAATGGAGAAATGCAGAGAAGAGAGTTCCGCTCATCACGTTGCAGTGTAGAGTCCCCTTCCATTCACAGAAACAGCCTTCGCTAAGCAGCCAATTGCCTTCCTGGGTGCAAAAGCCAACAACCATCTTCAGGGCTCGTCCTCGATGGCGTTTCTGAGCGGCTTTAGACATAGCTGAGTATATCCTGACCCCTGCCACACCTTGTTAACAGGTGACCCAGAAACAAACTTTCCCCCATTATCTCCCTTCTAAGGATCCCTTGAAGACTTTCTGGGTTCTCGCCTCTTCTCCTGCTCCTTTGTAAGATGATCTATTTCCAGGTCTTCAGATGCTCCCTACACATAGAGAGGTGACATCCAGTTCTACCTGTAAACCTCTGATTTTGCTTTTGCCTTTTCATTTGCACTTATGCTTATGCTTCATGACCATTTCAAGTTCAGTTTGGGCAAGGGGGGAATAACATTTCTCCTTCCAAGAAAGTGTCATAGCAACCTCACCACAAATCTTTGAAACAGTTTTGGTTTTGGTTTTGAAGTCTTCTTGGTGTTTTGATTCTGCTATTCTGTTCATCAGTCAGCTTCTACTGCTTCATTACTAACATTCACCTTCCACATAAAGAGTTCTGCAATCAGTAAATGCACTTGGTATATTTTCAAGGTTCAAGCAAGTGATAGCATGTGTCAGAATTTCATATTATGGCTAAGTAATACTCAGTTATATGTATACACCACATTCTGTTCATGCATTCATCTATTGATGCACATTTGGGTTGTTTCCACCTTTTGGCTATTGTGAACACTGATGTACAAAGATCTGTTTGAGTCCCTGCTTTCAACAGAAGGACACTCTTTTGCTTTGCAAAATTTTCATCCAGAAATAATGTCAAGCAAGGTCCCAATTATTAGTAATTAGTAATTATTAATTAATTTATCCTGGTCCACCACCTGGGTTTGGTGCTGCGCCAGTTGCCTCTTGGCTTTCAGAATCGTACTTACTCTTCTCTGCCTGTTCTGTTTGCATGAAACTACATTTCCCAGATGTCCCTGCTCTTTGGCTTCCAGGTAGTTTTAGGTAATGTGAGGCACTAGAAGGAGACTGAGGGACAGAAGAGGTGGGTGGCCAGCAATCTTCTTCCTGGATCACTTTGCTTCTGGTGGCATCTTGAGCAGGAACTGCATCTCCTGGCTCCGGCTCCCACTGGAATGGCCCACTGGAGTTCTGAGTTCTGCCAGGCATCCCTGACTTGTAAACTCTGCCTCCGCCTTTGTCCCTCCAGCCCCGGGGAACGTAGAAGCTTCTACTGTGGATGACCTCGGGGTTGCCTCATTTCTGGACTTGTGCCACCAGTGCTCTTCATTAGGTTCCCTCTTCCAAATATACCTGAAGTGGTTTCCAGGTTCCTAACTGACTGACAACCATTCCACTGGGAAAAGAAGGTCCAAAGTTTCTCAGGATGCTGAACTGAAGGCAGTGACTCCCAGCTGTCCTCACTGTACGACCCATTTAATAGAATACTTAGCTGTGATGCTGTTTCCAAGCCAGACATGTGCGGCCAAGTGAATGAGTTCTGGCCAAAGAGATGTAATCGGAGGTGTGGTGTGGCACATTCTAAGCCTCCTTGAAGAGTTAGCTGTTCTGTACTCTCTGCACCTTTTCCCCCTCTTCTTCCCGTGGTTGGAGCATGGATGTGGGAACAGGAGTTCCATCCTGGAACACGAGCCTGAGGCCATATTCAGAGGAGAGCAGGACCAAAAGCCATAGGAGCCTGAGTCCTTGAAACTTCATGGTGTAAAACTGCCATCTCAGCCCTGCTCTGCCTACCTCTGCAGTTTTACATGAGAAGCAAATAAAATTCTTTTCTGTCTGTGCTCTTGCTATTTCCAGTCTCCTTATTGCAGCCAATCTGAGTTCTAACAAATACAGGACTCAAATCATGAGCTCAGTGTCTGTCCCAGACTGCCGATTAAGTTCCTCATACCTCTCCTCATTAAATTAAAGCAAGGTCCTTCCTCTTCTGCTCTAATTCTAAGTTTTGGCTTCCTCCTGTTTATACTCAGAGTTGACCTATTCTCGTCTACAAAGCTTTTAAAAGGCTTTATTCCCTTTAACAGCTTCTGCTTTGCTTATTAAGTTTTCTCTGGATGGTGGTGGGGGGGCTCAAATTCAACTACTCACCAAGCCTTTATCCAACCTAGAAAATGATTAGAATCTGGATGTTAGAGAATTTTTAATTAAAAGCTTGGGAACATTGTTCCTCAGGTATTAATAAAGCCAACAAAATGGAGACTCAGCATGGCCTAACACCACAAGACAGACGTTAGTGTCCTGGTCTCATATTCCCCTCCTCACAGGACTGATGGGCTGGAACTCAGTACCTAACGTCTGCCAAGTACAGATAAGTCACACCGATACTCTACCCATGTGGGCGTCAATTAGAAATATGGACTTCTAGGGCGGCGGTTCCCAAACTTTATTGTGCATGAAAATCACTTGTCCGAAATGAAGACTTGTACCCTTCTGCTCATGATTTAGTTGGACTAGGGTGGGGGCCACGCCCCTGCCTGTTGAAAAGGATCCCAGGTGTCTGTCTCTAAAGCACATGGTCTACGGAGCACACTAGGAGAGGGCCCTGCTGGGGAACTCAGGAAGGCTGTAAAAGAGCCACAAGTGTAGAGAAGTGTCATCACTGGGGGTGGGGCTGGAGCACATTAAATGCTGCTGACCACAGGGGGTTGGCTGGGCGGTTTCCAGACATCACCTACATTATGCTTTTGACAACCTGCATGACTCTCATTATTACACTTGTTCTGCAGTGAGCAACCTGAAGTGCAGAGAAATTAAGCAACTTGCCTGGAGTTACAAGGAGGCTTCAAAGCTGTGTGTGTGTCTGTGTGTGCTTGATAAAGTCTATTTAATCCTCTAGGCTTGTTTGGCATCCTTCCCCATCATGATCCATACTCCTAGACACTGACCTGTTTCGCACCGCCTAGCCCCATCCCTGGGTGATGATGGTGATGGTGCTGGTGATGGAGACGTCAGTAATGACAACTGCGATGACACTGGCTGAGCACTTGTTACATGCAAGGTATTGTGTGCAGGGCTCTACCCAGGCATTCTTACTTAACTTCCACCACTACCCTGTTCAGACACTGTTTAGTATCTGTTAGACACTGTTTCACCTCCATTTTCCAGAGGACAAAACATGAGGCTCAGTGGCATGAAGTAACTGAACCCAGTGGAGCCAGCAGAGGGTGGTGCCAAGATATACAAGCAATACTCACTTCTATCAGGTGTCAGTGTCATCACACATTCATTCCCCAGCTAAATGTGTATGAATAAAATTTGTAAAAATAAAGATGTTGAAAAGTCTGCGCCACTTATTCTTCAGACTAGAATTTGAAGAAACGCATTTCATTTCCACAGGGACTATGTCACCAGGTGATGGTGTTCTTTCCACTTTCTCCAGCACAACTCAGTTCAGAGCCTTCCACTGCACGTGCATTGAGCTGCAAATGCTGCCCAACACACCACTAGCCTTTCCTGGTTTTCCTCTGCATCCTGCTTATCCCAGCGTCAGATTAATGCTCCTCAAATTCATTCTGCTTATGGTCACCTTTCTGGAAATTATCAGTATAATTCAAGGATTACTGCTAGAATAAACCAACATTCTAGGTAATGCTAAGACTTCAAGGATAAGATCTTTCCTGATACCCCAATTATTTTTCTAGCCTTGAATGCAACTGCTCCCTGATATAATCAGAAGCCTATAAAATCAAACTGTATTCATGACTAAGCCATAATCTTTGAATACGTCTTACACTTATGACCTACAGGCCTTTGCTTATGGTATTCTCTTTGCTTAGAACTCTATTCTCTCAAAAAATTCCATAAAGGCATATCTTATCATCAACACTTTGCTCCTGGGTCTCTGATGAGATTACTTCCATATTTAATTATCTTGCCTTATTACAATTTATGTTCATGCTTAAGGAAATTAATTCTACTCTTATTGAATCCCGGCTATAGTCCTGATGCTCAGTATAGCCCTGCATCCATGGAACAGAACAGACCTGTTCCCTGCACTCATGGAATTTAGTTGCTGGTGGCAGGGACCATTGAAGGTACTTATAAAATAATTACTGAAGGAAAAAAAAGCCTGTGAAAGAAAACCTTTGAAAGATGTTTCTCCTACTTTCCTTAAAGAAAAGCGGACCTTCACACCCAAGGTGTTTCTTGTCACTTTTAGGAAAGACAGTGGGAAGAGGCACTCTTTGCCCTTCCTGTTTCTTCTGCTCAGAATGTTTTTCTTCCAACTAAATGCCTCGTTAGCTTCTTCTCATCCTTCAACCTCAGCCACTTCCTCTTGGGTTAGGAAAAAATCATGCTCTCCTTTGTGCTTTCTGGTCACTTTGTCTAGGCTGCTTCTGTTCCACGTATGCCTCAGTCCTAACATTCTTGGTTTATCTGCTCATCTCTCTATAGTGATGGATACGTGATGTTCAATATCTATTCCACTCTGCTTCTAGTATGCTTCACTGTCCTACTGAGGCTGCAAAGCTTTACTCTGTTTTCCAGACTCCCTTGCAGCTAGATTGTAAGTTTGGCAAATTACTCTTTGGGTGGAAGACATGATCTGGAGGCTGCACGTCCCAGGCTGTGGAGGCACTGGGGTTTCTGTGCCAGCCATCACTCCAAGGGTGGCCAGAGGCAGCTGCAATGATGGGGCTCCCAAATCCCCAGATGACAGCTAAAACTGATGTGCTCTGACTTTAATGACTTCCCTGGTTTTCTCCTGAGTCTCCACCTTCCACACTGAGGCAGAGAGTACACCTGTCCTCAGAAGGTCAGATGGGTGGTTTTGTCTGAGAGTCATTTCTGGAATTCCACCAGAGAACTTGGACTCCTTCTAGCCCTTTCCACTATTTTGTAGGAATCTAATTCCCCACATTAAATACTTCCTACTTAAAATAGCTAGAGTGGTTTCTACTTCCCTCATTTGAACCCTGATTGATATCCCCTACCAGAGAGTGAATTTGTTGAGGGCAAGGTCTGTATCTTTTTATCTTTGGACCCTCTGTGTCCAGAATAGTGCCTGTTAACAGAGCAGAAAAATTTCAGTGCATGCTGATGTGAATAAGCACTTTACGAGTTCAACAATGTGCCGAATATTCTCTAACTATTAACTCATTTAATTCTAACAATAAAGTGGGAACGATTTGCCTCATTTTACAAACAGGTTCAGGGAGGTTTAGCAAATTGTTCAAAGAATCCGGTGAAGGACCTGGCATCTATTTAACCAGCCAGATTCAAACCCAGCTTTTTAGTCTTCAAAATTCTTGCT
Source organism: Vicugna pacos (assembly GCF_048564905.1). NCBI lineage: Eukaryota > Metazoa > Chordata > Mammalia > Artiodactyla > Camelidae > Vicugna > Vicugna pacos. The sequence goes on from NC_133011.1 coordinate 23,040,131, forward strand.
CTTTCTACTATTCCATTGCCTCCTTATAAGATAAAGGTATTTTGGAAGAAAGGACAAAATATATGATTGTCTTATTGATTTCATTGAAAACATCATAGAACTGAAAAGGTTGACTCTCGAGGGCAAGCAAGGATTACATCCTTAAAATTGTCTGCTTCCTACTGTATGTAAAATATTGTAGTTAAGTGGTCTCGAGTGTTCCTTGGAATATTAATACACCCTCATGCCTTTGCAATTACAGTCACAAAGTAGTCAACAGAATGTCTGCGGACAAACTAAGATGTCACTGAAGCTCTTGTGTTAGCAACTGCTTATAGTACAAACTAAAGAAATTCAAGGCCTGTCAGCGTCTCCCAGTTCCCAGCAGAAGGATAACTGATATGGACCAACACAGAGATTTCTTAAGGCACTGAATGGGAGGGCCCAAAGTGACATGCTTAAAGTGATAAAAAGTCTTCCGAATTTGGACTATTTCTTAACTTTCATTGCAGTAATTATTAAGTAAGCAGACTGAGCACATTTGTCTGTTCTCACTTAAGGTTTCGCCACCAGACTGATGTATGAGAATTTTAATACCATGTAATTGTATATTCTATAAATTAAATCAGCATGGCACTCTGGTTAGGAATAGATGCGTTTGCTTCCAACAAAAGAAACACAGGTGAGCCATCTCCAGCAATGGGGATGGTGGTATCACCTGAGATCTTAGGTTAAGAAACAAGATTACACTGTATAGCACAGGGAAATATACACAAAATGTTATGATAAATCACAGAGGAAAAAAATGTGACAATGAGTGTGTATATGTCCATGAATGACTGAAAAATTGTGAACATGCTGAACACTGGAATTTGACACAACACTGTAAAATGATTATGAATCAATAAAAAAATGTAAAAAAAAAAGAACCTTTTACTAAGGGCAGAGAGGTATGTTTGTTTTAAAGCAGAGAAAAATTGTTTATGGGTAGAGTGGAGGGTTCTGAGACTTGCTCTGCGATGACGACAGTATAATGCAGTGAAGTAGGGGCAAACTCTGGAGCTAGACTCCCCGAGTTTAAATCTTGGCCCCCCTGTTAATTAGCTGTGTGACATTAAGCTAGTTATTTAACCACTTAATTTCTTTTTTCTTTTTGGAAGGGGGAGGTAATTAAGTTTACTTATTTGTTTTTTGGAGGAGGTGCCAGGGATTGAACCCAGGACCTCGTGCATGCTAAGCACGTGCTCTACTGCTTGAGCTACACCCTCCCCCACAAACATTTAACTTCTTGATACCTCAGCCTCCTTATCTGTAAAATGGGGCTGATAAATAGTAACCCACCTCCCAGGTGGTTGTGGGGCTTACCTGAGAACACTTTAGCCAGTATTATCTTGGCCACTTTCCACCCACTCAACATCCCTAGGCACAAGGGTCACCTTCCTTGCTCAGAACCACTGTGTGTCTGTCTGGAAGACTCTCCCCACTGTTCTCAGCCTGATCGACTCCTTCTCATCCTTTGGGACCCAGCTTAAGTATTACCTCCTTAGAAGTGCTTTCCCAGGAGCCATCTCTGAAATAGGTCTCCCACTGTTATTCTCTGTCCCTCAGCATCCTCTGTCCCCATCTGTGATCGGCTGGTCAGTTGCTGTCTGTGATGAGCTCCATAATGGCTGGGGTTGTGTCTCTCGTGATTTTTCTCTGTACCCCTGTGCTGACCACAAAACAAGCTTCCCATAAACAGTCATTAAGTGAGCCACCAGACAGGGAGCAACTGAAGATACAAGGGAGATCGCCGGCTATATTCATGCCTGTGGACAGGCCTTCAATTTTCCGGGTGAGTATGAACTTTATTAGTCTGTTCTCAGTCTTGTCCTGGAGCTGGTGGAAAGCCAAACATACTGCTCACATTAAAATGTGTATAAAGCAGCATTCAGCTTTTCTTCAAGCACTAGGAGGATCACCTCTCTGATCTAGGCTGAACCAAGTAGAGCAAGACAAGAACATCACATTGTGGGCTGGGCGCTGACAGTGCACGTTTGTGCAGCCAGTGCACAGGACAGCCATGGGTGATGCTTCCACCAAGCCAGCCTTTCGCTGTCACTTCATTTCTAAGCTATGAGACGCGATGAAAGAGACACTGGTCTAGCATTCAGGAGCCAGACTTCTAGTTCTGAGACTTCATGTTTAACTGGGTGATCTTAAGCACTTGAACCTCTTTTGAGCCTTAGTTTTTTCATCTAACAAATGGTAATTCAAAAATATCTGCCGCGGCAGAGACTGCTAGCTATGCCCCCGAATCCATTCTTCCCTTCACCCTTGGTATGAAGCTGGACCACACTTCCACACTCTCCTTGAGGCTGGTGTGGTTATGTGATTAAGCTCTTGCCTACAGCTCTTCCCAGTTGGAATGGCAAGGACCGGAGCTGTATCACACATGGTACATTAAAGATGGTGGAGCTGCTGCCAGCCTCGGGCCCTGAATGACCATGTGAAACAGTCACCCCCTGACCTGCAACCTTCAGCGAGACTGCCAAATAAGAGAGAACTAAGCCACTAACTTTTTGGGATATATTTGTTATAGCAGCTACTATTTTTCTGACTAATACACACGTCCTATCTACTGTACAGAATTGTGAGAGAGAGCACTTCTCATGTATAACAAAGAGCTTTGGCAGGTAGAAAGTAATATAAAAATTTGTCATCATTATTTTTTGCCAGCTTTTTGTCTTTTTTTTTTTTTTTTAGATTCCATATATAAGTGATATTATATGGTATTTTTCTTTCTCTTTCTGGAGCTTTTAAAAAATATAGATGACATATAATATTGTGTAGGTTCAAGGTGTTCAATGTGATGATCTGATACATGCATATACTGGGAATCATTTTATGAACACAGAGAAAACAAGAACATATTAGAGTGCCTGACACATAGTAGATATTTAATATTTATCTGTTGAACGAGTGAATGAACATCTTGCTGATAAAAAGCCCACGATTAAAAAAAAATCTATACAACACAAAAGCAAGATATTTGTTTGCCCAGGGAAAACTTTAAAATTGATTCACTTGAGTTCATACAAGTAAAACTAAAACCTCCTGGATATTAGCTTTTTTCAAGAAGACTATTTTTCTTTTTAATATTTTTCCATCAAAAATAAAATTATAAAATATTAAAGGACATTTTGAAACAAGGAAAATACACCCTTAATCACACCACCCAAACACACTGTTTTATTTTCACCTGTTGCCTTAGAACTTTTATCTACATGCATGTCTACTTTTCATAGTTGTAAATCTGTTTCTTCTTCTTCTTTTTAAAATAAATTTTAATTTGTACCCAGTAAGGAAGGTGCGGGCTTGGTAATTCTCCAGAAGTGATTCCAACAAAGAACCACCTAATATTTCTAACAATTCCAATTTAATTTTGCCGAGGGGCTCCATTCTTATTAAAAAGCATACCAGGGAGAGGAGGTGATTTTCAGAAGAAAGTAGATAGGGGGTGTTAATTCTCACTACAGTTAGTGTGATAAGGTTACAAATGTCACAATCTCTCTACTTTCAATTTAAGAGCTGATCTTGTGGGTCTTACAAAAATTACATGAAGGGCAAATGAGTACATATGGAACTTACTTAAGGATAGCAATGAATTCAATGATTAATTCCACAAGTATTTTTTGAGTGCCCACTATGTGTCAGGCAGAATGGGGACCATACTGAGTAAGACACCGCCTCTACCCTTGAAAAGGGTGAAGTAGGGATGCAAGACAAGAAGACATATTTTGGTGAGCTCAGAGGAAGGGTGAGGCCATTACCGGGAGGAAATGAGACCTGATGTTTGGCCAGAAGCTCGGCAGCACATGGGTAGAAGGGGGTCCAGGCTTGCTAGCCACATAGACCAGAATGAATGACTCTCATCAGACTGCAAGTTATTCTACCTGACTGGATATTAATAGAGCGCCCAGGGGTGAATGGATGAGAAAAGACAAGTAAGCAGAGGTCAGATCACGAAGAGGAGATGAGCTTGGTTACAGCAGCGATGGGGTTTGTTCAGCACTGCCTAGGACAGCACCCAGCCCACACATACACTCACACTTTTCATCTGTATTTGTGGAATGAATTAAGCTACATCATGCCATGCAGTTAACCGTTACTGGCCACGGTGACTGGACTCCGGCTGCAAACGAAGAGCACACACGGCTGGCAAGGGACAACTACTGCCCTCTCTCCAAGACTGTATCTGTGATGCCCTTATTGCCACGGTGGGTCTGCCACATGGCCACCGCTTGCTTCCCAGAGCAGGGACACTGCTTTACTTCTGTTGGTCCTGAACTCCTTGATGCTAAACAGAAGGGGTCAGGCACGGTGAACCCTAACCTGAGAAATGCTCCCTTATTTCATCATTTTCAGTGGCATCATTTTCAATGGCATTCATTTTCAACTACATACAAATGTAGCTTCTTAGGACATCCTTGCAAAACAAATGTATAAATGCAAATTCTAACTCCTATTCTTAGAAGCAGAGAATCAAGGTGGGTGGGGAGAGATACCGGGAAGTTTGGGAAGAAACGAGGGAAGGTGGAGGGGAAAGGCTGTGAACACGTCTCCTAATTGTTTCTGTCCTTGACTCTAGTCTTTATTTCTTGAAACTACTTATAGTTGAAACTGAGCGTGAATGATGTACATTTACCAGAAGCCTTACTCTCCAGGGAGATGAATGGATTAATAAACCAGATCTAGCAATACCGAATTATTTGGAGGCAAAAGCGGAATTGACTCCCAAGAGCCCAGCAGGGTGGCTTACTGTGGAAACACTCTGCTACTGCTCTGCCGGGCCTGCTAAGAATGCATGGCGTTGGCTGACTCTATGGGGGTGGGGGGGTGGGGGTGGAGGAAGCGCAAGAATTCAGCTGCAGAAGAGTGATGTGAAATTAAAGAGAGAATGAAATGTGTGATCTTATTTAATCACATCTGGTGCTTCAATTTCTCAATAACAGCACCCTGCTCCACTGTGTCAAATTGGAGAATGAATATATATATATATATATATATATATATATAAGAATTACAGCTAGAGGATGGATTAACTCTCTAATGCCTGCCAATCCATTTCAGGGATCTAAAATGCAAATGATAAGGGAGTTTTTCCTATCAAGAATTTGGGAGCAATTATCCCTGGACCTGGATCAGCATAAAATTACCATCAACTGAGAAGTAAGCAGTGAAATGTCACCTCCTAAAAGGGACCAAAAACTCAGGGTTCTAGGTTAGGGCGTGGCTTGGGGAAGACGCCATATTTTAATACCCAAAGTATATTCCGGGTCATCCTCTACTTCTATTCTGAAGACTGAATGCATGCTTTGTGCTGCTTCAGATTTCTAGGACGGTGACAGCCACCAAGAGAAAGTAAAAGAACCATTTCAGCCTCTTTAGGAATGAATGTCTGTGAGTAGTTTAAAAGTTACAAATCTGTACTGGAACTGGTATTTAGCAGAAATCATCCCCCCATCCCTGTCTTGCCCCCTCGCAGAGGAGCTGCTACTTCACAGCATCTGAGGGTTTCTACTGGGTATCAAACACAACACACAATGTAATTCTGCAGGACCTGCATGTTTCCCTGGCTAGTCAGATACTTTATGGCAGCGAGGTCCAAAAGGACGGTAAGGTGATTCATCTAATGTAAAAATGGTTACTGTGGGGAAACGCTCCATTCTTCTGGGTTTGGGGGCAGGCGTGGGGGACACCTTCTACGTCATTCCATTTAGCAGCAGAAAATAAAAGCTTATGTATAATTAGTTTAACATAGCCAGCTTTACCTCCCATTTACCGTGAAGCAAATCCAAGATGAAAACAAGTAGACAATGGCTATTTTGGTCCCTTCCATAGAGTAACCATGCAGTGGTCTGCAAATATGTGCACAAGTAGTCCCCAAAGACGCACAGCTGGTTCAGGGACTTGTTTCAAGAGACTGACTCAATGAAGGGCATCATGCAGGGAATACATGAATGGACTGTCTGGAAGTCTGATGTGATTAATTTCTCAGGAACACTGTCTGTCTGTCTGTCTGTCTATTAGACATACACACACAATATAAGCAATAACATTAAAAAAATATATATAAACAACTCCTAAAAATAATTTCTACTCCCTGAGATCTGAGTGACTGACAGTGCTCCAGATTCTTCTCTTGCTTCTGAAAATCCAGAGTATGTTGGCCACCTCGGTAGCACCTACATCACAGTCCACTGTAATCCCCTGATCTCTTAAGGCTGGAGGCCTCTTGAGGGCAGAGAACCTGGCTTGTTCATCTTTGCTGTCCATTTCCAAAGCACATGACATAGTTCCTCCTTGCCACAGGTACTTAACAGACAGGTGTGAACTGAGCCATCCATCACTCCAGGTAGCATTACTCCTGAGAGCACTCAGTTATTTCCCAGTTTAGGGAAGAACAACGGATAAATGCCACTGGAAAGTGGGGGGTGGGGGGGTGGTTGGCAAGCAGTCAAGTGAAGATATATTAAAATTAATATTCTGATATTAAAAAAGATCTACAGAATGGGTCCTTTTAGCGTATGAGAGTTTATGAAAATAAAATGTTGCTTTAAAACAAAGGCCCATTCACTTTTGCCATGTGGTACATTTCTTTAGCTCCTTGAAGAGCTTAAGTGGTCTTTGGAATTTCTGGCTCCACCCTTGTGTTGGTGAGTCTGGCTGGCGAGGGTGGGCTGTGGCAGGACCCGCGGGGGCTGCATCAGATCCTGGCAGCTCCTGTTCAGAAAACGAATCTTCACCTTGAAAAGTTGTGTAAGCCAGACATGTCTTTGAAGATTTCCCAGATCTATTTCCAATGTCCAATGTGCCGAGTGAGAGCGACCTATTTTCCCCCATTTAAAGAGTCTTATTCATACTATATATCTATAAACATACTGACAATAATGTAGGAGGTAATTAGTATATATATATAAAATCATTCCTCATTATATTTTGGCTGAAAGTAAGCTGCTCTGCCCTCTTTACTGTCTTTTAGTAGACAAAGCAATGGATGTGACCACGTCTTACCTCTTCTTTAGACCCTGGGGAGACTTGCCCTTACTTTTAGGATAAAACCAGAATCCTGACCATGACTTACACGGCCCTGCAAAGTGTGTTGCTCCCCATCTTGGGGCACTATCCACCTGTCTCACTGGCCCTTCTGCTAATTTCTTCAGTTTACAAGTTCTTCCCAGCCTCTGGGCTCTTCACCCAGGCTCTTCGTCTATGGTATTGCTATCCTCCCTGCTTCTTTGCTTGAATAACTTATTTGTCAATCGGGGTTCAGATTATTGGCCGCTCCTTTAAGAACTTCGTTTCTGACCCTAAAGTCTAGGTCCCTCCTTGTACATAATCACACGGTAACTTCTTCACAACTGTCACTTAATAGTTATTTATGCAATTCTTTCTTTAATGCCTATGCTTCGTCCTATATTTTAAGCATCATGGAAACATTGAAAAGGTATGCCTTGTTCAGTGCTGTGTCCTTAGCACCTGGTCCAGCACATAATAGGCACTCAATAAATACAGAATGACTGAAAGTATCTCGCCACTACAGTTGACTAGAGACTTGAGGCATCAGCTATTGGGATGTAATGGACAGTGGGTGGACTTTGGACTCTGAATTCCGCTTTAGCAAGAGGGACAAGTCACTTCAACATCCTGAGCCTCGCTGTCCTCATCTGTAAGCATAGCGGTGTGAACCCTACCTCTGCAGAAGATGGATACACGCAGTGCTGCTTTGCTGCTTGAAAATGATGCTCTGTGTTGTTCGTAGTCATACTACCGGTAATACCGCCCTGTGTATGACTCTAGGCGTTCTTCCTGGGTTTCTGGGGAAAAGTCTCACATGAAAGCAAGCTGCCCACCTTCCTCTTTTCAGAAATCCAAAGAAAAGCAGGAATCGGGAAAAACCTCATCTCAGTGCTGAACCAGGTCGCTAAACAAAGAAAGCCATTTATCAGCATTTAGAACCTGCATCAGACATCATACAGGTGGCCTCAAACTGAGGGAAGACATACAAATTCTCCTTCTGAGAGTGGAGCACAGTTCTTTGGTGACAATTAAGTGGAAGATATTTTGAGAAAGTCAAATAATGTCACTAACTTGGGAAGCCTGGCAACACAGGTAGGCAGGTGGGTGGCAGAAACATGGCACCGCACTGAGCCCCCATCCCGACAGCGCCCTCTAGGACCACAGGGGAGGGAAAGCAGGGACAGCTGAATTATCATCCTTAGCAATTTTTTTTTCTTACATGGCTTAATTTTACTTTTAATCTTTTTTTTATTGTGAAATGTCTCATATAAAAAGGATGTATGGAAACTATGGTGATTCGATTTAAAATATTATTTTTAAGTTATTAAGTTACATCAAAACTTTAAATGCACAATTATTCAAAATCTTTGCCATTAAAAATGAGTATTACTATTAAAAACAACAGTAAAACAAATGCCTACGCATTAGCTACTGCCCTTAGCAAGGAGACTGTCAGCAGTACCTTGAATGCCTGGCGGGCCTTTTCCTGGTTCGCCCCACCCCACCCCACCCCCACCGTCATAATCACGATCCTGTACTGGAGTTCATCATTTACTTGCTTTAAAAAAAAATCCCTCTACCACCCATGTACACCTCTCTAGTGTAAGCAGTGTATTGCTTAGCTTTGCCTGTTTGGAAATACATGTGAAAAGATCATACTGAATGACTTCCATCTGATTTTTGCTCAACTTTGTCTCCAACATTTGTCTATACTGATGCATGTGTCTAATTAGGAATTACCTTCCATTGTACAAACATACCGCCATTTATTAACCGCAACTGTAGATGGATATTGGGCTTATTTCCAGCTCTGTGCTATGACTTGCCTTTTATGCAGACTGACTTCCACATCTATGGGGGAGGCTTTGGAGTCAGAGAAGCCTGTGGGAAGTAGAGAGACTCACCATTATGGTACGATGTGGAAAGGGCAGTGTGGGAAGACAACGCACGTGGCCCATCTGCACAGAACTCCTGTGAAGGCGGGGTTTTCTCTAACTCAACTGTCACCAGATGTGGTCGTTTCTAAAGAAATAGGGTGAACATTCTGAAACTAGACAGGCTACTGCTCCAACTCATGTGAGTTTTATCCAACTTACATGGAGAGACAATTCATGAGATGCCAGATGTAGGCACACCAGATACGCAGGATCACTACTCTGTGTATGCGGCGTGAAGTGTTCCCAAGACATGGAGAGGTGGCTCTTGATTTAAGACGTCCCAGACACGTAGAAAGTGCTCAGTAAGGCAAAGATCTACTGCTGGGGCTACTCACGAAACTGGCTCCTCTCCACCCTCCTCAGGCTGCTGAAGGACAAAACTTACTGCGTAAATGCATATCGTGCAGCCCTCGAATGAAGAGTGCCTGGGAATGCAGAGAAGTCACTCAAGGCACCAAAGAGGAGAAAGTTATCAAACAGGCTTCCAACAAGGAATAAAAGAACGCTCCACAACAAAGACCAAAAACATCATATAAACCCAAGGACATAAACATAACATATAAGAGAATAGTGTACCTTGGAAAAGATCTGACACAAAAGAAAGACGAACGTTTTAGAGAGTAGCTACTCCTGTATTCTCAAGGTAATTACTCAAAATACAAACCTGCTAAAAGAGAGGTCATGGGGCAACAAACAGAGGTAAAAAAATCAATCTGGTTTAGAAACTATCAAAGTGAGTACAAACTTGAGAGACTCACTCAGAACTCGGGGGGGGGGAAGCAGGTGAAAATGATTAAAGAGAAAAAGATGGACTGCAATCATGGACATAGTACATATAACATATGCATAAGGGGAGTGAATGAGGAAGCAATTGGAACCTATGCAACAGAACCAATTTCAAAAACGTATATTGCTGTAAAGAAAGTAAAAAAATACAACTTGTGGAATGGGAAAAATATTTGCAAACCATATACCTGATAAGGTTTAATATCCAAAACATAAAGATACTATACAGTTCAATAGCAGAAAGGCAATAACCCAATTAAAAATGGACAAAGGACCTGAATAGATATTTCTGCAAGGAAGATACATGAAAGACCAACAGGTACATGAGAAGACGCTCAACATCACTAGGCATCATGGAAATGCAAATGCAAACCACGATGAGACACCACCTCACACCTGTCAGAATGGCCATCATCAAAAAGGCAAGAGGTAAAAATGTTGGCAGGGAGATGAAGAAAAGGGAACCCTGCGCACTACGAGTGGGTCTGTAAATTGGTACAGGCGCTATGGAAAACAGTATTGAGGATCCTCAAAAAGTTAAAAAATACAACTGCCGTATAATCCAGAAATTCTCTGACCTAAAACTATGGAAAAATAAAATATTTACAGACCTTTTCTAAAAAAAAAAATCCTGAAATTCTACTTCTGGGAAAATATCCAAAAGTAACAAAAATACTAAATCAAAAAGATATTTGCAACTCCATGATAGCAGTATTATTTATAATAGCCAAGACATGGAAACAACATAAGTATCCATCAGTGGAGGAATGGATCAAGAAGTTGTGGTATATATAAACAATGGAACATTATCCAGCCATAAAATGAGGAAATCTTACCATCTGGGACAACACAGATGACTTTGAAGGCATTATGCTAAGTGAAATAGTCAGAGAAAGATAAATACTGTATGATCTTGCTTGTATGTAGAATCAAAAGAAGATCATAGAAAAAGAGATCAGACTTATGATTGTCAGAGGTGGAGAGTTGGGGGAAGGGGAATTGGAGGGTGGCAGTAAGAGGTACAAACTTCCAGTTATAAGATAAATAAGTACTAGGGATGGAATGTACACCATGGTGATCACAGCTGACACCACTGTATGATATACAAGCAAGTTGTTCAGAGAGTAAATCCTAAGCATGTGCATCACAATGAGAATTTTTTTCCTTTCTTCTCTCTTTTCTTTTTATTGTATCTTTATGAGATGGATGTTTGCTGAACTTACTGCGGTAATCATGTATGATATATATAAATCAAACCATTGTGTTATGTGCCTTAAACTTACACAGTGATGCATGTCGATTATTTCTCAACAAAACGAGGAAAAAATGATAAACCAAGAAAAAAAAGGCTAATAAAAGAGACAAATGCAAACAAACAGAAAAAAGTATACTAAAGAAAAATCTCTGAAATGAAAAAAAAATCTCAAAGTTTTACTGTGGACTTTTTGCAAATTGATAAACAATTAGATCCACTGAATATTAAGTCTAAAAAAAAGAAACTTCCCCAAATCCAGGAAAAAGAAATAGATCTTGTATAAAAAAGATGTCAGTCCAATCAGTCTATGTGGTTTTCAGGGAGGATGGTTATGCTATGCTTCCCAAATTCTGTTATCAGTCGTAAGCGAAGGCAATGAGAAGACATTTTCAGCTGGAAACGGGCTCCAGAATGCTGGTGTGTCCTGTATGGTAACTGAGATTAACCAGCCACGGGAAATTGAGGAATGCAAACATTGTTCAACAGCATTGTTTCTTAGGAGAAGGTAGACGCTATCTCATTCTTGAAACAAGAGATCCGATTACACGGAAATCAACAATTTAACTATTACAAGCTGGGACAAAAATCTTAAGGTAGAATAGCAAAATCTGGGAGGAAAGGGTGGTGTGCGGGGGGAGCAGGAGGAAGGAAAGCGTGGGCATTTTTCACTTGGACACAGGGGTGAGTCAATTGATAGTACTTCATTCTTGACATTAATGGTTTCAGAAATAGAATTAATGGTTTAGAATGCAGGTTTAAATATGTATCAATATTATTCAAAAATCTGATAGCAATGATCAGAAGAACTTTAAACAAGTACCATAGTTTCCAAATTGCTGGAGTGCGATGGGGGGAGGGGAAGGAATTAAAATAAAAACTCGTATCGTAGAGCAAAACTAGTTCCCCATCTCCACTTAAAAAAATAAAAGAGGAACAAAAGAAACCTCCAAATTTGAAATGTCAGATGCAAGCTAAGAGAACAGAAGAAATAACAAAATAATCAGCTTTCATAAATATACATATTTATGAAAGTCTGCAAGTATATGCACCCAAATGTTACCAGTTGTCCCTGCATGCTGGGTTTAGTGGGTTTAGTGTACCTTTAACTTTTTGATTTTTGACTAACTAAATTTAAAAAGAAAATTTTCTGGCAGCGATTACATATTATGTACGTGATTAAAAATCAAACATACACCGAAAATGCCTCTTCACTCATCTGAATGAACGCTGATCACGAAGCCACTCATTAAAACTAGAGGTGACCAGCCTGGCTGCGGCGGCTGAGATTGGCATTTGCTGTGATTATGCAACTTGTTTCGCTAATTTGACTCATTTCCCCAAACAGGATGCACAGGTGGCGTTCATTTATGCAGTCACAACGCTAATTACTTTTTACAATTGTGCTCTTCCCTGGTTTTCTCCACGTAACCGTTGCCACGGTAGGAAAGCACCCTTGGGTGCTGGCTCGTGTGCCTGTGTATGCGCAGAAGGTGTGGGACCTTTGCTTATAGCCAAACGAGTCTGGGTCCTCAGCGGTGGGCTCAGTTCCTGAAAGAAAATGAGGGCTCACTGGCCACCCTGCAGCCCCTCAGCACCACACGCTTTTATCTACACTCCAGTCTCAGCCCTCATAACTGCCCCCACCACAAGCCTCAAACTCCAGCCACACTGAGCAAGTCATTTCTTGAACCTTACTGCCATGCCTGGAATGCTTTGCCACATCACGGGAGCACTCAGGGTCACTCCTAGGGTCCACGGCATCCTCTGCCTGTCCTCTTATTTATCATGTGTGTTACAACTGCTTAATAACCTGCCTGGCTGAGGACACGTCTGTCTCACCAAATGGGATGCTTGCTGGTAGGGAGCGTCTGGTATTTGCCTTCCAGCATTTGCACAGAGCCTAAAAGGCAGAAGGTGCTCAACAGACATTATGCCTGGAGAGCCTCTCTGAGCCAGCTCCCTTCAGCTCCCGGCCCCCTTCCCCTGCTCACATGTCTTGTCTCAGTTCCCTTCCCCAAACCGAGTTCCCCTAACCTCACTGCCTAGAACTATTCCCTTTCTTGTCCCAGCCCTGGCCTCCTCAGGACTGAGGAGTACCAAAGAAAAGGGGGGCACTGGAACCAAGCATGACTCTGTGGGGCCTTCCTGAGTACAAAGCCCTCCATGTGCCCGGCTTCCTGTTCGGCATTCTCCGAGTTCCAAAGAGCAGACTCAAGCAGTTAATGATTAGGACAGAGGAGTCACCTCCTGAAGGGGTACTGATAACAATCTGACGCGTATCTATGAGTTGTTCTACAGAAACTAAGACCCCCACCCACCCACACAGTGGAGAATGCTGACTCCACAAACACGCAGACCCCAGACTGGCTGGAACTACAGGGTGAATGTCTGAGATTCCAGAAACATGACCGTGTTACCACCAACCACTCAGAAGAACATCCATGAGCTAAGCATGCACCTGCATCCCTCACCTCTAACGTGGCCTTAAAACACCCATGCCTGAAAGTCACTGGGGAACCTGGGGCTTCTGAGCACAGGCTGCCCGCTCTCCTTGCTTGGCAAATAAACACTGTACTTTCCTTCACCACAACCCGGTGTCAGGAGGTTGGCGAGGGGACCCAAGTTTGGTTTGATAACCGTTTTAGTGTCTAAGAGGCAGCGTTTGGCAAAGCTTGTTCCCTGAGCTTCTGAGCTCCACAGAGCCATTCTCTCCCTGTGTACAGATGAGATTTTTATGCAACAAAGCAAGCTGGAAAGAGTTCGATGGCATGGCCGCTGGGTTCCGTGGGCTGGCTCCACCCTCGCTGAAGAGCCTAGCCGTCTTGTGCTTTCTTCGCATCTCTCTCCTACACGAAGTCCCACCGCCCTCTGGAAAGAAGCTGATACCACGCTTGTTCAGCTTTCTGTATCCTGATCTCAAGTGGGTCCCCCTCCTGAAAGAGGAGGGGTGTTCAAGGAGGCCTCATGTTGAACTTGAATGTTCCCAAGTTGAAGAATTACCTCACCCACACCTCTCTTTTAGGATATGAACAAGCAGTAAATCCTCTTGCTTTACAAAGTTACAAATGAGGGACAAAAAGGAGTGTCTTTATTCAGGATGGGTCAGGAGAGTATTGAATACAATAGGACCTCACTTATTGTTTTTTAAAAATAGCCTTTAAGTATTGAAAGCACTACATATGCGTGGGAGAAAATTAGAAATACAGAAAAGCAAAAATAAAATATAAAAGCCATACATTTTTACTACTCCAAGGACATCATTTTAACATCTCAATTCTTACAGTAGGACCTCACTTATAAAGCATTAGACTCACCAGGAGCTCCAGGAACTCTCAGGTACTGGGGTTAACATATTTTACTTCCCCTCCATCTCTTTGACCACTGGCCCCCTCAGCTGTTACTTCATCCCTTCTACTCCAGCCACACTGTACTCAGTGTCCAAGTACCCGCCCCCTTGCCTCTTGTATGTGTGCGCCCCATCCCTTCATGCCCACCCTGCAAACCAATAATCATCTTCCAAGATGCTGCCCAAACCCACCTCTTCTGCAAGGCACTCTTGAATTACTTTGCCCATAGTTAGACAAATACACACAGGTCGGGGTAGCTGTACTATGTCACTGTATTCAGATTTATCTGTTTCTTTATCTCCACTGATGTTTTTATTCAACAACTAGATACTGAGTGAGCAGGCACAAGTGGAGTGAGCTCCTTGAGGGTGGGGACTGTGTCTGTCATCCCTGTGACCTCAGCTCGGCTTTTGCATAGGTTAGAAACACAGTATCTCTTCAGTGCTTAAAGAATGATGGAATGATAAAGCCCAGCTCTTTGATATTCAGGAATGACTTTGCTCATTTTATAGCAGAGAGGCCTTTACCTTTGTATCTAAGACACGTAAGGAAGATACCACAGTTCCTTCCTTCTTTTTTTTTTTTTTTACAGCTTACTCTTACTGTCAGGAATTTCTTCTCAAGTCTAATCTGAACCGCACCTCCCACAAGGCAAGCCTCCCCTTGATTCTCCCTTGCTTGGAAAATTACAAATGTTGCTCTTCATTGCAATTCTGACATTTGAAAATTATTCTAACAATTTCTCAGCTAGTCCCAACCTCCAAAAAATGTGCTGCTGAGAGTCTCAATTAACTTTATTCTCACAGAGGCCAGTTTCCAAGGCTAGATATCTTTTAACACATATTTTCTCCTGGGGACTGTTGAAGGCCTTTGCATCACACATCACAGTCGTGGGGCCAGAAGCTTCCCAGCTTTGGCTCAAGGAAGAGAGCCTTCCCAGATGTAAGAAGAGTGTACGTACGTCCACTGTCCACCTACTGTGAGACACTCTTAATGTGGCTCGGCTAGGACCCCTGCTGTTGTCTCATCCATTTCCATCCAAGATTTCTGGTCCCTTCCATTTGTGCTTGTGCATGTGACTCTGGGGTCCTCCACTGTGACCATGTCCCCCATTCGCTCTCCTAATACCAACGAGTCTGAGGTTGGTTTTCCAAGAGATTGTCTTTCTGTGCTATCTGGGGGGCTGGCCACAAATTACTTTCCTCCTGAATCTCAAGTATAATGTCAAATAGTGCCTGGCCAAAGATTTCAGAAACTGCTAACTGTCCCACAACTGAGTGTATTAATGGGTTGAAAAGGTCTCCCCCCCACCCCCAGATTCACATATAGAAGTCCTAATGCCCATCAAGTCAGAGTGTGACCTGATTCGGTGTGGACGTCATGATGTAAGATGAGGTCAAACTCGAGTAGCATAGTCCCCTAATTCAATATGACTGGTGTCCTTATACAGGGGGAGATTTGGGCACAGAGATA
This sequence comes from Vicugna pacos, assembly GCF_048564905.1. Taxonomy (NCBI): domain Eukaryota; kingdom Metazoa; phylum Chordata; class Mammalia; order Artiodactyla; family Camelidae; genus Vicugna; species Vicugna pacos. Next base: position 23,055,970 of record NC_133011.1, read on the forward strand.
CACAAAGGGAGAGTATCATGCGAAGACAAGAGTTATGCTGCCATGCGGAAACTGCTAGGAGGTAGGAGAGGGGCCCGGAACAGACCCTCCCCTAATGCCTTCCCATGGAAATTTCTGTTGTTCTAAGCTACCCAGTTTTTGGCCCTTTGTAACTGCAGCCCTAGTAAACCAACACATAAAGTGACACGCGGACCACTTTCTTTTTTTTTTTTTTTTACTGTATCTTGCTATTCTGAAGGTGGCAAGCAGGTTTCCCTTTAAAGTTTATACCTAGTCTTCAAGTGACATCATGCTGTCTCCCGCCGCAGGGGATGGTTAGACAGCCAGCATTGTCCTCGGCACTAAGGCGGAGAACACTAAGAACGCGGGGGAGGGTATCGGGCGAGGGAGAAAAGGAAGAGGGAAGGAATGCGTCTTTCTGTGCCAGGCACACATGTATCTCTGCTCCCCAAAACCACCTCCTGATGCAAGCAGACTGCACTTTATTCGCATATTACAAATCAGGTAAGGTTTGGCAAGATCAGTCATCTGGTTATCACACAACCAGAGAGTAACAGCACGGATACTGGAATCCAGCTCTGTCCGGCTCCAAAGCCAAACCAGGATTTTCTTCCTGGGGAGAGTAATTAGGCAACAGGACAGGTTACCAAAGAACGCTGGCAACTACCATTTTCTTGAAGGCTTAAAAAAAGGGCACACAGTTACCTTTTAAGGATAGGTTACGCATCGTTTTAGCTGAAGTCAGGCGCATGGGCATACGATCTTTCAAAGTTCCTTTTGGGTCTATGATCTTTATGACTATAGAACAGTCCTCATGAATGGAGGAAGGAACAGCCTTACACTTCAGGGATTTCAGCCATGTGGCCCCCATTTCAGAGTCGTCTCTCTAGATTAAGGGACAAGACTATGCAACCAAGCGGGTCCCAAGTCCCAGTAACCCATGTCCCACGCCAGTTCTGCTTCAGCACACCAGTGTCTCTTCCATGCTTTGAGTCCCAAGATATTGAGTGATTTCAGATCCCTCAGAAGCAGGGAGACCAAGCATGCTATCTTGACATGCTTTCTTTAACCCTATTTCACCTAGTCGCCTCCTGCAGATGAAGCAATACCACTTTTTATTCACTTAGTAACACACTGCTTGTTTGAAGACAGGAATCTGGAGCCATGAGAATCTAACTTTAAAGGTACTGAAATCACCAGGAAGAGCGGATCACACAGGAAACACTCGTAACTGTTCAGAGCAATGCACAACTAAATTACAGCACGAAGGAAGGTGGCGAAACTTAACAGAAACAAAAATGAGCAGGCGGGTTCTACTTTCAGGAAGATACGAAATTCTTCCTCTGAACGTGGATCCCATCAGCCAGAATTGGATGAGACGCACAGTCATGGACACCGTGTGCGTAAACTAATCACCGCTTACTATCAACAGCCTCTGTAGTGGCTATTTAATTAAAAGCAAACCTTTATTTTTATAATCGTGCCTAATTATCAAGACGGGAGGGGGATGTTTACTTTGGATTACAATGCTGAAACGATGAAAAAGCTACTTTTTGAGAAAGAAAATGACCCCTGATACAGACATTTTCTTCTCAAAGCGTTAAGACACTGACAGTTGTAAACTGAGGACGGGGAGAGAAGTTGGGTTGTCACTGTTGCTGCTTTTCCCTTTTCTGATAGGGTTTCGACTTGAAGGAGCTCAGTCTATTGAAGGCAGTAAATTAACTCCTGGTTGGGCATTTCACCGGGTTCTACTTCTCCAACAGAAGGTCATTCCCACTTGTGGGGCTCCGCCTCCCGGGACAGGAACACCGCAGGGCTGCTCGGAAATTGACAAGACCCCAGCACCGCTGGCTAACAATTCCCCGACATCCTCGTGGTCGTGCTACTTAACACAAACGACAGGAAATCTTTCAAAACCCCAAAGCATGGGAATCAACACCCTGTACCATGTGGATCGTATCAGTCTGCTGGCGCTGATACTCCCATCTCACTGGGAGAATAAAGAACCAGAAACCACTTATCTTTAAGATGAAACAAAAGTCTTCGCTTCCTCCCTGCCCGGCTGCACAAAGTCCTCAACTATAAAGAAAGAAAGGGGAAAAAATGCACAAGCTGATACTTGGCCAAAGTTACTTGGGGCAGGAAAAAAAAAAAAAGATATTTCCTTAAAGCCCGTATGGGCCAGGCTGATGAAAATTGGGGGCTACCTCACTTCTCTTAAAAAAAAAAAAAACTAACACAAAACTCTGGGGTTTGCTTTGATTCTTTCCACTCTGGCTGCAGCTCTGAGGAGTGGTGCTGATGGAGCGGCTTGCTGCCTTTTCTGCAGACTGTGCAGGCACAGCCTGATGGAACGATGCGTCAGGGATCCTGTTCCTGCTCATCTGATGGGTCCCTGAGGGGCTTCTGAGTAACGGTGCCTCGCCTCCCACAGCTCTGATGGGACGTACCTCCCGACCTCACGTGGGGAGGCTGCCTCTTCAGGGTGGGCGGTTCGCACCCCTCCTGCCCCACTCTGGGCCCCTCTAAGGCGTGTTTTTATGAGGTTTATCGTTCCACCCGGGTCTGGGTGTGAACGGCGGCTCGACACAGACAAAATGATGTTTCCAAATAAAAGAATGTGCTACCCAGGAGGCACGGCCTGTATTTAATTTGCTGCCTGTGTTCAATAGACTGTGAGCTCCTCGAGGGCAGGGACCACGTCTCATCTGTCTTTGTAGTCTCGGTGACTAACACACGCTCGTTCGTTCGTTCATTTATTCAGCAGATGCTTACTGAGAGCCGGAGGCACGAGACGAGCAAGGGACAGACTTCAACAAGGAATCAGACATTTCTTTTGCCCCACAGGCTGGATGGCCATGGAGTAAACATACTTTCTAATATGTGATGAGACAGACACATGCACTCACATAAATAATACAAAAGCTGCACTATCTTACTCCCAGGATCATCGAATGTCAAAGATGAATGGGACCCTCTCTTACAGATAAGAAAGGCAATTCTCAGAAAGAGCTGACCAGCGCTTGACCATGTGCTCTCTTCACCTTGAGCAAGGTGGTCCATGGCAGATAAAGCACCTCAAGTAGAAATTTCCATTGCTTTCTGCAGCCCTCCTGCCCTCAGAACCTAATTCTGCCACATATATATATTTATTTTTAATATATTAATTTCCAAAAGTGCACATAATTCAAGGGTCTGCAGGCCATGGTTTAAATAAGGATTGTGAATCCAAATTCCTACAGGAGCCAAAATGTAAAACAATTTCAGAAAGTAAAGCAGGGGAAAGAACGGAGGTCAGCATAGAACAAACTGGAAACACACGCTCTTGTCTCAGCTATCTACGGCGAATTTACAGCTTCAAGCAACGGTTTTCATTTTCTTATGCTTTTGTTGGTTAGGAATTCATGAAGGGCTGAGCTGGGTGGTCCATCTTTGATCCACGTGATGTCCCCTCATCGGGACGGGGGATCTATTTCCAAAGTGGCTTCCTCAGTCAAGTAACCTGCACCGTGGTGCTGCTTGACCTTCTGTCTTTCTGCACATGATGTGTCTTCTTCTAGGGTGTCTTCTGTGGCTTGGGCTTCTCACACATGGCGACCTCAGGGCTGTCGCCTTGTTATATGGTCGAGCACTTCCATGAACAAGTGTCTCGAGACCGGAAGTAGATGCAGCCAGTTTCTGCCATATTGGGCTGGTCAGAGCAGTCACTGAGCCTTCACAGGGAGGATACTCACACATCGCTGCTCAGTAGGAAGAATGTTAAAAGAACTTACTAACATCTTTAATATACCTTAGCCTGTTTCAAAGAGCAGCAACGAGGCACCAGGTTGCTGTACTGTGGGACTGTGGGACTGTGGTCCAGTATAAAATATTAAGAAAATTTTAAATAGGAAATGGAAATTTGTATTTAAAAATATTTTAAAGTGTTGTCAACCAATTCAAATTTTCTGAAAAGCTCTGTGTGTCAAATACGCACATTTGCAGATTCTGCCATGCCCACCAATATATACCCTGGGCTTCATGAACCAAACAAAAGTCTTAAAGAGGAGTTTTAAGAAAATACTGACATGCGTTTGAATATATTTTGCCTACAACAGAAATGTGAAGATCTTAAGAGTGTTCTATCATTTCTGACAATAGATTTTTACTAAAAACACACCAGTAGGTAAGTGAGGGATCTTTCTAGAGAACCCTATCATGACCCACAAGAGAAAACTAAATGTCTCCTCTTCTGAGAATTCCCTTCTCCCACTTCTATCTTGTCCAAATCACAGTTTGATGAAACGAAGAGTGATTTTTACTTCTTGTTGAATTTGACTGAGTACTAGAAATACAAGATGATTACTTAATGCCCCAAAGGAAGGAAAAACAGACATGCCCAGAAACTAGATAAGAGATCACTGATATACACAGCCTAAATTCCACATCAGTACTTTTTAAACTTTAGGGACCGAATCACCTTTTGAGTCAGGAGAATTAGGGGATGTCCCAAGACTCAGCATTCTGAATCAAAACTCCAGATGATTCTGACGTGGGTGGTCCCTGACTCAGTGAAGAAAATGTGCGGGAGTAGGAGACAGGGTTTCTAACCCCGGTTTTGCATTAACTAGCTAGTTGAGCTCAGAGAAGTCATTTCCCATCTCATGGCCTCAGTTTCCTCTTCTGTACTACGAGGAGGGCTGGCCTGAGTTATAACAATGGCACAACAGACCATATCCCATGCTGAGGTGGAGCCTGCTCACTCAGACGCCCCTGCTCTCCGCTAAGCCCTGGCCTGGCCTCACGGTCCTCCTCTACCCGGCTACGCCCAGCAGACCGGAGGTAGCACCTGGGTTGAGACCAATTCTGTAGCCCTGACAGAGGATCTCTGTGGTCTCATCCTGCTTGCGTGGCACATGATGGTTTTGGAGGGAAAGACTAGTGGAAAGAAATCACAACAGGTAGCTTAGGGGGAGGATGACAGTTTCAGGGCAGGAGTTGTCCAGGAATAGAAAAGTGCCATCTGAGAGGGGTGGGGGTGCCAAACAGCCTGCCAGCCAATCTCAGGCCCACCCCGACAGCCACCGTGATGACGTCTTTAGTGAATCCCAGATGCTCTACTGCAGGACAGTCAGCTTCAGGAAGGGCAGGACTGGGACTGGGGTGAGCAAAATCATGGGTCCACACCATACATGAACCTGGGAGCGAGTGCCTCCCCTACACTTTGCACCAGGCACCTCCTTTGTCCCACCCCAGTCCCAGCCCTGAAGAGGCGATATTAGGATGATGGAGTTGCAAGTTTGCTGAGAGGTGTCATCTCTGCCACGGACCCTCTAGGACACAGTGGGAGTGGATCTTTTAAAAGTGGAAGTGAGGACAGGCCAGCTCAGACTAGGCCAGGAGTTCCATGGATCTGATTTACTGAAGGCTGTTGGCATTCAGGGAAAAGGCTCCGGATGAATGTTGGGTTAGCTGTGCAACTCCGGTCAACTTACTTAACTCTTTAAAGTCTCAGTTTTAAAATATTCAAGATGAGAGTAAGGTCACCTTCTCAGCAAGGACGCTGTGGATGGACAATGGCGCCGGACACACGGCATTCCATCATCACACGGAAAGTCTTTCTTTCTTTCCAGCCCCTATTGCGCCTTGAGTGATTGTCAGGAAATGAAGCAAACAAGGGAGAGCACCTTCATGCCAAAAATGGATGTGGAAATCCACGCCCTTGGGCAAAGGAAGGCTGGCAGGTCTTTACCCGCACTGTTGACTTTCTGACTCAAAACTGCTTTCTCTTTTAACTTCTCCCTTCCTGCTCAGTTTGGACCCAATGTGGGAGGTGGACAGTACAATGCCAGGATCTCACCCACCAGGAAACATCTCCCAGTGCTGCTCTGAGGCCAAAGTTCCAGGAAAAACATTACAAACTCTTGTGTCATAGGCCTGCTTGAATGATAGCTTCCATTTACTTAGGTGGGTGGCATGTGCTTGGCCCACTGTTAAACACCAGTGAATATTAGCCACATCAGCCCTTGTCACACCGTCAGAGGTAGATGGAAATATTCTCCGTTTACAGATGAGGACACCGAGGCTCAGATGGCTCATACCTGTAGAAGTGGGTTAGAAACCGAGTCTTTTCCTGAGTTCCTCACCACTGTTTACTGTTGAAGAGTCATCACTCTGGAAATGCAAAAAACCCAAGAAGAGTTCATTGCTTTCAGAGAGTTCAGTAACACGGAGAGGCATCAGCACTAGTATGTAAAACAGAGAACAGCAGTGCGAGGCAGCTCAACCCGTCAGGAAGCAGCTCGGGGCAGGGACGCTTTGTTATTTCTTTACGCCTCTATGTTCTAGTGCAACGCACGGCTCTTTGTAGGTCACCAGTCACTGTGACTCTGGATGTATGAGCAAACAAAACAACAAAACAGTAAGTGCTAAGGTACATGCTACAGACAGAGGTAACTGGTGGGAATTCAAGGTCCAGGGAGGTCCACAGGGGTACGACGGAGAAGGCCAGCTTCATGGAGGACAGAGGGGGACCCGAGCTGGGATTGGAGAGGTCACAAAGAGCAGAGAGAAGAAACACATACACGGAGGCGAGATCGAGCGTAAGCACGGGGCGCTGAGACAATGAGGAGGATGACCTGCTTAGCCCACCAGGCAGGCAGCCAGCTAAGCCAACTAATAACCGGCGGGTTCTTGGTGTCAAACTTCATGTTATTTGGGAACAGGGCAACCTCTGAGAACAAGGTCAGGGGAAAACTGTAGGCTGGTCTAGACATACAATGCAGGGAAGTGAGCTGGAGCAGACTGGACTGCAGGAAGGGCAGTTCCCCACCCATGGCGGGGGAGATGCAAAGAGAACTTCTGGCAGCTGTGAAAAACATACGAGGAGGACGAGTCAGCAACGAAGAATGTGGAGGAGGAGGGGTACCAGGGAAGGTGCTTGGAGGAACACACCCTGGAGCGGATCACCCTCTTCATCTGGTTTTCCATGGACCATAGCAGCCTGTCTGCTCTCAGAAGACCCTTGGCACATGTGTCTATTCTGTAAAGTGAACTCGAGGAGATCATATTTACTAAGGGCTAAGCCACAGGCTCAGCCATGAGGCTCCAAAAGCCACAAAGTCCCTTTAGTAGGGTTGTCTAACCAGATATATATAACGTTTCCTACACACATATATGATTTTATATAAGCATTTTACATAAATGCTAATACCATATAAATTTACATAATTTTGTCCTGGTTTTAAAAACTAAGTCTAAAAATGGAAGAACATGAAAGATGGTTCTATTGAGGCTAGTGGTTCCATCTTCACCCTTCCCACCCAATTGTACCAAAAGTACGATGAAATCGTACCAGCCAGTTCCGCTCTGTCACTGTTCAGTTGGTCTGTGTGTCCCAGCCAGGAAGAAAATCATTACATGGTCATGACCTCCTCATGGGCCTCAGGAACCCTCACACTTCCCACCAAGCAGCCCAGAGTAGGGATGGGGGTGATCTCTGCCTCTGCCTTGGGGGACGATCAGCGCATCCTTGCCCACCCTATATGCCGTGGAACCCCAGTGAGCTGCGGGATGTTGAAAGGCCTCGTGAAGAAAAGGACTTTCTGATTGGGACAGGGCAGGCCTTAAAACATCCCAGGTTTGGTGGTGACTCACTAGGGGGACCGGCAGGACTCAGCACATAATTATGCTCATGGCTAAGGTTTATTTCAGCAAAAGGACGCAGAGCAAGATCTGTAAAGGGCATAGCCCCTGGGGTGAAGTCCGGACGAAGCCAGGCACGAGCTCCCAGGCACCCATCCTCTCCCTGTGGAGTCTCACAGGATGCGTGTCATCCCTCCAGCCATGAGCTGTGACACACTATGAAGTGCTGTCCACCAGGGAAGTGTGTGAGAGACTCACTGCGCAGAGGCTTTACTGGGGGCTGGTCACATAGGCAGGCTGGGCCTGGCAAGTACCCAAATTCCAGACTCAGACTCCCAGAAGGCAAGCAGGTGTTCAGCATAAACGACGCTGTTTGGATAGTCTGGGCACGTGGCCCTTCTGATCAGGGGTGGTGGGACCCCTCCTGAAATCCAGCAGGGGCCAACCTTGCAAGCAGGACAGCAGTCTCAGCCCTGCTATGTTAACTGTTTTTCATACGATAGTCTATTAAGTCCAGAAAGCTGTGTCTGGCACGGCCACCTTGGGGAGCTTAGTAATACACATTAGCACATGAAAGGCTTTGAGAAGTACTACAGTATAGAAGCCTGCTTTAAAATTTTAACCAACATTTCCCAAACCTATTTGATCATTACCCTTAAAAAAAAACACAAGACTTATTACACCCTTTTGGACAGCAGCATTCTAGGGAATACAGTTCGGGAAATCCTGGACTAAGCGGACAAACCTGCATCCTTCTCTGCCTCAGCTTTTACTGTTCAGTCAACACACGAGTAACAACAGCCGGCAATTAGAGTGTTCTTACTGCGTGTTAAGAGTTTTTTATACAAGAAGTCATGTAATCAAACAAGAGGTTGGCTGAGGTGACCTCTACGCCGGGGAGAGCAGCCCAGGAGGGGATAGCAGCTGCACGACAACTTTCCTAACCCTGGTCCGCCTTGGTTTCCTGACCTGTAGAATGAGAACACTGCCATACACAGTAAGTGCCACACATGTGCTTGCTGATTTTCTTTAGGGTAAATAAAATTCTTCCCCGCTTAAGCAGTTTTGATCGCTTGCTCTATGCCATGAACCACGGAGGGACACAGACACGGACTCCTGTGTCATCAGGGACTGAGGGATGGGATGGTCCAATGCGGGTGGCCCAAGGGAACCAGAACGGCCCCGGGTGGAGCTGGTTCCAGGTCCCAGGATGCTGTGACACCCGAAGCCGGGCAGCCAGGCCGATGCCAGGGAGTAAATGCAGATCGTCACCGGCCAAGAGGCGCTGTCAGTTCCCTGGCGGTCTAGGACTGAGGCCAACCACATAAGTGATCTGTTTTTGACGCAAATAGGGCAAGACTCTAAACAGCCTTCAGTTAAACCTGGCGATTTTATCCATACGGCTGAAGAAAGGCACCTCGCAAGAAAATCCCCTCTGAATCAAGACTCACACATCTACGTGGTGGGAAAACGAACAGGGAAAGATGCCCAATTGAAGAATGACAAACTGCCATCAAGCAAAGAGCCCATTTTTAATATGCCTTAGCACTTTTTCTTTATCCCCTTTCAAGCTATCTCCAGGTAAGGAATGTTCTATATAGCTGAATAATCCTTCATCGAGACATATGAAGAGTCAGCAGTGTCATTCCGGAACGTGAAGGACAGTGATATATTTTGTAGGGGGTCGATAGACACAGGTAGGTGTAAAGAGCATGTGTGGGGGAGACCCCTCTGTGCTTGGATGTGCTCAAACCATTGCCCGAATAGGGAATTTTGCCAGGGCTTGGTGAAGAAATGAGTGGGTTATCTCCTTGAGGCAATCCTAGGTTTGTGACATCCCTAATTGTTCTCGCCGATAATTCTTTGTCACCACTTTCTAAGCAGTCATCTCTTTTTTGAAGGATCCAGAGCATTCCGTATACTTTCCCAGGGCCATCCATGCCTATCCATCCCTAACACTGAGCTGTGTGCTTGGCTTACCGTATAGGCTCCAAAAATCACGTATTGAATAAATGCAGTCATTCGTTCACGGATCCTTCTGTTTTAAATATCCAGCACCTGCCTCCTTACCGAGCAACATCTGATGCATCAAAGCCTGTTTCCTCTCTGCATCCTGCCTGCCTCCCTCGGGTGGTACCGTTCTCACAGAACACTGCACTTTGTGGATAAGAAGAGTGGCCACAGGAGGAGCCTTTACTTTGTTTCAGTGCGACACTGCTCTGGCACCTTGACATGTATCAGCTCTTCTTTCTACACAATCACCTACAAGGTAGGTCCTTTTGCTCCCTGACATTTTCAGGCACAGGGCAATGAAGCCCAGAGAAGAAAGGGTTTGCCCAAACTTCCATAGCCTCAGTCACAGACCCACAGTCTCCATCCTCATGTTGTGGCTATGGTCTAACCACTCACGGGCCTACGTCAGTGCTGGTCTGGGAGATGGCTGTGATGGGGCAGGGCTGTTCCTTAAGGAATTCCTCCGACAATCAACAGAACAGGTTGGATAACCCACAACCACACAACTCAAACACGGAAAAAACAAGGCCAGGGGTTTTGCGGTCAGACAGATCTGGGTCAAGTTCCAGCCTCTCCAAATTTTAACCTTGTCCCCTTGGCCATGTCATTTCCATCTCTCAGGGCATCAGTTTTCTCTCTAGAAAATGGGAATTAGGGGACCTACGTCATGGTGCTTGTTGTGAGAATGAAACGAGTTAAAGATCGTGACGTGTTCATTCGAGCGCCTAGTGCAGAGCTTAGTTAACACTAACACCCATTTAAAGGTGCACTTGATAACCACACTGCCTGAGATCTGCCTGAGGACTAGTAGGTGTTCTATAAACGTCCATTAGATGAGTGAATACATACACGTCTCAATTTGCAGAGCCAGTGCAATGAGACCTACACAGAAAGGGGTCATTGTATTCTGGTTGCCTCACAATGGATCTTCTTATTTCCAGGATTGCAAGCTTAGTAAAATATGCATAGGTTGGTGTCTAGATTTTTAGACGTGGTACCAAAATAGCCAAATTCACGATGGGAAACCTGCCTGCCTCTCACGAGCTAGTCCTTCCCCATTTTACTTTTCTTGGTGTCATTCCTGGCTCTGCTATTGGACTTCAGTTTCTTTAATCGCATCCCATCATCTCCCTGACATAACTCTGTGACAACTTCTTGTGTTAAAGCCACAAACTGTTCTTTCTTGCCATGTAGAAGTCTTCAAAGCTCACTTTTTCCATGGCTCCATCTTTATGAGCTATATGCTTCTGCCTCTAAATACTAATGCAAAAAACGATGTTAATTTGGTAAGTGTATATCCCTGTCATTGATCAAGTGCAGTGAGGGCACCAACCCCATAACAACCATGCTCAACACCTTTTAGGGTGTCTTCCTGCCTCACAAGGACCACAGGGGATGCCTCTGGACAGTGAGGGAGATACCTTACAACCCTGCTGCTGGGCTGCTGTTGACTGGATCAAAACTGGGCCAATCAGAGATCCTGTCCAGGGAATAGAGAATTGAGTTGGGGGAGGGGCAGAAAATAATTGGGAGCAGAAATATGAGAAACGAGAGAGCACCTGGGAGAGTTCTGAGGGCTGTGGCCAGAGTCAGTGACCTCGGAAGGGGTGAGATGTCATCTGCCATCTTGTGACTTGTGTTAAAGAGATCCCATGTAGAGAGAATGAAGTAGATGGAAAAGGAGAAACAAAGGAGAGAGAGAGAGAGAGAGAGAGAAGACTGGTCTGAACTCTTGCTGGCTTTCCAGTTCACAGTTGAACCTCTTCCTGAGGTCCTGCTGCCTCTTTGCTCTGAAGCCCCGTCAAAGACCTTTTCTCTGTGTGTCTCAGGACCACCCGACCAAGCTTCGCTGTCTTGCTGAAGCCACCTCCAGCTTTCTGTTCTTCACAACCACAAGAATTCTAACTTTCCTAATGGCAAAACTACGATTACAATTAGTGTTATCAGCCATAATCCTTATGTGCACTTAACACTGTGCACATTTACAAACTGCTTATTATTATTAATATCTACTACAAGCAAGTACTGGAGCAGAGCTGCTGAAGCAGCCAGCCAGAGAACTAGTAATTGGGTGGCAGCTGGAGGTTAAAAAGCAAGCCAGGCAGAGGGAGTGGATTCACTGAAATGATAACTAATGCAAGAACTCATCAAATCACTGGTGATGATTCCGTTCACAAGAGTCCATCAAGGTCGGGTGAACACAGATTGAGAGGACAGGAGGGAGAAGTGTTTTCTTATCAGGAGAGAATAAAACAATGAAACAGATGGATTGCTGTTTCTAAGATGAAAATTACAAGAGCACAGGATACTGGCTATGCTCAGGTGGTTCCGGAAAAAGAAACGACTGCTGTTTCCGTGGTTCTTAAGAAATATGCTTCACTCTTACAGATGCCAATAAAGCATTAGGCAACTGTCCATTTAATCATGGAAGTGCCAGTGGAGATTCATATTTAACAGAGACCAAACATAAACAGACAATGGGGAAAGGTGTATCTGAATTAACTAACCATGTTTGAGGAAATAATTGAGGCAATAAAAAGATCAATAGGGAATCAAGCCACTCTCCAGGATCTAAGGGTTTCTCAGTGGGATATTTCAAAAGAAGAGCGTTTTATGAACTCATCCCATTTTTAATGCACTAAGAAATGTCACTCAGGTGCCTATCATCTCTGCAGAAATGGGTACACAAAGAGACTCGAGTTAACTGCAGAGCTAGTGGGTGACTGATAAAAAGGAACTTGGCAACACGCCTCTCTCTACTCAATGCAATCCCGCAGATATATCAAGAAAAACAGAAACATTCTTCCAGATCAGGAAAATCACAGTAATCATGTTGCTTTAGAAAATTTGGAAAACCCAGGAGAGTGCAAAGAAGAAAATAAAAAGCACCCTGAAGCCACCATCCAGAGAAATCACTGTTAAAATTCTGGTGCATTTCTTTCCAGTTTTATTTTCTTCTGTGAGTGTGAAAAATATACACATATATTGACCGTACATACACTAAAAAGAACATTTTAATCTTTCATGTATATGTTATTTTCATATTCTTCTTTTCACTTAGTTATCTAGTGAGGATTTTCTCTTGTCATTGCATATAATTTCAATGCTGCATCACACTCAATTGTATGGTTTTGTCATAATTTAACCAACATATTAGATATTTATAGTTTCCACTTGACCATTTTCTATAGACTAAATGTTTGCATTGTCTTAAAATTCATATGAAGCTCTAATCCCCAGTGTGAAGCTATTAGGAAGTGGGGCTTTTTGGAAGGAAATTTGGTCCTGAGGGTGGAGCCCTCAGAAATGGGATTAGTGCCCTTATAAACATGAGACACGAGAGAGCTTGCCTTCTTTGTCTTCCTCTTCTGTCTACCCTCGCATCATGTCAGGACGCAGCAAGGAGGCAACTGTCTGCAAATCAGGAAGAGAGTTCTCACTAGGAACCTAATCAGCACCTTGGTCGTGGATTTCCCAATCTCCAGGATTATGGGAAACACATTTCTCAATTGTTTAAGTCACCCAGCCTATGATATTTTTGTTATAGAAGCCCAAACTAAGATGCTAATTTTTTAAACATTGAAAAAAAGAGAGTTGTTTATTTTCACTTCCTTTCCCTACCCCTTCCTCGTGATCCATTCTCACTTTTCCTGTCCAGCTCTGCTATGGGAGGCTGCCCCCTGAAGACTGCATTATCTGTGATCTTGTGCCATCTTTCTTCCAGCTGTGTTAATCTAGTGAGAGGCACCAGCAGGGGGCAGTAGGCAAGAGGTTTGGCTATTCTCTCATTCCCTCCCTGCTTGGGCCCGATGGTTCTGCACTGGCTATACCTCTCTGCTACGGTCCGTCCGGTCAGCTTTCCCCTCTCCCATGGCACAAGCTCTCTGCAGACTCTGTTGACCCAGTCCCTCCCTTTGTTTCCTCTGGCTTCTGCTGCTATTAGTCCCTGGGTGACTCAACAGTCTTCAACCTCTGCTAACTAACTGCTTCTTCATTATCTTTAGCTTCTCATCTGATTTGTATTGAAAGTTTCAATGAACACCTTGCACCTTATGTGGTATGACTTGTGGAATTCATTTATTTATAAAAAGTGTGGTGAAATCAACACCATGTAACCTCTACTCCAAATCATGAGAGGCTTTAATGCAGGTAAAATGCTCATGACCAAACTTGTGAAACAAGGGGGTAGTCTAGACTCTAGAAACTTCTTCCCTGACATTTTCAGAAAGGCTCACTCATCTAGTTTCCCTCAATTCCTCTCCCTCTGTAATGTTCGCAAAGCACATACTTTCCCCTTCCTCACAGCCTTTGCTCATGCTGTTACCCTGGACGGAGGGGTCCTCCAGTTTCCTCCCTACTTCTAAGCACAGTCTGGAATCCTACTTCCTTCCTGAATTCTTAGAGCCCACGACCATCTCTCCTTAGAATTGCTGGAGCTGTGATGTTCAGTATGGTAGCCAGTAGCCACCTATGGCTGCTTCAATGCAAATTAAAATTATAAATTCTCTCTCAGCACTTTAGTCACACTAAACATATTTCGGCTGCTCAATAGCCAAGGTAGTCAGTGGCTACTATACTGAACAGTGCAGATCTAGAATATTTCCATCATTTCAGAAAGTTCTGTTGGACAGTGCTGTTCTAGAACACTTCATTATGTATGACTCCAATGAGTGTTAAATCATAAATACTCTTGTATTATTATTCTCCCATTTTGGAGTCAAGGAATAACAGAGAAGAGTCTGTTTTTTGTTGTGAGTCCAAACAGTGCTGAGCACACAGGAGATACTTAGTAGATGCACTTGCTGACTTGGGTGATGACCATGACTGTTTCTCAGCAGGACACTAAAATGCACGGAACTATAAATCATGGAAGCAAGGGGATAGCAACGGTAAGAATGGACAGTTTGGTGGTAGTTGTGGTAGGGATCCATGCAGTCCCCCAGTAACAAAGGCAAAAACTCCGTGTCCTAGAAAATGTCCTCCTTACGTACTCATAAAGAACCTCTAAACATTAGGAATGATTCTTTAACAGGTTACAGATCCTCATCGAAAGAAATCATCCAAGGGACCCAAATGCACAACTCTCTATAGAAGCTTCTATACCACCCTTCAGACTTTCTCACAGACAATGAAAACCTGTCTTTAAGTATTGGTACATTTATGACTGTGATTCTGGTTCACAAAGAAACTGGCCTATGTCAGAAGCAATTTAATGGACGTGATAAAGCTATGTATCCCATACAATGCCCTCTCTTTCGTCTCGCTGGCTTGAGATGATTGCAGAATTTGAACAAAAAAATCCAGTGAACAAAAAATGATAAAATACTGCATCCTTTTCCTAATCTCGGGAAAGAATGTGTCCTTAGATGTGGATCCACTTCCTGTCTACCATTTATTCAGATCTGTGATAAATCTTTGCAAAAATCTCTCTTTTAATCCTCATAGCAACTCTGTGAACTAGGTATTTTTGTTCTCACTTGACAGTGGAGAAAACTGACTTTCAGAAAGGACATGACATTTGCCTAAGGTTCAATAAGTGGTGAGAGGACAGAGCTAGAGTGACCATTTAGATACTTTGACTCTTAGGATCACACTTTGGGTCACTTTGTGATAATTTATCCCAATATCCACAGAAGCAAGGCTGGTAATGGGGGAGAAGGCAGGGGACAGGGCATGGTGCATGGCCTCACCATGTGGTTTTGTGACCTCTCTCTCAGTATAGCTCTTGTTCCTCTCTAAGTCTTTTCTCATACTCACTTGAACAAGCCTGCTTCAGAAGAGGCTCGGGATGTGCACAAATGCTGACGGGCGACCAGGAGGAGAGCATGCACAGGACACTTGGAGCCTGTCCCTGTAGCTCTCTTATTTGACATAAAACAAGACCTAACGAAAGTCAAGGTCAGGAATGCTTATGGGTCAAGTGACCTTACGGCCCCCCTCAGCACACTTGACACATACATTCTGGTGATTCCTAAGTTTACACGTCCTGTGCTAACCCTTCACTGGCACTTCACAGTCAGACATCCAGTGGCTTTCCTACATGTTTCAAAGCACCTCCAACTTAACATGTTACAAACCGACCTCTTCGTTTTCCAGTCCAGCCTCTGCCTCACACTCCCCCTTCCAGACACCTCAGCACAGCCTCCTCGAGCTGAGTAGCAGCTCAGGCCCGGAACCCACACTCACTCTGGATTCTCCCTCTCCCAGCCACACGCAATCCATCACCAGGCCCTGCCGGTCCTGCCTGCAAACACATCCAGCCCCGCTGTCCCTGTTCAGCTCAGTGGCCACCACCCCAGTAGCAACCATCGTGCGTTCTCACCTGGATTTCCGCACAAGTCACTGACCCTCCCAGTTTCATCCCTGCCCTCGTCCAGTCCATTTTCCACACAGCTGCCAGCGTGATCTTTTGAAAATGAAAATGAGATCTCATCGCTCCTCTGCTTAAAATCTTTTTGTGCTTCACATGACACTTACTGAGACCCTATTCCAAATCCTTACTGTGGCTTCGAGGCCCTGCAGATCTGGCCGCATGACTGTGCTATGTTCAGGCCACATGACTTTCTCTTGAGCTCTGTGGTCCAACCTAAGGTCTGTGAGAAGCAGTTCCTGGGTAACATTAACCTCTTTCTGTCCTGGAGTCCCTAGAGTTTAGCACATGCTTTTCTGTCTGCCTGCTAGCTGCTCTTCCCCTACGCTTTACCTAGCATCCCTCATTTGTCCTTCTTTGTCCTCATTTGTCACCACTTAAATGTCACTGTTATTCCCCACTCTAAAACAGAGCTCTGGGTATTTTATATTTTTCCTTCATTACTTTTGACACTATTTTACGGTATACACAGACTCCCCTCACCTTCGGTGGGTAGGACCCCAGAGAGGGACATGTTAACTGAACAAAGCCACAGGGGGCAGTCAGTACAGCTCCTTTGGAGAGACCTCCCTGGCACTGGACAATGGTGGCCACTCTTCCAAATCTCACCAAGTCTCACATACCTCTCACCATAGATTTTTTTTCCAACAACCAGTGGCCAATTTTGTGATATTCATGTTGGCTTTCCTTAGGTCCAGATAATTCCTCATTTCCTACTTATCTTTATCCTTTGCTTCCATTAAAGTAAATCTGAATCTATACAGAAAGCAAATTTGAAATCTTGAGAGCAAATTTCATCTCTATAGAGCTTGAATTTTACACCTGTATGTACTTTTTTTGGTTCCTTGTGGCATTTCCAAAACTCTGCCTTTCATGCCTTTTCCTTCTGCCATTAGAGTCAAGACTGGTCACCGGATGACATAATAAATGGTAGGAATAGAGGCAGAAACAGAATAAATGTAAACAATGGAGCACAATTAACTTAGACCACTAAGAAAGATTGCTGCTTGCTGGACTGCTCCAGAGCAGTGTCCCGATGCTCAGGGACTGCGCGTGTACACTGAGGTGTGCTCTACCAGCCCACTGGACGACAGGGTAGGGAAGTGTTCAGAGAATGGGTATAAAATACAGGTTAGCAATACTCGTTGGATAGTTAAAGGTCTAAGTAATTTTTTTAAGGAAAAATTAAGAAATAAGTAGTTATAATGAATCAGTGCTACAGGGGGTGACATTAAATGAGATGGGACTATATGTAGATGCAGGCTTCTTTCTATCTTAATGCCCACCTCCCCTCTAGGTTCTAAAATCACCTAGGATAGGGACCATCTACTCTGTTCCCAGCTGTAACTCTAGTACCTGGCATGAACTCAGCACAAAGGAATGAGGAAATATACTCACAGGGTAGCCAGAGTTACAGCGTGTGTGATGAGCCCAAGACCCTGCTAAGGAATTCCAGCCCGGAGAACTAGATAAATAAGTATAATTGAATTCATCTGACTGAGTGACATGTTCACTTAATTAAAGCAGAGAATCAACTCTAAAACACACGATTATCCCTGACAAAGAAGCAGAAACTGGTTGGGAGAAAGGGAGAGGGAAAGAAAGAGAGGAAGCAGAAAAGATAATGCATATTTAAACTTTCAGAAAGAGGAAGAAAATTAGAGACCATTAATTTATACCTAAATACATGTCAAATCCTAGACCAAGATTATTCTAGTAAAACTCCTTGTGTAACAAAACAAATATCCACGCCTCAGGAGAGGATCGATTAATTAAAAAAAAATACAAAATAATTTTAGGCCAATGAAATTAATTCTGCTATTATCTCTTCCTCCCTTCCATGGTGTGGTCTGAATTTCAGGGACACAATGACGAAAACCAAACTTCCCAATACTTAAAGGAGTAAATATGCACATAGGTAGTTTATAGGAAACATAAATCATGACAACCAGCCAACGTGACAGAAATGAGATGAACTGAAAAGCAGAGTCATGTGCTTCTTATATATTTTCAGACCCTCGTATACTGTCCTCGTCAATGTTCAATGGTTTTTAGTGCCGAACATCCGTTTCCCTTCTCTTATATAACTTGCAAAGAGTGAGCCTCCAGATGCATAAATCAAAGTCACATCACCTCTTTCACAGCAGACACTTGAAACCTTTGAGGTCACTGCTAATAATTTTCTGTGCACTCATTTATGCCAAATCAATTTCCATTAAATCAATTAAAATAGCAACTAGTATAATTTCATGTCATTGATCTGACAAGATTAAGATTACTCAGGATATTTGGGGGCATCAGGAACTGCTGGGCTGGCATCTCTGCTTCATTATGATGTCAAGTTGGGAGATAAACAAATTTGATTTCATAGTGCCCCAAAATCTCCAGTATGCAGAATGCGACTCAGCAAAGTCACACACCTCCCATTCCTGGTGGCCCCAAAAAATGGAAAATGGGGGACAGAGAGTCATCAAGCTATGAAGAGAAATCTTTTATTTGAACAGTCTCAAGCATTAACATTTAAAAGTGCATCAGCATCAAGAATTTTTTTATAAAAGCAAAAAACTGCATCTTTGAAACAAGAGCTACTTCACAGCAGACAGGTAGCCTAGAAGGAAAGTGCACTGGTTTTGGAGACAACTAGTTATCTTACCTACTGTGATGATAAATTTTATGTGTCAACTTGACTGAGCCACAGGGTTCTCTGATATTTGTCAAATGTTATTTTGAGTGTGCCTGTGAGGGTGTTTTTGGATGAGATTAACATTTGAATAGGCAGACGAGTAAAGCAGATTGCTCTCTCCCATATGGGTGGGCCTCAACCAATCAGTCAAAGGCTTGAACAGAACAAAAAGGCTGATCCTCCCTCAGGTAAAAGGGAACCCCTCCTGTCCAACTGTCTTAAGTTGGGACATTGGTTTTTCTCCTGCCTTTGGACTTGAACTGAAACACTGGCTCTCCTTGGGTTTTCAGACTGCCAGTCTTTGTACTGGAACTACACGGTCAGTTCTCCTGGCTCGCCGGCTTGCTGATCTTGGGATTTCTTAGCTCCCATAATCATGTGAGCAAATTCCTTATCATCCATCCAACCATCTCTCTTAGTATCCTTCCATCCCTCTCTCCTTTCTCCTGCCTACATATATCTCCTATATAATATTATGTATCTATCTCCTATTGGTTCTGTTTCTCTGAAGAACCCTGTACACCCACTTTTTAATTGTGTGACTTTGAGCGGGCACTGCAGCTCTCTGGGTCTCAGTTCCTTCATCTGTAGAAGGGAGTTCATGATATCTATCCTGCAAAATTATTGTATGGACTAATTTTGGAAATTAGAATGTCAAATGTGTAAACGAGCACAATCAATATTAGCTCCAGACTTCCCCTTTGTGATAAATTGGAGAAGATCTGACAACCTGTGCTTCTGCACAGAAATAAAAACAGTATCTAACACTAATGTTAAGTATGAATGATTTTGAAAATGGCAGCCAAACTTCATGACTCCTCCATGGTTTCAAATATGAACCATAA
The DNA here is from genome assembly GCF_048564905.1 of Vicugna pacos. NCBI lineage: Eukaryota > Metazoa > Chordata > Mammalia > Artiodactyla > Camelidae > Vicugna > Vicugna pacos. The sequence continues at coordinate 23,075,507 of NC_133011.1, forward strand.
CTGTTCCTTGTGGAGCTGAAGGAACTATTTTTCTTTCTTTCTTCCCTTCTTCTGTCTTTACAGGAGGTCCTGCCACAGCAGCTTTGCCATGATGCCTGGGACATGGGAAATGGTGGAGACTTTGTGTAAAGTACCTTCTTTATTGCCCTGTGGGACTGCCTAAGAGAACGTCTTTCATTTTGCCTCAGGAAACAGGAGTGGCGGGATTTCAGTGGTGTTGCCTTCTGAGAGCTGTGGAGGGAGGGCCATGTTTTTAGATCTTGGGTGAATCACCTGCAAGATTAGGTGAGAGTATCAGGCAGGCTCCAATCCGTTTGGGCTTTAAGATGAGATAGCCTCATGCACTCGAAGGGCTGAAGCTTCCCTCTGAGTTCAGCTGGTTGTGACAGGCAAACTCATGAAGCCCAAGGGGAGTTTTCTTCCGATGCTACAAAAGAGTGGAGTGGCTGGTGTACTGTGTGTGCTGAATCTACACAGGGCTGGGTGGTGGCCCTTAAGCTTTCATCAGCATAAGAGTCATTAGGGGATGAAGCTATGAAAAATACGATGCCTGGGCTGGAGAGCCTACCATGACATTTCCAGAGTAAGGTCCAGAAATCTACATTTTGAAGAAGCATGCCCAGAGAATTCTGCTGCAGGGAGGTCACGGATCTGGGGGAGGAGAACGTGGTGCAGAGGAGGGAAGGATGGTACTTGACAATTCTCTCACTTGCTGTTTCTCAAGCTACCACTCCAGGTGGCCTCGTCTCTTGAGTTGACTCCTCTCCATCCCCACTTGCCACCACCTTCCTTCAGACTGTCACCCTCTCCTGCACAGATTAATGCCACAGCTTCCTGACTGGACGTCTGGTCCCCTGTCTTGTCCTTCTCCAGTGTATCTTCTCATCTTTCAATATACAAATCTGATGAGGATGGTCTCTGGTTCAAAACTCTTCAGTGGCTCCCCACTGCCTCTAAATTCCGTAAGGAGACCAAACAAACGAGGCATTCACATCACCACTGGGTCCCTTTCCAGTCTCACTTCCCACTGTCTTGCCTCCTTTCTTACTCACTCTCCACCCTCCAATCATACTAGCCGTCCTCGTGTTCCTGGATGCATCACACTTCCTCTTTAACCTTGACCTCAGAACAGCCTGCTCCTCCCACCGGGACATCCTCCCCAGCCCCACTTGCCCTAGTTAATGTCTCTTCCTCTTTTAGATCTCAGCTTCCTGAGGGAGGTTTTCCTGATCCCTCGGGGTCAGGAAATTTCCTCTGCTTACTCACCCTCCAAAGCATAATTAACGTCCCCTCTCACGTCACCCATTGCATTGCTGTAAGTTTTTCTTTGATGAGTGCCTTCCCCATTAAAACATGAAACCCATGTATGTGAGAATCATGTCTGTCTTGCTTACTGAATATCACTAACACCCAGTAAAGGCTGACACATAGCAGGCACTCAGTAGTAAATGCATGATATTTTAATAAATATACTTTTATGCCATGGTGAAACTCTCCAAGGTTCTTATCACCTTGGCAATTTTATATTTGCTTGATGATTTAAGAGAAACTTAACACACCCTGCTAACTATAACACCTGGCTCACTTACTCTTAGAAACTTCCCTAATACATTCCTTTTAAATTGGCTGCCCTTCCTACATGGTCCTAGAATTCCACATTTACCTCTGTAACTCCTCATGTCTCTTTCACCTGACTTCAAAGCCAAGAACTGTCATATTCATCCCTGTACCCCTAACACATAGCATATAGTGCTAGGCACATGGTAGGATCTCAATGAACCTTTTTTTTTTAGATGAATTACTGAATGATTGTGTAATTCCTATCTTAAAGGGTTAAACACACAAAAGGGGTACTAAGAATGCAGAGGTTATGTCAGAGAAGGACAGATTTTAATTCTTGGCTGGGGTACAAGTCTGGACCATTCATAGTACAGTATAGATATGTGGTGCCTTCTAGAATTGGTATGTAGAAACTCAAATGGAAGGAGAACCTTGAATATCTCCACTGTGTAGAACTTTACTTCAGGCCCTGAGAATTGGTGGCCCCAAAGAAAAAGGCCATGGAGAAAGTGTATCATATACAATACTAGGGACTGAAATTCTAAAGCACATAATGGCATATTTCTCTATTTCTTCTTAGAAAAGCCAAAATAGCTCAGCGCACTGTTGAAAATAGCTTTGATTTTCTTTCATCACGTCCATATGCCACTGTCTTACTACAATTGTCTTCCTAAAAGTCTGCAGGAGATTTGAATACCATAGAGCCCAGATGGCAGGGTCTAGACTTACCTTGAAGAAATGAACCCATGTCAGTTGTGAAAAGCCCACATATCATTTTTTTTCAATGCAATAACAGTCATTCAAGATTCTCCAAATCCAGAGTCAACACACAAGGTGACATAACAATGCAATTTCATGGGCATCTTGAATTGTTCAAGGCATATCTAATATATTTTAAAATTTCACTTAGAACATTTAATGAAAAGGGGGTCAATGGCAAGGAATTTTGAGGTTGGTGATTTCTGCAGAGGCTGGTAGGAAGCATTTGGAGTCTTTGGGCTTTAGGAGGAAAGGTTCATTCTACAGTTACTTGACGGTCTCACTCAGGAGAACACCGAAGAGTAACAAATATTAGGCAAAAGGCAGGTGGGGTGGCTCATGTATTGAAGAGCTCTTGCTACAGATATTGATACTTAAGAGCCACTGCCATGGTCTTTACTAGTCAAGCCAGGACAAAAAGACCACAAAGGAATAAAAGATTCTGGGCAATTTTGCTCATGGGTGATGTAAAATGGCTCTGTAGCTACTCTTATTATTATTTTTTTTTATTACAAACCCATAAAAAATTGATATTGCATTCACTGTTTTGAGATTATGCTGAAGATGAAATGGAGTTGGTAAATAAGAGAAAAGGGCAACAATTGCATTTAAAATAGCCAAAATAAACTGAAGATCCATTCTCTAGTGGACACTGTACTAGGAGGTGGGAGAGCTCAGCAAAATCAGAGGACAACTGAGGCTGTCCATGACCTGCAGGGGAGACAGAGACACCATGCACAAGCTCCTCCCCCTGCCTCCTGCCAGTCCGTGTCCATCTGCCAAAACTTCAACCTTCAAGATCGAGTTCACGAATTACACCTTTGGCAAGTTTTCCCTTAACCCTCCTTGGTTCCTGGATGAGGTCAAGTTCCAGTTCTGGGCTGACACTGTGCACCCAGGCATCTCCATAATGCTGTATGTATCCTATCCTCAGCGCCAGACTGGGTGCTTCGTTTCATCCCTAGTACCTACCACAGAGCCCGTTGCTCACTGGATGCAAGAACAAATAGGTATTAGATGGTCACTGTGTAATGAGTAGATTATTAGTGTGAACTAAGTGCTTAGTGATGCAGAGGAGGGAATGCTTTGTTCTGCTTGAGAGATAGGTAAGGCTTCTCAGAAGAGGTGGTCTCTCTGGAAATAGACTCACAGACATAGAAAAACCATGGTTACCAAAGGGGAAAGGGGTAGAGGGGGAAAGGATAAATTAGGAGTCTGGGACTAACATATACACAATTTTATATATAAAACAGATAAACAGCAAGGACCTACTGTATAGCACAGGGAACTATGTTCAATATCTTGTAATAACCTATAATGGAAAAGACTCTGAAAAAGAAACACACATACACACACACACACGTATATGTATAACTGAATCACTTTGCTGTACACCTGAAACTAACACAACATTGTAAATCAACTATGCTTCAAAAAAAGAAGAGGTGATGATACCTCATCACGGCTCGGTTCTTTCACGAGTTTTATTACACCATACTCATAACAAGTCTCTGAAATAGATCCTATCCCCATTTTTACAACTAAAGAATCTTAATCTCTGACAAGTAACTTGCCCAAAGTTAATACATCTATGAAATGTCTTAGAATGGCTTTCTATGGAATGCTAAAGAGCTTGGATTTTATTCTGTAGGCAATTGGGAGCCATCAAATGTTTTAAGGAGGGAAATAATGTTGTCAGAAATATATTTAAATTAACTCTGGCAATAGAAGTAGGAAGTTAATTACAGGAGAATGAATGGGGCAGGGCAGAGACTAGAGATCAAATAATAACTAGTGGATTATTCTAATGGCTTGGGAAGGTGCTAAAGAAAGATGATTTAACACAGTGGCAAGAGTAGGGAAGAGGCAGGGAAAGACTGAAAGGCCATTTTAAAGCAGAATTCAGAAGATTTGGTCACTGACTGCTTGTGAGTGGGGAGAGGAAAGGACTCTAAACCTTCTTCATCAGGTGATGGAGTGAGAAAGAATAAATACAGGGAGAAGAACAGGCTGGGGAGATGGTGAGTAAGACAAAGGGGTGGACTTTGGATATTTTTAATTGGAGGTATCAGTGCAATCTTCAGAGAGTCACATCTTTGACGGATATTAAAGTAAGGACCCGAAGCTTCATATAGGCCTAAGATGTATTTGAAAATAGCTTTGAAGTAGGGGATGGTTAAAGCAATGGGAGTAGGCGAGATTTTCCCGAGAGCACGCAAAACAAGATGAGGTAAGAGGGCCCGTCCCCAGGAGGAATCAACATCTGGGGAGTGGTGGGCGACGCAGCATGCCACCAGCCTGAGAAGGAGCCACCAGAAAGAGGGGAGGAGAACCAGGAGCATCATTATCATGCTCATGAAACAGAGGAGCAGTACGGAGGAAAAGCTTCACACTATCCAATGATAAAGCAGAAGAGCCGAGAATGACGAGAACCGATATGTGAGAATCAGATTTGCAACCCCAGTGGCACAACTGCATAAAATATACGGAAGAGCCTGGACATTTGCCAAAATTGGAAACCACCCAGATGTCCCTCAACTGGGGAATGGAGAAACAAACTGTGGTATATCCATCCAATTCAACACTAAAGAGTGAGGATAAATGAACCAGTGACAGACACCCTCAGCTTCAATAAGTCTCAATGCATTATACAGTAAGTGAAAGAAGCCAGACTTCAGGATTCCCTTTCTGTGACATTCTGGAAAGGGCAAAACTAAAGGGACAGAAAACACATCAGTAGCTTCCAGCGGCTTGGAGGTAATGAGAGGGGTTGACAACAAAGGGGTACCAGGGAGAATATTTTCTGAAGTTACGGAACTTTTATAGCTTGACTATGGGGGTGGTTCTACAACTGTCTGCATTTGGTACACTTGCAGTTGTACATTAAAAATGATGAATTTTACTGTACATAAACTATACCTTAATAAAAACAATGAGGGAAGAGAATACCAGCCTCGGAATTAAGAGAACTGGGGTCTAGTTTCAGTTATGCCACTGACTCACTGCGTAACCATGGACTGTCCTCTGATCCTCTTTGGGTCTTAGTGTCCAGATCTGTAAATGAGATTGCAAGTGTGCTCACCGATTCTATTGCTGTGTTCTACAAAGACTTCCTTCTCCAAGCAAGGTGGTGGACCAGATGGCCTATTCCAATTCAGATGGCCTACTTCAGCTGCTGAAGTATCATTGCGGGGGTGACACGACTAAAATATTCAGTCTGTACACATGGTTCTGAAAACTTCTTGGATTAGAAAGTAGTGTTTCTAATTTGTGTTGTTTCAAAAGATGGAGCTTTGGGAGAGTCCATCTGGTCATGCAATTCTCAAGTAAAATTTAACACCTATCTTTGGACAATGTGGAAAAAGTCCTTTGGGAAACACGAATGTTTAATGAGCTATAACTGGCCTTGGTAAACAATCACGCTCTTCTTTTTTCATTTTGTAGGCACTAAATAGAAAGGCTTTGAAGATGGTGACATTTACTATCTTCATGTGCCTCATCCTCCAGTTGGAACACTGCTTTCTACTGCATGCATTTACCCAACCCTCATAGATGCTGTTACATTTTTACATTATCCATGGATTTGTAGCCAAGACAGACATTGAAAAGGACACCCCAGGAGTGGCTCCATACTACAGAGTCCCTTGGGTTGAGGGAAGCATTTGCAGTTCAAAAAGGAAGATATTAAGAATAAAACAATAATCTTGATGATGATGTCAAAAGTCTACATTTTTGACCTTGTGAACTACAGGTCTACGAACTATGGCCAAGAAATTGCATTTGTAAATAAAGTTTTATTGCTACACTGCTACACCCAATTCAGTGAAGATTGTCTGTGGTTGCTCTCCCATGATGTAGTGGTTACAACAGACACCACGTGGCCTGCAGAGATTAAAATACTTACTATCTAGCCCTTCAGGGAATAAGTTGGCCAACCCACTTTCACAGAATATGCCATGAACTGTCCTACATAGTTTCCACATAAAATCTCGTGAAATCATCACATCACTGCCCTGAAGAGGGAATTACTATCCCTACTGACAGATCAGAGGTCCTGTGCTTTTTACTAGGTGCCTGATGTTGGGTCTGTTACTTAAATTCTTCGTCCTCAGTTTCTCCATATGTAAATTGAGGCTAACAACAGTAATGATTATTGTGAAGCAAATGTCAGGAGTTGATATGGTAATTAGTGTATTGCTTTGCATATAGTAAACATTTAATACTCATTAGCTATACAAAAAAATAGTCAGTTTTCAGTATCCCTGAGCTGTTTTTCTTCCTAGAAATATCATACATTATTAAAAAGCTAAGGGCGCCCTTCATATGCTTGATTACGGATAAATTTGATGGAGCCCAAAATAAGTTGTACTGCTTCTGTGTGTTACGTAAGGCTCCTTTTCCCCCCATCTCTCATGAACCAAGCAGAAGGAAAGTATAATAATGGTGTTCCCAGCTGTGCACTGCATTTCCTGAAAGACAGCTGGACGTGCCCTGACATGGCTGAGTTTCTTGCAGGAACATGCAAGCAAGCAAGAGCGCAGATCGACATCCTCGCCATTCCACAGACATCACACAGAAGACCAGAGGGCTGCAGAGAGGAAGAAACTACCACAAAGGCACCAGAGGGGACAATAGTAAAGCAGGGCCAAACACTGGATGGATCTAATTTGGGGGTCTGATCACAAACTGATGTCACTGATCTGATGTGTGTATAATTTCTACATCCAAAAGAATGTTATTTCCTTGAGAGAAAAATCTGCAGAGTCCCTTCATTTGTTTCATTTTGGAGTTGATTTCCAAGTTTGTGGCAGGTTTTGTTGAATGTCTCCAGTGGGGAAAAGACCTCATCCTTTGATGAGGATGAGGTTCATCTTTGGAAATGGCAGCTCAATATTTAGCTTTAGATCTTGTAAATAAAGTGGGTAATCAAGCATGGTGAAACACAGTGGGTCCAAGATAAAGCTTGGAAAAAAACAAGCCAATTAAAAAATGAGTAAAGGATCTGAATAAATATTTACCCAGAGGAAATGCACAAATGGCCAAGAAGCACTTGACATAGTGTTCAACACCATTAGCCATCGAGGAAATGCAAATCAAAATCACAGTGACATACCACTTTACACGTATCAGAATTGTTATAATCAAAAAGATAGACAATAATAAGTGTTGACAAGGATGTGGAGAAATTAAGACCCTCATACACCGCTTGTGGGAATGTAAAATGGTACGGCTGCTTTGGAAAACAGTCTGGCAGCTTACACATGGAGTTACCCTATATGACTCAGCAATGCCATGCCCAGATATACACTCAAGAGAAATTGAAATAGGTCTGCACAAAAACTTGTAAAAGAATGTCCAAATCAGCATTATTAATGATAATCAAGATTCAGAAACAATCCAAATGGCCACCCACTAATGAATGGATAAATAAAATGTGGTACATTCATACAATGAAATATTACTTGGCAATAAAAATGAATGAAATACTGATACATGCTTACAACATGAGTGAATCTTAGAAACATTATTCTAAGTGAAAGTAGCCAACCACAAAAGACCACATATTGAGTGATTCCACTCACAGGAATTGTCTAGAGCAGGCAAAAAGACAGAAAGTAGGTAAGTGGTTTCCAAGGGCTGGTGGCTGGGGTGGAGGGGGGCATTGGGAGGAAATGGGGAATGACTGTCAATGGATACCAGATTTCTCTTTGGGGTGATGAAAATGTTTTAAAATGAATTGTGGTGATGGTTGCCTAACTCTGAAACTATACTAAGTATCATTGAATTTACACTTTAATTGGGTAAAGTGTATGTCATATGAATTTATAAAAATAAGGTTTTGTTATAAATTAATGAGGTTGATTTAATTTTGTGGCTTCTGTTACTGATAACCAACTATGTTCTGTACTTACTGTCACACTGCACTGAGTGATTTATAAATTTTAGCTTATTTAATTTTGATAATGTCCCTATGAAGTAAGTAGATTTACTGATCTCACTTTTCAGAGATTATGAAATTGGAACACAGAGAGATTAAGTAACTTCCCTGAAACAGCACAGCAGTAAGTGCTAGGGCCAAGAATTAAAATTCAGGCCAGCCTGATGCTAAAATTCACTCTTTATCCTTGTTTTTTCTAAAAAGTTTTTATTCTTTTAAATGGTTAATACATATTTCAAGACACAAAGTGACATAAAAAGCATATATCTTCTCTCCATCCGCCTTCTTCCCTGTCCCATAGGTACAGCTTGTGTTAGTTCCTGGTGCATCATTCACTATTTCCTTATATAAACAAAGCACATACGGATATACCTTAATATTTCTCTTTCATTTGCAAATGCAGCATACTCTGTACCTTGTTCTGCACCTTGCTTTTTTCACTTTACCCGGCATCTCAGGAGATAATTACTATTCCTCACTCTTGCATTTATAACTTCAGAGTATACGCCAGTGCCTGGATGTACTATCATTTATTTAGCTGATCTCTTAAAGATCGATACTGAGGTTCTTCCTAAACGTTTGCTATCTAAACAATTAAAGCTTCTATTTTGAAATTGCCTCCAAAAGCAAGAAGGAAACACATAAGAAATTTAATCATTTGTGAAATAAATCCTTTTCCTCAAAAATTGGCTACTACTTTGAAGGCAACAACCCCCACTGAAATGTGTTAGTTGGAAAATATTTCTTAAAAACAAACAAAAATTAATTGCATTATACCAGAGGCACAGTCTCATGTGGGCTGGGAAAGATATTGTATCTCTAAGAGACCAGAGATGTGAGTTATGCTCTTTAAGAGGAAAGCTCAGGGATTTCCAAATCTAAGTAATGTTCTAAGACACTTGTTTGTGCTTATTTGGCATATTATTTCCACTAATTAATATTTTCAGACATGAGAAATCAAATATTCAATATTGAATCACATATCACCCCCCATGCGCATTTCCATATAATACATATGTTAAGCCATTCAGTTCACTTGGGTGGAATGGAGTTACAATTCTTATTACAGCCAACCTAGATTCAAAATATTTTAAGGTGACTTGAGCTGTCTTTAGAACTTCTACTGCCAGTCATAAAACCGACTTGTCAATTTTTGTTTCACTTTTTGAAAAAAAAGAAACCATCACTCCAATAGGGCTATGGATTTTCAAAGCCTACCTGACATGAAATGAGTTTGAACATTAACATGGAAAGGACAAGCAATAAAAAAAGGTAATATGAGTGCAGACAAAATATCTAAGAGCTAGAGAACGTGACCTCTTCTAAAGGGAATGGAATGAAAGAATTCAAAAGGCACAGCTTTTCAAAGCTAAAGAAAATGACAACAACTGAATTGAAAAGGCTGAACTTAGCATTACCTTCCCAGAACACAAACATATATTTAGCTTAATAGACTTGAGTACTATCTCAGGAAAAATCTTATATATTATGCATCTAGGGCAATGAAAGCTGTAGAAAATGATTTTGCAAAGCAAACACACTGCCGGCTGACAGTAGCGGAAGGTAAAAAAAAGTCAAAGGCACACGTGATGAGTTCAGGTCTCATTCTATATATCACCACAGGAGGAAGACAAAAGAGCAGAGGAAACTCCAGACGCTGAACAGAACGGGGCAGAACGATGCTTGATTGAAGCTTAAAAAATGTGCATGTATTTTCTGATTAAGACTGTAATATGACTTTATACTGGATTTAGAAAATTTAGAAAAATACAAAGAAAACAATTAAAATCACCCACAATCTTACCACCCAAGGAGAATCATTATCAAAATACTGGCAAAATTCATTTGCATCCCTTTTTCTATGTGCATATAAAACTATATTCTTTTTACAAAATTGGGCTCATAAATAAAATTTCATACGTGGCCTTCTCCCTACTTCCTATTACTTACTGAGTACTTGCCAATACTGTCATATATTCCTTGAAGATACAATTTCAATGACTGCATTATATAGTGTGTCTTCTGAATTTAAACAGAATTATCTGATTCTTTCCATATTGCTGAACCTGTAGGTTGTTTCTAATTTTTTAGTTTTATAAATAGCACTGCAGTGGACATTTTTGGTGATAAATCTTTGAAACTATTTTTACTTCTTAAAAGACACATAAAACTTTATCAGTAGATCAGATTCACATTTAAGTCACTCGGTGTACCTGTGCCTGTAAACGTCCCATTGGAAGTCTCTGGGGAGCAATGCAAATAATGCATGTCAAATAAACAAAACTATTTTCATATCGCTCGAAGTCTATATTTATCCATGTAGAGCAGTCATCTTTCAGGCAGTACATTACTTCCTCTAGGCAAATAGACTATTACTGGGTTAATCTAAACGCAGTAACATGAAACTTGACTGACCCAGATTTCTCCAATATCAGTATGCATGCAATTACAATATTTTGCAGATTGAAAAATACCCAAGGCTTTCAAAAATTGATATTTTATCATCCTTTCATTTAAAACAGTATGCAATGGGCATTAAAATTAAGCAAATGAAGGGTTATACCCAATGGAGTTTGATAGCAACCAAATCTTACCTGGACTTATAACTTACGTACAGTATTACTTAAGGTTTTCCTCAAATTCCACTTTTATTCTGTCACTCCCAACTACAGTGATTTCAAGTGCTCTCAACATATTGAAATTATTAATGATTCTTGTTTAGAACTATATGGTTGGAATATTCCAGTTTAAAATTCCCTATAGTCTATTTTAAAAAATGATTCTATTTTGTTTTCAAGAAGCTAAATAGGGCTCTCAGTTGAGAGAGAGAGAGAGAGAGAGAGAGAGAGTGTGTGCATATAGACACAGAGAGAGACACAGACAGACACATACCTCTAGAATGTTTTTCTCCCTTTAGTTAGTGAAAAGCAAAGTAAAGCAAAACACAACAAAAATCCCACTCATATCATGGTCATATGAACTATGGAATCATTCGAATTCCAAAGCCCTCTCTGAATTGGTAGTCAGACTAAAACAGCTTGGGCTGCACTGTATGGTTGTGCAGGCTGTACACTGTACAATCTAGAGGGTACAACCATGTAATGATCTCTGTAACTGGTACCCTCTGGGACAGTGCGATGCACAAGCTACAAGCTGTATGTAATGACCTTGAAATTAGCTCAGATAATTCTGTCTGCTCGTCCATGACTTCTCTATGCATCCTTCCCCCTAGTGAGTGATGCAAAAGAGAAGTTTTAGGAGGGAAGTGGCCTTTGTATCTCTATACCTTCTTTTTAAGGAAGAAAATTGTGCAAATAAACAAACCAGTAACAATTCTTCCCTGGCTCCCCTCTGTCATGATGGTAAGGGTATCTCTCTTCCCGTCTCCCCTTCCATCCACCCACTAGGTAGCAGCAGGATACCTTGTGTGAGTAACTGTAGGTTTCTGACTTCTTCCCGCACCTTCAGCTGGAGCACCTGTTGTAGGATGTGCTGCCGGAGGTTCTCCTGGGCAATTCCCATTCGCTCAAGCTTTTTGTCAGTAAGTCTCAGCAGGGCTCGCCCTGTAGGGTTTCAAGAAATAAAAGGAAAAGCAAATGAACAATGGCTGGAAAAGGATTTCCATCTTCCTCTTGGCTGATCCTGCCAAAACAGAAGTTTCCATCTAAACACAGACACTTTAGAATAGAGGGTCCTCCATTATGCCTGCTGACAGGAATGGATAAGCAGGATGAAAAAAGTCCACAAATTTAAAAAAAAGAAAAAAAAGATAAAAAAGATAAAAAAGAAAAAAAAAGAACCTCCATTTTATCTAATAATATTGGCAATTCCCAATTGACTCACACATTGAGTTAAATAAAACAGCAAAATTTTAACCTGGGTATTTGGGTCACAGATTGCAGGTTTCCATAGAAACGATGCTCTTTGCTGGATGATGGGTTCTGAGGCTCGCCCGTAGAAGTCCATGTCACTGACAAACCAGCTGAAAACCTAGATGCTCTAACTGTGGTTACAGAGAAACTCCGGCAATGTTTAACCCAGGTTACAATAATGTTTCTGTGAAACGTGCATTTAAAGTTTCAGTTTTAATCAGTAGGCATCTACCTTCCCTGCTGGATCCCTGGTGCCTGGTTGGAGTTCCATCTCCAGCTGGTGGGATGTGTTAATATCAATCACTGGCCTAAGGTAAGGGTTCCAGCAGGGCTGAGTGTGAGAGGAGCAGGGTGAGCGAGGGCATCTAAAGACTGCAAAACAAGTAGCCTCAAGGGTGAGTGCCCCCAGAACAGGACACCCTGGGCTCTGGGCAGCCTCGCATAGTTTCCTTTCAATCCTTTATTTCCTTGTAGGGGGCATGATCTCATGCTCTGCTAAGTCCCGTGTGCTTCCCTGGCTACTATGGTTTCCATCCAGTTCCCCAGTTCATCCCACTCTGTGCTTGGCCTGAAAGAAGCATACTTCCGCTGTGAGAGTTTAGCACAGAAATGAAGAGAATGCTTGTTCTCAGATGCCCAGAGCACCACCTTGTACTCTCCTCCGCAACATCTTGAGGCATCACACTTGCAGGGCTTTTCTCATTTTCACTGATGAAGAATAGACAGCATCCACTCCGTGTGATCAACGATCTTTGGGTATACAATTATACATGCCTCAGAAACTAAATTCTCTACCTCCTCAAAAGAGAAACCCAACAGCCAGAAGGTGGGGTTAATGGGCATTTTCCTCTGAGGAAGAGGGACACCTATGTGACCTGTAAGTAGAGACAGGTGAATGGGGAGAACCAGTTAGGAGCAACTCATACTGTTCACACCTGTGTTTTACCTCCTTTGAACCTTTGCTAAATGCATCGGTCAGGATAAATTAGGTTACATGCTGCAGTAACAAGCATCCCCAAAATATCAGCCACTACAAAGAGTTTATTTCCTGCTTAATCTATCTGGCTTTTATATTCCTGCCTTTTCCCACCAGTGTCTTGACCACCTTGCTCTGTAGTCAGCTGCCTACACGTGGAGGGATCAAGGAGAGAAAGGTCAACTCAATCTTAAAAAAGAAGTACTAACTAAATTTCCTGATATTCCAAACTGGTTCTAAATGGCATTGCAGTGACCCAGGCTACTGGGCCCTTCACATACTCATAGATTTTTGAAGTTGGAAGAAGCTAAAAGTCCTTCATGTTGATCATACTCCAGTCTTTTACTTCTTTCCTTTACTTTGTATTTCCTGAGCACCATTCTATGCCTGGCCCTATTCTGGGTACTGGAGCTACTGAGATCTTCTGTATCTTCTGCCTCTGTGGAGCTTACCATTAGTGTGAGAGGCAGATCACATAACAAATAAATGGATATATTGGGGTAGACAGGGACTCCTACTGGAAGGATGGTGCTAGTGTAGTTTGGGTGGTGAGAAGAGGCCTCTCTGAAGAGGTGACACCAGAACACCTAGAAGGGTCAAAGCAGTTAGAGTGGCAGGAAGGCCAGCGTCACTAGGACAGAGTAGGCAAGATAAGTGAATGCAGCAAAGGAGGTCTGAAGGAAGGCAGGGGCCAGACCACAGGGCCTCCTAGGCGTTGGTGAGGACTTCGGATTTCATTCCAAATATGGAAGGCTTAAGCAAGGGATGAACTGGGCATCATCTCATGTCACTATGTGGGTAACGAACTGGGGGTGGGGAGTACGTGCAGGAGCAATGGGAGAAGTCAGCATGTGGCCATGGCAATCAGAACAGAAGTGGGGGCGCCTTGTACCAGGGTGCAGGGGAAGATAGCAAAAAGAAAGATGTAGTTGAATTTCAGTTAGGGCACCTAGAAGTGAGGAATGAGAGAAAGGCAGACATCAGAGACAACTCAGGTTTTCAACCTGAGCCACCATTTCAGGCACTGCCTCCAAGAGAAGATGCACTGGAGGGACGAAATCATGGAAGCATTAGTGCTATTTTCTCCCCCCTTTTGAGAGCACTTGGGATGCAGAGAGATAATGAGAACTAAGGAAATAAACAAAGGAGGACAGTTAAAATAGCCTTCTTCCTCTTCCCCAGAAGGCTTTCACTCATTCAATACTCTCCTCAAATCCCAAAGCTCTGAGCTGACCGGGGCAAGGTGAGCACAGGGACATCCTGGTGGAAATTAGAGAAACAAGGGGCCCTCTCATGACCCGAGGTCTGGGCCGCTCACTCCAACAGTTGCCTTGGGTGCTAAAACTGCTTCCCAGGACCCCTTGTAGAAGTTCAAGCCAGGGAATATTCCGAGGGGATGTTCACACAACAGAAATAAGGAACTCATGCTCTGCTAACGATTTTGGAAAATTAGCATTTTGCCTCAACTGACGCTTGAGCACGTCTGTACAAGCTTTACTGTGTGTGACCTAATACAATGCTGGCTCCATGGAAATAAGTGTCTTCTCTGTCTTCTGTGCCCTGTGGTTGCCCAGGTGCTGCTCAAGAAATATTTATTGAATGAGTGTTACTTAAGAGCCACTAAACAAATGTTGTCTTCTTACATACTGATAATCTCAAGGTTGTTAAATTATTGTCTTCTCTGGTGCAAGAGACTTGGCTGGACACTGACTCTCAGGTAAGAGAGCACCAACAGTGAGAAGCTGAATGTTGCAGAGGGAGGAGGTAGCATGCTGGTGGTGGTGACCACCAAAACACCTGCAAAGAGGAGAGGAACAGACAACTTGAGACTAAATGACCACCTCTCCCTCCAGCAGGCTTAAAGATAGACAAGCATCTTGTTCTGCTTTTGAACAAACACCGAGTGAGACTACGAGCTTTGCTGGGCAGACGCGCAGCAAGAACGGGTAACTGACAGTAGAGTGGTGGATTCGTTTCCTGCAGTTGCCTTTAGCACACTACAATTATAGGGGTTCTGAACAACAGAAAGGTATTCCTCATGGTTCCGGAAGCCAGAGTTCAACATTAGTGTCACTGGGCTGAAATCAAGCTATGGGCAGGGCCACACCCACTCTGGAGGCTGTAGGGGAGAATTTGTTCTTTGATACGTCAGGCTTTTGTTGGCTGCCAGCAATCCTTGGCTTGTGGCCACATAACTCTCATCTCTGCCTCTGTTTCCACGTCACCTTCTCCTCTCCTGTGCGTGTAATCTCATCCTGCCTCTCTCTTATAAGGACATGAGATCTGATTTAGGGCCCATTTAAATAATCCTGGAAAATCTCCTCCTGTGAAGATCCTTAATTAAGGACATCTGCAAAGATCCTTTTTCCTTATAAGGTAACATTTATAGGTTCCAGGGATGAGGACCTGGTATCTCTGAATGGCCATTATTCAGTCTGCTGTAAATTGGAAGGAAAACTTTTGAGATTTCTGAGTATGGCATGGGGCTCATGTTCCACGTGGAGAGGTGACGCTCAGAGAAAGTATTTGACTAAAATCACACAGGAAATGGTGGGAAGACATGGGTCTAGATTGTGTCTCTGACCTTCAGGCCCAGTCTGGTCTTTGGTCTCTAGTTCAGGTGGCCCCATCTTCTGCTCGGAGACTGGTAACAGGAGCCCTGTCACAGCTTTCCAAGATAAGTGACCACACACCATAGGGCCCAACGGGAAACTTCAGACAGAGCTGGAGGAGGGCAAAGGATATGGCCTCGGCTCCCACCCTACTGGAAAGTCTCGGTGTCACTGTAAGTGGTTGGGGGAATGCCACTTTTCCCAAAGAATCTGAATTACAGGGCCTCTTTTCTTCTAGAAATAGAGGTCACTGAACAGTTCCCCAAACAAATGGCCACCAGTGCACTGGGTTAGCTTCAAACCTGCTCCCAGGTAAAGGCCTGTGTCACACACCAGGGTGATGTCCCTGGCTTTATCCCAGTCCTGGCTGGGCCAGAGCAACAGCGTGAACAGAGTGACAGGTGCTGGGCATACAACCAGGGTGCCACAGCCCGAACGCCTGTTTCTTCAATGTCATCATTACTCCAAAATTAGAATTTCTGGAACAGAGATACAAGCAGAGGAGCATAATCACAAAAGCATGGGCTCTTCAGCTAAAGGGTATAAAGGCCCAGGGAAGTCCATCTGAGTCTTACTTTCCTCACCTCTACAACGGGGAGGAAAATGACACTATTTCACAGGGTGACTGTAAGGGTCAAATGACATAATACAAATACACGCCCTTTGCCAACTGGAACCACTACGATGATGCAGTTCGGGTACCATAGTCGTCTGGCTGGCTGAGGATGCTTCCCTCTCCTCCCTCCTCTCCCCCTCCCCTTCCTCATCATCACCACAATAATAATCGCAAACATGTATTGAGCCGTTACTAAGTGTTAAACACTGTTCTAAGAGCTTTACATGGATTACCTCATTTTCAACAATTCTCTGAAGATACTATTATTATCTGTAATCGATTGAGAGCTACTAAACATAGCTAAAGGTCATGTACTCACTAAGCAGCAGATCCAGGAGACAAATACACCTAGAGGCCATGCTCTCCACCACCTCCCTAAATTGCTGCCCAGGAATTCTTCACACAGACCCCACGTGCTCTCCAACCGGGCTTTGGCCAGGTAGGGAGCATGAGGGTCAGGAAAAGTCACGGTCTCCGAGGACCTAAAGGCACGCAATGCAGACATGAGCATGACTTCATGACGGACCGGCTATAATGCCCTTCACCTTTCGGTCTTCCCACAGTGGGGAGTGACGGGACTGAGGGCTCTCTGAGAGGAGCCGTGAAACAAATTTATCCCTCCTTCATCACAGAGCGTCCACATCTGTACTAGGGACCGAACACCTCTCATGGCAAAGAACCAGGAGGAGAAAAGATAATTTGCCAGCCAGTGGGACAAGCGCAGATTCTTCCAGAGCCCGGAGGAGGGGCACCTCACTTAGCTCAGGTCCGTGAACAAGGGACAGAAGGCAGGAAGGCGAATAGGAGGGGGAAGGGCGTTAGAGGCACAGGGAACAGCTTAGGCAGAGGACTGCTACGATTACATGGTACGCTCCAAGAAGCGTGGTATCGCCGGGGGCGGAGCAGGGCAGGAGGGGTCTCAGGTGCTGTTACTGGAGGCCTATCTCACAGGGAAGCCAGTTTTTGTCTTTTTTTCCTTCCTCTGCCCAACCTGAAGCAGCACAAATGAGACAGAGATGATGTTCATGGTCATGAAACACTCGCATTTGTAAGAGACCTCATTTTCGCCTGCGCTCCATCCCCGCCCTTCTCTGGTAGAAGGATCTCTCTTTTGTCTTTATTTTTTCGTTGCTGGTGGGGTGGGGGCTGCTGCTTGTCACCTGGTGGGCTTTGACTCAGTAAAAACGCCCCTGTGCACTTTCACTTCTCGAGTCCTATATAATTTTCTTGATTATGTTTCCTTTTTATTTGCTGATTCCCTCCCATCTCCGATAATGTAGTGATTATTTCCAACCTTCTAACTAGAGTCTGACTCAGTGGAGGCACTGAATAAATATTTCTTAAATTAACGCTGGGTGTGTGACCCAGGCAGGGCAAATCATATTTACTTGACTTGCTATGGCTTGTAAGAGGGAAGTTCTCTTTCTTTCTTAGATCATGTCCCAAGGGACACAAGCAGCTTGGACTTGCCATCAGTGGCTGTCTTTGCCACTTTATGAAGAGAATTTGCTAGAGAATTAAGCCACCAGGGAGAGCAGAGCTGAGAAAGGGAAGGGCAGGGGGCAGTGAGAGGAAGAGGCAGGGAGGGAGGGAGGGAAGGAGGCAGGGAGGTAGATAAGATAACGTTATTTGATTTCCTGAATGCAGCCCTGCCTGAGCCAGATACCCCTGGGCTTCTCATTTACGTAAGTCAATATTGAGGGCGAGGGGGCGGGGAGCGAGGTGAGCTCATTGGTACCACGTGCACCCAAGAGAATCTTGACTTTCAGACCCAAGCTGATCTGGGGTTCTCAGCGGAGCTGCTGTACTGTCCTGCTTATCGCCATTTCAAGAAAGCCCATCACGGTGTCGGTGAGGAAGCGTAACGAGAACCTATAGTAACTTATTTTCAAAAAGTTAACCAGTGGCAAATTTTGCTGTTTTAATTACCATTCTTTACAAATTATTTGGAACACATCGTAAACCCAGCTGCACACTTCTGTGTTTGATGCACCCGGGGCAACCTCCGTATCCAATTACACCGGAGGTTACAAACTCAAGCGCTGTCGGGATAACTGTGTGAAGAGGACCACTCTAAGGGACAAATGGGATTAGGTGGATGACAGTGGACAGAATAGTTTGGCTTTTTTTTCCCTAAAATGTACAATTCCAACCCATTTTTGCTGAATATAGGCTGGCTGTTGCTCCATCTCCTATTTTTAAGTTAAGAACAACTGAAAATCCAGAAGTTTTATGAAATCTCCTAATTTAAAACATGCTCATTTCCCCCCAGATTATGAGAGCCAAACAAAGCATGGATGCAGGTCATATTTGTCTCACAAGGTGCTACATTCAACACATGACTTTTAACCTTTCCTCCCCTACGACCCTCCCCCTTGCCATGGGAAGGGATTTAGGCAGCCTTGCCTTCAGGATTTCAACTGACTTTAGGGATGGACTCCATTCTGTGCTGCCTGTTCTGGATTAACAGCTAATGGGACCGAGGGTGGGTGATGACTAGTCGGAACTGGCCCTTTGGTTTTTACAACCTAACGTGCAGTGCAAACCCACTGTCTTAAGTGACCCCAGCCCAGTCCCCCAACTCGGTGCCTGATTTCCTAAAGGTGACTGCGAATCACCGATACCAGGGCTCACAGCACTCTGAGGTCGGCCAACCCATTGCCTCACTTTCTGGCAAGAATGTGCACAAAACCTTCCAAGACCAATAAGTCTCCTCACATTTCTACCCACAGCCCAGCCTGGTCGCTCGCTTTGCTACATTCAGAATGATTAGCAGTAAATTAAAAGCCCCCTCTCCGTGCTGAGAAAGGGAAGGGTTAATGGACATTCGCAATGCGGTCACTGTAAGTAATTTACCACACCGATGGGAACTGTATATTAATTTTTTTCACCAGTCTTACATAAAAAGACTGTATTAGACAATCTAGTTTTTTGGTTGGATATATTCAGGCGCTAATGATGTTAATAGGAAAAAATTGGAATAATGCTAATTCCCACCTGAAATATAAAGTCAGTAAGACATTATATTACAGTGCTTTCAAACAGAGGGAAATGTAGCCATGCACCATTTTCCAGCCCTCCAAGAAGGAGTACACAGCTTCCAAGCAGTACATTAAAGGTAAATTCCTTGTACGTTGCTGGCAGCACACAGAGTTACCAAATCCCTCCAAAAATTAATTTAAGAAAACTTTAAAATGTTCTGTTTGGGGATTCTGTGTTGTTCCCTGGGAAGACTCAGTAATTACTTCCCTGTACCTCAGAGCAGATTTTTCAAGCAAAGAAGTGTAGTATCAACATAATGGAGACTATGGTTGAAGATTTATGACACCATAAACAACCTTCAAGGTCTCTTCTGTTTTTGATAGGTAGACTAGTCCTCTTGGTCTGTGTGCGTTTATTGGCCAGCATCTCTATGCATTGTTTTGGGATTCCCTCTTAATCGAGTGTCACTAGGCGAGCAACTCGCCGTGCATTAGGCGAGATATTTTAAAATTAATTACCAAGAAGCACATGAGATGTTTGTTGGAAGCCTCCTCCTCCCCCTTGATATTCCACTCATGGCAACAGCCAAACACATACACTGCACATATGCTGAGGAGGCGGGCGCTGGGCTTGCTGGCCTCTGTGCATGAGCTAATCCGAACCAGTGACCCACTGCCACAGTAATGTTTAGAAAAGTTTCAAAGCTGCTTTGACTTTCTCTTCCTGAAACCTAGCGACCTGGTTTCTTTTTGAACTTTTAAGTGTTGAATTTTATTAATACCAGGGGTTTCTGTGGTAGAAAAATTAACAAGTGGGTACTGTCCCAGGTCCAGAAACATTCAGTGGAAGAGATGGAAACTGTGTTCCTGCCTTCGGGGAGCTGAAAAATTACCCACAGATGTTAAGATCCATGGGCATTAAACAGCCTAGAAGCAATTATGTGATAAAACCTGCAGCAATGACCAGGAGGACCATGAGATCTACTAGGAAAGCTTTGGGGAAAAAGGGAGAGGTCTCGGGTTTGGAGTTGAACATCAGGGCTGGATGAAGCAGCTGTTTGCTCCACGGTTATTGGTGTGATGATTCACCCCTCCAGGCTTCAGTACCTTCACTTGTAAATTGGGGATGAAATGATACCCTCTTTCCCATGTTGTGCCGATTAAGTACTCAGTGATGGAGGCAGAACAGAAAGGGTCACGGCCATTTTTAGAAAACAGAGCTAGGGAAAGGTAAGGGGCCCACCCAAGATCCTACAGGGGGCGGGGTAGTTCACTCCTAAATGACAACTGGGGCACCTGAAAGGACGGCGCCCCGATGTGGACAGTGGGAATCCTGTCTCAGGAGGTAGGGGTAAAAAGGAAAATAAAATTTGATTTAGTATAGCCCAAATTTCATCAACATGATATGCAAGTAGAGTGGACCTTATCTGCTTGACTTTGTCCATTTGGGTATTACTGACATTTGGGCTGGGTATCTCCTTGTCGTGGGGGGCTGTCCTGCGCACTGTAGGATGCTTTGCAGCGACCCTGGCCTCTCCCCACTAGATTTCAGTTGCAGCTACTCCCAGTTGTTCCAGTTAAAAATGTCTTTGGATTTTTGCCAAATGTCCACTGGAGGGCAAAGTCGCCCCTGGCTGAGAACCAGTGATGCAGATGTTTGCTTTCGACTAACTGATTCTCAAAACGCTGATCCAAGAGACAAATTCATCCTCAGCACTGCTGGTTCATGGGACTCAGGTGGGTGAGGGGGCAAACCAACATGACACATACTTTTGGGAAAAGCACCTACTATGTGCCAGGCCCTTTCCCATCCATTGTCCCATTTAATCCACAAATCACCTTGGGAAGCATTTTTTCTCCCCATTTTAAGCATGAGGAAAGTGCTGTTCATGGAGATGAAACACCAAGGCACACAAGTAGAAGAACGGGGATCTTAATTCTGCAAGTACAACTTTCCATGCATTGGGTCTTGAAATGCCTCAAAGCCCATAACCACAACACTTCAACTGAGGTTTTACTTAAGGGTCCTCATGGATAAAAGAGAATGAAAGTGAAATAAGGTTCCCCTATTTAATCAGTGACAAAAAATGTGAGGAAACCAAGACCATAAAAATTGATGGTATTTGGCATTGCTTCCATGCTGAAGAGACAGTAGAAACCCACACCTACAATGTGTTCCCTTCTGTCCTCTAAGAGGGGGTTAAAAATAAGCTCATCAAGCTTAAGGTCCAAAATCTGATGTCAATAGGTTACATCACTAAAATTTCTGTTGGAATAAGATCAGCAATCTGAATAGATTCTCCTTAGCGCACTCTTTACCCGTGCCTCCCTAGAGTTCTGCCTTCGCCCGTCTTCCCTCCCTGCTTATCTGATGGGATTCCAGGGTTGGCTCTGGTCTTACTTTCTCCCAACTCCCCTTGGAATCTCCTGGTAAATTATAAGGGGGTAAGTGTTACAGTGAAGACATCTATCCCTCAGTTAGATTAAAGTTAGATACACTCTTACAGCAAGAGTGTATCTTTTCATTTGTATGCTGCCAATGCTCATAACACTGCTTAATAAGCCAAATGAACTTTGTCAAGGGAAACGCAAGCTAGAGAATGTGGCAGACACTAAGGGTAGCAGCCCCGCGTTGCATTTTCATGTACGTGTGAACTGACTGGCTTTATCACATCTGGAGTGCCAATACCTTGACTTTGCAAAAAGACTTGCAGGCTTGCAACAGCCACCTGGTTGTCCAAGCTAGCGACGGTGCTAAGGACTGCGGAACTTGAGACGTGGATGGATGACAGCTTCAGTCTTTCCCTTCCCTCACCCCAGGGATTATAATGCCGGAGCAGGAGGAAGGTGGGAAGAACAGAATGAGAGAGGGAGGGCGCTCATGCTGTGATGAGTTAGATCCCCCCTGAAGATTGGCGGCCCAGGGGAAGAGGGGACTGGATGGCCCTGATGGCATGGACGAACAGCTTTATGATGGTTGAGGGCACACCCTTGGAGTCAGATGCTTGGGTGCGAAACATATCTCCACCAATTAGACGTCATGGTGCCTTAAACAAGTTACTCAACCTGATTTTAAGTCTTCATTTACCCACCTTACTAATAGGTGTGATAACATTATCTCTGTCATAGGAATATTTATGAAGATTAAATGAGATAATATACAGAAAGCACAGTGTCTGGCACATGATAAGTTTTCAGTAGAAGTCAGCAGTGGATGATATGATGCCAGTCCTAAGACTGAGGATTTACTACAGGTGAGTCTCTGATGAGCAATGTGGTCCCTTTGTTCCCACAGGTGAAACTTACCACACCCGCTTTATACAGCACAGCCAAGTTATAATTACCTCCACCAACTCCTGTGTCCTACACGCCTTCACTCGCTGTTACTCTCAACCACGCCTTGAGGGCTCAGGTCACTTAGATGCCCTTACTTCTGTTTTATAGAATTCCATTATGGCAGGATGGGTATCTCATATCTTTAAACTGATCTCACATTGAGATCTTTCTAAAGAACTTTAAGTTGCAATGAGACATTTCAAGAATTACTTGGAAAGAAAACAGAGTAACATTCACTTGGGTTTTCTCCAACAAGTATACCCTAGGGCCAGTGTTTTGGGACCAAAATGCCATGTACAAGGGTTCTCTAACCACAAAACATTTCAAATCACTGTTGTAGGAAACACTTTGTTCTCTACAGATTCAATTAAAGACACACTAAAATCAATAATAGATTCTTTCTATAATCAATTATAAATGGTAATAAAAATGGACCCAGGAAATCTGGGAAAAAAAGAGTAAGTTGAAGGAAAAAGTGAGATTTTTGATATGATGCTCTCTTCTGACTTAGATTTGGCTATAAAATACTTCAGTTCAGTATTAGTTAATTCATACTTCTGGTAATAATGTAATAACAGCTTCATTTAATTATATATATATCTTTGGAAAGCAACTTGAACTTGGAATAGAAAGCTTGGGCTAGAAGCTTGGTGCTTCCACTTACTAGCACTATGAGCTGAAGCAGCTTACATAAGGCCACTGGGTCACAGTTTTCTCATCTGCAAAATGGGAATCCTGATTTTTGTCACTTTGAGCTTCTTATGTGAAAGTTAAATTAGGCAGTACATTTGAAAGTGCCTAGCATGGTACCCAACTCAATACATTTCTTTCCGATTAAAATAGAGATTACATAACAGTGTGCCCTGTTTCTATCATTACACTTACTCTACTACAGTATAATCATGAATTTGTTCACATGCCTGTCCTCCCTTCCAAATTCTGGCCTCTTTATAAAGGGAACGTGGGTTTCATTTAACTGGGTAACTCAGTGCTCAGCACTGGGTCACTGTTCATTACAGTTTTGCTGAAGGAGTGGCCCTGCGAGAAAAGGAGAAGAGACGGTATCGTCCTCATTCTGAAGGTAAGAAAACAGGCCCAGAAAAGTGGAGGGACCTGCCTGAAGTCACTGCCTAGGACACAGCAGGGGCTAGCTAGGACCAGGACACCTGACTCTAATTCACGCTGCATCTGGCCACTTTGGTTCAGCCTTCATCTAATCAGCAGTGATCTTCTAATGCGGCCATTAGGCTCGGTGCTGGTTATCAGCCGTGTGGTCTGTGCACTCACAGGGCTGCAGTGTAGTGAGGGAAGTACTCACAAAAAGGAAACACCCAAATAAATGATTCCAACCCCCAAATAAACCAGTTCAAGAAAGGAGAAGAACAAAAGCCTCTTCATGAGAAAAACAGGGGAAGCCCGTTAGATGGAGGTGCAGGGAGAGAAAATTTGAAAGACCCTTCCGGCTAAGATCTGAATGGTGAGAGAGTCTGGTGAAGGGTAAAATGAAGGAGGTTTGAGGCAGAAGAAAAAAAATGTGTGCAAATGTTCTGTGTGGAATATTACTTTCAGTGAAGGCAAGGGGGCCAGGGAGGGGGTGCTTGTGCGGAGGGTGGAGGCCACTGGCTTGAGATGAGGATGGAAGGGCAGACAAGGGCAAGGTCATTCTTGGTCTTGGATGCAAGATCAAGGATCCCATTACTCCAAGTGTGATTGTGAAGTCAAAACAGTTTCAAGCAGGGCAGTGACATGATGCAATTTATATTTAAACACTCTCTCTCTGGCTGTAAGAAGAAGAAATGTCTCAGCTGAGGGTTTAGGTGACATCTGAAAGTAGAGAAATTAGTGGGGAGACCAGAGCTTCTGCTGAGCCCATGGATGATGGTGGCTTCTACTACAAGGTGGTGATAGAAGGATGTGAAGAGAGAAGATATTTTGCATGTATAATTAAAAGGATTTAGTGGTAAATTAGGTACCTGAAGCAAGAGAGAAACAGATGACAAAGATGATCTGTGTGTTTCTGGCTTGAGCAATGAAAGAAAAGAAATGGCCATTGCTGACATGGAGAATACTGAGTGAGCAGGGTCTGAAGGACAACATCAACACTTCCGGTTAGAACACGGAATAAACCTGAACTGTATGCCTATGAGATACTCAATAGAATTGGAAAGTAGGCAAGGAGGTATATAAGCTGGAGCTCCAAACAGAAGTCAGGTTTGGAGTCCAGCTTGGGAGCCACCATCACGGAGCTGACATATAAACCCATGGTCAAAGAGAAAGAGGTGAACAGAGGAGAGAACCTAGGGCTGATGCTCTGAGGACCTGTAGCATTGAATGGATACATCAGTGAGACAGGCCAAAGGGGACACATTGCTAGTTGATGGCTGGAGACATGGAAAGAAATCTGGGAGAATGAGGTGCCAGAAGGAGTGTGGTTCAAGAAAGAGACTATTTGTGAGGAACACTGAGAAGCCCAGAAAGGTGTAGTTACTAGAGCACACCTTGCAGTGGAAGGTCCTTGAGGCACAGACTGTGTGAAGGGTAGAGTCTAACACATCAGGTCATCCCATCACTGAGCTCTTCTCCTAGGTTAAATTATCTTTTGATTGACCTAATACATAAAGGGGTCACATGGAAATGGATCCCTAAAACTTTGACATCATTAGTACCAACAGTAAAGACATCGTCAACAATTTTACTGGACAACTACGATGAGCTAGGCATGAATGAAAATTTCTCTTTAATTTATTCTTTGGGACAGTCCTCTCAGTAGGTTTAATTGGTAACCCTATTTTAAAAGGGAGGAAAATGGGGCTTGAGAGTTTTAGGGACTATGATCACATAGATGGTAAGGGACAATAGAATTGTCAATTACTATTTTTCCAACCCCGTAGTCTATCTTCTCTGCCCGTTTTTCTGCCTGGCTTCTCTCTGCATTTGAACAGAAGCTTTGGAAAAGAATCTTTCTTTAAAAAAGGTATTTTAATTTCTAGCCCTCATTAGAGCACCTGCTATGTAGTGAGCCATCAGTAAATGGTTGACAGAGGGTGGGAGAGAAGGAAAAGAATAGAGGGAGAAAGACTAGAGAAAAATAGAGACCAGATAACTTAGGCCAAACCAATTTCCAACAATAATTGATTCTACTGAACCACTGTAGACTGCGCCATGCCACTTAGATCCCCCTTGAGGACTAGAGAACTCCCCAGTTGCTGTGAGTGAGACAGCTTTCAGCTGTCAGCCCTTCTGGGCAATGCCGTGGGGTGAAAAGAGCCCCTTTGCCCAAAGTCCTGCCCCTCTTCCTGAGAGCAGCCGATATCCAATGACTGGTGTATGGGTGGGAGGGAGAAGGCATAAAAACCCAGCTCCAGGTAGCCCAGCCCCAGTTTGGATCAACTCCCCAGGTCAACCCCAGCTCCAGAGTCTCGTCATGACTGAATCACAGCCTATCTGGCTTCTCTCACTTTCCCAGCAGGTATGGACCAGGAGGACACCACCCAACAAACTCCCAACACCCAGATCTCTTTCTCGGAGCCTGCTTCCTGGGGAACCCAAACTTCGACAGGGATTCACTGGGCAAAGGGGTGCCCAATCGATTCTCTGCCGTGAACAGGGGCATGTTGCCTGTGGTGATTTTAAAACAGCCCAGGTGACTTCATTGTACCATCAGGCACACCTCTAGGTTGCCTGCCTCTATGGCTAGTAAGTGTGTGTGTGCGGGGAATGAAAATGTTTAATAGTGGCCTCCACGATACATCACTAGCAAGATAAATCTGCTGCTAAAAATTGCACGTGTACATCATCTATTGATTTTATCAGGGTGTCTCATTCTCCATAAAGCACTGTGAGCACTGTGTAATAATAGCACACTATGTATCTGAGCCCTATGTAAATCATAAATACATATGTATATACATACATATATTTTCATCCACACACAAATATCTATGTATAATCTATCTCACTGTTATATGCTTGACATGAATGCTCTCATCAGATTCTCACGTATAAGCACAATTACTTCTCTCATTCTTCAGATGAGAAAATTAAGCCCAGAGGGATTAAAGATACTGACAAAGACTTCCCAGTGAGAAGAGCTGATGTTTTGGGTCAAATCAGGCACTACCAGACTTCAAGCCCTTTACATTAATTTGAGCAAATTTCTCATAAAAAGCTGTGAATTTAATAAGAGAATAATAAGAACAAAAAGAGACTTACGGAGCCCTCATTCTGCAAATTTCGATTTTGTTTACTGGGTTTCCTTACATCTGGAGATACCTGGATACACAAGTACATCAAATTCCCAAACAACAAAGCCACAGGGAAATGTAGCATTGTCCTTTGCCCCTTGCAGAAGCCACATCTTCTCAACCATTCAAGTCAGCTTGCTTTTGCAGTCGAAATTGTTTCCTTTGTATGCAAAGTAATGGAGCATAGCAGAATACATGCCTTCAGCTACAAATACCTATAAATCAACACACACACTCCACCATGTTGTGACCGTGAGAACACACACCCTCACAAGCCAGGAGACAGCCTGTGTCAAAGGAAGAGCTGATTCCAATGAATACTGATCAGCCACTAAAAACAGAACTGAGATTGGAAAAAAAACATAACTGATAAATGCATTGCTATCATAACACCAACAGCTTGGATTCAACAAAAACTATATTGGTTAAATTAAGTCTTCTACATAAAGATGTCAAATGTTACAACTTCACTACTACAGTGAAGAACAGTTTCAAAATGTGCCTAAACTGAAGAATTAGATGATGCCTTCCTAGAAACGGCTTTACAGACTTGTCAGTTCTAAAATCATAAATCTCTACTCAAGCATCAAATTTCTACTGGTTTGAGTTGCATCTTCCCAGTCCTGGCCATCTGAACCATTTCTGTATCTTGCTTCTAACCTTATAAAGAACACACGTGTTTGTAGCAAATGTCCCTAAATTTATCCCTTAATTATAACGTGCTATGAAAACTGGACAGAGCTGAAAACTTGAATTTATAACCTTTCCTTCAGATTTTCCTTGATAGAAGAACAACACTCTTCCAGGCTTCTTTTTTGCCTCGAGTCCTGTGTATTTTCTGGATTGGGTTATTGCAGCTCTAGGCTTTCTCTAAAACATGGAAATGTTAAAAACTCATGAGGACACAGAAAGCAGACCTCATGAGAATTCACCTTTTAAATGAAGTCATGAGATGCATCGCTGAGATCACACACAACCCCACCCCAAAACTTTTGAAGATACTGGGATTGCTCAAATACCTATTAAATGTGCTTCTACATTTAACCTTGAGATTTTATTTTCAGAATGTCTTTTCATCACTTACAAATGTAGCCACATGATTTTCAATCCAACTTGTAAGATGAAAGTAAGCCTTTCTTGAGCATGATTTACATTTCCTGTATTTGTTCCTTATAAATTACATTTTAAGCCCAATAGTCTGATTTATGAAGCTCCACTTCCTTGTCTTTCCATAAGAAAAAAGGCACATGTGTCCAAGATTAGATTCTAAACAATCCACTGCATTTAATTATGAAAACCTACTCAACCCAGGGAAGTTTGGGGAGAAGGAGAAAATCATATGCCTAAGAGAGGAAATAATTCAGTTTTACAAAATCACTGAAATTAGACATGGGAGAGGCTTATCAGGTCATCTATCAAAGCATGCATTTGACACCTAGATTTAATATGCCAGAGATGCTGGGTCACCAGAGGTACCTCCAATCTTTTGATAAAGTGGAGAAACTGAAAAAGAACATTTAAGGAGCAGAGCCCTTAATCAAAGGCAAGTCCTCATAGATCAAAATATCAGACAGAAATATGTAAGATGCAGAGGAAAGGCAAATGGAGAAACGACACAGGAACATCAAAGAGATAAAACTTTATTTGAACACTTTCTAGATAGAGATGCAAGTCCTGTATGATGTCCACGTTGACAGCGTCCAGGGATTGGGGTTTATAAGGGAACTGTGACAGCTAGAAAAGCCAGAGGGGTCAAAGGCTGAAGGATATTATTGTGTGTAAAATCCCAACCTTTCATCTATGGAATGTAACCTAATCCTCAGAAATCTGCCCTGTTTTCCTTCTAGTAAAGAGCAATGGCTTGTAGTACACATTCTTCTGAGCGTGTGCACGTGCGCGTGTGCTGGGGAGAGAGGAGATAGGAAAGTACGGGCCCTGGGCTGATAAAGTAAGACCAGAAGGGAGCAGATGCTGCCATTTACTCAGATAATCAGAGCAGAATTATCTAAAAATTTTAAGCATCTGTAGATTTCACCATATGACCTTTGATAAGACAAATCTTTTGTAAAGCCTGGTCTTGTTTGTCTTTTATTGTTTTCCTCTGTTTAAAAAAAAAAAATCTGATACTAGTAACTAGTTGCTACAAGCCATTTAAAAAGGAGAAGCCTGCCGGAAAACAGTGAAATGGGGTAAAAAGAACTAGCGGGTGAGCAATCTCCAGAATTTGTCAGAATCCCTGTCGAGAGTCCACCCACACAGCCTGCACTGTCAGTGGGGTACACAGCCTCTTAACTGATTTATTGCATCTCTCCACACAAACACTGTGGGTAGCATCTGCTGCGAAGCACGCTGCGTCTTCACGCCAGCCTGCCGGTTGCTTTAACACAACTCTAAGGATTCAAGGGGATTTGTTCATTTCGACCAGGTTGCTGTTACAATGGGACTAATGAGAACAAAGTTTAAGAGATAAAATGTACCCTGAACTGTTAAGACAATCGGGCTGTAACTCTTGGTGGAAACGGGGAATAAAGTCTACTATACCTTTATGTTATATATAATATATAATCTGTTGTGTGTCTGTATGTGTGTGGTACTGTGTTTGTTTGTTTGAGTTGCAGTATAGCAGAATGGTTAAAAATAGAAGTCAAACCCTTCCATAATACATACCCATATATATCAAGACATCAAGTCATACACTTAAAATATATAAAACTTTTATTTGCCAATTATACCTCAAAAAAGATGAAAAGAAAAGGAGTTCTGGAGTCAGACTGCCTGGACTTAAATCCTAGCTGTTTCACTTATTTGCTTGGTCAATTTGAACAATATTTTAAAGTTCCTTTATCCTCAGTTTATAAATGTATTTTTAAAAAAGGATAACAATAGTATTTATTTAATAAGGTTGCCATGAAAATGAGGATTAGATGAAATGATATCATATACACTTAGTACCTGACACACAGGTAGGGCCTAGTAAGAGCTGCTGTTATTAAATTAAAAACAACAACAGCAAAATAGTTTAAAAAAAAAGTTGTAAATACTTGAAGGAAATGACCTTAATGGGTCAACTTCAAATACCGGCACTGACAGGCCTATCATGACATAATATACGAGAGTGAAGAAATGAATCAGGGGGAACGGAGGCTCTGAGGAGGAAGGTGAACCACAGTGTCATTTTCTCACAAGAAGAAACTAGAACTTGAATTCAGAAGGTGATCAATGACAAAAATGTTTTCATGCTTTTAGAATACAGATAACATACTACATTTGTTCTTCAGCAATATGATAGGCCTTGGCATGGTGTTTTGCGTTTGGTTGATTGATTTTTGGTATCTGTTCTGTTTGGTGTTCTCTGAGCTCCCTGGATCTATGGTTTGGTGCCTGCATTAACTTTGGAAAATTCTCAGCCTTTTGAAGAAAATTCAAATATCTCCTTGGCCTCCTCTTTCTTCTCGTTCTGGAAGTCCAGTTACCCATATGCTAGGCCATCCAATATCAAAAGTGACTGAGATTTTTCTGAGGCTGTCTTGATTTCGGAGTCCTTCAATTGTTGGCCTCAAAATATAGTCAACATAGATTTAATCTAATTTCTACACTTGGTATCTCTGTTATTCATATATATGTAGTGGTGTACACACAATCTTTAATGTCCATTAAGAGTTAAGGGAGTTTGGTATATACAAAGAATTTGAGAACAGGAACTCTGGCTCAGTGGATCAGGGGTGAAGCCAGAAGTATATGCACTTATCAAGCATCCCTGAATGAGGCTGAAGCAGGTGATCTGGGGGTTTATTAAGAGAAACATCAGTTCAACAAATTCCCTACTATTTTCTACTTGTGGCACTCTGATAAACTCTGTAAGATTAACGGCCCTCTGCTTGAACCTACACTTTCATTCATTCATTTCAAAATTGTCTGGGGTTAGTTCAAGAATAAACATTTCTTATATCTCTCCCAGAGTGGCTAAAATTAAAAACACTGACAATACCAAGTGTAGACAAGGACAGGATATGGAAAAACTTGAATTACCATAAACTACTATTCAAAGTGTGAACGAGAATAATCACTTTTGAAACGTCTGAAGTATCCATTCAGGTTAAGCGACCCAGGAACTCCATTCCTTGGTGTGGAATGAGTGCTTCCTTCTATTAAAAGACATGTACAAGAATGTTCACAGTAGCTTTATACAAAACAGCCCCAAATTGGGAATTATCTAATATCCCTTAGCAATGGAACAGAGAAATTCGAAGATATTCATGCAAGTAGATATCATTAAACAGTGAAAAACCATAGATTACAGTTATAGTCAACAATGTGGAGGAATCTCACAGAGAAAATATTAAGTAAAAAAAATGGACACAAAAGAATTTTAAAAAATTAATAGATCTAATCTATGATGGTAGAGGTCAGAACAATGGTTCACTCTGAAGATAGTCAGCTGGGAGGAGGCAGAAGGGATTCTACTGGAATGACAGAAACATTGCATGTTGTGAGCACAGTGAGGTTTACACGAGGATATGCACAGTGTAAAAACTTATTGTGCCATACATTTAAGATCTGTGTACTCTGCTATATTTAAGTTATGCCAGAAAAACAGAAAGAAAGAAAGGGAGGGGAGAGTGAAAGGAAGGGAAAGAAGGAGGAAAAGATAAACTACATTGTCCTAGAATTTGAAAATCTGGAAAACAAATCTGAAAGCCCTCTGGTCCTTGCCATTAATGATTTCACAGATTTTATTATGTTCTTTCTCAGCCATTATGTTCCCGACTATAAAGAAAGCTAGATAGGGTTCCCGTTAATAAATATTAACAATCGATGGAAGTCATATGTGCAAAGAGATAAGTCTTACTGACTTCTTTTGGTTTTGTCTCTATGGTCAGTCACGAAAAATATTTTCCATGGATAAATACAAGGCTCAATGACTTCAGCCGGCTGGGGAATGTTGGTTTAACTAGGTTATATAAGCTGGATTGAGCCAGATTTAAGTATTTCCCTTCGACCGGAAAAGAGTCTTAAGGAAGAAAAATATACAAGGCTTTCCCTGAAATGCCTGGCTCCAATATTTCTTATGAAGCAATTAGGCTAAAATAAACATAAAGCATTCCTAAAGGAAAATAAATCACAGAATGATAAAATAAACTCAGAGGGGAAAATGTTGACGGTAGAGGAGGGAGGTCAGCTTTGTATTTTTTGCATCCATTAAATGAGGAAGGGCAACGCATGGACAAAAACCTCAACTTTATTTAAAAATTTTTATTATGTTTAAAATAACCAACGAGGAATTTCCTCCTGGCCTCCCTGACAAACGTCACTGGAGGGACAGACAGTGAGGTGGGTCTGGGTGACGGCTGGCAACAGCTTCCTATTGCTTCCAGCTTATTACTCTGTTCTCATAAACGAGATCACTCCCTTTGATGTTTACACCATTCTCCATTTTCATCTTTACCTCTTGTCATTATCCACCTTCTCCATCACCCACATCCCTTGAGGAATATGGCACCTGGATTTGAGACCCATTTTTACATCAACTCCTACCCTCCACTACATAAATGAATCTATTATCCCACTATCACCCTACTTCAACCACCCACCCTTATAGCTACACGCTGGACTCTCTTATCATTGTGAATTAGTCATGCTCTTAAAGCTCAGGCTTCATCACCAACCTCCTCCCTGCCCAGCTGTTCTCTCACTCTGGCCACTCTGTTCTTCAACCTTACGCACACTCAAGTGCCTCCGACTTCCCTTTTCCCCACATTGATAAATTCCCATAAGAACACACTCTTACTCCAATTCTATACTCAACTGCATATAGACTCCCTTGACAATATCCTCAAATTCAGCATCCCTTGTACTTACGCTGCAAAAGACCAGCTAAACATCAGTTAAAGACCATACCAACCCTCTGCCTTCTCAGCCTACACATTCCTAGAGAGAAGTTGCACCAGTGTGGACCCCTGCCACTACAAGCTAGGTACGGTCTCCATCCTCACCTGGAACCTCATACTGGCACAACAGTTCCATGAATCTATTCCACTGCGATTCCACATTCTCCAGTATCCTAACCCTCCCTATCCAACCACTACTTATCATCACTGTTAGAAGCTGGGTTTTTGTTTTTGTTTTTGTTTTTATTTTTATTTCACAGAGAAATCTGGGGGACAGCAGAAGAGAACTTCAGTTTTGTAGTCTAACACCAACCAACAGACTCTGCTTTAGGATGGAGATAGACAGAGAGTCAAATTTTCACCTTCCATCTTCCTAAAAAGGATTCTAGAAGAACCACAGTCATCTGCTGTTTTTTTTTCCAACTTAATAGACTGTTTTGTAGCAACTCTATTCCATAAAATAGTATCCTTATTGAATTTTCTATGCTAACCGCTTTTAGTTTTGAAAGCTCCATTATTTGCTGATTTAAAAGAAAGTCTACTTATTTAATCATCAAGAATTCTTTTATTTCAAGTAAAGATCAAAAGGCCATAGTGGCTCAAAGGAACACAGGTAAAGCCTGTGAGTAAGAATTTTTAAAATTTAATCCCAGCATGGTTACTGATGCTCCAGCTGGCCTTAAGCAAGAAATTTCAACTCAATATGACTTAGTTCTTTCATTTAAAAGAACAAAAAAGATATTAATACCATCAACTCAACCCTGCTAATTGTTGAAGGGAATTGAATGATTTATGAGGCTGCCATGAAAT
The DNA here is from genome assembly GCF_048564905.1 of Vicugna pacos. Taxonomy (NCBI): domain Eukaryota; kingdom Metazoa; phylum Chordata; class Mammalia; order Artiodactyla; family Camelidae; genus Vicugna; species Vicugna pacos. The sequence goes on from NC_133011.1 coordinate 23,109,099, forward strand.
GTAAAACCCAAGACATCAAGAAGATATAAATGGGAAGGGTGTGGAAAGGAGGAAAAATTGTTAATCTCCACTGATAAAGAAAGTTAATTTTTCAGATCAGCCTCCAGAGGGAATGCATTTCATAGGAAAATAAGTTCTAATCTCTCACAATGTTTTGACTACATCATTGAGGAGCTGAGTTGCTGAGAGCAGCAGAGCTTTCTGCAATTTACTTTTTGTTGCAGATACAGCAATTGCATTTTTGTTCAACTAATACTAAGTGCCTACTTTGTGACAGACTTGTTCTTTCATTAATGCAACATATTTATTAAATGTCCTCTGTATCAACTGCTTTCATTATGGTGTGTTTGCATCCCAGGGGGGTGTGCCAGGTGACTCATTAGAGGGCGATAAGAAAAAAGCTACATATTCCTAAAAAAAAAAAAAAAAAAAAGGACTCCATTATTTGGAAAGTTATGATGTATTTCAAGTATTCCCAAGAGACAAATGAGAATTCCATAGGCTTGGGGGATAGGAGTGTTGCCCACATTCACCGGTTCCTGATCTAGGACACATCCTATTTACATGTGTCCGTATATGGCTTTGTAGCTTCTAACATCGAGTTTTAACTAAACAGACATATAAAATAGACAAGAAAGTTAGAACAGTTCTTGAAATCCAAGAACATGACGAAACTTGCACTTTTTACTCCAATGAAAATTGCTTTATTAGCTGCACTATGAGGTAAAAGCAGTAGGAATATGCCATTGTGATAAGAAAATGAACTAAAAGCTATCAAGAATGACTAATTCTAGTATGTACTGGTAGTCACTATCGTTACCTATGAATGTCATCTTAAGTATATCTTTTTGCCTTGAAATGTAAGCTAGTGATAATATAATATGAAGTCATCATAATCAGCAAGATATTTAAGAAGAGTTTATATTTGTCTTTACCAGATCCATTTTATCTTCTATTTTGTAATGAGCATAATCATGAGATTATTTTTAAAGTGTACATATAAGAGAATTTACACATATTGGGCATACATGTTAAAAAAGTGGTCTACTCATTGGGTTGTGTGATAAAATGAGATTATTCATACAATCTCTATATAGGGTACTTACATATATTGGGATACATGTTCTAAAGTATTTTACATTGGGGTATGTGATCAGGAAATTGGAAATACATGAACGTCAGTATTGGGAAGTGAAGGTTAAAAGAGAGAGTAGTGCTGTATCTGAATACAAAGAAGTACGGACAGTCTAAGTATTTTCACAAGAGCTACGAAAAATTTCTCAGAGTGACTATTACTTGCATTAGTGATCCATATGGTAGTTTAAAAATACGGACTTGACTACTTCAGTGCTCCTCTCATTGACAGGTAGGAACCATGTCCTGTCCCCTTGGATCTAAGTAGGTTTGTATCTGTTTTGACCAATAGACTCTGTTGACAAGAAAAACCACACATCATTTTTCGTGGCATCTGGTTTGTCTGCTATTCTATGGAGAGAGCTACCTGTCATATAAGATGTACAGCTACCCTAAGACAGCCATGTGCAGAGGCCACATGGAAGTGACTGATTCAGGCTGAGCCAAATCTTCTGGGTCACCCATGTAGGTGATGCCATTTTGGACCTTCTGAAACCCGTCTGTCCACCAGGTGAAGACAGAGAATGGCCTCAACTGATGCTGAGAGGTGCAGAGAATCAGCCAGCAGAGTCTTGCCTAGATTCCTTAAACATAAAATCAGATACGATAAACTGGCTCTTCTTTAAGGCCATAAAGTTTGGGGGCTCTTATGCAGTGATAGATAACTGTCACAGAACTGGCTACCAGCAGTGAGATGATAACATAACAACAAAAAAAATCTAAACAGGTGGCAGTGATTTTGAAATTAGGTGGTGGACAAGACACTGACCTTGAGGAAGCTTTCAGTGAGTCAAGTGAAAAAAATGTTATGGTAAAAGTGAAGAAAACACTGTTGGAAGCTGGAAGAAAGGAGACCCTTTTTACATGGCGAGCCGTGGAAATTTTAGGAAAACTGTGGCCTGCAGTATTTGGTAAAACCTAAAATATATGATGAACTGAAGAACATGGCTAAGGAAATCTCCAGCAGTATATCAAGTTTCAGTTGGTTTCTCTGAACTGTACTCTTAAGTGACAGACAAAGGGATATGAGAGAAAAAAGGAAGTGTGCTGTTTTGGGCAGAATTTAGAGAAAATGTGAAGAAGGCGGGAGTTGCTTAGTTCAAAAGTAATTTCTCTTTGTAGATACTGACCGGCATATGTAGAACAGAGAAACAAGATTATACTGTACAGCACAGGGAAAGATGTACAAGATCTTGTGGTAGTTCACAGTGAAAAAAATGTGACAATGAATACATGTATGTTCATGCATAACTCAAAAATTGTGCTCTACATTGGAATTTGACACAACATTGTAAAATGACTATAACTCAATAAAAGGGTGTTAAAAAAAAAGTAATTTCTCAACTCCAGCGTCTCTCAGCAGAACGTTATTGAAGTAAGAATGGGTATAAGGGCAAAGATCAAAGTCAGGATGCTGTCAGGAAGGTATGTCTCATGATGGTAAATATGAATCCAAGATATGTCTGCAAAACCATTTAACACCTCAGAAGATCTGAGCTGGAGTATCATAGATCATCTGAGCAAAACAAAGCAACAACAAAGAAATCCCCAGCGTCCTAAGAACCTTAAGAATGTGCCTTACTGACTCTCTTGTGAAACGAGGCTTCGAAAAAGTCCCAAGGTCCCTGTCCCTTAGCGGTCTCATAGGGGACTCAGAATAGTGAAGGATGTATTTCAAAGACCTTTAAGCATGAGACTTTGTTCTAACAGAGTAAATTCCAATAACATTTCTAGAAAACCCACAAAGTTTTTAAGAGAACTGTATGGACAGAATGCACTGCCAGCTTGAACTAAAAACAAAAGAGAGCTTTGTACTCCCCCAAATTCTATGACCTGGAAACATGCTGAGACAACTACTCAGCTTTAAACATCTGCTATTTCTATGGGAAGGGAAAAAATGCTCAAAGGGCAGATCACAAGTACACAGCAGGGGTTGGCAAATTATGGCTTATGGGCCAAATTCCGATGGTGGCCTGATTTTATATGTCCAGTGAGCTAAAAATGTTTTTGCATTTTTAATAGGATTGGTTGAAAAAAAAAAGAATAAAATTCAACAGAGATTATGTGTGACAAGCAAAGACTGAATATTGACTATCTGGCCCTTTACAGAAAGAAGTTTACTGACTTTTACCTACAGGATGAGGCCAAGAAACATGGAGAATCATTTCCAGGGAGCAATAATGGGCCCTTCATCATGGACTTGGTAGTATGGTCCAAGCTGTATTTCAGAACTGATACTGACTTGTGTCCACTGAGGTTAACCTGGGCCTGTTTCACCATGTTATGACGGAGGGCACATACGAATCTCTTTTGTTTAATAATCTTTAGCTCGAAAGGAACCACACTTAAGGAATGGCATCTGAGGTGGGAGTTTCACCTGCACCTGATTTAGATAAGATGCTGGATCTCCCGCCCACGCTTAATACCATAATAGAACACTTTGGACGGGGCGGGGGGGGGGGGTCTTAAGAGGGGGTTGGGTATAGTTCACACATGGGAAAAAGGGAAATAATTTGTTGTTTGTGGAATGACCATGGTGATTTCAAAACATGTCTGCAAATTCTTCTATACTCCTCCCATAGAGTGTGTCCCCTCACTCCCGGAATCTGGGAGGGCTTGTGTCTGCTCTGACCGATCCAGTACAGCAGAGCTTACTGCAGATCAGAAAAGACCATGCAGTTTCTGTCTAGTTCTTTTGGAAGGCTGGCTCTGGGAAAAGCCTGTGCCTCGTAGGAATTTTGATCACCCCTAAGAACTCAGCAAGCTGGAGTGGAAAACAGTCACAAGTCCAGCTGAACCCAGACTTCTAGCCAAGACACCAGACGTGTGAGTGAAGTTGTCCTGGACCACCCAGACCAGTCTATCTACCAGATGAGTAGCACTGATGTCATGAGGATCAGAAGACTAGGTCAGCCCTTCCTGAGTTCTTGACCCACAGAACCTGTGTGGTGTAATAAATGGTCAGTGTTCCAAGCGACTAAATTTTGGACTAGTTCATTAAAACAAACCGGAACAGTTCACTGTGTATATGTAGGGAATATTCCATGGTGGGGTGGGGTGGTGCTGGGAACCCAGCCACATGACTGACTGGCTTTGGTCAATGCAATGTCAGCAAATGTGACAAGCAGAAGATGGGACAGGAATTGGAAGATTGGGGTTCTCTTCTCTTGCACCTCCATCACTGCCATAAGATAATATTCCTGGGCAGGTGAGAGACATAGCAGCAGATAGAAGTCCCAGACCTTCCCATCACCCTGGTCAAGTCTGTTCTACAAATGAACAGCCAGCTGGCTCACAGACAAGTGGGTAAGCTCAGCCAAGACCGGAAGGACCACCCATCAAATCTAGCCTAAATCACCAGGCTGTGAACTTGTGAACTAAATATTGTCTTAAGCCACTCATTTGTAGGGTATGTGTGTGTGTTATGAACCTTTAGTAGCAATAGAGAATCAGTAAAATGAGGATTTTTATTTCAAGGCACTTCCCTAATAAAACCCACTTCATTTCTAATCACACAGTTTTGTGCACTGTCCCTAAAAGGCTTGGCGTATTCAAACTAATTTTTTTTTTTTTATAATTTTCCCTCTTTCTGCTTCTCCTAATGGTACTACTCTTCACAGTCTGGCTTAAAATCTGTAACCCTAGAATCAACTTGGATCACTCCATCCCACAAGAGCTCTATCTCTGGATTCCTATAGAATTCACCTTTTGCACTAATCTTCTTAACAATGAACTGTATATTGCTTTGAGATGCTACTTAGCTTATAGGTAGGGAGAATGAAACACGAAAGTATTTTAATATCTCTGAAGGGTGGCATCTTCTGTCATACCGCTTCTCGCCCTTCTCGCCAGCCCTTCCCTTCCAGCACACAGCCTGGTTTCATGCACATGATAGGTGTTAAATGACTACAGGGAGAAAGCACAGAATACGCCAGAGCTTTTGAAAGGGTCTTAGACAGGTAGAGACAACATAATACCCATTTTATGATGTTGCTTACACTCGCTTCCTATTACTTCAAATTTGAGAGAATAATAGAAGATAATTGAGCAATTTGGTGCAGGGTCAGGGGGTGGGAGGGAAATCTGCTGAAATCTTGAATGTTTTCAGTGATTCAGAGTCTTTATGGGTAAAAAGGCATTAAACAATTGCTGTCAGGTCTGACTGTCTGCCAAATGACTGATCATAACGGCATAGCTGTATTTCCCAACTTGGAGGTTTTGCACGTCATTAATAAACTGTGCAACATTTACCAGGTGTTTGGTTAAAGCAGGCTTACATAAAGAGTTTGCAAATATTTATATTCCGCATAAATCCTCCCACTGTATTTAGAGTTAAAACAGAAGAATCATTTCCCTCTAAAAGACGGTATTTCTCATGAAAGGGTGTTCTAGTTCCAAGGATCATGAAGAAAAGTGTTACTCTGCATCTTCTCTTCGTCTAAACTTTCTCACCAGAGAAATGACCTCTGAAGAAAATGGGGAGGCTGAATTAGAGCAAATAATCACCTGCCAAAAATCACACCTTAGTGACAGTATATCATATCCAAATTTTTTCTTAAAAAAAAAAAAGCAACAGGAAATAACCTTTCTGCATCCATTTGAAAAAAAAATCAATATTCTACATACCCCATCTATTTCCATTTCAACTCCAAGTAGAGGTTAAAAACACAGTTATTAAATTTATCTTTCCTCTTATTTTTGAAATAGGAGTCTAGGTAGGATTTAATCAGTCCTTACATCAGACATTAAAAATGAGGATAAATATGTATTCCACACTGAAACAGATTTGTGCTAAAGGGACAGGGTTTGGAGGTGGGGTGAGGAAATATCTCCTGAGGTCTGTTAAAGGATGAGGGCAATCGTTTCATATTAACTATGAAAAAAAATGGCATCACTTATATGGCAGTATGAAATGGTAGGTTTGAGTAACCCTGCAGAGAACATTCTAATTAAAAGTACACGTCTAAGGGCCAAATGCCATTGCTTTCTTGAGCCGGTGGGGGACGCTGCCAAGGCTGACGGCATCTGTAATGTATGTGTGTTCTACATACAGTAGGACACCTAACAGTGAAGCTGATTAATCTACAACCGAGTACAATTTAACAGAATGTTTTTAAAGACTGCAACTGGCTGCCACTCCCTTCACGTCAATTAAAATAGGAAAACTTGCACATCAAAGGGAGACTCTTACCAGGACTAAGGAGGCACCCACCAAAAGTCCAAGTGGAGCCTCAGAGGTGCGTTTACTGCATTAGCTTGTGTGAAAGCTCCCCCTTGAGGAGCTCCAAACAACTGCACAATTTAACTGAAAAATTACGTGGCCAACTGCAAAGTTCAATGGAAAAATTACATCACCAGCTTTCGTCCTTCAGAAGAAAAGGCTAAGCACTCCTTTAGGACAAAAGAAAAAAAGTCCTTTCTGAAAAAGACTGTTTTACAAAAGGCTTTTTTTTTGGAGGTGGGGGGACTCCATTCCAGGGTATTTTTATTATTTAACTGGTATCTCTAACGTGAAATAAAACATATATAACAACTGTGCCTCCGTGCGTGCCCTGTTATCAGCCAAGATCCATCTCCTTCAACAAACTTGAAGAAAAACCACTATAAGAAAAGAGAGCCCTGTTCTAAGACATTACTTTTTTATGTGTAGATTGTTACCAATGATTAGTTGCTTTGTGTTCTGAGAATGACCTGAGGGGGCAAAAAGGCTTCTTGACAAAAGGTTGTCATTAACTGGAAAACATTTTACTTGGCTGGATGAGAATTTGGAGATTCTGCTTTTTGTTTGAGAAGAGCATTCCACGAAGCTGACTCTTGCTGAGGTTTTGAAAAAAATCAGAAAAGCAAGGAGATTTCGTTGTGGTCTAGGGGCTTCAGTAACCATTCTCCTCCAGGATCAAAGGCTCCTTTCCCCAGCGAGTTTTAAGAATGCGCTAACCAGTCAACCAGTCGGCCCACAGAAGTCAAATAAGCTAACCTCCGGGGCACATTCCACATGCAGAAGTGGCAACTGACAAGTCAGGATCTGCTGGTTTTGCGTTGGAACTGAAGAGAGGGCTTCATCCGCCTCGCGGTGCCTGAGGCCTCAGATGACTCAAAGGCATCTTCCATTAATGTCGGCCCAGTATTCTTGTTTATCTAGTGCGGCTTTCCCTTCTTTAAAGTTTTTGGAGACACTTCCCTCAGTACAATGAAACCCACATCAACCTCAGTGTTTGTTTATAAAAGGAGACTAGGGTTTTCTTTCTATCAGATCAGGGAAGCTTGGATCCAGTAACAGTTTAATAGTTCCTACTGATGTGGAATCAGGGAGGCAGTTAGCAATACACACTGTCCATCTAAGTCACAGTAGCATGGCATTAAATGCTGGATGTAGGGAAAGACAGAGAGATGTTGTATGAAGTGATGGATTCTGTAATTATATTATTACTAACTGTATTAACTGTTCTCATTAACCATAATTATATTAATCAGATCAGGGAAAGAACTTGGGCCAAGAGGCATTCATATTTTATTCAGGGCATGCTACTCAAATTTTGGCAAAGGATAATCAATGATGCTACACTTTTACTTAGTCTGTCTTTAACATGCCCTTGGGAGTCAGCTAGAATCAGGGAAATCTTTAAACTTGGGCAGAATCAAGTAACAAGGACTTGGTTTCATCTAAAATAACATTTAGCTTTTTGAACTGAATGTTGCAGCTGCCAAAATTCCAGATCGAAGGCATTGTCCGAGGTGAAGGATCGGTCCATTGCCTGGTTTACAGTTCCATTCTTTTGGGCTTGACCACCTGATTACCAGCCACCCGGGAAAATCAGCACAGTGGATATTACAGGATAATCCTCAAACTTCATTTAACCCCATTAACTTTCCCACATTTGTTTTTCCCCTCAGTGTCCCTGTCCAGCAATCTTCTTTCATCCCTCAAACACACTTAACATCTATATTTATTTGAAGAGTAATAAAGGTAAATTACTTGGGATTACACAATACACAAATCTAACTTTGATGATTCCATTAACTTCATGCATATTCCTTTTTCAAAGTCTTCCCAGATTATCAAAAGCTGTTTTCCTCGGACTACTCTTAGAAAAAACTGCAGCAGATAAGTTTCTAAATATCATTCTTTGGGACATTTTTTTCAGTGGAGCTAAATGGAATTAGGCTAACAAAGAGATGTAGTGAACTATGCGTTTGCACTAAAGAAGATGAAGTTTTCCGACAGACAGTGAATGCCGTTTTAAAGGAGCCCAGCATCCTTCCCACACAGGCTTGTGTCTCCATTCTGGTAACACTAGCCATCTAGTAATTGCTCAGCATATGTTTATTGAGTAAATTAATGAACACTAATCTAAAGATAATTAAACAATTAGCAGGTAATGAATGATTTGTAAATTAGTAATTCATAATAAATTACAAATTATTTAGTTAATCAGTAAATAATTAAACTTCAATAGAGATAACAAAAAAATATTCAGTAAGTAAACAAACTGCTAGGAATAAAAAAGGAAGATTCCCTTAAGAATTAAAGGTTCAAACTACAGAATATTTGCAATGGAAAGAAATGTTATTATTTTCAAACTCTGTAAGATAGAAATGGGGACTGAAATAGAATTAGATAAATTAGTGAGCAGTGAAGTTTACTACACCATCTTGCATAATAATGTGTTATTAACAAAGATTTCTTTCATATTCAATTGCTAAATGCCCAATTTATAATCTCATGGTTAAAAGACACTTGAGGGGTTTTCTATTCAAACTCCATTGTTTTGCAGATGAGAAATTCAAGCCCCGCTTCAGATGCATGACCTGCCCAGGTTTGGTTGGCTAGTGCATAGCTGGGTTCCTTTCTAGTCAGTTCTTTTTTTCGTTTTCCTCTACCCTGTCTGCCTCAATCCCTATTTCTTCAGTGCCTACTATGTGTCATTTCCAGGCACAAGGCCAGTTCTTGTGAATTAAGAGGTGATGGGTCCCAAATAAATGAGGGTGTACTCGTAATGGTTATCCTTTCAAACAACGAGGTTTCAAAGGCAGGCCCTACGCTATCCATTACCTTCTGAAGCTGACCTGCTTTTACCCGTAGTGGTTCACGCCACAACCGTTTCTATCGATAACTGCTTCCAGGCAGCAGAGGAGGCCTGTTTGTGGATTCAGTTCATCTCCTAGCCTTTCTTTTTCAATGTACTAAGGGAATCCAACTTAAATGTGAACAGACAGAGGTGATAAAGAGGAAAGGATACAGACTACAGAAACGTCCAAAAGAAAGCCAGCCAGCTTCTTACAAAGAAAGTAGGAAAAAATAATAAGTACAGGTTTCCAACCAGGAAACAGGCCTCGGCCACTATAGCATCCAGTATACATCAAAGAGAAACCTTAGCCAAAACACTCCTCTACAGTTTTGAGTCCATCTGTCCCTGCTAATTATCTCAAAAAAGAGTTTCAGTGTAATTTTCCTTTTTTCTTCTAGTTCTAGTTAAAGGTAAGAGTATCTCCTGGTGAATAATGCCTTCAGTATTAAGTGATCTTGAACAGTCATGCTTCGGAAATACAGATCATTCTAGAGCTCCAATGGGCTAAGACAGTCTTCTCCTTGGTTTCAAAAATTCACTATAGTTGGCATGTTCTATGGCGCAGAAAAGCGTAGAATGTTCTATAGCCACCAAATATGACTATGCTCAGCTTTTAATTAACAAGGTAAAATGAGAAGAGTAAGGATGGCGGAAGTGCCCCAGACCGGAGCCAAATAATTAGCTGTAGGTGTCAGAGGAGCCAAGTATTGCCATCTACTGGCTGTGTGGTCTGCGTCAATTTTCTTTTCTGAGTTTTAGATTCCTCATCTGAAGAGAGATTCACACTAATATATCAACAGTGTCCCAGGGTTAGATTATGTGTGTCAAATATCACTTTATAAGTTTCAAGTGTGATGTGAGTATCAGTGGGAAATTTCTTATGAGTAACAAAATCTGTAAGATTCTGGGGACATCCTCAGAATAGTTAACTGTGCACATCTAGGAAATTAGACAAACACAGTGACCTTTTATAGTCTACAAGTGCTTTCCGTCTGTACCCAGCTACAACTGCATCCTTTACTCTGCAGCCTTTTCCCTTTGTTGGGAGAGAGACTAAACTTTGACCTGAAGTTAGCAGACGCGTATTTTGCAAAAACAGAAGTAACTATATTTTATCCCTCCTTTTCTATGTGCTCACCTGAACATCACTGTGAATTTACCATCCAATGACAGGTTTGGGGTTAAGATCCTTCCAGAATCTACAAAATGCTATCCCAACATTTCCTCTTCTAGAAACACCTCAGCATCCCCTGAAAGATTTATAAAGGAGGACACTGTGGCAACACGTGACCTTTTGAAACTGCTCACGGTATGTCCTCTCCCTGGAAGGAATTCTAATGTCCTTCTGTCTTGTGTTACCTGCTGCATATGAACCACTGGGGAAAGGCATTAAAAAATTAATGAATTTAAGAAGAGCTGCGCAAGTTTCCCTCTTGGAGGAGCCCTGGGGAAGGGAGAAGCCAAAAGAAAGAAAACATTCGAAGAAATTATGCTGCTCCCCCAAGGGCGGCATCTACAGAGGACAATGGCAAGGATTTGGAGATGGACTGTTTTTCTGGTGCCCACTTCCCTCCAGGACGGGTTTCACTACTGTGCTGGCCACAACTGGGAAAAAGATGAAGGAATCTGATCAATGTCTGAGGTACCAATGCTACAGAAAGAAAATTCTAACTCTCATGACTGTGCAACTGAGGGCTGTGGAGATGGAGATGAAGGGGTTTGAGAGTGCTATGTTTGGCACGTGCCTGCATGTGTGTATAAGAGTACAAGGTAGAAGAATTCAGAATGCAACTAAGAAAATAGGACAGACATAGTCAGGGAAGGGAAGATGGGGTGTTGAAGGAGAAACATATGGGACCAGATATACAAATTATCCAGAAAGTAGAAACATATACAACATCCAGAGAGTAACTACTAACAGCCAAAGAAAATATTTTGCATTCAACAACTGACACAGAAATACATTTGCCATGTATTTTTAAGTGGAAAAGAGAAGGCTCTTCCACTCTCTGAGGTATAATGCCATTTCTTACACATGTGTGTGCAGAGACAACAGCCTGAAAGGATGCACATCAGAATGTTTGGACCAGTGATGATTTCTGGATGTTGGAATTAGAGGGAGATTTTACATGTTTTTCCTTTCTGTGTTTGTGTGTATTCTCTAATTTTTCTGTATTGAATTACAAAAAGGAAAAAAGTAATAGTTTTTTTTTAAACCATGACTTCTAACTTTCTTTTATAACCATCACTGAGAAAATATAATTGGGCAAAGGGGGGAAGAGGGGTCTGCAGGCTACAGCCTGTGGGCCAAATCCTGCCTGCTGTTTGTTTTTGTAAATAAAGTTTTATTTTATTAAAAAAATTTATTGTAGTATAGTCAGTTTACAGTGTGTCCATTTCTGGTTTACAACATAATGTTTCAGTTGTACATATATATACATATGTTTGTTTTCACATTCTTTTTCATTATAGGTTACTACAAGATATTGAATATAGTTCCTTGTGATATATAGTAGAAACTTGTTTATCTATTTTTATATATACTAGTTAATATTTGCAAATCTCAAAACCCCAATTTATCCCTTCCCACCCCCTTTCCCCTGGTAACCATAGGTTTGTTTACTATGTCTGTGAGTCTGTTTCTGTTTTGTATATAAGTTCATTAGTGTCTTCTTTTTACTTTTTTTAGATTCTACATATGAGTGATACCATACAGTATTTTTCTGTCTCTTTCTGGCTCACTCCATTTAGAATGATGGTCTCCAGGTCCATCCATGTTGCTGCAAATGGCATTACTTTATTCTTTTTCATGGATGAATAGTATTCTATTGTGTAAATATAGCACAGCTTCTTTATCTAGTCATCTGCTGATGGACATTTAGGTGTTTTCATGTCTTGGCTGTTGTAAATAGTGCTGTTATGAACATTGGGGTACATGTATCTTTTCAAATTAGGGTTCCCTCCAGACATATGCCCAGGAGTGGGATAGAAGGCTCATATGGTAAGTCTATTTTAAGTTTTTTGAGTAATCTCCATATTGTCTTCCATAATGGCTACACCAAACTACATTCTCATCAGCACACCCTCTCCAGCAATTATCATTTATGGACTTTTTAATGATGACCTCTCCAGCAACTGTCGTTTGTGGACTTTTCTGCACACCCTTTCCAGCAATTATCATTTGTGGACTTTTTAATGATGACCATTCTCATTAGTGTGAGGAATGGCCAATAGGCACGTGAAAAAATGGTCAATATTGCTATCATCAGAAAAATGTAAATAAAGTTTTATCAGAACACAGCCACCTCATTTTTTCATTTATATATATATACACATGCATACACAGGCAGAGTTCAATACTTGTGACAAAGACCATATGGCATGAAAAACCAAATGGCCCTATCTGGCCCTTTATAAAACAAGTTTGCCAATCCATGAGTCAGAAGAATTCTTCCCTTGATATTGGATTATCCATTACAGCTTATGAGCTGTGTGAGCTGAGGAAGTCAGATTTCCCTGTCTCACTTTCCACATACATGAAGAGAAAGATAACTCCCCTTATAGTTATTAATATATAAGAATTGTTTAAACACTGTTCTCTGCACATTAGGGAACTCTCAAAAACATTACCCTATTATCTACTTTCTCTACAGAAGATACACCAGTCCACCAGTCCACTAGGATGTGAAACCTAATGCAACTGCCATTTTTGTTGGTCCAAATTGCTCAATATTAGCAGCTCTGAACTTTAGCCACTCACTATTCTCATTTCTTCTGCATAAATTATAATCTCTGAGATAGACTGTCATTAAGGTAGCTTTTGGTTAGCCAACTTGCCATGAAGGGCTGGAACCCGAAATCTAGCATCAGTTGCACCCAAGTCCAGACATTTAGATGACTGAAACCGTATGGCTGTATTTGTATTACAATCTGGTACTTGTGAGACACAAGCTAGTGAGCACTAAATGTAGCTATGGGGTGACAGATTCTGTATTCCTTCCCTGCCGTCCTGAACAGAAGCTTTTCAGATAAAGGATATTCTTTCCCACCCTCCAAAATAACACCTGCCTCTTGAATTTCAGTGGGCCCACCAAGCTGCCACAACACGGTGACAATCCCTCTTGGCCCTGAGCGGAGGTCCGGACATAGCCTGCCAAAACCCACCTGAACAAAATATGGGACTCCAGACCCTGCAAAATTTCAAGTCTGTCATTCAAGTATACTTAAAGATGACATTCTGCGGGCTTGGTACAGATTCAAAATCAGAATGCTTCAAAAAAGTAAAACGGGGCTTCTCCAAGAATGAGACAGGAAGAGAGACTTGATTATCAATGGAACGTAATTATAAGAAGTTGCAGATAGGAGAGGACAGGATGAGCCTCAAGAAAAGGAGGCAAATCAAGAGACTGAAGGACTAATAAGAGTATTCTTATCAACAGAAATAAAGAAAGGTTTAAGTTCAGGACTAAGCCTATTGAAGGCAGAACAAACTCAATTTAATCCAGTCACCACTTATTAAATGTCTCTTTAATGCCAGGCACTGGGTTAACACAGCTAGAGATGGTGCAATACATCGGACGCTTTTGCTACCCGAGAGGAGTTTCTGGGCTGGCGGACGGGACATAAACGTGTAACCAAACAGTATGTGTTAGAATATTGATGATAGCACCTGCCACTCATTTGCTGTAAAAAATGTAAAGAAAATACAGAATGGAAAAATTAATGCAGCTTGGAAAGCCCCAGGGAAGGTAGGAAAGAGGAATAATTTGAGTCAAGCCTTGAAAATGACTAAATGTCCACCAGGTGACTATTGGGACAAGAGTGAGAGTGGTCTGCTGCAGTCTTGGGAAACGATGGACACAAAGAATGGCTAAAATGAAAATGAGGAATGTTTATGCCAAGCTTAAGAATTTGGACTTTAGCCAGCGAATTTTATTTACACATATGTACACACACATACATATCCATATATATACATATATATGTATATATGTATATGTGTGTATATATATACGCACAATTTTATTTTAAATGCAGAAAGTGACCTGGTCAAATGTGGTTTAAAACGACAAAAAAAAAAAAAAAAGGGTTTCCTAGAAAACCAGAAAGGAGGATCACAGGAGATTGCTCAGGAGAAAGACTGGAAACCTAGACCACAGAGATGACAGTAAGACTCACGAGGAGGGAATGCAGACAGGATACAGCATGTTTTCAAACTGAAATGCAAAAGTGGAGACAGAAAGTCTCCAGAAGACCCAGAAGAAAGGGGAGAACAGATGAACCAAATTCTGGGGGGAGGGGGACATGTAGGCAGGAAGAAGGGCCCGGGTTAGGGTACTGGTCCTGGGGGAGAGATTTTCTCCTCAGAGACAAAGGAAACAGTTAAGAAGAGGTAAAAACACAGATAATATTGCAGGTAGGGATGTTAAAGAAATTGATCACTGCTAATCTCTACTTTCAGAGTAACAAGAGGGATGGGGGCTTTGTGGAAAGGGAGCTAGGTGTGGAACCACCTGTGGGGACCAGGAAAGGGAAAAAGCTAGAGATCGGTGAAGGAATTATCCAATAGCTTTAGGACCCACCCGGGCCAACAGCTCACGCATTGGTGGTATCTCTCATCTGCACATTCGATTTTTTTTCCAAAGTGCTTTGAGCTGGTCACTTCACTCATCATTAAAGATGCTCTACCATTAATGGCTGTTGAATGACACTCAAGAGTGGAAACTCTGATTTCCTTAGCCTGAGACTCATGCCTTCTCTCATGTAGCTCTCAATCTACTCTTCTATCTCCACCTCCATCACTGTTCCCTCCTCAGGATTCAGAAACCCGAATACTTCCAGGCTTAGGTGGGTGTTAACATGAACATAAGAAGAGGCAGGGTCTGAGGCAATAGGGAGTGGTGAGGTCTGTGGCTCAAAAGCCATTATATTTTCTTCTAAAATTCTCTCAGGGACAAACAAAATAGATAAATACAACTTGATATTTCAAGGAATATCCCTTCTAAAATTTTACACGAAATAAATTTAGCCTCCTCCAAGCAGACTTCCTAATAAACCAGACTCACAGATACGAGTTCCTCCTCATGTTCTCCTTGGTACTAACCCTCATATTTATTTTCTGTATCATTCACTTGTAGGATGCTATCTTTCACAGCAGAGAGGTCAAAACATGAGCTTTGGATTCAGATGACTATGAGTTAAAACCTTGACTTTGTCTCTTTTAGGCTTGAATGACATAAGACAAAGTACCTAAGTTTTTGAGCCTTATTTTCCTCATTTGTAAAATGGGAATAATAATATTACCTTATGGGGTTATTGTGAAGTAAAATTAATATATGCAAAATACTTACTGGAGTGCCTGGCATGCAAACACTCAATACAAAATTTTAATAATATATAGTTTTCCCCACATGATGATAATTTTCTTAATTGCAAGAATCAAATCTTCTGAATTCTTTACACTCTGAGTTACTAGAGAAATGTCTAGGGAGTATTTGATGCTAAGTGTTTGGGAGAAAAGTTGATGTTTATTTACAACAATTAGCACTACTCACAAATGCATGGGGCAAAGCAAAATTTTAGTGGGCTGGGGAAACTGAAGTTGGTAAGTTTTTAGGGCCCTAATTAGAGAACTAAGATACTTTTACAAACAATGAAACAAAAATTACAAAAAATACACATTTGTATATATATCGATACACACACACACACATACACTTTAATAATAACAACTAACACCAAGTTTGTAAGCTACATATCACTGTAATTATATTTTAGGGAAAGGGAAACTGAGGCTTAGAGAGGTTAAACAGACTTGGCCAAGGTCACCCACAGTGAATCATCAGTGGAGAGGACCCCATCACAGGTCTCCACAGTCCATGCTTTCTCTAATCTTTCATAACTATCCAAGGCATACAGTTTGTCAGGAGCACTTAGCGGCCACATTACCCTAAAGTTAATATGGGAATTGAAAAATGTATCTAATGAGACTCTGAATGAGGAACACGAGAGTCCAAACACAGGTGGCTTGCAATGATGGCCAAGACCTCTTGAGGACAGTGGCATTTCATCCAACAGTGCTAGAAGTTCTTAAATAAAATCAAAGCCGAGTTTGGGCTTCAGTTCGCCCCATAAATGACCTATGGCATCACGCTCATCACCGTGAACAGTGCCGTCTGAAGGAAGAGAGTCATCGGTCCACTAAGCAGATGACATCTACAAAGGCATAGATTCTAACCCCCAAGCAGAGCACAGTGATGAGGTCCTGCCCGTACAGCCTGGGCTTGGTGAGGATGGCAAACCTGCCTTGGCAGGGAGAGAGTACACAATATGTTAATTTTCAAACAGGGATTGGGAGCAAAACGAGGGGGAGGGGATCTCCAACTCTGCAATCTGACTTTCGCACGTCCCCAAAACGCAAAAAGCAAAACAAAGACAAACTGACAGAATTATTAACAAAGCCATCAGCCGAAAAGGAATCAAATGGATACAGAAGCTGAAGAGCAAACGGGGACTTTTCAAGACAGAACGTGCTTCATTGATTTAATTTCTCTGAAAGAGTAAAAAGCTCAGTGTTCCAACTAAAGGAGCAAAGGAAGTTAGACCTTCGATCATATTTGATTTAGCATAATGTGACCTTCTCATAGGGTACTGGGAAGGTGGAATAAAGAGGGGGAAGGGAAGGAAAAGCTGGGTCTGGCTGAAAGTAAGGAAGTATGAGACTGAGACTGAGATCGCATTGGTGGCTGTAAAACATTCCCTGTTCCTGGAGTTGGAGTGGAAAAACACGCTCACTGAAAGGGAGCCCGTTTCAGGTATCCACTCTGATTACTTCTAAGTGAGGCACCCTGCTGGACTTTTCCTAAGAATCGGTCTCCTGTTCTGCCATATCAATGTGACCCAGCTTTGAACATTTCCTGGTAATCCAAGAAGCTGTGTGCCCTCACACGACTCAGTTCAGCTCCGGGCCTCTGTGTACTCACGTGAACAACAGGAGGCGGGAGGAGGTCCCTCCCAGTCTGACATGTCATGGAACCAATGTTCCCAGCCCCTCCCTCTCACTGTGGCTAGCACAGTGCATGGCCCGCGGTGGTGCTCATTACATGCTTCTAGCTCACTAAACACAGACAAATGGTGAGGATGCCACATGACAGTATTGAGCCCCTACAAAGTGCCAGCACTGTTCTAAGTGTGCTCCACCTCCTCCCACCTCCCAGCAAGCCCGGGGGGTAGGTCCTGCTGCTGTTAAGCAGCTGAGTCACCCACTCAGCTCTGGGTTTCCTCCCCTGGAGCAGCTTGCAAGACTACCGAGGGCTACTAACCCGTTAGCACTGAACGGCTCCAGACACAGTTCCAGGGACTTGATGGGGGACAGATTTCAGCAGAGCTTCTCGCACAGAGAAAGCCTCCAAGAAATGATAGGCGTTATGCAAGATTTCAGGGGTTTTCTAAAAGCAGGACTGCTCCAGGGTTATAGCTTTGGTAAGAATGTTCCTTCTGGTGGGGCACTGCCAATTCTCAGGTCCCAGAAGCCTTTGGTGTGGGTCTGGCTACCTGGTGCTGGCTGGGAAAAGGGTACCTTGCGCGTGAGAGACGCACTGGGATATGGGTTTAGGAAGCTAGCTCCAGACCCCAGCTCTCCATTTCCTGGCCTTGGGACCTAGACACACCTTTCCCTTCAGTCTCAGCTTCCCAAACTATGAAACCTATAGTGGGGAGGGTAATAGCTCAGTGGTAGAGCATATGCTTAGCAGGCATGAGGTCCTGGGTTCAATCCCCAGTGCCTCCATTAAACCAAACCAAACCAAACAAAAAAACAAACCTATAAAAGTGGTGAGCTGAGGGGAGGGGCAGACCATTCAAGAGATAACAGAATCAGGTCACCATAATAATCCTCCCACCTGTGAGGAGTCGACTGTAATAATTCTGCAGTGGGCAGTCAGTGGGTGATAGAAGAACGGTGGGGGGCGGTAATATTTAAGTCTATCCTACTGGTTAAAAAAAGGGAATATTCCTTCTGTTCTAGTTCTGATCTCCGCAACAACGAATAGTTCACTTGGTGACAACTTCTGCTCTTATCCTGCCAAATACCGTCTCCAATATTAAATAAATGATGTATTTAGAACATCACTATATGTCCCCCATGAGCAGTGCTTTCCTTGTGCTAGCTTACAAAGCGGCACTGCTCTGTGATGAAAACGGGAGAAATACAAACAACGTTATGTTTTTCTTAAAGTAAAACATATTCCACTTTTAAATCATGAGTTTTTTCTTTTTTTTTCTTTTTTTGGTTAAAATTCCTTTGGTTTATAAAGTGGTGGTGAGGGTAGTTTTCAATTTAAAAAAACTATTAGTGACTGAAATACAGAAGTGGCAGCTACATGCTACTGCAGTAATTATTTCCTGAAATTTCACTCATCTGTGAAATCCAAGTCTTGGATGCACAGGTAAGGCTCAGACACGCAGAATCTCAATAAGACAATAGAACTGCTCTCCTTTCATCAGCAGTAAATCTTCCAGCAACTGACAAAACTACACCTTTTGTTATAAGAATGTTCTGGTAACTTCAGATTATTCTTACAGAGAAGAATGCATAAAGTGGACTTTCAAACCCAATCTCTTTATATATAACCATACACTATAGATAAATTCATATAAAACCATATCTATCTATTTATCCATCTATCATCTTTAATCTAAATGATCCTATAGCCATTATGGAAAGACGTGGGATGACAGTTTCATTTTTTCCCTTTAAAAAATATTATCCCCATTTTAGAAAATCTGGGAAGCACACAAGCTTTTAAAAACCAACTTTATTGAGATATAATTTACTTACTATAAATTTCACACATATGAGGTGCCAAGTAGATAACTTTGACAAAGATACAAAGCATTTTCATCACCACGGAAAGTTCCTTTGCTCCTGTTTATAATCAATCTCCCTCCTACCCACTCCCAACTCCAAGCAACCACTGATCTGACTGCCATCACATTAGTCACTGTCGGTTAATTTTTTGTTTTAGAATTTCATATGATTGGAATCACACCGTGTGTATTCTTCTGTTTCTAACTTCTTTCACTGAGTGCAACGTGAGGTTCATTCATGTCGTCACATGCATCAGTAGTTGGTTCCTTTCCATTGTCCTGTATTGTTTTCAGTGTGAATATAGCACAGTTTGTTTATCCATTCTACTCTTGATGGGCCTAAAGGTTGTTCAGAATTTTTGTCTGAGTAAAGCTCTTTGAGGTATTAGCGGACGGGAATTTTTATGAACGTATGTTTCCAATTCTCTTGGGTAAATACCTCAGAGTGGAACTGCAGGATCGTCTAACGAGAATGTGATTAACTGTGTAAGAAATGTAGTTTTTGAATCAGGTGGCACTGTATTTACAAGAACGATGTAAAAGAGACCCAGTTGCTCTACCTTTAACAGTACTTGGTGTATTGCCAATCCTTTGAATTTTAGCCATTCTACTGTGTATAAACTCGCTGGGGTTTTATTTGCACTTTCCTGATGATGTAATATTGCTGAGCAGGATTTCATGCGCTTGCTGGCCATTCTTCTGTCATCTTTGTGACGTGTCCAAATCTTGTGTCATTATTATTGGGCTGGTCCCTGCTCCGGCTAAGCAGGTCTTCAGGGCTGTATCTCCTGAACGTGCCCTACTCTCCAGGTTTCAGGGTGGTGACTTGCATTGTGACATCAGTTCTCTGATGGGTCCAAAACAAAACAAAACAAAACCCCGCCACTCTGATTTTCAGTTTGTCCAGCTTTTTCTTGTGAGAATCAGAGTGATGACATCCATGCTCTTTACATATTAGAGCTGAAATCAGAAGCCTTCTGCATCTAGTGAGATGATCTGACGGTCTTCATTTACTCTGTTAAAGGGATCGACCACAACGACTGATTTTGAAAATGGAAACAACCTTGCATTTCTATGATGCAACACCCTTTTGTCTCCTGCTAGAGTCAACCTGCTTGTATTTTCTCAAACTTCTTTAGGTGTATGTTCATGAAGGATATTGATCTATACTGTATCATTCTTGTAATACCTTTCTCAGGTTTTGATACCAGGGTTACTCTGGTCTCATAAAATGCGTTTGGAAGTACTCTCCCCTTTCTCTATTCTCTGAAAATATTTGCGTAAGTTTGATTACTAATTCTTGACTGCTTTAGTTCACTGGAAAAAGTCTTTGGTGAAGTTTTCTTCATGGGAAGTTCTGATCAAAAGTTTAATTTATTAAGAGACATGTGGTTATTTAGGTTTTCCAGCTTTCTTAAATCAGTTTTGTTATGGTTTTTAAGGAATTAGTCCATTTCATCTAAGTATACGGGCATACACCTTCTCATAATATTTTCTTATCTTTCAATGCATGTAGAAAACTTAGTGATGTACCCAATTTCTCACTTGAGCCTGTCTTTTTTTCTCTTGTTGAGTCTGGCTAGATGTTTATCAGCTTTGTTGACCTTTTCAAAGAATTAACTTTACTTTTGTTGATTTTCTTTATTGTATGTTTCCTGTCTCATTGATTCCAGCTCTTTGAGATTAGTATTCTTCCTTTTCTACTTCTTATGGTAAAAATTTAATCCATTGATTTCAAGTCTTTCTTCTTTCTTCTCTAATACTGGCCTTTAATGCTATAATTTTCCTCTAAGTTCTACTGTAGCTGTACTGCACAAATGTCTGAAATATTAATGTTTCTATTATCATCCAGTTCAAAATATTTTCTAATTTCTCTTGCGATTTTTCCCCTTTTAAGCATGTGGTTAACATGAATGTGTGTTAAGTTTCTAAATATTTGGGATTTTCTTGTTATCTTAGTAATGACTTTTTTCGGTTATTCATAGATCATTTTTTTTTTTAATGACTTCTAATTTAACTCTGTTTTGGCCCGAGGATGCACCCTGGGCTACTTCAGTTTTTTGAAATTTACAGAGGCTGACTTGTGCCCTGGCGTATAGTACATCATGGTGAATAATCCTCCTGAATTGGAAAGTGTGCATATTCTGAACTTCTTGGGTGTAGTTTTCTGCCTGGCATGTGGTAGTGGCTACATACATTTTAAAAAAATTAATGAATTAACCGATTTAAAAAATAAATAATATAAATAGAAAGGGAGCAGTTAGAGGCTAGAATGAAACTATGGTTGACCCCTGAACAATCCGGCGGGAGGCCGGGGGAGGTTAATCCGGCATATAGTACATAATTAGCCTTCTACATCCATGGTTCCTCTGAACCTGCAGATTCAATGGACTGTGTAGCGCTGTTGTGTTTACTACTGATAAATACCTGCATCTAAGTGGAACTGTGCAGTTCAAATCCACTTTGTTCAAGGGTCAACTGTATTTAGAGAGAAAGGAGGGAGTCGGTGCAGCGAGACTGAAGATGAGAGGATGGCTGTAACCGAGGAAGCCAATATCCAGAAGGTATACGGGTTGTCTGGTTAAAGCAGAGGCGGAAAAGGCTGTCTGCAGAAGGAAGTGCAGGCATGCTTTCTGAAACAAGAAGAAGGCAGCTGTGACGGATGGTAAACAACTGGAGGGAAGTCCCATCGGGCAGGCTCTAACTTCTCAGTGTAGCAGAAACCAGAGAGGAAGGAAGGACTTGGGAGGAGGCATTTGCGACACCAGCTCAACAGGCCACTGGCATGAAGGAAAGGATGGAGGAAGCACCCTGTCTCCCTGAGGCCTGGCACAAGAATCTGGACTTGGGGACAGTCATCGAGGGCTTCCTTCAGTAAAGGTTTCTAACCCAGGAACCTAAACAAGATCTGGGGGGGGGGGTTCAGCTAAATCTCAGCAGAACTTTCTAATAATTTTTTCAACTATCAACTTAATGTGACAGGTCGGACCGTAGGGCTTTATCCTGGGAGCTACAGGGTGGGTTACTCACTCCAGGTGAGGAGGAGTAAGAAAGGCTTTTGTAGGAGGTGGTATCTGAACTAAAGCCTGAAAGGAAGTTGGGATTAACCAGGTAAACGGGTGGGTCTGAGGACAGTAGAAAAGGGCATGGTGTTTGAGAGCACTGTAGCTAAGAGCAGGAGGGAATAAGAAAAAACACAACTGTCATCCAAAATAGACCCCCCAAAAAGCAGTCTGCTTTTAAAAATTATGAATGCTCATCCCTGGGGGTGTCTGAGCAAAGGCTGGCTGGGCATCTCGCAGAGGCTTCGGAAAGGACACACAGGGAGACATCTGAGGAACTGGCAGTGGGGCACTCACCCCCCACGCTCTCTTTCCTCCTGGAAGAACTTCCCTGACCAGTGCTCCTGGCCTCTCTCCTCCCCTCTGTATGGTGCCCGTGGAAGCAGGAAGTGGGTTTGCTCAGCCCAGACTCATGTTCTGTCCTGCCTTGTGACCTGTGTGCCTGAGGGAGTCTGCTTTCTTTCATGAGGTTAGAGGGGCAGCTCCCAGCTGCGTCAGCGACCAGAAAGCCTAGTTTAGAAGGAGAATATTCTCAGCAAACCAATTCGTCTGAAGACCTAAATGACAATCTCCAGAAGAGCTTTATCAGGAATGAAGCTGGTGTTGTGATCTGCACTCATACTTCTGATTGAAAGGTGTGTTTTTAAACTGACCCCACAAAGCCTGGGATGACTCCTGAAGTCCCTTGCAACGTTCCGAAGTCTATTACCATGAATCATTAAGACAGCCAAAGCCAGCCACCTTGGTTTAAGAACGCCGAGGAGCACAAAAGTGATGTTAGTAAGCTTTCTATCAAACGGGGTTAAAAATGAAGAATAAACGCTGCTATTGGAAAACTAACTTATGAAAAACAACTTAGGCCCAAATGATGTCAGAACTTTACTATGTAGATATAAAATGCTTGAGATTCAATTAAAGCCATAGAGTAGTTCTTGAAAAAGAGAAACATAACAAAATACAAAGGGATACAAAAGAAGAACACACTGTTCAGAGGGAAAACCAGTAAAGACCAGCAAATGCATGGACGAGGCACCGTGGTAGTTCAGTAAGCCCACAGTTACTGGGCTGCACTGGACCCCACAAAGCAGTGTTTGCACAGGTGTAGCCCATAAAACAACCATGCCACTTCTTTTGACACTTGTGAACCACATGCCGCATTGGTCTCAATGGGTAACTCCAACCACAATAAAAAGACTAGGAAGACAAAAGCAGAAGGATACATGTTAGCAAATGCACAGAGCCCACAATCCAGAGGTTTGGAAAAAGGTAAAGAGATTCCCCCTTTACTCGGTGGCATAAGAAGAACTGCCAAATTTCAGGGTGCTACATCCAAGCAGAACATTTTGAAAAGGGGAAAGAGGTACAAATGGGCAGTGGGTGATGCACAAAAGGAACCAGATATGGTGGGGGGAGGGGAATAGCTCAGTGGTAGAGCATGTGCATAGAATGCACAAGTTCCTTGGATCAATCCACAGTATCTTCGTTAAAAAAAAAAAAAAAGAAAGAAAGAAAGGAAAAGAAAGAGAAAGAACCAGAAGTATTCAGCTATTCTGTAGAAGACCACTGACAATCAGTACTAACCACGTGCAGGGACACTCACACGATAACTGCTTACTCCTACAGACACCTAAAAGAGCCCCACTGCTGTTCCACGATGCAGGCCACGTGGAGCCCTTTTACACATTAAAAATAGCTTTTAAAAATCCACTTTGTATTCTGGGGAGCTCTGAGTGCTTCACCCATGAAAATAAGTCTTTCAAGTTGGCCGGGAAAAGAACCTTTTGCAGACGGAGGGCGGGATGCTGAAGGAAATGAGTTGACTTTAGCAACCACCACAGGAAGAATCCCAGGCACAGCCAGGGGCTGCAGTCGCCTCCAACCTGAAAGGATTCTTAACTGTGCATAAAAGAGACTCGGATAGTTGCCTGTGAGCTTACACCTGGCCCCGGCAGAGCTGCTTCATCAGCATGCCAAGCCTGGCCTCAGAAAGCTAGGGAAAGACTCCTGCAAGCACAGGAAAATAGACACATCTCTTTCCTCCAAGCCTAATCTGATGATTTAAATCTGTCTATCCTAATGCCTCTCAGGTGCTCAAGCCATCTTCCGCCTGCTAAGAGCGTGTCTGCAGGGAGTTACCACTAGTAGCTTCTCTTCTGATTAAACACATCTGCCCCCAAAATAGCAGGTGCCTTCTGGACGCAATGAAATTCTCGGGAATTCGAATAGGAAATCTGCAGAAGGTGCCTTTGAATGCTGGTGCCTTAAGTTTTCTTAGACTTTGGGGAAACTGGGGTGGTGGGGGGCAGTTTGTTTAGAATCTAATGCCTTTCAAACAAAAGCAGCAGAAAAAATATTAATATAGTGGAATCACCGCCTAGAGCAAATTTTAGAAAAATCGAACAACTACCGAGGTCACAGGGTCATTTTCAAAAAATTTAAAAATCATGACTCTTCATCGAATACAAAAACAAACACCTATTTAAGGTTTTGTGAAAACCGGTAAGGTTAGTTACAACCAACTCAAAGGAGAATCCAAACAGCAGACACATTTTTAGACCAGGAAGGGTGAAAGGAAAACATTAAATGGGAGGCAAAGCGCACCTTTTCCACAGTGGCTAGGGAACTCGACTGCATCTCTGTGGGAGAGAATTTACACATCGACAACAGGAATTATTTTATACTGCTATCAGTTACCTACAACTTACAGGGTGGTACGACAGCTTCGTAGAATCAGAATTAGATAACCCAAAAAGTATGTGCTATTGAGGATGCACAGTTTTCTCCAGAAGCACAATTTTTTCCCTACACAGGGCACTGACCATTTTATTTATTGCTGTATTCCCCAAACCTGGTGCAGGGTAGACTCTCCATAAATACTTGCTAAAGGGATAAACGTCCACTATGTGTCAGGCATTAAGCTAAACCCTTCACATGCATCATCCCCTTTAATCTTCCCCAAAACCCTTCAAGATAAATATTATCCTGGTATCGCTAACTTGAAACCAGCTGATGCGATGTTGCACAGTTATTACCTGTCAGAGGCTGGGGGTGGAGGACAGGGATGGGGGAGGATTTACCTCAGGTTTATGATCAGAAAGCTCATTTTAAAAAAATTAATTCTTATTTTTTATTGAAGTGTAGCCAATCTTTTTTTCCCTTATCCTTCTCTCCATTCAATATAAGTCTTTTTTATTTATCATCACAGTACCATGGGCTTCTAAATTAAGGGACTGTTTATCTGTTACAGAGATAATACGCTTCCTCGCTGAGCATGACACTGGAGATGCTTGCTTTAAGACAAATAAATGAGCGGCCGTACTACAGAGAACCTAAGCATACATAAGTGAACCAGGAACATCTTTACTGCAGCCTTGCAGAAAGCACAGGCTACTTACCAGCCCAGACTTCCGCCCCTCCCCTACACCCTTAGGTGCTTAGGTCTCAATTGTTAGGATAATAAAGGTGGATGAATTCAATACTGTTTACGTGTGTGGCTTGTTTTCGCAGAAAGCAGAGCAGCACTTAGGAAAAGAGCAGCAGCTAACACTCACGCACGCTTACTACGACCGTGAACCCCAGCAACACAGTGAGGCGGCTGCTATTATCATCTCCTATTTACTTACAGGTGGAGAACGCTCAAGTGCACCAAGTCCCAGAATCCCACAGCTGGGCTCCAGGCCTGGGCTTTGACCCGGCGCTTGTAACCACCGCCCCGCCCGCACCCTGAGTCACGCTACTGTCCCCATCAGCTGTTGAGGTTGGCTCTGCCACCACGTGACACGATTTTCCACAATCCTCATTGCCCAGTTTATCAGAGCCTACAGGGGTACTAGGATTCCTGCAGGGGCCGGCATCCCAGGGCTGGCAGTGGCAGGCTGGCTGAAGTCCTGAAAGCTGTTTGCTGGCTACCTGGCATCTGTGACCACTTGGGTAGTTTACATTGACCCTTGGAGAGGCAGGGGCCAGAGAACAGGGGACCAGGGTGGTCTTCTGAGTCCTCAAACAGATGAATGTCGGAAAGATGGGGGCCAAATCTTAATCTGAAATCACTCTCTCGGTTCTTTAAGCCCCCAAAGAATCCCCTGCTTTCTTTTCTAGCCTGAAAACAGGCTGCCCTCAGAATGGAGTCAGATTTTAGACACCCTCCAGGTGAGTTCTGGCATGAAGCACAGCACAATGTCGGCATGCAGAAGGCGTCAATAAATGGTCGAGTTGGTGGTTTCCTGACATTATTTCATTTAATCCTCATAATGCCTTCCCGAGACAGGCATTATTATTATCATCTCTATTTTGGAGATGAGGAAGTGAGGTTCAATAACTTGCCTAGGTTAAGCAGCTTACCCAAGATCCTAAGAAGGTGGTGATTCACCAACAGCAAGGAGTTTCACGGAGACCAAGGTGCCATCAGAAGCAACATGACAGCCGTCTGAAACATGCCACTTAGCCGAAAGCCTTAGGAAGTGGTGCCATTTACTCCAGAAGCACTGAAGCACGAGACCTTCGTTTCTGAGGGGCGTACAGCTCATCCTCTCCAAACCATTATAAATGCTTACCCTGCTCTCAAGGATATCACAGAATTCCCACCCCTAATAAGAAATAAACGCTGCTTTCAAATAGGATCATGAAAAATGTTTTGCCATTACTCTCACACAGACATTCAGAAACATTAGGCAGAAATAATCTGATGAAGGTTACCACAATCAGCCAAATGGTTGGTAACTGACTGATAACTTTCAGAGGTGGAACAACTTGCCCTGTATAGGATTTTGCTTTTGACTTAAGGGACTAAGAAAAAAATCTAGACATTTGGAATCTAAGCAAAGTTGCGACACTGGCTTCAGGATTTCATTCAAATGGGCCATTACCTCTAGTTGGGAGGAGGAAAGAAGTGCATTAAGGACTATTTCTATGCTTAAATTAGGAGGATTTCACTCTCTGTTAACTCAGTTTGAGCTACACCTGTGTGTTTCTCACATCTTTAAATATGACTAACTTGGTCGCTCTGATTCTCTACCTCAGCGTTTTTTAAAATGTTATTTGACATTAGAAACTTTTTTTCCAAATTGAGTTTTCTGCACAATTTGAGTACGTAAAATGGACACACCCATCTCAACCCAAAGCACTCGCTTGTCCCTCCGGTAGCCTCTAGTACCCCCAAGGATTCATATGTACAAGTCTTCTCTGCTTAGAACATCTACCTATGAATCCTGTAAGCAAGTCAGTTTGAAAGACTCCCTTTCTTTTCTCTAGGACAGCCGCGCTCTTAGTTTCTCTAGAACCAACCCCCTCCAACGCCTTCCCCTGAATACCACACACGTTCATGCTGGACACTCGTTGGTTCTCTGAAACAATCACCTATGCCTGTTAAGCAGCATGGCTTGCGTGGATCCGGAATTTATCACCCCTTTCAAAGTAAGCCCATGCCAGAAAATTTTAGCAGGAAGATGCTTCTTCGTGTTAAGGGTATGGGAAAGGCCACTGAGACGGGGAGAGGGAGAGGGAGCGAAGTGTTCTGGATACTGCATACTTTACCAGTTATGTCATGCTGTTTGAATGACTCGCTGTAGATCTGATACTGATTCGGACAATGTTTCTTCAGCCACTTGCAGACATCCTGCTGAGTCCACAGAGCCACTGGTTTTGACAGCTTCACCGCGGCAGACTATAAACACAGAAGGAAAAGAAGGTCTGTTAACAGCAGCCCCATTCCTAGAAAGGCACCACTGTTGGAAGTCCTATGATGCGGGAAAGGCTATAGGCTGGATTCCCTGGAGATAAATATCTGACTCTTGTCCTCCGAACCTCAGCAGACCTCTATACCCCTGAAAACCAGAAAGAAAGGGTCCAGGTGAAGAAAGGCCTGACAATCACATTTATTCTCGAGTTGTCTCTACCGGAAAAAGTCCCCAGGAAGAAGTGTTTTCTGATGAATATTCTAACCACAAGGCAATGGGGTTGCTAAGAAACTGATTAGATTTTAGGGATGAATAGCTGCCCCCAAGTGGCCTTTCTCTGTATCCCAAGAAAGTGTCTATTTTTCATTATCCCCTGATATCCCTAGTACCTAGTATAACTGGCTCCAGCAGGGGCTAACAATTACTTTAGAAATGAATGTTACAGGGTTTTGACACCTGCATGCTGAAAAGCACACACTGGCCTGGGAGTTCTGGGTTTAGGGCGGTCCTGTAAAGTCTAGGAATTAGTTACGCACAGGAGGAAAGGAAAAAGTCAATTCCACCAGCATGTGGGGAATGGTAATAACGTAACGAGGGTAGCTGGACTTCATGGAGAAGCCAGCTAGCCCAGCTCTTTTATTGCCCACTGGACCTTTCAGGGAGGTGGATGAAATAAATCCAAGGTGCAAAAGACTCAGCCTTTGGCCAATGGCAGATTACACACACATTCCTGAACTAACACGCACCAACTGTGCTACATGCTGGTCTTCCTCACAGACCCCAGGAACTTGGGTGAAGCTACAGGAAAGCCTAACTAGCTAGAATCTTTATCATTCTGGATCCATTTTTGCATTCTGGGTCAGGATTTTCATACAGCTAGGTCTCTAAAGGCTGCTGGGTGGTGCACAGATCTGGCCCTGAGCATCACTGATCTCCCCAGGGTCATTCTCTTTCACTTCTCTTTCAATGCTTCAGATTATGCAAAGGGAGAGTCTCAGTTTGTATGAGTGAGATTTAACATCTTTCTAACACGTGCTAACATGATTTCTGACAAAAAGAGGGCTTGCTTCAGCCTCAAAATTGTCATCAGAAAGTGGAACCTTCGTCTAGTATATAACTATTTTGTTTTTACTTTTTTTGTATTTAAGGTTACCTTTGTGACAAATAAATTATGACCAAAAATATATTTTATTTTCTGCAGTAATATATAGTTTGCTTTTTAAAACTTGAGTTAAAAAAAAAAACCTGGGTCATTATTTACAATTGCCCAGATATGGAAGCAACCTAAGTGTCCATCAACAAATGAATGGAGAAAGACGATGCGGTGTATATGTATATATAATGGAATACTCCAGCCATAACAAGGATGAAATTGTGCCATTTGTAGCAACATTGGTGGACTTGGAGGGCATTATGCTAAGTGAAATAAGTCAGAGAAAGACAAATACTACATGATATCACTTATAATGTGGAATCTAAAAAATACAACTAGAGAATATTAAAAAAAAAAAGCCGACTCACAGATATAGACAACTAGCGGTTGCCAGGGAGATGGGGGAATCAGGGAGGGTCAGCCTAGGGGTAGGAGAATAAGAGTATAAACTATTAGGTATAAAATAAGCTACAAGGATATATTATGCAACACAGGGATTACAGCCAATACTTTATAATAACTATAAATGGAGTATAACCTTCAAAAATTGTGAATCATTATATTGCACACCTGTAACTTATATGATATTGTACACAAACTATACTTCAATAAAAAACTGTCAACTTTAAGAAAAAATTAAGGAAACAGTAATGCAGATGTTAACAATAGTAAAAACAGTCATGTGATATGCAGGTGATTCAAATTTAGGAAATAGTGCTCAGGTGTTATTTTTTATTAGTATATTTCCAGTGGTACGATCTTTGGGACCATCACTTATAAAATAATCACAAACCATACACAACACTTTTTACTTTGTGCTGTGGTAATTCTCTTTTACTCTTTTTTTTTGAATGTGTATATATATATATGCTATATATATATATTTCTTAAGTGTGGCAGACTGCATTTCCCAAAGATAATTATTTTAAGATGATTTTGTTTTTGCAAATATATACGTAGACACACACATGCATGTATATATCTGCCTTTCATTCACTGTGGTTGTCATTCCTCCACTGCTATTTGGGGTTGATATTCCCTCCCCTTGAGTTTTGGCAGGATCCATGGTGGTCCTGGCCAACGGAGTACAGCGGCATAGATGCTATCCATGTGATTTCTGAGATTATGTCATAAGACAGATACAGCTTCTGCCTGGCTCACCCTCTCCAGCACTCACCCTGGGAACCCAGCCATCATATTGTGAGGAAGCCCAGTTCCCATGAAGAGACCAGGTATAGGAATTTTGGCCAATCCCTCAGCTGACAGCCACCACCAACCCTATCAACCATCAGACAAACAAGCTGCAGATGCCTCCAGCCACCAGGCTTCAATTCTTTCAGCTGAGACCCCCGGACACCATGATGCAAAGACAAACCAGCCCTGCTGTGCCCTGAGTGAAGTCCTCATCCACATAATCCACAGCATCATCAACAGCTGTCTTCTGCCACTAAGTGCTGGGGTCATCTGTCTCGCAACCCCAGTGACTGGAACACTCAGTGAGGACAGAACGGTTATAACTACGCTCCCCTGAGTGCCTTGCACTCAACACATGTTCTCTACAGCCACAGTGAGAAAGGAAATGAACTAATGACGTGAAACCAATCTTGCTGAGCCTGTGCGCACACGCCTGCCCTGCAATTTAATCAGCAGGGAGTTTCAAATCTAGCCTTTGCTTTTCTATGCCCACTGTGTGTTGTGCTCATGTGACTCCTATTCAAACCTGTCTGCCTCTTCCTTCAGCGCTACATCCTCTAGTCCCAGGCCCCCAGCCATGTTCCCTCTAACCACTGCGTGCAACCCTATCAATTGCTTTCCTAATTTCGATGAGCGAGAAGGGCCCCGGGCATGGATGGGGCAAATCAGGGCATGTTTTGTTGTTGTTTAGTTTTATCCTTTTCGCCCATCGTCACCTCTTTTCCTCTGCATGATTAGGAAAACAGTGTTTTGGCTCCTTTAGCTAGAAATGCACTTACCACCATGTTTCACAAGTCAGCACCTCTGAATCCAGCTCCTTCCTGCTCTAAAAATTCTCCTTCAGATTAGCTGAATGAGTTCATAGCTGACACATCATTGCCCGGAAACCCCTTGCAAGTTTCTTGCAAGTAAAGCTAATCACATCTTTTGAAAAATCCTACAAACCAGTCACGGAAGGCTGTAAATTAGGAAGGGAAAGGCGAGAGGATGAAGTCGCTTATACATCAATACACACAGCTTCTGGAAGGTCATTCTTCCACTTGCTCATTTCCTAGGAAAGAGGGCACCCTCAGCCCCAAGACAAGTCCCATCAACTGGGGATTCAGGTGGCGATTAATCAGAACACATCAAGTCAACTCAGAATACTTCCGCACCCGCCCACCACGTACGCCTGTGTTGCGCATCTCCTTCTCTAATAAATCCGGGTGTTCTGAGGCTAACACTCCAGGAGCTGCTTTGCTTTTCCTTCACAATCTACTCTTACTCAGCAGAAATTTGGTGTTACTTGTCTGGATAGCAATAAACTCAAAGCTTCAGGCATAGATTTTTTAAGACCATATGAACCTATGGGGATATGTCTCCTTGGAAAAAGGCATAACAAATAAAACAGGGAGGGATAAAGAGTCCTGCCATTAACAAGCACTGTTTGTCTTTTCTTAATCAGATAGCGATACAAGTACTGGCCCCATTTGCCAGCTGGTTCTTAGCCTTGGCTTCATTAGGAAACCGTTGTTAGTTTGCGACGCTTGTGAAGGGCCGTCCGTGGTGACTCCCATTGCCCCAGTCTGCAGCTGTTCTCACAGCAGACTTTCACAGGTTCTGCCTCACCTTCTCTTTGTGTAGCAGCCCAGGTCAACTTCTGTTAATCCTCCATCTCTCATCACACCCCCGTCCTCAACAACAAATGAGTTTGCGGAGTGAATGCCATAACCTGAGATCTTCCAAGGGCTTAAAATAATTTGGAACAACCAGCCTGTGTTAAACAGACATCAGTCTACTTATCACACTGTCCCACTGGGAGGTGCAGAGCTGTCCAATCGTAACACTATTGAGTGTTCCTTCCACCGCCCTCCCTTCTTCGGCCACCCAACACTCAGGCCTCTCTTTTCACCCAACTTTAGGTAATTTTCTCTAATATGTGGTGCTCCCTCCACCCACAGTAGGAGCCTAAACCAAAATAACAGTTCATAAAACAAAGAATATTTCATATTTATGAGAAACAATAAACTAATTAAAAAAAAAAACCCATCTTGCCCAAGGCAAACATAAAAAAACCAAACCATTTGCCCCGTCTCTTTCTCCACACTCAGGTCTGCTACATCAGACTCTGGATTTCCAACCCTGGAGACAGTTCTGGTTTGTTCTGCTGCCCTGAAAGAGGCCAGAGGCATTGTGTTATCTTAACCCCTGTGCAGTGTGACGCCAAGCAGAAGTCGAGGCATTTTCTTTCTGAATCGGTCCTGGCCTTTCCGCAGAGCATCGGAAAGTGCATTTCAGATGCCTTCGCTTTCTGCTTGACAGAAACCTCGCTTACTGCAAAAGACACTTTCTGGGGAGAAAAGTTGTTGACAAATAATCCCTATTTTAATTTACCCTCATACAATTGTTTCAGCTATGTTTTATAGTAATTTCTGATTTGTCTTTCATTGGAAAGAATTCTTAAGTTTTAAGCTGTTTAAGGTAAACTTGAAGCATTTCTGCCCAGCAATAAAATAAATGCTTTAAGTAAGTTTAATACTGAAAGAACATATTACAAGATGCTTTTAAAGTTAAATTTTATCTTGTAATTCAATTATCCCTTGGCTTATCTGTTTCGCAATACAAATTCTTTTAATTTATTGGGGTTTGATTTATAAGAGAATGCTGAAGTTTTAGGCCCCTCATGTCTGCACAAGCTCTTAACGAGCTGAGCTTATATGAAGCCCAATGGTTTGATTGCGAAAAAGTAGAGAAAACATAAATTGTTTACTTCCACTGGCAGGACAAAGCAAGCTTTAGGCCAAATATCTGAAAGTGGTAAACATACTTGCAGCATCTCGTTAGAAGCAAGTATTCGCAAGCTCTAAAACTGCTTCTTCCTTCTCTTACCATCTTGCAATTTTTTTTTTTTAAGTTCTTGGTCTTCTCTTTGTGTAATTGTCCATCATGTAATCTTATTACTCAAGATTGGCGAAAGGAAGGGGAAGAGGGAGGAAGACATACACAACCAGCCAGTCTAGTTTAGCAGTTTTTATGCTCATTTACCAAAAAAGAGTCTCTAAGTATCAGGAAGGATAGGCTAGTTCACAGAATACTTGGCACCTGAATCAGACCTTCAGTACCAGTAATGCCCTCCTTCTGCCACCTTCACTCTTTCATGGGAAAATGTGGCCGGACAAAGTTTAAAACATATCTCTTCTATTGTAGTCTGTCCCCAGGGTAGTTTATGAGATCCACTTGGTCATTCTTGGGTTCAAAACAGAATATTTTATGATGAATGAAGCTCTTAAACTTCAGGCCTCCCCAAGAGAAGACGTTTCACTGCCAGAAAGCTTCCAGGTAAAAGCTGGACACTTTTCCTCTTGAATGAATGAAAGATGCGTTTCATTTCCACTTCATTCACATTTTAGTGTCACCTGAGTCACTTGATGCTTCCTGATTTGTGACGCTCACCTCTTCTGAGCAGCGTAGCACCTCTAGGAGGCAGCAGCGGCTATGCAAGCTCAGGGATTTTCCAGCACACAGTGTGGCTGTGGCTTTGATTAGTTCCTCCAGCTGTTCTTCTTGTGGCATCTGTTTGAGATCTTCTACTTTCCGGACTCCTCCACAGGGCACTGTAGCTTGCTAACATTTTCTTCAAAAGGTAGCGTCTTCAATAATGACAACAAAAATGAAACGTGTTCTTGAAGCCGAAACCTTCACCATTACTGAGGGACATCACTGGCTCTTAGAGGAAAGCTCTGAAACTCTGTATCTTCTTCAAGTGAGTTTCTTTCAAACTAGGGCTCTCGTATCCTGAGGGTAGAAATTTTAAGATGCCCACTCCTTCTTTGACCTTGAGTGGTCTTCTCCCAGATACCTACATGGCTAATTCCCTCACTTCCTTCAAGCCTTTGCTCAAATACTACCCTTTTCAAAAAAATTCCTATCTTAATCTCCCTAATTAAAAAGGTAACACTCTTCCCTTCCGGCTTCCAATACTCATTGCCTTTGTTCCATTGTCTCCTTTTCCGTAATACACTACATAGTTAACTTATTTTGTCTGTTGTTTTATTATTGTCTTCACTGCCTTGCGGTCTCCACAAGGGCAGGGATCTTTTTTTATTTCATGAAGAATCCCAAATGTTAGAACAGGGCCTGGCACATGGCAGTAGTAATTTGTTGAAGGAATGAAAGAACTGTCTGGTCTACCATATATCACAGTTCCTATCTCCTTGAGAATCAGAAAACTGGTTCAAGTCCCAGCTGTGCTTTTGACGTTCCCAGGTTGGGACTAAAACAGGCTTTGCCCCGATTACATTTCTCTCCTATTGAGCCCCAAATGCAGAGGCATTCCAGCACTGTAATTCTTAGCAAGAGAGCTCACATTTCTGATCCCCAATTTTTTTCTTTTTCAAATGACTCAAAGAGTGATGTAATGAAAGAACTTGGCACTTGGAATTATGCAGACCCGGACTGAAGGCCAGCTCTGGCATTCACTAGCACTGTCACCTTGGGCGGGTCACTGAAACTTTCTAAACGTGCTCCTGCATACGGTGGAAATAACTCCGATTTTGTCCTTGGTGGAAGGATTAGAAATGGTTTACCTAAACACTTAGTGTGTGCCACAAACAATGTGTTCAGGAAGGTCTATATTCACATCACCTGAATGGCATTACTACACTCTCCTGCTGGACTTCCAAGCCTGATTTGGGGAAGCAACAGTGCAGAGGACACAGACAGTCCTCGGAGTCCTGCTGACTTGAGCTGAGTTGCAGGCATTGTGAGACTGTGTTCAGTGTAGTGAGCGAGACCCGAGGGACCACAGCTGATGGGAAAGGAGGAGGGTGCAAAGGCACTAAGGGAAAAGGGAGGTGTAGGAACAAGAAGAACATGCAGAAAAAGAGAAGAAAGATGGCAAAACAAAGATAACCAAATTAGGAGAGGCAAGGGGATGGTTCTCCTTAGGCTGGCTTAGCTCCAAGTACACAAACTCGTCTTCCAATGACAGGTTGTGCTGCTGGCTTCCCTGAGACTCACAGTCAGCTCTTCCTTCCTCCAGGGACACTCAGTAACAAAGTGTCCTAATCCCACGGCAAAGATACAGCCCTGATTCCCCCAGCATGTGGTGAAGCTTTATAAAAGCACCCCATCCAGATGGGTAGACTCTACATCTCACCAGCTGTAAAGCAGACGCTTGCATGCAATGCTGGTTAAGATCTGCTGCATCCCAAATGTGCACTGCTCCTATCAGGGTTTCTAACGATAAAACCTCATAGAGGGGATAAACAGACACGTGCAGGCAGTCAACGGGAAACAAGATGTCTCAGGCATCCCAGATGGCTCTGGTTATCAAGGCCTGCTCTTCCTACCAGCCCAGATTGTTGCGCCTGTCAAGAGGAATATGAAGGGAGAGGATCACGCTGTACTTGGTGTCTGCTCTGTCTTAGCAGGAAAAGCCATCGCTCATCTGCCCAGATGAGCGCATCACACGAGGGGGATGCTGTGCCTGCAAGGTGCAAAGGCACTCGTACACTCAGCACGTACCTTATGGGCAAACCCCTGTGCGAACGTTGGATGAACAAAAGCAGAAATGAAAAAAAGAATATGGACCATAAAAAAAGTTATTGATCATCATTTCATATTTCTAAAAAAATTCCTATGGAGTAATGATACGGTGGACTGATAACAAAATTCGCCTCAGTGTTTAAAAAAAAAAATGACCCTTTGCATGATGACCTGAGGTCCTTAGGTCACAAGGTGGCACCTACTTCTCCGTCTCTTGAGTCTGAGTGTGGGGGGTGGGGAGAGGGGAGGGAAGCCCTGTGGCTTACTTTGATCAACAGAACAAGGTAAAGGTGACAATGGGTCAGGTCCAGGGGCCTTTCATGCTTGTGTATTCTTTCTTGCTCCTCTGAATTTGCTATCAAACAAACGCCTGGTTACGCTGGACCACGCCGGGCTTGGGAATGTGGCAGAAGAGCTTATTAATTCCATGACAGACGTAATATTAGTTACAGTTTTGTAACAGCATATGGGAAGACTTGTTTTAAGTTCTTCAGATAAATCATCTTTAGTCTTGCCAACAATCTACAGTCTTCCCAACGATCTACAAAGTCGTTATTATTTTCAGTTTACAGAGAAACAGGCTTAGAGGACATGAAGTAAGTCATCCAAGTCACACAGCTAATGAATTCAAACGCCATGCTGACTCTATGATGTCACTCTGGCCTGGTGGACATAGAGGGGAAAAAAGATGTGACTTATCTTACCGAGGTTCCCAGTGCTAGACTGCTTCCTTAATTGAATCAATTAACATAAATCTGATCAAAACCAAACCTGCCTTTGTCCTAACCTGGGTACGCCAAGCTTAGGGCTGAGCTTGGCACCAGTCATCTGATCCCTAGTCCTTCTGTTCTCCTTATTATGGAAGGAGGCACATTTTTTTTTTTTTTGCAGTGTGCAGTAGGACAATGCTGATCTCTGTCTCTCAATTACATCACCAGTAAAATGTGAATAAAAACGCCTTCTCTGCCCATATTATGAAGTTAAGATCAAAAGAAATAAACAAAAGGCTGAATGTTCACTTTGGATGATTTAAAAAAAAAGAGATGGCAGATGGGTCTTAGGCAAGTTGGGGCCATCATGCTGTTGGCATCAAGGAGAAGAGAAAAGCACCAAGAAAATGTTGCTGCAGTTGTATTTAGCAGGGGCATGACGGAGACTTACGATTGGAGAGCCTAAAATCTCTAGAATCTGTTAGGGTAGGAGTCACTCTGTGTAAAGCTTCTAATGCTAGTGTTATTGGGTTATTAACAGTATTTATAAATTTACAAATATGAAGAGTAGTTGATCTGTAAGCCACAAAATTAAGCTTGTATCCCAAAATCTCCTAAGCAAAGACCACAGATTCTGAGTTGTCTTTAATTCCATCAGCAGATTTTCATCATGTCCAGTAACTTATAGATTAAAATAAAATGGCATAAATTCTGAAAAAAAAGAAAAGAAAACAAAACAAAAAAAAGTCAAGCCTACATAAAGGTTAGCCATTTTCCAATTCCATGACTTTTTGGTGGCAAAAAAATTTGTCCACATGCTCAACTGAACCATATTGACAGCTTAATTCAATGGAGGCTATTATGGACTAAGTGTTCAAGTCCCTCAAAATACCTATGTTGAAGCCATAACCCTCTCTGTGACTGTATTTGGAGAAAGGGAATTTATGGAAATGATTAAGATTAAATGAAGTCCTAAGGTGGAGTTCTTTACCCCCTAGGATTACTGTCCTTATTTAAGAAGAGATGCCAGAGAACTCTCTGTCTCTGTCTCTGTCTCTTTCTCTCTCTCCACCGTGTGGACATAGCAAGAAGGCTGCTGTCTCCAAGCCAGAAAGACAGCTCTCACCAGAATCCGCATGCTGGTACCTGGATCTTGGACTTCTTGCCTCCAGAACTGTGAGAAAATAAGTTTCTGTTGTTTAAGCTACTTAGTTGGATGGTGTTTTGTTACGGAAGCCCAAGCTGACTAATACAGAGGCAAACTCCAGTTCAGATAAACTGGCCAGTTGGACAAAAGAGCCTCACAATCTAAGATTGACAGAGGTTGGGAAATTTTACTAAATACAATAATAGGAAAGAGAACAAAATGGATGGGACATGAGTTACATGACAAGAGCAAAAACACATTTTTCTTATATATTTGTATTTACTTTTAAAATACTTTCATACAATTAAAGATTTTCCCAGGATTTAACTCATTAACACAACTGCCTGTATTTTTACAAACTATTTTTCCAGAATCCATGTCCATGCACATGTTTTTAAGGCCACATCTCCTTTGAACAAGAATTATGCACCTTTAGTTGCTTAATAATTTAGGTAATTTTTATGCTTCTATAGTTATCCTGCCTATTTTTAATCTTCTAGCTATCAAAGAAAGCATGCATGTGGTTTTTTAAAAAGTCACACAAACGAGCTTATAGTGAAAAACACAAGTTCCATTTCTTCTCACTGGAAAATTTATTTCTTCGAAGCTGAACACACACAGTATAACTCAAAAATCTCCCTTCTCCAACACAGTTGCAATTTCCAAGGGCAACCTCTTAATGGTTTCTCTTTTCAGTCTCTTTAATTTATCAAACTTAGAGAATTATCTGCGGATCCCCTCATAAGAATGCAGAAGAATTAGCACACACGATGCTCGCTTCCTTTTTCTCCTTGTTTTGCTCTTGGTATTATTACTTTTAGCTCTTAACTGGCTATATTTGTAGCCCTACTATGTTTAAATATACATGATTTTCCAAATAAACGCCTTTTAATTCTTTCTATGATTGTCAATTTCCCTTCTTTTGTTTTTGATACTTATCTCCTTCCAAGTCCCAGTTTCTGTCATCTACAGTATTATTTTTATATTGTCGAGGTTAATACCATATATTTTGCCTGACACCCTCTATCTGATCTGCTGTTATGACTGCGGACTGATTCAAAGTTAAAAAAAGTCAATAAGCATCATTTACCTTATTATGGCTATGTAAGTACTGTTCAAATGTTGAGCTGATTCGTCTGGTTTGGAGTATTTTTTCTTGTATCGTATTCTCAGCAGTCCAATGTCATATCTGCTGAGACTCTCAAAAGAAGTTTCCCAACATGACAACCAAATAGACTTTTTCTTACACACCAGCAGTTGCTTAAATTCATGCCACAATTTAGTTTGCTGTTCCTACATAACATCTATATTCAACATTAGGGGTCAATAAACTATGGCCCCGTGGGCCAAACACAGCTCACTACCTATTTCTGTATGGTTCATAATCTAATTAATCATGGCTTTTATATTTAAACGGTTTAAAAATCAAAAGAATAACATTTTATGATGGGTAAAAATCATGTGCAACTAACTCACACTTCAGTGTTCATAAAGTTTTACTGGAATGTGGCCATGCCCATCTGCCTTTGTGCTACAAAACTAGAGTGAATGATTTTGACAGAGACCAAATGGCTTGCAAAGCTGAAAATATTTACTATCTGGTTCTTTATAGCAAAAGTTTTCCAACCCATTTTACGTGGTGAGAGATTTTTCTCAATTTCATCTGCCAAGTCATCTACTAAATTTTAAAATTTATTTTAAAAATTGCATTTTAATTTCCATGGGCTGCCTTATTCTCTGATGTGTTCTTTTTTCAAAGCGTCAAGGATTTTTTTTTTAATAAATGCACTTTTAATATGGATGCAATATGTTTTTGAGTATCTTTGAAGACACTGAAAGAATTTTTAAAAGGAGAATTTTTAATGTTCAAAAGTTCTCTTTGTGCATATTTGACTTTATCATAGCTTTCCTGCAAATATCTGGTTTATATATTTCTCTTAATTTAAAAGAAAGAATGAGGCAATAGAGACCAGACAGGGATTTTTTTGTGCATTTGTACTGGGCTGGATGCCTGAGTGGCCTGTCACTCAGAATGCTTCCCAAATGTCAAAATAAAGATGACATCACTCTGTATTGCTAATACCCACACAATATGCTCCAATTCATCCTAGACTCTTCAAAATTAATTCTTAAGAGACAAACTATTGTTTTTTGATTGAAGCATAAACATCTGGCCACTGGGTTTTCTTTCTGCAAGCAGAAATGGGTAAGGAAATGACTGATGAACATCTCTTCACTTACTCCCCATTTTCTGTCCTGTTTCTTGTTCCTGTTCCCAAGTCTAGAACCTCTCTGGGATTTTATAGTGAAACTCATGGGTGTCTCTCCTCCCTTCCATTCTCATTGTTACTGCCATCTAATGTTTATATTCCCTTACTATTGCCTTTAAATGGTATTCAGTGGGAAAAGGACACAGACATCTGGACTCAGTCTGCCATCCTGCATGTATGATCGCCACATTCACATGTTTTAAAAAACTGTTACCGTGATAATAGTTTATGCATACAACAGAACATATGTCCACATAGACACACACACACACACATCATTGCATTCCACTGAAAAGCTAATAATCTCACAATTTCTCCATTAATAGACAATTTTTATTGATTTTTTGCCACAATGTATTTTGAAAACCCAACCTCTTCCTCCCCACTTCTACCTCCAGCTACTGCCCCATTTTTTTTGTCTTCACAGAAACACATCTTGAAAATTGTCTGAGGTAACAATCTGTTTCAGTACCACACGCTGTCATTCTAGTCACAGCTCTTGTCATGGCCACTGAGGCAATCAGGAGGCTAATTCCAGCACCACTTCTTCCAATATCACACTTCCCTGCACGTGGCTTCTTGGTAGCATCTGACGCAATGAGATGACACTCTTTGACCTTAAAACACTTCTTCTGGTTTCTACACATCTCACTCTGATGGTTTCCCCCCCTACTTTTCTAGACTTCTCCTTTTGCTAGCTGTTTCCCCTCTGATCCACCCACAAATGGGACTTGATCCTGGAACCCCTTCTACTCTTGATTCTCACCTGTGGTTATTTCAATTCCAATTGGCTTTAAGTATTGTCAATAAGTCAGCAATGCTGAAGCTTTATACTTCTTTCATCTCTCTAACTTTAGACAAACTTTCCACTTGGTATCTCATCTGGATGTCCAATAGGACTTTCAAACTTAACATGTCCAAAATACAATTCATGATTCCCCTCAAATCTGTTCTCCTGCCAGTGTTTCTACATCTTGGGAGATACTGACCTAAAGCCCAGTAATCACCATTTTGTTCCTTAGGGATAAGGTAAGGGAAAGCTAATACACAAATTAACAGGATCCACGCAGGACTGT
Source organism: Vicugna pacos (assembly GCF_048564905.1). NCBI lineage: Eukaryota > Metazoa > Chordata > Mammalia > Artiodactyla > Camelidae > Vicugna > Vicugna pacos. The sequence goes on from NC_133011.1 coordinate 23,149,982, forward strand.
CGAAATTGCACGGAGAATATGCTTAGGATTCATACACTCACTTCTCTCTTTACTCCAACCCAATTCAAAACCCATTTCTCACCTAGACACTCATAGTAATGTCCCATCTCCCCAGCTTCCACACTTGCCATCTATAATCTACTCCCCACAGCTTGATCAGGATAAACTCTTAACTGTTTATCCTTGATGTTTCGAGACCAAGACATTCTCACCTCCTTTCTGTTCCTCCAGCACATGGAGCCCATCCCTGTTTTAGGGCAGGGACTGATGCTCTTCTCTCCGCTGTTCTCATGATGGGCGTTGGCTTGTCATTCCAGATCTGTTTCAATGTCATTTCCTTGGGGCTGTCTTCCTTGGCCAGCAGATCATAACTAATCCCCAAGACATTTTCAATGCATTAGAGCCCTTCTTGCCATCTGATAGTTTCCCATTTACCTGTTTACTACTATATTCCCTGTACTTAGCACCTAGGCACAAAGCAAATATTCTTCAGCTGGATGAACCAAACAGTAACTACAGACCTATTCCCAGTATCCGGACTGATTCTTCATAATATGATGATGAATAAATTCTAGCGGTGAGATTACAGAATTATGCTTTATCTCCCGTGTCTTCCCATAGCTTTTAGAAAATAGACTACCTTTTAGTACAGTTTTAAGGTCACAGCAAAACTGAGTGGAAGGTGTACAGATTTCTAATATACTTCCACCCACATGTGCACAGTCTCCCCCATTATCAATATTCTCCACTAGAGAGGAACATTTGTTACATTTTATGAACCTACACTGATACATTAATATCACCCAAAGTCCATAGTCTACTTAGGGTTCACTCTAGGTGTTATACATCTGTCCAAACCCATAGAATGTGCAATGAGAGGAATTCACCATTATAGTACCATAAAGTGTAGTTTCACTGCCTTAAAAATCCTCTGTGCTTTTAGCCTGTTCATCCCTGCCTCTTCCCTAACCCCTGGCAATCACTGATCTTTTATATTATCTCCTGAATGTTGGCTTTTCCATAATGTCATATAGGTGAAATAATACAGTATGTAGCCTTTTAAATTAGCTTCTTTCACTAAGTAATATGCATTTAAGTGTCCTCTATGGCTTTTCATTGCTTGATAATTCATTTCTTTTTAGAGCTGAATGCTATTCCATTCCTTGAATGTTATTTCATTGCTTGTATATACCACAATTTTTGTTTGTTTGTTTGTTTGTTTGTTTGTTTTAGAATCCATTTGCCTACTGAAGGACACCCTGGTTCCTTCCAAGTTTTTGGCTTCCATGTTTTGGCAATTACTGCTGCTATAAACACTTGTGTGCAGGTTTTTTGTATGGACATGTTTTCAATTCCTTTCAAAAAATACCAAGGATAGCAATTGCTGATCATATGGTAAAAGTATCTTTAGTTTCGTAAGAAACCACCAGACCATCTTCTAAAGTGGCTGTACTATTTGGCATCTCCACCAGCAATGAATGATAGATCCTGCTGCTTCACATCCTTGTCAGAATTTGGTGTCAGTGCTCAGGATTCTGGCCATTCTAACAGGTATACAGTTTAATCTCGTTGTTGCTTTCATTTTAATTTCTCTGATAACATATGATACAGAGCACCTTTTCACGTGCTTATTTGCTGCATGTTTATCTCCTTTACTGAGCTGTCCTATAAAAGTCCTTGGCCCATTGTTTAATTGGGCTGCGTTTTCCTACTGTTGAGTCTTCAGGGTCTTTGTATATTTTGAGTAGCAGTCCTTTATTAGACGTCTTCCACAAATATTTTCTCCCAGATGGTAGCTTATCTTTTCATTCTACCAATAGTATCTTTAACAGAGGAGAAATGTTTAATTTTAATGAAACTGGCCTATGGATTATTTTTCATGTGGCTCGTACCTTTGGTGTAGTATCTCAGAAGTCACTGGCAAACCCAAGACCATCTAGATTTTCTATTTTATCTTCCGGGAGTGTCACAGTTTTGCATTTACATTCAAGTCTGTGATTCATTTTGAGTTAATTTTTGTGAACAGTGTTAAGTCGGAGTCTATGAGTTCATTTTTTTTTGCATGCGGATAGCCAGTTGTTCCAGCACCATTTATTGAAAAAACTCTCTCAGCTCCACTGTATTGCCTTTGCTTCTTTTGTCATAAGCAGTTGGCCATATTTACATGTGTTTATTTCTGGGCTCACTATTCTGTCCCACTGATAGACACGTCTGTTCTTTCACCAATACCATTCTGTCTTGATTACCGTAGCTTTATAGTAAGTCTTAAAATGGGGTAGGGTCAATCCTCCAACTTCGTTCTTCTTCAACATTGCGTTGGCTATTCTGACTCTTTTGCCCCTCTCTATAAACTTCAGATTCTGTTTGTCAATATCCACTAAGTAACAGGCTGGGATTTTGACTGGAAATACACCGAACCTACATATCAAACTGGAAAGAACTGGTGTCTTACCAATATTGAGTTTCCCTCCCTGAACATGGAACCTCTCTCCATTTACTTAGCAGGTGACAGTTTCTCACCATAAAAGAAAGGAGGATAATATGTTTATCCCACTGGTGAGAATGATGATGATTTGAATAGAAAATAAACTCGAAGCTTGTCATTTATTCTTTGGTACTTCTGATAACTAGTAATAATTAATAAATGGCAGCCTCACCATTATTGTTACTTTCTTATTACTTCCACTGCTGCTGTAGCTGCAACCCTCACTACTGCTACTACTGACCATTACTGAAGTGTGGGTCAGGTTGAAATCAGGTTTAAAGCACGGTTTTAGAAACATTTATTAACAGCTGCATACTAAGCCAGGTTTGTTGTTTCCCAGCGGCATAATTTAGCCAGATCCACAGAAAGGCAAAAATGCAAACGATTTGATGGTTGCCATTTCATAACTCTCGTCCAGAAAACAGCATGAAAAGATAAGAAACATGGCATTATATTCTGTTGATTTCTTAGGTCCAGGCATGAAGCTGGCACTGATTATCCACAAGAGAAACCTTAGCCTTCTCTCTGATTGGCCGCAAATACCCATGACTCCAAGCTCCCAATCAGTACACACACACCGTGGCTGAGAGAAGCATTTTCATTTGCTAAGTCTTTCTTCCAATATGTCTTGTCTTTTTGGTCCATGTGGTTGACAGACCTTCTTTAGGGAGGATCACTTGTGGCCATAAATAGAAATCTGGACTCTCACTGAGCAAAGCTCACTTAGCACGAGAATGTTATTTGTGGAAATGAAATCTGGGATCCGATGGGAGAGCTTAACAAATCCAAAACAAGAAAAACCCTCCCACTCGACAAGCATCACCCAGAGCCTGTAGGAATGAGTAATGATGCTACAAAATACACCAAAAATGCAGTTTCCATTCTTAACTAAAATTGCATGTCCCCACAAATCATCAAAACTCCTCATTCACATTTTCACTTTTTCTACTGCCTCTTTATTCCCTTTTAATAAGCTCCCCTTTTCATTTTTTACTCCATTTCCTTTTTTCCCTTGAATTTATACAGGTTATTAAATTTAAAAAAAATTTCATTCTCTGCCTTTGTATGCTCATCATTTTCCATTTCTTTTTTTGGGGCCTAATTCTGATCTTTTAGCCAGTTGGCATTCTCAGCAGGTGCAAAAAGAGGCTGGCAGTTCAAAGGTATCATCTGCATTTCTTGACCTCTTTGATTCAAAAGCACATTACCTTAATAATAAAAATATCTGGGCTACACGTTTGATATACAGACCAGAGAGAATTGAGTGCAGCACATTTTTTCTGATCCTTTAAAGAAAAGTCAGAAAAGGATTCCAAACTAATTTTCCACTGATTCTCTGTTCCTCCATTACATTATTTTTCTGTACTTTTTATACATCAGTGGAGCCCTTCAGAGTCATTTGGGATTATTGATTATGAAGCAGCAAAAATCTTTCATACTGCAAGCCGTGTGACTCCAGCCTCTCTCTCTGCTGCCCTTTCAATCATATTATTTCTACTCATCAGATGTATTTTACTCTGTAATTCTTTTTAGAGTCAAACTAGTTTTCAAGTTACTATTACTCATTGAAAAGTGACCATAGAAAAGTTTAAAATCTGTAGATTTAATGTGCCAGACACTTAATTTCATGCTCTGTTTGCCCCATTGTTCAAAGCAAACAGTAGTTAAGTTTTCAGCTCTCTCTGTGTGTGTGTGTGTGTGTGTGTGTGTGTGTGTTCAGTTCATGGCTCCAGGTTTTTACATTATTAATATATTGCTTTTAAAAAAATGTGCCACACAGGAAAGGTGTCAAATAATAATTTATAATCTATCACATTGGCTTTGCAGTTCCTATTTGCAAAGAGTTCTGATTTCCATGGTTAACATATTCAGTCGCACTTCTACATTTTTCTTTACCTTCTACTTTAAATGAGTCAACTGTGCATCCAGATGACAGAGGACTGAACAGAAGGGCAGCACTGAAAGCAGGGGAAATGCCTCTGCATGTTACAGTTCAAATTATTTAAAAGCCACTTAAAACAAGCAAATGATTATTAATAACTTTGGATGACTATTTTGTGTCAGATGCATACAAAGGTTTTTAAATCTGCTGCTAAGTGGCCCCTGGTAACCCTCAAAGGCATAAAAGAAGAAAACTTCAACATGATGAATTTTTAATGTCAGGCAGAAGGCAAATGGCTAGGTAGCTTTTCTATAGAACACTTAGAAGATTCATTCATTCAAGGACTATTTAATCAAGTATCCACTACATGCAAGGCCCTTTGGGATGCGCTGGTGAGAAAGACCGAAAAGACCCCTGCCCCTTCAAGGTTTATGTTCTAGCACAAAAGACACGCTCAACAAGCCAGCAGTGAAACAGTGATGAGCGCCAGAAGGACAATCCATCTGGGTGAGGGGAGGGTGTGGGATCAGGGCAGATCACCGAGAGATGTCTGTTTCAGACGGGAGGCCGGGGCAGGCTTATTTCCCATCACAAGTAGTCGCTAAAGTAAAAACTGACACAGGCTGGAGGTATTTGGAAAAAAAGTTAACACGTATAAACCTCAGCACGAGAACATGAAAATTAAGAATGGTGTCACAGCACTGATTTTACTGAAAAGCTTTTACTTTCCAATAGAAATGCGTTTTCTACTCATTAACGTGGCTTCCAATCTGCTCTGAATTCTCACATGATATTGATCTGTACAAATGCTCCATCCCCATGAATTATTATGATTTATGTGTCCTATAACCATATAATTACACTGTCTAGTAGGCAAACATGACAGGGTACTGTTTGGTGGGCCAGGTATACAAACAGAAACTGACAATCAAGGGGAGGGAAGATTCACTTATTCAACATTTATTAAGCACTTACTCTATGCCAGGCACTGCGCTAACTTCTGGGGACACAAAGATGAAGAAGAAGGGCGGGAAGCCAAGGGTTTCAAATGAGAAAGATGCATACTTGGGTAAGAGCAGTATTCAGCAGATGTACAAGGAGGGACAAGCACAGTGGATGACATGGGCATCCACACAGGTACACACAGCCTGCTGTATCCGTGAATGAAGGTGACATAGAGTCAGAGAGGAGGAAGGGTCAGCACAGGGTATTTTTAGGACAGAGGCACATGGGGATATCAACGTGATGAACCAGAAGATGGAGAAAGCTGGAAGATTTTGGGAAAGGAACAAGGAGGATGGGAGAAGGGCGGGGGCTGACCAGGAACGATGAAGCCACAAACAGTGATGCAGGGAGGTTCCCACATATAGTAGGGAGGCCTGCGTGCACACACTCATGTGTTCTCTCAAACGGTGCTGGGCTGGGTGCTGGTGAAGCCAGAGTGAATGAAACCCATTTCTATGGTCCCATCCGGCAAATCTGACGTGACTGGTACCCAACATAATGTCCCAGGGTCATCACCCACCACTTCCCCAGAACTATTGCTCTAGCCACATACACCCCTGCCCCTTTTCTGCTTTGGCACCCTTGCACATGATGTTTTATCTTGCTAAGATATCACTTCCACTTTCTTCACCTGAAAAATCCCTGCACCATTTTCAAAATCCCCGATCAAATGCAATCTCACTTGGAGGATTTCCCCAACTCCCCACCTGCCTTGCTTCTGCAGTCACTGGTAACATTCTCCCATTAGAGTCCCTTTTCCAACAGGGTTTAATTTTCTGCCTTTACGTCTGATTCCACATGCAATCATGAGCATTTCAAGGGTACTGACGGTCCTGTGCATCATTTCTACGCCTCAGAGCTCCAACACAAGTTCTGCCAGAGTGGATGCTGATTATATAAATGTTTGCTTTTATATAATTTGTTATTCCAGTGGCCATTTAACAAAGGCTCAGATACCTGAGACAGGTGACATCAAACTACAGATGTTGCAATTAATTTTGAAAAATCATACGTGTTAATTCTTGAATGCATCTTCACTGTAACAATTCACACAATACAGAAGTATAGGGCCACGCATTCTTTTCATACTGTTTTCTCAATTCCATTCTTCTAGGCAGAGTTAGCAACTACCATCACTCTGAGGGATAGCTTTGTACGGTATTTTACACCTGTATACATGCAAAACAGGAATATACAGTTTTCTGCGAGCCCTGCTCACCCTGCAGATAGGACAGTACCATATGCATTGCTTTTCACTTGCTTTTACTAAGCAATAAATCTTAGAAATATTTTCCACTCTAAAATATATAGACTCACATCATTATTTTCAGCTAGTAAACAGAGACACATAAAGGAAAACCACAATTGAGTTCTCATCCCAGAAATATCCAAGTATTGAGAAGACGGATCATCTCCAGCGAGGAAGTGTGCTCTCCCTCTCAGACTAGTTTTGTCTTTTTCAAGTGCAATGGAGTGTGTTCCTAAAAGTTTACAAGGTGCAGTTCCACTTCAGGGTCTCTATCTTGAAGAAGCAGAGATACATACGTACAGAAGAACACCCGCAAGGAGGCATATGCGTTGCTGGTATTTGTAACAGTGAAAACTTGGAAGCATCCTAAGTGCCCACAAGGGTTTCATAAATTGTGGAACACCTGCACTTTGTTTTGTCAGTCTGGCGTACGTGGCATTAAAGAATCTAACTCTGGTCTCGTGTCTGTCCCTTTCTCGGGCTGCTTTATTTCAAATCTCTCTCATTTCTAATATTCTCAAATACTGCCGGTCAGGACTCTGGGCATCTGACAATGGGACTCCTTTGAAGACATCATTTATTTCCAGAGCTTTTAATAGCCTTGTCTCGCTGCTTTTCTTACACAAAGTGAAGGATCTGGTTATTCTGGTAAACTTGTCTCTTCATTCTGACACCAAACCTGAATTTGACAACATAATAGTTTTAGCCTTATTACTGGTAACAGGCATGTGTTGAATGTTAACTACATTTAAGGTGTTGTGCTGGGGACAGTGATAAAAAATCACAAAGAGACACCACTCAGTTCCACACACACCAGATACTCTAACTCTGGCAATGATGGATCACTAGAAAGCAGTCTGTATTTTTTGGTCTGCCTGCCTGTCCTTTTCTTCCATTCATCCATCTGCTGGCTGGCATGATGCAGTGAAAGACCTAAGAAACAGAATCCTCCATGAAAATCAAACAAGAAAGAAGGAAAGAGAGAAAACAAAGACACCAAACTTGACTCCATGGCTGGAAATGAGGACAGCGAGAACTGAAAACAAAAGCAGAGAGGCCAAACACCACGTGGAAATACAAAAGGCGACTGCTGGCTACCCCCACGTGGCAAGATAAAAGGCAAAGGCCTATTAGAAATGAATGAAGAGTGGAGGACAGCGCTGAGTCTAAACAGAATCTTTGGCTGGTATAGGGGATGGACAGCTCCTGCACAGACCACGAGGCTGGAACTTCGCAGGTGGTGGGACAGGACTAGGACTCTGGGAGGGAAGGCCAGGCACCAAGACTGGGCCCCATCGTCTTGCAAGAACCGAAGGACAAATGGGAGAATCCGACCCAGGAGAAGAGAATCATGATCCTATTTATTATCAGTGCCAGGTTACACTCTGGGGCAGTGTCACAGCCAGAGAGGTCAGGCCTGGAGGAGCCCCAGGGCCAGCACCACCTGACTTCTGAGGAGGATTCCTTAAATTCCCCCCTGATTAAGGATCACTCATCATCCCACGCCCTCGGCCAGGGGTAGAGCCCTTAAGTGTGGTCAAATGACTTCAGCTGTCAGCATCAGAGGGCTTCCAGGGCAAGGGGCCAGGCGAATCATCGCACTCATTTACTGGGTTTGGTGGGAGGAGGAGGGAAAAGTGTGGTTTTGGCTACATTGCTGGAATTATAAGGCTTTAATTAGATTACTGGATCAACCTCTGACTAGCAATAAATGTCCTTGGGGAGGTCGTTTAATCTCTCTGTGAGACTAGGTCTGAGTTTCCACATCTAAAAAAAAGGAAAATAATATTTCAGAGGCAGCTTACAAGAGAAGCTTTAAAGAGGAGCAGTGTTGCTGAAATGATTAGGATTTCAGCTGATCATACAACTGCCCTTTACCCTCTGGCCCTGCAAAAAAAAATAAAGGAGGGCTGGGAGGAGTCCATTACCCAAATCCGAATAACCACTGCAGAGGAAAGCATTTGCATTATGTTTATGATAAAGAAGTTACCTTTGCTGACCTAAATTGGTTGTGTTGTAAAACAGTTTAATATGAGCTGTTTACCTCGAAGAAACCTGCAAATAAGAAACAGCAGGGACAAAGAGGCTTTGTATTTTCATTGGCCCATGACAGTTGAATCAGAACCACTACAGAGAACACTTCAGAGAAAAGATGGCTCTGGAAGAAAAGGGTATCAAAGGCTGACAACAGTCAGAGCCAGGGAAATAATCAGATTTAGCAAAGAAAGCTGTTCATATTTGGTAAAGTGGTATTAATTTGGAGTCTAACCAGTGGAATGTTGACTATTAAGCTAAGAATAAAATCTTCTCCCTTAAGTTTCCAAAGGCAAGTCAAGAAGGAACAAAGAAAGCCTTGAGAGTGGAGTAAAGGATACAAGAAACAATTCTATTTGGTATTATCTGGTTTCTGAATTTTGAGCTAATACAGTGCCTGTTAAAGGTTCCCAGTGGGCCGCCCTTCTAAGCTTTGGCGGCAAGATCTGCAAATGGCATTATCTAAAAGTGGAGCTAATTCGAATCAACTGTAAATGGAGGTTGCAGCAATACGGATGGACTTAGAGAATGTCACACTAAGTGAAGTTAGACAGACAGAGCAAATATATCATTTATATGTGAAATCTAAAAACAAAATACAAACAAATCTATTTACAAAACAGAGACAGACTCAGACATAGAAAACAAACTTACGGTTACCAAAGGGGAAAGGGGAAAGGTGGAGGGGTAGATTAGGAGTATGGGATTAACAGATATACAGTTATACACTACTATATGTAAAAAATAGATAAGCAACAAGGATTTACTGTAAAACACAGGGAACTACATTCAATATCTTGTAATAACCTATAATTGAAAATAATCTGAAAAAACAGATATATAACTGAATCACTTTACTGTACACCTGAAACTAACATAACAGTGTAAGTCAACTATATTTCAATAAAAAATAAAATTAGCAAGCCAAATAAATGGAGGATATTAGACACTCAAAGATTTATCCCACCATAAAAAATAGTTTGGAAACACTCCCCAAGTCCTGTTAAGATAACCTGGAGTTTCCTGGAGAAATCACAAACAGGAAGTAATGCATGTTATGCTTTGCTGTTTGTCTTAACAGAATGGTTTAATCTTTATGGAGCTGAAACCAAGTGCATAGTTTCAGTGTGTCTGCTCAACATCCTTAGCTGCAACCTGGATGAAAATTAGAATAACTTGGAGAATTTTATTTATTTATTTTTAAAAGAACAGTGTCTGAAATCCACCCCAATCAAATTTAATTGGAACCTCTGGGGGGCAGACATAGGAAGCAATGATTGTACTTCATAGCCAGAGCTGAGAGTTGATACACAGTTGACCCTTGAACAACACGGGTTTGAACTGTGTGGATCCACTTACAGGTATTTTTCAGTACATACTAAACGATCAGCAGCTGGTTGAATCCACAGATGTGGATCCACTGTAAAGTTTCTCCTAACTCCCACGTTGTTCAATGGTCAACTGTATACCTTCAGGTGGGCAAGTGAATTCATCTCAACCTTCTTTGCTTTTGGCACCGTGATTAACAAGCAACCTTCTTATGGTTATCTGATGTTCTATGTTGACTCTCCTTATAGGGGCTAAAATAAGGTAATCAGCTGACCCAAGGCATCGTCCAATTACAGTTACTTTCAATCAATAAAAGGGACTTATCTGCCAATTATCTTGTTAGTCTGAAAAGTCCAACAGAGCCTCCAGAATCTGTTTAACTAGAAAGGAACATAGCTTCAGATACATACAAAATAGAGAAGACCTGGATCACCGAGGACTACCAGGTGCTGCCCTCAGGAGAGCTATGTAGTAGCCTTGTCAGTGTAAAGAACTTCAAAGGTAGTTACTGTATTTCAAAGGGAATAATTTTTTTATTATGGCAAAATAATCACATACAAGCAAGATGTGAGATATGCATTCTTAACTGCCTTGGTCTCCTGAATCTACCATGACCAATATTCCTGTTTGTCTGGGACCAGAGAGGTTCCTAGAAGCTGAGTTTTTCAGTTATAAAACTGAGACAGTCTTGGGAAAACTCTTGGGGGTCCTCAGAACTTAAGACTTTCAATGCTAAATCCGGGATGAGATGGTATCCATGCACACCCCTAGTTTTCTTAGATGGATCTACTTTACAAAAGAGGTGTCACTGACACTGAGTGGTAACTAAAGGGCAACACGCAGATTTGAGGAGGAATTACAGATGCTCTCAACCTCACATCTCAATGCTTTACACCAACAATAAGAAACCAGCAAACACTCCATTGCACAGCCTGGAGTTAACACCTAGCACAGTGTGTCTACAGATGAAACCTGGATACACGACTGAAAACAGTCATAAACAGGAGCCTTAACACAGGTCTGGGAGCTCAGAGAGCATGGGGAGGTCTCAGACCAGGGCAGCCAACTGGTTCTGTGTCATAGAATCGGAAGCCAAGACAACCTTGAGCCATGTGACCACACCAACATTTGTTGAGTACTCAGACTAGGACATTTATAAAGATTATATAATTTAATCACAACTCTCTGAAAAAAATTCAACTACCATCTTCATTTTAAATGTGAGAAAACTGAAGCTGCAGGCATGAGTTTTATTCATCCTTGTGTTTCTTCCATACCCAGCCCGTAGTAGGCACACAATAAATCCTACCAAAATATTAACCACACACACACAAATTTCAGTGTGAGTATTTTAAAGGACAATAAAAATCTTTTCCTTTTCCAAGTATTCTGCAAAATGGCTGACATCTACTTAAGCGGGTCTGTAACTGACCATCCTTTATAAATTACTTAAAATAAAGATAAGAAGGAAGAAGGATTCAGATTAATATTATTAACCCAACACTCAAGTAAAGTTTAACTACAGATGATGTGTTCTGGCGAACAGTAATAGGGAGAGAGAGAGAAAGAAAAAAAATGGAGTGCCTGTGTCGGGAAGGAAAATTAAACTGAAAATTAGATTCCCTGCCCACAGTTTTTGACAAAACTTAAAGGAAATTAATCAACCACTTTACACTTGCTTTGCTGATCACAGAAGGGCTCTGACTCCACTTGACATAAGCAAATAAAGATGGTAACACTTGACATGTAATTCTTGGCTCACGTAATTGGATTGCTTCACAAACCATTTTCAGTAATCAATGGTTCCTAGAAGGAATCACAAAAGAAGATACCAGGCTGTTGGGAAGAGAAAATGACAGGGCAGCATTTTCTTGAGTTATGTGTTGTTCAGAGACAATGGGCCAGTCATCAAATGCTCCTGACCCCTGTCTGCAGTTCCTCGTCCCTCTGGCTACTTCTGGGCCCCTCTGAACCTTGATAGCCAATGATAGCCTGGGGAATCCTAAAGTCAGACTGCCCAGCTCAAATCAGCACTCAACAGCCATATGGCCCGTGCTGTCATCCAAGCATGCCTCCGTCCCCTTGTCCGTAAAGTGGGAGTCACTGTATCCACCTCACAGGGTTCTTGGAGGATTAAGTGGTATAATCCATTTAGAGTCCTTGGAGTAATGTCTACTACATGGAAGCATTGATATGAAGGTTTATTATTATTTTTGCCAAGGGCGTCTGAAAGCCAACCCTTCTTCACCACTTTTGCTGCTATTTTATCCTTCCAAAGCTGTGCTATCTCTAAAGTTAGCATCTCTGGTCCAGGCTTAGTTAGAAAAGTGGCAGAGCCATCTTGCCTGCCCCCCCTGCAGCAGGACACGTGGCCATGACCTTTGTTGCAACCTCAACTCGGTAAAAAGTAGGAAAAATTAGGCAATATAAAGACATCTAGACTGGAGCCCCTTACCTTACAGGCTTGGTGGACACCCAGTCTAGGAGAGCCTTGGGCAGCAGCTCCTGGTGGCTGCAAGCCAGTTTGCAGCTTGGCCCAGGCCAAGTAAGCTACTTGGTGAGGATCTTGCTTGAATGCAGCGCCATCAATTATGGTCTGAGACGAAAATGCTGAGTAGATGGTTCTTTGCTTATGACCCAGGATCAATCTGTTTACGACTCCCGGTTGCTAATTAGATTACACATTCAGATCACCCAGATGCTCTTCTACATCAAAAGCACGAAAGGCCATGGGGAGATGACCAGACTTGCGGCTTTCTAGTCCCAGCTGGTGCACAAGGATGCAGGCCAGTGTGGCACCACACTGCAGACCAGCGTATCTGGTGAGGGGGAGAATGAGACTTGCTTCAAGCCACTCCCTCTTTCCTTAATCATCCCACTCCTGTAGCCACCACAACGCTGACTTTGTGGCACGTGGTATGACAGTGTGTCAACAGTACAGATGTGGAAACTGGTGAACAACAAACAAACAGCAGAGATCCTCCTGTAGGAAGCGTGTATACATAGACACAGACACATACCCGCCCAGGCCAGACTCTGGACAACGTGAAGTAGTTGTAGACAGTGGGCAAAGAGCTGCAGCAATCAGACCAAAACACGTATCACCATGATCTTTGGCAGATTCACGGGGCGGTAACAGGAACCAGCAAAGAGGGCTGGGTTTTTGCCAACGGTCTCTGGAAACCAACCCGTCCTCACCTGCTCACAAAAAGCCCACCCCTCTTGGAGGCAGCAGCCTCTTTAAAAGCGCCAGAATGTCTTTTAACGACCCAGCTATTGTTTCCATTGGCTCAGAAATGCCTTTGGAAAATAGCTCACTGCAAAGGGAGATCCTGTGCGGCACGTGGGGCTTCACGGGGCTCTGTGGATGTGAAACAATAGTCTATTTCTAATCTGAAAGCTTTCAGTGAGTCCAGAGTTGGTTTTATAACCTTCACTCTCCTCTCCTGGCCTCCGAAGTGCCTGGCAGAACGCTGGGCGTAGACAGAGCAGGGCATAGAAAAAGCAGGGCAGGTGAGTTGAACCGAGACGTAGCTTCACTGCAGCAACAGACTAGGTGTTTTTACTTCACTTCCAGCTGTCACTGAACGTTTCACGGGCACTCTTCCCTCGCTAGAGGGATATGCAAGACTCTTGGTAGCCTATCCAAGGGTGTTTAATTCTTGTCACTATGCAGAGAAGTGAGGTACAAAAAGCAATGGGCAGGAGGAAGGGGGGAGGGATAAACGGGGAGTTTGGGATTTGCAGATACTAACTACTATATATAAAATCAATAAATAACAAGGTCCTAATGTATAGCACAGGGAACTATAGTCAGTACATTGTAATAATGTATAATAAAAATATTAAAAGGAATATTATATATATAATATATAGTGATTGTGTGTAACAATCACTATGCTGTACACCAGAAATTAACACATTGTAAACTGACTATATTCAATAAAATTTTTTTAAAAAAGCAATAGGCAGGCTGAGGAGATAAAGCAAAGAGGCTTATCTTGTTGCACGACTAATGAGACGCAAAGTGAACATTTTCATCCAGTGAGAGTCTGCACCTCCATCGTACCATATAGGATCCTGCTGGATTTCAAGAGTTTCCCATCACACTCGTCTCCTCTCTGCCTCTGTCCACACTCTTCTGTCTGGAATGTCACAGCCTAATGGGTTTCTGCCCAATCCCTGGGCAGCCAGACTCGCTCTTCTGCCCTCCCACCCACCCCTCAGCAGCCAGAAGTCCTCGTCTTCTTCTGACCTTTTACAACTACCCGTGTCATCCAGATGCCCTTAGAATTTACTGCCTTGATGTGTACGTTTTTGTGGCTCTATCTGACCCATGAGAGAGGGTGCAGTCCCACAGGGGGGCTACCATTACTTTGCTCTACCTCCTACTCCGCAGGACTGGCAGTAGAACCCTACGAGGTTTGTTACTTCCTCCCTTTTATAAATGAAAAAAAAAAAAGTTGGTGGAGATTCCGTTTGTTCACAGCCACACTACTAGTTTGGCTTCCTTTGTAAACAGTCAGACAAAAACAACTAAAAATTTAAGTGTGCCCATCCTTAACCCTCCACGTAGGGAACCAGCCCACAAGTGTGCACACCTGCACTGACAGGCATGTTACGATTTTTATATTTTTATTATAGCATAAGCTGTAACTGACATTACATTTGGAAACAAGCCCAATGTCTAGTGACAGGGAAGTGTTTTAATAAATTATGGTAAAGGCACAGAACGGACTATTTATTAGTTAAGAGAGATAGAACTACATATACTGACATGAGGATTTTCTCAGTGCTGAGAACAGTAAAGACTTGTTAAATGAAAGAGAACACCTCTAAGGTACACTAGAAGTGAGAGGAGCAAATCACAGAACACTATATATAGCATGATTTCATTTCTGCTGAAGAGCTATTTACGCATAGGTAAATACTGGAAGAGAAACAGGGCGTGGAGATATATCACTTTTTACTCCATATTTTACCTTTTCTTCCCCCTTAAAATAGTGGGTTTATGTTCATGTATTACTTATGCAATTAAAAAACTAACATGGGAGAAGAGGTTGCCTAGATGTTAGAAGATAAGAAAAAAAAGGTTTCCCAGGTGTTGGACTGCTAAGCGGGAGTTGGACTTAGACATGAGAAGCTCCTGAGAGTGGACTTGGAGGTGGGAGACCCGGGTCCTGCCTCTGGCTCTGTCAGCACTGACCTGATAATCTCAGCAGAGTCACCCAACCTTTAGAAGATTTGTATCTGACTCCTTGGCCAGAAAGTAGGAAACTGATGTCTATCTTTCAAGGCAACTCTGAGAACAAATAAGGTGACGTGTGTAATAGCCCCTTTAAGACTATGAAACACTACCCCGATGCAGAAAATACTGTCTGTCATTGTGATTATTACTCCCATAAAGTACTCACAGTGTCTCACACAGATAAGGCACATAATATAAATTAGAAAAATGAACGACTGTTAGAATATGTGAATTTAATCTTCTCCATTAGCTCCCTTTGAAGAGTTCTTTCAGTCTTTCAGGGATAACTCATTGAGAAAAAATAAACAAAAAGGTCTGAATCCCTATTTCAACTGATCTAAGGTGCCACTGATTTTAAGACATGCATTTATTCTGGGTACCGCTAAGACAGAAAAAGAAAGAAGCTAAATAAACTATGTCACACAAAGATGCCTGCTTCTGGAAATGTGAAAATGTGAAAGAAAACGTGAAATACGGTATCGATATGAAAGGCTTTGGGCAAATTAGCTGATCAATTGTACATTGTGTCTCTCAAACGAAATTACTAATTTAATAATAAAGCACGGTTCTCGCATACCAGTGATGTGTTGCGGTGCCTTTTCCCCTTTGGATGTGCTGGCCACAGCATTTTTTTTTCATGTTTTAAAAATTATAGAGAATAGATAATTACTAGTGAATGCTGACCTTTCCTTATTATGAGTAATTATGCTATTAAAAGCACCATTTGGACCTTAATTCAGTATACAAATTATTCAATTACCTAGTCTGCAGTTGTAAGGACTTTTAGCAGCCACCATTTTGGGTGGGAGCAGAGGGACAATCCTGGGCAATTTCATGTTGCACTATGTTGCAAAAATTTTAGTTCCATCCAAATAGCATTAAAGTAGTGGCTGAGCTGATGCTTCCATTAAAATGTTTCACGGCACCAAATTATAACCAATATGTTAACACTGAAAGCACCTGCAAGAAGAAACCTGATAAAAAATCCCTTTACAATGCCAAAACTGAAATTTGCCATTAAAAAATAAAACCAGAGGTTAAATAAAAATAAGACTTCCTTAAAGATGTTTAGACTTAGTGTCCATAAAATGTGCCTCTGGTCCTATGTATCTTGTTGCTTTTGTGGTTGGTGGTGGTGGTGATGGCAGTGATGGTGGTAGAGACAATGCTGGTGGAGGTAATGGTGGTGACAGTGGTAGGGACAATGGTGGTGGTGATGGTGGTGATGGTGGTAGGGACAATGGTGGTGGTTATGGTGGTGATGGTGGTAGGGACAATGGTGGTGGTGATGGTGGTGATGGTGACAGTGGTAGAGACAATGGTTGTGGTGATGGCAGTGGAGATCCAGGTACCCAGTATCTTTCCCAAACTAGAGTGGAAGACCTACCTAAAGGCCCTTTATTGCCTAAAACTGCAGGGTATAGACCAAAACCCAAAACTGATTTTAAGCCCTAGTGTCATTACAGCTGTAGTGTCATTGGAAAACCATTGCCTCAATTTCCTTGTGCATAAATTGCAAATAATATAAAACATTTTTCATATTGTTGTAAGGATTGGTGATAAGTCTCAAGAGCCTGTCACACAGATGAGTTTCATAAACAGGAAGAGGAGGGGGAAGTTATTGTACTTATTCTGTGGTTTTCCATTAGAATGCCCTGACAAAAGAAAGTAGCTGATTGTAGTAAAACAGTCTTGTATACCTTTCTGACTCAGAATAGGAAGGTGATTTGAAAAGTTTCACAAATTCCAATCTTAGCTGTAGCTATTATCTTACACTGGATTTTGACAGGTGCAAAAAAAGAAAAAAAAATCTTAAAATAGGCTCAGAATAATTGGTCCCAAGAGGAGTGGTTATTTCCCATTTTCCATCTGACTATGCTTAGTCCTCCTCTGGGCTCCAAGGAGGCTGACCTCCACACATTGATCTCTTGCTACCAGTCAGGGTCAGTGGTGGGAGGTGCTAGCAGAAGATGAGAGACTGGGGACACAGGACAGGGTCTCCTGCTCCCTGCATCTGAGCAGCCCCAGCAGGGGCTTGTCCTCCCTCAGATGGCCCCTTGTCCCTGGTTTGTCCCTTGTCTTTGGCTCTAAACTAGGCTCTGTCAGTTTCCTCCACATGGTCCCTCAGTCCCTTCTGTGCTAAGCCCAGGGTCCATCACTGTGCACTGCTGGTTTCCTAAGCCCTGCCCATACCTCTGAAGAGTCTCTGAACATTTATTTTCAAAAATCGAGTATGCCATCTGTTTCCTGCCTTATTGATAGAAAATCCAAGAAGAGAATGTTCTGTCCGTTTGTTCTGTAGTTACAAGCACAGCAGAGATCTTAATATCCTAAAGACCAAGAGGCCCTGATTTTATAAATGAGGAAACTCAAAATGCTTTAAGAGTTACTGATGTTTCCAAGTCTTTGATTTGCTGCCTCCCTGGCTCCATCATTCTCTTACTTCAGACCTTCCAGATAAAACCCCTGTTTCTGATTAAGGCATAGGAAGCCCCTCATGATACGGCTCCCACTTCTTTCTCCAGCTTAACCCCTCATCCCTTCCTCACCTGCACCCTCCATGTTACTCACCTTGCCAAACTAACTGTGATACTCAAACTGCTCCCACCCCTTCACACACAGGTGTTCATTCACACTGGTTCTGCTACCCAGAAGGCATTGCTCCCACCTCTCTTCCTAGCTAACCCTGGCTCATTGCTTGAGTCTCAGCTGGCATATCACACTCTCTGGAGTTTTTCCCCCACCCTCGACCAGGACTCCTCTATATGCACACCCTGCTGCACACTTCTGTCCAAACACATCTCAGTCGGGTGAAACTGTTGACTGCCTTGGCTGTATCCCCATCCAAGATTACTAGCCACTTGATAGTAGAACTATATTTTTTGTCAGCCTAAAAACAAAATCATTGTCATCACCAACATTGCTGTCATCATCATTGTCATCATCACCATTGGCCAACAGGCTCCTAAACAGTGCTTATTATATGTCAAACACTGCTCTTTGTGCTTCCAAGATATCAGTTCCTTTACTGTTTCCATCAACCCGATGACACAGATGCTAATTTCACCCCCATTTTACAGATGTGGTGTCTGAGGCATAGAATGATTAAATAAACTGACCACATCGTATGACTGACTAGTAAGTTGTAGAGTCAGGGTCAAGATCGAGGCAGCCTATGTCTTAAGTCTCTACTCTTAATCTCCATCCTCTACTACCTCTCAGGAGCACCTAATGAAGGTTTGTTGGATTATGTAATAAATGCTAGTGGGCTTACTAGATGTCAAACTGGATATGAGGAAGACAGGGCTAAGCCTGGTTAGATAAGACTTTCGGGAAAATCCCATTTGAGGCCTGAGATCCACTAACACCAGCAGGTGGATTTTTCTCCCTTCTCCCGAGAAGCAGATGGGACTGTAAATTAACAAATTATTCAGTGTTCTCCAGCAAAGGACTACTAGGATCTTCCCTTCCTAGCAGTGCCTTCCCAGAAGGCTGACTTGATCTGTAACAAGGTGAGTAGAGTCAGTGTAATGCCTGCAAATTTCCTGTGAAAAGTCCTTCCCTTTTGTAGAAATCATTCCTTTAAGTATAAAACATCTGCCACTCAGGACCCCAAATGGTACCAAGGCTGTGCCTGGTGCCACTATGAAAACTGACTCATCACCAGTGGTCCACCATTCCTGACCTGAGGGAGAGTGAAACGAAGAGTCAAAACACATTCCCACTAGGGGGAACGACCACCACTGGGGAAGGCAGGGTCTCAGCTGCATGTCTCAGGTGTGCCCTCTGCTCTCTGCCCTGGACCAGGCAGATAAGGGAAGAATCTCGCCCTGACGCAGAGGGCAGGAGCAGTGTGGGCAATTGTTGGGCACTCTACTTTTCTAGGGAATAAAGGGAGAATACACAGGTTTGGGACGTTTTCTGTCCCTTGTTGTATGAAATTTTCATCTTATGGTGATAAAGAATCCAAGTAGAGTCTAGCCCAGAAAGTCAAGGCATCT
Organism: Vicugna pacos; assembly: GCF_048564905.1. Classification (NCBI taxonomy): domain Eukaryota; kingdom Metazoa; phylum Chordata; class Mammalia; order Artiodactyla; family Camelidae; genus Vicugna; species Vicugna pacos. Next base: position 23,169,215 of record NC_133011.1, read on the forward strand.
TGAATTCTACCAAACCCTCCAACAGTTTGACAGCCCCCAGACTGCAGTTCAGTCCTCTAGATGGCTGATCTGAGCATCATGTGAGTATGCAAGAGACAGATGGGAATCAAGTGGAGGACCTTCAACGGTAGGGAAGGTGACTACAGATGCCTGGCATTGCTCCCATACCAATTCAACAAAACCGAACAAGTGGCTCTAGGAATGAGAGAATACTAGGCATGTTCTTAAAATTTCTCAAAATAAATACTAAAATCATTTCATGCCTTTATTTGCATCCTGGCAGCTCCAAATATCACAGATTTCTGCTGAGAAAACTTAGTGCTCAGAAAGTGGCATTTGTGCCTCTGGCTCAGCAGTTCTCCGCCAGCTCTTGAGTGATGCTCGAAGCTTCTTCCCAACTGCTGGCAAGAGTCCTCGAAGGAACACAAGTCTTCCAGGGAACCTGCCATCATTGGTTCCCACCCAGACACATCACTTCCTGTACCTGCACACCTCAGCAGCCCTCTCACCATTTGGATGAGTTGCAGCCCCGAGGTGGAACACCGCCGGAAGCGGTGGTCCGTTTGATGCCCAATTCATGATGGCTGCTTCATAAACCTCAAGCAGCAACACCTGCTCCTCCTCTGAGACACAGCCACACAGTTTGCAGCTGATACAAGAGCCTTTGCTATAACCCAGCCCAGAGATATGTAACTCAAATTGCTTACTTTTCTCATTTCCCTATTTTGAGCTAATGTCTCTCATTTTTCTATTCTTTCCATTTTACACGAATAAGATGATCTTTTGGTTTGAATAACAGCTGAAATTCTGTTAAGTCCCAATGAACACTGGGAACAGGATAAACACAGGGATTTGTTCCCAGGCCATCTCTACCATCTACTACCAGAGATCCAAAATTCTGACAGGGAAGCATTAATATTAGCTACTAGGATAGAAGAGGTCAAGTTCTTTGACTCATAATGCCCAGCAGTGACCTCCCAAAGGAGATGAGAAAGTGGAAAAAATGGAGTCTTGGGAAGCAGAAAGTTCAGAACATTGGCTGCACCACTTGTAGCTGTGTGGCCTCTTAGCTTCAGCCTCCTCAAATCGTGAGTTAGAGATGAAACTGTACACCTTACCGAGTGAGGATTAATGGAGACAGTTTTTATAAAGCACCTGCTATAGGACACTACTCAGCACTTTGTTGAACTCTCTTCTTAACAATTATCCATTCAAGAGTGAAAAAAAAATAAGAAAAAGACACTATTGTAAGCATAGCATTACACAGATGCTAATTCCTCAAAAACCTAAGAACCTGTGAAGAATTAATATATTATGTTCAATAATATTGCCTGCCTGACCCTGTGCCTCTAGTTCTTAGTATGCCTTCATTTTTACTCTAGTCATCATCCAATTAAATATAAATCCTTTTCTAGCACATTAATTTAATAAACTATTATTTTTTTAAAGACAGTAAGATCAGTGACTACCAGGTAATTAATTCCTTTGAGCCTGAGATAATTAGCATGATGGCCAACATACTTTCTCCTAACAGGGTGTTCCCAGTAAAGGAAGGCTGCTGTTCCATTTTCAGTCAGGACTGGAGGAGAGCCCTGAACTGTCAGGCTTACCTGCAGAGCCATCAACCAACCAAAGACAGAGAGGAAAGCACATGGACCCAGGAAAGAGCCAACGGGGTTTTGTGGAGAGCACTCTCATTTCCTTGAGCCACAAAGTAACGAATCTGGTGCGTAAACCCCAGAAGGCAGGGAGTATACGTGGACTTGGTTTAAAACATTTATACAGCACTTTACAAGTAGTAACATCCCCCTCCAACTCTAAGTGGTACCACAATTATCCCACTTCATGGTTGTGGCAGCCGAGGCACAGTGAAGTTAACTAACATCACATGCAGCTCACAAATGGCAGAACTGGATTCCAACCCAGGGCATGTGGCTCACGAGTTTCTGCTGTTGAGCATCGTGGTGGGCTGCCTCTCCACGGCGGTCATGAGTGAATGTCTTCTTAAAAACCAGTGGCTTGGGACGGTTTCTGTCACCCTCGGTACCTGCTACACAGATCTACTTTTCATGATCCTGTCTCCGGGACCTCATTAGGGAAGAGCTGACACTCCATTATTTGATATCGAGCTAGCCAAGCAATGACAATATGTCATAGTTACTCAAGGCCAGCGTCAGTCATTTCCCATGCTACACCTGGGACACAAGTTTCAAGACAGATGGATTTGGTAGATTGAAATTCTCATTAAGTGACAGTGGGAAAACAGAGTCGATACACCTGTAATTCCTGTGGTCAACACCGTGCGCTGGCTCCCCATTTCCCTCCAGTAAAAGCCAAGTCCGCACAGTGGACCATAGACTGTCCTCACTGGTTACTCCCTGTCCTTCCTCTTACTTGCCAGGCACACGGTGCCCCAGAGTTTGCACTAGCCGCTCTGTCCCAGTATCCTCAGAGCTCACTCTTCAAGCAGTTGCTCAAATGTTGCCCTCTCAGTGACGCCTTCTCTGACCATGACCTCACCCACCAGAAATCCTTCCTTCACTCTTTTCTGATCCTATGCTACTCATCATCTTCTTACACAATTGTTCCCAGAGATTAAGTTCTTGCAAAGGTAGGCATTTTTATCATTTCTGTTCACTGTTGCATCCCTACACAGGATCATAGCATCTCTTACTCTGTGGTTGTGCAAAGCATCTCCCGAAAACAGTATAAAAGAGAAGGAAGGCAGAAGAGAGAAAAGTATAAACCCCATATCAGAATCCTGTTTGGATTCAACAGCAAAGTCCCTTAGGGACATAAATAATAGCAAACACACAATTCTTTTTTTTTATTACGTAAAATTTTTATTTTCATTATTAAACTAGTTTAGAAAACATTCAGTATATAAAATTAAATTGGGGAAAAAAACACGTGTAATCTTGCCACCCAGTAATAACCACTGTAAATTTGGAATGGGAGGTATTTCTTCTTCTAATAAGTGATTATACCACATTTTGCTTTTTGTCTTTCCTTGACCATATTGAAGATTGTTTGTGTCAAATAGACTCCTTGAAGTAGAATTGCAGGATTAAAAGCTACTCACAAACATACAATTCTTAAAAAAAAAAGAAAAGAAAAAATTCAGTGTACACTTTTGGAAACTTCAGCATCAGGAAATTTAATGATTCTCTAGGCAAGGAGAAGCAAGCTTTCTCTTTCAGGCCCCCCTCAGCAGGAGGGGACACTGAGCTTGACTACTGGTGCTGTGGGGCTGGGCAGCGGGCAGCCACGTGTCCTCAGTAGGGGGCAGTGGCGGGCAATCATCACCGTGAGCAAGTGAGAAGGTCACAGGCAAGAGAAACAATCCCCGCAGAGTGAATTCAGGGTGGACTTTAATTCCGGCATCCAGTCCCCTGGCACTCTCTGACACATCTCCCTGCACATCAGGCAGTATGTTAGGACTCAGGGATGCCAGCCAATAGCCAAGGCAATCAATCATTAAGTAACTCAATGGGTTAACAATAACAGAGGTGCGGACCGCTGCAGTAGCCCTCAGGTTCCCTCACACTGGCTTGGGCCTCCTCTAAAGCAGTACCCACAGAAGCAGTCGGTAATTTAAAAATGAAAATAAAACATGTAACCCTCAGCCATCTCACAGCCTTCCATTACACTTCAGATCTAGACCCCTGACCTGGCCTGCAACGCCTCCAGGTACCACTTCGGTTCCACTCTCAGTGCTCTCCTCCCAGCTCCCCGGGCTCAGTGCCATGCAGGCCTCGATGCCTCCCTGCGTACAGCTCCCTCTACTTGTCCTTCCCTCACCTTCTTCCTCCCCTGCCAATCTTGGCACAATGGTTTCTTCTCATCTTTCAAGTTCCAGTTTGAACATCGCTTCCTCAGAGCAGCCTTAACTATACAACTTAAAGTGGGTTCCGATTGCTATTCCTTCAGAGCACTCTGCTCTTTCAAGCCTTAAAGTAATCTGTAATTAAGTATTAAATTATCTGTTGACAACACACTGTAAGCTCCATGAAAACATGGGCTATCTCTAGGTTGACTGTTTCAATACTTAACACCTAGCACTGTTTTTGGCACAAAGCAAGAAGTTGAAAAAAAAAAAACTGTTGAAGAACTGGCTAGGTGGTTGACTTGACTAGAAGGAAGGAAAGAAGGAAAGGGTAGATGGAGGAAAGAGGGGAAGGAGGAAACAAATTAGTTTTAGGGGATAAAGGAATGCTCAGGAAAAAAAAACCCAACAAAACTCACATTCTCCTTAGGAGAACAAAGTAAAACCCTAACAAGTCTTGCAGAGAAGGGTCAACTTGATCTCTTTTTACTAAAGAGCTGACGTCAAAAACTTAGCCAGCCCTGTGCCATAGGGGGCACGGGAGGGATTTATAAAAGTTGATAAAGGGGATTAAGAGGTACAAACTACTATGTATAAAATAAGCTACAAGGACACATTGTACAGCACAAGGAATATAGCCATTATTTTACAATAACCTTAAATGGAATAAAATCTATAAACATTTTGAATCACTATGTTGTACATCTGAATCAAATATTATATTGTAAATCCACTATAGCTCAATGTAAAAAGCAGCTGATTATAATCTCTGCCCCTCATGATCTTACTACCTTACATAATGGGGGGAAATAGTTGTAGAGGGTTACACCAAATATAAATAAAGCTCCACAATACACAGCTCAGACAATAAATCAAATAGGCAGCCCAAAGGAGAGAGATCCGAGAAGGCTCCATCGACAAAGCAGGACCTGCAGTGCGCCCTGGAAGACACCTGGAGATGCGCTTACTTGGAGCCAGGCAACGTTGCAAGAGTCACATACGTGAACTCATTTAATTCCTCCGAAGACCCCATGAGGTGGATTACAGTTATTGTCTCCACTACAAATGAGGCGAGACCACAGAGCTAATTACTGCAAGGGCAGGGATGTCCGCCCAGGCAGTTGTGCCCCTTCTAAGAAGGATGCCCAATGGCATGTGTTAAATGACCACCCATTGTTTTTGTTCCCCAAAGCGATCGTGAGCAGAGTGCCCTCTTAACTCAGTAGGTGCAGGACCCCATGGCTTCAAAGACATGAAATGAGCACTTCATGCAACAAGTCAGACCCTTGATACAAAATGACACCCACCCTCCACCAGCAAGCACTGCCAGTCACTCCACTCCTCTCCCTGGAATAATGAAGACTTCCTGAGGCAAAGGTTGTTTTAACTTGTCACAACTCACTTCACTTCATACACTTTCGACTGTCACTTTTCCTGAATGGCTACCCAATGAAAGATAAGGAAAACAGGCATGCTTTTTAATCGCTTGCTTTAAAGCCGTCCAAGCAGTAATTCAGGACACCCACCAAGGTCACCTTATCCTCTAATAAAAGCATTCTGATACTTTTGCAACAAAACTCTTCTAGAAAGGGTCTAGGCAGGACCCACCCGAAAGCCTGCTTTGCAGTGAACAGGGTTTTCATTGGCCTTTTGCGTATTTTTCCCAGAGAACCCACAATGAAGAGAAAGTAAATACATTTCACATTCAGTAGAAGTGCCAATTAGAGGGCAGTGCGGCAAAGTAATTTTAAAATATCTGATCTTTGCCATCCATCTCAATCTAAAAAAAAAAATTTCAGGTGCAAATATAATCATGCTGGCTTTATGCAGAATATTATGAGCCTCATAAATTATTACAGAGACATGGAAGAGATATAAGGGCATTAAGCAAAATTATTTAATAAAGTAATAATCATGCCAGAAGGCACATCTGCTATTTGTAACAATCAAGACAATAACTGGGAGTGTCTGAGGTTAAAGCACAAACCATCAGCAACATCTTAGTAATTCACTGTACTTGACATTCTAAGGAGACACTATTTTGCATTAACATGTACTTTTTATGGAGAAACATACCACTTAGATTTGTAAATCGAAAAAGACTGACGTTATAAGAACCTCGTCTTAAATCACTTTCTACATTTATTGCTCTGCTTATGTCATCTAACGTGTTCATTTACAATTTGCTTTAACAAATAAGAACTTCTGTCAATCACTCCACTTTTGCAATATTGAGATCAAGATTGCCATCTAGTGAATTTCATTATATTTTATTTAATGGTCAGTGGTCAACTCTGATTTTCTGTCTTAATGATGAGATTTGACTACTGCAACTCGTATCTAGGTCATTAATATTAACACGTTTCCTAAATACCTCATAATAAAATCTATCCTTAACAAAGAAAAATTACTTACACTCCTGAAGGACACACACAAGTAAAATAGACAACATTAAAGAAACTCGTATTTTTGAGAGACTTTGAAGGCCCACATGCTGTGCCAGGATCTTCTGCCTAATTTTTAAAATAACTCCATGTTGTAATTCTTACCCCCATTTCATAGATGAGAAAACTGAGGCTCAGAGACATAGGCCTGCAGGAGGTCACCAGATAGATTCAAAGTCAGATTCATCCATCCAGCAAATGTATGCTGAGTGCCAACTCTGTGTCAAAGATTGTTCTCAGTACTGGGGACACAACAGGAAATGAAGGAGAGTGCATGCCTAGCTGCCTGGAAGTTCACTCTGGTGGGGATCAACAGCTCCCACGTAACATAACACCACAGCACGTGCTATGAACATAAGGGAAGAGGGCGCTGGGGGGGTGGGGACGCCATCTCTAGAAAGAAACATGTGCAGAGTCCTTAGTGACGTAAGTCATGAGGATGAAGTGGTCATGCGAACATCAAAAGAATGTTTAGGTATGTTAGCCAAGTCGACTTCCCAACTGACCTATATTTCTTTTTGTTATCATGATAAAATTGACATATAATATTCTCTAAGTTTAAGATGTGCAATGTGTTGATTTGACACATTTACATATTGATCTAACATATTTTATTACAAGTAAACTACACGTGTATTATTGGTATAGCTTTCTCATTCAAATACCCCTGGCCCCTTAAAAAGGGAAACACATTAGTTGAGACAGTAGTTGAGACTCCCTCAGAAAATCAACAGCTAATCTCTCCTGGGGAGCTCTGCCTCTTTCTGGCCGTCAAGACACGTCTGTCAACCCTTGAGTGCTCTACTCTCAGAGGGACAAGAGATGGCCAGAGAAAAGCAGTCAGCCTTTGTCTTCCGAGAGGTGGTTACATACCCTGAAATGTCACTTCTTTCTCTCCTTCCCCTCGAGTCCTTCACTTCACAAGTATCTATAGACCGTTTGCTCTGGGCACTGGGAATATGGAGACCAAAGAAACCAGACAATGATCCCATAGGATTTTCATGCTAATGGATCTACTCCATGATTTTATGGTGGCCCTGCCTCCCTGCTTGAAATCTGCTCCTGGTTTGTCTGCAGTTGCATCAGCACAATCTGTAGACCCAAGCCCTGGCTTCTCATTTGGGCTGTTCCTCCACCAAGAGCTCCTGCACCAGCACGATTTCTCTGTTAACGCTGGTTAACCTAGCGTACAGGATCAGCAGTAAGGAGATGGAAGCAGTGGCCTCCTATCAGGTAGGACTGAATGACCCATGTGCCCAAGATATCTACTAATATTAAGTAAATGAGATGGCCTGGTTTGCAAACACTTCCTCTTTCACTGCATCAATACTCCTGGGAGAGAAAAATACATTATACTAATACACCAAAGCTGCAATGACTTATTAGATACACAGAGGGAGAGGGAGGGTTAGGGTGGCGAAGGAAGAAAAATACTAAGGTGACTGATTGGATGAAGAACAAAGCAGAGAGGACAAGGAACGGAATAAAGCTTAACCTACCTTATTCCATAGTTTTCTTAAATTAAAAGTTCTCGATATAGATTCTCTTCCTTTCCTTCTAATCCTTTTCATTTTTTAAACTTTATTCTGGGTTACAATCTTTGTGCTGTAGAAGTCAGTAGGCAGTACACATATGTGCATATATATTTGATATATACATATTACAAACCAAATAATTTTACCTTGAGCTAGCCAATGTTTATGGCATTTTATGGGCAGTTCCAGCAGGCATAAATAACTTCGGATTTTCTATTTTTTTTAAAACTAGTCAATATCATTAAAATGAACTAGTACTGGTATGGAAAATCAAACTTAGTTGACTGTTTCTGTCCTCAATCTCATCTATGAAATAATACCTATATTACAGTCATTAGAGGATGGAATTAACTGATCATGTATCAGTCAGTGTCCTGCCAGGAAGCAGATGACACAAAAGGGTAAATGAAGAGAATTTAAGGTAGTTTCAGCAGGCAGAATAAAGACCAGCAAAGATGCTACCATTCTAACCCTGGTACTCTGGAACCTGTGAATATGTCACCTTACTAGGCAAAAGGGGCTTTGCTGGTTTGATTAATGTTAAGGGCCTTGAGAGGAAGAAATTATCTTAAATCACTGAGTGGGCCCAATCTTACAAGTGGAGACAAGGGCAGAGGAGGGGGTCAGACAGATGTGACAGGAGGATTCAACCTGCTATTGCCAGCTCTGAAGATGGAGGAAGGGGCCACAAGCCAAGGAATGTGGATGGTCTCTAGAAGCCAGAGAAGACAAGGAAACCTTCTTTCCTAGAGCCCCCAGAAAGGAATGAAGCCCTGCCAACACCTTGATGTTAGCCTGGTGAGACCTGAGACAGACTTCTAACACACATGTACATTGTTTTAAGACACAGAATCTGTGGTCATTTGTTATGGAAGCAATAGAAAATTAACACAGTAAAGCAGTATTGACAAAGGTATGGGAAGGTTTCATGGAACCCACAGGGGAGGTGAAGCCCTGCCCTGTGCCAGCAATGGTTGGAGGCAGATATCACCTCCAGGCCTGAAGGGGGAGAGAGCTGCTGCTGGAGCCTGAAGAGAGCTGTAGCCAAAGGAGAGCTGCTCCCGACAGGAGCCATGGCCTCAGGTAGCAGAATGGAGCCACTGTCAAATCGCAGCCCAGTATGGGGAGAGGAGAGGAGTAAACATGTCAATCTCACTTCCCCATTGCACAACTCCTCACCCTCTGCTCTCCTGCTGCTGTTTCCCAGTAGGAAGTCAGAGGTCAAGGGAGCCTGGGGGATGTGGTCTTACTGGGGTCTGAGTTGGCAAAGATGGGTGAGAGTGGATCTAAAAGGGCAAATGGAACATGCAGCACGAATGTGCCTAAAGGACCTAACATGTAGGCTTTCCCACCTAGGCAACCCATTCCACCACTCTGGGGTGTTCCTGGCTCTGGATTTTTGTTGTTGTTTTCTAGCTATTTTATACAACTGTGCCACAGCACAAAATATGAGACTTGGGTCCTAATATCCTCTGGGAAATATATCCAACTCAAAAGACTACAAATATTTTTAAAGGGAGTTTAGGGAAAGGTACACTAGGTTTAACGAATAAGCCGAGAAAAAGGTCTAGACAGGGCTGGAAACAATCCAGGCCATGTCCCAGCATGCATCAAGGATACCTTCATCTATTTCAGAGTTCACTTAGGTGCATGTGGTTTAAAGCAGTTGGGCTTCTGCTATGCAGGCTGGGAGTGGCCAACAATGTGGTGGTTTAGTAAAAGGAAGGACTCCAAGTCTAGATGCTTCATGTGGTTTCCAGGAGAATGGAAAGGAAGAAATAAAGCTTTACTGTACTTTAATATGGATTATGCAAAGAATTTTCACAAATATTATTTCATCCTACTTTCCCAAATGACCTTTTGAAGTAGGTATTATTGGTCCCCTTTTAGACAAGAGGAAAATGAAACTCAAAAGTGAAAAATAACTTGGTCAGAGGTAGTGTGTGATAGAACCGGGTTCTGACACCAATCTTTCCTATTCCATTCTTTTCTAAGTCCATTTTTCTGTCCATTATAACATGGTCCAGCATTGCTCCAACTCATGTTGACTGTGAAGTGCAACAATGCAGCTGGCAAATTAAAATCCAAGTATGTTTACTCCCGTAAGTAACCATAGTAAAAAGGGGTTTGGGGTATCAAAGGCATCAGGTCAGCACAGAAATAAATATCAAGAAGACTAATGTGGGCTCACAAGTACTATCAGTAAAGATGATCCTTATCCAAGCACATTTTGTTCCAGAGGACACAGTTAATAAGGGATGTATTGTGTACATACTCCATTCATTCAATTTACTATCATTTTTAAGTGACAAAATACATGATTTAAAATGCTTAAAATTAAAAATAGTAAACACTTAGAAACAAATTTAATCAAGGAGGTGAAAGACCTTTATACTGAAAACTACAAGCCATTAATGAAAGAAATTGAAGACAACACAAATAAATGAAAAAGTATCCTATGTTCATGGATAGGAAGAATTAATATTGTTAAGGTGTCCATACTATACAAAGCAATCTATAGATTCAATGCAATCTCTATCAAGATTCCAATTATATTTTTAAAAGAAATAGAAAAAATAATTCTAAAATTTATATGGAACCACAGAAGACCCCCAAGTAGTAAAAGCAATATTGAGAAAGCAGAACAAAGAGGGAGGCATTACATTTCCTGATTTCAAGCTTTATCATAAAGCTATAGTAAACAAAACAGTATGCTACTGACATAAAAAACAGACACACAGACCAATGAATAGATTCTAGAGACCAGAAATAAATACATGTACGTATGGTCAACTAATACTCAACAAGCGAGCCAAAAATCCTCAGTGGAGAAAAGATAGTCCCTTCAATAAATAGTGCTGGGAAAACTGGATCTTCATAGGTAAAAAAATGAAACTAGACCCTTATCTTACACCACTAATAAAAATTTAAAATGAATTAAATACTTAAACACAAGATAAAAAACCATGAAACTCCTAGAAAAAAATGTAAGAAAAATGCTCCTTGACATGGGCCTTGGAAATTACTTTTTGGATATGACATCTAAAGCACAAGCAACAAAATAAAAAACAAATAAGTGAAACTACATCAAACTAAAAAGCTTCTGTACAGCAAACAAAATGAAAAGACAGCCTACCAAGTGGGAAAAAGATCCGCAAACTATGTATCTGATAAGGAGTTAATATCCAAAATATATAAAGAACTCATACAACATAATATTAAAATCATCATCATCAGACTAAAAAATGGGCAAAGATCCAAACAGACTTTTTTTTCCAAAGAAGATATATTAATAGCCAAAAGGTACTTGAAAAGATGCTCAACATCACTAATCTTCAGAGAAAGCAAATCAGAACTACAATGAGATATCACCCCATACCTGTTAGGATGTCTATTATCAATACAAGAGATAACAAATGCTGGTGAGGATGTGAAGAAAAGAGAATACTTTTGCACTGTTGGTCGGATTGTAAAGTAGTACAGCCACTTTGTAAAAGAGTATGGAAGTTCCTCAAAAATTAAAAATGGAACTACCATATGACCCAGCAAGTCCACTACTGGGAACATACCCAAAGGAAATGAGAACATTACATAGAAGAGATGTCTGCACTTCCATGTTCACAGCAGCATCATTTACAACAGCCAAGAAATGGAAATAACCTAAGTGCCCATCAACAGATGACTGGATAAAGAAAATATGGCATACACAGACATCGAATATTACTCAACCACAAAAAAGGAGGAAATCCTGCCATTTGCGACAGTGATTGATCTTGAGGGCATTATGCTAATTGAAGTTACTTCTAGTGAGGATGTCATAACATCTCATTTTTTTCAAAACTTTTTTTATTGAGTTATAGTCATTTTACAATGTTGTGTCAAATTCCAGTGTTGAGCACAATTTTTCAGTTATACATGAACATACATATATTCATTGTCACATTTCTTTTCTGCTGTGAGCTACCACATCATTTTGTTTTTAATATGCATTTCTCTGATTAATAATGATGCTGAGCTTTCTCACGTGTTTAACACAATTTCAACATCCCCTTTTGTGAAGTGCCTGTTCAAAACTTTTGACCATTTTAAACTGGGGTATGTCTTTTTGTTTTCTAATTTATAGAACTGCTTTATAAACTTGGGATACAAATCCTCTTTTGATTTATATATTGCAAACATCTTCACCAAATCTGTGGCTTACCTTTTCACTCTACTCACTATGTCCTTTGATGATCAACTTCTTAATTTTAATATCATCCACTTTATCGTTTTTTTTTTCCCTTAGGGTTAGTGCTTTTTGTGTCTTGTTTCAGAAATCTTCCACTCCAGGATTATGAAGACATTCCCTTTGCACAGAACTTTTAAATACTCTAGTAGAAAGAGACAGACCCTTAAATGTCAGCAATTTCAGCCGCTTGCCTCCTACCAAGTTTCCTCTAAGCCAGTCAAGACAGATGAGCTGCTTCCCTTTTCTCTAGTTTTCTCCAGAGAAACCACCTTGACAAATCTTCTTCAGCAGTCTGTTCCGGAGCTTTAAAATCCTTCCTACCAGGATGTTCTTTTCTTTATACTGACTGGAAATTACAATCCTGTTCATGTGATGGATTTATAATGCCTTTAATTTTCACATTAAAAACTAATTTAAAACATTTTTAGTTCATAATGTCCTTCTGCTCTAAGTACAGTTGCAATGGCTTTTGTTTTATTGTTTTTTAATATTAGCTTCTTCTTTTGTTTGACACATTGAAAGGAAGTAACATGATTTAATTGTTCAAAACAACACACAAATTGTTAGTTATTATTAGGATACTGAGGTCCTGGTGAACATTGGGGTAGGGAGATGGGAGGGAAAGGAGGCAGCTCTATTCTCCAGAAACATCCTAGAGAAATCAGATTAATATAGGGGAAGAAAAGTCCTTTTGACTACCACCATTATGCACAGACTCTGTCTATGTTTCTTTCTTACAGATATGAAAAGGTTAGTTGGTTTTTTTTTTTTTTGAGTAAAATATTCTAAGTCCTTACTATGTGGGCATTTTAAAAATAAGGGGTCTGATATTGTTGATGTAGTAAATGACTATCATATGATAACATTTTGCAGCTACTCAGATATGAGAGTCATGTAACTTTCCTATTTAAGATGCTAATCAACTCTGTTCAATATGAACTGGAGTCGGGGGGGGAACCCATTTATTGAGATTTGGTTTCTGTGTTCTTGGTAATTAGTTTATATAGTTCATGTCCATCATTTTCCTCTACCTTAAACCAGCCACTTGCAGAAACTGAAAGTAAAAACCACAAAATGTTATTTGCGTTGATAAAGGATTGCTTCATTTTCATCATCTAACCCCCCAGGGGCAGGGAAACAAAAGAGAAAGCAAAATATCAAAGGAAAGTAGATGAAACTTTGTGTTCAGGAATCCCAATGAAGCCAGGATGATTTTTTAAAAATGTAAATCTGACTGTGTTAGGATTAGGTTCACTTAGCATTAATACAAAAATTCCAAATCTGCTTTCCTCTTTCTCTTCCCTCTCTCCCTTTTCCACTCATAAAAGTCTGGAGGTTTGCCTCTCAGGACTGCCACATAAGCTTTTCTCCCAAATGTCCTCAGGATCTGACTCTAGGGCATGGCCAGCATCCTCAAATATCCTCCAAGGCCACAGCCAAGTTGCTGGAAGCAGCCAAGTTCCTATCTGAGTGCCCACTGACTACAAGTCCATGAGGGCGAAAACCATCTCCTTCCTTTGAGTGCTCAGCAGGTGCACATCTCACACAAAGCAGGTGTAACAGGTGTCTGATGAATGAATGCCCTCCACACACCCCAAATCACAAATGGTGAGAACCGGGGTTACGCAGTTCTGTGACCTGCCATCTGTGTCATCATAAGCAAGTTACAGAAACTTCGCCGGGCTGTTCCCCTGTCTCTAGCTCGGGGATATGATAGTATGTATGCTATGGAGTTGCTGTACGAATCACATGAGAAAATGCCCAGAAGGTACCTGGCCTGAGTGCCTGGCAGTTGGTGTGGGTTGTCATCACTCTGGTCACCAGCAGGAGACATGAAAGGATGCGGGGTGAACTTAGGCAATAAGCTATCAAACGGGAAAAGAACCAAACATGTCAACAGATTGTCAAGGGATATACGTGCCCCTGCAGATACTGGACCAAACTGGCTCTCGGGCATTAAGCAAAGCTGTGCAGCACAGGAGTCTCAGGACCCCAGGTTCCGAAGCTCTGGGGCAGTGTCACAGTGTGACCTTCCCGTTCTCTCCTGGTCTGAAAAGTGGTCCCAAATAAACAGACTCTGTGAAATGCATCTTTTCTTCCAACTTCAGCTGGGTGTGATTTTTTCACATGACACTTCAGTTAAGAAACAAGTATGTCCATGATGACCAGTGGAAAAATGGTTAATAATTTCTGACACTGATCGAAAATGAGTAATCTTCAAAGACCTGCAGGCATTTCTGACCAGTTATTTACCTAATCCCTTTCTCTCTTTGCAATGTTTAAGAGACGGGAACCTGGCGCGGCTGCCTGGGTGAACTCCACGGTTACTTACACTTAAAATTCTGTGTCAGGTTCCTCCTGTGTAAAACGGGGCTCACAATCAGCACCAGCCTCTCAGGGTTTTAGTCAAGATTAAGCGAGGCAATGAATACTCAGGAAAATGCCTGCCACATTAGGGGCTCATTAAATATTAACTGTTATCATCATTAATTATTATGTTTTAAGATAATACGAGGTGTGAGATCAAGGGTATCCTGCAGGCCATCGACTGGAAGCTTAAGAGACTAGAAACATGTTTATATGCATCACAAGCATTCAGGAATATTTATTTCCTCAAAAATAAAAGGTGACTTTTCGAGGCTCACTATACTTGAGAGTTTAAAAGTTGTCAGATGTGTGAAAATGGCTGAACGAATGTAAGAAATCTGGCAAGAAATGCTAATGAACTACGAAATGTTAGAGGAGACATCAATTACGCTGAAAAGACCAAAATGAAATTTTCAAAGACAGAAACAGATGGAGACGATGAAAGAAAGGAAGGAAGTCAGGAAGCAGGAAGAGTGAAACACGGGACTCATTAGAGGAAGAAGTGGCAGCAAATAATTAATGAGCTGCGTGAAGGCGGGGCGTGTGGTGCGGCGGAGGCCAGTGCAGGGAACACGGACCCTGGCCTCCGGCCCGGCAGCTCCTGACTCGAGCCGAGACGAAGGCTCTGCAGGCACGCAGTGTTCCAAGGAGCAGCCGGTCAAAGAAACCATCTCTGCTTAAGGACCCCGTTTACACAGCTCCATGCTAGTCCCCGGAATACGGGCTCATTAGCACGGTACATCAAAGGTGGAGAAGACAGCGTCCTCAATGAAATAGGAAAAAACTGAATAACTAACCTATTTTATTCAAGAGCTGCTGGGCAGGCATGTTATCCCTGCATCATGTTACCTCACAACTCTGCTAGAGGCACATTAATACCTGCAGGAGCATCTCCAGCTCAAACTGGGGGAGCCCCGCTCTGAATTTCTAGTAACATCACAACTTCATCCCTTTCTTTCCTCCCTCGAAAACCTATAATGCTAGCTGTTTAGTGGTAATACAGATACCCCATCCAAACTGAATTCCTGGGGAAAGGTCAGTATGAACACCTAGGATTCCCATGACTTAACGGTGTATAACAGACAGAAATATTTCCAAAACGTAGCTTGATAGAAAGGACATACCCAAAGGGCTCTACTTTAAAATAGAAGTACGTTTACTCATTCATTCAACAGACATAGACAGAGCACCAAAGGGGTGTGAGGTGTAAGGTAGAAATGGCCAATAAAACTAGGGAAGTGGTAGACACAGCACCCTCCCTCCGAGAGAACAGCCCTGAGCTGTGAAGTGTTTTAGGCACGTGCTCTGTCACCCTGCCAAGCTCGTTTTACACCCCTTCACTCTCCAGTGAGTATGTGCTGGCTTCTACACAGAAGGATTTGATGGAGGTTGTAGCCACCAAGAGAGGTTCGGCTATACTGCAATGACTCCCACATCTGAGTGACTTGACAATGAAAGTTTATTTCCTGACCACACCATGCAAGTCAAATACAGCAGCTAAGCTCATCACAGTGGCTCAGGAACCCAAGCTGACAGAGACCTCATCCTGACATGGTTTCCAGGATGACCACACAGAGGAAGGGACCACTTGGTCTAAAACTCATCATTAAATGCTCCAGCCTGAAAGTGACACTTATCACTTATATCTCCTGGGCCAGAACCACTGAACCAGGGGGAAGCTAGAGAGTTCACTCTTCCCCATGCCCAGAAAAAAGAGGAAGATCACATATTGTTAACTAGAACTACTGGTTACCACAGTGGTTTACCATGAGGAATGAGAGGGAGTGTGGAAATGTGGAGTGGACAATTAACTTGATCCATTCCCAGCCCCAAGGTTTATGAGCCACATGCCCACAACGTCACTTAACTTCCCTAAGCTGAAGTTAGATGGCAATAATCTCTCTCCTGCCTACCTTGGACGGTGGACCGACAGCTTCAGTGAAGCAACGGGATATGAAAACAGCTCTGAAAGCCTACAGATGCTCTAGAGACGTAAAATAGTGTTGAATGTGAGCTTCACGTGTCTAAGGAGGACATGGTCGGCCAGTACTAGGGAAAGCTGGAGACTGCCAAAAGACCAGTGTGGATAAAAGTATAAACTACTTACGAATTTTGGCCATAGACTCCAATAGCTTTAATAACTTTTCCTATGGGGTAATAAACAAACAAAGAAAAGGATGCTGACCTCCTTGACCTCTGAGTCTCCCTAAAGCAAACAACAAGGCTGTAGCCAATGTCTAGAGAAGACTGCCCTTAACATGGCTTCACGGTCGTCCATGATGGCACCACCAAGGACCCTTTTATGCTGTCTCACCATATGCCTCCTCCTCCACCCACAGAGAAGATACCAATCTGGGCCCCAGGACACCATTCATGCCTCTGAATTCTGCTCTGTCCTCAAACTCCTTCCTCCAGATTTTTCTTCCGTATCAATCTCTCTCACCTGTGATGAGAACAATGCCTAGAACACAGTGAGGGGGGGCTCCTTTTGGGGGAGTCATTCCTGAGTCTTTCAGCTAAGATCAATCACTCTGTCCTTTACGGTGAGGATACAATTATTCTACCTTGTTTTCATATTTATTTTGCTCTTATTTGCATTAGAGTTACTGATACTCCTGTTTCCTCCACTGTATTAGGCAGTGCTAGAGGGCAGAGACAGAGTCTGATTACTTACCTCGGTGCCCCTCACTGTCTAGCAATGGTGACCTGTGTAAGACAGATGTGGGGTGGAACACCTCTCTAACCACTTTTCCTGTCATTTCCATTTTCTCCTGTTCTTCTCACGTGGTCCCTGACTGATTAGAATTTGGTACCTTCCAGCCAGTCTTGCATGAGCATTTTTTCTTGATGTGAACTGTCCCTTTTCCCATCTTCTCTTCATCCAAACTTTAAAAACTGTCAGTTTTCTACAACATTCTCCAATGTCTGGAGTTTCACGAAACCAGCTGTTCGTCACAACTGCCTGGGAAGCTTTCTAAAATATTCACAGATTCCCCATCCCCACAGGACCTATTAAAGCATCACTGCATGGATGGGACCTGGGAAGCTATCCGGCCTGGACACTGGCCCTCTGCGTGACATCTGCAAAGTGCCTTTACAGTACGTAGTCATGGTTGATGATGGGTTACTCCCGTAGACTGCAAGTTTGTTAGCAGAAACGTATGCTGTGGAGTCCAGACTAACATGCGTATTAGTCACCTGGGGATCCCGTTAAAATGCAGATTCTGATTCAGCAGGTCTGCAGTGGGGTCCAAGCTTACGTGTTTCTAACCAGCCTCCAGGTGCGGGTGTACAGACCACACTTTGAACCATTTTGTTAGTTTGCTTCTTGGGAAGTCACAAGTATCTGCCAGCGACTCGCGTAACAGACAAAAGCAGTCTTTTATTAGCTTGAACATGTAAGTTCAAACTTATAACATCTCTCATTATCATGTCAGTCAATTCCAAAGGCCAGTGAGACTGTTTTGAGGAATGCAAAATTTGAACTCACGGGTTATGTAAGACAAATGCATATTAGCATTCATACTTAGTTTATTTTTGCACGTTTCCTGA
The DNA here is from genome assembly GCF_048564905.1 of Vicugna pacos. Lineage (NCBI taxonomy): Eukaryota > Metazoa > Chordata > Mammalia > Artiodactyla > Camelidae > Vicugna > Vicugna pacos. The sequence continues at coordinate 23,187,167 of NC_133011.1, forward strand.
TGAACACCCTGCTTCAGAGACGATAATAATCATAATAATAATTTACAACTATTTAGTAGCGTGACTTACCATCTTAGGTGAGATGTCAGTGAAACAGATGACAGGAAAATCTTTTCTCTCCAATATCTGCCTAAAAGTCAGGGCAAGGTAAAGCACCAATGGCCTTCAGTGCATTCAAATCTGGAATCCATTGAAGGGCATATTTTCATTACAGTTTTCAGTAAGTAAAAAATGTATGTAAAACTAAACTAAAGCAATTATCCTTTGAACTCCTGAGCCACCTCTGCAATTCTGAGGGAGACATCTTAAAAACCACACCTTGATCCTAATAAGTGGATTCTGCAGGCTTTTCTAGCATTGCGTATGGCCTATGCGGAGGAAGATTTTGTAAAGGGGAAAGGCTAGGAATAGTGTCATGTAAAAGTCTCTCTGATGATAAAGTGAGAGCAGCATCTTTGTCCAGTTCCCTATGGCAGGCCCAGTACATAGGTTTGGTTTCTGGGAAGTTTCACGATAAGGATTCCCCCCCACCCCCACTCAATGAAATTTAAGCCAAAACAACACATTTGTCAGAATAAACCACGAATGTGACAAGCACTATAAACAACCATGAAGAGCAGAGAAAGCCTGTGTGTGAGACAAAGATATTAAAAGCATCAAGGTAACAGTTTTTTGTGTACAGTGGATGATTTTGCCTCAATATTAAAGAGCTCGGTGGCTTTTAATGATGAAAAAATTATGCAAACATTAAAAAACAATTTTATATAATTATTTGGAGTTTGCTTTCATTTTACAAACAACAGTTTAAAAGAAATCCGTTAATGCTGTCTGTGGGGATTTCTCCCGAGTAAAAGGAAGGCTGTCGTGTGCTGTAGTTTGGTTAAATGCTGGAAAATAAGCTTTCCTTCCAGTAGTGCTTTATGAAAGGAAATTAAGAAACTTAAGTGATTATTTCTGTGGCCAACACTGGGTCTTCAGTGAGGAAGGTTTTTTCAAGGAAAGAGTTTAGAGTTATTAGAGTTATCTATTTACTTAACATTTATGAAGAGGAGAGCTGTGCTGAGGGCACATCCTGCCAAGACCTCCTTATGACCCTCTAGGAAAATCCTCAGGGTGTAAAGAGTCCACAGAGAGTTGGCTATTTGTTTCAAGACGATGTTGCTTTTCACCATTTGAGAAAGTTAAGGAAGACAATGTCCTAAGGTGAAAACATTCAGTGAGATATCAAGCGCCACCTGGTGGTGGTGGTGGGAATTACAACACTGCCACCATCTCCCTCCACCTCTCATTCAGTCAATTTCACCTCTATAACCACCTCTTTTTCTGCCCCAGGTAAAATCAAATTAAAATAATTGCCCAGAGCAGGACTACAAGATGAAATATAATCACAAAATGGTTGACTGAGGTGATTTGGTAGAGTCTGACACTCACTTTGCAAGTTGGCCATACTGGGTGGAGGTCATACCTGAAACCTCCTTAATTTAACTATATTTTGGAGGTGCCTCAAAGCCTAGGTCCTCAAAAACAGTTTCATAGATTACCCACCCCCTAGAAAAAGGCTTTGCCACATGATTTCCTTGGCTTACCTCCATCCTCTGCCACTGCTGAATCAGCCACTTCCCAGCCCCTCATTCTCCTGTCCTTTTCTGTGCTGGCATATTTTGGAGTTCACATTTACCATGCCTTCACCTACATCCTGAGGCCACGGGTGAGTGGGAAGGAAAGGTCACTACCTACAATACAGTTCTGCACCAGCCTCTGTAACCTGCAACAGAACAATACAGTCCTGTCTGTGATCTGCCTTTCCTAGACCAAGCATTATAAAGAAACCCAGACAAGGGCAACACGGCAATAATGGATAGATTCTCTTTAATGAATACATACTGAGTGCCAGGTCCATCTACTCCTCGAAACACTATAAGGTCCACCCATAAGTGAAAGGTGACCTGTCAATCATTCTCTCTATTCTCTCCAAACATACACAGCTGCTGACACCACATGGTGGGTGTGCCTTTGACTTGCTATTTATAAGGTTTGGACTGGCCTGGGAAAACTCAGCGCCTATCAGAGGGTGTAGTGGTTTGAACAGTGCTCCCTCCACCCCCAAAGCTATGCCCATGTCCCAATCCCTAGAACCTGTGAATGTGACCTTTCTTGGAGGTCTAATTAAGTTAAGGATCTTGAGATGAGGAGAGCATCCTGGATCATTCAGGTGAGTTCTAAATCCAGTGTTAGGTTCCCTTACAGGAGGAAAACACAGGGAGATGTGAGATAGACAGAAACAAGAAGACAGAGACACAGAGGAGAGAAGACAACGTGACCAGGGAGCAGAGAGACACACGGCCACACGTCAAGGAATGCTAGCAGGTGCCAGAAGGAGGAGCAACAGACTCCTCCCTAAAGACTACAGAGGGCGTGCAGCCTTCTGCCAGCTCCTCTCAGATTTAGGACTTCTGGTCTCCAGAAATGTGAGTAAATTAATTTGTTCTTTTAAGCTCCCCCAAATTGTGGCAATTTGTTCCAGTAGGCCCAGGACACTAACACAGAAGGTACACATGAGCTTCCTCTTTGTGAATGACTATTTCCAGGTCCAACTCCTGCCCTACCCAGCACTAGCAGCATATGCTGGCAGACAGCTTGGGTTGTGCTGAGCAGTAACAGAGGCTGGGTAAGTCTCAGGGCCCATTCTATTCTGAAGTTATTCAGAATATTGGTCATTCAATCTCTACTCCACTCTTATGCACAGAACTAATTTTTTTTAAGGCATCAATGTGGCAACTACACTTCCCAGGATCCTTTGCACCTAGCCATGTGACTGAGCTCTATTTTGAGAGATACACCTCGAAGATGTTAGGTTGATCTTCAGGAAAAGATTTTTAAAGGGGCAGGCTCTTCTGGCACTCCTGTCTGGCCCTTGGGTCTTACCCTTCTTACTGGCATGAAAATATGTCAAGAAGAATAAAAACTATGGAAACAGAAACGCCTTAAGTTCAGGAAGGCAGAAGAGAAAGACAGAAGGCGTCTGTGACATTGAAAATATTGTCCATCTGTATGTCAGTCATGCACTGCATACTCTGAACTTCATATCATATGAGAAAAGTCAACCACATATTTGAGTCACCGTTTAACTGGGTTTTCTGTAACTTACACTCAGATCCTACTATGTCCACCAGCTTAGAAAGACAACGTTGTTTTGGAACTCACCCAATGACTAAAGCTCTCTACATCAAGATTTGAGGTGAAACCACAGCCAAACATGAGGCATTACTCCACTTTCCATTCTGCAACTAGTGGGCTATCTTCCTGGGGCCTCTGGACAGGATAGGAGCATTCCTTGGTGGTTTGGCTGTAATATCACCCATTAGCATCCCAATCTCATTATAATCCCTGAAAAGAACTTCTCAGTAAAAGTTAGCTCTCTCCTTACTGCTCCAGTCACTAACAGAACTAGCACCATGCCCTTGGTCACCCCTGCGGTCTAGGTACAGAGCACTGTCGAACAGAACACTGGTCCCTACATACTAGCAGAGGGGATCAGAGGAGACAGCAACATGAGGAAGACAAAGCTCGAGCTTTGTAGGCTGATATCTGTCTCTCCTAGAGACTCCCTGAACTTCTGCCTCTTCATCTATGCCTGACCACATCTACTCACTAATCAATGGCTTTTCTTTGTTATCTTCACTGTTTTTATATCTTGATTACTCATGAAACTTCCTAACGTAATCATTTTTCTATGGCCCTGAGTACTTGAGAGCTCTGAATTCCGACTTTAGCTTTGGTCTCAAGCCAGTAGAGCATCTCCTGAACCTCAATTCAGGTAAGACAACAGACCTTGCTGGAGAGGGCGACTCCCCCCCGACAGTCTCTGGCTTGCCTGCCATTGTGGGTCTTCCCCATGTCAGTGTCACTGCCCAATTTTCCACGGGGAAAAGGAAGCCGGTGTAGACCAACCCTGCCAATATGTCAACGATGTTTACAAGAGCTAGAAAAAGCAACACACTCTCTTCGTCTAGATTTCTTCCAACCATACATGGATGAAGAAAGTACTTGGTAGCGACTTGGTGCATGAAGTCATGGGTACTTGACACTCTCAACAGTGTTGGCTGGCAGGCACTAGGGTCACATTCCTCTTGTGTCTGCCCAGGAAACTATTTACAAGAAAATCAGTCACAGTCAATTTAGAAAATGTTAGCTTTAAGTTAACCAATCTCAATAGAAGGCTTCTGTTACTCAGTGACTACACAGGTATGGCGGAAGGTGTGACCAGCTGGGTAATACAGAAATCCAGAGCGGTTCAGGGTGCTTCAGCCACTGGACTGTAGCCACACATCCTCTGCCCTCCATGAAGCAGTATGGGGGCAGGTGTGGTGCTTAAAAATGAGCTGGCCGCGCACTCCTCCAAATGTTTAGAATAAGAATCCATTTTCTGCGACTCAGACACCAAACTGTGGAACACAAAGCATTCCTGGTCCTACATTGTCAGTCCAGCTACAACCTACCTCATTTTCCCCTTCTTCACTTGCACTGGCTGCCTTTCACAAATTCTGCGATGCAGTCACAATGAATACCTCATTGGTACCTTGTACTTTCCCGCCTCCCCAGGTCTGCTTGTGGAACTCCTCCCCCTAGGGAGGCTTTCCCACCTAGTCAAATGTCACCCCTTTTACTCAAGGCTCAGGTCAAGTGACACATTCTCCTCTGTCTTCTGGGTTGCAGATGATCTCTCCCGCTTCTGAACTCTGCCTTGTGTTAAATTATAACCACACGAATACATCTCCCATCTTAACTACTGAAAACTCCTTACAGGTGCATGTAAAACACTGACCACATCTGCTGAAGAGCATGTATTACTACACTGCACCAAGCGTGATGCCAAGGGTGGCACGAGCATCATCTCACTCACTCCCTCGTATTCCTACTTTGTAGATGAAAAAACCGAGGCTTAGAAAGGCTAAGTGATTTGCTCAAAGTCCCAGAGCTAATCAGAGTTTGGACTACAACACCAACAGTAAGAGGTAATTATATATTAGCTGTTGACATAGAGACCTAGACCCCCCAGAGTGGAAAACCATCTAAACTTCTAATTTCTGAGAGTAGTTCTCTCTAAGGGCAGATCTTCTTTCCTCTCAAAAGTAACTGGAAGCCTACTTGGCTAAACTAACATCCAGATTATATATAATCTTCTTCCTCTTTTAAGAATTAATGACTAACGCAGGCTTTTCCCAAAGGTGAGGGTTGTTTGTTTTGGTTTGGTTTTTTTTTTTTTTGGCCATCTATAAAGTCCTCATCTTCACAATAATAAACTTTGACTTGTTAATGACATTTCAATTTATCTAATTTTTCCACACGCCTAAAAAGACAAAGCATGGAAGATACCTTCATGTCATCATAAATTCTTGTTTCAACATCACTTGTATTGTCACCACTTTTTTGTATTTTCTTTTCTTTTTTTTAGGCAGAAACTACTTCTTCTCACTATTGTTAAATATGGGGCACTTTGGGGCACACAGCAAGTGCCCAAACCACACGTATCATTTTCAAACCCAGTTTCTAAATCAAAAAGCTAGGGCAGAGCATGACAGACGTGGAGACACGAAAGGGATAAATGCATTTTCTCCAAACTCATTTTCAACTTTGAACACAGTTACAGGCTCAGGTAACATTCAAAATGGAACTTTAACGGTACCACGTGATTGAAAGTTTGGTATCATACTGTGGTGATGGATCAAATTTCTCAGGAAATCTGCTCTGTAATAACATTTCCTATTCCTAATAATGCTTTGGTCTAAATATCGACAGTGAGTTGCCACTTGGGAAACAACTGGATGATAAAAAAACAATACCAAGAATATTAGCCTTCTTCCTTTAAAGTTCAATAATTGTCTGGTAAGAGAAAAGCTTTACTTTCTTGGGTGATTCTGAACTGATTTCCAGTGAAGGTGGAAAGAGATCACAAATCTAGTGAAATGCGCACCTGTGCGTGTTTGTATTTTACGAAGGCCAAATAGTTACTTGTAACTTTAAAAGTTCTCATGTGAATGGATTTGGCCAACTATCCAAAGCTCAATAATGTTGAACCCTCAGGGACTGACTCATAGCCAAAAGAGTTGCCTTGTCTATTGTGATTAAACCCACAGACTAGACCAAGTAGTGGCTGAGGCAACAGGTGGGAGTGGGCCTGATTAACTGGCACCTGAACTTGAGCAAAATAGCTTGAGGGTTTCAGAAACCACTTCCCCAAGGAACAGAAACCGTATTGTGTCCTCATGAACCTAGCTTTGACTCTTGGAGGCCAAGAATGAATACATGGTCTGTTTTTGAAAAGGTTCTATTTCTGAAATGTAGAAATGTATGATTTGGCAAAAATCCTAAACATAACTGCCCCCAAACACAAAATTGCACATTTTACACACACACACAGACACACACACATCCCTTCTGATACTTTTCATATCAATAAAGTCTAGATTATGCTTATTATTTTAAAACATAACATCATGAATAGCTTTACATTAATTTATATGTAATTTAAATATTTAATTTCTCTGATTTCCGTCCTTACCATATGTCCTAAGTACCCAACAGTGACTACTGTGTATCTTAGATTGCAAATCTTGATGGAAAAGTGATGCTGGTATAGTAATGCATTATTGTACCTTAAAGTAACATCATATGTAATTAATGTGTAACAAATTACTTCAATAGTGGTGAATAATATTGATAGCTAAAGATAAAATTAAGGGCAAAAGTTACCTGTGCAAACAAAAGTAGTTATATACATGCACATGCACATGCACACACAAATATACAGTGACCCTTGAACAACATGGGTTTGAATGATGCGGGTCTACTTGTATGTGAATATTTTTCAACAGTAAGTATTATATGGTTGGTTGAATCCACGGCCGTGGATGACCAACTATAAGTTATAGACAGATTAACCCCTGAGTTGTTCAAGGGTCAACTGTGTAAGATTCTTTCCTTTTCATACCCTGCTTATTTTAGTGGGAAAGCTACTCTCTCATACATGTGTTGGGCCAGTACTTTACAGTCACTAATTTTTATAACAGTGGTTCTCAATTTTTACTCTATGTAAGGATCTCCTGGGAGGCTTGGCCATCAGCACTCTTCCCACCAAAAAAATTCTGCCCACGTAGGTTTAGGGTGGGGCCCAGGAACCTTTGCTAACAAGAATGCCCATGTGATTCTGGTGCACATCACTCTCTAATAAGAAAGTAGGTCACTCAGTTGTTTAGTATCACAATCATTTTTTTAAATGAGAAGGGGAACTATACGTATTCCTGGACCTTTCTTTTATAATATTCCACTACTGCCTATGAAGCATGTAATTCAGTCCTGCACTTTGAAGAAAAGGTTACACAAGGAAATTGCAGTAAGAGTCATCTGTATGATAAATAAAGGAAAAGCATCCGTTCTCTCCATTATGCAGTATACACCTTGCTTGGCCATAGTCAGTGGACAAGGGGACATATATGTTGGAGAGTAGCACCTACTGGTCAAGTTTAGATACTACAGCCTAGCTTTAGGAGGCACTCAAAGCCCCAAATCTCTCTAACCACTCACCCAAAAACAAACAAACAAAAAACAGCAGTTGGGGCCAGGGAACACTATTTCTTCATTTAACAATTCTTCACAAAGTTCCTATCAAATGCTTGGGTCAACAGTTAAAAATGCTAATAAGTCAAAGTATTCAGTAGGTAGAATACATTTCCTCCATGCAAAAAAAGTGTGAATGTGATTACTTTCTGATTGTCAAACTATCAAAGGCTGAAGTTCCTCTTGAAATTCAAGTTAAAAGGTATTAACAGCACTGCTGTCATTTAAAAAATAAAACTGACTGTGACAGTCTGGGACGTTTTTCTTCACAAAGGACCTACTGGAATTCAAACATTATCAGTGACAACTCATCTACAATGGCAGAAGGAAAGTGAACTGTTAACAAAAGGGATGTCTTAGTGCAACAGATTGACCAAATTAGGAAAGAATAAATAAATAAACACAAAAACTCAAAGCTACAGAGATTAATTTAATTTGGTTGCTTCCCTGGAAAGCACTCAGAATGATGGAAATAGGAAGGGGGAAAAAAGATCGATTCTTATTTAGAGGAACTGACAGCAATTGAAATTGAAATGTTCATATGAAAGAGAAAACCATTAAAAACTGTAGGTGATTTGACAGTTCCACTGCCCCCCACCTCCACAGTTTACGGTGTTATTTTAAGCAACATAATATGCTGTGTCTAGCAGGTCAATTGACAAATTTAGCAATCTCTCAATGGTTAAGAAAAAAAGTGCTTGAATAGGCGCTTTGTGGATTGGAAAATCTGGGTAGATTTGATAATGCAAACTTCAGAGCAATGTTTGCTGAACCTCTGCTCTGTCAATCATCATGGCGGGGCCCTAGCAGCTCAATGGTTCTGGTTGAAGAGACACTTTCTTTCTTAAAGCCCTACATTCAAGCTTCAATAGCAAGCTCTGAAGTAAAGGGAATAAAAGACAATTTAAAATATTTCTCAACACAAGGCAACACAAAATCCACAACAGAATGAAGGTTTGCACTGGCATTTACAGTGTCATGAAGATCAGTCGGTAGGAAATTAAACAGAGTTTGGTTGTAGTTAAATCATTTGCCATTGTGATGACTTTAGAAGTAACCATTTATTTTATAAAAGCACACAACAGAGACAAATCTACATCTGTACTGAACAAAGCTTTGTCCTTTTTGCAAACAGTTGTTGCTACTTTAAGACAGACGGACACACAAGTCAAACTTGCCCTTTCTGTTTTATCAATGATACCTCAGCCTCCGATCCTAATAACAAGTGAATAAATAAATCCGTAGTTGAACCTAAGAAAAGAATAGAACATTGCAGAGGACATTTTTGGCTTCCAACTCTGCATCTATTCCCTTCATCTGGAAAGAAGATCTTTATTTTCCTTGGAGGCACCTCTTTAACACCCCCAGGTCCACATCTCAACTGGACAAGCGAATACAATCAGAGTGTTTCCTTAACTTTGAAGACATTGGCAAGAACTTCCAGGAAAGAGACATTTGTCTATTGGACTTGACCTGGGGATTGCTGCATACAGAGATCTTGCTGTGGAGCCAAACAAGACAAAACAGACCTAAGAGATGGGATTCATGACAGTATAAGCCCTGGATCCACCATGCCCTAGCTATCATCAGCTTTTCAGTGTTGTGAGCCCATGAATATTTACCCCATTATTTTATTAAATAATTGCATAAACAAATCCAAGAGAATTCAAACATCTATCAGGTTGCACTGATACAGGACCATATCAGATACTCGATAATATTTTTATGAGGCTACAATAAAGGGAGATAAAACCACCAGAGTGCTGGCAAAAACACCGAATTTTTCATTTCAGTGTTGAAATACTTAGCCTGGCATTGAGCTCCTTATGACCTAATCTAGATGCTTTTTCCAAAGAAATAGCACAGAACACTGTTCCTTCCTTCCTAAGATCTATCTATACTGATCTACTAACTGTATCCAAACATATCTTACCCTTTCGTGCCCCTTCGATATTGCTTATGTCATTTTCTTGGCTGGGAACATCCCCCTGTAACCTCTTCCCCATTTGTTCAGGTTACAGACCATCCTTCACAGCCAAGTTCAAGTGTCACCTCCTCCATGAAGCTTCTCCCAAGTCTTCCACATAGCTACAATTGTTCTTTTCTCTACAAAGCTCTTGCTTATATCAAGTAATATATGTGAAAAACATTTGGTGCACTTTTGGGAGTTATATAGAGTCAGTTATTTTTAATGGGATTGAGCATCTGTATCACTTTTTTCTGGCAATTACATTGTATATGTGTATCTCCTTCACTAGACTGTAAACACCTTGAAGGCGGGAACCAGCTTAATTTCTCTGCCTTGCCAACTGTCTTGTCATAATAACTACTAAGTAAATAGCACTCATGTGGTTCAGACATGCACTAGTCATTCGATTTTTCTCTTGCAAAACTAGAGACCACACAGTTTTAAAATCTGCCAATCCCAAATGCAGCTAGCCCAAGGAGAAGAAAATTTAAGTAACATTTTACAAGTAAAGTATAAAAATAACCTGGTAAGGATGGATAGAATTGAAAAACCTTAAAGGACTTGGAGTCCATCTATTAAGAAATATTACAAGTCAGAAGATGAAGGAAAGGCAGTGGGTATTGTAAGTGGCCCACGGAGCTCACAGGGTACATGTTAAGCTATAAAATGTTATCTTCCCTGTTAAAGAGGATACTTCCCCCAACAGCTCCCCCCAACACACACAATGTATGTGTGTATATATATACACACACATACATATTCCTATATATATTTTAGGATAAAGACCAGGTCAAACTCAGCAGAGCCAACTATAAAGATAAAAATCGACTACTCCAGAAAGAAAAGAAAGTGCTCCTGGGCAAACGGTTCCAGTACAGACAGCTGGGAGCTGCCAAACTTCGAAGTTTGTAGACTCCGTCTTCTATAAAGTGACTGAGGCTGCTGGCTGTCATCAGTCACATGGCATTTAAAGTCAGTTTTTAAGCCCCATGTCACTTTCTAACTTTTGACCACACAGAGCCCTACAACGCGTGCTGTGCTGTATGTTTGCCACGTGCACAAAAGCATTTTGTGTGCATTTTTTCAATTCCTCCTCAGAGCACGTGTGAAGAGAGGCCTTGTGATGCCCGCTTTCTTTACAGGAGGCTCTGGAGAAGGCAGAAGGGAGTCCTACGAGTCCTTCACTGACATTCATTCACAGCCAGGATTTACTGAGCACCACCTGTGAGCCAGGCATTCTCACAACCATCTCTCTCTTCAAGACTTTAGGACAAGGAAGGTTCACAAGTCATCAAAGATGTCTTCATACTCTTTCCATCTATAACATATTTAAAGCGGGTCACAAGTTGTTCAGGCTGAGCATCTGAACCACTGTCTTCTTTTTGCACCTGAAATGCTGACTTATTCAACGTAAGATAATAAATAGGCAATTGTGGGTTATGAGAACTTCTGCTAACCACCACTCCATTACTATGAGCTTGACTTTTTTTTAAAAAGAAGTCCATATGTAAGTGAGATTCCTCTTTCTGTGATGATTTATTTCACTTAACATCATGTCGTCCAGGTTCATTCATATGGCAGGATTTCCTCCTTTTAAAGGCTGAATACTATTCCACTTTATGTATATCTTGCCACTGACTTTTCCAGCTTTTCCTTATCCTCATCACATAGTTATTGGTTCTTGCCCTCTGTCTGATGGGTATTACTTACACAATTTATCCTAGTATTATGTATTGGTTTAAATACCACTTTACAATTGCTTTTGGGTTGTTTCATTTATATTGGTTTGGGCTGTGGTTATGACATTTCAATTCTGTACAAATGTTTTGGACAAAAGCTTTATGTTGTTTATAACATGCTGCTCACATGAAACACGTGTAGTTGCTCAGTGCAGGGAATCCTAGGAGTTCTGGGAATATGGAGAGCCATTCTTGGTATAGACGGACAGCTTAGTTCTTAAGTTCCCCAAAGTTTCCATTTCTCCTTCACTGGACTATAAACATTCTGGTTCCAATTATATTTTCCTGTTGACTCATTTTTCCTTAAATTTAATCCGTGGCTTTTTGCCATCATTGACATTTCTCTTCATTTCCTACAAGCTATCGCTATTTTATCAGGATTTGTGGAGAGGCTGTATTTCTACAAATTCCATATTCTAAGACAGTTCCAAGAAAATCTAGAACCTCCTTCTAAGGCTGACTTTTATTTTCTTTATATGGGTGAATATTCCTCCCCACAAATAATCAGTGAGGAAGGAACCATCCTCACTTCTGAACAGCTCCCAGCTTGGGGGACTAGACACAGCAGTCACCCAGGGGAACAAAGGAGCTGGGAAGAAAAAGGCAAGATTGTCTGATGTGAGTCCAAACAGGTATCAACCAAAACCACTTCCGGTGCACAGACAGATGCCATCACACAGTAGATTTCTCAGTGCTCAAGTCAGGTTCAAGGGTCAGTCACAGCTCTAGCAGTTACTTACCTGCTTAACTGGGAAAATTACTTAACTGCTCTATATCTCAATTTCCTCCCTTATAAAATGGGGATAACAACAGTACCATCCCCTTAGGGCTAAAGAGTGGATTAAAGGTTAGGATAATGTCCAACAATAGTTCCTGGTCCATTGTAAGTTACTGAAAAATGTTTAAAACAACATGGAAGGGAGGTATATCACACCCATGAGTGCATCCAATAGGAATGCCAGATGATGTATCATCCAGGTGCTTACAGAGCGCAGGATTATTAAACCACCAGAGGCCATCGTGTCTGCCGGTGCCTGCCCATCGGGAGGATACACCTTCCTATGATATGTGTCATAGGAAGTATCAGAATCAGTCACACACACGTTAGGTGGTTTCCAAAGGGAATACGGCTCAGACATGTGTAGACTGTTGCAAAATCGACCAGTATTTATTGGTAACTACTTAGCTTCTGAATGGATGAGTCTGTAAGAATTATTTTAGCTGCAACTCAATCAACTGTAAATTAGCTTATGTCCACCCACTCATCCTCAGAACAGGTCCCAGGAGGGAGGTGATTAACTTACACACAGGACTGGGAAATACCTTCATTCGTGATTGAACCTGGGGCCTTAGACAATGCCATTTAGGTTTGTTTCCCTTCTTCCCCCAGGCAAAGATGGTGGTGAAGAGTAGCCCCGTTCTCACTCCCTGCCAGCTTAAGAACCCCAAAGAAAAGGAGGCAGCTGTCTCCAACAGCTTTGGCAGAAAGGTCTCATATGCACTTCTGACTGACCTAGTTTGGGTCACATGCCTTCTCTGAGCTAATCACTGTGGCCAAAGAGATGAGGAACTACCGTCATGGGTGGGGGACAGCAGCTCCACCAAAACACAGGGATGGGTGCCCTACAGGATTAAGGGCATGTGTTACTACAGACAGATATGCCAAGAGAAATCCCTTTCCATGGGAAATAGTCTTGTTAGCTAGGGGTTAATACTTGGATCTTGGTAGTTCGAAAATTGCCCCTTTTACCCTACCCCTTTCTCCAACGTGTCCCCTATGCCTAACAGGTTATATAATGACCAAACTCATTCAGCACTGTATTGTGAGCATTTAACACAGTGCTTGCTTGACACTTCCTGTTATGAATAATCTTTTGTTGTGCTAAACTGGGGATAAAGGGAAATCAGTGACACAGGAGCCTCAGTCACCCTTCTCAGCCTTTACTATGTAACACATATAGAACATTCCTCAGAATGAAGTTTTCTCATATCCCACACGGCACCGCCATCATGCTGAGCGCCTCTGACCTCTTGAAGAAAGGCTTCAGGAAGCATGTTCCGAGCATCGTTAAGTACCCCCAGGTCTTCATCAGGCTTCCGAGCTGCGCTGTGTGCTTCCAGAATGCACAGCTTTCTCTTTTTAGCTCAGTATCCCCAGTGTCAGGCACAAGGGCCTGGTACACAGCGTGTGTTCAATAACAGTTTGTGAAAGGAAAGTATGAGCTCCTGAAGGGAAACACGGAAACCAAGGACGTAAAACGGTGGCCCCATACAACAGAGCGAGACTTCAGAGGCAGGAGAGCTGGGAATGCAGACAACTACCAGCAGAAACGGATGAAAGCCAACAGTCGTTGGGACCGAGTTCCAGCCTCTTGGTACCAACAGACAAGCAAGCCCATCCCACGGGAGTGAAAAACCCAAGTACAGGATGGCACTGCTCCATCTCCTCCTTGATCAGACTCCAGTAGATAAAATACCTCTTCAGGCCTGAGCATCAGGCGATCTGTGGTGCTCTTCACACCCCTAAGTTAATCTTCTCACCCCTACACCAAACCCCAGGGAGCTCCTCTGGCAATATTCTGCACATAACACGAACTACCGCTTACTGAGCACCTACTGTGTACCAGGCATTTTGTCAAGCACTTGACGACCTTAGTGATACTGGTCATTAATAAAGAAGAGCCTAAATAGCTTAAGGGTGAGCCTAAGTGATATCAGGATTTTAATTCAAATCTGGTTGACAGTCTTACATTCTTTTCCCTGTATAAAAATCTAAAGTCCTCTGGGTTGTTTTCCTAATCAGTGTAGTACAATATACTTAGGTCCATCCTAAAGTACATGGAGCACAGTTTTATTCTTTTTGATGCTTTATAGATGTTCAGTGGCTGTACCTTTGCTTTCAAGAGTCATACACTATTTGACGATGGTATGTGACTTGAGAGAGGCTGATGCGATTTGGATAGGGTACACAACCTTATCATAATACAGTTCTCCTTAAAGATGATCTGCTTTACAGTATGGCCTTAATGAACATGCTGCAATTACAAAAAAGAGAAACAGGTCCACAGACTGTTTAAAGCTATGTACTTTTAAAGTTAAGACTTGCTTTTTCTAGTCACAACCATTAAAGTGACTTAACTCGTAAGCTGTGTATTCAGGATAATCTGAACCGTTTGTGATCCAGTTATCAGTATATTTGAGTTCATAGCACCAAAAAAAGGTGCAATGATTATGTTGGTACTTCTGTGAGTTATAATTGCCTCTTGTATGATTACTGATAATTTCAGGTAGTTGTCAGCAATATGGAAAAGTTTTTCTGGGTCCACACTAGATACTCCTCTAGAGAAGATGTTAGAGAGCTGAGAGGGGAGCTGAGAAAGGGGAGGGTGATATTCTTAGCATGATTTGCTTGGTTTATTCTCTGAAATAAATGCACCGCCAGAATCTAATGATTTAATCACTTCATATGACAACGAGATGCTGAAACAATACCAGTTTTCAGCAAAGAAAAAGTATACAAAAAAAAATACCTTTTCGTCTTCAGGCTCCTGACTTTTCAGAAAATGTAGTCAATTTAAATCATTTGGAAGCCTACCTGAACATTTTTACATCTGAAATATCTGAACAGGCAGGCGTGGTGAGAGATCCCATTGCACAGGTGTGAGATACTTCAAAACATGGCTGTTACTACTGTCAGGGAAAGAGAATGCACCGTAACATGATGCAAGCCAACTTTTCTGCATACTATTAGGATGAGAACAGAGGTGGCAAAAAAAAAAAAAAAAGATCATTTCAAAATATAAACGCTCAGTGGAATCTACATACTGACACACTTAGTCCAGGGAACTTCTATGAATTAGCTGTTTCTGAAAGCATATAACCTATTTGTGAAGATACAGGCTCTCAATGGTAAAATGTTAAGAGAGAAAGGACTAGATACCAAGGAAAGGCAAGCAGGAAGCCAGGTGGCTTATGTCTCTCTTCTGGAAGACTCGTCAATAAGATGTCTAAAGACAAATCACTTACATTTTTGCTTTATCCAAATATCACAAGGTCAGAGTGGCTCAGTTTGCTGTTTCTTAGACAAACTTTTTTTCATTGATTTAGAAAGGAGAAGAACAAAAAGATAGTAAAACTCCAATCAGCCTGAGAGAAAGGTTAAAGCCATTCTTTTTTATATCCATTCTGGGTAGTGATCCATAAAAAATCATTAGGACAAGGGTAAACCTATTAGGTGGCACAGATTCACCATTGGTCTCGTCAATCTGTATTTGCTCAGGCACTAAAGATTTGTTGGACTCCATGTATGTGTATAATTAAAATATATATTGAGTGTAGATGTATAAATTTCTCATCCTTTATGTCCTCTAGTCCGTGCCTATGAGAATGCTTGCCTGATTCTTCCCCTTTAAGTGTGGACCAGTATCGCTGTACACGCTGATCTAAAAATTGTAGTGTTTCCCCCTTCTCCATTTTGTTTGTTGCATTGTCCAATTTTTCACACGTTTCTAAACATCCATCATGCAGCTCTTATCTCTATGCAGCCCTCACTGCCTGTCACATTTCCCCTGATCCTTCCTTTGAGCTAAGCTCCTTTCACACCGGCTGCCATGTCTCTTTCCTTCATCCCAGCGCTGAGCAGAGGTGGCTGAGCACGGGTCCCTCATTCTCAGATGCCAGTGACGTTAGGTGAAAGATTTCATATTAGAGACCTGTCAGAGCCGGCCTGAAGCAGGGCACATTTGAAATCATTTCTCTTATTGAGAGATAAGTGTTCACTGTCATTTATTCTTCCATTCCCGCTTTTACCTTTCACACTACTTCCGTATTTATCCTCCAGCCGCCTGCATATTTGACAACGTTATTGCTGATAGTGTTATATGACCAGATACGCACACGTGTGTCTGGAGTGACTGATACGTGACCTTCAGCAATTTTTAGGTTTAATATATACATCCGGCTTCATCCAAGACTGGGCTGCACCGATGATCTCTATCCAGGGTCCTTACTTTCCTTAATGGTACCAATAATGCTAAGTGATAAAGCCAAGAATTTATTAGCCTTCTTTCTTCCCAGGTAATTAAATTCATATCCTTGTGGCAGCCTCATTTTGTTGGCATTCAGCCAGACTCAGAAGCTACGGAGCAAATGAAGAGAAGCTTCCCACTTCACTGTGTGCCTCGGGGCAGGGGGAAGGGAGTGTTTTTGCTAAATTTTTCAAACTCACTTTGGATTACTCAGTAGGGAATCTTGTAGTGACCTATATTACGTATTTGTCAACAGAAAATGCATTGTCCCAAGGAAGTACTGGTTAACTTACAAGCTTCATAACCTATAAGGTAACCAACACAGCACAACTGGCCCAGTATTCCCCGAATTGTGACTCTCAGGGGTGAGAATTTTCTCTTCCCCTAAGTCTGCCATATTTACAGTGTCCAGCACAGTGTAAACAATTATTGATCTTCTGAGTGAAAGAGGCAGGAAGGTGGGGGGGGGGAGAGTTGGGGGGGAGGAAGAGAGAGAGAGAAAGGGATAGTTTAGAAGAACTAGAGATGACCCAGGCACACCACCCAAATAATTGCCACTATAAAGGCCACTCCTAACAGCTTGACAGGCAGAGGGGTTTTTCCAGTAGTCTTAGGGGAGACTTGGGCATATCAATGTTAAGTTTACAGTAATTTAAAAACTCACTCACCAAGCTAAATTACAAACGATTGCCCACACCAAAAGACTGATACAAAGTTCAGCACTAAATAATCATCTTCCGTCAGGAAACCTGAGCTTTAATGGTTTCCATCAAAGAGGAACAGAAAGGAATCATTTCAAGAGACATTTTTCCACAAAATTGTTGTGAACTTGTAATCCATTTGTGGCAACCACAGATTAAGGAATTTCATATCCGGCTTAACTGTAAGCCTTTCCCAATTTGTTACATTAAGAAACAAATGTATCATTAGATAGGAAATGAATCTGAACAAAATCGACACAGCTTAATGGAATAAATGATTTTTAAAGTTTCTTTATTCATGTAAAGATTTTTCTTTATGTGAATTAAAAAAAAAAGACAGTGAGCTCATTTTGAGAGTGTGTGTGTGTATTTATATGAGAAAGCCATCCCAAGGCAGATTTAGGTGTAAACACATTTTATACATACCCACACAATGGATTTTGCCTAGCTCTCTCTACTTAATAAAATACACAGTGTTCCTGGATGTTTTGGTCCTTAGAGGTCACTCTGATATTTGATATTTCTCTAGCTGAAAATGCAATTTTATCTGGCTTTACAAAATGTACTCTTTAGATAGATATCTAACTCATAAAATATATTTTGTACCTTAAAATAGTTGGCCTAGTTGAACCAAAAGAGTGGCACAACATGTATGCTCCATGCTGCACTGAAGTTTTAAAATTAGCTTTGGGAACCACAACCCTTTCAGAGACTGCTGACTCGGCGCATGGTTTATTGAAGACTGGAGGTGGGGAGGTGGGGGGAGTGCTCCCTCACCCTCCTGTGGAAATGGAAGTTATTATTTGCCTGTGGACAAAAGATACAAGTTTACTGATAGGTCCAGACTTCCAACAGTCCATCAAACTGAAAGCAAACGTCAAGGTCAGGTGGCTGAAATGGCAGTGATTAAGATCAGCTTTCATCATGCACTGTAACAGTGTGCAGGTTTCCCTCTGTTCATGGCCATCAGATTTATCCTCATAAAACACATGTGTAATCAGAGACCACCCCCAGTGCTCAGGGAATAAAGCTAAACTTACTATGTGGCATATTTTGCCCCTCTCTCATTTGGTTGCCTTATCTGCCTGGCAAAACCCCAAACTTAGATAAATTCAACTCTATGCAATACTTTCAGCTGCTCAGTTGAATAAGGCTGGAGAATAAAACATGACCATGGTGACTAGTCTCCCTCGAAATCCAAGGCCAGTCACTTAAGAGGACCTGCCAGTACCTGGGCACCTCCATCACGTGTCCCTAATCCCATCACCCGTCCCTAATGCCATCACCCATTCACTCCCTTCCAACATTCGCTGTCCATCCTCACTGTTGGACACAGCTAATTCTTACTTGTGAGAACAGAGAAGCCAGCAGAACAGAGCTCCCAAATCCTTCCCCATCACCCTTCCACCTACCTGTCTTCTCTCTGGGTCCATTTGCCTTGCCTTCTCTCCTGTAACTCTGGGAGCGCCTATTTGAAGGCATGCCTTCTTTTTTAATACTAGGCCCTGCACCATTGTGCCTACTTCAACATATCCAGCCCTTGGCTACTCTTTTCCCACTTCAATTCCCCATCCCCACCCACCACTAGATCATTCCCATCAGCATGTAAGTATCTTTTGATTTCTCTATCCTAAGTCCCCATATTCATCCCCCACTTCCACTTCATTTCTCTTTCCCTCCTTTAGAGTGAAATGCCTCAAACTTGTCTGTTCCCTTGTTCTCCAAACCCTCAGGGCCCATTCTCTCCTGAGCCCACTCCCATCGGGCTTTTCACCCCCACCGCCTCACAGAGACATCTCTTCTGGGTCACCAGTGACTGACTCCACGCTGCCAAATGCTACAGTCAATTCTCAGTCGTCATACTCAACATATCAGGAACATCTGAGTCCACTGTCCCTCCTTCTAGAAGCACTTTGTTTTCACATCCCAGCCATGACTCACCTCCTCTCCTTCCTATTTCACTGCTTGCTCCTTCTGACTCCTTACCATTTCCTTCTAGTCTCCTGGTTTCTAAATACTGGATGCCCCAGCGTCCAGTCCCTGCAGCTCTTTTCTCTCTTCCTAAGAACACTCACCCAGCCTCAAGGCTTCAAGTGCCATTTACACAGTAATGACCCCTAAATTTATACCTGCAGCCTGGACTTCTGCCCTGAACTTCAGACTCACCCGTCTAAGCTGCCTGTTCACCCTCTCCAACTAAACAAGTCGAGAGGAGAATTCCTGATTTCCATTCTCACCTGACATCCCTATTCCTCCTGCAGGTCTGATTCAGTTAACTGTGACCTTTCTAATTGCTCAGCTCAAAAAATCTTAAGTGCTCCTTATTGCTTGTACATGCACTCACGTGCAATCCATTGTCAAAACACGTGGCTCTATTTTCAAAACATACTAAGTTTCTGACCACTTGCCACTGTCACTGCTCCCACGCTGAGCATGGAACCGGCACATCCTCCTGTGTCCCTACTCCAGAAACGGCAGCCCCTGCCCCCAGGCTCCTGGCCAGACCTAGGGATTCATCTGTCACTCTTCCCTTTCCCTTCAATCAGCTGACAGCGAATGCTTCTTTATTCCCTACCTGAGATCACAGATGGTTCCCTTTCTTTTCTTTCCCACCGTCACTGCCACTGCTTGAGGCCATGTTGTCTCTGCCTGGATCATTGCAGGGGCCTCATAATTGGTCTCCCTGCTTCAAACTAGTCCCTTCAAAGCTGCTGAAGCCTTCTTTTCAGAATGCAAACCTGATCCTTTATCTCCCAGGCTTCAAATCCAACAGGAACATACAGGTAAACAGCAAAATATGAAAACGAATACATGTATGTATATGCAAGACCGGGACATTGTGCGATACACCAGAAACTGACACATTGTAACTGACTGCACTTCAATAAAAAAAACAAAAATACAAAAAAAGTAAATGTCAGACTCCAACTGTGAACACACTGTTTCCTGATTTCCTATTTCTTGCTCATTTTTGTTAATTGAGAGGAAAAACTATTGATTTTTGTAAATTTATTGTGGACCAAGCCTTTGTTAGTTTCAGTACTTTATCAGTCTATCGTGGATTTTCTAAGGCATACAATTTTATGATAAGCAAAAAAAAATGATATAATTGTATTTTTTTCCTACTATTTATGCCAATTTTTACATTTTCGTTCCTTACCGCATTAGAATTTCCAAAACAGTGCCAAATCCTAATGGTGACAGTAGCCATCCTGGTCTAGTTCCTGATTTTAACTGAAATGACTTGAGTTTTTTGTCATTTAAGACAATATTAGCACTGACTTTTTTGTAAACAGCCTGTATTACTTTTATGAAATTTCCACATATTACGACTTAACCTTAAGTTCATTTAATTAGGAATATCTGAAGTTTAGGACCTGCCTTCAGAAGCATTTTGATAATTTCTTTAATTTGTTACAGAAACGTATTACACTGACCGATTCCTGACACAATATCTTTCTGTTCCGGGAAAAAGCCTAGCTGGTCACAGCATATTATTCAATGACACGATGCTAGATTATTTGATATTTGAAATCACCTGATACTGGTCTGCTGTTTTTGTTCCTATACTATTTCTTATCATGCTATATTATTAGTGTTAGGCTGTCTTTCTTCATAGCCTGGAGTAGTGAAGTAACGTCACAATCAACTGCTTTCTGCTGTAGCGAGAACTCAGCTGGACAATGGCTCGATTCTTGTGCCTTTTAAATAGGAGACCTTTCAGTCACATTTCTAGTATCTTCTAGGATACTTATGTTATGCAAACTTTCTTCTTCCCAAATGAAAGAATATATAATTTTTCTGGTTTAAATTTACTTGACTTTCAATTTCTATCCAGTAAAATTCCTTCCTGCGTTTTGAAGAACGCACAGCATCATGTACTCACCATGACAGGGGTCTGTCTTCTTGTATCCTCTGGACAGAAAGGTGGGGCTGAGTCTTAGACATCCCACCATGCACACGTCCATGTAACTGGAGCTGCCCTTGCCAAAGTGGTGAGAGACCAGAGAGAAACAGTAACGAGGTGACCTCCCCCATCACTCTTTGAAACATTAGGCTCCGTTTTGCTGATTCTTCTGAGCAGAGACCAGTTTCTCAAGGTTTTAAGTGCCTGTGCCTCTGCTAAGGCACCACTTGGTGCCACGATAAGGCCACCCTCGGGGTGAGGATGGGGCTGAGAGAGAAAAGGAAAAACAAGGAAACAGGGAGATTTCTCCCACACTCTGCTGTTTGCAGGGGGTCCCTTTACCTGGTCCTGTGGCCAGGAAGCGGAGGTTTCTCTCTTAACTTGTGGCCACGGACATCCTCTGCGCAGTTCAGGTTCCAGCCGGAGGTGAAAGAGGGAAAACTAGACTCTCACCACCGTAGCAGCAAAGCAGCTCAAGTTCTGATCCCTCTCTGTCTGTCTGTACCACTTACTTTTCAGAGACCTCCGGCAGTTAGTTGCTTCTGGTATCCTGTCCAGAACTTCTAGCTGTAACCACTGGGAGAAATAAGCTTGGTGGGGCTTCTGACTTGGCCAGCACCAGAAACGACCTACACTTGCATCCTAAACACTTCCTTTGCACTTTCAAACTTACTGTCACAAGGGTTTTACACGGAATCCTGTCACAGGTCTTTTCATTTATTCTCTCTGTGGTTTTGTCTCCTTTCTTGTCCCTAATTATACACATTTTGGCCATCTTTTTCTCGACCACAATCAAGAAGAAGTTATGAATTTTATTCAAAGACATTCAAAGAACCAGATTTTGGACTCATCTGACTTTTCTACAAGCTATTATTTTCTGCTGCAACAATTTCAGCCCTTATCTTTAATAATTCTTTCTCTCGGTGTTTTACTTTTACTTCCAGTTTTTTTTTTTAATGGAGATATAACTGACTTACAGTGCTGTACACTTCTTGGAGGAGGGGAGAAGATTAGGTTGTATTTATTTTTTTTAAATGGAGGCACTGGGAGAAAATTAGGTTGTATCTATTATTTTTAATGGAGGCACTGGGGATTGAACCCAGGACCTCGTGCTTGCTAGCCACACACTCTTCCACAGAGCTATACCTGGCCCCACAACATGTTTTATTTTTATGTTCTTTTTCTAAATCCTTAAGCTACATTTGAAGTTCCTTTACTTTACTTTGTAAATATTGATGTTTAAGGCAATATAGTTCCCTGAGCTCAGTTTTTCCAATGTCCCATATGATTTTGGTATAAAATTTTTCTCCTTTTAACTGCTTTTAAGCCAGTTTGCAATTCAAGTTTGGACTTCTATTTCGATCCAAGGACAATTTAGAAGAATTTTATTAACATAATTAAGATAGTTTTTGTCATCATTTTTGTATTTTTAAAAAATTGTTTTTAATTATTATGATTCGAGAACATGGCCTATGAACAATTCATGCTAAGGACATAAACAATTCTTGAAAGTATTCCACAGATATACAAAAATACAGTAACTTTTCCCCTTCATAGAATTCAAACTTAATATATTCACTTTTATTTATTATAACACATAGTTTGCCTTGTCTGGGTAATGCTGAAAGATACATAGCAAGATTATACACTAAAATTACTAAGATCAAGTTCCTTTTGCATTTTAATAAGTTCTTTTAATTTTTCAGTCTCATTTGATGCATTTATGCCTATGACTAATGTATCTTCTTTTATATTGTGCCTATATTTAAGTAATGTCCTTATTTGTCCTGTTCAGTGCTTTTAAGCTTAAATTCCTGTAAGTTTGATAATAAATTATAACCTCTATTTTTCTTGGTATCTTTTTGCACATTCCTATAATTTAAACCATTTTTCAGCTCTAATTTAAAAGTGCCTCATGTTGCTGATTTTATTAACTGAATCTGTATAAAACAAGGGAAGTTTTCATGTTCATCATAAGCAACTGATATACTTAATTTTATTCTTTGTATCTTCATTGTTTTCCATTTTACTTTGTTTCCTTTTTTTCCCCCCGTTTTTCTTGGTTTGATCAAGTTACCACTTCCTGCCTCCCCTCCATGCACCTCACTTCATTTCTAAGTTCTGCTTTTCTTGACACAATTAGACAAAATTGAACATGGACTTGTTGTTATATAACCTGAAGGCATTTTTACTAATTTTATTAGTCATAATAATGATATTGTGGCTATGTCTTAAAAAAAAACAAAAACAGATGTCCTCATTTATTACAGAACCACCCTAGAATATTTTCCAGTAAAATGATAGGATGTCTTTGCTTACAATACCCCAATGTCTGGGGACGGAACAGCTGGAGCAATACATAAAACTAGGTCTTGTTGAAACTAGGTGTTGGGTACCTGGGGTCCATTTTACCACTCTTTTACTATTTTGAGTATGAGAACTTCATATTTAAAAAGCTACAGTAAAAATGTGTGTTTTATTTACACAAAGGCTTTTATGCTATTACCAAACCTCCTAAACGTTTGTATCCCTGTTTTCATTGTCACTGGCATTCTCTGCATCAGCTTCCATAGGACCCGCTCAGGGGTCAGCAAACTTTCCCTGTGAAGGGCCTCAGGCTTTGTGGGCCGAGAGGAAAAATGAGGACACTGTGTAGGTACATTTGGAACAAAAGAGTAAGTCAGCTTCTATCAATTTTTCATTATTTGGCTAAATTCAAAATATAATGGTATAATTTTTGTCACACAGGTCTAAAGTCTAAACAGAATTATTTGGGGGGCATGGGTAACATTTTGCTTAATGGGGGTTCAAAGTTAGCGCCTCCTATTATCACAGTAGAAGCAGGGCCTCCCCCTCCTAGGGAGCCTCTTTGCTTTCCTGAAACACAGGGACCTTCTTTCCTGGGACTCTCACCACAATAGGCTGCCTGCCGCTTCCTTTTGTTACTGGAATACCACACTAACACTGCTGAGCACTCTTCACTTAGGGAGGCGGATGAAGAGCCTAGGCTGCAGGGGACAACTTGCTGGGTTTGAATTCCAGCCGAATGACTCATGAGCTCTGCCCATCTACTTAGCCTGTCTAGAAGGTTCAGTGGCCACTTCTACAAAATACCTACTAGTCCCTCCTCTACAGGGTTGTCATAAAGATTAACTGAGCTGATAAATGCAAAGACTTAGAAGAATGTATGACTCACTCTAAAGCAACTGATGTGTTATTTTTCTTTCCACTTTTTTCAACCGCTGAAAACTGAGATCATTCTCTGCTTATGGGCCACACGAAAACCAGTGTTTGGGCCGGATTTGGCCCATGAGGGTAGTTTGCCAACTCTTGCAGGAGTTGCCGCCTATTGCTGCCTGTCTTTCCTGTCTGGGTTCTGGGCCCCTTTAGGTTACTTTCCTTTGCCCATTCATGGCTCTCTTCACCCCCCCGAGGCTCAGGTCCAGCTGCTGAGGCTCTTGAAAGAGCAATCTGGTAAGAGGCCAGAGGCACGTGGACCTGTGGACCAGCAGTGGCCAGGCTGACAGGTGTCATTCCCAGATGTGGTGGGCATTTCCACCAGTTGCCAACATATAGTTCCATCTCTGGCACTGAAAGGATTACACTTCCCTCAACCTCTAAAGTTACTTGTGCCCACATGGCTGGTTCTGTCCAGTGAATATGAAAAAAAATGATGTGTGTCACTTCTGGGTGAAAACATTTAAGGGTCAGGGCACAATTACTCATCTCCCCTCTCCTGCTGGAGTGACTACTGAGTTTCCAGACGGAGTTGCTTCAGTCAGCCCAAGTCCCTGATGCAGAGACCTCCGAGGACACATGGATGACATGGGACATGAAAAAGAAATGCTCGCTGTATTTTTGTCACTGAGATCTGGGGGATTTTTGATTCTACAGATTAAACTGAGCTGACAGGGACTAATACACCATGGCAAGGAAGTCCCTTGTGTCCCTTAGCTGGAAAAGCTGGCATTCTCGTGCTCACATGGGAAGGAAAGACTCAACCTATGTATCCTCATTCCTTATCATAGGTTTTTTTTGGAGTCAGGAGGTCCTCCAGAAATGATGCTGTCCTTGATCCCAGAGTCCACAGTGCCCTGCAGAGCAAGCTCTCTCCAGGAAGCAAGGTGTCCTGATGTCCCCGAGGGCTCTCCGCCAGCGTGCCCCAGGCTTGACTTGGCCCTGGGGTTCTGGACTCCACTGACTCTCCAAGTGCACCTGCCTCGCCCATAGCTGCCCCTCTCAGGACAGATGCAAGGCAGTTAGGCTGGACTGAGTAGGAACCCAATTCTGTGCCACCATTTTCCCAGGCAAATCCCACAGCACAGTTTACAAAGTTGTTCTAACTTGGCTCCTGTCCTCCAACACCATCTCTCTCAGCCTTCCATTCATTTCACTCTGGGCTTTCAACATCCGGCCTGCTATGCACTGTCTTCCTCACTACAGCGGTGCTACTTTCTTACTCTTTCTACCTACTCACCGCCAGTCCCTCCCAAATGTCTATCTGCATTATCCTCAGTTCCATGGTTCTTCCTAAAGGCTCCCACACAGCTGTATGTCTCCAACGTGTGAATGCTCACGCTATGCTGTAATCAACCGTTTATTTCATAGCCCTGTACTTGGCATGGTGTCTAGCCTGTGCACGAACAGACATCATCACCTTGGATCCCTTTGGAATGCCAGAATCTAGTCATGAAGACACAGGTGAAAAAAGATCTCCTAAAGCAGATATGCAGAATGCAGGAAAGGACGTGCATGAAAGGGTGGATATGTTCTGCTTGGGGAGGGCAGGGACAAAAAATGATCAGATGATGTAGCTAGCTAAAGAAAATTAACTTAATTGTAAGTGAAGTAAACCACAAAGAGAAAGAAAAATACAGTATGATGTCACTCATATGTGAATCTAAAAGAAAAGGTAAATGAACTTATTTATAAAACAGAAACAGACTCACAGATATAGAAAATAAAACTTATGGTTACCAGGAGGGAAAGGGGTGGGAAGGAATAAATTGGGAGTTTGAGATTTGGAGATACTAACTACTATATATAAAATAGATAAAAAAAAACAAATTTCTTCTGTATAGCACAGGGAAATATATTTAGTATCTTGTAGCAACGTATAATGAAAAAGAAATTGAAAAGGAATATATGTATGTGTGTGTGTGTGTATGTATATACACACACACACACATATATATAAAACTGAACTATTATGCTATACACAAGAAATTGACACCCTGTAAACTGACTATACTTCAATAAAAAAAAACCCAACAATTTAATTGTAACATACCCAACATGAAGTGATACAGTAAAGACAGACATTCGTAGGCAAGCATAGGTAATATACATTTATTTATTGTATACCTGTATTCTAAAAAAAAAAAAATCAAGGCAACTTAAACAGAAGGCACAGGTATAATAAAACTTTAAAATGGGAGTAAAAATGCAAGAACCAACTCATAAAACAGAGTGGGGAGACAGAGGACTAACTGAACAAGAAACCCCTGGTTAAGGTATGAAATAGAATCACCTAAGTAGGACAGATGATAAAGAATATTAGTCTGCATCAAGCGCCAATAGGACAATGGGAAAAGGATGCTCTGATTTAAGAAATGGTACATGGTATGGAGTCTAGGCATAAACATTACTGGAGTGGCTAAACCAATCCAATGGCTGTTGTAAATCTCTCCTAAGATTGCCAGCAACTGTAGCCCTGAGTCTGAACTCATCATTGAATGTTTCTTAATTCATACAATACTTATCCATTCTAGCACAGGGTTGAAAGAAAAAAAAAAAACAGTAAGAATGTATCAAGAACCTATTGTGTGCCGAGCAAGTGGTGTCAAACAATGAGCCCTTCATACACTGTTAATAGAACTATTCTTTAGTACAGCTTCTGTTTACGTTATTTTGGCATTAGTTACAGGATATAAAATGTGTGTGCCGTTTAAACCAGCCATTCTACTTCCAGGAGCCCATCATGAATTTGACTGTGCACAATATAAGGATTCTTATTTTAGAATATTTTATTGTAAGGGGAAAAAAATCAACCTTTATCAATAGAGGAGTAGTTAAATTACGGTAGATCCATCAGAGCTAAAAATTGGAAATGCTTCATCTAAAATACTTAAGAAATACAGTAATAAATGAAAGTTACTATCATCCATCATCTGTAAATCTAAACATTCCACAAAGGCCCCTACTGTCAAGTTTGGGTGTGGTCCTTTCTGTCCCTTTTCCATATTATTTCCACATATGTTCACAAATATAAGTACCTTTTAAATAAACTGACCATACTGAATTTGTGATTCTATGATTTAATTTTTTTCATTTAACAATAGGTCTTAGAGAAGCATTTCCATAATATTTGTGGATCTACCTTATTCTTTTAAATCTCTGTCTGAGATTCCATAAGATTACTGAATGTACCATGAGCGATCTGGCTCCTCCCTTACTGATGGGCATTAGTTCCTTTCTAATTTTTCTTTATAATTTAACTATAAAGGTTTCTAATTTTTTCTGTGCAGCAAAACATTCTGACGAATGCCTTGTACCCAGCTCTATGATGCACAGCTGAATTCTTGATGAATTCCTAGAAGTAGAACTGCTGAGTCAAAGGGCACACACATTTTACATCTTGGAACTAATGTCAAAATAACCAGAGGCTTCACTAAAAATGCTTCCACTGACAGTGTAGGAAAGTGGTCACTCTTCCACATCGCTTGCTTTTTTAGTGTTTGCTAATCCAATTGCAAAGAAATCTCATTTACAAAAAAAGGTTTTTGATTAACGATGAAGTTGAGTTTTCCTGTAAGTTTACTGTGACATAAAAATTCTTCTCGGAATTGCCTATTTGTTCCTTTAGCCTATTTATTTGACTTGTTTTACTGGTTTGCTGTGGATTCTTGTTTTGCTGAACATGTTATGCGTATTAATTCAATGTCTGCTATATGTGTTACACACCTCTTCCCCACACTGTCACCTATGTTTACTTGCATATGTAGTGACTTTTTAATTTGGAAATACTTAATTTTATGATGCTTATGAAAGCCTTTCTTCTCTACTGTCTTCTGAAGTTTTTAAAGCTTTAGCGTATTAGCTCTTTAACCCATCTGAATTTATTTCTGCGTATACTATAAGGGAAGGTATCTATTTCTGCTTCCTTTCTTTCTCCTGAAATGCCATTGTCTCCATTTTGCAAATGACCAAACCAAGCCACAGAGCTTAAGAGACTTGCCTGCTATTTCAGAGGTAGCACATGGCCTGACTGGGACGCAAACCTACTTGAGCCTTTCTATCAAACCGTCTCCCAAGAGTAAAGCATGATACAACCCACATGAAAACATTATTACACTCAGTACCAACAGCCTAAAAATGTCACTCACGTCTGCTGGCTGCTTTCACAGCAAGACATGCCTTGGCACTGCTGATCCTATGTAGATATACCTGCCAAGATCTGCTTTGCATCTGCTCAGAGACGGGATCACGAAGTCCAGGAATAGAATTCCATTATTATTCAGCACCAAGCTAGCTGCTATCACGAAAACGAGGGTGGCTCAAGTTGACACTTTCTCAGAAGACAATTCTCTGTTCTGTTGGCTGGCATGGAACCCGAGCGGGAATCAACATAGAAGAAGAGTGGGGTTGGCATTCTACTGAACACCAGGGAGGCTAACGCTGTTCTGACTCTAGCTATAACCACCCGTCCGCAGCGAACCCTGTCCTGCTGCAGGCGACGTGGAGAGTCGGCTTGAGCGCATTTCATCTCGTCTATCGAACTGGGCCAATAGTAGACACCCCGGACCGACTTCTCGGTTTATAATAAACTCCTTTATGTCTGGGAACACTCCCCATACTGCCCAGCCCAGAGCCACAGGAGCCTAGGGAAGAAGCTGATGGCCACCAAGGCTGCATCACAGCTGCTTTACCAGAGAAACCAACCGCGGGGGGAAAAACGGCGAATGGAGTTACGTACGGAGAAGCAGAGACGAGATAGAAGGCTGTCTGGGTTTCTAATGATTTTCTGGCTGGGAGCATTCATTCAACAAATATTGACAGGGCACCTCATAGGTGCCAGCTGTCATTTTGGATGACTGTGGACTAGAAGATACACTTCATTGACACAAACGCTCTTTTTTTTTTTTTTTTTTTTTGCTTACACTGACTGGTAGGGATTTCTGTTTCTTATAACCAGAGACCTTATAACTAATACAGGCCCATGAACGCAAGCAAGCATCTTCTATCTGTGGGATGTTCAATACTCTCAACTGTTCCAGATGCCAGTTCCATTTATTAGGCACTCAAACGATCTACCTTGTATCGTGACTGATTTTATAGGCCTCCTCCATCACCCTGAGGTGACTCCAAGTTCTTCCAGGACAGTGCCTCGGACTAGGGATACAGGTCCCTAGTGTACTGTGATCAGTAATGAGGAGTGTCGTTACCAATTTTAAAATAATAATGAAGTGCTAAAGTTGGCTAGTGCTTTATGATCGGCCCTGCCCCCGAGCAGATTCAAGGTCATCTGTAATAATGCCAGCTCCACGTGCCTTCCCATATGCTTTCTTAGCGGAAGAGAAATTTGATAAAGCCAGCATGCAGGGAGTTGTGCATAGCCCTGGGTGTGCACACAGACGTATGTTAGTTATGCGAAAATCATCCCTACTGTTTGTCAAGGTAGATGGAAAGTTAAGAATCCCAGGGACCGTGTCATTCACAGAATTCCGAACAGGTGCTCTATAAGCCGCTGTGGTCACTGCTGCTGGTGCTGCAGAAGGAACCTTTCTGATCCTCGAGCCTGCACCACCACAACTTGGCCGTATAGTAGGTGTCCACGTGGGCTCTGGGCATTAGCTACTGAAAATATTTATCTCAAGCCAGCATACATGCAAAGCTTGGGTAAAGCCAAAGAATGAGGGCAAACGAAGGTAAAGACAATGCAGCTAACACGTTACTTTTTGGTTGCATCCCTTTCTCGTGGGAAATGCTTCTCCCTCAAGCCATAGCATCCTGGTAGGACAGGGGTTGGTCCGGAGGTGGGCATGTGACTGGAGAGGTTGAAATGATAGAACAGGGGTCTTCTTAAATCTCAACTAACAGAATCCTGTAAGCCTGGAGCTATGAGGACCTGTTTTTTCCCAGAGAAGGAAACCAACCCAGAGAAACTTCCACATAGTGGCATGTGAAGTGCTGTGTGTATGTGTGTGATTTCATTAAATCCTATGACCCAGGAAAGTTAAGCCCACTTTGCTGATGAACAAACCAGGACTCTAAGTAATTGTCCAAAGTCATCTCAGTTTATGTCTTTCTGGCTTGCCCTCTTCCATATAGGTGTATATAATGATTTATATGAGTTTGTAGCCAATCTGAAAATGCCTCTCCATGACACCATATGGGCAAATTTTTGGGCATCACTGACTTATACTTAAGTGTATTTTAGCTTGAGGTCACGCAAACCCATCTGTATAGGACCTGATAGTAAGTATTTTAGATTTTGTAGGCCACACTATCTGTCAAAACTACTCAAATCTGCCAGTGTAAGCAATCATAGACAATATGTAAATGAACAGGTGTGGCTGTGTTCCAATAAAACGTTACTTACAAAGCAGGCAGTGGGAGAAGGCAGGATTTGGCTTGCGGGTAAACAGTTTGCTGTTTTAAGCTCTAACTCACCATGCAACTAGACTATCAATTGCTCATAGACAAATTCCATACGTTAAACATTTTGTTTTTTAATTTCCCTGTGACTAAACACGCACACACATTTCAGTAACTGAAACTACCAAAAACATACAAAGAATACAAATGTACCAGTTGATTAAGTTGAAGATGAGTGTGCCAAATGTCTCATTTGCAATAAACAAAGTAAGTTAAAGTGAGCAGGCGATGCCAGAGGGTGGGTATATGTCCTTCAAAAAGGACCAGTCCATTTTACTCCTTGTAAGGATGAAAGAAGCATTAAGCTAGTGAGACACAGGCTACTCTGGTTGCATGGATATTAAGTGTTAGGGACTTCCAGATAACAGCAAGAAAATACTATGCCGAAAAGATACTCTCTTTGAGATCTGTAAAGAAAATGAGATAATCTAATCACGAGTAGGAAAACAGGTATTTATTTCCATTAATTTTTCAAACACCATTTGTTTTAAAATTAAATTGCTTTATGAACAATTAAATGTTTTAAATATAAATTAAAATATCCCTGAGATGATAGTATTTGCTACAAATATGAATTAGTACTTAGAATATTGTACTTAAAAAAAAAAGAGTACAATCTTAGCTATATCGTTTAAAGTCTGGTATCTAGGGGAGTATGGTTCGAAGGGCATTAGGAGAAAGGCAGCACTCTGATTGCAACTTCCAACATCACTATACAGAAATACAAGGGAGTGGCCCCTCGTCTTCCACAATTAGGAAACCGGAGAACAAGGAAAGGCAATTTTAAGAAAATCACTTTCAAGAGGTTACTTATAACTAGATCCAAGTGAAAGTTAATTTCCAAGGCTATACACATTCAGGTATGTAGGTTGCCTGGACTTCCATTTAACCAAACATATTTTATTGCTATTTAATCAAACATTTTATTTCTATTATGAGGAATAATTTGCCCTTGAAGTAATCTTGTGTGTAATATATAAAACAGAACTGTGGACTTCAAGATGGTCTATATTTTCCTTTCTGC
This sequence comes from Vicugna pacos, assembly GCF_048564905.1. Lineage (NCBI taxonomy): Eukaryota > Metazoa > Chordata > Mammalia > Artiodactyla > Camelidae > Vicugna > Vicugna pacos. The sequence goes on from NC_133011.1 coordinate 23,218,808, forward strand.
CTATATTCCTCTCTTGCATCCAAGATTGTCCCTAGCCTATGTCTAAACACTCAGGCATCTAAACAAAAGATTAGGGAAAAGTAAGACAAAGTAAGAGAAAAAAGGAAAAGAAGATGTGTGTGGGTTGGGGGAGACATAAAAAGAGAAAGGAAAGAAAAGAGGGAAGGTGATGTAATACACAGCATGGTGCCTATAGTCAGAAGATGAGCAAGTTCTGGGGAATCTAATGCGCGGCATGGTGATTACACTGAACAATACTATATTATATACTATATACTTGAAAGCTGCTATGAGAGTAGCTCTTTAATGTTCTCACCACAGAAAAATGGTAATTATGGGCTGTAACCAAGGGTGTTAGCTAACCCTAAGGTGATAATCATTTCACAACAGATCAATGTATCAAATGAATACATTGTACACCTTAAACTTACACAATGTTACATGCCAATTACATCTCAATAAGTCTAGGCAAAGATACTGTATGACATACCTAAAAGATTTTGAATATATCTTAAATGTTCTCACCATACATTCAAAAAAAAAGAAGGTAACTATGCCAGGTGATCAATGTGTTAACTAATCTTAGCATAGTAATGATTTGACAATGTATCACACTGTACACCTTAAACATACACAATTTATTATATGAAATATTTTCTTTAAAAGAGGGAAGGTACTTGAAAGGAAAAAGAGGAGAACAATGGAGAATTAAATCATAAAATGGGCTTATTTTGGTGGTGAGAATGCTGTAGCACATAAAAAAGTAGAAATACAATGTTACACAAATGAAACCTAAATAGTGTTATAAATCATTGTTACCTCAATTAAAAAAAACAAACAGCCTAAGAATAAAGGAAAAAAGGCTATCTTTGTAGGCCTAGCACACACACACACAAAAGTGTGTCCCTGCTTTGGGCATTCCCAGTGTCTATGCATTTAGTCCTAAGCCCACCACATTTCCACACTCATGACACCAACTACACCTCTACATGTACAACTTCCAAATCTCTCATTTCTGTCACCCATCCATCTCCTGGTCTCTCATGCTGAGTCTCTAATTGTCAGCTGAACATCTCCCTTTAGAAGAGCAACTTTCATGTCAAACCCTAATGAGAGCAAACAACAACTCATCTTCTCCGTTAGCCATGCCCCTCTTTTAGCTCATGGTGGCAACCTCAGGGGTCAACAGTACTCCCCCTCAACAGTACTCTTCCTTCATAAGATACTTTTGCATCCACTCCTCATTTTCCATCCCTTCTGACAACATTCAAAATCTTAGGCACTTGTCAATTTCTAGGATAGTCTTCATACTCCTCTTTCATCACTTCACCTCCAGCATCCTCCCATTTCAAACCACTGGGGCCAAACCAATCTTCTCAAAATACCATTTTCATTCCATTGGTCTCCTACTCGGAAGAATCTTTTGAGCTCCCCTCTACACACAGAACAGTCTAAGCTCTTGGGTCTGGTGTCTTAGGTCCTTCACCATCCTTCCCACCTCCCCAAGACAGAAACCCTCCAGACCCAAGCTAATCCACTAGTTATCCTCCAAACGGCAATGTTCCTCCCTCCCTTTCCCCAGGCCTGTATTCACATTTGTCATCAGTTACGTGCTCGACATGTTGGGGCACAAAGAAAGGGCACATTTCACTTCCATCACTAGACAGTATTTTAGGTGGAAGCTGTCAGCCATACAAAGTTTAAAGGTATGTTTGACCAGAGGTGGATTAGTTTTAAGGGTGGGGAGACCTAAGAGAAGCCAAAAATAAACAGGAATCCTTTCCTCTCTTTGCGATGTTGGTTATGGAAGGGAGTCTTTCACAAAAACCTTCAAGAAAGGGTGGTGAAGGATGGAAGGATGCACTGTAGGGCCAAAAGCAGCAGTAGCCTAGGCGTGGAGGGGAGCACCCCAGACGTGTCTGTCTGCAGGGTTTCTGGGTAAGAGTCACACTTACTTATGCCCGAGAACAGGCAAGTTACAAGGGCTTCCTCTACTTTGGGTTTTCCAAACATATGACGGTTTGATTGGTCAGGACGAAAAGTCAGTCAAAGAGGGTAGTTACTCTGGAGATTTCACCCCAGGCCACATGCCATGAGCAATCACACTGAAACTAAAGTAGTTGATGTCTACTACTGAGTACCAAAGAGATGAGAACAGTGGGACAGACAGACAGCAAGAACACACAGCAGGGCTACCTGCCTCCCTCCCTCCCTCCTCCCCACTCCTCATTCCTGGCCAGCAACACAGACCAGGGTCAGCCAGCCGTTTCCCCCTCACGGCTCCACTGCTTCCTCAACACGTCCCGCAATGCCAACCCCCTCACTTTCCAGTCACCTGCCCCTTTTGGAAATATTAAGGAGAAAGGATGGGGAAAGAAAGAAAGCAGAAAAAAGCAGAGCAGTGACCAGAAGTAGGATGCAAGCCAACAGTAAGTATGTGAATGAGGGTCTTGGTTCTCAAATCGTTTGATGCTAGCCACAACAGAACTGCCTAGGGCAGCTGACAAAATGCAGATGCCCAAGCTCTGGATATATAGATATAAATCACTAGACTGGGATGATGCTCCAAACCACATAAATACACACACACACACACACAGATATGCACACATGCACAGAGATACGCACGTGCACATTTCAAAATAAGCAGCCCAGGCAATTCTAAATAACACACAGGCATCTGCTCTGTCTTCTAGATCCCGTGCTCTCTGTCCTATGAATCTTGACGCATAGTTATTCATGTGCCACTGCCAATGAAAACGTGATATGCAAGCAACTGTAAGATGTTTCTCAATGTCAAAAATGTTAAAAGGTTTAAAAAGTGTGCATCTTAGAATTGATGAACTAAGGTTAATGTGGGTCAAGCATCCACCATGGTCAGGGTTCATCTGTGGTCATATGCCTGACAACCAAGATTAAGTTCCCTGAGTGGCACAGCTAGTAAGGGATGGAGCTAAGATCACTCCTAACTCCAAAGCCAGGCCCGTCACTATGCCATGTCCCTCCTCAGGCCACATACTGCCTTCTTTGAACCCAAAAGAGTTTACACGAGCAGTCTAGCTCCAGGACTGGATCTTAACCTTCACCGTGCACCTTCCCAGGGATCACAGGGAAAGCACTTGGAACAGAGGTCAGCACGAGGCCAGCTCTTGACAAACGCCATCATCCCTGCCTCCCCGTAGCTTGAGTGCGGTGGGGGAACTGAGAAGTGGCTGCTACCAAGTGTGATGAGACAGGGAGCACAGGTTGCTGTCCGAGACAATAGCAAGGGGACCTGCTCATGCCTTAGATGGTCGGGCAGCTCCTGGGCAAGTAATATTTAAGGTAAGACATTAACAGTGATGAGTAGGTTGCGCTATTAAAGCCAGGGATGGCATGGGGGGAGGCTTCTATTAACCCCAGCCTGGACAGGAAAATTTCTCAACCAGGATAACACCATATCAAACAATTCTTCCTGGCAGCCCACATCTACTTTGTCCAGATGATTCCCACTGGCTCCCAAGGTGTCCAGAAGAGGCCCGCTGGGAGGGAAAGCAGACTTAAATCTGCAGGCTGTCAAGGGGACAGATGAACAGATCTGCTGATGGGAAGGCCGCAATGCAGCAATAAATCAGCCCTATAAAAGATTCCCAACTTAAATGCGTCATTTCTCCTATTTCTATAGAGAACATTTTTTTTTTAAAGGAAGGCAAATGGAATGACAATGTTGGATTAAGTGGCAGGTCCCTCTGTGACCCTGCCTCCATCCCTCCGTTCAGGCAGCTCAACTTGTAACACACTGGGACTGGCTTCATCATCCAGGGCAATGACGTCAGCCTCAGCAGCTCTGCGATGTGGGGTGGGCCAGAAGGAATGCATCACACAGGCTCAGTGGGGACCCTGCCCAGCGAGCTCTTGGCACCAGGAACACAACAGAAGGCCTCCTCGGTTTGCTTTACTGTAGGCCCCCAGCAAACACAAAATCAAACTCAGGCATTTAATTAGGGATAAAAAAATTTCCCTCATCCGAAATCATTGAAAATCATTTTTCTTCCCTTTGCCCTTTTTTAAAACGGAAAAAGCCCTATTGAATTTTTTTACTTCGGACTCGTTCAGAAGATAAAAAGAAGCAGCCCTGAGCCAGGTAACGGGAAGGCACAGACATGGCAAATACTCCAGAATCGAATACACGAGTACTGCAAGATTAGCTCGGGCTTGCCTCCTGGAACTGTGGAGGGAGCTGGAAACCAGCATCCTCTCCTGTCACTTTCCATACGGAAAAATGTATCAGAAACACCCAAGAATCTGTTGGAAGCCTCTGGACATCCTACTCCCTGTACCTGGAACGCCCACCCCCTATCTGCGAGCAGGTCAGGAATGACTGGAGTGAGGCTCTCCCTTCTGTTCCCATGACAGAGGTGGTCTCCTTCCTCTGCGTTATCCCAAACCTGGTCTCGAGTACATACTTTCACTATTGCAGATATGACACTGGCTTACAATTACTCATTTACACTCCTGATGTCTCACCAGAATATAAGCTACCAAGGGCCAAAGCCACATCCATTCACCCAAGGATTGTTGCACCTGTTACAGGACTTGGCAGGTTGTCCTCAATCCAAATGGAGCAAAACGTTGAACAATTCTGCACACTGCTCTCTGCTAAGAGCACTGTGGTCTTTATGGGTCTCAGGAAAAACATCATGAGAGCACATCAAGTCAGGTTCACAGAGTAAGACAGTATACTTTACGTGGCCCAAGCTTGGGGCATCTCTAATGCCCCATCTAAGTCTGAAACATGTATTTTTAAAAATATTTGTCACTAAAATGATTCCCCTTTGTGAGTTTTCACCTTGTCCTAAGCAACAATAATCAGGAAACCATGATTGTGCAAAGCCCGTATTGTTCAAACACACAATAAAATGCTGAATTATTAAACTAAACACCGTTCATCTGTATACCACCTCCAGCCCTCCAGCAGGCAGTAACAGAATGGTGCACGTGCCCATCCTCCTTAAGAAATCCTGGATTAATAAAAGACTCAAACTGAAAAGGTCATTAGAGAATGCCAAGCCCAAACAATGCATAAACAGATAAGGAACCTGAGGCTCAGGAGGGTTCTCTGTTTTCCTCATCTGATGAAGTGAGTGAGTGGCAGAGACTGAACAAACAACCAGGGCCCCAGAATGCTTCGCCTTTTTGCTCTGATGACTGGGACAAATATGAGAAAGAGACAACAACTTTCCAACATCCAAAACATTTTTGCAAATATTTTCAAGATACTTAAAAATATACACTTTAAAGACTGAGAAGAAGATGAGTTCTGATGGGATAATGGATATATATATTTTTTCTTCTTCCTAGAATCCTAATACCTTATGATGTGGTCCCAGCACTTTAACAATGAAAAATTGTTGAAGTGATGGTTAATTTTTTATGTCTATTTGAGCCGTGGGTGCCCAGATATTTGCTCAAACATTATTCCAGGTGTTTCTGTGAGGGTGTTCTGGATGAGATTAACATTCGAATCAGTAGATTCTGGCTAGCAGGTTGTCCTTGCTACTGTAAGCAATCAGTTGCATCAACCAGTCAGTTAGAGGCCTAAGTAGAACAAAGCTGGGCCTCCCAGCAGTAAGAGGGATCCTTTCCACTTGACGGCCCTGAGCTGGGACATCGGTCTTTTCCTGCCTTCAGACTCAAACAGAAACACTGGCTTTTCTCGGGTGCTGAGCTTACCAGTTTCTGCACTGGAACTGTACCGTCAGCTCCCTGGGTCTCCAGTGTGCCAACTACAGATATTTGGAGACTTCTCAGCCTCCATAATTAGGTGAGCCAATTCCTTATGTTAATCATACACACACACACACACACACACACACACACACACACAAAACCTATTGGTTCTGTTTCACTGTAGAACCCTAATACACTCCATTTATATAGGTGGGCCACACCTAATCAGTTGAAGGCCCCAAAAGCAAAGACGGAGCTTTCCTGAGGAAGAGTAAATTCTGCCTCAAAACTGCAATATACAAACTCTGCCAGAGTTTCCAGCCTGCCACCTGTCCTGTGGATTTTGAACTTGCCAGGCCCCACAGTCATGAGTCATTTCCTTAACTAATCAGTTTCTAGATGTGTAGGAAGGTAGGCAGGCAGGCAGGTGCCTAAGTATGTAGGTAGGTAGACAGATCTATATATGGATAGATCTATACCTATATAATCTACTGGTTCTCTGCAGACAACTCTGACGCATCATGTGCTTCCATGTTGGTGCATTTGCAAGTGGGAGAGTCAGACCTAAAGATGACTCATTAGGGATTTTGGGGGGAAAATCACTAATTCAACAACTACAAAAGAGCTGACATTCATCTGTTGTTTGCTAACACAGCAAATGTGAGAATAAAGCAAACTAAGCAACACATTAAATACACAAGTCAATTATAAATTAGTTTCAACTGCAACTTTCTCAGGGCACATACTGAAGAATTCCTTTCCTGATGTTGTTTATCTTTACACTTGATTTCCATTCTTAGCTCTGTTTAAACCACTAATAAAACAAAGACATTCTTACCCAAGTTTCACAGTTTGTTTACAGTACTTTTCTTTCTTTGAATGGGTGCCAGAAAAAAATATATCAATTCGCTAAAACATTTCCCTAAAATAGTATTCCTCCTCTTCATTCCCCCCACCCCAGCCCAATTTCTTTTAATGCATCACTTTGTATTATTGACATACAACAAACCTGTCTTCCTTCACTAGGCATAAGGCCTTTTCTTAATGAATCAAACAATAATTCTATAGCCCACGCTGACAACTAGTGTTCAGAAATATTAACACCATAAAATGTAAATAAGATCTCTTCAGCACATTATGCATCTCCCCAGTCCAATTAAATAACATATTGTGCCAACGAAGCACAGACCAGCTCTGCTACGTGTTTCCCATTACATCTCCTGAACAGAGAAATAAACTATAAGAAAATATTCACGCTACTGTAATTAGCTCGACCACGACCAATGCAGCCCCTCTCTGACCACTGCAAGGAATGGGCAATCGCTCATGACCGGATCCTTGAGCACTGTGTCAACCACTACTCAGTCAAGTGGTTTTTAAATGATTTTGGGGGCACAATGACTAATTCTGGTATTTGGTGATTTCCAGTGAGTACCTTGTTATTAGCTATGTTTACTAATCTGGCTTAGAAAAACAAACGAAGAAATCACACCCTGAGAATGGGGAACCGGAGAATGCCAAGAGTAAAATAGTCCTGGACAGAGCGCTGAGCCGAAGGCAAAGAACTTGGACTTGGAGTCCTCACTCCTGTGCCTCATCGGTGGGTGTCCTTATCTTTAAAATGGAGGGAACAGAAAACTGCCTTCCTCATCTTATAAGGAAATGTTAAAAGATTTAAATGGAAAACAATCCCATTTAGAGTATAATTTTTTAGTCTTAAAGATCCAACATTCATATCTTTACATTTTAGAGCTGAAAATGTCGTTTGCATGCACCCAAGCAGTCTTCCAGAAATGCTTTTAACAACAAACAAAAAATTCCAAACAAAGTCAAAAGCACCTTTGTAAAACCTGTTTTCCTCCTTTGCTCCCTCCAGTATGTATACCTGTCATTTACCAGTTGGCAATGATTTATGTACCCATAAATAATTTATTTTTTACATTTTTGAACTTAACATTAATGTCATCATGCTGCATATATTACTGTACACTTTGATTGTCACTCACCTTTGAGACCTAACCATTTTGAGTCAGATAATTCTAGTCCAATCATTTTAACTAACATTTAGTATTCCTTGTATGAACACAACACAGTTCATTTATTTCATCTTCTACTTCTGGATATTTAGGTTCTTGTTTTTTGTATTATAAACAATCCTATAATTAACATTTATGTAAATGTCTTCTTTCACAAATCAGAGTTGCTATGCAAGGCTGTAAGAAGCAATCTCTAGGTACAGTATTATGTTATGTGCACCTTTAATTTTGTCACCTGTAGCTTACTGGCTTCTACGTACTGATTGAATGTGTCTTTTTTGTTAGTCCGAGGTTCTAATTTTGTCTACTACATCAAGAATCTTTATTGTGTTGTTTATATTTTCTACACCCTTTCTAATACTGGTCCACCTAGGGTCTCAAGTACTAAGAAAAGGAAGTTAAAACTTTCTTTTGTGATTGTGAGTTTGTTGATTTCTCCATTCAATTTATTTATATATTGTGAGGCTGTTTTATTAGGTGCATGCTACTTTAGAATTGTTCAGTATTACTAAGTGAATTGTTGCTTCTATCATTATGTAGTGACAGGATGGCTGCTAGACCACAGACTGTCTTTCGGGGATGGCTGCAGATGGTCTGCCCCATGCAGGTGATCGGCAATCACAAAGCGGAGCTAAGACTCCATGAAGAAGTTGATCAGGTTTGAGAGTGAAGTGCTACAGGCTCATACTGCACGTTGTCCAACCAGACGTGTCAGGGACAGAGGTGACACTCCCATTGTCATTTGCGTGACTCTGATTTCGTTGGAGCCCAAATCAGGAGAAGGAGAGTTATTGATTCCCTAGTATCTCCAAAAAGACTCCCTTCAGAGTGCACTTTGGTTCTGGGACTTATCCCAAGGTTATTACTGGCACAAAACTAATTTGGGAACTCATTTCTCAGCTTCTGGCTCCTGGAACACATGGGAATTACAAATACAAATTCCAGATTCACAGGAAGTTGGGTACATACACTCAGGTTGTTCTCGGAGGACCTTTCTTCTCCCACCCAGCACCCAGGTGAAGCCACATGTATTTCCTTTTGCTTTCCTGTACCAGTCGGGGGGCTCTTTAGACCATTGCTGCTCAGAGAATACAGCCTCTTCAGAGGTCCTTTTAGGCAGGGGTCCCACTCCCTAACTCCACTCGAGTTTTAAAACCCAAGTGTCCACCTTCTCCCACGGGCATCACAGTGCCCTTCCACATCCTCACTTCCTGGTTTTTAGCCCCCTGCTTGTTTCTAGCACCTGGTGATTTCCTTTACCTTCCCTATAAGCTCCGCCAGGCATTTGCTGGGATTTGTCATATTTCATCCAGCATTTCTTGGTATGTGTAGTGGGAGGGCTCTCAGTTTATCTACTGTGCAATTCCGCCAGAACTCGCAGTGGCGACACATGAAATGCACTTGAAGCAGCACGTGGCACATGATGACGGCTAGCCAAGTGTTCGCTGTAATTCAAAACATTCTCTCCTCTCACTTTCTTTGCCTCCAAGTTATGTAACACACATAGCCAAGTCTAGTGTGTTGTCCTCACGGAAGGATTGCCCAAAACTATGGCTTTTAACATGGAGTAAATTTCTGTAAAGTAAATCGAGTGGGTTTTTAAATTTTCATTTTAAATTGATTATGGGCTCTTTTTTGAGAGGAACTCCAAGAAACAATACAATTTACTTTAAAATACAAGCTGAATAAAATCTCAAAGTGATAACAGAAACGAATACCACGCCATCAACTGTGAATTAAGGTAGATACTATTCAGGAAGCTAGTGATTTTGAAGAATCATCCTATATATTTAAGGCAAGATAGGGGTAAACATACTATAACTCCAGCTGGGAAAGCATCCCTTAATTTGCTCAGTGCCTCACTTATGGCATCACTTGATCATACTTTCTGTTAAAATTTGTGAATTGTGCTAAGGTCAAGTATTTCATCCAGAGTCACTTAAGATAATGTCTCTTTCTACTCTCACCCTCTCTGTCACACCTTCCTCATGTTGGGCAGTGTTAGAAAGTCCACAGACATTTTGGGGACCCAGCTAAGGAGAAGTTGAGGTAGAACCAATTTCAGTTTGGGTTTAGTAAGAGGCATGTACATAGTCTTATTGTCTTATACGGTCAACTTGCTTCCGTGTAGAGTTATTACTAGCTGCCTCAGTGTGGACCGACTTCCAGGAACACTTCCATGACCCTCTCACCTGCGTGGACTCAGTCATTTAGCACCGGCAGTTCCTGTGGGGTGGAAGAAGCCAGCTTTGAAGTGTAATGAAGCAGGGGCGCTAGTCTTTGGAAAATTCTTCCAGTATTTAGACATGGAAATTTGAAAGCTGAGAACACAGCTCTCATAGACACCACGTCAAAAGAGACCTATGTAACAGACTTGAAAGTATGAGTGATCATAAACAGATCTTATTTCTTTTCCTTTTCATAGGAATCTTAATTTATCATGATTCCCGTCTTAGGGCTCAAACCTATAGTGTTACAACCAGTAAGTATTTTTGTATGAGGGGTCACATGATAACAATTCCAGCGTCAAAAATACCAAGAAATTTTGGTCAAACATACTAAAGGCAAGATTGAATTATCTTTCTATTCTTGTTGTGGAAAATATTATAAAGTCAATGTTTTAGGGAGAGGCAGACAATGAACAAGCAGTCAAAATATAAAAGGGAAGTAAGTAAAATATAATCAGTCACTAAAATCTTATTTTTCTGGGTTTTGTGATGTTTGTGTTGTCAGCCTCTTCAGGTTTGTAGTTTTTGTGATTATTCTAAAATGATAATCATACTGTATTAATTTGTGTTTGAAATTTTGTAGCAAAAGTTCCGAAACTATCAAAGCATCAGACCCCGTAAAATCTACCTTAGAGACAAAAACAAAAGCAGAAGCAACCAGAGTAAAAGTGAAATTTTAAGAACACATTAGATGAAACGAGGTTTGAGGCCCAATATTTAGACAATTTAAACTTTTGATAATGCATAGCAAATAAATTATTTTCTTTATTCACTGGTTAAGAACAAATTTTTAAGAAAAGCAAATTTCTACATTTTAAGTTATATTGGCATTGTTCCTCTGTAGGATTAATTTAAAATAGAAATTAAAACCATTTATAAATATCTCATATTGTAACTTGGGTTATAATCATTGTCTTAAAACTGCCTTCTTCAATAAAAGAAGCCAAACGTTAAATTACAACCCTCAACCTGACTTGAAGGAAAAGAAGTTAGTGTATTAAAGTTTATGGTTCATGGGACTATCTGATTAATAATATTTTATAGCTTTCTGAACAAAATGTAAGAATTCTTACTCAGTCTTCAAATATAGAAATTGATACTCAGTAATCGAGTAGAAAAGGCGATTTAGAAAAGTCATGTTAATCAAATCATGTGGATGTACAGCATTCCTAAAAAGAAATACCTTTCTTAAAAATTACAAGAAAGATGAGAAACGCATTGCCATCTAATATAAAAGACATGAAATTACAAGATGGATGAGAAATGGGTTTGACTGCTGTCTAATATAAAAGACATGAGATTTTTTTTTCCTCCTTGATTTTTATGTCAAAGGCTTATAAGCTGCAAAAGAAGGGATGCAGCCTTCCCTCCACGTTCCTTTTGATGTAATTGCAGTAGGTCCCAGGGGAACTGTCCAGCAGGCAGCTGAAAATGAAGGAAGCCATCTCAGGAGAGGAGTCAGGCCTGAGACCAGGGTCTGACTGTCATCTGCAGACACTGTGGAGGGGGAAATGGTAAGAAAGACCAGAAAAGGGCTGATGACAGTTTTGGAAGTCACTATATTTGAGGAATAAAGCTAAAAAGTAAAAATTAAGAAAGACTGTTTCAATTGTGGCTGTTTTTTAAATATAGAAGATACTGGTATGTGTGTTTAGTCAGTAACATTTAATAGAAAGACAAAATCCACCCCCCGTCAAAAAAAAAAAAAAAAAAAAGATAATAGCGAAGGAGCCAGCCACATCCAGAGAATTCAAGAGAGGAGGAGTTTAAAAGTGAGGGTTAAATTTTACTATTAGTCATAGATACATATTTTATATGTTACTGAATATTTATCAAATATCATTTTTTAAAAAGAGTGGAAATACATGCAGGAGTCTGGGAATCACTTTAACAGCAACAAGAGCTGCTATTCCTTTTTTAAAAAATATTTTATTAAAAAAATTTTTGGGGTCTAGTTGATTTACAATAGTATATAAGGTTCAGGTATACAGCATAATGATTCACAATTGTTTCAAGATTATATTTCATTTGTGGTCATTATGAAATATTGGCTATATTCTCTGTGCTGTACAGTCTATCCTTTGTAGCTTACTTGATTTATACATGTTAGTTTTTATCTCTTAATCCCCTACTCCTATTGTGCCCCTCTCCCCACTGGCAACCATTAATTTGTTCTCTGTATCTGTGAGTCTGCTTTTTTGTTACAGTCACTAGTTTTATTTTTTAGATTCCATGTATAAGTAAGTGATAACATACTGTATTTATCTTTCTCTGTCTGACTTATTTCACTCAGTATGAGACCCTCCAAGTCCATCCATGTTGTTGAAAATTTTCATTCCATTCTCATCAGTAGTCATCACCATTCATGCCCAGAGTATAAAGCTGAAGGCAATTTCCTGCCCAGCTCCGCCTAACATCTCCTAGGAGTTGATCTTCTCCACAAAGAAGGTGGAGAAACCCTTAAAATGCTGAAAGTAACCAACCACAGTACAACCTGAATTTTCTCACACTTTTCTTCCCTGGGCAAAAATCTAAGAAATGCTCTGTGAACAGAGAAAGCTTCTTCCCCATAAACAGTTGGGTTAAGTACTGAATAAAGTCCCAGGAAAGAAAAGCCATGATGGAGTGATAGACCGAGTGCAAAAAATCCAACTCCTACTTGCATCTCTGTGACTAACTACTTGCAGGCTTCTGCCAAGTCACCCCTTTATCTTTGCCCATCAATTTTCTCACCATTAAAACGAGAAGGCTGGACGAGAGGATTCCTCACGCCCATGCTGATTATAACCACTCCTTCCCCCTATATTATCTGGATTTTCCATCAGGGCACACACACCTCCTGCTTCCTGAGAAGAAGCTGCAAATCTTAGGGTTCCACTGGGGACCATCCTCAAAAAAGTGGCAGAGTTGGCTAGAAACTGCCATGACTCACAGAACAGCACTAGTAAGCACTGCTGTAAATAACTTCATGGCCCTAAACCCCAGTGTTGCTGGTAAATATTAGCCAAGTGAGCCCAAGAGGGAAAGGAGAAGTACTTGTGTCTCAAGGTCATGTGTAAATGGTAAGACACAGAGCCCATCTTTGCATTCTGGAGGGAAAAAGAGGTTGGCGTCTCCGAAACAGAATAATTGTTTAAGGGGATTAAACCACACACACCGCACTGAAAAAACATTCCTCTCTAAGTTAAGCCCAACAACTCAGACCGGCAGCAAGTGCTGAGCATTTAGTGATACTTTCTAGGAAAGCATGATCGAAAGGAAATCACAGCATCGAAATGAGATGAAAACAGCGGCTAACTGCTGTCAGTTACATACAAACACACACCAGGGCACTGGGGAGACGTGCCCCGTAGTGTCCTGATATTGGTAACAATCTCTGAGACCCAATGAAAAGCTTTAACGTCTTCCAACAGCCGTTTAATTTTAGGTCAGAGTGAAAGGGGCACTGAGCATCTCCTTCTGTTAAGAGGAAAGTCATGATGATCCTGACTTTAGAGTATTAACAAGGCACCCATGCCTGTGTCAAGGGATGCACTTGGCTTGAAGTTTAACAAGATGCCTGCCCGTGAAAAGCTTAGGTTTCGAGCGAACATTATTGCATCGTTTCCAGATGTCACCTGGGTTAAACTGGTTAGGCTAGGCTTATGCTGGCTGCAGTGACAAACATTCCTGAAACTCTTGAGACACAATGAAAGTTTATCTCTTGCTTATACAAAGTCAGCTCAAAGTCAGCTCCTGCCTTGCCATCTTCTCCCGTCTTACTAAATAACATCAATGTCCAGTTAGCTGCCCAAACCTGAAACTTAGGAGTCATCCTTGATTCTTCCTTTTGCCTCACAGGTTACACCTGGTCACACCTTACCACTTCTAACTTCAAAATCAACTTCAAGCTGGCCCACTTCTCTCCATTTCTGTTAGCATCACCCTGGCCCGAGACCCCATCTCTCAACTACAACTCCAGTAGCCACTGCCTAGTCTGCTTCTTTCTTCTCTTGCTAGCTTCTAACCAACCCTCGGAGGAGCAGCTAGAGTCTTCTTTGTCAGCCCCTCCCCAGTTCCCACTTGTCTTTTTCAATATAGTGTCACCAGAGAAGGGGTCTAACAGATACTTTGAATGTAGAATACGTGCATTTTAAGGAGATAAAATGCCATCCTCACCAAACAAGAGCGGGTTAACTATACATGTCGTACTAGGTCAGTGTCCTGTACACTGAGGGTCACCAACTCAACTCCCAGCAGGAGACACCGCGAGTGAAGAGGGCCAGGCCCAGATAGGACCAGAGTGGAGAGACAGCTCGACTAAACGGGGCAGCTGCAGATAACTCCAGCTGGTATAAATTGAGGCTTACATTTCCAGATTTTTTTTTTCTATTTTTCAAGAGAAGTGGGAAATCTGGAGCATTTAAATAAAGAACTTCAGGGTTTTTCCACCGCTGAAGATTAATTTCGACTTTAACTTCGTGTGGGCAAACAAAACTTGTTGGTAGACCCAACATGGCTTCAGACAGCCAATTGGAAACCTCTGCTGGAAAAAAATAAAAGGTGTTTTCTCTATCTTGCCAAAATATTTCCTGAGGATAATGATGATATTAATAACAACAATAAAGGAAAACTTACCACTGTGCTGACTTTAAGCCAGGAGTCCTTTTAAGCACTTGATTCCAATGATACTAACAACCACCCAGTGAAGCAGGTACTATGAGTATCCTTACTGGACAGATACAGGCATGGAGGAAGAGAGAGGACAAGAAACCAGCCCCAGGTGATGCAGACAGTAAGAAGAAGGGTAGGAGAGGGATTCGACCCCAGGTCCCAGAGCCTGAGCTCTTCACTACACCATGTCAAAAGCCATCAGAATAGTGAGATCACACATCCTCTATCAAAACGTTCTGCCTGATGACAAATTCAAGCTTTGTGCCTTTCTCTCTTCTGTTTGTTACAGTTCTGGCTACCTCTAAGAACTTACTACTATCCCAGGCATGCATAGGGTTAACCCTTCTTGCTCTACTTAGTACAATATGAGAAAAGGTTGGTGTCAAATTTCTTTCAAAAAAAAAAACAAAACAGATTTACACAACGAGCAAGTTAGACATGAGAACACTTAGGAGCTAAACTGCTTAATTATATAAACAACAGGTAGGCAATGAAGTTCAGCTCTGGTTGTGGTGTTTGGTCAAAATTCTGTTAGGATTTGGCTTCAGCCTTGGTTTGTTGGCAGGCCGAGCAGCTGAGGACCATTTCCACTCTATTTTTGGCAATCCTGACCTTGTGAGCAATCAGTGATCGTTTGATCCTGTAGGTTACTTACCTATCTGATCATCGCTGCACTGTTGGTAACAAATGGAGATGCCCTTTGGATTTTCTATTGCTGTGTGAAAATTCCCTTTCAATAAAAGTAGGCATTTTACTTCTAACTTTGAAAATGAAATTCTCCTGGTCTATTTTTATATGAAAAGTTTATCAGCCAGGTGAAAATTAAATGCACACTGATTACAAGAATTCATTTAAATGACAAGTAAGTGTGCCCCTATGACATCCCATGCATGGATACAAGACCAGGAATGTATCACAAAAAAAAAAAAAACAGGCCCCTGTCCTCACAGAACTTACACTCTGGTAGGTGACATAAAATAATACACATAATAAATAAGGAGATAATAGACTGTTTTAGAAAGTGATGAGTACCTTGGGTGCGGGGGTGGGAATCACGGAAAAGAGCCAGGGCATCAGAGGCAGAGGGAAAGGCGCCATTACTTAAATAGAACAGCCCAGTA
This sequence comes from Vicugna pacos, assembly GCF_048564905.1. Lineage (NCBI taxonomy): Eukaryota > Metazoa > Chordata > Mammalia > Artiodactyla > Camelidae > Vicugna > Vicugna pacos. Next base: position 23,234,555 of record NC_133011.1, read on the forward strand.
TGCCTCACTGAGGAGATTATGCTAGAGCAAAGATTTGAAGGAGATGAAGGAGTGAATCCTGTGCATCCTGAGGAAAAGAAATTGCAGGCAGAGGGAACAGCCGGTACAAGGGCTCTGAGGTGGGAAGGTAGCTGGTTTAAACCAGGAGCAGTCTGAGTGTGGAAGAGAGCAGATGACATGAGTGACTTGCCAAAGAGCAGATCGTGGTCGGGCCCCGAGAGGACTTTAATCTGAGGAAAATGGGGAGTGATTAGAGGAGTTTGAAGCAGAGAAACAACATGATCTGACTCACACATTAGCAAGATCATTCTGGCGGCTGAATTGAAAAATCACGTTTTACAATGAATATCGGGAAAACATCTTTACAGAAAGAAAACCACATGGACAGCAACAAAATTAAGCTTGATCTGGAGAATTTTTAAAGAGCATCTTCTTTATATACAGCCCAAAGCTTCAGTTTATGGGATTATTTCAACAAAATTGCCTTAGGAGTTTCAACCAAGATGGTGAGCCTACGAAATGATGTCTTTATTTCGGTCAGTTATCTTTGGAGAGGATGAAAGCTTAATGACTTGGGAGTATCACCATCAGCACGGCCCTGCAGTGGGGGAGCTTGTCAAAAACGTGTGTTACTCCTTCACTGGCCTCAGTTGAAAGAGTGTATTTTCAGTATCATAAACGTGCAATATATAAACCACAGGAGCTGACAGCTCTGAGAAATTACTGTACCACTGCACTATAAATGCCAATTGTAAAAAAAAAATCTCCTTGGTATAATTTAAATTAAGTTGTAATAAATAGGTATTCTTATTAATATTTCAGGTTTATTCTTGTATGCCAGACATTCATTCCACAATGATGATATTCAGCTTGAGCCAAGTAGTAATTTAACACTCAGCCATTTGGCCAAAATGCATACTTGGTACGCATTCTAGACTGAACATTTGTGGCCCCTCCCGAAGTCATAGGCTGAAGCACTAACCCCAGCCCCCGCCCCCCACCAATGTGATGGTATTTGGAAATAGGGCCTTTGGGAAGAAATTAGGTTTAGATGAGGTCATGAGGGTAGGGTCCCAGGATGGGATCAGTGTCCTTATAAGAAGGGGAAGAGAACCAGAGCTCACTTTCTCTCCTGCATGTGAGGACACAGCCAGAAGGCTTCCATCGGCAAGTCAGGAAGAGGACCCTCACCAGGAACCAGACTGGCTGGCACCTTGATCTTGGACGTCAGCCCCCAGAACTGTGAGAAACACGTGTCTATCACTGAGGTTCCCTGATCTACGGTATTTTGTTGTAACAGCCCAAGCAGATCATACCAGTAGATATGTAAGGTCACATGTAAAAGAAACACTGGAAAACCATTTCTAATTCATAAACCCCTGGCCATGACGTTTTAGGTGTTACTTGGTACCTGGTGGTCTGACTTTGAACTCAAGTCAGGAGTTCCTAACCATTTAAGGAGAAGCTTCTGCTTTCTATTTCCCTTAAGTTTTGACTTCAAGGAAATGGGGTAGAAGTAAGGGGAGCTGGCTGATGCCTACACTGAGGACCCTGAAGAGAGCTGTGGGTGGGGGTGAAGGCACCTCGCTGTCTGAAATCTTGGCCAACCCTGGAGGCAGCAGAGAGATCACTAGTCCTGATCTGGAGGCTGAAGACCCTTGAACTAGGTGAAGTTCTGAATGCCTACCCCTGACTGCAGACTGGTATCTGCCCCTAGGCTTAGGAGACCTAGAATTTGAGGATGAAGGGCAACAGAGCAGCTATGGAAGTATCCCTTGTTCATCCTGTGGACAATGTCTACGTGCACCCACCATCCAGAAAAGCATTCCCTGAAGCTGACAACTGTTGCAGGATCCAGAAAGATTTATCCCCCTGCTCACTGGTAGAGAGGCTAAAGAAAATGAGGTAACTATGATGCAAAAGACAGGAAGACCCAGGGTCAAGGGGATTCCAGGTTACATCAACTCAAACTTATTTCATTTATCAAAAGTATTCTTTATGATGCACTGGACACTGACGGCAGCCAGCAGGCATTGATGTCATGGCACTGAATGAGACAGACAAGATCCCTGCTCTCGAGGAGTTTAAATTTTACTGGCGAGACAGGAAATAAACAGGACGATTTCAGTTAGGAAGCAGCTCTGTGAAGGACACAGTGATGTCAGAGAGAGAGTGACTGAGGGGCTAATTCAGTTAGGGTGGGCAGGCCTCTCTGCAGAGGGACATTTGAGCTGAGACCTAAGTGACAAGGAACCTGTGGTGCAACGACCAAGGGGGCAAACATCATAGGCAGACAGGATGGCAAGTACCAATGCCCTCAGGAGTGACCTTGAAGTATTCAAGAAACAAAAAGACAAGGACGTCTGGAGCTCAGACAACCAGAGGAAAGCTTGATAGGAGGTGAGACTGGAGAGGCCACGCACAGCCCAAATGTCTTAGGTTCTTACCACAGGAATGAGTCTGGATTTTTACTTTAAGTGCTCAGAGAAGTCATCAAGGAAGCTACGCAGGTGTGTGGTGTCCCCTGATTCAAGACTGCTGTGTGGAGCACAGGCCACAGGAGGACAGGGGTGAAGTGGAGGCCAGTTAAGAGACGGTGAAGAAGATGCATGTGGCGGCAGTGCAGGTGGCACACGCATGGACTTCAGCACCGGTCAGAGGGACAGAACAAGGCAACATGATGTGCTGACGACTAATCCATCTCCAAACAACAGAACTGCCTGTGCCATTTGCTTTTTTTTTTTTTTTAACATAACGGGATACTCTATTTTTTCAAGTCAATCATTATTACAAAATCTCTTTTGCAATGTATGAGTGGTAGCAGAGCAGTTTTAAATGATTTATTACTTATTACAATGTTTTTTCCCTTCACAACTATTAACTTCTGGCAGCTTCTATCCAAATAGAACATAAGCTGCCGCCATTTGTGTATTTATAGAGAAGAAGAAAACGCAGGATGTTTTAAAAAAACGATTACAAGTACCCATTCCACCTCCCACCCTCTTCCAACAGCTCTCCATAATCCCGGGTGTGCAGAATCTGAGCTGTCCAGCACCTCCCATTGCCTTGGGCACACCGAGACGATGTGGAGCTGTGAAGACATACATCTAAATCACAGGTGCACCAAGCAACCATCTCTATGAAATACCTGGAATTCCTCAAAGTATGTGGGACAGCAAAACCCACCATGTAGAGCCACTGACCATCCGGCCCTTTACAGGAGAAGTCTGCAAACCCCTGTTCTAAACCACCACCTGAGTCCAAGTAGTCCAATAGCAACTATGATACAGAATATCAGGGAAATCCAAGACATACTTGAAAGTTTTATTAAATAATGTGCATTTTGTAAAGATGTCTCAGCATCTATGCGTGTAGGCAGTGGGAAAGAGGGTAACACTGTATCTGCTTAGAGATGATGTGTGTCTGTTGAACCACCATGGCCCTCACCAGGCATGAGCTCAGGCCTCTAGCTATGGCTGCAGGCAGAGGCCAAGCCCTGCTTCCTTCCACCACCTTCTGCTGTGCACCTTACTGGGCCTCATCTTCTCTCTCAAAGTCCTACTTTATCTGCTTCTTGAGTGCTTCACTCGGTTGTGTTGATCAGGGCTCTTAGATGCCTCTAGGCTTTTCCAATGTCACTCATCAAAAACTGGGTGTCTTCTCAACCCAACTACAGAACATGGTCACTGTTGTCATGTGTGCCACCTCTGTCTGTCTCTCGCTCAGGCACAAATTATGCATTTGCCCTTATACAGATGCACAGAATTCTGCAATAGCTCAATCAGTTCTGACTGTTATGACCCTTTCACTGCCGCCACGGTCAACAGGCTTACATACTGATCTCCAGAGTTTCAGGCTGGAGAAGGAAAGCATTTGGGCAGCATGCTACCAGACAAGCCATCCCTACAACTCAAATGCCCTTTTCTCGCAGAGGCCTGTCTTTGCTGCATGAAAACTGTCCATGAACTATAACTGGGCTCTGATCCACCCACTGGTAGGAGCTCCAGCTCCCCTGAATGCCAGCTGCCCATTTTGAATCCTCAAATGGCAAACACTACTGTCCTGGACACAAGAAAAGTAACATTAACCAAATGGCTGCAAGCACTTGTTGTTCTGTATAGATTTGTCAGCACAACAGAATGGAAAGCACTGGCCATGCTTCAGAATGACTGCATTTCAGGGTTGACCATGCCATTGCCAGCCTCAAGACTTTTGGGGCTGCCATTGAATCTCATGCTGACCTATAAATTAGGTGGTCAGGTGCTCCTTAAGGTTCCTTTTTTGCTGACTATACTACAGAACTATGACTCAAATACACATTCTATTGTCACACTTTGCAGAGCTCAACGCTTCAGTAATAAAAGCTTACCCTTTCAAATATGGGTTAACTGTAGCTTCTCCTGAGCTCTTGCCAAGTGCCCAGTGTATATGTGGTGGCGCCCTGGAACTCACATAACACAAAGTCATTCTGGCTTGCTTCTCTTGGTCTGACTCCTGACAATGCTTAAGTAAGCACGTGCTCATGATGTTTCCCATGCGTTATGTCCTTTCGTATCACTGGTGACATTATATCAGGCTGGCAGCTTCTTTTGGAGACACTCTTGCTCCCCGAGCCAAGAAATAAAGATAGCCAAGAATTAGATCATTCTCTTTCCAAATTGCTACAGACCTTCTCAGAGGCAGCTGAGCAACGAAATTTGATCAAGGTTAAGAACAATCCACCCTTCATCCTTAACCCAAGTCAACATTCTCTGAGCTTTCTGTTTCAATCCCAGATTACTGCTTCCTGCTCACTGTTAACGAACGTCCACCACACGCCCTCTAAGTCAACTCTCATTTATCCACCTGCGGCTTATCCAAAGCATCAGGATTTCTCCTCCTCCTGCCTCCAGCACCAAATTCCAGGCCAGCTCCTTTAACTCTGTGCCAGAGAAAGACAAACTAAATCTAATATTAGCCTAATGAGAAAAGGCTATCTGCTGCCAAAGACTCACATAACGCATCCCAAAGCCAAATGTAGGCAATTACCCACTGTTTCAGATGCTGGCACTGCTTCCCCTTTATATAATACAGCAGTCAAGATCTGCCGTGCTTCTATCCAAGGACTAAAAACTACGTGCAGCGTTTTAGCCTCTTCTTTTGCCTGGCTGGCCAGGTTCTCAGTATACCAGATTATATTTTCTTTTCAAATAAATAAATCATTTGTGCACTTAAGGGAATAAAAAAAATCCTGGTTTTAGAGTCATTACACTTAGATTTGAATTTCATCTTCCTCCAACTGTGAGCCAGAAACTAGGTTTTGGCAAGTCATTCAGATTCTTCGTTTTCTCAGCTGCAAAACAGAGGATTTTATAAATAAAAAAGATGGGGGTGGTGGTGGTAGGCAGTCATGCATATATGAGGGATACACGAGAAGAAGCCACCAAGACTCTTGATTGTTATTCTGATTCACCACTTTATAGGCTCTGGTGAATTAGCACTGTTGGCAGGAAAGAAAAATAGATATTAACCTTATGAAACCCTGATTTTATAGGCATGAAAATACAGGGTTAGTTTCCTTGTAGCACCTAGAAAAATCAAGTCTAGAACAAGTTTCCAACTTCCCAAAGCTGTGTTCAGGCCACTTGTGAGGACACATTCCAGAATTCCAAGATGGGGAGCAGCCAGGATACTGCCTGCGGATGGGCTGATCTTAGTCCACAGCCCAAGTTGCCATGGAAACTCAAATTCCAACCATCAGAACATTCAGGATTATCACTTTCAAAACCGACTCCGCTTTCTACATTTTTCTTATGATTGAAGCACATGTCCCCCCACGCCCAGGGACAAAGGTCAGAGAGAATGTTCACACAATTCCATTTTTTTTCATCTTACTCCTATACCCAGAGAACTTCAATGGCTTCCACAGATCAGAGCAGCACCTCCCAACAGAACTTTTTGTGATGTTCTATGTCTGTGCTATCCAAAACAGTAGTCCCTGGACACAAGCAGACCAACTGAAATTAAGCCAGTATGACCAAGGAAATGATTTTTTTTTCATTTTATTCATTTTTAATAGATTTAAATCACCACATATGACTAGTGGCTACCATATTGGATGGCACAGACAGAAAATAAATCCATACTTCTAGCATTCAAATCCCACAGGACTTGGCACCAACCTGCTGTTTCAACCTGTTTCTACTATGCAAACCCTGACTCAAAGAGACTGTGGCTGAGGGCAACCTGAGGATGTCTGCTGCTACACCTTGCCAAGACAGCCAAGACGTCATTGCTGAGGGCACCTTCCATTCTCACTGCTGAGTATTTGAATGTTACCCATATCTCACAACACAGGTGAACGTCTTCCTCTACTAGCGCACCACAGCCTCTCTGGCAGCCCATCCTTCTGTCCCGGGAAGAAAGGATTCATTAACCTCAGGTCTGTCTGTGAAGGACCTCAGTCGCTCACAAGGCTGCTTCCTTGAGGCAGGACCTGTGAGTTGGCCTTGGGCCCACATGTCTAGAATGATGAAAAGAGTGGTGGGGCAAAGAGGCTGTGCCTTCTCTGTGTCAAGGAGACTCATCCCCACCTTGGCTCTCACCTGTGGCAGCGGTACATGCCCCTGTGTGGTGGAGGGAGCAAAAGAAGCTGTGTACCTTCCTAACTTCCGGACCTCCTGATGAGATGAAACGCTACACCTACTAGCTCTCTTGCCTGATATCTACCCGTAAAGCTAAGTCAACATAGTTTTCGCCTTCTGAACTTGTAACTGCAGCTGTGCTGTGGCATGCACGCTCACTGGATTCCCAAATCCTCACTGGCATTGAGGACTCATGGTGGTAAACATCTTCTGCGGATCCACAGTTCAATTGTATCTTTTTTTTTTCCGACTAGACTCTTGCTACCTAATAAGGCTTAAAAGTGAGCTTCATTCTCTATTGATGTCTCTTTGATCTAAAAGAGCTGAAGGCAACTTTGGCACAGATAACCTCTTCTGGAATTAGGGCCCTAGTCTTTTTGGTGCCAAGGGTGCCCAACTCACATTTAAGATAAAGAAGCTAAAAGGATGATTCTTTTCCCCCCAGAATATGTAGAGATAGAGATAGGTCTTAAGCATGAAAGCAATATAAATGTCAGGGTCAAGATGGTAGATTAAGCTTATGCTATATAATCCTCTCTCAGGCTCTAGTAACTTAACGACACTAGAAACTTAAAGATATATTTTTAAATTTATATAAGGCCTACCTTGAAATCAAGGAAGAGAAATGTCTAGGTCCACAGCAGTGAGGAGGCATGAAGCTCACTGCGCCTGCTGGGGATCTGCATCAGGGATTGGTTTCCAAGCCCAACACGGCCAGACCCCAAAGCAGCAGAGCCCACAGGTGTGACAGCGAACTGGAACCACGTTCCTGTGTGAAGCCCGCAGACAGCGAGGCTCTCATGGGCGGGTATGATTTGCACAGTCAATCAGTAGCAAAGGGAACATCAAATTAAAACATAATTTAACACCTGGTCAAAGCCGTTACAGCCCCAAAAGCTCAGGAAGAGACCAACACAAAAGCACCTCATCAGTGCTCGATTCAGCAGCACACAGACTGAAAAAGCACCTCATCAGACAGCCTCCACAACCCGAGGCACACACAGTCCCCAAGATAACTCTCTCCTTTGGCAAATAACCAGCAAGAGTAAGAAGCCTCGGGAGGAAGGACAGCACCCTCAAAGGCAGAGTACTGACTCAACAAACAGGAAAAGTCATGGCTGAGCTGCTAAAGTTAATGGGGCAATCTGAAAAGGGCTTTAAAATAAATACGCTTAAAAAAAAAAACAAACCTCAAAGAGAGAAGTGGAGAAAGAGAAAGTTTTCCCCACAGTCTCAATTCCATGTATAAACTGCTGCTCAGAGGGTGGAATGAACTCTTCCAGACTCGATAATGTCCTTTTTATAGAGAAAAGACATTTTTTATGAAAATGGGAACATGCTATACACACTGTGCAGGAACCTGCCCTTCTCCTCGTCCTCCCTCCTCTAAAACAGCATCACACTCCTTTTCCCGCATAAGGACTACTATAGACTGAATGTCTGTGTGCCCCTAAATTAGTGTCTAATTCCTAGACTTTGGAGTCTTAAGGTGATGAGGGTGGAGCCCTCATGAGTGGGAGTCATGCCCTTGTGAAAGAGACTCCAGGGAGCTCCCTGGTCCCTTTCCACCAGGGGAGGACAGTGAGATGATGACCATCTATGAACCAGGAAGCAGATGCTCAGACACTCATCCTGGTGGCAACTTGATCTGGAACTTCCCGGCCTCCAGAACCGTGAGAAATAAATTTCTATTGTTTATAAGCCACCTAGTTTCTGGTATCTTGTTTTAGCAGCCCTAACAGACTAAGACAAATACACAATGGTCTCAGTCTCCTTCACCCTTGTAAAGGGAGAATTCTATTCCGTTCCATGAATACAGTTTCTTTAGCCAGTGTCCTGTGAATGGACAGTTTTCATGTTATGAACATCGCTGGAGCGACCATTCTCCTGCAGCCATCTTTGCACATCTGGAGGATTATTTCCTGAGGACAGGTTCATAAACAGGGAATTACTGGCTCAAAAATGATACACATTTAAAATTTTGCTAACTACTATCAGACTGTCCTGTAGAAAATCTGTATCAATTTACACTACTGAGTGGCTCTAAATGCATGCGTTTCTAGCCATTTTTTTTTTTAAAGCTAAGTTTAGAGTAAGTCAAGTTACCAGAGATTCAATTATTTACCCAAGGAAAGTGATGACTCGCAACTCCGATAACCCTCTAAGTGCAGCAGAAGAGCACGTCTGAAGGTGTTTGTACACACACAGAACACGTTCACACTGTCTGTGATGCACACTCTGTGGGGCATGTGATACTGCAAGTCTGCAGTCATCACTCTGTGGTACTTATTTTTACTTTGTCCCCCCAGTAACCACCACTGTCATCTATGAAAAAACAAGTACTTCGAGTGTAACTAAAGTTTCGAGTCTCTCCACTCCTCAACATGATGTCAATGTGAAAACACTCAGAATCCCCTCCCAGCTCCATTTGTTGGCGGGTTTCAAGGTAGATGATCTGGATAAACTCAAATGAATCTGGTTTCCAACTGCCATCTATTCCCGAGGAAAGGTTCCTTCTGGACCACTACATTCCCAGTGAAGCAGGTTCTCGGCAAAGCAAATATGAAGTGATCTAGAGGCAAAGGCAAGTGCTACTGATGTGAAAATTCAGGATTTACTACAATGTCACACATTCCAAGTAACTCAGCAGTCATCAAATCATATCAGATTTGAATCAAACTTCTTATATTACCGATCTGTTTTGCAAATAAGAGAATCTGGACATGTTTAAAGTTGAATTAAAATCAGGCAGATGTTAATTGTTTTCTGTTTCTCCACTCTAGTTTTGTATCTTTAAGCATCTCTCAAAAAGATTCTACCCAGACAAACCATTTATCTTCCCAGTTAAAGAAGACCCTTAAGGCATTCTTTTCGTCACTCTTTCAAGATGTCTGTGGGGCACAACCAGCTGATGGGATTTACAGTGTCATCATAGGGACCACTTATTTCCAACTCCTCTCACAAACCGAACGCCAATGATCAACCAATTTCCTAGGAAGTGCAATTACTCTCAGCTAAAATGTCTAGCACAAGATACCTGTAATAGTTTCTCTGCTGATCATTCCCCATTCCCTACAGTGCACATGCGCGCGTGCACAAGCGCGCACACACACACACACACACACACACACAGTCTTAATGTCATCAGTTTTTAATTACCCACAGTAAAGAAGGGAAGCAACCATGGTAATTACTCAAAACTGGAGATAAAGCAGAAAAATTCACATTTGATTTTGGAAGGCATTTTTTTTTTCAGGAGTGGGAGGTGGTTATTGTATGACAGCCAAGTGACCTTTCTACTTAAGGCTTTTCTTGGGTGATGATACACGTTTGCTTTCTAAGGCATGTATGTATCCATTCAGCTAACAAACATTTGAAAGGGAATTCCCCTGCAAGAAACGCATGAGAGAGAAACCAAATACCACACGAAAATCAGTTTGCTCACGTTCCAAGGGGCAAAGTAATATGAGCATCTTCGATACCGAGCCCCTGCAACATGAGCACCTCACCGATTCCAGACAAAACCCCAGGTAGTGCCAGTTTCGCTGTGGGAAAGCTTTGGAAGAGGTTGCCCTTACTGAAGGATCATCTATCCTCTTAGTTTATCAGTGAATGCTTTATAACCTACATCTAGGCTAAAGACTAAAAGAACAAAGTATCCTACAACAAAATCAAGCAATTATATCTTGTATTAATGAGGGCCCTGTTTACTACTGTCTACCTCATACAACTGTTACAGGGACACAATGAGTCAGTGTATCCCGAGTCTTTCAGGCAGTACCTGGAATGTAGGTATATAGTTAATAAAAAGTCAGTCATTATTAATTATCAGCAAAAGTTCCTCATACTCATGCAGACAACTGGGCCTTTTAGAAAATACTTCCCAATACACAGTCTTATTTCATCTGTTCAACCTGATGGGGAAGGTAGGTTTCATGATACCCATTCTACAGATGAAAAATCTGAGGCTTAGAAAGTCCCGTCACTTGCCCAGCATCAAAATGATAAATCTGAGACTGGCAAACACATCTTCCAGCTTTAAGTCCAAGGCACTCTTCTGTGGAGCTCCTTCCACACCACCCTCAGAGCCCCACACTATGAGACTAACCACAAATGTGTTTCAGCTTCACTCTGAAGCGGATGCCGTCAATATTTTCATTTGTCACCACCCGCGATCAAGGAGCAGTGTTCCTCGAACTGAAGATACAACAGTAACTGACGAAAGCACCGTCAGTTCTTTTCTGGGACTGGACCACAAAATGTCAAAGCTGCGGCTTCAGAAGCTCCTCAGCGGACTGGATTATTACCTACCTTAGCCGTCTCAGTTTCTGCCTGCAGTCGCTTGGGGGTTCCTTTTTGGTCAAGCACCTTCTGGAAATTTTTGTTTTTAATGGATTGGGATTCAACACCTTCACCTTCAATCTGCAGTTTGATACCTTCAGCACAGGCAGGATGATCAATGCCCCGTGGATTCAAACCGCAGTGGAGAGCTAGGAAAGAGGAAAAAATATAACTCAGAAAACACATCTTATAAATAAGGCATCCACGAAAGACATAGGACCCAAGTAGAACAAAACAAGGCATCTCCAAGTTGAGAGGTGAGAGTCACAATTACGGGAAATGATTTGGTGAAAAGGGAGCACGGTATGGTGGGAAAGCCTGAGCTTTGAAGTCAGGAAGACTCAAGTACAAACCCAGGAACCATCAGTTCCAAGTTGACTGACTTTGAGCAAATGAAGAATCCCCATGTTACAGATAAGAAGACCAAGTCAGGCAATGTGGTTACTGCCTTCCACACATGCAGTCATTTCAACCCTGCAGTTTAGTTTATAATCTCTGCTTCCATTTGGGAAAGTGCTCATTCCTTCCTGCTTCTGAGTCATCTCTATTCTTCAATCATCCACTTAAGTCTACCCTCTTGCAGTCAGTCAGCAAGCATCTACTGAGCACTTTCTATGTGCTGTTCTGTGTCGGATCCTGGAAACATGGATTTACATACATCAGACATTAGCTTCAAAGAACTCACAATCCAACAGAAGAGGCAGAGAAGAGACAAAAGAACTAGTAATTTTAAAACAGTTATTATAGCTACATGGAAGAGGAGGAAAGATCAGAGGGGAGGGTTTAAGGGAGCCAAGTTTAGTAGCTTCCTATTTTCATTTCACCCTCTACATCCTTTAATGGGGGTACCCCTCACAAATTAAATATCCTCAGAATGGGCTTCAGATTTTGTTTTTCAACGTCCCATATACCCATTATCAAAGAAATAGCAGTGAATGTTGTAGGAAACATGGATTCTATCTAGATGACCTCCATGAACCACCAGGTGTATGTGTGCGCACGCACTTACGCACATGCAGCTGGTATGTGTGTTCTGAGGTCTCTGGTGGAGAATTCTCTCATCTCCGTGTGACCCCCAATCCTACTAATGTAGCTAAATTTCCATTCTTATCCCCTTCCCTTTGGCCTCAGAGGATTACTGCCAGAATCTTCAATCCTCTCCCAACTCCCTCAAGACCCCACTTCATTGATAACCTCCTTTTACTCAACATCTTCAGTTTCCCCCTTTCTTAGCACTCTTCCCCTTTGACCAATGTCTGTGACTCTAAAATTCTTTCCTTTACTGAGACCCCTTTGAGAGCAGGGTTTCCTTTTCTCTTGACCAGGCTTCTGAAAGAGTGTTTTACACCTGACAGATGAGGGAAGGCTTCCAGAAGAAGTGAGGTAAGGTGTTTTCCCTCCAAAACAGGCACATCCATTCCCACCACTTCTGATACAATCAACCTGCTGGTGACCAACTTTAAACCCAGCCTAGAAAGGCCTCTTTACTCGACATCCCAATTTTGATGTATCACAGATCTCAAACTTAACATGTTCACACCAAACCTTGGTTGTTCTAATAAAATATTTTCACCTTTTCCAGCCTTCTCCAGACACTCACACACAAACTGAAGAGTCATGCTTGATATCGTCTCTCAGTAATTCACAATGTCCCTTCCATCTGTCACCAGAGCCAACAAGCTCTACGTTCAAAATGCTGCTTAAATCCATTGACTTCACTCCATCTCCGCCACCATCACCTTGGTCCACAGTACCTACACCTTTCTCCTAGAATACTGACTTGCCCCACTGCTCTTCCGCACTGGATCCCTGCGATCCTGTTAAAAAATATTTAGGTCGGTTTATGAGACTTTTTCTAGAACTTTCTAATGGCTTCATTGTATACCTAGATCATTCAAAAATCTTTAACATGGCCAACGAGGCCATGCATTATCTGTCCCCTTTCTACCTCTGACTTCATCTCTCACTGCATCATCCCTCATTTACACCACTTTGACCACACACCTCCCTTTCACCTCCTTGAACACTCCAAGTTTTCTCGTGCCTTCTGGATTTTGTATATCACGTTTCTTTGATATATCATTTTCTGAAATTTTCTTTCCCATTCTTCACCTAATTCCTACCCGTCTTTCAGGTTTCAGTTTAAATACCAACTTCTCAGATATGCCTTCCCTCAGTCCCCTTCCTCATTCTCCCCACCACCCACCCCACCCTCACCACACGGTAAATCATGTGCCTGGAACTACGGGTAAGTATTAAACAAATGTTGTGTGAATGATCTTAGAAAAACTCACTGTACAAAGGTTCATATGCATGTGACCTTACTATTTATACCACTGTACACAAAAATTATCTGAATTTCTCTTACTCTTTAAGCTTCCTAAAGCAAGGACCAGCCTATTTCATGGTGCATAGGAGGCACTCAACATGGATTAGCTCCTGCCTCCTCTCTCAGGCTTTGTGGTGGAATTCAAATAATCTTCCTGGAAAACTCTGAGACATACATTCATTTCACAGATATGGGAAATGAGGCTCAAAGGGTTATAGTTATAAGAAGTCATATGGGTGTCTGCTGAAGGTCACAAAGATCACGTTTCACTTAGGCTGCAGATGATTTCAAGTTTCAGGTGGACAAACCCAATATAGATTAAGCAGTAAGGAAAATCAGCTTTCAGGAGAGGAAGCCCACTAATGGTTTAAAAAAAAAAAAGAGTCAGCTCAACGGTGCCATCAAAGACCCTTTTTTTCTTTTTTTCATCTCTCCATTCTGTTCTCCATAACAAGACCTTTATCCTAAACCTGGGTCCCTCATGGCACTAGGGTGATAAGCTTCTGGTTCTCATCTAGCAACAAGACAGCTCATTTAAGCACGGTTCTTTTCCCCCAATCCTCCTCCAAACTGTCATCTTTTCTCCTTAGCCTAAAGTGAATCACACACACCCACTGGTGAACTAAAATCCTGGCAGTGGAGAGGGGATGACCCTTAAATCAGCTGACCTCCTGCTAAGGTCAAGTCCCCAAACCACATCACTGCTATTCAACAAGGCAGGGGCGGAACAGATGCTGGAGAACCAGCCACAAGCCCAGCTCAGGCAGTGGTAGAAAAAGACCACCACCTCTGAGAGCATGAGACTGCTAACTACTGCTAACATCAGCTCCCCATCTCCAGGATGAGCCTATTTACAATGAATCTTCAATGAAATATGCAATTGTGATTATTCTAAAAAGCAGTGCTTGTGCAGGGAGATGGGGGATTGGAATGGGATGGATTTAGACACTGAGGAAAAGAAAAATGAATAATTTTGATCTTGCTCCAGCATGATCCCCAGCTGCTTCTGGCCTTGAAATTCACGGCCCCTGCTGTCCTCCACCATCACCTCTCCACCCGTCAGACTCTTCCACTTCCTCACCTTTGCTCAGGTTGGTCCATCCTAGAAAGAGGTTCTACTTCACCTGAATCCACCTCCTTCTTGGGGAAGTGAACTACTCAGCCCACCTGTTAGGTCAGACCTCTTCTTCAGAAAGCCTACAAGGAGCCTCTGGCTCCCAGAGCAAGAACCCCTTGGCTCCCCTCCCTCCACGCACTTGGTGTCCTAGTGCTTCACCTCCTCGCTGTCTGAGGACGTCTGTCTAATAGATCCGTCTGCCTCGCCGACCACAACTGCAAACTCCATCTCCACGCCCCAGTCCAGATTCTGGCGCATAATGGACACTCAAGAAACATTTGTTCAGCTGCTGAATGAATCAGCGATCTCTCTTTATACAGTCATGCTTTACATCAAAAGGCAACTTTTCTCTGCTAGTAAATACCCGGCATTCAAACTCTAAGATCCCTCTAAACATGAGGCTGAATATGGCATCGACTTTTATGCATGTTGCCTTCCTCACACGAATATGTTAATGCTGCACAGCTGTTCCCTCCCCGCCTGCAAATCCAGTCATTGATTTCGGTTTTTGTTCTTAATTTACTTAAAACCGTTTCTGACAGGCTTTGCTTTGTTTTCCCTGAAATTTCATGTCCCTAATGTTTACAAATCAAGCTGCTTTCAAATGGCCTCTTACAAGCTGTGACCTCCATTTCTTTGTTCGTCGTGTAAAAGGTGCCCCTGTGAGCTTTCTCTTTTCTGTCCTCATCACTACCCTTTCTTGTTTTCACTAGTTATTTACTCAGTTTAATGGGCTCAGCAGCTCACAGGTCAGCTCTGAGACCCTCTTCTTGTTTCCTTGATCTTCACGACCAGTTATGTGCCTTGTGGATTTCCACTTATTGAACTCACACTGCAGGCTGTCTGCGGGCTTTACCTGGAGGGCTGCCACGGCCACTAGAATGTTGAAGTTGCTAACATGAGGTTTTAAAATGACAAACTGAAGACCAGAGCAGACTTTACAAATACTGCGCTTTTAAAAAGTCAGAGAAAACTCCTCATACAAATGCACATGGTTTAGCATTGTTTTGAGATGCCAATTAGAAGGCACTCTCTCTTTCTCATGGGCAAAAACCCACTCCCTTAGAAACTAGAACCCCTGTGCACAGCTGGTGGGAGTGTAAAATGGGACAGCTTCCATGGAAAACGGTATGGCGAGTCCTCCTAAGAATTAAAATTGAATTACCATTTGAGCCAGCTCAAGTAGGGGTTTGGACACATATTAGTCTGTCCACGTTCATAGCAGCATTATTCACAATAGCTAGAAGGTGGAAAGAACCTAAATGTCCTTTGATGGATGAATGGATAAACACAATGTGGTATATACCTACTATAAAATATTATTCTGTCTTAAAAAAGAATGCAATTCTGATACATCCATCCCGCAATAGGCATGAACCTTGAAGACATCATGCAAAGTAAAGTAGGCCAGTCCCCAAAGGACAAAAACTGTAGGATTCCACTTCTGAGATACTTAAAGTAGTCAGATTCAGAGAGACTGAGAGTGGAACAGTGGTTACCGGGGGCTGGAGGAGAGGGGATGGGGTGCTGTTGCCCAGTGTGGCGTTTCATTGTAGGATGATGACGGCGTGCTGGGGGTGGGTACTGCTGATGGCTGCACAACAGTATGAATACATTTAATGCAACTGAATCACACTCTCAAAAATGGTTCAAGTGATAGATTTTATTACATATATTGTATAATAAAATTTTAAAACAAGTAACAAAAACAAACCTCTCATTTCAACCCCCTACTGTCTCAAAGTGCAAAGTTCTAAAAATATTTTTATGCAAAGGTTTGAGAGGTGCCCCCACCCAATAATTTTATTGTGTTTTTTAGGCATAAGATGTTTTTTGTTTTCTTTTTTCAAAGAGATAATGTAGCTCCATAGTATCAGATTACTTTAAAATTCTCCTGGAAAGGGCATGCTCTCCAAAAAGGGGCCCCAGCCTGACCGGCAGAAGAGATGCTTCACTTGCTGGAAGTGAGCCTGGGCCCGCCTGGACCTGACCTCTGAGGGATCCCATTCTGATGGGACCGAGGTCATGGTAACAGACTATGCATCAGTGCCAGGCTTCAATTCATCTCAGAATGATGCGAGCAGAGCCGAGGGATGTGCTGGCATCACAATGTTCACTTGTGAGAACAAGTGGATCTTATTTGCCAAGAAGTCACCCAGCTTCCCAGTCCTTTCAATCCCCACCCACGCCACACTCTTCCTGTAGTGAAACAAGGGATGTGGCCTCATTCAAGTTGAATGTCCCTTTATTCCGAACATTGCTGTGAACCGAGATGCTGTACAAACACTTCCAATGACGTTGCTCTGGCTCCTGCACCAATGGTTTCTAGCATCACGCAAACGCTGCTGGCAGCTCCTGAGATGGTTTGTGCTTCTCTGCTTTGTCAGAATTTACCTTTTCCCATAATATACTCTTCCCTTTCCTTATCTGCATGGATAACCCTTCAGGAAATATTAAATGCTCTTTCTTCTTTCCAGTATGAAGCTATAACTGATTTTGCAGCCATTATATCCTTCTAAACAAAGCTCACAATTCATCTCTTTTTCTTATTAGATTTGTTGTGTGTACAGCATGCACTGTGAGTACCGACCAATGCGTCCGCCTACCCTACAACTAGGAGCCCCACAGAGCGAGTGACTTCTCAACGAGCTGTACCAGCCCAGGGTGCAGCTGAAGGACTCACCTACAGAGCTGCTGAGGCCCTGCTCACAGGATGAGCACAGGTATGCGGACAGTGATGCAATCTGACTGACTGCCATTCCCTTCTTATGAGGAAATTACATCTTTATTTTCCAAAAGAGCAAATAAAAATAGTATAACTCAAAGATAAGTGAAATCAGAGAACCATAGAGCTGTCCTGGAACGGCCGTTTCAGTCGGCTGCTTTCTGCAGAACAGAAACAGTATTCCTCTTCTGTGTAGTTACAAAGACTAAACAGTCGTACGCATGTGGCACCTAATAAATGCTGCTCAATAAGCACATGGCCTTAGGCGCACATGTACTCTAATCCCCATCATCAGCAATCAGAAGGCATTAAAAGATGACATGTCCATTCACAGCCAGTCTGGAAGGGACCAGTAACAGACGGATCCCTTATTCCAAAGGAGAGAGGGCTGGAGAGAAGGCAGGCACTCTGCCGAAGAGGAGGGAGGGGAGGAGAGAACTCAGAACGAGAAGGGCTGGACCTCCCCTCCACCCACCAACCCCCCCCCGCCACACACACACACTCTTTTGCCCTCGTAAGTCTGCCTGACAACTGTTGTGTGGCCTCCAGAGCCTGGAGGACTGCCTGCCCCAGCCAAGTGTTCAGACCACGTGCGGCTGCGTCAAGTCACTGCCCTCCCTGAGCCACATGACGATGTCATTCTGGCTCACTCGTCTACTGAGACCACCTCATCTTTGTGAGATAGTTTAAGGGAACCTCATTCTCTAAAGACTACTGAAGTATAACAACCACAGCCAAGATTCACCCTTCCTACGCAAGATAGCTGGACTAGACAATCTAAACACAGCAGAAATGTAAATAATGCATGACTTACATATTTCAACGTCAGGGGAGTGGGGAGAGGCTTTGGATAACCTCTAAGGCACACAAACATTAACTCTTTTCTTTCGTGAAGAGAATACAAAGGTAGACATACTGAGGAGTTCTATGAAGCTTTAGACAGCGGATCCAGGTATCAGACTGAGAAACAGGTGGCCTACAACGGTGACTAGAGTGTTTTTCATCCATGAGACTGCAAGAAACAGATTTCACACTATGAACCAGCGTCCATATACATCTATATCTACGTATATGAATTGAACCAAGTTTTCATAAAACAGTATCTTCCTTTTCTGATTTACTCTGTTTTTCTCAAGTCTTTAAGTAGTACCTCTTGGAAGCGTCCAAGAAAATGGAATAGACACATTTTTCTCATTTTGTCTGAGGAAAAATAAAAACCCTGGACACTACATTCAAGGCAAACATAAGACGACTTTGAAAGGTAGAAAGCAGACCACTGAGGGACCTTGGAACTCAAGGAAAGACATGAAAGGAGTTCCCGGGGCTCGCCCTCTTCCTCGCATAGTCCAGACTTGGAGCTGTAGAAGCCTGCAACCTCGAAATCCGAAGGGCACAGGCAAAAAGTAAGACAACAAGAGCCCGCTCTTTCTAGCCAAAGGCCCACGATGGGGCAGCCTCCTAGGACAGTAACTGCCCCACTCAAACCTCACAGTGAGAGTGTAGCCCAACCACTCATCCCAGCAAAGGACGAGTGAAGAGCCTAGACTTCCACTCTCACCCCCAGGCTGTAAGTTTCTCCAAAACCCCCAGTGGTGTGGTGTCACAGAAGCCCAAGTAGGGAGCCCAGACTTCCATCTCTGTCAGCTGGTAAGGAAGCCCCCTCCCCACCCAGCAATGACCGCAGAGACGATGTGGGGAGGCTGGACTTCTACCCCCAGCAGCCCTTCCTCCCTGGGGTGGTGTCAGGGGAAGCCTGGTGCAGAGTCAGGACTTCCATCACCTCCCAGGGATAAATAACAAAGAGGCCTCACTTCCCAGGTGTCATCTTAGGCAGAGTGGGGAACCTGGATTTCTAATTCTACTTGGCCAGAATGGTGTTAAAGAAAGACAGCTAAAACAGAAGGCTTAATTAAATAAGATCCAGAGTCTCATAACATGAAAATGAAAATGTCTAAGTTTTGATTAAAAAAAAAAATCACTCATAGCCAAGAACCAGGACGATCCCATACTGAATGAGAAAAGACAAATCAGTAGATGCCAACACCAAGATGACAGACCTCAGAATTACGTGACAAAGATTTTAAAGCAGGCCATGTTAAAAATGCTTCAACAAGCAATTACCACCCCCCACATACACACACAACCCAGAAATCTTCAGCCAAGAAATAGAAAATCTCAAGGAAAAAAAAAAAAAAAAGACAGAAGAAAAATAGAAATGTTTAAACTAAAAAATAACCAAAATAACCAGTGGAAAGGCTCAAGAGCCAAATGGAGGAGACAAAAGAAGATTTAATTGGAAGGGGCAGAGGGAACTTCCTTGGAAACGGATGTGTTCTACATCTTGCTTTGGTTACACAAGACGATACAGGTATCAAAGCTCAGCGAGCTGAACACTGAAGATATGTGCTTTCTACTGGATCATATTTAAAATATAACAAAATACAAATCCTAGATATACTTCAAGAATTTACATGTGGTTTTTTAATCATGTGTTTTTATTCATATTCCTCTCCCCCACTGACAACACAGCTACCCACTGATTCAAGTCCAAGCTCTACAACTTACTTGCTATATATATATATATAATTACCCATGGGCAAGTTGCATCACCTCTTTTCCATAAAATTGAAATACTAATATTACCTTACAACTTATCTACACATTGTCATTGTGTTGATAAAGTGAGATAACACAGAATACCTGACACCTACCACATGCTCAATGAACATCAATTTCCCATTCACAGCCTTCTGCCCTCCTCCATCACAATGGAGGAATATCTGGCATTAACAATTGTAACAGTTGTTATAAGAAGCAAAATGGTAGTAATGTAACTTAAAAGGGCAGACACGATACAGACTTGAAAAGTAGCTGTCCTAAGTGGAAAGGGAAAACTAAAGCAAAGGTCAAAAAAAAAAAAAAAGTGAAGCAAAGACAGAAGGAAAAATAGCTTTTCAAATATATAAACAAACTTGCTGAGAGCTGAGAAATGAGGTTAGAAATAAAGATAGAAGCAAATAGTTTGCACCCTGTAATATACTCTACTGGTGAGCTGATGGTATTCTCTGTCACACCAAACTAATGAGAAAAGTGGCTCTAAGAGGTCTTTACGTAGTACAGTCTGGTATTTCAGGAAGGGAGGAAGAAGTAGAACAGAATGAACATACATGGAGGACTTTGCCTTTTCTATCACTAAGGTATCAATTAGTAGAAGGAGGGAACTGGAAATTAGGAGGGAAAGAAGAGATACTAGGCCACCTGTTTCAGGCCACTATGAAAATGGCCAAGGGGAAAAGAAAACGAACTTTTTCACATCACATACAAGGTTGTTGCCACCACACCATGACACTCTGGGAAATAGGAGTTTTTTTTTTTCTTTCCTTTTCTTCTTTCTCCATTTTAATTATTCCTTAATTGGTAAAATCATAGGCTTTGGAGTCAAATCTGGCTCTGCCATTGACTAGCTATGTGGCTTTGGGTACGTTACTTAGCTTTAAGGTAGGGTTGTGTTGCCTATAACATTGGAATGATCACGACTTCTTTACAATGCTTTAGAAGAATTAAATGAAAATATAATAAAGTGCTTAGTCAATGTGTGGCACCTCAGTTAGTGCCCCACAAATGGTAACCATTGCAACAGCTATTACTGCCATCACTCTTGTTAATGTCATCTTAATGACACTCATTGCCTTGAAAGCAAATACCTTGACCCTTGGATGACACATCTGCTTGGACAAGCACACAAAGCTCCACTAAAAAGAAAGAGATGAGTGGCCAATGTGCTTAGGGAAGGAAGAAGAGGACAAAAGGTCAGATTAAAACAGGCTTCAAGAAGAAAATGTAGACTTAAAATTCTTTTAAAATGATTATCCTGGTAACTAAGGGGGGCAAAAGTATCTCAGGCAGAAATAGAAGTATCTGTCAAATCACAGAAACATGAAAAAGGCATGATAGGTTCTGGTTTGACTTGATGAATGTGAGCATTCTCCTCCCCGGAGGGAGTGGAGAGAGAACATCTTAGCAGGCAACTTTGTTTGCTCATTCTCTCTATTCATAGTAACACTCAGCCTAAAGGAACATTCAAGTTTAACAAGCCCCCTCCCTCATCTCACCTGATCTTCACAAATGTATATGATACTATGTGTGTGTCAATGTTTGGATTTGTGAATGAGTGTACATATCATATAAATCCAACATCATATTACCTAGGAGATCAAAGAAGAGCCAGAACAATGGAGGAAATGGACAGATTTTAGTTTATGGATTAAGAATAGGCATTTAAAAAAACTTACAGTGATCTGAGGACTACAAGCAGCTCAAGTGTCAACAGAGCCTTTAACAGGTATATAATTTTGCTAGTGACTAATAAAAAAATGCTCCTTTTAAAGTTTCTCAATTTTACTAAGAAAACTGATCAGATCCAATTCAAACTGGCATCATAAATTGCAGCTCAGTACCCCTCAGTCAATCCTTTGAAGCCACACTGTCCAGTATGGGACCCAACGGCTTCACATGGCTATTTTAATCTAATTATGTTTAAATCCAACTTGAAATTTAGATCCTCAGTCACACCAGCCACATTCAATTGCTCAACTATCACATGTAGCTGTGGCTACCATATTGGACAGTGCAGATTACTGAACATTTCCACCATTACAGAAAGCTCTATTGGATAGCACAACTTTGAAAAATCAGTATCTTTCTTCCCAATGTTAAGTTTGTTCTGTTCTGTAAATGTTACTTGAAAAAGAACTAAGAAAACAAGAATTTGAAAATGATTTCTGGCTTTTCTATATTTGTTTTAGTGATTTAAATAACCACATCTACATTTTAGGGATAAGAAAAAGTTTAAAGATGATACCATAATTAGAGATTTTATAAAATTTTGCTTTGAGAATGAAGATTCCTTGTAACCTGTCTATTGCTCTGACTTTGATGCACATTTCACATACGGTTTTATACAAGTGATGTTCCTGTTTGGTTATTTTAGACAACTGTCAGATCTTTAATCCATCCCCTAGACTGGTTGCTTCTGTTGCTACAAATCAGGTTTGTTTGTTTGTTTGTTTGTTTGTTTCTGTTGTTGTTATAAGCTTTTAGAGACCCAGGATTATCTCTGAAAAAGACAGAGATAAATTAGGAATCAGAGATAAA
This sequence comes from Vicugna pacos, assembly GCF_048564905.1. NCBI lineage: Eukaryota > Metazoa > Chordata > Mammalia > Artiodactyla > Camelidae > Vicugna > Vicugna pacos. Next base: position 23,256,844 of record NC_133011.1, read on the forward strand.
CAAGCTCTGGCAAAGCTCACAGTCTACTGAGATAGTGGCTCCCAAATGTCAACGCTAGAGGAGAGAGATGTGATGAAAATTTTATTGGTCCTCAATGAAATGACAATAGCTTTCTGTGAGTTTCCCATTGGCCACATGTTTTCGGTATAAAGGCCTGTCCTTCATTTTAATACTGTCTTCCCTTCCTTTCCCGGTGTCAACTGCTTATCTTTTATAAAATTAACAATGGGGAGTACTTGTGTATCTGTGCATGTAAGTTCTAATGTCAGCCAGGAGAGTTATCGAAACTGAGTGTCTATTTAAAAAAAAATTACTTGCCTATGAAAGCTAGAGGTTTGAGTATTTCAATGCTAATGACCAGAAATAAGCAGCCAACAGTTACCAGCAGATGATATGAGGATAAGACAAGGTGGGAATAAACACTGCTGAAAAAGCAATGAGAGGCTTCAAAAATGAGAAGGGAAATGATTACCAAAAAAAAAAAATAAAAAAATCAGGCAAGACTTCATAGGAACTTGGTATTCCAGATAGGTTTTGAAGAAGAGGTGGGGTTTGCACTCATGGATCAGGGGAAAGTGTCCAAGCAGAAGAACCTATTTAAAAAGAAAGTACAGATTAGGAAAGTTTAGAACATTTACAAGGAGGAACAAGCCTTTTAAAATCCAAAGCACATGAAAAAAAATCATGGAGATGAGACAGGATAATCTGGGGACAGATTATAATGAGAGTGTGGGGTCTTGGGTATTAGGATGAGAAGTCTGTAATATTTTTTCACTAAACAATTGTAAAGTCAATGTTTTGAGCAGGAGAATGTCAGCTAATGTGTTTCAGAGACACAGACTGACTATGACGAGAATATTCACAAGTTGACATGCAAGTGTCTTTTAAGATGCAGTTTGTCTCATTAAGACTTTCTCCCTTAGTCCGACATATACCTGTATTTCTTAATCTGAACTCCCAAAGCTTTCATTCTTACTACCCAGGGCAGTATGTTACCAGTTCTTCAAGTCACCGCCAAAAAGTTAGGCATCAAATCAATCATGTTCTTGTTCATTAACATCATGACCTGTGTCCCTTTAAATAGTGGGTCCATCATAAAAGCTAAATAATGCCTTCTGGTACAAGCTAGCACATCACCCCATAGCTGTTATGTTCCCACCCATGAGTCCTACAGCTGAGTGCTGGTAGGCGGGCATGCTGTGGACATCTTAATCACATACATGCACATTGTCTTAAGAGACAACTACAGAAACAAAATCACAAGCAAATGGCAGACAGAGTGACTGTGTATTTGAGAAAGGATTTATATCCCTACTTAGCTTTACAAATCAGATGATGCTTCTAAAATATTTTAGCAGTTTCTTCATTGGTCTAGATCTTCTTGGCTGGTATTCAAAAACAAACAAAAACAATTCTAAACAATACACTCTGAAAGATTAGCAATTCATTTTATGGTGCTGTAAATTATTTCTAAAGATGCTTCTAGTCAGTTCTCAATATGACAGCCATTAAAACATTGTAAACACCAACTGTTACCATCTAAATCTCTCCTTAAGATTAGAGAGAAAGCAGGGGGGATCAAGTACATAAAGCTCAGATCAGAGAAAGTTATCAGTCCAACCATTTGCCTCCTTGGCTACTGAGATCAAAAGTCTTGAGAAAGATGGCACTACTCTAATTTCATGTTTTCAAATTTCAGCTTAATCCTCAAGCTTTGCCCCGTCTTCCATCTTAACCAGCCTATTCACTCCTCCATAAGTCTATCAACATGCTCAAGTCTCACCCTGTATAATAATCCTTCCACAACTGTTCACTTATTAACTAACTTCTCCCTTTCCCCCTACTGTTAAAAAGTACACTACCATTTCCAGTTTAGGCAGACCTAGGGGCACTGTTCTAAGCACTTAACATGCTAGGGTAGATCATATTACTGTCTGTAAATATTCACTCCTATACCCTTGGAGCAGAGTATGTCCCGATACGATGACTTTGGCCTTGGCCATGTTAATTTGGCCAGTGAATGTCAGTGAAGATGTGAGCAGCAGAGTTGGTTTGGTCTCTTATGCACTTGTTTTAAACAGGAAAAGAGTGTGTCCAAGGGTTACTGCCCTTTCAACCTGGACCCCAGAATGAGACACAGAGCAGAACCGACCCCAACCTGAAGTCTGGAAACAAGCTAGCCTCTCCTGGCAGAGCAGTAGTAAGGACTAAAGAGTGTGGCAGGTGCTGGACACACAGAAGTCTGCAAGCCACAGGAGGATCCTGCTCTTTATCCTAAGGCCATTGGGGGACCTCTAAGGATGTAGCTTCTAGGGGAAGTCTTCTCTATCCCATCCAGATGCTGTCTGGGGTCCCTTTAGATCCTTCGGCACCCTAGCATTCTGTCACAGAAGTATGTCCTGCAATACAATGATTGTTTATGCATTCACCACACCACCAGTGCCAACTTCTCCCCCTACAATGGTTATTTTCATTCAAGCCAAAGACAATAGTGACTAAGCTCTGGTAATGTCAGTGAGAGTTTAGACAAACAGATATTTGAATTGATGGGTCTTAGCTCTTTGAACACATGACCTCAACATTTCTGAGACAGGAGAAGAGAAAGACAACCAAAGCCAGGGGAGCAAGCCGCAGTAGCCATGCCTGTCTCAGAGCAGAGCCTGATTTCTCGCTCTACAGGCGGCAGGACAGAATCTGGGAAGCAGCTGGTGCTAGAGGCGGAGGCTCTGCCAGCTGATACCAAAATAAACCCGAGAGTAGCAGGCATTTCATCAGCCATCAACCCTCTGCCCCCGTTTGCATGGCTGACTCCTTGTTATTCCAGCCTCCACTTAAACATCACCTCCCGGTGAAGACAGTCCTGACCACATGATCCACATAGCTTCCCAGAACAACAACACCCCATCCTTCTGTTCTGACTCTCTTACGGGGAACTTGGTGCCCTGGGATACCGAATGGCATACGTGGTTACTGTCTGCCTCCTCCAACAAAAAACTGTGAGTAGTGAGACAAAGTTGCCTTGCCTGTGTCGTTAAACCTGAGCCTGGAGCCTGGTACACGGGGCAGCACTGGGCAAGTCATTGTTAAATGATCAATGAATGAGAAAACGGTGTCCGCTTTTACACGCATCCTTCTTTCTGATGCCTGTTTTCTTCTGCAAGGCTGCTTCCAATGTTCCTTTTTAACCAGCATCTTCAAAACCCATCAGCACATGCACGGTTTAATGTGTATGTGCGTGTCTGCATTTTTTTGAGTAGAGAAACCGTAGATTTCAGAGAATCAAAGGATCCAAATCTGTTATGGACTGAATTATGCGTCACCCCCCATTCATATGTTGATCTTTTAAGCCCTGATGTAACTATATTTGGAGACAGGGCCTTTAAAAGGTGATTAAGCTAAAATGAGGCCATGAGGGTGGGTCCTAATCCAATATAACTGGCGACTTTATAAAAAGAGAAGGAGACTGCAGGGATGTGTCTGCACACACGAAGGCAATCTGCCAGCCCAGGAGAGGTCTCTAGAGAAATCAAATCTGCCTCCTAGCCTCCAGGAACTAAAAGAAAACAAACTTCTGTTGTTTAAGACACCTAGTCTGCGGTATTTTGTGATGACAGCCCTAAGAATCTAACACAATATCCCTATAATGGTAAGTACCACTGATAAGCAGCTACCATTTATTTGAGCAACGAAGTGCCTGTGTTCCTCACATACGTATCTCATTTATTAGCCCCCTAAATACAGCTGGATGAGGAGAACAGTTCTCATTCCACAGACCAATAAATGAAGTCAGGACCTAAATCCAGGCAATAGCTCATCTTAGCTGCACATTAGAATCACCTAGCGAACTCATATTCACTCCTACTTGGTCAACCAGGAGAGATCCCAAGTTAATGGGACCTCAAAGGGCCCAGGCAGCAGGTACTTCTAATGATTGGCCAGAATGAAGAACCACCAAGCAAGGCAATCATAATCCCCAAACCTCCTGATGCTCTGGTTACTAGACTCCTAGGTACTGACGCCAACGACCAGTGCTTCTGACTGTCAAACGGCTCCCGCTTGCTTGTGGTATGCTCAGTGAATCTTGGTTATTTTGTCCCAATCTGTTTCCATTCACCCGGTATCCACAATAGCCCAAGTACCTCCTTGTGGATAATGCCCTCCATACCACCTTCCCAGTCCTTATGGCTGAAGTGGGATTTTGCCAATTCCTGGGCTTAAGCATGCCAACTGGTCCTAAACCCAACAGCACAGGCCAGATCCCTGATCATATGACCTATGCTGTCCAATCAAAGACTTCTGCGATAAAAAGATACGTACACAGAAGGATATGAGGTTGCACTCCTGACCTCTCAAAGGTGGAAGCCTGCCTGTGGGCTAAAACAGCAGGAGAGGAGACGACAGTAAAATGGAAAGAAACGGAATCCAGCAACACAACTAGAAGCCTGGATCAAGCCTTCCCCAAGGCTAGACCTACACCCACACCCAGCCTTCTCAGTTGGGTAACCCAACACAGAGCTCTTTGTCCTTAAGCTTGGTTGAAATGGGGAGGGTTTTCTGAGACTGCGATTCATACCCCATGTGTCATGTCAAGCAAACGCCAAGTCTCAGAATCCTCAGATGTCAGTCAAGTAGGGTGGTCTTCTAACTTTGCGTGTTAGGTAAGGGACTTGGATTTTATCCTAAGTTCAGCAGGGTGCCCCTACAGGGTTTTAAGCAAGCAAACTGGTGTGTCAAGATTTTTCTAAAAACCATACTGTTTCTGAACACAGCACATTTGGGAGGTTTAAAAGTGGAGCCAGAAAAGCTAGAAGTTGAGACTCCTGGGTCCTCCAGGCGAGGAGAGACGAAGAACTAAGTTAGGGAAAGGGTAGTGAAAAATGAGAGGATATGGGTTTGCAGATCATTTCGATCAGTGGTTGATGAGCTTTTTCTGTAAAGGGCCCTGGTGGTCAATATTTAAAAGCTTTGCAAACGACAGTGTCACAAATGCTCAACTCGGCCACTGTAGTAAAAAAACAAAACAAAACGAACAAACAAACAAAAAAACAGCAATAAATGAGCAAAACTAGGTTCTAATAAAACTTTAAGAAAACAGGTGATCATTTGCCAAACCCTGACTTACATAGTAAAATGGGTCAAACTCAGTAAATGGCTGGATATGAGGGAGGATGGAAATGAAGAGTCAAGGTAGCTGCTGGGTTTTTAGATGTTTATGTTCTCCATGTTTGGTCCCAGAATCATAAATTCACTGAATCACTGAATGTCAGAGGAGGATAAAAACATTAAAATTATATAGTTCAAACACCTCATTTTATTGGTTATGATACGGAGGGCAGGTGCCTTTGAGGTAGCTCCTACTTAGCAGTGCAGGCAGGACCCGAATTTGTAATTCTGGTTGCAGTGGTGTCTCTGTGTCACTCCATCCCTCTCCTCTGTGCTTCTAGATAAAAAGATTTCCCTCTCTGCCTTGAGACCACCACGTTAGATGTAATAACAACTATGGTCTGTTTAATCACTGACACTAGACGTCTGTGATGTGTCCTAGGTCCACTGAGAGGCTGTCTCCCATCTAGAAACCCTGGAGTCTTATCTTTGTTGTACACATTTTCCCCAAGCCATTTTTGTGCTTTTTTTTTTTTTAAAGATCTGATTTTTTTTTTAAAGTGGTTGTGAAACATACATCATACTTCTTGGCTCTAAGGATTATTCACTTTCTAATCTGAACAATTTTTTATGTTAAAAGCATATGAAGAATTTATTCAAGCCAAGAACTAAAGCACTGCTTATTCAGCCTCATGACAAGAAAAGAATAAATCACAGACATGCATTATCAGACTATAACCACAGTCAACTCCAATTGAAGACCAAAAAGAAAAAAAACCCACTAAAATGCCTTATGCCTGCTATGCAAAACTGAAAACCATACAAAGGAAAAAGGGCTAGAAGAAAATATGCCAAGTACTAACAGTGGCTGTCTTCTGAAGTTGGATCCATGGATAATTTCCTTTTTCCTACTTTCCAAAGGGTATATATAATAAGTGTGTAATTGTAATTATTTTAAAAGGTTAATTTAAAAGATAGGGAAATGTTGCTATGTTACATTTTCTTTTTAATTCTTGAATTTCTAGTGGTATCTTGCTCTAGGATATTAATAGAATATAGTAAATTATGTAAAAAATTTTAAAAAACCTTTAGGTTTGCAACAAACTATGCTTTCAGGTCTAAAGAGCAGACATGGCTTCATAACTGGGTGTATATGTTTTTTCATGCCTAGTGAATGATTCTTTAAGCATTTCTGGACATTTTACTCACCTCACTATTATCCTATTTTCCTGTACAGTTCCTTTTTATTTTTTTCTCATTTTCTGACAAACCCAACATGGTTGGTCAATCGACTATCATAAGTTCACGTTTTTCTGAACAATTATCTTTAAACATGGTTGCCTGATTGACTATCATAAGTTCACGTTTTTCTGAACAATTATCTTTAAACATGGTTGCCTTGTTCTCCTCAGGAGAGAGGTCTTGCTCTCTTCTTGTTTCTTTTGGGGAATCTTGACCCTACTAATGGCTCCCTGAGACTGACCCAGATGTCAAAACAGAGGACAGAAGCATTATCATAGAGCAAGTGGCCAACAGAGGAGTCCTTTTGGTTCGACAGTTGGCTCTTCCATGAAGAGCAGCTCGGTATCATCAAGATGCCCTCCAGTCCCAATCTAATGATGAGGAACGGGTGGGAGGACTTGGGGAAAAGAGGGAGAAAGCTATTCAGGATGGAAAGAGGCAGTTGTGGGTGACCCATGGGGGCATCTCTCCATTCTAAGTTCACAAAGACCCAGTCAGCAGAAAGGAGCAGATGGGAAAGTCTCCAAGAAACAGTCAGCAGAATGTATGCTTAAATCGAGTTCCAAGATGCCACCATCTGAATGTACAAGTACCTGCAGGTTCCGAAGAGGGGCAGCTCTGAACCCCTGCCAGTACTTTTCCACTTGCCCTTTGCAGGCTGACTTACGGTTGGTGCCACTTCAGTAACAACCCCCAACCTCAATACAAAATATACTCTCACCTCAACAAACAGGATGAACCCCAAGAACAGGAAACCCTCTCTTTTGGGGCTGAACCTATGTTAGTTTGCATGACTGCCTTTGTCAAATCTGAGCATCTACACCAGCACTACAGCACCAGAACGGAAGTTGGGAAACAGGCTTTTTCCTATACCCTATCACATACTGTTCCAAAAGCCTGATGCACTGAGTGAAAAATGAGTTTATTCAACAACTGTTTTCTGAGCACCGACTATGCACCAGGTATTCGTCCAGGTGCTAAAACTGTATCCATGAAAAAAACAATTATGAGTGTAGTGGAGGGAAATCTCTGGTTAAAAGAATCATCTTCAGAAATGGGAATTCCTAGAAAATCTACATTTATACTGCTAATTTTCTTGAAAATAAAATATCCAGACATTGAACCTTATCTGGAAGTTAATGAGTGACAGAGCATTACTCTGCACTTAGATTTTGGAGTTCGAATATCGAGTCTTCTGAGTAATTAAACAGCCCAATTAATAAAAAGACCTAAATATCCTAATGGAAAATGATCCACTTCTTTGTACTGAAAAATATCCAGGCAGTTCATCTTACAATGAAAACCACAATTGACAGGCCCAGTTCATACATTGAGAACTTGCTAATTTTTAAGTGGGCCACTTGAATATGATCAGAGAGTCTAATATTAACAAACATTAGAAAATGTCTAATAAAAAAGACCAAAAGGCATAGAAGAAAAGCAACTTGAGAATACTATTGGGGATGAGGTAAACTTCAATTGAAAAAATAGACATGTTAGCATTAATATCCTCAATAAAATATGAAAAGATATTACATCCACAAAATAAAATTAGGATGCTATAAAAACTTCAGAAAGCAAAAAAAAAAACTCTTGAAAAGTTATAAATGCCACAGAAGCTTGAAAGATAAAATTAATCTACCAGAAAACAGAACAAAAAGAACAGAGATGAGAAATAGAAGACAGACTTCAAAAATAAAAACCAGTCCAGGAAATTTATCATCTCAAAAATAGCAGCTAGAGAAATAAAGAATACAATGAATTGGATAAAAGGAAATCAAACAAATAATTCAAAAAATTTCCCAGAAATGAATGACATAAGTTTCCACTTTGAAAAAACCACTAAATACACAATACAATGGATAAAAATAGACTCACACCAAAGCGTATTCCATGAAATCTCTCAACACTGGAGATAGAAAGAAGATTAAATGCTTTCAAGAAAAATGTGTACTTCATACAATGACCAAGAATCAGAAGGCTACAGATTTCTCAAAGCCAAGACTAAGAATTAGAAGATATCAGAGGCTTCAAAATTGTGAGGGAAGGTAACTTCCAACTTACTTTTTAAAAATCTAATTAAGTTATTAACTAAATACAAGGGTGGAATAAACACTTTCAGATATGCAAGTTCTCAAAAGTGTGTTTCCCGTGTACCTCTTCTCAGGAGGTTACTAGAGGATGTGCCCCCTCAGAACCATGATGAACACAAAGTAAGAGAATCTAGGATCCTAGAGGAGGGAATATAACACAAAGACACCAAGAGATGCACCCCAAGAACAGTGGTGAAAGGAATTCCAAACGACAGCTCTAAAGCCAGTCTAGAGAACAGCTAGATTTATTTAAAACAAGTCAGAATTCTTTGGGGGAAACGTTCTTCAATGAGACTGAGAGACTAATACATGAATGTATTGGGAGGAGATTCAACAAACAGATTTTTGGTAAGTTTACAGGACACTAAGCAAGCAACATTATTTTAAGCATTTTTTAAAAAAGATAATGACTCATTTTAAAATTATGTTCACAAAACTGGTAAAAATAAAATCTTAAAGTTTTAAGTTTGTAAAGTGCTTATGCTTCCTTGCATATAGTAAGTACTCAAAGAATTTAGACACCATTATGATGATTTTTTAACTATACATACATACATAGGTTTCATTCTCAGTTTTTATTAAGTGGCCTCAGACAAATTACTTACTCAACACCTGTTTCCTCATACGTAAAATGGGAATAAGTACACTGTAGTAGGCATTAGCGAAAATGGCTATAAGCCACAATCCTGGGTATACAGTAAACATTTAATAAATGGTGAAGAATATTTACCTGTCAATACTGGAATATAAAAAACTGGGGTACGTCTTCCCACTTGAAAACGGAATCTTAATTTATAAATATTTAACACCTAGAGGACATAGATACATAGCAGCTGAAGACAGGAACTGCAGTGATTGTGAATGTTTACTTAATCAAAGATTTTTTAGAACATTAAGAAAAAAACGGCGGAACAGCCTCCACAGTTTAACAGTTAAAAGATCAATGAGACTTAGGGAATAACCAGAGAGACTAGGAGGCTGAAATGAAACTCCAGGAGAACCGGATAGGTAGAAAACCTTGTTAAAAGAACACATTGAAATAAAGAATAAAATGCCTTGGCAATCAAATAAAAGCAGTGCACACGGATCAGTAAGCTGTAACAGAAGTTGATGGCTGTGACTAAACTTGTTACAACTAACTCGGATCCTATCCTCATCTTTCACAGACCTCTCGCTCCACTTAACACACATGTACAACTTCTGTCATAAAAAGTTATGTGTTTTCTCTGGCTCTGACCTTGACGATGACTACTGACAAGTTACAGGACTAGAGCCGCTGGGATGTGAGAGACATGGGCACACTTACTTGTTGCCCTCTTAAGAGCCCCCAACATCGCCCTCATTAGTGCTGTATCTAAAGAGGATGACAAGTGCATGTATGTATATGCAGTGACTGGGACATTGTGCAGTACACCAGAAACTGACACACTGTAACTGACTGTACTTCAATAAAAAAAAATTGAAAAAAATAAAGAGAATGAAATTCACCATCATGCTTACAAAATTTTTTAAAAGGGGGAGGGAGAATAAAAGGCATTAATACTTCATAAGAACTAAGCAGCTGTGAAGATTTGCTAGCACGACTTATGTTGCAGCAGGCACACTGGGCTACCTACAGAAAGCCTGGGAAGAGATACGAACTTCCCCTGGGGCGATCTACTGGGTTTATCAGAATGGCCTCCTTCTTCAGCGGCAGCAGAATGGGCACTAGTGCATCAGACATTATCTGAACTCGGGTTTGAATTCCTGCTCCGTCATTTAATCTACCAGCTGATGATTTGGAGGAAATTATTTAAATCTCTCTGGACCTTAATTTTGTCATGTAGGAAATGAATATGGACAACAATCTCATAAGATTGTGAACAGGCAGGATATTCAAAACAAACGACCAGTATGGCCTGGACTCCAACCCATCAGAACAGTCATTGGCTGTCAACAACCAGATAGTGGTACCAGGGTATGCTGGCTGAGGAGCAACCCCAGCTGCTAATATCAGCAAGCGCCAAGTTGATGTTAGCTATTGTTATTCTTAGTAATCTATTTCTGTTTTTATAATTTTTTCTATGGTAAGTAGGAAGTTTTTTTCATATCTGAAAATATTTTTTTAAGTATCACTTTGATATAACTATTTAGAAGATATGGTTGCAGAGAATCAACAAAATACTGGGAGAGAAAAAGAGGAACTTATCACTTGAGCCAGAGATGAGGTACCTCCAGAGAACGACATGACCCCAGGCCCCATTCTGGCTGCCTCCATCCATCACTGAAGACAAATTCTTGACTCCTTTTAGAACATCCCACTTGCAAACCCCTTCAAAGCAGGCAATGTGCCATCCCTTCCAAAACAGGGCAGCAGTGACAGAAGCCATAACAAAAAGACTCAAAACACCAAGTTCTAAAAATCTCAGTTCTGCCACTAAAGAGTTATGTGACCTTGGGCAGGAGAGTCTTCACATCCTTATTTATGAAATGGGAAAAAGAGCACCTGTTCCAGCTGCCAATGGATCAGCTGTGGCTCAGATGAGAAGCTGTCCTTTGGAAGGCATGGAGTGCTGTGCAGAGCCAGGCCAGTATGACAACAATGCTGATGGCCTTGGGGTGAGCCCCAGCAAACAGGCGGGGGCCAACGCCATCAGCTGTTGCGTTTCAATTAAGAAGCGCTGGCCAAGCAAAGCAGGTCAGAGGGAGGCAGGAGCTTCATGGGCACTTGGCAAGCAATAGACTGAACATTGGCCAGAGAAAAATCACTCTCCCTTACCATTAGGATCAGGGACAATGGCCTCCGCACCTTGGAAATCTAAATCTTAGGGCCTTTAAAAGTAGAAAGGGGACAGGAGATAGAAGGAAATGGAGATCATGTACCCGACAACGGCAAAATTGTGAAGCTGGCCAAGTTTCTTTTCAGCATCATTTCACCTTTCCTTTCTTTTTTTCAATACTTTTATTGAGGTATAGTCAGTTTGCAATGTTGTGTCAATTTCTGGTGTACAGCACAATGCTTCAGTCATACAGGAACATACATATATTCGTTTTTATATTCCTTTTTACCATAAGTTACTACAAGATATTGAATATGGTCCCCTGTGCAATACAGTATAAACTTGTTGTTTTCACCTTTCCTTTCTGACATCACCCCTACTTGCTGTTATTTTCCTGAAACCCCAAACCCAGGCTGTAGGATCCGAGGGCCTTTGTGGTACCTGCTGGTTGGCCTGTGCACCCAAACCCTGCTCCACAGGCAAGCACCCACCAAGGCCTAACTTCTCCAGAAGATGACTCATGTTCCAAAAATTATACCCTCCCCCAACATTTGAGAATTAGAAGTCCTCCGACTGCACACCTGTCCTTCCTGGAGTTATTACAAAATAAACTCATATTCAGGAAAGCATCAATGACCCACGTGTTCTTACAGATCATCCTTTACGAAAATGTACTGAGATATCATTGACATATAACAGTGTATCAGTAGGTCATCATTTAATAGTCTCATTTTAAAAGAAAATTCTGAAGATGATAATGTCTTAATCCAGTATTCTTCAAAGTGTCCTCGAACTAGGAAACTGGATGAACATCTTTTGTTTTTACCAAATTCCGGCTCTACCAGCAGAATGACCATGAGCGAGTTACTTAACATCTCTGTGCCCTGTCTGTTATTTATAAATAGGGATGATAATGGTACCTACCTCGCAAGATTGATGTGAAGATTGAGTTAATATATAAGTAGTTAGAACAGTGCTTATCACACAGTACAGGTATTAATATTTTTAATAGTGATGTTTTTATCTTACAGTTACAATGCTCCTTATCTGCACCACCTACCCCTTCTAGAAAAAACTCCTTCTCCAAGAGATAATACATCGAAACATCTAAACTCCTGATGGCCCTTGCTCTAACAGTTATCCCTCTGTCCTTTGTACTTCCAGAATTTCCCTCTCCACTGGGTCAATTCAAACATATAGTCTATAAATTCTCTAAAATACTTCATAGCTTACAAAAAGCTTCCTTTGAACCATTTCCCATCCAGATTATGCCCACTGTCATCTTCTTCCAACTTCTCACCACATTTACAACTCCTTTGACCTTGATCTCTCTCTTGCCATTATGATTTCTCCCTTCTTTCCACTTCGATACATTTCTTGCTTTCCATTTCTATACATTTGCAGCAAGAATAGATCCCTCAACACCTGTTTAATCCTCGGACTATTATAATGTGGATTTGCCTCCCTGTTTCACCAAAATGTCTTTAAATTCTAGCCAAACCCATGGGCACTTCCCAGCACATACCTTGCTTGCTGTCTGCCCATCAAATGATGTTGACCCTCCATTCTGAAATGGTCCCCCTACCTCCACTGGTGGCTTCTTCCTTTCTCCTCCCATCTCAGCCCTTCCTTTTCCCATCCCTTAAGCACTGCAGGTGCCTGGGGGTCATGCTCTTCCCACACGAGGAGATCTCCCTCTTTTGCCCACCTATTCTCTTGCCTTAGGTACGTATATAGAAGGATGTGACAAGTGCAACATGTGAACTTAGGGGAGAAAGGCATCCGAGGCAGGAAGAACAGTGTAGGACGGGAGAGATTCAAGGTACGTGGTGAGCCAGCATACAGCTGATGGCTGGGCTACCCAAATTATCAGGGAAGATTCCTAAGGGGAAAAGGGTGCTCAATCAGCCCGGAGCACGAAGGCAGTGACATTCTGCTGCAGGTCCCTGACTGCTAAAGAATTTGTATTTGATTTTATTGACAGTGGAAAGCCTATGAAGAGCTGGGAGCAATTCTGTGTCTGCCACACCCTATAACTAAGTCTCAAATCCTATCTCTTTATTTCCTTTTCCCTCTACTGTTTCTCCCATCTGCTCCTCTGATCCTTTCTTTTCCCTTATCTTATTATTAACATTACTTCAGCGTCCTTGTTTTTTTCAGTTTTTCCAGGCTATGATCAAACTTTCCATAGCAGTTAAATCAGTCTTTAAAGAAAACCCAAAAAACAACCTAGAAGACAAGGTCCTACTGTGTAGCACAGTGAATTACATTCAGTATCTTGTAATACCCTATCATGAAAAATATTAAAAGTATATATAAATGTATGCTGTACACTGGAAGTTGATACAACATTGTAATTCAACAATACTTTGATTAAGGAAAAAAAAACCTGCAAGAACTTCTCATGTGGAGTCCAGGGCAGTGAGATGGCCACTGCTGTGGGCGTGGTGCTCCCCTGCTTGAGAGAAAGTACAGCCCTCTGCACAGCCTAGCCTGCCCTTGTCCATACCTTTTTTTTTTTAATTGGGATATATTTACAACCCAAGGCTTGGATTTAATGCAACTGGAAGTCCCATGAGGCAAGTTTCGTAGCCTTAGATTCTTTTGTATCATCCAGCGAATGCCGTTCACAGAGCTGAGCTTATCACAGATGCACAATGAATCTTTATTATCCAAATAGAATAGAAATGCACACTAGCTTGTGCTGGACGCACACGTGAGTTTGGAAGGCAGCATGAAGGCGACAACAACAACACCCCAAAGGCCTGGGGCTCCTTGCAAAGAGAGAAGTGAAACTGTGGAGAGCCCAGATTGCGATAAATGCCTGATCAGAGATTTGATCCAAAAACTTGAATTCTCACTATTGTAGAACACAAACAATGCTCTGTTTATCATAGTTCCCCAACTCCTCCCTGCCTTAAATTACCAATGTTTCCAACAGATATCTAGGAAACCAGAACCAAGCTACCAAATTGAAGTAAAACCAGAAAGCAACACAGGACAGTGAAAAAGCATGGACTCTGGAATATGGCAAGTTTGGCAACAAAGCCCGGTTCTACCATGAATTAGCTGTGTGGCCTTGGACAAATTACTTCTCTTCTCTGGATGGAAAGTCTCTCGGTTATTGACTGTGCAAACCACTTATCCCATTGCATTATGAAAACAACTGTTTGCAGAATGGACATCGAGATGCTGGCTCAGAGCAGGCACAAAAAGAGTCAGTTCTCTTGTTTACTCAACAAACAGTTGTGTGCTTTCTATGTGCCAGACATGGTTGCAGGCACTGGAGATGTATCAGAATTAAAAAGTCAAATGTGTGTCCTCATGGGGCTCATCTAACTCATCCTTAGCCCTGGGGGAACAGAATGAAAGCCCCAGTTCCCTGCCCCATGAAAAACACACATTACGTCCACACACGTTATGCATATAGTTGTAAGGGGGTTCAGGATCCCATGAAATCTTTAGTCCCCTCTTGTGACCTCAGATTAAGAATCCTGCCCCTATAGCAGCATCTCGGAATATATTTATTAAGAATGACTCACGGCTTGCGTTAGATTCAAAGGGCCACTTCTGATTTATTAGAAAATACCATCCAAGGGAGGGGAGTAGGAATGTGGTTGTTATCAGCTGCCCCAGAAGAATCTCATCGTTATGGAAAAACTACCTCAGCAGATCTCAGTCTTCAGAACATCTGTTTTCCTGAGCATATCTACCACATTGCAGGACTACAAATCAAACTCTGCTAAAGCCTGGCACGCATTAGGTGCTCAATAAATCTGTGAGTGTAAAGTGAAGAATAAGCCACTTCTAAGCTACAGGAAATAAATGCTACACCCACCTAAATTTCCTAGATGACTTTTAAGACCTAACGTCAATCCAGGCAGAAATATTTATTAAACAATCACAATATAAAAAAGTTTGGTTTTCTAAGAGCAGAAAAGAAACAGAAAGCAAGAGGTCAGGCATCGGGAAGTACTGACACACATCTGGTGTTCATCTGCAATGGAAGGGGAAAAAAGGTGATGACTCAGCCAAGGCCAGAAGATGGATGTCTATTTCTTGGCTACTGGTTGCTCTCCTTGACCTATAAACCACTAGTCATCATGGGGGCAATAAAACACCAAACAAAATCAAATGCAGAGTATATCTACTAAAGCCTGGTTAATGACACATTTTCACCTTCATGTAAGGCACAGCAGGCACCTTCTCCAAAACAAACAAACAAAGCAATAAATACTACACTGACATTTTACAACCTCAAACAGAGTAGCATTGAGTTAAGGCAACCCTTATCACAGGAGTTCTGTAGCAAACCCAAATTCAAATATCCCATTCCACAGTCCATAGACCAGTGGGAAATCCTGATGTGTTCACACCCAAATTGTATCTCCAAGACTGTCTTTGGCATTTGGAAGCAATTCTGTTGTCAGACCCAATGCCCAACTTTTGGTTGAGCAAAATGTGGTCTTCAGGGGAACCAAGCACCGTAGAAAGGGAGAACTGATGAGACCCAGTTCTAAATCAGAATGACAAAGGGCTGTGAAACAAGCCTGGCCCCTGCCATACTCAAAATTTAAATCACACTAGAAACAGAGTGAGCCAACCTCTTCTTAGGCTTCCCAAAATCAAGTCCTTAGCTCCACTGGCAACTCCTCTCAACAGGCAAGACCAATTCCTTTCACGGACAGGTACGTCTTTTCCTGTTCCAGTTAAACTAACCTTCTGTGGCCTCTCAGACATGGTTTTCCCTTTGTCTTCATGCTCTTACCCAATTTTCCTCCAAAGGTAAACTCTCCCTCCCTCCTCTGGGATGCTCTCCTTATCTGTTTTTCCACAAGAACAAAAATCAATAACTGGAAGTTGATGACATATTATTTTTAACAGGTTTCTTTCAGATGCAAAACCAGTGGCATTTCTAGGTAATATCCATCCTTGAAGTCTGGACTAGCCTAGAAACCAGGGTGTATATTTGTCACAGCTATACTGTATGCTCTTCTATAATACAGCTCAAGGAATCCACTTCTGGAAAAGTGTGTCCTTCTAATCCCACCCATTAGTCTCCATTAACATAATTCTTTTATGCTTGTGAGGTCCTTATTATCAGCATATGATGATTAATACACAGAGAAAAAAATCCAAAATGAAAAAAATATATAAAGCACAGTAACTCTAGAAAGCATTTTGGCAGTTTCCTTTAAAGTTACAACACACTGTGATTCAAAATTTCCACTCTGAGCTATTTATTTATTTATTTTAAATTATTTTATTTAATTATTTTATTTTGGCAGCGGGGAAGGTAATTAGGTTTATTTATTTTTAGAGGAGGTACTGGGGATTGAACCCAGGGCCTTGTGCATGTTAAGCATGCACTCTACCACTTGAGCTATATCCTCCCCCCTCCAAGCTATTTAATATGAGAAATAAATATGTTCACACAACAACTTGAATGCAACTGTTTACAGTGGTTACCAAGAACTGGGAACAATCCAAATGTACAACTGGTAAATAAACTGTGGCATATCCATTCAATGGAACACTACTCACCAATTAAAATGACTGAATGATTGATTCATGTAACAACATGGATGAACCTCAAATGCATCACACTAAGTGAAAGAATTCAGACTCAAATGGCAACATAGTATGTATCATTTATTTGACCTTCTGGAAAAGGCAAGAGTATAAAGACCTAATTCAGAGCAGGGGGTGTCAGGTGCTGTGATTAAAGGGCAAGTAAAGGGCACAAGGAAACTTGTCAGGGCACAGGAATTGAACTTGATTCTCTTGGTGGTTATAAGACTGAATAAGAATAATAAAAAAAGAATGAATAATTGTATATGTTTGCCAAAACTCAACTGCAAGAGGTAAATGTTACTACATGTACATTATACCTAAATAATTTGAGTTTTAATTCTTTAAAAATACTAACATAGAACAGAGAAAAAACTTGAATTAGGGACTATTCAGTTTCAAAATTAATAGGGAAATAGTTTGATACTTTATCTTGAAAAGAGAAGCTGAGAAGTTTATCTCCTATTTAATCAAACTTAGATAACTATAAATATGTTAATTCTCAGAACAACAACAACAAAAATCAAATTTGTTATATAATTCCTGCAACAAGATTTATGTCAGCAAAACAAAACATTTTTCATTTCATTTTGGCTTTTCATAGCCCATTTATAAAGGAGATCGTTTTTTCCCCAATATTTTTTAGGGCAAAAAGTCTTTTCACCAAAGACTTCTTTTAATCCTTAGATGTTCTCAATATTTTTCTTTGGTTCCTACCAAATCAGTCTTAGGCCAATTTTCTCTTTAATGGTTACCGGGCCTAACTCAGCCAAATCCTAATTGGGTCATAGCTGTGTGACTCCTTCAGTTTTCCAAAGTCACTTTCACAGAGGCCATGAAATTTTTTCCTCTTTTGCAAGATCTGACATTTCTCCTTGCAATCGATTTATATACATACTGTATGACTGGGCAATTATCAAACTACAAAAGTGTTGGTGTTAAGGGGCAAGTAAATGTTTGGTGGGGAAAAATTATTTAAGTGATAAATCTTTAGTGAATAAATAAACTCCTATTACAATCACTCTTACTTCCTTCTGTTACCTAGTAACCTCAGGGAATCCTATAACAAATAAATTAAATAATCAAAAAATGTAAAAGTGATGATGGCTTTTGACGACAGCCTGTTACATTTTGCTGGTCTTATTTTAACTCCTGAGAACCTACTTTCCATCATTAGCAACTACTGTTACACATTACACGGGGCCATAAAAATGGCTTAGAGGCTTTCTCAAATGTGGCAGGAAGGAGGGACAGCACTGTCAACATCACTTTGTTCAACATTTACTTAGTGTTTATTTAGCAACTGCCGAACCGGGTCCAAAGAGCTTTAATGATACTGACTGAACCTCTCAACATGCCTATCATTACTGTCATTACTGCTAACATTCCCATTTGACAGGTGAGCAGAGCCATCTCAGAGCTGCTCAGTGAATGCTTCAGGCCCACACAGCAGGTCCTCAGCAGGGCTGGGGGTCACACCCAAACAGCCTGCAGAGCTTGCGTGTTTAAAGGCAGCACTGTGCGTGCTACAGTCCCCATAGTGAGGCACCAGTCGGCCTGAGCCCGTTTTGTACCCACGGCCAGTCCACAAGCATCCAATCACCGAAGACTTGGTATTTGCTGGACACACCAAACACCTTCTAAAGCAGCAAGGGCAGCTGAGGAGCAAACGAACTGAACTTGCCAGGGGGCTCCTCCTGGCCCCAGATGGCCTTGGAGAAAGGCTGGGAGAAAGAGGCAGTGAGGCGGCTGCCCCTGTCACCTGGCAACTCCACCCCTGTCTCCACTTGGGAGGCAAGCTATACGAGCAGCTTCTTGCTCCCACACTTTAGAAAAACCCGACTAAATATAGCCGAGTTTGCTCTCAAGAGCCAGCTCGGAGCTGGGAGTGCTGCTACATCCATGTCAGGAAACTGGGGAGGAGTCAGCTTGATTTACAGGAGAGCAGCCTTCCCTGCTTGCTCTTGTGGTTGCAAAAGGACCAGGGGCAAGATCCAGCTGGGCAGCCAGGCGTGCTCAAGGTCTGGCCAAGCAGATAGCAGAGCAGTGGGAGAGCGGATGTAGCAGACACGGCAGAGCATCTTCACTCACTCCCCTACCCGTAAGAGGTTACACAACCACAGTACCACGACTTGGGGGGAAAAGTCCATCAGGAGGCACGTTCTACATACAGCCTCTGTTTTATGCCTTTTCCCCCACTGCCCACCCCTCAGTATGGTACTCAAAAGCTCACTCAAATGCTATTCCCTTGGTTAGGCCATTGCCGTCCAGTCCAGCTCAGAACTAAATGTTCCATTTGTTCTCAGACCTCCCACGTTATGTTGCTTGTACTTTTATTTGGCGCTTACATCACGCGGCCTAATCTGGATCTCTGTCTCCAGCAAAGCGGAGGCAGCGGGGAGGCCAAGCTTCTTTACTGACTTCACCCCAGTCTAGCAGAGCACCTTGCACACAGTCAGTGCTTTCCTGCCATCAACAGCAAAGGCCAAGCCTGCCTGAATGCCAGTGAAAGAGTCTGCAATCTTCTCCTCTTTCTCCTAATTCATTCTGCCCCTCCTGCAACGTGCCACCCCAGCACCTCCTGTGACTCAGCATTACAGACACAGAAACGCTGGTAAAGGGGTAAAGGGTCTCCACCATCTCCCCCTTGCTGGCTCCAGCTCTGGTTTCTTTGGGCCTAAGAGAACAGCAAGATGGATGAGGAGGGAAGGTGGGCTGAAAGGACCTAGCAAGGGCTGGGCCAAGCAAGGCAACAGTAGGCTGAGACTGAGGCCACGTCTGAATCAGCTAGAGGTCCCAAGGAAGAGCTGGGAGGGGCAGGAACCACTGCAGCCACAAGTCTAGAAGCAGGGTTTGGGGGCCCACTTATCTCATGCACGGTCACTGGACAGGAATTTTCCATGATGGGTTTCTGGTCACCACTCTGGTGTTCCACAGAGTGATGAATAGAAGCTGCTGGTGCAGGAAAGTCAGATTTCATGAGCTAGAGAACAAACCAAAAGTAAGAAAAAAGAAACAAACCCTTGGTGATAAGTGACGTGGAAAAGAATCAAGTAGTTGTTAGTTGAACTCTAACACAGCGATGCTGCTCGGAGCCGGGAGGGACCCGTGTAGATGGTCCCACTGCTTTTACAGCATCCACTCTGCAGATGCACGCAGCTGGGAGTTCTCCTCAGGGCTGGCTGGGGGCTACCATGGAAATCAGAGACACTCATAATCCTACCCATTAATTCATTCGGTCTTCCATCCATCGAGTTGTTCATTCAATAAACTTCATGCAGAGTCTGCCATGGGCCAGGCGTAAGGCACAGAGCCTGCCCTCAGGAAGCACCACCAAGCAGAGGTGGAGGTGGGCTAGCACCAAGAGACACCTTCCTCCTTGCTTCACGTGTCACAGAGGGAAACGCAAGAGAATGGCACTGCTGGTCCCTCTCCACTCTCTCAGGGCTCTCGTTGGGCGAGGAGGAGACAAATATTCACATGCAAGTCTGTGAAAGGGAACCATACACGTGGATCCCGCGGGGTCCCGCGTTCCTGCAGCAGGAGCCCATTTTCTCTCTGCTGTCCAGGCTGTCCGGGTTGTAGAGGTAGATGCTCTGTCAGTTCGCTGCTCGGGTGCCACGTTAGCCAGTCCACTTTACCATCCAGCCCAGAGTCAGAAAAAATAGCCCCTGAACCCTTGCACTCAAGATGACGTCTTTATCTTCCGTTGTGACTGACTCAGCTCTCATTGCCAGCAGGGTTCAGAGTCGTCATTTACGACCGCTGCCCTTTGCCACAAGGATCCCACTATCTTGTTTCCCCCCTTTTCTTCCCCAGCCACTGTTGTGGCTTACAGTACTTTGGTGATGGGCAGTTTTGTCACTCTTTCACAGGAGAAAAACTATAGAACTTGAGCACTGAATGACTAATCAGAGGGCATTTGATAAGCTAATTTGTTCATTTTGGATGGAAAATTCAGACCCCACCCCTGGCACAGATGTCATTTAGAGCACATGGCCTTCTGTTTGAAATCCTTTGGAGGAGTGGTGAATACTGGAACTCATTTTTCTGCCATGGAAGAGGAGCTACTATTCTCTTAGGTCCAGGAGAGAAACACTATGTACAGTAATTATCCACTCCACTTTTCTTACACAGCTCTGAGGATGAAGCATAAAGGAGGGGAATCGGGACCAGGAGTAGAGAAACCCTTCTCTTGTCCTGGGGCATTTGTATTTCATTCATAGAATAATTACTCATGTCTGCCTGGATGCCAGGCACCAATCTTGGGAAACAGAGATGAGCACGATATTATACCTGATGAATCCACTTTTTCCCCCTCCCAGCAACCATCTCTGTTAGAAAACAGCCCCTTACTGGACACCACCATCTACATAGTCTGTCCGCAGAGAACGGACTGCGCTTGGTTTCTGCAGCTGTCTGCCTCGTTCTCCAGCTATTTGGAGTAATTTCTTACAATACGATATTTTGTTTTGTTTTTTTTAAAGACAAAGGCTGCCAGAAGAACCCCAGTCTGAACGCAGACCATAATGTGTGGCTGGAGACCACAACTCTGAGCCGCTCATCTGCCCACGGCTGCAAGGCTTGGGTCACGACCAGGTTGAGGATTAGACGTCGGATGTTGTCATTCAAAGAAAACCTAAACCGGGATTACCGTAAAATGAACAAAGGGCACCTCTTTTTCATCTTATACTCAAGGCTACAGGTTTAGCAAAATGAATGAGCCCCTACTTGCTCTTAACACTTTAACAAGTTCAAGCTTACTTAAGAAAACACATTACCCGTGTAATACAAAACAAACCTTCTAATTTGGTGCTACTTACAAAGACTGGCATGAATAAGTGAAAATTCAGGATATAAACAGGTTCCAAACAGTATAGCTTTTTTCAAGGAGAAGGATGGGAGGGAGCACAAATAACATTTAGTGAGAATCCATGTTCTAGGCACCCTTTATGAGCCCTTTCCTTTATTTAACCCTCACAACTTTAGTGGGAAGAAAACAGTGTGCCCATTTTCTTCCCAGATGCAGAAACTAAAACTCAGATGTCAAGTAACACGAATTATATTTCCTATTCCATTTCCGTTGGCAAAATTCCTTATTCTCTGAATCAGTGTTTCTCAATGAGCTTGGGGAATTGGGTCATTCCTTGGTCGTGGGTTGGGAACTTTGTATGGGATGGCCCTGCACTGCAGGACATTCAGAATCTCTGGTCCATGGGCACAAAATGCCAACAGCAGTCCCTCCATGTCTCAAACATGCCTTAGGAAGACAATGACCCCCTCAGATGAGAGCCTCTGCTCTAGAAGAGTCTTAGAGCATCAGAAGACTGAAGAGAGGGGCACTGCCTTTTCCTTTAAAAGTCTCCCCTACCTTCAAATGTCTCAGAAGTCCCTTACCTTATGGCATTTGGGCTCCTATGAAAGCTCCATGTACCTTTGTGGAGTCAGTTTAAAAGCTCCATGGGTGTGTTTCCCATGCATTCCGTCAGCATTTATTGAATAACTGTACCAGTCTGGTAATGTGCAATTGCTTGGGAGTATATAGTCAAAGAGTGCATGGTACCCCCTCCCAAGGGATTGCAGTCTTAGAGTTCAGTGAGAGGCATTAAGTACCTAAGTGTCAGGACAGATGGAAGCCCAAGTGGTAAGGAGATGTCCGGTTGGAGGCAGCTCCCACAGAAGGGACAGAGCACTCAGGAGGCAGAGGGAAGGGAGGGCTGGGGCAGGTTCCCAGAGGAGATGAAGTTTCCCCTGAGCCTAGAAAGACCAACTGAGAGTAGCCAGTGTGGACCAAGTTTCAAACCGAAAAAACTAGCCAAGGCAGGGAATTGGATTAGGTAGGGGTTTAAAAGGAAAGGAAAATATATGAGACAAATGAGAAAGAGTATTGACATCTATTGTTCTAGGTAGTGGTTTCATGGATGTTTGTTGTATCTTTCTAATTTTCTTTGTTTTAAAGTTTTTATCATACAAAATTAGATTAAATTATAACTTAAAAAAAACCAAAAAACTGCCGTTGCAAAGACCAGAGGTAGGAATTGTACTTTCAGCCAAAGTTTAAAATATTCCCTGCATTCAAGTTGAGACCTCATTGTGATTCAAACTCAGGATCTCCTGCTCACAAGATAGACACTTTAACCAAAGAAGTCACTAGAAAAGAAAATAAGCTTTTCGCAGTCCATGCATACTTCTTTCCCCAGTCTTTGTTTTTGTAAGGTCTGGCTTTGCTGGTATAATAACCCATCAGACAAGAATTGTGACTAATTCTACACTTCTCCCAGAGAGCAGGAAATTGTTTAAGTACCCCATAGACTGGCAACCAGTGGGAATGCCCTTCACTGAGGACACAGAAGAGTGGGGAAGAGAAGAGGTAATGTCATCTGAAGGAAGAGGTAGAGGGGCATCAGTAGGTTAACTTACCACTTGGTCTCAAGCGCAAAATGAACTTCATCATTTTTTTTTCTTTCATCTAAACTCTTGTCTCAGTTACCATCAACAGTAACTATGTGAGTAGCCAGATTCTCACCCTATTATTACATTTGCACAGAAAAGAGAGCTTCGGTTGTTTTTTTTTAAAACCACATATATGAAATTTTATATACACACAAACACATAAATTAAAAGCCAAATATACATAAGTACATTAACAGTAAGTAGGTAGATAGACATGTCCATCTAGGGATCTCTGAACCTGAGATTGCCCCAAAAGCAAGTTTCCTGAGTTAATGGACACTGAGCACACGAGCGGGGTTGTTGCTACTTCAAGGTGCTAAGGAATTATAAAGAGAGCAAGAGTCAGATTATTTCAGTTTCTCTCACCTGGGGTGGGAAGGGGAGAAGGAAACCAGTAAGCCCTTGTGGTTCCTTCTTGTCTTCAGCCTCCAAGGAGCAGGCTCATTTCCCCCTTGGAAAGGAGCCCCGCGCAGCTGGCAGGCACGGCCTTTTTTTCCAACCCCTCCTTCCCCACTGACCTGAGCCACACTCAGGAACCATAATTCTGCAGGTGAACTCAGGCTCCCCTTTAGTTCCACGGTCATTTCATTTTATCATTCAGGCACAGTTGGACTGCTTGTTTGACATCACAAATGCGTCTGGCCCACATATTTTCCCCCAGAAACTACTCTCAACAAGAAAGTCTGTGTTTCAAGGTGAGAGAATCTGAAATGAAACCTCGGGATCCCTCACAAACCGCCTGTCCCTGCTTTCAACCAGGAAGTTCAAAGGGAGCAGTCTCGTCTGTGATCCAGCCCAAACTGCAAAGCCAAAGGCCAAAACTATAGGAAGAAAGATAAGGGTGGGTTTCAAAGAAAGGGATTCACCCCAATCGAAGGGGCTGGTTGTCCTTATTCCCAGCTGATTCCACTTCGCTTCTGCAAACTTTGCTAACCTCAGGAGGGGTGTATAAAGGTAAAGGGAGACAGGTGTAGGGACACCTCCACCCTCTGGGTACATCTGCTGCTGTCACTGCCGGATACACACGACAAGGGGCCCTCGACCCAATAGCAGTCCATGCTTCCCGATGACGCACCTGGCGAGGGTCCTCTCCCATGTGTCGGGGGCGGGGGGCAAAGCAAGCATCCCCAGCCTCGAAGTCACCCGGCTGGCCTCGGCAGGCGGGGGCAGCGAAAAGGGCACCTCGCGGCTGAGACCTCATGCCGATCTCTCGGGCTTTCCCCCCATTTTCAGCACATTGTTTCTCATTAGGGACACTCTCCGCCTCCAACCCTAGAGTCCTGCGCATTAACATGTCTTTCCAAAGCAAGTGACTAAAGCGCTTACCGGCCTTCCGTGGCTCAGGTGAGTGCCAAAAGGTGTAAGAGGAAAGGGCCCGCTCGCCACCACCCTCTTTCCTCTCCTCCCCACGTTCCCCAAGCCTCATCAGGGATATGTGTGTTGGGGTGCGCGGGTTAAGAGGGAACTTAAAATGCCCAAGCGTCCCTTACCTTCCACAGCCATTCTCTCAGAGCTTCCCTAACGCATGCATAATTTTCTTGGCCGAGATACTCCTCCTGCCCCGCGCTCCCCCCTCCTCGCGCTTTCGCCTAAATATTCTGCGCTCATCTGCTCCAGGACCAACCTGCCGCGGTCACGCAAAGCGAGGCTGCCGGCTCCCGGCTCGGCGCAGGGCATCCTGGGAAGTGTAGTTCCCTCTCTTCACTCCGACTCGGGAGAGCAGCCCGAATCCTCAGCGGGGAGCGACCTCCCCTCCACACTGGGATGAAAGCTTCGGCTTCAGCAGACCTAGGCAGAGCAATCCCTCTTGGGGGGGATCTTGTGAGCGTACCGGGGAACCCCAGGTGGTGGCGTGGACTACATTTCCCAAGATTCCCTGCGCTGGCGTTCGTTCCGCGCCAGGAGTAGCGACCCGTGATTGAGATCTTCCCTGTCGATTAGAAGAGGGTAAGCACCTGGCAGGGCTCGTGCGGGAGGCAGGAGGCGGCGGGGTGTCTGGTGTGATCTTCCGGGCTTGTCACCGGTCTCCTTGGCCACTCGTTTGGTGAGGAAGCAGAGCCACCGGCCGACTGTGTTTTTCCGCCTGGGCCAGAGAGCCGCTGCACCGGTGAGGTTGAAACTTGTTCCTCTGAGACCTGGGCTGTGGGTGAGGGAGAATCTCGCCAGGAGATAACAACTGTGTTCTGTTCCTCCAGGTGGTTCAGGTGGCTAAACACTTAGCCTAATAGGGATGGGGGAAAGCTAAAAAAAAAAAAAAATCACTAACCGTATCACCCCTAAGCGGTTATTAGGAACAAAATCTTGGATCCAGGATTCCACCTGAGGATGTCAGATTATGGAAACCTGTATGGCTTCCAAGGTAGGAGGCTCTCAGCTTGTCTGGCCGGGGAGCCCCTTGGCGTTCTGCTACGGGGCCTAACAGTTAACACCGCCTAAGAGTGTTTTTTCAGCTTATGAACATGCGTACGAACTCCAGGTTCTGGGAGTGCTATAAGCAGACAAGAAAAAGAATCACAGGGAGGGCAATAGAATTCGAGAGCTGGTAAATACTGATAAACACAAGTTTCCAAGCTTTTTTTTTTTCCCTCCCTGCGTGTGGAAATACAGATACACTTATCGCTGGTGGAGGTAAGGGAATGGTCTTGGGAACAAATCTCAGGACTCCAGGAATATTTTTAAAGGCTTTGAGCTCAGAATTGCATATGGTGCCACTTCCACCCAGCCCCCAGCTCTTCTGCCCCACATTTATTATTGTTATTTTTTTCAGTTACTCTGGAAAATAACTCTTAAGGAAATACAAGGATTCAATTCTTCCCATCATCTTAGATTGACTTAGTCTCTCTTGGTCTTAGTTTTTTTTCTTTTTTAACACTGAACAATTTTGTTTCTGAGTGTGTATGTGCACACCTGCTTTTCTAGTGGCTAAGTATGTGCTTAGTCCTCTTATTGGGTGATATGGCTGTGTCTGGGTACTTTAAAAAAAAATACCAGTGTGTAACCAGTAAAAGCCCTTGGTGATACTTTAATCTGAGTTCATAGAGCTGTATGCAGTTCAAACTCACGCCTTCCATTCTTGGTACAGTAGAGAGTGTCCTATTCAGTGAGACAAAATTGCCATTTGGGTAAAATAGCTTTTCCAATGCAGATATGGAGGCCAGCATTTCAAAATCTGGAAGGAACTAAAGTCCAGATGCTTCTAAGTATATAAAATCACCTAAGTGTTAAGTCTTTCCTTAGGTTGAATAAGTGGTAAAGAAAGCTGTGGGACAGGTAATATCAGCAGTTCTTAGCCTTGTCTATGCATCAGCCTTTTACAAACACACATTCCTAAGCCCCACCTTAGTCTCAGACTCAGGATTTCTGAAGGTTTGGTAGAGACACTTAAGGTTAAAAATGCCACAGGTGATTCTAATCTGCAGCAAGGGTGAAAACCATTGGTCAGTTTTCAAGCTTTGAAGGATCTGACTTTCAGTAAGTCACTGAAATCCATTTTTAATTTGAAAACTTCATTTCAGCTCAAATCTTTAAGGTGTTTCCCAACTGATGTGCATTCAGTTTGAGTTTCATTTTTTAGCATAAATGTAAATGAGATGTGAAGGAAATATTAGTTTAACCACATGAAATAGCCAATTTTAACTTAAAAAAACCTATAAATAAAGCAATATCATGTGGTTCAACCTGATAAAGGATTAGCAGGAGTTAAACAGGGGTTTTCAGTTCTGGCTGAATATTAGTATTATCTGGGAACTTTAAAACGATTCCCACTAGAATGACCAAGAGAAAAAGACAGAAAATACTAACTCCAGGGCAAGATTGTGGAGCAGTAAAGACCCATGTGTACTGCTGGGATTGTGAAAATTGATACACCCACTCTGGAAAAACCACTTGGCATATTAAACTGAGTATGTCCTTATCCAGTGACCCAGCAGTTCCCCTCCCAGGTATATACCAAACAGGTGTGCATACGTGTCATCTCCAAAAGACGTTTAGGAATGTTTATGGCTGCACTGTTTGTAGTAGTTACAGACTAGAAACAACCTAAATGTTCATCGACAATAGATTGGATAAATGAATTATAACCAAACTATCCTATATAGCAGGGACCAGCAAACTGTGGCCCGTGGGCCAAACACGACCCACTGCTGGTCTTTTTATGGCTCATAAGCTTTGAGTTGTTACATTTTTAAATGGTTGGGGGGAAAATCAAAAGAATAATATTCCGCAACATATGAAAATTGTGTAGAAGTACCTACATAATATTTTCAGTTTTGCTTTTTGGCCTACAAAGTCTAAAATATTTCCTGTCTGGCCCTTTACAGGAAAAAAAAAAGTTTGCCAGATTCTACTATAAAGTAATGAGAATGAATGAATTACAGCTGCATAGAACAAGATGAAGGAACTGTATGTATTAGTTATCTATTGCTGGTGACAAATCACCCCAAAATATAGTGGCTTGAAGTAAACAGTCATTTATTATCTCAGTTTCTGTGGGACAGAAATTTGGGCACAGCTCAGCTCGGACCTCTGCTTCAGGGCCTTTTACAGGCTGCAGTCAAGGTGTTGGCTGGGCTGAAGTCATCTGAAGGCCTCACTGGGGAAGGGTCAGCTTCCAAGCGCACATGGTTGTTGGGAGATTTCAATTCCCCACAGGCTGTTGGACAAAGGGCCTCACTTCCTTGCTGGCTGTTGGCCAGAGGCCATCCTCAGTGCTTTGCCTGAAGGGCCTCTTCGACATGGCAGCCTGCTTCATCGAAGCATGCGAGCTGCGAAGGCAGTAGAGTCCGCTAGCCAGCCGGAGGTCGCAGGCTTTTGTAACCAATTATGAGAATGCTCCCGCCTCAGTGTTGCTGCATTCTATTAGTCAGATGCCAGTTATTCAGGGAGAGGAAATTAGACAGGGCCATGAACACCCCACCCTAAGGTGGTGGGGATCATTGAGGGTCATCTTAAGAGGCTTCTTACCACAACACACAGACAGAATATTGAACAAAATTAAGCCAGATAAAAAGAAGTACATATTGTGTGATTCCATTTATAGGAAGTTCAAAAAACAGACAAAACTAATCTACGGCATTAGGGCCCTACCCGTGAGGGCATCTGGGGTGTTGGAAGTATTCTGATTCTTGAGCTGTGTGCTGTTCACAAGTGTATAATGTTTGTGAAAATGTATAGAATTGTAATCATACGCTTTGTGGAAGAGAGAGAGAGTGTGTGTGTGTGTTTGTGTGTGTGTTTTATACTTCAATTAAAAGTTTTAAAAAGAAATATATGCTTAGATGCAATTAAATGATGTGACCAATTTATCAGTCACTCTGATTATTTGCCTTATGTTTCTTTGCCAGAGCAAAGTGACAGTTCCATTCCATTTAACATGTCTTGAGGACCTACTGTGTGTCAGGCACTTGTCTAGATGATGGAAGGCTGAATTTCTAGAAATAGTCCTCAAGAGTCCATACTGTAATCCCTTGAACTGTGATAAGACATTCCTCCTGTGACTGTGTTGATATGGCCCAGTTGACCTTAAAAATGGAGCATTATCCAGGAGGACTAATCTAATCATAAAAGAATTTTCCCCAGATGGTAGCAAAGAGAAAGGCAGAGGAGGAACTTAGACTCTAGGCATGAAAAAGACTCAATATTCCGGTTACCCATTTGAAGATAGAGAGGGCCCTGGTACACAGCCAGCAAGGAAACGTGGACCTCAGTCCTACAGTGATGAGAAACCAGATTCTGCCAAGAACCTGGATGAGCCTGGAAGTGGATTCTTCCCCCAGAGACTTCAGATCAGAATCCAGCCCACGTGACACCTTGATTTAGGTCATAAATCCTGAGCAGAGAACACAGGTGAGGCCGCCCAACCTTCTGCACTTCAGAACTATAAGCTAATAAACCAGTATTGTTTTTTAAGCTGCTAAATTGGTCTATTTTTATTTGTTAATGATTCTGTTTAGTTTGTTGTGCAGCCATAGAAACTAATACAAGACACATCCTGTTCAAAGCAGACGGTTATCCTGGCCCTACTTTTGTGGGTGGAGACGGTTTTAAAATACGATATTCATAACACCAGTGCTGACAAAGTGCATCAGAATCTCTGGAGGCAGGACTCCCACCCCCTTTTTTTCCCCTCTTTTTTCAAGTGCTTCAGGAGATTCTAATCTGTAGTTTCTATTGCGTGATCTTGTTAAAGGAATAGAGACCAAAATGCTTGGGTAAGAAGTAAAGAGGAAATATACGCGGCATCCCTCTCTGTTACGGGCTCTGGTGACCCGTCACCGAGTGTTGCTGCGTTGTCCTCAACCTACCTCTTGAATGTGGGCTTCCTCTCCACTCCCTCTGCTGCTGTGCTGGAGGGGGCTAACCAGGGTTTCATTTAAATAATGTGCGTGCCTCCACTGGTTCCATGGGGACAGGGATGGGTCCTGGTTCTGCTCCCTTTTGATGTTCCAGCCACCGGCACTGTCTGGCACGTAATAAATACTTAATACATATATTATGTGTTGATAAATAATGCCTGACTGAAGGAGTGTGTGAATAAACGACCTAATCATGATGAGAGCTCCATTTTCCCCAGTGAAACTGCAAGGTAGTATTTTGTTTTTGTTTGTTTTAATGCTTCATACTCTTAGAAGCAGACATTTTAGTTTAAAAAAAATTCAAAAGTGAGTTAGAAACATGTTGATTTAAGCCCCCTCATTTTACAGTTACGGCAGGAGAGCTCAAAGATTTGCCCAGATCACAGCATGGCCAAACAGCGTCGGGAACCCAGGTCCAGGCCAAGGCATGTTTGTCGAGGATGAGGGAGGGGGTGGGAGGATTTCTGTGGCTCTAGGCTTGGCTTGGTGTGGTCTGATGGCTAAGCTTTAATTCAGAGAAGCTGGGACAGCTCTGCTCCTCACTGCAGGTTTGTGGGTGGGTTGAGGGAGCGCTCCCAGAGCTGAAAGGGCAGCCATTCTCATAGTAATGGTGGAAGAGCCAGTGGGCAAAAGGAAACACTCAAGACTTTTTAAGGCCTGGCTTAGAACTGGGGCACTGTCACTTCTCCTACTATGACATGTGTCAAAGCAAGTCACGTGGCCAATCTCAAAGTCAAGGTGTGAGGATATATATTCTGCCCATGATGACGCCCTGGCGAGGGTGTGAGTGCAGGGAAGGATGAAGAATTGGGCTGACTCTGCAATCTCCACAGTGACTGTGTATTAGCCTCCTGTCGCTGCATCATGGAGTTCCTTAAGGTGACTTAAAACAAGGGAAATTTACTCTTTCACAGTCCTGGAGGCTGGAATCTGAAATCAGGGTGTTGGCAGGGCCATACCTCCTCTGTAGGCTCCAGGGGAGTGTCCTCTCTTGCCTCTTCCTGGCTCCCTGTCCAGGTTGCGAGCAAGCTTTGGGGTTCCTTGACTTGTAGCTACATCCATGCAATCCCTGCCCCATCATCACTCAGGAGGTCTTCCTCCTCCTGAGTCTGTCTCTGTCTCTAAATCTCTCCCGTAAGGACATCTGTCATTGAACTTAAGGGCCCACTCTAACGCACTATGATTTCATCTTAATTAGATTACATCTACAAAGACCCATTTCCAAGTAAGTTCACATTCATAGGTACCTGGGATTAGCAATCCAACGTGTCTCTTTGGGGGACACAATTCAACCCACAACAGACTGGAATCTTGTACCATCTTTTATAAACTAGAGCAGTTGTTCTTAAGGTCTGGGTCTTGGACCCATGGATGAGCATCACCTGGGAGCTGGTTAGTTAAAGTTCTTGGGCTGCAACCCAGACCTACTGAATCAGAAACTTAGGGGGATAGGACCCAGCAGTCTGTGGTGTAACAAGTCTGCCAACTGATTTTAATTTATGCTAAAGTTTGAGAACTACTTCCAAAGAAGATGTTAGAACCCAGACGTAAATTTAGCATTGTTCTTAAGAAGGAGTGAGAAGTGGGACCCAGTCTCAATTGGGTGCCGCTGTGTGTCTGCATGTGTGTGTTTCTGATACATGTAGGGATGTTGGGACAAGCAGTGGGGGCATCTCGTTGGTGACAGAAAGACAGGGAAAGGGAATTACTCACAAGAGGGCAGATGCTAGAAATAGAACAAGTTTAACCAATTCACTGAGTAATAAGGATGTAATTCTAAGAAACCCAGGTCCTACTTGCCTCGTGGAATAGCAGAGTTGATGAGGCACCGTTCTTATACCCCAAAGTCATTGTAATGAATCTTGATTTTCTGTGGGTATGAGAAAGATGGGAGGGGTCATCAGGGCTGGGTCCTGAGGCTGGCATGAGCAAAGCTGGGAAGGAAATGAGAAAATGTAGGCAAGGTGCTTTGAACAGTGTTCTATACATTTGTGGAAA
Organism: Vicugna pacos; assembly: GCF_048564905.1. Classification (NCBI taxonomy): domain Eukaryota; kingdom Metazoa; phylum Chordata; class Mammalia; order Artiodactyla; family Camelidae; genus Vicugna; species Vicugna pacos. Next base: position 23,288,416 of record NC_133011.1, read on the forward strand.
TGATTATCACCAAAAACCTACTGCTGACTCCACAGTTCTGTCTTCAGCCAGTTCTGGGGAAAAAAATGACCCTGGAATCCTATGGCTGTATGTACAGAGCTAAGGAAGAAACATGCCACGATTGAATCCAGCCTTTCGGGCCTGGGGCATTGGAAGTTAATTTACCACAGAAGCCATGTAATGTACAACTACATATAACAAAGGAAAGTCAGAGCTTAAATGGGGTTAGATTCTCAAGTAAGAAGTGCACAGTAAAACTTTAAAAAATGAACAAATTTGTCCTTGAAGATGTCTTACGTTGCCTTTGAAGTGTAGGACATTTAATTGTATATATGTATGGTCCTACAGAATAATTTCCTAGCACATCAAAATTGGAAAACATAAAAGACTGGGAAAGTCTTTAAGCTAATAGCTGTATATTCAACACATTCTTCCTTTAAAATAACACGTTCTGAGTTCTGAATAGGGGGATGGGTAGACAGGTCTGGACTCTAATATCTTAATATATTGTTTGGTTTTGTGGGGATTAAATGAGAGAATTAAAGCTCCATCTTAGAGTAGAGGTAGCTCTCTAAAGACATGGGAGTTTGTTCAATAGATTTAACCTGCCTGTATGAATCAACTGCTAATAGAGTGGTTATGATTTGCCAGAAATTCTTCTAAGAGCTTTAAAAACACCCTGGCATTCTGGCTTTGCAGGCCACGTGCTTAACCACCATGCAATCTCACCTTTCTAATTTTTCACATACTGCGTTTCCACCATACGCAGTTTTGCTGAGTGCAGACCAAAGTCAAAATGTGGAGCTGGATACATTGATATCAGGTGTGGGGCCCAAAGGAGCCACTCCATGTGCCTCTCTTCTTGAAGGGTAGGCAAGAACATGGATAAAAAACTTCTGCAGCCTTTTTTTTTTAGGAAGCTGTAGGCTTTTTTTTTTTTTTAATTTTCCCAGGGGCAGAAAATACAGCATATTGTGTTGTCGCAAAAGGAAAGAATGGGGTCAAAGCTTCGTGGTTAGAGATGAGAAAAGTCTATCAGTTGTCAGAAAGTAGGAGTCGGGGGAGTTCATGCAATTGGAGCTCGATAAAGGCACTGCAGGTGCTGATGACAGATTACTGTCCTCGTAAACCTGAAGGCATGATCTAGGGCTCAGTCCTAATGTCTGGCAAACTCAAAGAAGTTAAAGAAAAATGGGACATAGGAGATGATTTAGATTGCACCCGGGAGAGAAAGAATGCCGTGCACCCAAGATGTGCCTTGTGAGGTAAGGCAGCAGTGAGCTTAGTGCAGACCCAGGCTCTGCCTCCTGCTTGCTTTTTCCTAGCCCCTGGTTAGAGGAGAATTTGGCATTTGAAAGGTATTTCTGAGAAGTCTGGTTTCATTCAAGAATCCCTAAAGCTGGAAATGTAAATTTTATAGGGGCGGGGAAAACTGCTAATCTTTGCCCCACAGTTTTAAATGCCAACGGGTACTGTGCCTTAATTGACACAGACTATACTTAAGATGATCTTTGCCTTTCTCGTGCATCTTTTCTGTGGACGTTTGGGGGTCCTTCATTCTCATCCCCTGGGCTGGTCTCAGGCAAAAGAACAGACTTAACTCCAAAGCCTGCCCAAAGCTGTCTCCTTATAGTGCTCCCCTGTGTGTGCTGTATGTGTCATTGACTCTACCTTTGGAGGGACAGTGATGGAGTAGGAATACCCTGGATCCTGGGAACATACAGATCTGAGGGTGAACTCTGCCTCTCACTACATACCAGCTGGGTGAACTGGACAGAATGATTAACATCTCCACTTTGCTTTTCTCATCTATTAAATAGATAACAGTATATCCTTTTCAGGGCTTTTTGAGGATAAGTCATCTGTCTCTCTAACAAATTAACCCAAAAGTTAGTGGCTTAAAATAATAAACATTCATCATCTCACCCCATCTCTGTGGTTCAAGGAATTTGAAAGCAGCTTAGCTGGGTGATACTGGCTCAGGGCCTCTCATGAGGTTGCACTGAAGATGTTGGTCAGGGCTGCAGTCATCTGAAGGCTTGACTGGGGCTAGAGGATCCACTTCTATAGTGGCTCACTCACACACTTGGCAAGTTAGGGCTGGCTGTTGGCAGGAGGCCTCTGTACCTTGCATCATTGACCTCTTCATGGGACTACAGAATTGTCCTCAGAGTGACAGCTGGCTTCCCTCAGAGAGTGATCTGAGGGAGTGATCCAAGGAGGAGAACACATGTCTTTGGTGATCTCATCTCGGAAATCATACATCATCTCTTCTGCCTGTTCTGCTTGCTAGAAATGAGCCCCTTAGTCTACCCAACACTCAAGGGCAGGAGAATTAGGCTCTACTCTTTGAAGGGAGCATCTCAGAATTTGTGAACATATTTTAAATCACCTCAAGAGGTAGCGTAAGTAGAATTTCTTGGAATAAAATAAGTGTTTAGTAAATGCATGCAACTATTGTTTGAAGGTTTACAAAGTATGTTGTTCTGCTCCATCTCCCCAGGAGCTACCACAGTTTTTGGCACGTAGCAAACATTCTAAATAATGAGATGCCATTTATTAAACAATGAGCTAAAGATGTTTCTTGCTTTGTGTCAGGTTTTGTGCTAAGCGTGTTTGACAGAATAACTCATTTCATCTTCACAATAACCCTGGGAAATAGATGCTGCTTTATTATTATCCCAGCTTTACAGATGGGAAAACTGAAGTGTGCACAGCAAAGTTAAGCAATTTCTTGGATGTTAACATATGGAGGGGTGTGATAGAGCCAGGAATCAGTCTCAGACAGTCAACTCTGGGATGGAGCTTTTAGCCACATGGGTCTTCCTACAATTCAAGGTCTCTAAAACTATTCATGTGAAATATTCCCACCTTTGAAACTTACTTGTCGTGGACTATTTTGAGAGTGGGAGAAAATGATTCTTGAGTTGTGAAGGCACTTCTCTCAGATCTAGAATGTCCTAAACATTCCCAGCCAAAATGTCAGAATGTGAACAGGAATTCCTCCCCCCTCCCCTCCGCCCCACATTCCTTTCTCCACTACTAGATAAGACACTCCCACACCTTTGCTTTCTTCTGCCCTGAACTTTGGGTTTCTCCTTGAAACTTTGATGTTTGAAGGTCCTAAGGCTAAATATAAGTTTGAAAACTACCAAACTGGATGATCTTAAAGGTCACTTCCTGTTCTCAAGTTTTATGATGTCATGAGTTCCCCTTATTCCTGTTCCTTATTTTTATAGAAATTAGCCACCAAGGCTGGTCAGTTTGTCCTCCACAACGACTCTCTTGACTCTCCTTTCCTCATCCCTTAGCCACCGTCTTCATTCTCCACCTGATGAGGACTGGGATAGAAACGTCTCTTAATAGAACTTGTATCTCCAGTCATTCTTACCTCGACACCATCTTGTGTCTAATGACCACATAAATCTCCAAGAATATCCTCCTTGGTTGTGATAACCTGTTGTGAAATAAATCCCTTCAGCTGGCTGTGTAGCGGTCCCCGTACAGAGTACCACAGATTTTACTACGTATCAATAATTTTGGGAGAATATAGTCTAAAAAGAAATTTAAGTAGTTTTCTTTGCCAGTAGAATTTCCTGAAGGCTGATATGCTAATGTGCAGTGTGAGTCTCCCCAAGGGAGAGAGAATGTAACCCAAGAGGTTTATTCTCTTGGGCTTGTTGTGAACTCAGTTCAGGAAACTCTCCTGGATTGTCTACTTGAAAGCTGTTTATTATCATAGTGCCTCTTGCTTGACACTTCTTACTTGGTGATGTACTGCACCTTCACACATGGGAGTCCAGAAAGCCATTCCTCAAGAGCTGTTGCTGTATTTCTCCTTGACTGCCCCACCTTCAGCCTCCCCAGAGTCACCACTTCAGAATATCAAGATGTGCGTGTGCTTGTGCACATATACGTAACTTTCTTTGCTGAAGGATGGGATAATCTTACGAGGGAATTGCCCTGCAGTCCTGCAGAGGATTTTTAGAGTGGAGGAACCCCTCTGCATGATGCTATAATGATGGATACATGTCATTATACAGTTGTCCAAACCCACAGAATATACAACATCAAGAGCAAACCCTCATGTAAATTGCGGACTTTGGTGATAATGATGTGTCAGTATTGTTTCATCAATTATAACAAATGTACCATCCTGATAGGGGATGTTGATAATGCGGGAGGCAGTGCATGTGGTGGGGGGGCATGGAGTATATGGAAAATCTCTGTACTTTCTGCTAAATTTTGCTACAGCCCAAAGAATTACAGTGCTTCATCATATGAAATTTTTAGCTAGGAATTTGTGGAGTCTAACACTGCTCTAAAAATAAAGTTTATTTTTAAAAGAAAAAAAAAGCTAAGTTGTAACTTCCTCAAGGTCCAAAAGTGTGTGTGTGTGTGTGTGTGTGTGTGTTGACTAAGAAGTCAACCTCTACTAGCTGGGTCTTCTTTGAACACATCTGACTTCCCTACCCCCGGTTTTATTCCTCCATGAGAGAGAGCCTTATCTTCTAGACTTCTCCATTGAAATTCCATTCATGTTCTGGAAAACCCCAGTTCCTATCATCAGAAAACCCCAATTCCTGGAAGGACCCATTGTGATTCCCTCATTAAGACATCCCCTCCAAGTTCTTGAGTTTAAAGTGGCATCCTTGGGTTTTTATTTGGTCAGTCAGTGATTTCTCCTGACAACCCAAAAAGCTGCAGGACAGTACAGGAGAAAAAGTCTTGGTGCTTCAAGTTCTACAGCATCATTCAGGTGGGAGTTGATCCTCCAAGGCATATCTCTTTGGGAGTTTTCCTAAAGATACACCTTTAAAAAAAAAATCCTCTCAGATATATTAGAACAACAGGTAGCTCACCCTAAATTTATTTTAATTCTCAGGGAGGGGCGCACAGTCCCTTTAAACCCTAATGAAAAGCGAAGTATTTTCTAACTGCTTTGTGGTTTGTAACATGACTTTTTCTTCCTTTGAAGGCTATCAATTTCATTATTATACAGAGTAATAGGACATGCCTTTTATGCTTTTAGCTTTTATCACTTTGGGCCTGGTCGATAAAGGTCGTATACTGCCGGAAGACCTCTCTCAGTCATACAAGGAGAACATTTGAAGGACCCACCATTCAAGCCAGTGAGTAGTCAGGCACTGTGCTGGACACCGGAAATGGAAACATGAATAATACAAGTTTCCTGCTCTGAGTGTTGGCCTTAAAATGCATTTATCCATTCATTTATCGAATGTCAAGTACGTTCTGAGTGCCTACTATGTGCCAGGTATGATGTTGGGTAGCTGGGCGCTGTTTTAGACTGGGTTCCCTAGAAACAGATTGAGAATTGTAAATTGTGTGCAGAAGGTTTATAGGGGAATATTCTTGGGAGGTACATGTGAAAGAAAGTGCAGATGGCAGGATTGGACAGTGTGAAAAATGGATACTCAGTGAAGTTGCAGCTGAGGCCTAGTCCAGTCCTTCCAGGAGCCCTGGAGCTGAGATAAGCCTTTAGCGTTGTCCCAAAGTGGCAAGGAGGCCAGGCCTCTGTATTCCCATGTCAGCCAGTCACTGGTGGCTCAGTGCCCGTAAGAGGGTCTGTAACTATGGGCGAACCAGTTTTTTGCAGCCGAGGGCAGTGGTCAATAGGGACATGGCTTTGCGCCTTCAGTAATCAACAGCCCCAGGAGCTGGGAGGTGAAAGAACTCTAAGCACAGAACATCCTCTACTGAGATATAAGCAGGAACTTCGATCCATTCCTACCCTCAGGGAGTTGACAGTCTAGCTGATGAGCCAGAGAGGAAAGTAGGTGAATGCCAGCGCAGGTAGGTTTGTACAAGACTAGAGTGCTCTGAAGACCCAGAGCAAGAGCATCTAGCCCCGTCTTAGCAGTCCTGAGAAGGATTCCCAAAGGAGGTGATGGCAATGATGAGATAAGGAGTTAGGCAGGAAGGCAGTGGGTGTGGAAACTCTTAAAGAGAAAGCATCTTCCCAATAAAGGGAACAGTGTGTACAAAGTGTGAGACCGTGACTTGTGGGGGGTACCTCACCTCGTTAGCAATGGCTGGAGTGGAAAGTGCTTTAGAAGAAGAGGTGCAACGTGAGGCAAAGGGGCTGCGCAAGGACGCGAACCTGAAGGCTGGACCTGAAGGAGCAGGATCGCCAAGTCCAGCGCTTGGGGATTTTGTCCTGATTATCCTGACAGTCACGGTTTCCAGCTGGGGGTTCCATGGTAAAATGTGCAGTGCAGGAAGCCCATTCGGGTTGCAGTGTGGAGAAAGGGATCAAGATAAAAGAGCAACATGGGGACTCCTATGAGTGACTGTGTAGACGGCTAATTCGTTAATATCTGGTGAAAAATGATAGTGACTTAAAATAGAGGCATGTCAGGTGCGATGGAGAGAAATGGACGGATTTGAGAGATATTAAGAAGGCAGAATCCGTAAGACTTGACTGATTGGATATGGGTCTTTAGGGAAAAAGAGGAGTCAACCTCATATTTGTCTCTGAGCCAGAGCTGGCAGCAGTGGTGTGAAGGATGCATCTAAGAGTGTGTTGGACTGAAACAAGGGAGCCAATTAGAGGCATGATAAACAATGTTTTTTTTGTACAGGGACCCATTCAGGGGGAAAAAAAAAGAAATTGTTTATAACCATACTCATTTCATTCAAATGAAAGTAACATAATATAATTCTATGAAAATAATGTTGTATATTCTTATAATTTAAATTACCTTTGTTAGGAGAGTATCAGTGAGAAAATTGGCCTTGCTTTTAGCCACTTAAATATTAATATCTGACCCAAGTTTAGATATAGCATCAGGGAGGCAGCTTGTCATTTTTTTTTTTTTGGTTCCTTTTTGTGTGGTGCTTTGGACCTCACAGAGAACATTCTAGAGTATATTCTTTTTCTATCTTTAATGCCACCCTGCAGGTTGGAATTACTACATTTCTAATGTATAGAGCAGAAATGGAGGCTCAGGGAAGTGAAGTGGCTTTACTTCCCCCATGGCAAAGCTGAGTCTGGAACGTTCATTCCATTCAGTGCAGGGTTTCCTGAGGGTGCAGTCATTGCTTGCCAAGCATCACACAGAGATAAAATCAATGTGCCCGCTCCCTGCTTCTTTCAGCAACCTGGGTCTCTGTCTGTTGGCTGTAGGACTGTGGATCTGCTCATGAGCAGAGAGACTAAGCAGGGCAGAGATTGCCTCATTACCACGGGCCCCTGCATGTACTCTTACTCCTGAAGGTGCTGGCCGCCTGAGCATCCTTGCTGTCTGACTGCATTCAGGCCACTTCTAGGGGCCCTGCCCTGGGTCGTCCTATCAGACAAGCTTAGACTTTTGGTTATTTGGAGCACAGAATCTGGTCAAGACAGAAGTGGTTTCTGCAGACATAGATCCCTGTGCTGTTTTGGATCCAAAAACCTTCCAACCAAGTAGAACTTGGTTTCTAGGTTGTATTTTGTAGCCAGGAGAACTAAATGTAGCCCAAAGAGCCCCACTCCTCAAATCAGTGATACTATAACCTCCAGGGTCAGACGACTCAGCCCTTGACTGGAGCAGGGGTGAGCAGAGGAGGGAAGGGGAGCGGAGGGAGGACAGGGGAGGGGGCTGTTCTGAAACAGCCCCTTCAGGCTGCACTCCCTGGCCACACCATGGCCTCCTTTTTGACAATCACTTGCAGCCTTAGGTTTTCAAATGCAATGAGAAGAGAGCTTGTTTCTTAATCTGGCAATTTAGAAATTAAAGATGTAATTAAATATAATTACAGATAAGCTTGAAATAGATTTTCTGAATATAAACACATGTACAGATGCATGTGTTTCAAGTTTATTCATTAGTCTCTTCAGAAGCACTTTGTAGCCTTATTTTTCAGCTTCATTGAGATATAATTGACATATTGTGTAAGTTTAAGGTGTACAAAGTACACCTTTGATACACTAACATATTGCAAAATGATTACCACCAGAGTGTTAACTAACACCTCCATCACATCACATAATTACCATTTCATTTTTGTGGTGAGAACATTTAAGATCTATTCTCTTTGTAACTTTCAAGTATATAAATACATTATTATTAACTATGAGCACCATGTTATGCATTAGATCCCCAGAACTTATTTGTCTTATAGCTAGAAGTTTATATCCTTTGACCAACATTCCAATTTCCTCCAGCCCCCAGACCCTGGTAATCACAGGGGCTCTACTCTCTGTTTCTATGAGTTTGGCTCTTTTAGATTCCATGTATAAGTGATGTCATACAGTATTTGTTTTTCCTGGGTTTATTTCGTTTAGACAACTGCCTTCAGGGTCCATCCATGCTATGGATGTATGGCAGTATTTCTTTCTTCCTCATAGCTGAATAATATTATACATATATATAATATAACATATAATATAATGTATAATATTATATTATATATATATATGGAATAAGAGAGAGAAATCATATCCTCTTTATCCATTTATCTGCTGTTGGATACTTAGGTTGTTTGTTTCTTTATTTTGGCTATTGCGAATAATGGTGGAAAGGACATGGGAAGAGCACTTTGTGGTCTTGACTGCCATGGGTGGTTAGTGCAAAGTTTTGGTTTTGTCATCTTCCTTGTCACCATCTCTGAAGTCCACCTCTAGCCTTAATTTGCTTCCAGAGTCCCATGATGTCATTGCTGAAATGTCCATCAGATTGGGCAGGGAGGTACCTTTAGCATTATAAATACTGGTTGTAGAGCGTTGCAGAATGCCTCTAATATTATTTGCAAAAGTAATAGTAATAATATAAACAGCTACCATTTATTGAGTATCGACTATTTTTCAAACTCTGAGCTAGGCGCTTTACACACACTAACTCAATGATATGCTGGGATTCAGTCATATTACTGTGTACAGATTTTGTGACCTCTATAGCAACAATTGTTACTGCAAAACCTTCTCTTTTTTCATTGCCTTTATGTAGTTTTTTGAATTGTACGCTCCATACAAGACTCAAAATGCTGATCTTGCACCATAATCTATATACTCTTTGAAGTAGGGAAGATGCTTCTTTTTACGCTTTCACGCTTTCACAGAGGGGCATCAAAGTGCTTTGCCTTCTTATCTGTTTTTGTCCCGTGCTGCTCTTGCTCTTGAAGATCCCATCTGTCTGCCTGACTCTTCCTTAAGGACATATCTAAGGTCAAGCAATCTTCCAGAGGCAGGAATTCTCAGTAATCCCCCCTCATCCCTGCCCCAGTGCATCTTATAGGTATAGACACATTTTGACAAAACCCTCAACCAAAAAGCTGTCTCACGTGGTTGTAGAAGAGGTGAGACGGGCTGCAGATGCTGCGTGATTCCCAGCACAGCCCACGGAATCCTCTCCCACTCTGTTCTTCAGGGATATGTGGCACTATAATTGGAATAATTCTGAGTGCATTTTCATTCACTCAATTTAAAATGAAGTTGCTGTGAATCTTATTCCACAAAAACATATGTGCAAAAAATGTCACATTTGTTTGTAGAAAATCCTAAGGAAGCCACCAGAAGCAGTTCCAGAAAAAGCAACTGGAAATAATAAATGAGTTCATCAAGGTCACAGGATACAAGATCAATTTACAAAAATCAATTGTAATTTTATGCACTGCCAATGAGCTATCTGAAAATGAAGTTTAGAAAGCAAGTCCATCCACAGTAACACCAAAAACAGTAAAACACTTAGAAATAAATTTAGCAAAAGGAGTGTAAGACTTGGACACTGAAAACTGCAGAACACTCGTGACAGAAATTAAAAAAGATCTAAATAAATGGAGAGACATTCTGTATTCATGAATTGGAAGATGTCAGTTCTCTTCAATCACCATCAAAATCCCAGCAGGTGTCCTCGCTGGGACCTCTGTTCTGCCCTCACGAGAGACCTTGTGCTGCTCCTCTCCTGGGCCACCCCAGTAGCTGGAAGCTGGGCCACCATTGGTTTTCTCCAGATGCAGATCTTTATGCTTTGAAAGGGCTGAAGAGTTTCGGTTGGAATTGGCTCCCCAATCATATGTTATGACCAAATGAACTAAATGTAGCTAAGTGAGGTCTCTGTACATCCTAAGTGAGCAGGTATTAAAACCATCCAAGGTCAGAGGGGCTCGAAAAACATCGTTAATTAAGTGAGAGGACAAGCCACAGGTTGGCTTGAAAAAAAATTTGCAGATCACATACCTCACAAAGAATTTATGTCTAGAGTATATTAAAAAAAAAAAACCCTTGCATCTCATTAAGACAAACAACCTACGTGTACATGGGCACAGCACTTGAATAGGCTTTTCACTGAAGAAGATACATGAAGAGCTAATGACTGAATGAAAAGCGTTCTACACCGTTAGCCATTAGGGCTATGCACATTTAAATCTCAGTGAGATACTGCTTTCCATGCAGAAGGTTGGCAATAAAATAAGGGCAAAAATAAGTTTGGGGAGGATGTGGAGAAACTGGTCCTCTTACACGTTGCTGGTAAAGATGTAAAATGGTGCAACCACTTCGGAACACAGGTTTTCAGTTTCTTAAAAACAAACTACCACATCTGTGTATCCACCCAAGAAAAAATGAAAATATGTACGCAAAAAGGCTTTTAAATGAGTGCTCATAGGATTTTTATAACGTAAAAGCCCCAACCTACATTCAAACATTCATCAATTTGTGAATGCATAAACAAAATATGGTCTATCCTTGTACTGAAAGACTCTTCAGTAATAAAAATAATTGAGGTACTTAAATATACTACAACACAGATGAACCTCAAAAATATTATGCTAAATGGAAGAATCCAGATACAAAAGATTACATATTGTATAAAGCTTTATGAAATATCCAGAGGAGGCAAATCTGTAGAACCATAGAGCAGATCAGTGATGGCCTGGAGCTCAGATTGGGAGCAGGAATTGACTATAAACAGGCATGGAAGTGGGGTAGAGGGGGTGTCCGCGGGGACTTTTTGGGGTGACAAAAATATTTTAGAGCCAGATTGTGGTGATGTTTGCACATCTGTATACTTTTACTAAAATAGTTGGCTTATGCTCTTACAATGAGTGAATTCTATGAACTTTACCTCAGCAAAGCTGTTAGATAAAAAAAAAGCCAGCCCAGAATGGAGAGTGGGAGGGATAGATGAAACAAGTTTGGCAACATATTGATAATTTTTTGAGGCTGGATGCTGGGTAATGAGGGCTCATTGTACTTTGCCTTTTCACTCCTTGTGTATATTTGAAATTTTCAAATAAAAAAATTAGAAAGAAATAGTTAAAGAGGGACTATCACATTTCTTGGTTTCTGTGAATGGAATGAAGTCTGACTCACAGGCTTGATATCCCAAGGCTGGAGGGGAATCCGGTCTGTCACCATAGAGGCCCTGGCCAGGGCCCCTTGTCAGGCTGGGCGGCTCGTGTGGCGCTCCAGAAGTCCACAGGCCAGCAGGGGCATGGTGGTATGACCGCTGCCTGGTGCGAATGATCTTTACACAAGGTCAGCAATGTTGCATTTATGCCGCGGCTGGAGCAGGCATCTTTTCTGAGGTCTGTGGCATCCAGGTTGAGGGCTAGCCTCCCTGGGTCCCCTCTAGACATCGGATCCTGGTCATTCTTCTCTGAGTCCTGGGTGCATTTATTCCCAAGGAGGGTTGTGACTTTCTGACACACCTGGGAGAACCACAGACCTACATCTTCTGGGTTGTGGGAGTAACCTCTCCAGGCTCACCCCAGCTTTCTCATCGTCACCTCTTCCCTGGATTTAGTCTTTCACAATGACCAGGAAAGGAGTTCATCTTGCAATCGCATATTTAAAAGTTGGGCTAGTGCATCTGAAGGACGGACTGAAAAAATATTCTTTGATTAAAATGTGTGTTTGTGCCTGTGAGTGTAAAATACGGAGAATAATACACAGGTAACTCTCATCTTTTCAGAGGCATCTTCATCATGCAAGCCTTCGTGCATCCACTCGTTGAATCGTTCATGAGGCAAATGTCTCCTGAGCTCCTGCAGCTCACACCAGCACTGTTTGTGGCGCTGGAAGTACAACAAAACCGGAAAAGGCTCTGCTTTTTTGCAGCTTAGACTCCAGGGCTTCTGTCTTCAAACTTTAATGTGCATAAGAGTCATGTGCCCATCCTGTTAAAATGTAGATCCTGATTCCAAAAGTCTGGGTGCTCCTTGGGATCTGCATTTCTAACAAACTCCCAGGCGAGGTGAGTGCTGCTGGGGCACAAAACACACTCTTGAGTTGCAACGTTCTAGGGGGGTAAGCAGGAAAGCATTGGAAATACTGGAAAACATTAAGTTAATCGTTCATAGTTTCTGTACTGAGTTATTTGCAACATGTCTATGCTGAGGGATGGTCTTTGCCATGCGCTGCCTTGAGGGACCCCACACTTGTCACTTGGCCCCTAAGTGGATTATTTCTCTCTTTTGTCATGAAGGCCACCCTGGCCCAGCGCCTGCCTGGACCGCACTCTCCAACTGTCCTGTCCTCTCTGTTCACCCCCAGTGGTGATTAATTAATTAATCTCTGATGAATTCCCAGTCAGGACTTGTGTGTCAAAATTCCCTTAGGGATCTGACTCTGTTTTGCACTTCAAAGGCCTGTCTGTCCAGTATCAGAGGTGTGTCTAGATCTTTGGAGCTGAACTTGAGCCTTTTCTGGACTTACATTTTAACTCTTTCCTGCTTACCACTTTCAGCTTACGGTGTTAATAAGGAGAGAATGGGGGGAAAAAGGAAAATAGTACCCTTGTGTTCTGCTTATATTTTCTCTCTTTGTGTTTATATGATTGTTGCACAAAACGGGTTAATTCTCTGCAGGCCCCATGGCTAAAGCTCAAAATAGCTGACTTCTAAACAGCCAGGTTGGCCAGGCGTGCTGGAAGGCGGAGCCAGCGCGAAGGAGTTCTGTTTCTAAAATGCAGTCAAATGAAATCACAGGAAAGGCAGACAAAACTGTCTGTAAGAGGAAGTTCATCACAGCATCATTGTAATAGTGAGTGCTTAGGGAAAAAACCCCTAGGTATCTTTGTTAGTTTCTGTTGTTGCTGTAACAAATTACAGTTGACCCCTGAACCACTCAGGGGTTAATCTGCGTGTAATTTATGGTTGGCCCTCTGCATCTACTATTCCTCTGCATCCGTGGATTCAGCCAGCCGGGAACCCTGTAGGACTGCATTATTTACTGTTGAAAAATATCCATGTATAACTGGACCCACACAGTTCAAACCCGTGTTGTTCAAGGGTCAACTGGGCTTATAATCTAGTGACTTTAAATAACAGCAAATGTCTTCAGTTACAGTTCTGGAGGGCAGAAGTCAGAAACCAGTTTTGCTGGATGAACATCAAGGTGTCAGGGCTGCTTTCTTCTGAGATCTCCGAGGGGATAATCATTCCTTTGCCTTTTTCAACCCTGTCGGCCGCCCACATTCTTTAGATGTGGCCCCCTTTCTCTATCTTCAAAGTCCATCATCACTTCAACCTCTGCTTCTGTCATCACGTCGCCTTCTCCTCTCACTGTGACTTCTCCAGAATCCTTTTATAAGGACTATTGTGACTGCATCTGGTCCATGTAGAAAATCCAGAATAATATTCCCCATTTTTAATCTTAATCTCTTAAAATTAAGATCCTTAACTTAGTCACATCTGCTGAGTCCCCTTGGCAGATACAAGGTAACATTTTGCCACATAAGGTGATGTTCACAGGGTCCTGGGATGAGGGTAGGGACGTAATTAGAGGACCATTATGCAGTTTACCACAATATCAAACCAGAGGAAATAGTCGATGGTGTCGTATTTATTCAGTGGAGTATTATGTGGCCATTAAATCTCTTGAATGACATTTAATGAAACAAAAAAGTATCGTAACTCATTCGGTGTTTGTTTGCCAAATCCAGCACTCTGTTCTAGACCTTGTTCTGAGCACTGGAGATGTGGTCAGGAGCCAAGGCCCAGCTCTTTTGCATCTTGTGTCCTAATCAAGGAGATAGAGTAAATAAGTGAACAAATTAATAAACAGGATAATTTCAACTGATGGTAAGTGTTATAAAGCAAATGGGGGAGGGGACAAGATGACTGGTGACCCTGCATAAGGAATCCAAGACTCCCCGAAGAGGCTACATTTTTACTAAGACCTGAGGAAGTGAAGGAGGCAGCTTGTGTGGACCAGAGAGCAGAACCTTCCAGGAAGAAGGGAAAACACGGGCAATGGCCTTTTTTTTTGAGGCAGGCAGGAGATTGGTGTGTTCGAAGGGCTAAGGCCAGCGTGGCTGGGCACAAGTGAACAAGGAGAGAGGTAGAGCAGGTGGGCACCAGGAAGGATGCTGTCGGCCAGCAGGTAGCAGCAGATACAAGTTGCTTGTCCTAACATTGCATCTCTCTTTTTCCTTATAGAGGCAGCCAGTTTAGTGTGGAGCACCTATGTGAATAATTAAAATACTGGTTTTCCTGGTGTCTCTTGCAGCTGCAGTCTGGGTTAGGCAGAGAGACTGTGAGACTGTCCAGGCCAATGACGATGTGCCATGAAGTCGGGGTGTAGCAGGGGGCTTCCTGGGACACTCTTGCCAAGGGGACAGACTCTGCGGCTTACCTCCTTGGACTTTGGACTTTGACTTGTGCTCTTTCATCCCTCTCTTATCTCTGAAACAGGGACAAAATCTTGGAGATGAGGTAGTGCCTTGCAATCATAAAATTGAGAGTTTTAGGCTAAGAATTTTGGAACAGGCAGATAAAAGGCACCTGGGACCTGGGGACACCATGCAGCTGTTAAACTCATTCTGGAATTCTTACCTTCAGATTCCTGTTTGGTCTGGCTTCTTTAACCAGGGTTCCACGACATAAATTGGAATTCAATCCCTAAATGATGAATATAGTAAGAAATGTGTATTTTGTTCTGTGTGTAATTAAAAATCATCAGAGGGCTTGAAACAGGAGAGCTATATGGTCTGATTTGTATCTATAACGAATGACCCCACGTACTATATAGAAGCTAGACTGTAGGTCCTGCTGGGAACACCAGGTAAATGATCATTGCAGTCATTCAGGAGCGAGATGAAGCTACCCTAGACAAGGGTTATGAAGGTGGCGAGACAGAGTTTGGATCTATTTTATAAAGTTTTTTTTTAAAAAGAAAATAAAACAGAATATATAGTAAGACAATAGTGGCCAACATTTGTTGAGTATTGTTATGTGCAAGACAAGATTCTAAGCATATTGTATAATTCACTCATTTAATCTTTGCCCTAGTCATATGAAACAGGCATTGTTTTAACCTGTGTTGTACAGATAAGAAAATTAAAGAGTAAAAATTTTAAGTAATTTTCTAGTAAGTGCTGGAGGGTGCCTTCCTCCATGTGTGTTTATTGTGGGGGGGGGTTTCTGTGTGGATGGGGGGCTGTAGATTGGGGGATATAGGTGAAGATATCCTCGAAAAAGGCTAAAAAATATATACCAAATATTTTAAACGTTTTATGCCTAAACAATAGGATTGCGTACAACTTCTTTATACTTTTTGTATCTTCTGGTATTTCCACAGTGAAATGCTTATGCTACTTTTATTACAGGAGACTAATCAGTGTACAAAAGAGATTGTGGTTTGGAATTGTGGTGCTTAGCAGTCGATTTAATATCATGTCAGCTGTTTTTAAGCAAAGAGGAAAAGGGTCCTTGTACAGTTATCACAGCCAAGACAGAAATCACACCAAGCTGAGCTGTGCAAATTAAGTCGGGGAGCAGTGTAAGTTCCTAGACCTCTAGGGCATGACTGTGGCGTCTTCATCCTCGCCAATCATCTGACCACTAATTGATGGTGTCTTCTAGGAATAGTCCTATTCAAATAACCAAACTTTTCCAAACTCTGGTGTTGTAGAGAAGCAAACTTCAGCACCCAGTCTGCCTATTTGTTCAAATGTGGTCCCCATGACTGGCTTCTGTATGCCAACTTGTCTTTCTTTGAAGAATTTCCCTTGTCTGACATGACACCATTTAGTTTATTTATGTTGGAGAACCCTCAGGGAAATACTACACCTGTGTTATATATGTGTGTGTGTGGATATAAATTGTGGAACAACAAATCACTAGAAGGTGCATTCACTTATCAAATTCTTAGTCCTCAGGCTGTTCAAAGGTACACTATGCACCCTGTGCCAGAGTCAGCAAATGAGGAGAGGGCAGTCAAAATTCAAATGAGGCGTGGAGGACCCCTAAACAAACGTTTAGACTCCAATCCTGAAAGTGTCAGGAATTATTTTTTAAAAATCTGTATATTAACCTCTCTGTAGGCAGTGAACATTTATTTTATTTCTTAGAAGTAGCCTAATCTCTGTCTCCTTAATTGCCTCTGTGTGTCTATTATTTGCCCTGTTTTTAGCACTAAAGCTTGCACTTGAATACCATGAATATATTAGAAGGAAATAAAAAACAACTTAAATGTATCAATAAAAGAAAATAAGATATAGTAAAAAAAATGGACTCAAAACTCGGAGAGTGAACAATTGCTAATTGAACATTCATATAACTATATTTTTTCTTAAGGATTTGAGAATATTGGAGTATTTGCTCCTTGTATTTACATGGAAAACTTGAAAGACATAAATCCATGATGTATTAAAGAGCTTATTTTAAAAATTGAGGGTTAAAGTCTGAATAAGCCACACTTAAAAAAAATTTTTTTTCTGCCATCTCTAAGATTTGACCAATTGATAAGTGAAGGTTGCCATCAGATTATGTAGTCAAATTACATGGAATGTCAGCGGGGTAGAAAATGATGTTGAAGAAAAAGTATTCATTATACAATCAGGAAGCATAAAAAGGATTAGAATAAAGAGACTATGATAAAAATTGACTGAGGATCAGAGAGGGTTTTTTTTATTTTAACTTTAAAATAGATATGGAGCTCAGCTTAAGCTCTGTGACAATACCAGTGTTTGGATAAAACAAAGAGCACAGATTTCAGTTGAGCAAGGCACTCCTTCCTAATTGGACTAATTCTGATAAATCACCAAGGCATGGGGCTGCTAGATTCTAGACAATGAATTTATACCAAAGGAAACAAAGCTGCATAGATGTTTTTATTGTAGATGTTCTCACTATGTCAGTACCAGGCTATAAAACAAGCAAAGAACTGAGCATAATTACAGCCTCTCTCAACAGAGCGAGGAGAATTGGTTTGAGAAAAGCCCCACTGTAACTCATTGACTGGGGGGGTTCTCTCATCAGGACCATAAATCAGGTTCAAGGGCAGGAACCTCATCATGCTATACGAAGCCTTGGGTCTGATTGGTAGCTAGAGGTTGGGTTATCTCATATAGGCAACGGAAGAATGATCCTAAGTCCTGAGGCCACTGGTTTGCGATTTGCTCTTAGCTCTCAGGTGATGCATGGCTGCCTTAGGGAAGGCCACCAGCTTCTCTGAGCTGGTTTTTCTTATTCATGAAATATGGTGATGTAACCATGTAAACTAGAGGGATCTTTCCAACTTGAGCATTCTGATTCTTTCTCTTTCCTCTAAAACATTAACTTGTATTCTTTGTTCTAAACATAAGGCAGAATTGTAAAGCTTAATTGCTGACAAATGAAAAGGAAAAATCCAAATGTTGGAAAAGAGGCTTGCAGTCTGCTGATCCCTGGTGTGATGGATCACTGTCAAACTTTCCCTTCTTTGAGTGAGGTTTATATGTCTGCCCTGCCGAACTCAGGAATGTCTATGTGAACTTGCTTTATTTAACGGAATACAGGTGGAAGCAATGTGCGTCACTTTCAAGATGAACATTTTAGATTTGTCATGTTTCTTCTCTCTGTTATGATGGCCCATTGGTATATTGGAGATAGAAGATGTTCTGTCAGCCTAATTCTGGAGTGACCAATAGTTTGAGCAGTAATGATTGTGAGCAAGAAATAAACCTCTGTTTTAAGCCACTGTAATGTTGGGGATCATTTGTTACTGCGCGGAAACCTAGCCTCTCCTGACCAATATACTTACGTTCTAGGAATGGCCAACTATAAAAAGCAGTTCTGATTTCTTGACTATGATTCCAACAGAAAATCAAAATTCCGTACTTTAAGAAGTATCTCTTTTCTCTGATCTTCATTTGAGTACTGTCATTCATGGATATAATAATACATGAATTCTCTGCCAAGTCCCACGTGAGGTCCCCAAGCAGAGGCACTTGGCTCTGGAAGACTTGAACAAGTTTGTTTCCATTTAGTCTGTGATGCCTTTAATTTTCTTCCATGGACAAGGGTTGCCTCTTTGCCTTTTACCTATTTATCCAACACATACTTTTCTGAGCACCTACTAAGTACCTGGTGAGCACTGAAGATGGAAGTGTGAAAAGACAGGCCTGGTCCCTTAATTTGGCTTCCTGTATCTTCCACTAGCCCCAAGGAGACAGGTACAAGATACTGTGATAAATGCCCTGCTGAGAAATGCATGGCTCTGGAAGGGGCAACTAGGGCAGAATATTCCAGAAAAGCCATTGGCATAGGTAGTGGTGCTGGTGGGAACAAGGCAATGAAGGAGGCAGTTAATCCATTTGGAAGATACCAGATAGTCTGCATATACTATCTCCTTTGATTTCAACAACTTGCCGTGAGCATTTTAATGGATCACTTGCCATGAGCATTTTAGGGGATCAGTTGCCGTGAGCATTTTAGGGGATCACTTGCTGTGAGCATTTTAAATCAGAGCTTTGGCACTGAGGAAGGATTTCCTAAGGTAGTGATGTCTAAACCAAGACCTAAAGATTAATAGTAATTAAACAAGAAAATTACCTCTGTGTGTTAGTGTGTTTGTGTGTGTTGAAGAGGGTTGCGAAAAGATAAATTGGGAGATTAAGTGTGGTAGGAGTATACTGGTAAAGAATGTCCTAGGAGAGGAAACCATGCATATAGAAGACCAGTGGTGAGTCCAGATAGCAAATATTAAGGTGGGATGGGGCATTGTCTGGAAAGGAAGGAGAAGTCAGGCCACATAGGAACTTCTAAGTCATATTCAAGACTCTGGATTTTGTCTTAAGAGTCAGTGGGGAATCACAGAGGAGATTTAAGAAGGAAGTTTCCTCTCTGTCTGATAACCTCCTCACCCAACCCTCATACTCCCCATCGTATCCACTCAACAACCTCTTCCTCTTTAAAGTCAGATTGAACTCTGTGGAACCTTCCCAGACAGATCTAGTTCCTTCTTGTAATTTATAACATATACATACACATATCACTGAACACACTGATTTATGTTTATTCACTTTCATGCCTTTCCCAAAACTTAAGACCTAAAAATCTTAAGGGCAGAGTCTTGCCTTTTACTGACTCCGTATGGTAGGCGGAGTTCCAAGATGACCCTCAGTACCCACACTTGTATAATCTCTCCACCCTGCTGCCACCTGAGTGTGGGTGGAACCTGAGAATATGATTGGCTATCGCTCCTGCAGTTAGGTTGCTGACTGTTTGACTTTGGTTATCCAAAGGGGAGATTATCTTGGTTGGGCCTCACTGGCCTGGGAGCAAATAGCTAAGTTTTGAACTGCCTGCTAGAATCTTGTGTTAAGGAAGTGTGTGACCTCTAACTAGCTGAAATGAATTCTGCCAGTAACCAGTGAGCTTGGACGAGGACCCCAAACCCCCGATGAGAATCTCAGCCCTGGCTAATACTTTGATTTCAGCTTGGTGAGACCTGAGTAAGGAATCCAGCTAACTCATACCCGGACTCCTGACCAGTAGAAACTCTGAGACAATACAACTGTGTTATTTTAAACTGCCAAGATTGGGGTAATTTTTTATATAGCATGAACACAGCAGTGGAAAATTAATACACTGTGATTGTATGACTTAAGGAGAGTTACCTACCTTCTCTGAACCTCATTTTTGTCATCTGTGAAGTGAACGTGGCAATTTATCCCCTCTGGAGCTGTTATTGAAATCAAAGGAGATAATATATGCAGACTACCTGGTATCCTCCAAATGGATTAATTGCCTCCTTCATTGCCTTGTTCCCACCAGCACCACTACTTATGCCAATGTCTTTTCTGGAATATTCTGCCCTGGTTGCCCCTTCCAGAGCCAGCACAGGCATTCAGGCTGCCAGAAGTGTTGTTTTTCCAGGCAGCCTGTCCTAAGGCCCAGGGTTCTGATGAAAACTCCTATTGTAATGCATAACCAGGAGGAGTCCAGAGTGAAATTGCTTTGGGAGCCTTTGTGTGATTAACATTTTGGCTGTTTATGGAGTCTTTGCCCTATCATTTCCTGTTTTAAAAAATTAATGTGCTGATTTCTTTATTATTAAAAACCAAGAAGGGGAAGTTCAGCTGGAGCACAAAGAAATGGCTCTATATAATTCAAACAAACGTTTCTGAGTAGGAAGAATATTTGGAAGACCCTTTTTTAATTAAGATATTCTTTTCAGCCCTACAGCTTTTTCTTTTGATGTTACTTCTCCCAAGTTCCTTGCCCATTGCCCATGCTGCCCTTGAATTTGGGATAAAAGACATTTGAGTCAAGAGCATTGCGACTTCATAATAATGCCAGTGGCACTGTGTAGGACAATACTGTGAAACCCACCGAATCACAGTTTTTGAGTCCGAAGGGACTTTGCCGGTCATGTAGCTTGACTCTCCTTTTACAGATGAGGAGACTGAGATTTGGGGGTTTAACTGCCCAAGAAGACATGGCTAATTAGTGACCAAGTTTTCTCGAAGGAAACCCGATCTCCTGACACACTTCCCTCAAGCAGTCTGAATCGATCTCTTTTATTTTGTATATATAGAAGTTTCAAGCCTGTCTCTTCAATATAGGAATCAAGTGCTTGCTTCTTCATACGCAGTCATCATCCTGGACCCGGACGGTCTCTAATGCTGCTCCAAACTGAGCTTCCACAGGGAACAGAAGGCTTTCTTCAGCTGGATGGGAAGACTCAGTTCAAAAAGAAGGAAAGATTAGGTTAAATTTAAGGGGCAGAAATATCTCAGCTGCAGGAACGAACTCTCAAGTGGGACTGAGATACAATGTTCTTTAGGGATCATCGGTGAGACTACAGATGTATGTATCCATCGGAAGGGTTTAATCATTAGCTCCTTGGTCTCACCCTTTTTTTTTTTCTCTATCTGCTAGTCCAATGTATTTCTGATGACTGGAATTTATAGATTGAAACAGTCTGGGTTCCCTTTTTCCAAGACGAAAAAAGAAATTTTATTCCAGAGCCTAATCAGCCTGAGATGGTAGTAAAGCTTTCGGCTGGATGAAGCATTTCCTGTGTGTGCAGAGAAGTTAACAAAGCAGACGTGAGGCTGTCACCTTTAGGAAGTCCTGCTTGCACGATTGGCCTTGGCTGGCATCTGGGAACTTGATGGCAAGCAGTTCCTTACCCTGGTGTTAAATAGCCCATAACTGAGAAGAGTGGCTCGCTGTGCCTAAACTGTTTGGACAAACAATTATCGTTCAGGCTGAGCACTTGCTTTCTTCTGGGATTCTGTAATTTCGATACATGCCAAGCAGGGTACCTGTGTGCCCAGCTCCCAATAAAAACGTTGGTCATTGAGTCTTCAGTGAACATCTGTGGTAGACAGTACTTCACATGTGTTGTCGTAACCCACTGCTGGAGGAATTAAGCATGTCCTGGGTGAGTGCATTGGGGAAGGCCCCTTAGGAGCTCACATTTTTTTTCCTCCAGACTTTGTCCTGTGCACACTTACCTTTGTTGATTTTGCTTTATATTCCTTTCACTGTAATAAATCTTAGCTGTGAGTATGACTATGTGCCTATATATGTGTAATTCCTCCCAGCAAATCTCCTAACCTGGGCCTGGACTGGAGACCTCTTCTCTTAGGGGGGATATATTTACAGTCGCCCCTCAGTATCCATGGGGGTTGGTTCCAGGACCCCCATGGATACCAAAATCCACATATGCTCAAATTCTTGTTATAAAGTGTTGTAGTACAGGCAGCTGTCCCTATCCCTGGGTTCCTAATTCACAGATTCAACCAAAATTCAGACAAAATTCAATCCGCAGTTTGTTAAATCCATGATTGTTAAATCCAGTTTGTTAAACCTGTGGATATGGAGAGTCAACTGCATTTCATTTTATTTTCTGAGAGGCCCTCCCTAGCACAACTAGAGCGGTAGGCTCTGACTTCAGGTTGTTCAACTTAAAAAGCCAGTATGAAAAATGACAATTCAGTCTGAAATATTCAAATGTCATATCATACCTCTTTTATACCTGTCCTTTTCCTCTGGTTTGCCCATCAGCCCCTTTGCAGATCCCATATTTTTTCTCTTTCAGTTTTCTACTTTACTTTTCCCTTCCTTTTCTCCATTTTATGTAGTTCTGTCTATATTATATCTTGGGCTGTGAATTTTATGATATCAGCAACTATAAAAGTGACAGGTTTAGCAGAAAAAAACAGAATAGTAGTGTGTGGAGACTCCTTTTTTTTTTTTTGCTCAGAAATTTATTATTAGTCTTCTAGTTAAAGGAAGTCACTTAACATTTTTATTTTTCAGTTCTATAATTTAATAAATATTAGGTTTAATATTACTTGTTCACCTTGTGAAATTACACAGGGGATCAAATGAGATCATTTTTTATGTAAGAGTTTTAAAAATTTGAGCCATATAGAAGTGTTAAGACTTGATATTCTCCTGAAGCTCTGCAGAAGTGGATTGAATGAGAAATATGTGCTCTTGAGACATGAGCATCGTCTCTCTTTATTCATAAAATGACAGAGAAGAGAATATAAAGATTCTCAATCAGGAAAGGCCATAGAAATAGCTAGCCCTGGGAAAAAGAAGATTAGAAGAAGGTTTGATTATTGACTTCAACTTTGTGAAGGATAGACGTGAAAAAGAAACCATAGAATAATTCTGTATGAGTAGAATCAGGACTAATGGGGAAATAAAAAACAGAGGAAGAAGAGGAAGGACCTGGCAGAGGCAAAGGGAAAGGGTTAGCCGAAGACAGTGGTCATTGGGGCTGTTAAAGATCAGGCTGAACCATAACATCTTGCATGTTGCACACGGAATTAAACATTGGATTCATGGATGAACTTTTTTTGTGAACCACTCCCGTAATTTTTCCTCCAGTGTTCTCTGTACTGTTACACTTTTTCTTTACTGATTCACTCAGTTTTTAAGATGAATTTATTTTAAACTGTATTTTGCATATGGTATTAGAGAATGTTCTACTTTCATTGCTTTACACTGTCCAGTTTTCCGAGCACCACCTATTGAAGAGACTGTCTTTTCTCCATTGCATAGTCTTGACTCCTTTGTCATAGATTAATTGACCATAAGTATATGGGTTTCTTTCTGGGCTTTCTATCCTATTTCATTGATCTGTCTCTGGTTTTGTGCCAATACCATACTGCTTTGATTACTGTAGCTTTGTAATAGTCTAGAATCAGAGAGCATGATTCCTCCAGCTTCATTCTTCTTTATTAATATTGTCTTGACTGTTCAGTCTTTTGTCTTTTCATACACATTTTAGAGTTATTTGTTCCAATTCTGTGAAAAATGCCACTGGTACTTTGATAGGCATTGCATTGAATCTGTAGATTGCCTTGGGTAGTATGGTCATTTTAACAATATTGATTCTTTCAATTCAAGAGCACAGTGTATGTTTCCATCTGTTTGTGTCATCTTCAATTTCTTTTATCAGTGTCTTACAGTTTTTGGAGTATGGGTCTTTTGTAACCTTAGGTTTATTCCTAGGTATCTTATTCTTTTTGATGGGATGGTAGATGGAATTGTTTTCTTCATTTCTCTTTTTGATAGTTCATTATAGTGTATACAAGTGCAACGAATTTCTACATATTAACTGTATCCTACAACTTAACAAATTCCTTGCTGAGCTCTAGTAGTTTTCTGGTGGCATCTTTAGGATTTTCTATATATAGTATCATGTCATCTGCAAATAGTAACAGTTTTACTTCCTCCTTTCCAATTTAGATTCCTTTTATTTCTTTTTCTCCTTTGATTGCAGAGGCTAGGACTTCCAAAACCATGTTGAATAAACATGTCAAGAGTAGACATCCTTGTCTTGTTCCTGATCTTAGAAGAAATACTTTCAGCTTTTCACCATTGAGTGTGATGTTAGCTGTGGGTTTGTCATATCTGATCTTTACTATGTTGAGGTAGGTTCCCTCTGTGCCCACTTTCTGGACAGTTTTTTCTTTATCATAAATGGATATTGACTTTTATCAGAATTTTTTTTCTGCGTCTAGTGAGATGATCATATGGTTTTTATTCTTCAATTTGTTAATGTGGCGTATCACATTGATTTGTGGATGTTGGAAAATCCATGCCTCCCTGGGATAAATCCCACTCAATTATAGTGTGTGATCCTTTTAATATATTGTTGAATTTGGTTTGCTAGTATTTTGTTGAGGATTTTTGCATCTGTGTTCATCATTGATCTTGGCATATAATTTTCTTTTTTGTAATATCTTTGTCTGGTTTTGGTATCAGGATGATGCTGACCTCATAGAATGAGTTTGGAAGTGATCCTTCTGCAATTTTTGTTGGACTAGTTTGAGAAGGTTAGGTGTTAGCTCTTCTCTAAGTGTTTGGTAAAATTCACCTGTGAAGCCATCTGGTCCTGGACTTTTGTTTGTGGAGAATTTTTAAATTACTGATTAAATTTCATTACTGGTAATTGGTCTGTTCATATTTTTCTATGAATAAACTCAAAATGGATTAAAGATCTAAATGTAACACCAGATACTATGAAACTCCTAGAGGAAAACATAGGCAGAACACTCTGACATAAATTGCAGCATAAATTTTTTTGGATCCATCTCCTAAAGCAAAGGAAGTAAAAGCAAAAATAAACAAATGATACCTAATTAAACTTCAAAGCTTTTGCACAGCAAACGAAATCATCAACAAAACGAAAAGACAACCTACTGAATGGGAGAAGATATTTGCAAACGATGTGCCTGATAAGGGATTAAATCCATCATATATAAATAGCTCATACAACTCAACACCAAAAAACAAGCAAACAACCTGATTAGAAAATGGGCAGAAGAACTGAATAGACATTTTTTTCCAAAGAGGAAATGCAGATGGCCAACAGGCTCATGAAAAGATGCTCAGCGTTGCTAATCACCAGGGAAAGGCAAATCAAAACCACAGTGAGATATCACTTCACACCTGTCAGGATGACATCAAAAAGACACAAATAACAAATGCTGGCGAAGATGTGGAGAAAAGGGAACCCTTGTACACTTTGGGTGGGAATGTAAATTGGTGCAGCCACTGTGGAAAACAGTATTGAAGTTTCTCAAAAAACTAAAAACAGAACTACCATATGACCCAAAGTTCCACTCCTGGATATGTCTCCAACCACCCCCCTCAAAGAAAACACCAAAAAGCAAAAACCCATAAACACTAATTCAAAAAGGTACACACCCCACAATGTTCATAGCAGGTTATTTCAATTGCCAGGATGTGCGCGTGTGTGTGTGTGTGTGTGTGTGTACATGATACAATACTACTCAGCCACAAAAAAGAATGGAATTCTGCCATTTGCAGCAACATGGATGGACTTGGAGGGCATTATGCTAAATGAAATCAGAGAAAGACAAATACTGTATGGTATCACTTATATATGTAATGTAAAATATATAACAAGCCAGTGAACATAACAAAAAAGAAGATACGGAGAACAAACTAGTAGTTACCACTGGGGAGAGTGGAGGGGCGGGGCAATGTACAGGTAGGGGAGTAAGAGGTACAAGAGGTATTAGGTATAAAGTAAGCTACAAGGGTCTATTGTACAACATGGGGAATATAGCCAATATTTTATAACAGCTATAAATGGAGTATAAACTTTTAAAAATTGTGAATCACTATATTGTATACCTGTAACTTATATAATATTGTACAGCAACCATACTTCAATTAAAAAGTTTTAAATTTTTAAAAATTAAAAAATCACTTTTCAGGAAAAAAACTATTTGACACATTTAATGTCATGGATATTTTATTTAATGGACAGGGAAAGAAAAAAATTACTATAAAAAACTTACATCTGTCAGTAAACCCAAACCTAGATGCCTTCCAATACTGCTAGTTCATGAAAATTCTTAACCCAAATGAAAGGCAAAAACAAAAACAAAACTACAGCCCTGGAGTCCTGATTTCTATTCCTGTAAACCCTTTGGTCGTTTGGCATCACACAGTCCTTCCGGAAAAGGACAGTGCTTGATTTGTGGAGCTGAAAGTATCACTATGCTTCTCCTCAAGGAGAACCACTTGTGCATTTGCTTATCACTCTCTTGCAACCCACAAGGACAACAGATACAAATCAGGACTAAAGCAAACTAGGATATATGATAGTCCCTGGTTGGGAACCTCCTAGATAAGGCACCAGAACTTAACTCTCAATTTCTGCTCTATTTCCTAGTGATGTCTCTTTGTCTCAAATGCACACTTGGTCTGCAGGAGTTATAATCCTGCCCCCATGACCACAGTTGATTAGAGCAGAGGCTGATGCCTTTCCCAAGATGAATCAATTTTCTTCTTGCTGGAATTTGGAGTTTCAACCTAGAGACAGTGTATAGTTGTTAGGGCTTTTGTAACAAAGTACCACAAACTGGGTGGCCTCTGAGGAGGAGCAGTGAGTAATTAGTTACAGGGTCTGAGCAAAAAGCAAGTTGAAACTATATACTCAGGGAAGAATAAACAGTGGCTAAAATAGAGGAAATCATACTGCAAACATCTCAGATATTATAATCAGCAGAAACAGGTGCCTGAGGCAGCTGACCTTTATTAATTGAGGCTGTAGACAGATGTAGACATTTTGCAGTACCTTTTGATATCTTAAGTGTACCTTAGGTATGCTATATAATTTATCGGAGAAATGAAGACTTTTTTAGAAATTGAAATATAGTTGGTTTACAATGTCATGTTAGTTTCTAGTCTATAGCATCATGATTCAGGTGTATGTATATATATATATACACACACATACATATACATATTTTCATATTCTTTATCAGACCTAGAAAGACAGATGTCATGTGATATCACTTATATGTAGAATCTGAAAAAATGGCCCAAATGAAAGCCATGTTTAATGAGCAATGCTTCGAAACAGCTTGGTCAGACAGAAGCACTTCCCTAAACCCAGGGCCGATTTAAGATCTTTGCCGAACTTAGGTTCTCTTATTTTTAGAGGCCCATATCATATCAAATATATTTTAACAAGGGAAGTGGCACATTTTAACTTACATAAAATTGTCTTAGGTTTTAATTGTCATTGAATAGTTAATAAAATGATGCCTTCTGTAGATATAATAATGTCACATTAATTTCTACTTTGCAATTTTCTTTTTCTATTTTAGAACCAATACGTTTTTGTTGCTTTTCTTTTTTTTTTTTTTTCTTTTTTTTTTTTTGGTGAGTTTTGAAATTTTTATAGGCCGGAGGCAAGGTGCTTTTGGTGCCTAGTGAAAAAAATAGGTGTCTTTGTATCTTAATCTTTTATAAAAATTTAACCATTCTATAATTACATTTTCCTTAACAACTGCAAAACATAATTAAGAAGTAGTATAGTATTTAAACTGCTACAGTATTTGCTCTCAAGAAAAGAAGTATCTAGAAATAAGCCTGTTTCCACAAACATGAGTGGTTCTGTATGTTTAAAGCTACTGTTAATAGCTTCTGAAATACAAACTAACCTCTCATTTTAAAGAACATTTAATTGAAAAGTGCATCTAGACAAACCACACTTCACAATTAGCCGACTTACATGAGCATCCACGTATCTTATTCAAACTTGACATGTGTTCAGAAGCACAGTGTCCAGTCAGCCTGCTTATGTAGTTTCTACATTTTGACATAAACTAAACTGAAATGAACCACTTCCATGATCGTGAAGTAAGAAGAAAATAACAGTTGTAGATACTGTTAAATTTCCTGCTTTAAAGTAAAAGGCAATTTAAAACATTGCTATTCGCAAACGTTTCTGCTTTTCCTAAATTAGGTTTCATCGAAAGAGTAGGCTCACCGTTGCCCAGAAGGACATGCTTCACCAATTCAATACCATTACATTAGACAAATCTCATAGCATCTCCAGGGGTCCAGCCCAGAGCCTAGCCTTGGGGGCTCTTCTCCCCTCTCAGACCTACTATAACGTTTGTGTCTAATGACTGGGTACCATCCTGTATTGTTATACAGCTGCTTTCTGTTGAAAAATACCTCCCATACCTTCAGGAACGGTAAGCTTCCTGAAGGAGCATCTGTTGGCCTGTGTCTGAGTTCAGAAAGGAGCCCCACGGGTCAGAAGCATTAATGCTGTGAATTTTCCTATATACACTGTCAGATATTTGACTTGTCTTTCATAGCTCAGGTGGCCACATTGCTCTTTCAAGCCTGCTTAGTCTATGTTCAAGTAAGTTGAATCAGTGCTTATTGATCTGATTTGAATTAATTATCCTCTTTCCTAAAGTCATCTATTATAAATATAAATAGGTTATAAATAGATTGAACTCCAGCCTATTTTCTCAAAGAGTGAAAACTTCTGTATAGTTTAGAATAAAGTGGCTGAATTGAATAAACGCAAATTTAAAATGTAAAATTTGGGGACAGAAATTAAACACAATAATATCCTGTAGTGGTGAGTGTAAGATGATGGAAGGTGAGGTACATACTCGCCCATGTAGATGTTCTATGATCTTTATAAAAATTGACAGTATTTATCAAAAGCCTTACAACTTTTCCCAGGAGGCAGCTGGGGACAGAAGTTAGGAGGATTTATGAGTTCAAAGCTTGGTTCTTCCACATACTCACAGTGACTTTGGGAAATTATTTAATGTTGCTGCCCATTTTCTCATTTATAAAATAAGGACAAAAATAGTACCTACCCCTCATAAGGATAAAATAAATAAGGCAATGTTATGAAACTTAAGAGCAGTACCTGGCAAATTGTATGTTCTATATAGTCTTCTAAAATATCTGTTGACACAGTTATTTGTGCTTATAGGAACTTTAAGAAAAAACTCAGAGATGTGAGCAAGAGTCTGGGATTAAGTATGAAAAATTAAATACACCTTAAACGTCAAACAAGATAACAAATGGTTAAATTCACTAAGGTATATACTTATAAGTATTACACAATCACTAAAAATTAGATTTTCAAAGAATGTGGAAATGGAGAAATTCTCAGATATGATGTTATACTTTAAAAGCAGTATGAAAAAAACAATAACAGTAGTAAGGCAGCTTATACACTTATGGTCCTGATTCTGTTAGAAGGCACACAGGAAACGTGCTGGAAAGAAATATCAAAATATCAGTGGTGATGATCTCAGGGTACTTAAATTGGGAATGATTTTTTAAATTTTGTTCTCTATGTTTTCTACAGTTTCAAAATTTTCCAAAAATATGTACTTTATTCTTATGTTTAAAAATAACATGAAAAATATATTTAAAAAGTAACAGAGAAAGGAAAAGTCCAAAGACATTTTTTTTCCCCCGAGCTGCTGGGTAAATGTACAGAATGAGAATCTTGAATACTTTCAAAGAATAGCAACTTTTAAAGCAAAAAATAGCTTTAAGTTCTAATTAACTATGTGTGTGTGTGTATGTGTGTGTGTGTATGTATATATATATATATATATGTGTATATATATATATATATATATATATATGTATGTGTGTATATATATATATCTACCCTCTTCCTCCCAAAGAAAGAAGCTTAAGTGATGATATTCCCTGGTCAGGAAGAAGCAAAAGCTGATGAGTTTTGGATCAACTCAGCAATAACTCAAGTCAGTAACCCAGTAGGAACCAAAGCCAAGTTTTAGAGAAAAAAAAACAAAAAACCACAAAAACAGACAAAACTCAGACTGATGATCTTGGAAGTTGGTAAAGTAATTTGCAAAGGTTGAATATTATTGCAAGTCTGACAGCTGGAGGTACCAAAACTCACTCCATCACTTGCCAGCTAAGCGACAGAATTCCCTTGCAGGCCTGAGGAGTCACTTCCTCCACCCAACAAACTTCCTTTCCTGGACGTGTGAGTTATGAGCTCAAATCCCCAAGTTTCTTAATGAAAATGTACCTTCAAATGCTTTGAAAATTTTTCTCTTTTCATTTCCTGGCTTGGAGGAAGACATATGCCTTCATGGTGGGTGTCCAAGGAATATTTACTACCTAGGCAATTCCTACCTGGATTTTCTTAAAATAATAAGAAAGGAAAAGGGTGCTCTGAACACTTGTAAACCTGCGCACTGTATCACATATGTAGAAGCAACTCAGTAGCAAACATAGTAATTACTGATGGTAATGGCTGAGCTGTAATTCTCTCATTTTTTTACAGTAGCTTTGTGCCTGTAATCCAGGGACCCTGGGGAGAGTTACACAGGAAAATGTTACCGTTAAGGACATATCCTTTATATAGGAGATAGGCACATGGTGCAGGCTCAGCCACTTTTGAAAAGAAAGTGATAATTGATAATTCCTCTCATTCGAAAGGAAGCATTCTTAATTTATAACCTTTAAAAGAAACTGTCTTTATTATACTGCAGAGTATTCTAAGTGTGTATCATGGTTAATATTTTATGCATACATTTTTTTCAGTTGAAGGCATTTGCCATAATTCAGCTTTAACAAACTTCGTTCTCAGCTGTAACTCAGAGCATGACATATATCCGTTGTCCAGCTATAAATCTGTGGTTGTTATTATACTTTTATGAATCTGATTCATGCAGAAAGCATTATCCCTGCAACTTTAATTAAGGAGTTAGGAATTTCCCCATTTGAATTCCTAGCATTCTGTACACTTTATTGCATCTTCCCCCCAGAGCCCCAAATGAGATATTTGGATTACAGATCCTTAGAAGAATAAAATCCATAAGCTCTAAATCAGGGATGGATAAGTGGATTTGATCCAGCTTTAGCACTGACTTTGATGGTTCAAATTGCATTGGGTCTCTCAGGATTGGATCAATCATTAATATCTAACTTTTTAAAGCTGTAAGTTTTGGTATTTGCTGGTTAGGATATTAAGATGCAGTCTCTTGTTTGGTTTCTTATTTCTGGGGAGCTCTCCAGTCTGTTACTTGGGTTCTACTAAAGCCAAGATTCTGTTTGACTCTAAATTAATAGGCCAAATTCAGGTATGAAGCGGAGAGAAGTCTACTTATGACATTTGATGGTATTACTCTTAATATAATGAGGTTGTGAATATTTATTTGCACATATGTGCAGATGATTGTACACAGATACATAGAAATTACACATCTCTAAGTGGCATCGTGTCTTTTGTTTGGCTGCATATTTAGACTTCTTGCATTCCCACCGCAGTCCCACTTTTCCATTCTAATGCTGCGTACACACACAGCATAATAATGACAATACCAGCTCTTAAATACCAGCCCTGATCTTGGTTTTACATAGGGTCACCCACTGAATGCTCGTAACTAACCAGTGAGGTCATTGCTATAATTATCCCCATTTACAGATGAGAAAACTGAGGCAATGAGCGGTTATGCAACTTGCCCAAGATCACAGGGTCAGAAAATGGAAGTGCTGCGAGTATGAGCCCAGACAGATCTGGCTCTGGGATTCATGATCTTACACGTTCTGCTATGTTGTCTGAGCTGCTGTAACTCTGTCAGCACACATTTATTAAGCATTTTAAACCAGTACTGCTCTGTCTTACCAGGCAAGAGAAAATGTTTAAGACTGTGTCCTTGACCCCAAAGAGCTTGTAGTTGTGTCATGAAACAAGAAGTGCACATGAGGAAAACTTAGGGAGGAGTACGTGTCGTGTTCATGATAGTTATTGGATGATTGCTCTGTTTAAGCTGCCATATTGGTAACTAAATCCGTATAATCACAGAAGGGACTATTTTTATCTCTGTTTTACAAGAGAAGAAACTGGAGGTAAAGTCGCTGAAGTCCTACAGCCGGTAAATAGCAGAGTTGAGATTTGAACCTGGACAGTCTACATCCAGAGCCCCTGCTCTTAATGCCCCTGTCGTCTGCTGGATGGGACCACATCCTCAAATGTATGTGATGGAGAGCAGAAAAGTGCTGTGAGAGCTTAGTGAGGGTAGGAAAGATAGAAAGTCCAGTTAATCAGTTACTTAGCTAATTAATTCAGTACTTACTGGTTATCTTCATTGTCTCAAGCCATACTGAAATGCTTTTGGCTCTCTGAACGCAGTGAGCTCTCTTTTGTTTCCAGATCCCTGCACACTCCCGGCCAAAAATGCCCTTCATGCCCTGCCCCCCTTAGGACCCACCTACATACCAACTTTATCACTGCTACTGCCTCTACCACCACCATCGTGTAGCTGATTCCTGTCCACCCTTTGAATCTCTCAACTTAAATCCCAAAGCCCCTGGGAAGCCCTTCTTCCCCACCAGGGCTTGGGTGGATGCAGTCACATCATCCCACCCCGTCATAGCATCTACCACACTGGTGTGACCCCAGCTTTCCTTGTCTATCCATCACTTTCATGCCCTGCTCTGCTGCACCTTCCCCCACCCAACCCTCCCTCTCCCATCCCCATAATAGTCTCTCAGCTTGTTGAATCCCGGAACTGGGTCTTACTTCCTCTGTTGAATTGCAAGCTCCTACCACAATGCCTGACACATCATAAATGCCTTATAAAATGTTTTTGGATGAATGGCTGGGTTCCATGTGCCAGACACTGTGCACATAAAACACGTATTATGTGACAGCTTTGAACATTTATTTCCACAATCTCACTGAATTCTTGTGATAATCCTCTCAGATAAATATTACGATTTCTGTTTTATAGACAAGGGTTCTGAGGCTCAAGGACAGTAAATAGCATCCCCAAAGTCACATAGTAAATGAGTAGTTGCAATTAGAAATTAGGTCTGTCTATCCCTAATTCTGTGTTACAGATGAGGTTCTAAAAGGTATAATGTGGTTCTGAGACACACAGAGGATGCAAAGGAGTCAGAAATCATCTCTCCTTGTGGTTGCTAGGGAAGACAGCACTGTCTTCATAGGGAGGTGATGCATGGGCTTGATCTTGAAGGATAAATGACCTGGTTTGGATGAGAACAAGGAGAGGGATCAGCAGGTGCAAACATGAGTTGTGAGAGCTGAGTCTCTTTCTTCAGGGAGTGGTGAGGATTCTTCTATAACAAGAGCAGAAGGAGTAGGAGGGAAATAGCCAAGGGGACTTGGATTGGAGTGTAAGGCGTAGAGCCAACCCAGCACAAAAGGAAGAACCAGCAAGATTGGAAGAGTGACTGAAAAAGGTACCCACCTAAGTCTAAGAGGCTGAGCATGAGTTCCTAGGGAAAGAGTGGTGCTACGATCAAACTCTGGAAGGGATGTTAAGTTTAGTGTGAAGTCAGGTGGGAAATCAGTTGGCAAACTGAGGGATATAATTCCCCCGCTCTACTGCACAAGAAACAAGAGTCCAAAGCCTTTCACTCTGTTAGCACCTCTTCAGGTCACATGCCATAGCCAGTTGCGTGGAGACCTGAAAGTGTGGAAGAGTAATCACGGGCAGTTCAGACACGCCTCCTCTTCCTTTGCATTCTCTTCCTGCATTGCCTGCTGTGTTATCTATTCTTTGTATTGTGTTTGCTATTATTTATATGCTACACACTGCACTACCTGCATTCTTGTGTTTGTTTATTTTGTTTAGTCCTTCCCCCATGAAAGGTATTATTATCTCCACTCTCTAGATAAGACAATGAAAGATCAGAGAGGCTAGGTGGCTGGTCCAATGCCACAGCTAGTAAGTAGCAGCTAAGAATTAACCCTTGTGTATCTGACATCAAAATCTGTGACCTTAAACAATATCACAGAGGTTAAAAACATAGGTACCAAATATTCACTGCCTCCTCTGAGCCAAGCGCTTTATGTAGATAATACATAGCATATGGGATAAGATATTTGCTTTTTCTAATCACTTAGTCCATTAATTCTGAAAGAGTAAAAGGTTTGTCTAAAATTCACTCGCTGTGTTCTCTGCAGCAGTTCCTTCCCTCTGTTGTCCAATACCTCGTTTCCTAATTCCACATTTAGAAGGCATGGGATATTTTAATGATTCTTCTCAGTTATTAAAAATTCTCTTTTGAAATCTTCAAGTCCACAGTTAGAGTCTATGAGAACAACCTCATGCAAGAGCTTTAAAAACAAATGTGTGGTGTCAGCCGTGCTCTCAGTCTCCTTTTAATGAGAAATGGACAGGTTATTATGCTATTACATGGTACAGCCTATTCCTGGAAGCCATCTTAAGCTGTTCAGGATAATGTATCTCTACACTGCATCGGCCTCTTTGTTCCAGAGATGCTATTTTTTAGAGTTTTATGAACAGCAAATGGCTCCTTAGGAGAACATTGTAATCGTTCAATCTGGATTTTCCAGCAGTCTTGGTATAAGAATGATAAAATGCCCATGGGGCAGTGCCAATTTGAAAAGGATGATTAACTCCAGATTTCCCATCCTTGGGACATTTTGAATGCCTGGATCAAGGTCTGATGTGTTCCAGATGATGTGCAAGGATGTACAAACATGTGGGCTTTCGTTGTGAGAAAGACTGAGAACAGAGTACATTACTCATTTGTTTAATCAACCAACAAATGTATAGTGAGTGCCTGTTGTATCAGGCACTGTTCAAGGTGCTGAGAATACTAAGTCCCTATCTTCAAGGTGTTGATATCTTCTGAGGGAAGGCAGGCAGCAAGTAAATAATATATTGCATTCTAATCAGGGAAAATACAGCAAGATAAGGGAATATGGACTGATATGGGTGAGACATGCTATTTTATGTCAAATGGGCAGGAACAGGACTCCCTGAGCTCACATCTCAGCAGAGACCTTGAGGAAGTGATGGAGTGAGGCTTGCAGATGTCAGGGAAAGAGTGTTTCAGGCAATCACGGCAAAGTCCCTGGGATGGGAGTTTGTTTAAGGTGTAGCAGCATGGATGTCCCTGTGGCTGGAACAGAGTGAGTAAAGGAGAGGGTGATAGGAGATATCATTCAGGAAGATGCAGGTTCTCACTTGCAAAGGAAGGTTGGGCTGCAGACCATCAAACCTCACGTAAGCCTTGGTAAAGAATTTATATTTCTTGCTGTGTGAATTGAGAAACCACTGCAAGGGTTTGAGCAGAGGAGTGACATGATCTGACTCACCTTTTTAAAGGAAACTTTTGCCTGTTAAGTAGATGTAGGCGGCAAAAGTAGAAGGAGGGAAGCCAGAGATAGGAGGCTGTGCTAGTCCAAGAGATGCTGCTGCTTGGACCAAGATTGTCATGGTAGAGATGGCGAGTGGGGAGGAAATTCCAAATATTTAGAAAGAAGGGTTGACAGAACTTGCTCATAAGGTTGAATGTGAGAGAAAGAGAGGAATCAAGATTTTTGTTGCTGCATACCTAGAGGAGTGGAGGTGTTATTTAGTGAAACAGGAAAGATTACAGGAGAAACAGACAGGAGTGGGTGCATTATCTCTGGGACACGTTCACTGTGAACTGCTTGGCTGATGTCCATGTGGAGTTTAGGTAGCAATTCTGGAGATTAAGGAACATATTTGGGTTGAAAGTTTAAATTTGGGAGTCATGAGCTTGTAGGTAACCCATGAGACTAGATAAAATCATTTAGGTAAGTGTTGGCAAGAAAATAAATTCTTGATTGTTCTCTTCAAGGAGTTCAGTTATGTTATCAACTTAGTATAAAATCTCCTACATGTATTGCTTTCATCCCATCCCTTCAGAGGGCACAATGCTTCTAGGCTCTTCCTAAATGATTTAAGGTTAAGTGCCACTTAAACTAAATCCAAATTTTGTTTCTAAAGTTCTTAGAGACTTAACAGAGAACAGCAAAGCAGACACTGTACCTTGTACAGCAGTGGGGAGCGGTTACCATCCCTAGATCTGAAGGAGTGAAGGGAGAGTTGTAAGCAAAACTTGGAGATGGAGAGGCTGTGTGGAGCAGACAACTCAGAATGAGCAATGATCATAGGTTGAGGGAGGCAGCCAGCCTATGGCACCATAACAGGGTGGGAGCTGAGGAAATGTATTTCTGACCTCATGTCATTATTCCTCCAAAAGCTGCTCCTTCTCATTGGCAAACCCAACAGGAAGCCAAGGGCAAGGGAGAGTTTTGAAAGTTGTCCATACAAGCCAGCTAAGCACAAATTAGGGTAGTGGGATGAAGATGAGATCTGCAGGGACTAAGGAACATCATCCAACACATCTCCTGATGAGGACACATGTGGGTGCTGTGAGACAGACTGTGGAGTCATGGATTATATCATTTTATCTGAGTCCCATTCCTGCTACATTTCTTATAATGTATTTTGAATTAATTTTAGATATTCTATAATTTTCTTTTGACTAACCCAACACTATTGTGTGGCTTTTTGCATATTAAAAGCATTGGTTTGTTCAAAGTGTTTAAAGAATAGCACACTTTTAAAACTCTTTTCTACAATGTTGTGTGTATGCACATACCTGCAAGTATGTTGGCACATCTGTATTACTTTTTAAATATGTAGGAGATTCCATCTTTCTTAAGCACAAGGACAGTGTTGGGTCCCAGCCTCCAAGAGACTGGCTTCCTGACCTGGTTTCCAAGCAGATGATCAGGTGTAGAAGAACAACGCAGGAGTCATTTGTCAGGCAGAGATGATACATAGGGGTCTTGGTCGAAAGGCCACATATCAGAACTGCGGCAAAGGATGAAAGGCAGGCTAGATTGGCTGACTCAGTTTGTAACTGAGTCCTGAAATGGGACTCTTTAAATGCTCTCTGATGAAGGATCCGATTGGTCATAGGGGCCGGAGAATAGAGCTGAGTCTGCGGGAGGAAACAAAGTGGCTCTGAGTACTGGTGAGAGAAAGGGTGAGGACTCAGAGGAGGAAGCAATTGCTGTCACTGCCCTTTTCCTAAGGGTAGCTGCTTCTAACTGATGCTCACCTGTGCGTATGGTGCTACCCAACAGGAGGAGAATTAGATTTTTCTTAAATGTACACTAATTTACTTGGCCTGACTCCAAAATTACAACTTTCTAGAACGATGAAATAAATTACACACTGAGTAAGGCTGGTAGAAACTTTTTTATTTAAAAGCTGGATTATCCAATACAGTGATTTCCAGAAGTTGCAAATAATTTTGAAAGTATGAAGCCTAGATTCCTTTGAAAGGCCTTCTGTGCCGTCTTTAACTTTCATAGCACTTAAATGAAGGCAGCTGTGATTTAAAAATGAAGTACACAAAGGTAGGTACACAGAAACAATATGAATTTTTTCATCAGTTCTCTTGCATGGTATTAGCAGGGAGCAGCAGAATAAATCATATTTTTCCCTTGAATTTGTACCATGTGGCTATTGCCTTAATTTTGACTATTATGCTATAGCTTAGTAAAATGCTTAATCTTACCAGAATTAAATCTTGCTACTTTTTCTGCCCCCATAACCAGTATAGCTGTTGAGATGATAACTCTTAAGTAATTATTGACAATGATATAATTTTAAGCTAAAATATTGTAAGATTTAAAATATTCCTTAGTACACAATCATATTGTGAAAGATACTCAGCCAGTGTTCTCTCACTTTAAGTAAAATATGTCCAGAATGCTAGTTTTATTAATTTGTATGAGCTTTCTTTCAGATGATGGAATATGTAGGCTGTTTCTGCACTATAATCAAAGTACTTAATTTTTTTTACCATATCTAGACAATTGAAGTTAAAGGGAGGCTTTGATGAAAAATTATCTAAGTATTTCAGGTTTAAACTTTATTTTGTAAATGTAGACAAAACATGCCTCTAATATTTTACTAAAATGTATTTCTCAGTTAACCATCTCCTTTTTAAGAAAACATATATTAACATAAGCAATAGGAAGAAAGTAAAAATCATCTATGACCTCAGACTCTACGGATGGCAACCAAAATCATGTGGGTGTGTAATAGTTTATAGTTTTTTGTTTTGTTTTTTTTTCTTAACACTTTTTATTGATTTATAATCATTTTACAATGTTGTTTCAAATTCCAGTGTAGAGCACAATTTTTCAGTTATACATGAACATATATATATTCATTGTCACATTTTTTTCTCTGTGAGCTACCATAAGATCTTGTATATATTTCCCTGTGCTATACAGTATAATCTTGTTTGTTTATTCTACAATTTTGAAATCCTGGTCTGTCCCTTCCCACACTCTTCCCCCTTGGCAACCGCAAGTTTGTATTCTATCTATGAGTCTATTTCTGTTTTTAATGTGAAATATAAAAAGGCTACTCTTATACAGTTTTTCAAAAAAATGACTATATAGAAAAGTATGACTATACTTTTCAGATCTTTAATAAAGAATGATTTAATTACAACAATTTGTGTGTTTCTCTGTGGTATACTTTGGGTTAAAAGTTTTATTTTAGATCGATTCTGATTTCTGATATTTCAAATGATTTATCTAAACTAAATTCCTTGATTTTTCATAATCTCTAATTAACTAATTAACTTCAGAAAATTCTAGGCTCTCAGGGTAGAAGAAGACTTTAAAAGTTGACTCCTGGTTCTGATGCCAGACCTCGTCTTTCTTTCTTTCTTTTTTTTTTTTAATTTTTGATTGAAGTGTAATTGATTTAAAATGTTCAGGTATACAGCAAAGTGATTCCGGTATACATATACATACATATATTTTTTTCAGATTCTTTTTGATTATATGCTATTACAAGAAATTGAATATAGGTCCCTGTGTTTTACAGTAGGTCCTTGTTGTTTATCTGTTTTATATACAGTAGTGTGTGTCTATTAATCCTCAACCTCCAATTTATCCATCCCCTCCCTTTCCCCTTTGAAAACAATAGCAGGCCTCTTCTTCAGTATCTCTGCTTGTATTTCATCAAGCCTAGACTTGATTGCTTTTATTAATGAGAGACTCACTTCCTTTTGGGGATTTTCCATCTTGAAATAATTTTGACTGCTTGAAAATATTTCCTTATGTTGTTTTACAACACATCTCTGTTTGGTCTCTAGCCCTCAGCAGCATCAGAGAAAGTCTAATTCCTCTTCTGTATGACAGCAGCCCAACCACAAAATTAAACATGGACATAAATTCCCAGATGCTCTCAGCTTCTTTCCCTGCATTTCCTCTTCTTTAGCATAAGCGCTACACATTCCCTTAGGCCCTCTTTACATTTCAGTTTCAAAACACCTAACAAACTGTATTGGAAATAGCAGGTAACTTTACTTCATTACTACAGAAACTTTCAGGTTCATGAAGGAGTATCATTTAAGTTGGATACAAAATTGTCATGAAAAAGAATTATAATATTTATTTTTTTCCTAGAGAGATAAAATTCAGTGAATTAACTGAGCAATATAACTTGCAATGTTTATCTTTCAGAGATGTTTTATTGGGGTATTAAAACTTATACTTAATTCAATAAATTGGACTTTTCAAAGGCCTACTTAGATTCATTTGGTATGTTTATGGACCACTATCCATTGGACATGGGATAATCCTGAATTTCTTAGCTCCTTTACTATCCCAGCACATTATCGATGCAATATATTATTTCACAGATTATCTAATACCAAGATCTGGCTCTTTGAATACACTGCACTTAAAAGCAAAAAAGCTCCAAATCTACATATCTAATTATACAGCATGATCATCTCTTCATTTCTATCCCTAATTCTTTAATCAAAACAGGCATTAGCAATACAAATAAAGGAAACTGGATTATGAAGGAAATAAAGATTAGTGACTCTAAGATCAGATAGCTGGTTTTAGCAAGTCAGGTTAAAATTGAGCTCTATTTTATTATTCAAATAAATAATGAAACTACCTTGTCATAAGCCTTTTCAATTTTAAAGATAAAGCACTGGGCATTTGTTTTCTTTGATGCTAGTTTTACATGTGTTAAAAAACAAAATCTAGTTGAGTAAATTTTAAAGATCTTGGCTTTATTCAAGTGTTTCATGCGTCAGGTGGCATC
This sequence comes from Vicugna pacos, assembly GCF_048564905.1. Taxonomy (NCBI): domain Eukaryota; kingdom Metazoa; phylum Chordata; class Mammalia; order Artiodactyla; family Camelidae; genus Vicugna; species Vicugna pacos. The sequence continues at coordinate 23,328,336 of NC_133011.1, forward strand.
TAGTCTAACAGATAAAAAGAATCTCCAAAGAGCTGTACAAAATGAAAGACCTTTATAGTCAGAAGGAAGTGGGAACAAGAAAGTTACAGTAGACAAAAAAGTGAGTTTGTTATTGTAAGGTCACTTTTTTGGGGGGTCTGGCAGGTGTCTATCAGACAGGTTACCTAATGCAGATCAGGGGATTCCTGATTGACTGGTTTAAGATTCCATTTCTGGGGGAGCCAAAACTATAATTAAGTTGTGATTTGGTGATGTAGGTCTTAGCATGAGTGACTCCATTTTGGGCCTGTTGTCTTGTTTTTAAAACATGAGCTCCATGAGTAGCTAAGGGATTAAACTGTTATACATTTCAAAAGAATGACCTGTTGACTCGCCCCAAAGCAGGGAAGGTGCTTTTGGGGATGGCATTTGTGGATTGTTTTTTTGGTAGATTCAATCCGAGGTCTTTCTTTTTCAAGGTTGTTTATGTGGCCCCAGTCCCTGGAGTTCAAGTCTTTTGGTTTTAACTGTTCAACTGAAAGCAGTGCTTTATGACCTCCTACGGGTTCCAAGTAACTCATTGAGAAGAAGCAAAGCAGTACTTGGGAGAACTAGAAATAAAACTAATTAAGGTTCCTACCAATGCAAAGAGTGGCAAAGAAGACTATGTCAGCTCTTTCCTCCAAGACAGTCTCACTCTGTGCCGTGGAGACCGGTTAGATTCCCTGGGCCTACGTCTACATAATGTAAAAAACATCTCTGCTATTTAGCTTTTTAGATTGTACATATTAGGTATATAAATATTAATAAAAAATTTCTGCCCTTAAATATTACATATCACAGTTAATATTCTGCACTCTCTGTCTACATATCTGCTTTTCAATATTTGCTGTTAGGACTTTATTAATAAATATGAAGCTGTGTTTTCCTTGTGTGCGAGTTTTATCTGGAACAGTACGTTCAAACTAATAAGGGAAGAACATGGGCCGCTCACTTACTGATGGAAGATAGGAACGTAGCACAACCCTACAGTTTTAGCAACGTAAGATATTGCTGAGATAAATGTTATCTTGGACACAATATGCTTCATCTTCTGTTTAACATAGCAAAGGAGTGTTTGTTTCACTCTCTCTTGGGGGTACAGAGTTTCCCTGTTACTATGCTAGCTAGCGCAACAAGATATCAAGGATGCTAAAGAAGACCTTCCTTCATTGGTGGGAGACTTACTGGCAGTGGCTGCCAGTTGCAGCCCCCTCGGGAACTTTACAAACTACTGATGCCTGGGTCCTCACTCCAGGGATTATGAATCGACTGATCTTGGGTAAGGCTTGGGCATTGGGACTTAATAAATTTTTCTCAGGTGATTTTAATGTGCAGACACAATTGAGAACAGCAGTTCTAAAATTACTTCTGAGATTAGAGATCACCTTTAACATGATTCTGTATGGGAAGAGATAGACTGGGACTTCAAAATTGTAGAATAGATAAACAAGATTATACTGTATAGCACAGGGAAATAGATATAAGATCTTATGGTAGCTCACAGAGAAAAAAATGTGACAATGAATATATATATATATGTTCATGTATAACTGAAAATTGTGCTCTACACTGGAATTTGACACAACGTTGTAAAATGATTATATATCAATAAAAAATGTTAAGAAAAACATGATTCTGTAATTGAAAATTTTAATCCAGTTCTATGGGTTTTAAAATATCCTCCCTAAGAAAGCTCTAGACTTGTGAAATAATCTACACAAAGAGATTCTGTGGTCTAATAAACTTGGGAAATGTTACATATCTCATCATACTCTAGGAGAACTTCAATTGACTTTGACACGTTAAAGGCAATGGTAGAGACACTTGTCTTAGTGTTTCCCAGTATTTTTAACCAGGATCCTCATTTTGTATAACAGCTATTACCCCCTGAAACTAAGATTCTCTGGTCTACACATTGGTTATGGTGCTTTGTGTTTTGTTGATTTGTTTCTGAAGTCTTGTGTTTAAAAAAGAAATTCCCACCCTCGCTGCTCATCTATACATTACACAGCAAAATTCACTAAGTTTTTTTGGTCTTTTATTGGTAATTATTATGTCTGTGTGGCTGTTGAATAAAGAACACGTTGGTATGAACCTCACTGGAGATACTTTTCCCTGGAGCTATTTCCTTTGTTAACACAAGGGATCTCGTATTAAGGCTCTGCATCTTTCGTGCCAAGCAGGGGAGGGCTACTGGTCTTGTTTGAAAGTTACCATCTTACCAGTGACTTAAATCTCCTTTAAATGGACTCCCTCTGCTGCTTAAGTCATTGATTCCTTGTCTTAAAATGATTTTCTCTGTCTTAAAATCTTGAAAGCATTATAGAATGTATTTCTTTGGCGGGGAGGAGGGCTGGAGGATTTGGGATGTGGAAAGGGTGGGGAATGGAGTGGTCCAGGTTGTGGAGCTATAGGCAAGAAAGGGGAGTTTTATTCACAAATGAGAATTAGATGGAGGGGCTGGAAAATTGGCCTTGAGGCTGGAGGAGGCAATAGATGTGTCATTTATCATTTCTCCCTGGGTGGAAGTGAAGACGTGACTAGAATACCCACCAAAAAGCAAAGCTACTCGTGCTGTTCATGCCACATCTCAGGTGGTGTCCGTTTTGGTTTCTTGGCAGCATGCCAGTGTGGCCTCCTCCTACCCTTGTGTTCTTTTCTTGGCGGCTGTAACTGTGTATTCTCATTGCGTTTCCCCAATGGCTTTAACTCCTCCTTCTCATCACCCCCAACGAGGTTAGTGAAGACACTCTTGCTCTCTGCTTCTCTGGTGGCCAAGCTCACTTCCTTCCATTATGATACTAGCTCTAGATGAAAGGTTTCATTAGTTTTCTCTTAACCACATTATCTTTACATTAAACACCTAACTAAATGATATAGCTTTATATTTACTGTAATACCCTCGAGAGTGGGAAGTGTACTGTTCATTCCTGTCTCCGCAGATCCATGGCAGACACTTAACAGGGTGTCCACAAATGTTTGTTCCACTAAGTTGATTGCTTAATCCCATAAACCCTCAGGAGCTCCAACTAGGAAAAGAAGACAAGACTAGCAGGAAACACCACCACAAGGAACAGTGACTTACGTTTCTAATGTACACATGCCTTTGTCACTTAAAAAGTTCACTGTTTTTGATTACAGAACTGATTGATATTTACTGCAGATTTTTAAAGTAAAAGAAGAAATAAAGAGCATAAAAACAATGCACAAACCCACCACCCAAAAGTAATTGTAAATAATTCTGAATGTTTCCTTTCAGATCTTTTTCTATGCATAGGTAAGGAAGGGTCTATCCATCTGTCTAAATTATACTTACAAGAGAATTTGGATCATGCTAAAAAAATGATTTGTATCCTCTTTCATTCAATTGTATATTCTTTCATTTGACAAATAATTAGAGGGCTTAGTATCATGTTCCAGGTAATTATTTTAAGTTCTAGGGATACGCTAGTGAACAGTACCTGAAAGTTTTCCTGAAAACTTGGTTTTTAATGACTTATTAATATTTCATATTTTAGGTTAACTATAATTCGTTTAACAAATTCCTGTTTTACCATTTCACGCTATTATTTTAATCCTGCAACAAGTATCCTTACTCATACATCTTTGTGTTTTTCTCTAATCACTCACTAAAGATAGAGGGTAGTTATCAGATCATAAGGCATGAACTTTTTAAAAAGTTGTTTGGAGGTACTTCTGTGAAAGGTTGTAATGGTTTATAAACTTTGCTCCCCTAATAGCGCATGAGAGTCCCCATCCTGCTTACTGGTGTTAACTTGTACTTTCATTGTTAAATAGATTTGTCTGCCTATACATTGCATCGTATTACAATGTTACTTATTCTAGTATGTCTAATTTCACATTCTTAAATGAAGACGTAATCTTTGTTTTTCGATTAATTATTGTTGATTTTCACTGAGTGTGACCATACAAAAAATACAGACTTTAGGGGAAACTCCTAAAAACCTATTTTTAAAGATTTTCTTTTGGGTATTGAAGCTGTACCGCCCTCGGTATCCCCTAGGGATTTGTTCCAGGACCCGCAACAGAGAGCAAAATGCCAGAATACTTAAATCTTATAGTGGGCCCTCTGTTCTTTGTATCCAAGGTTCCACATCCCTGGATTCAACCAGCTGCAGTACAGCTGTGTTGTACTATATGTATTCAATGGAAAAAAAATTGTGATTAAGTGGACCCTCGCAGTTCGAACCCATGTTGTTCAAGGGTAAACTGTATTTAGCCTCCTGGAAAAGGTACTGGGGTTTTCCAAATGGGCTCTTGCTGGCTGCCTTCCTTAGTTAACATATTCAGTTCAGGTGCTCACATTTAGTAGAGGTACATTAAGCAGAGCAGATGTTCGGTGAAAGTCAAGTGTCCTTCAAAGAGTAATAACAGCATCCCAGGGGCTCCCTTTGAGTGTGAAACCTTCTTTGAGACTCAGCTTAATAATTTTGGGGGAGAATCCCATTGCGTCAATCTCAGCATGAGAAAGGAAAAGCCACCTTAACCTAGATCAGCATGTCTGACAGTGCTGTCCGTTGTGGAATGCTGTCTCTGTTTTTAGAATATTAATGGAAAAGGTCCAGGTGTTGTCAGGGAAAAACAATTTTAATCTCCATCATTAATTAATAAAATGCTCAAATTTCTGAAGGCAAATTATCAACTTATTGAAAAGAAGACACACCCGAGGACAAGAAATGTCATTCACCAAGGACTTCTAAGTGTTAATACAGTGCAATGTTAAATGGAGTGCTATTTAGTTTAATTAAAGGAAAATAAAAAATACACAGTTATTTTTTATTAATAAGGTCACCATGTCAAGGGTGCAGTAAGAAATTAAAGGGAGTTCAGCTGGTCTCAAGAGCAAAGCGTCTTTGCTTTTGGTACAAAAGGTGACTCCATGTTTGGAGTGACTAAATCTAGCCTTACAGCTTCTTTTTATTTGTTCTTTTCTTTCCATAGTTTGCTTCTTTGCTTCTCATGAACACACACCCCTTAGAATTTATAGAACTTGTTTTTTTCTGTTTCTTCTATCAGGCAGTCCAGAAGTCAAAGAGCAGATCTGCATGGAGTAAATCAGGGTTTCTCAACCTTGGCATCAATGGATGAGTAACTCTTTGTTGAGAAGGGCTGTCCTGTGTGTTGTAGGACTTTTAGCAGCATCCATGGCCTCTGTTCACCCGATGCCAGAAGCACCCCTCTCCCCTAGTTACAATAACCAAAAAATGTGTCTAGATATTGCCAAGTTGTCCTTAGGGAGGCAAAACTGCCCCTAAATGAGAACCATTAGACTAAACGTAGCCCAGTCTTCCTAAAGGATTCCCTTGGCAGGCCACATTCCATTGGCTACCCAGCAGGCATAGTGGTCTTTCCTAAAAATAAGATCTTGTCACTTCCCTCCTTCTGACATCCCAGTCATTTCTCATGGCACTGTCATAAAATCTGAATTCCTTGCAGCATCCATTAAGGCCCTCCATTATCTCGCCCCAGCCCACTCTCTGACCTCCTATGTAACCCCATATCCTTTACTCACTCTTCCACACTTACCCTTGTCAAAGTTACCGCCCCAAAGAAGCCTTTCCTACCCACCTACGAACATAGCCCCTCTCTCCTTCCAGTCACTCTATTATGTCATCTGGTTTATTTCCTCTGGAAGCACTTATTACGACCTGAGATTGCCTGGTATCTTTATTCATTTACTAATTTATTGTCTCTCCACAAGCACTGCAGAATGTAAGTTCCGTGAATGTAAAGGATGTTTCTATTTTGTTCATGGCTCCTTGCCCAGGGCCTACAACAAACCTAGTACTTTCTAGGTGCACAAAAAATATGCTATGAAGGAATGAATAGATAAATGGGTACGAATAGGCAGAGCTAGTGACTAGGTATATAAAATCTCTTTTTCCATATTCAGATTTGGCAATTCAGCAACATTTCAAATAGTCAAACAGATACAGAGAAGAAAGTAAGCACCCTTATGTGTCTGCTATCCAGACAATGTGATCCAGAGTAGCAAAGATGGAGTGTGCCATTGTGTATGTGACAGGCTCCGTGTGCTTTTGGGTGACGATATTTTGCAAAGAGTCAGAGACTTTTTCCTTTTATAGAAATCAACACTTACGGTTAAACATTCACTGAGGGTGGAATGCTGAGGAGAGTAAGATTCATTTCCCACTATCAAGGGACTCACAGTCTGGTGGATGGGCAGTCACGGACAAGGAGATCATTAAAGATAGTCTGATAAGTGTTTCAGTGTGAAATGAAGCGTTAGGGGCTGGGGGAGCCCTTAAGAGAAACTCTGGAACAGACAGGAGCTGGAGTTGTTGGAAATCAGGGAAGCCTGACTGGAGCCCTCACCCTCCAGGAGCCCTCTCATGGATTTTGGTAGAGAATCACTCCACGTGGTTAGTGAACAGAGTGTTCTTATATACCCTGCCTCAGCCAGTGAAGAGGAGTTGTTGGCAATTGGCTTTGCTCCATGGCCCCAGGAGCCTCCAGATTGGGAAGACCTTCAGTTTCCTCACTTTCTTTGCTTTCCCTGATTGCCTTGATATGTGTGGAACTCCTAGAGTTCCCTACTTTCAAAAAAACCTTCTGAGCCAGTAGGAAAAAAAAAGTTTGTTTTGGAGAACTTCCAAATGTTTGTAAATTGCCATCGATTGCTTTCTCACTACGATGGCTAGGCAAATCTGTACCATCTGATAATAAAATAATATTGATATTCTGCCCTCAGTGACGGGTTCCATTCAAATATTGTGACTGAGCATTTGCTTTCATTTTTGAGTATGGTGCTGGGAATTGGTATTTTCAGGTATTTTCCATAATTCCAAAAAATGAGACTAGGGCGTTAAGGTGTGGTTAAGTAATGGGAATTCTATAAAAATTCTTTTTTTTTTAAGTTTAGGAGAGAGAGTCTATGACTTAGTGAGTCGAACTCATTAGTTCTTCAGTTGAATAGTTGCTCAGTGTGGTTTAATCTATTGAGTATTTCATAGAACAGCAACCAGGACAGTCAAGAATCTTATAATTCTTACGTCACAATTATCCAAGAACTCAAAAGGCAAATACCTCTCAGATTAATTTAATATATGAACGGCAATTCATGCTCTTCAGGATTTGGCAGAAGCTATGCACACTTTCCCCAGTTGTTTTCCATGTGATTTCAAATACGTCAAAGCCATTGAGATACTGGTAATTTGGGAGGACAACCCAGAGAGGAGCTCAGGCAGAAGCAGTTGAGAGTTTTCTGTTCCTCATCTGAAGATGTCTGGGTAATCATTCCTGAGAATAAGATCCCTTCCTCTCCTCCTCTTCTGCTTCAAATTTTAACTACCCAAAGTGGAAAATGAGAGTGATTTGGTTTATTACTCTTTGTTTCCCTCTCCCCTGCCCCCAATTTTTTTTTTTTCAATTTCTGTGCCTCTAGTGGCCCACTAAGGTGGTTTTGTGGTCTCTGTTTTTGTTGTTGTTAGTTAAATTTATGCAGGGTTTTCTTAAACTGTGTTTATGATAGCATGCCTCCCTGGCAGGTAAAATAGTCATATACTCTGCAAGGCTGGGGAAGGGAGTCAGCAATCAGGGATTTCTTCCCCAAGGATTAAAGATACCCACTTTCTAGTCTGTTCCTACCACTGTAGACACAAATGTCAAAATCCTTATTGCTGTTGGCATTTGAAATGGTATATGCACAGTTCAGGAAGCATAACTGTTTACCCATTAATCATTCTGGGCCACCAGTCAAAATATTTTTCTCTGCAAAAATGCCTTTCCTATTTTGTACCAATTAATATTGGATGGAACTCAAGAGTCACAGTTAATCTGTGGCAAAGCTTTTATTTGCTGTCAGGCATGCAGACATGAAAAATGCTCAATGCAATATTTTAATTAATAAAAATATGCTGAGAAGTGTATTTTTCTGAAGTAGATTTTTATTACACTTCATTACGTTTCCAAATTTAATGGACACATATATTATGTCCTGTCACCACGGGAACCGCATCAAGACAGGCTCTTTATAGGCTGTTGGATGTAGTTATAAAACTCTCACAAAGACAAAATTGTTTCTTGTAAGTTTAAAAGAGGCTGTGCTCATTTACAGTATGTATAATTTACTGCAGCGCTTGAGGCAATAGAGAAGGTCTTTATTTGATTTAGAGACTAACACTTCTTTTTATGAAGCTCTTAAGTTTTAATTATTTCAAGTCTATGTTCATGAAGCTAGAACTCGGCTTATTATGAAAGTAAATAGAAAAACATGCAAACTTTGTAGCACATGAAAAGATGAAATTCTTTTTAAATAACTGTTTAAAAAGGAAAACACTTTTGAAAGCAAAAATTTCCAAACATACATAAAGGGGGAACTGCGATGACCCCCCAATATCCAGCTTCAGCAACCATCGGCATTGTCTGTACTTATTATCCATCCTCCCGCCACCATCATTTTTGTGACTGAAGTACTTTAAAGAAAATCTCAGACATTATATCATTTCACTATCAAATACTTTAGTATGCATCTCAAAAAAGGAAAGCGGCAAGAAAACTGTCCACATAGTGATCAACTTTCTATATTCAATAAAAATATCATAAAACAGTAAGACAGAACAGAGATCAAGCATATATATTCATGCCAACAACCATAATAGGCTTACTTCACTTATTACAAAAAAAAAAATTTTTCAGATTGTCCCCAAAAGCAAAATCTGGCTCTCCACTGTTTAAAAGGGACATACCTAAAATTAAATGATGTCAAAGGTTAAAAATAAAAGGCTAGGCAGTTGCAATTTAAAAAGGGGAGGTCTTGATATAGGCAAGAAAGAAGACCAAAAATATTAAAATAAATTTAAAAGGGTATTTTATAATATTAATGGCTGAAAATCACAAAAATAAAAAAAGATGCAGAAGTTATTATTACCTAGTCCTTCAATAACACAGCAACTTTCAAAAAGCGGAAACTGCTGAAGATGAGAAATAGAGACCCACTAATAACAGGAGGTTTTTAACACACATCTCAATCCTGGGAAAATCAGAGGACAAAACACCAAGGACAGAGAGACCTCAACTGACTGACACAATCAATAAGGCGGAACTCATAACTCTATTGAAATCTGAACCCTGATAACAGAAGTTGTGCCTTCGTTTCTAGGGAGTCTTTAGAACTGAAATTAGGTAGGACTGATGGGGAAAAAAAAGTCATAGAGTTTGTCACTTGGCTTAACATTCTGTTGCACTTTCAAAGTTAGAAAATGTGGTCACTTTTTCAACTCAATATTATTTATGCATTTTCCATCTTCCATTCACATGGCCCATCCACCCCAAACAGATTTATTCTAGGGATTTATGATTTTCCATATTAAAAGTCAGCATTGGTGCTGATTTTTACATCAGGAAGAGTTTGAAATAGTTTCCTCGAAGGTTTCCAACTTTAACCTGCAAGGGAGTATCCAGTGTAGCCTCTGATGAGCTTTCTGCCTTTTTTAAAGCCAGGAGAGCGCTGTGAGATCTCACAAACAGGTTGACTGCTATCCTGTCAGTCACAGCCCTTGCCTGACAAGTGCAGGGGCTTCTTTAAACAGAGAGGTAAATGCATGTCTTTTTAAACAAAATGAAGGATTAACTGGCTTCTTAGGGGCATTACTTCCCTTCTTTGTTCAGACTCTTCCTCCCCTTAAGGGAAAAAATATCTAGGATGGAGCTTTTGTAAGCTAATTTTCCTAGGAATGCAGCATTTGTTTAAATTCACAGTTGACCCTTGATCAACGCTGGGGTTAGGCGGCGCTGACCCTCGGAGCAGTCGACAATTCTTGTATAATTTGTAGTCGGCCCTTGAATCCAGGATTGTTTCCTATCCGTGGTTCCTCCATACCTGGGGTTCCTCTGCATTGGAGGTTTCTTTCTACCTGCAGTTCCTCCGAATCTGCAGTTCCGAATCCGCGGATTCAGCCAACCCCGATCGTGTTGTAGGCAGTATTCACTCGAGAGGAGCTGGGCAGTTCAAGCCTCGTTCAAGGGTCAGCTGAACTACCTTTAGGATTTCTTCAATCTCTAAGGTACAGTAGCATCCCTCCCCCACCCCCACCCCCGCTCCTCTCAGTTTTTATAAGATGAATGGAATATGAGCAAGTGGTAGGGAGCATGGCTGACATCACAGAAGTCTTGTAATGGGATCACAGTGGGGGCCAGCAGTCTATACAATGGTAAAAAGCTGGTGGGTGCATTTGGAGAAACCCATGGGAATTCAAGGTCACTTAACTCAACTGGCTGACTGTTCTGCTGGCTTGGCATTTATTCATTTGTTTACTCTTGTGGGTGTTTTGTTTTGTTTTGTTTTAATACCTGGAGGTTGTAAGCTGCCGCAGGTGACATTTGCAAATACAGAAAAGTGCTATGAATGTTGATTTCTGGAGTCAAACGTTTTGGAAGTTAGAACCACTTACTAGCAATATGACCACAGCAATTTACTTAAGGCTTCATATTTGCTGCCTGTAACGTGGGAAGCATAGTACAGTGGACCCTTGAACAACAAGGGTTTGAACTGGGCAGGTCCACTTATATGTGGATTTTTTTCACTAAATACAGACTACAGTACTACATGGTCTGTGGTTGGTTGAATCCCAGGATGTGGAACCACGCATATTGAGGGTGGGCTGTCAAGTATAGGCTGATTTCCACCTGTGTGGATGGTCCACGCCCCACCCCCATGTTGTTCAAAAGTCAACTGTAATAATACCCACCTAATGGAGTTGTTGTGAGGATTCAACTGAAGTGCTTGTTTTGAAATGCTTAGCATAGCCCTTACATCCATTAAGCATTCTATTGACACTAGAAGAGACACTAATAATTGCTATAATATTGTAATAATCAATATTGAATTAATTAAAGAGAATGAGAAACTCCTGACCACATTGCTAGATTTTGGTTTGCTCTTTTCTAGAAGCTTTATAGTTTTGCATTTTACATGCAAGGTTACAGTCCATTTTGAGTTAATTTTTTGAAAGATGTAAGATCTGTATATATAGGGTTTTTTGTTTTGTTTTATTTTATTTGCATGTGGACATTTAATCTTTCCAGTATCACTTTTGAAAGACTATCTTTTCTCCATTACATTGCCTTTGCTCTTTAGTTGTGCTCACTGAGTTCAAAATACTTTTTCATTTCTCTTGTAACTTATTCTTTGATCCATGTGTCATTTGTAAGTGTGTTGTTTAACCTTCAAATATTTTGGGAATTTTTCAGGTCCCTTTCTGTTCTTGGACTTGTATTTTAATTCCAGTCTGGGACAAGAGCTTACTTTATTTGATTTCTAGTCTTTTAAATTTGTTAAGACATATTTTGTGGTCCAGAATGTGATATATCTTGGTGAAAATGAAAAATTTTTAAATATTTTATTTAATTACTTTATTATTTTTATCTCCCAAAGAAAAATAAACATATAGAGTACTTACTATTAAAAGTCTTGTTGGAAAATAATTTTTATCACCGTGAAACCCTCTGGTCAGTGTCTCCTTTTTTCGATTGGAACAACGTGTTTTATAGTTTCTATAGTTGTATTAGTAATTCTAGTAGAGGATGCCACTGCATTTATTGAGCACCTTCTGTGTTCCAAGTCCTGTGCTTCCCGTATATAATCTCAGTTCTTATGATAGTCCTCAAGGATGGATGTCAGTAATACCTTCATGCTGCAGAGATGAGGAAGTCGAGACTTAGAGAGCCATGCAACTTGCCTGGTCACCTTTCAGATAAATGGCAGAAGCTCAATGTGATCCCTGATCAGTCTGACATCTGGGTGCACTTGTTCCACTGTTGTCCTGGCACTTTCTTTGATATTATCACTGCTTAAAATACTCTATTCATGATTGTAAAGTATTTTTTTTTCATATCATCTCTTGAAATGTCTTTTATTAACTTACTAAATAATATTTGGTAACTTAGCATCTGCCAGACCCTAGAGCAAACCAGACGTGGTCCTGCCGTAAAGAAGCTTACAGTCCAATAAGGCAAGAGGCATTCATCAAAGTCCATGAAAACAAATGTGCAATTATGTCATGCTGTAGCATTATATGAAACTGGTTAGACCTGAAGTGATGTCAACAGGAGATGACTCAGCTTTTTCTGTTTCTGCCTTTAAATACTCTTTGATAGATTGCCTTCCTTATGCAAAGAAGGTATCCTTGGCATGTCCCAGAAGTTTTTAATTGAAATTTTTATAGAGATAACCTTAGATTTAAAGAGTTATAAGAAATAATAAAGAAATCACATGTACTCTTTTCTTAGTTTCCCCAGTAGCGACGTCATATAAAATAATAGCTCAATGTCACAAATAAGACATTGACACTGATGAAATCCACTGACCTCATTCATAATTCTCCATTCTTACTTGTGCTCATTTCTGTGTGTGTATTTAATTCTGTATCATTTTATCACGTGTATAGGTTCATGTATCTACCACCACAGTCAAGATACTGAACACGTTTATCACTACAGAGATCCCTTATGCCACCCTTTCATAATAAAATCCACCTGCCTCCTGCCCTCCCCTTCTGTCTCCAACTCCTGGAAACCATTCATCTGTTTTCCATTTCTAAAATTTTTATCATTTAAAAATGTTTTATAAGAGGACTCATACAATATGCATATAACCTTTTGGGATTGGTTCTTTTTCACTTATAATTTTTTTGAGATTCCTCCAAGTCGTGGCATGTAACAATAGTTCATTCCTTTTTAGAACTGAGTAGTATTTCATGGTATGGATATCCCCCAACTTTATTAACCATTCCCCTAATAAAGACATGTAGCCTGTTTCCAGTTTTGGGATATCATGAATAAAACTGGTGTATACATTCGTGTACTGGTTTTCGTGAGAAAATAGTTTTCATTTCTCCGGCCTAAATGCTCAAGAGTGGAATGCATGACTTATACAGTAATTGCACGTTTAGGTTTTGAAGAAACAGGTTTACTGTTTCTAGAGTGACTGTATGACTTTATATTCCTATCATCAAAGGTGGAGTGATTTGGTGTCTCCTCATTCTTGCAGCATTTAGTGCAGTCATTGTTTCTTGCTTTAGCCATTCTGATAGGTATGCAGTGATAGCTCTTTGTGGGCTTCATTTGCGTTTTTTCTGATGTCTAATGATGCTGAATGTGACTAGAGTTCAGAAAGTGAGGGTGTGTCAAAATGTTGATGGGTCTGAGATTTTACTCCAGACTTATCCAAACAAGTTAGCCTGTCACCAATTTATGGAGATCGACAGGAGATGAAAGATTCCATGTTCAGAGACCAAAGACTGTATTTCTACTGGCACAACAAATAGCAGGAGCTTCCTGTTTGCATCAGTTCACACCCACCACCAAAGTCTCACGCAGGCAATGTGGAGAGGCCCAGGTGGAGCTGAACACATAGTGAGTTTGTGTCACCATTGAGGAATCCAGAGCTTTGGGAACCCAAATATTTTAAAACAGGGAATAGACCTGTCTGACCTTTGATCTGGAGGGAGATACTGTCTTTATTACACTGGACAGGAACCTGCCTATTGCCCCCGAGGGAGATAACTTCCAGGACAGTCCCCGATACCATCACCCTTGACAAGAGAGACTGGAACGGAGGGTAGTTAATACCTCTGCTTGCAAGAAGTGCAGGAACTCTAGTGACCTATGATTGTCTCCCAACAGGATACAGCAGGGAAGCAGCAGAATTAGAAATGGGCCAGACCATGCAGGTCTTGTGGGCCCTAATAGGGACCGTCACCATTAGCCTTTGCACGATGGAGCGCTACTCAAAGTGGGAAGCTGTTGTGGCGGGGCAAGCGTTGGGTGTATAGTCAGTCAGATACCAGATTCCCGGCAGCTGCTCTGAATCTCAGGATGCACTTACTTCTGTGCCTTTACACGTCAGGGTCTCCCCGCCTGAGACAGTCTTTCCCTGCCTTCTTTCCTAAATCCCACATGACCTCCTGCTTATCCTTTAAGACCCAGTTCAAGCCTTCCTCTCTGCCTCTTTGCCCCTTTGCTTATCCATTTCCATGGTTTCTCCTACCATCTGTATCAGATTAGGTGACCTAGTTTTTAGACATCTTACAGAATCCTACTATTTGCTCATTACTTTTGTGTCCCAGGGAGCAAATGTCCCATTCACACCCTGTAATGCTGCCAGATCAAGTTTGTCCCTCACCAGCTCCTCCCTGCCCTGTGAGAGAGAACGCGTAGGCTCTAGTTTTCACCTGGTTTGTGTGAGCATGGCTATTACTGCTGCACAATGAAGGTTTAGGTAGCTTCTTAACGACTCTTTTTCTGTTGACAAGGGGGATGCTCAAGTGAGAGAGTGGGAAGGGTAGAGAGGCAGTACAAAAAGGGGGGGAGGAAGTTACTCAACAATCAAGGTCTTAGATTCCAGTTATTTTAAATCCAGAAGGTGTATAGATGATAACTCAACCAAGTAAAGAAAAAAAAAAAGCCCTGTCTCTATTTGTTTACACAGATATCATCAGAAATGGCCAGCATTTTGTATTTAATGCCTTTATTAGAAATATTTCATTTTATTCTATTCCTTCATTTCCTTCTACTTCTGGATTTGTCAAATGGATGCACTACTGCTTAGTTGTCTAAAAATATAAAGTTTAACATCTGTATATGGCTAGTGCCTGAATCTGTAACTTTACCCTCATTCCCATCAAGGTCTTGAAAAGAAGAAGGAAAATCTAGGAGTATTAAAACATACAAATACTCGCCCTTGTCCGAGACTTCTAGGCATATTCCTTCAACGAGGCAACCAATTTCCAGTCCAGATTTGACTATCTTCATTTCTAAGCCAATTCAAACCAATTTAACAAGTAGAATTTTATAAGATTTTGTCACAAGCTTTACCAAAGGCCAATTATGAAACGTCTACTTCATTTCCTTCAGCCATTGATTTTCTAATTTGTTAGCAAAAATCTATGACTTCAACCTAATGTGATATTTTCTTTGTAAGCCCATCTTATCTTTTGCTTATGATCCCATTGTGTTCTAACTGTTTAAAGATTTTTCATCTTATTATATTTGTTTCATTATATTGCTGAGGTAGAGTTTCTGAATTACAATAGCTAGCTCAGCCGGTCCCACCTGCTCTGTGGAATGATACCACATCTGTTTTCCACTAATCTTGTGGTGCGTCTTGAGTGCTTTGTTTAAAGACGATTATAAGCAATTCAATAGATGTTTGCTAATTTTGTTATTATGTTAGGATGCATATCATCCAGACCAAATGTTTATGTTCACATTTGCTCTCAAGTACTCCCCACCTGCATTTTGCCAATTCTTATTTTGCAGTGTCTCCATTATTCTTATTGTGCAAGTTTATTTTTCTAATTTGACTTGGTAAACAGGAGTTGAAAAATGACTACAATCATTCAGCTAAGTTTAGAGTCATATTAATTTAGGATTCTGTCTTTTTATCAGCAGGCCTGTCTTCTGTAGAGTTTATATTTCTCCCCTGGTATATTTGTTTAGTGTTTTTTTTTTTATTCCATTTTCTTTTCTTTGCATCTTGGTAGCATTAATTATTCTGGGTTTTTACTCACATGATCAATTCTGGCCATACCTTCTAACAGAGCAGGTATTTTTCCTCTTTCTTTGGCTGCCCCTCTCGGGACCGTAAAGCAAATTATAGACATTAATTTTTATGACGTGGAGACCGAAGTTAAAGAAAACTGTCAACAAAAATTACACAAGCGACTATAATCATTTGCCTTGATAAGAACTTATGCTGTTAAATTCTGGCACTTTTAAATTCTGTCTGCAAGGATGAAAAATCTTCACTTGGCACAAATTGGAGGTTGTAGGAAAATACTATGGCATTTACTGTGCTAAGTAATGGGAGTCAGAGAAGAGTGAAAGGGAGGAAATTAATCCACATGGAGACGGCATGACTGACACAGTTAGACTCAGATCTGAAAGTTAGAAAGTACACTGATGAGGGCCTTGAGAACTGGTTTCTAATAAAAATATGTAATAATTAAGACACTCTCAGTGTATAGAGTCTTTGGAAAGAAAAAAGTCTCACCAGTTGTACACATGGTCTCTTGCTTCTCAAAATGAGGCTGATAAAGGTGGAGGATTGCCCCACAGGACCACACAGGCTACCATACAAATAAGGTCACCATGGTTAATGGCATACTATTGGCCGGAGTCTTGCCTCTGGTGATTGGGGCTTGGCCTTCTTCCCAGACTGTTGCATTCTGGGTGTGTGACTGGCTCTCTGGTCAGAGAGCTGCCAGCAGTTCAGCTGGGCTACAGTACAGAGTATACCTGCAGGTCCAGGGGCCTTACACACCTGGGTACTTACTGGGGGCCCACTGAGAATCATGAAACATACTGAACGGGAGTATCACATGGTCAGAGAAGCCAAACCTTTCTTGATTTATGTTCCCATCTCCCAGATAAGTGGGGTTTTCAGTTTCTGTATCCGTCAGAGTTCAGAGAAGCAGAATCACTAGTGTGTACACACACACACACACACACATATACATACCTGCTTATGTATTTATTTTAGGGACTTCGCCATAGGCATTGGGGAGAACTGGTTAAGTATTCTTTTTTTTTTAATTGGATATTCTTGTTTTATTGAGTTATAGTCATTTTACAATGTTGTGTCAAATTCCAGTGTAGAGCACAATTTTTCGTTTATACATGAATGTACATATATTCATTGTTACATTTTGTTGTTTTGCTGTGAGCTACCACAAGATCTTGTATATATTTCCCTGTGCTATGCAGCATAATCTTCTTTGAGATTGTTGTGTTTGTACCTGCTGCTGGAGCTTGAAGTCCACAGGTTTGGAAATCTGCAAGGGAAGATGAATATAAAGTAGGATCAAGCAAGGTGAAGCTGGAACCCACAAGCCTGAGCTGGAGTCCATGAGGATGGATTGGAGTTGGTGTCCATTCTTGTTACCTCTGATCCTGGTGGTGTGAACACGCTATAGAAGCCAAGGCCATTCGTCATGGGGCAAAACACACATTCCTGATCCATTAGTCAATGATGCTTCTAAGAGATTGATTCTATTTTTGTTGTTACTGCTGACAGCTTCTAAGCCTCACCACTCTCCCTTCCCCTCTGCCCCACATCTGGGCAGGCCGATAAGAAAGCCTGGATACTGCATCCTTTGGCACTTGCAGGAAGTTCAAACCACATAAGTTTCAGCCTACATATGGGAGCTACCACTCCAGCCCTACCCTCTAAGCACCATAAAACCCCAAGCAAATGTCTTTACTCCCTTAAGCCATTTTCCAGCCTTCTTGAGAGAGAGCCTTGTTCTCCCCAGAAAACGTCATTCTGTGAATAACAGACCTCCTCACACTCTGATGGTGCGTGTGTAGTCTCAATGTCTGAACCGGACGTATGTGTGGGAGGCTCCGTCCCACCGCTGAGCGATGACCACAGCAAAGTTGGAGGATTCAGGGAAAGGTGGAGCACTTTCTCATGCCAACAAGAAGGTCAGCCATGATGCGCGTGGGCTGTGAAGGGACCGCCCTGCAGATCACTCACAGAATCTCCCTTGTGGTCTGACCTAGCCCAGAACATACAGGAGAAGGCATTTAGGGGAGTGTTCATCCCAGACACCTTAACATGTTAGCTCCCCTTTGATGTCTTCCTTTTTCTGATACCCATAACCCAATGTATGATTTGTAGTTCTCAGCATCACCTATTTTCTGTCCTTAAATGAAATATTATTACAGCATTTAGCACAATGCCTTACACATGCATAACACTTAAAAGCTAGCTATTACTACTCTGTTATCACAGAAAATGATACACTTTCATTATCACTTGGCAGGTCTGACCTTTCCCGTCAATCGCTAAAGAAGGCCCTTGACTTCACTGCCCATGACGACCTCCAGGGGTAGAATTCAGGAAGCATGGAGGGACTCTGCACCCATGACGAATCTGGCGTGCTGCTGTGGTGCTGCCCCAGAAGAAAAGGATTCTGATTGCTAACAGAAGCAGATTTCCAGTGCGAGAAGTCCAGGATACGAGGTATCCATTTTAAGTGTGTTTTTCATTGCACGTGTGAATCTGTGAGTTTGTCACTTTCTTCTTCATCCCTTTTGCTAGAGTTAAAACAGGTTTTATTATATGTATAGCTCTTCTGCTTGTTTTTTTTTTTTTTAAAGTCCTTCATTGGTTTTTGCCTCGGCCCCTGGTTCTCCTTTCTGCCCTCTATTCTGGTTTCCTGGTATAAGAGTTAGTGTGCTTTGGGTTTTGCTTGAAAAGATCCAGGTCTATTAATTTTCTCAAGTACATTTCAAGAGCAAAACTAGAAACTTGGAAAAGGGAAACCAATGTGCGAAGAGTCTAATGAAATACCGGCCCCAGAAGAATCCCTTTGTTTAGCTGTTTTACCGCAGACGGCACGTTGAACAATACGGAGAAATGCACGTGTTGTCTTTGAGGGGCTCTCTGTGATGTGGGTTGGGTTTTAGGGAAGGAAAGTCCAAGGTGGAGATTAGAATTTAGGACTCTTCTTAGGGAGTGCTCTTGGAAGGGAAAAAAAAAGAAGCAGGATTACACAGAGAGGGAGGTTAAGCTAAGGTGTAGTCTCACTGGGAGCCTGAGCCACTTCTAAGGGGTGGTCTGGACGTGGCCCTTCAGGACCGCCCCTATTTGGAGCGAGAGGGCTGGCCCTTTGTAGGCCTGTGTTAATTAGTCATTGGATGTGGGCTGTTCTGGGACTGGAAAGAGGTCACTGACCTTGGATGAGCGTCTCTCTTCAAGCTAAGGCAATCCCTGGAGGACACTAACAGTTGAGAACTGTCCGTCAACACCATTCCCAGCAACCAGGAGACTAAGACCTTTCTTCCTAATGAGGAATCTGAACAGTGCATCACCGTGTCCTGTGTGCTCTGAAAGGGGTACTTATGGAGGGGCAATTTTCTACAAATGCCTTTTTGCTGTCCTATGATGGAATATTCTCCACTAACCCCATATCCAGTACCTACACCATTAGTGGTTAAGGGAATAAAACCATAATAAAAGGTGCCTTTAATATTTTTTATGAGTCTCATGGTCAGTATCATATTTTTCTTGTAATGTCTTTATATCATAGTCATAGAGCCATGTTATCCTTGAAAATTACTGGAAAAAACCCTGATTTTATAGACTCTGCCCTGAGGGAGAGACCATTCACCGCTCTCTCTTAGCCATACTTCTGATCCCAGTCAGGTTCCGATGAGTTGAGTGGATCTCCAGAGCCTGAATAGAGGCGATAAAAATAACTGAAATAATCTTCCCTCTGCCCATCTGCCTGCATCTTGCCCTGCTTTCTGCTCTGTGTCCTGCAAGGCTGATCCTTGGGGGCTCCATTTCCCCACCACCCTGTCTGGCTGGCTTCTCACTGAGTTTAGCCAGTGGGAGACCAGAATAAGGAAATGAGCCTGTGAAAGGGCAGAGACGTTGGGGAATTTCTCCCTTGTTGCCTCCACGTGTCATGGCCACCTCTTTGGCTCTAAACTTGGGCCACAGCACTGCATGGCCAAAGTGGCAATTACGTTCTTCAGTTTTTTAAAAAAAAAACCATCACTAGCTTTGTTACATATTTCCCAGGAGGTCTGCCCTGCAGAAAGCTGGCCAATTAGATGTTGGCGTCACTCAGGATCAAAACAACACCTGTGAGTTCATACACTCTACCAGATACTCATATTTTCTAATTACGATCTGTTGTTCAAGGGTGACGGCGGTAAACCCATATGCACTGTAGAGGGTTGGCCGTGGATCCTGAGGCAACAGTTTATCATCATTAGCAGGGTTGGAAAGGCAGGTACCAAGAGAACTTGGACGGTCTCCTGCAAAATTAGCGAGGATGCCTGCCAAGCTCAGACACTCTGACTTCTGCACACCTTTCTCCAGGCTGCCTGTGGCCAATTCTCTCCTAGTCTGTGCTGGTCATACCCTTCTTCCCCCAGCTGGACACCTTCTTCACCACTGCTTGTCCCCTGATAACAGCTGTTACCATTTAGTGACAGGGTGAATGGCTGGGAAAGCACACACAACAGGTGATGTTGTGACAATAGGTGATGTTGGACTCCTTTCTCCCCTCCTAACTGGCAGCAGAGGAGCTGGCACTATGTTGTTGAATTTCTGAATTCTCTTGAACTGGAAGAGGTAGGAGTTATCCATTGATTGACTGAAGTATAGTTGATTTACAATATTGTGCTTGTTTCAGGTATACAGCATAGTGATTCAGTTTTTTTGCAGATTGTATTCCATTATAGGTTGTTACCAGACATTGAGTGTAATTCCCCGTGCTGTACAGTCAACCCGTGCTGCTTACCTGCTTTATGTATACAACGACTAGTTTGTATTTGTTAATCCCATACTCCTAATTTGTCACTCCCCTTCTCCCTCTCCCCTTTGGTCGTTTTAACTTTGTTTTCTATGTCTGTGAGTCTGTTTCTGTTCTGCATATAGATTCATTTGTATTATTTTTTAAGATTCTCCATGTAAGCAATATCATATAGTATTTGTCTTTCCCTGTCTGGCGTATTTCACTGAGCATAATATTTGCTAGGGGCTTTTATGGTTTGGATCCGTTCAGGAAGATTATCAGTGGGTTTCTCAGTGGAGGAGGGGCGGGGCCAGGGCTTGGTTGGGCAGAGTTAGCGTGACCTCTGAAACTAAGAACACGGTCAAGGCCCTGCTCTGTCCCCATGGGGAGAGGGAGGATGTGGAATCAGAGTCTGGGGGGATAGCTCCTGGGAGATGCATCCCTGAGCTTGCCCAGGGCAGCTGAGCTTGGGAGGACAGACTGAAATATCGAGCAAGCCCAAAGCACCCCAACAGTGGTAACAGCGCTGGAGGATTTTAGAGAGCAGATGTTTATTTATTTATTCATTTTAATGCATAGAGGAAAAAATTGAATATTAAAACCATGGTTTTATTGCTATTAATTTGTAAATATTAAATAGGTTGGTTTTAAGACCAGGTCAAGAAAATAATAATATGGTTAGTCCCTAGATGTGAAAATCCCTCAAGGAGGGAAATATTGAGTAGTTCAGGGGCACAATTATAGATGACAACCACCATCCGGTCCTGGACCCTCTCCCAGTATTTCTGCCACAGATTCCTAGGATTCTTCTATAATGCCAGGAGGTGAGGGGGGCCAGACATTTACTGAAATTGCATTTCTCTCCAACCAGGTAGATGGAGACTTAGAGCAGATGTTACCTGGTTTAGAAAAATAAAGCAGATGTGCCAGGTATACTATGTGTTCTTCTGTTAATTTGCTCTGCCCGGCGGTAATCGGGTCCATCCAGGGCCAGATTTAGGGTAAAAGGAACAAGATGACCTCCAAAAGTTTTGTGCCTAGTCTGGGCCCTGTGTTTGCCTACTGGAGTTGGGAGGGAGGAAAGTGAGGCTGGGGTAGTTACTCCCTGGGCCTCCCCATGGGGTTGCCAAGGGCTGGTTGTACTCCTCCACGGAGGCAGTGGTGCCTGTCCGGCAGACCTCTCCATACAGTTCTTCAGATTTCTCTAAGCATGGCCGTCTTACTCCTTTGAGTGTGTGTGTGGAGTCGGACAAGGACCTGGGCGGTGGTCGCCGGCTCTCTGCTGTGGCTGGACCCTAGTTCCTGTACCATTTGTTGTTGCTACTCTAGAGGGCTCCCCTTTCCCTCGTGGCAGCCCTGTGGTACTGCATGATTCCTGTTAAGGAACTAAACCCTTCCAACTTTATAGATTGTCCCTTTATGAAAGTCACCCATTTGTGTATGTGCCTCTGTTTCTTGCAAGGATGCGATATGCTACAGCATGAAACTTGTCTTGATCCCTAATGCTGTGATCCCAAATTCAGCTCTTTCACATTCAGTAAAGGAAATAATTTCCTTTGTATTCATCTTCCCCACTAATTTTCTGGCTCCCTTCGTAGACAGGGCCTCTATCTGGGTTGTCACCAGTGTGTCTACAGAGCCCAGCAACATGCTCAGCATATAATAGGTGCCCAATAAATACTTTCTGACTGATCTACTATCTCGGCAAAATCTAGGTCATAATTTTCCCCTATAAGAAGAAAGTCAAGGATTATTGGATACCTGTCTGGTAGAATAAAAATCTTGCCATAGGGGAATAGACAGAGAACGGAGTGGTGAATTTGTCCTCTGTCCCTGCCTCTGCCATATATCATAGATTTCCCTGAGCCCTTTAATTTGTCCTCTGTCATTTCATGGCTGTAAACACCCCTGTCTGGTGGATACGGCAAAATAGCTTCCAGTAAGCAAACTTTAGGAAAAAAATTTAAAAAGCATGGTAAGTGTAGCACATGCTTATTTCTCCTTAATTGCGTGATCTTCCATCTGTTGGTCTGGGATAATATTGATAAAGGAATTAAAGACACCGCACCATCTCCCCTATCAAATGAGGACAGTCATTTGCAAATCACGGAGTTTGTCATTTTTATGTTTTGCAACATGAAGAGGAAAGAGCATTTGATTTATTTTAATGCGGTTAATTTGAAGCTAGATTAGATCATCTAGTTAACTCATAGGTTCTTGACTTTTAAGACCAGACGTTGTGTCGCATCTCATTTTCACAGTGGCAGTTACTGCTGTTCGTCTTGGCTTACATCTAATCAACAGGGAAGTTAACCTGGAATGCCAAACACAAAATCTATAAACTAAAAACTAGAACTAACATGATTTCAGGAAGAGAGTCGCTCTTCAGTAAGAGGCAGCTTTATGTTGCTTCAAAATAAACACTGCTTTGATGCTTGAATATTTTGATTCCCCTTTTTTTTGGGTGCTTTTTAAAAATTATAGTCAGTTTACAATGTTGTGTCAATTTCTGGTGTACAGTGCAATGTTTGTCATACATGTACATACATATATTCCTTTTCATATTCTTTTTCATTATAAGTTACTACAAGATACTGAATATAACTCCCTGTGCTATACAATAGAAATTTGTTGTTTATTTTATATATAGTAGTTAGTACCTGCAAATCTTGAACTCCACATTTATCCCCTCCCACCTCCTTCCCCTCTGGTAACCATAAGTTTGTTCTCTATGTCTGAGAGTCTGTTTCTGTTTGTAAATAAGTTCATTTGTGTCATTTTTTAATATTCCACATGTAAGTGATATCGTATGGTATTTTTGTTTCTCTTCCTGGCTTACTTTACCTAGTATGGCGTCAATTCATTTTTATGTGTGGAAAATGTACTTTTAAAACTTAGTTTCTTTCTCAAGGCAAAGACTAGATAAACTGGTGGAAAAGTTCAAAGATAAATAAAAGCAACACTGGTGGCCAGTACTTGAGGTCAGGTCTGTGGTTCCCAGGGAAATGGAATAGTTATTCTCGATCTCAGAGATAAGACAAGATGATGTTTTCGGCTGGGCTTGGATGAGTTCTCAAGGGGAAGTTCTTGCTTCTCTAGGGAGGGGATTTGTTGCATCGCTGAACCAGATTTGGAGTTGATAATAAGTCATAGCAAACAATTGCAGTCTCCCCCATAGTCTAGACTGCACGATCAGAAATGAAATTGGGCAAATAAAATCTTCCATGAGCTTAGGCTTTTGACACTCCTGAAAACTTCAGTATTTGAAGACCAGGGTAGTAAGATGTGAAATCCGATTTTCTTTTTAAGTGATTTGGGGAGCTCTTAAAACATACTTTAGCCACTTACTGAGTAGACGTTGATCTTACATTTGCACACAACCACAATTCTGTTGACCAAATTCAAATTTCACATGAAGCTCAAATATTGGCAGATAGTTTTCAGAAGTTCACCAGGTCCCTCAGACGTGTGAGGTTTACATTCTCCCCCTGGTTAATTTTCACCCCCTCGATCCTTCTGCTCCCATTATTTCCATTGATCTTATTTCTCTGACTAAATTGTAAAGAGTAGCATTTAAGTGAGTTCAGACAGATTGTGGAATGAACATATAATGCATTTTAGTTCACCTTGCCTAGCCTTTACGTATCTTTGGATGACTTCTCTAGATTGCTTTTCCTGCAGGCTACTTTCATGGTATTTTGGTTATTGTCGATTATTCTTGTATGCTTAAAAAATGCACTGAAATGTGCCTTATTTAATTAGCTCATCTCTAAGTCTTTATTTTTTTTTAAAGAAACTATTTTATTTAACTGACTTTTCATTTTCTAGCCCAATCATATGAGGTTTTTTTTGTTCCAGTTTTTATAGTTGGAAAAAAATGAGATTTTTAAGTTAGCTAGGTTGTTCATCCATACTAGGATAGGAAATACTTAAAAGAATTTAAGTATGGAAAGCCTTTTTCATCTCAACAGCAGAAATCTTAATGTGAGCATCAGTATTTGTGTTTTAAATATGACAGGTTGTATTGGTTATATGTTTTTGAAAGTAGAGGAAAGGTCTTAAAAAGATGAACAAGATGAGATTATCCAGGAAGGCTTTTATTCTGTAGAAGTATGTGTGTATTACACTTTGCTCCTCATTTTTTGCTAAAGCCCATGGAATCAAAATCAGTTGCCTCTCCTAGAATGTTCATAGAAGACACTAGCATGTCAGAGACATCTTAAGATAAGGCTAGACCAAAGCCATTTCAGAGTCCCAAGAGTCACAATATATTGTGATAAAATGGTGATCAGGCCCACAGTATACTGTATTGAATGATATCTGTAAGTCAGCATGCTGCATCAAAGATCCCCACAATGGAGGGACAAGCTCACTGAGAAGAGGGAACCAGTGAGCTTCCTGGATGGTGGTTATATAGTCCAGAGCACAGTTCCCTGGAGAAATATGAAGCCTAAAACCTATTCCCAAGGAAAAATGGCCAAGGAGAAAGATTAGACTTAATAAGTAGAAGGGAATGCATTGATACAGAAGGATACTCACGTTAAAATAGAATGAAAGGGATGGACCTGGAGACTGTCATTCTAAAGTGACGTAATCCAGAAAGAGAAAAAAAAATACCATGTATTACTTAAAAACTTAGTTTCTTTCTCACGGCAATGACTAGATAGACACAAATGAACTTATTTACAAAACATAGACTCACAGACATAGAGAACAAACTTATGGTTACTGGGGGGAAAGGGGGTGGGAAGGGATAAATTGGGGGTTCAAGATTTGCAGATACTGACTACTAGATAAAATAGATAAATACATTTCTTCTGTATAGCACAGGGAACTGTATTTATTATCTTGTAGTAACCTATAATGAAAGAGAATATGAGAAGGATTATGTGTATGTATATGTATGACTGAAATACTACGTTGTACAGCAGAAATTGATGCAACATTGAAAACTAACTATACGTCTATAAAAAAAATAGAATGAAAGAAACTCAGCCTAGCCGAGATTGATGTATTTCAAAGATTAGATAAAAAGGTTTGCAGTGGTTTGGATAACAAAGAGAAAAGGTGGCCTTCACTTGGCAAACACACTTAGAAAGGTAAGAGCAACAGGTAAGGGGCTGGGGGTGGAAACTGTGTTTATTTTAAGAAGAGTCAAGAAAACTGGAGGAAATCAGACAACCAGCAGGAAATCCAGTCTTTAAGACAATTGTTCCAGCAAGAGAAAGGGACAGAAACAGTGAAGACAAGGATAGAGGTTTACTGGCTGAAGGGCGTTACTCATCCCTGGCAGGGATTAAACAAGAGAGTTGCATCAGGGAAGGGTGTGGTGGTTTGTACACCTAACACAGGTGGTGGCCTCTGGTCTGTCCCTGGCCCACGGCGGCTTCTACTCATATTGCTCCGTATGTAAAAATTTATTAGTTGGTAATATTTTAAAACCAAAATATTTCACTTGACTAGAAGTAGTCAAGATTTCTAGCCTTTGGAAAATGGGAAGATCTGGCAATTGTGTGTACAAATTCCTGCAGAGCAACAGTTGCACAGAGCTGAGTAGCAGCTGTCCTCTGTAGATAAAGCCTGCCTTCACCAGTTCACCAGAATATCCCACCCCAGGCCCCGTTTACTCACCTACCTTAGCTGCTCAGCCTCTGTAGACATTTGATTTGGTGAAGGAAACCCTGGCTTAGGGTGGGTCTGACAAAGGCTGTTTGTCACTTGTCTAAGCTGATTAGTGTCCATCTTCACTTTTATACAGTGTGATCACTTACCAAGCAGCCGTTATGCACTGAGCTAAATACATCAGGAGGCCTGAAGACAGCAGACCTACACTTTGCTTTCAGAGAGTGTGTGTTCTAGTCAAACCTTACCACACACACACCGATCATGTATGTGTGAGCTGTGAGTGTGATGTAAGCTAGGGTGTGTATAAAGGGTCATGGGAGCTCAGAGCATGACAAGAGCACTTCAATCTGAGCAAACATCAAGGAAGGCTTTATTAAAGGGAAGACATTTTTCTAAATTAGTAGCTTTATTTTTATATACCCCAGGGATTGAAGAACTTCGTACAGGTGGTGGTGAATATAGAAGCTCCCAGTCCTGGGTAAACTCCCTTGATGTAATTATGGTAGCTAGGCAAGATCATCCTTGACTGAGAGGGTCAGAATCCTGGTTGCAGAGTGGCTCAGTTGATCCTGACTCTGGGCTACACATCTTCATACCCAAAGTGCCTGTGTTTAGGGTTGCTTTTAAAGAATTGCCTTTAGATTTTTGTTTAGGGTCTGTTTGCAACCCAGTGATACATTCTACCTTTGAGTACAGGAACTTCCTTCCTTTCCTGATCAAGTGTGAGGCCATGTTCTTTAACAATAGTAACAGTAGTCAACAAAGTGTTCAACTGTTTTGCTTTGTCAGTAATTAGGAAAACAATCATGGGACCCACACCGCAGGTTTGATTCAAAGCATGCTGAAGTCACTTCCTGTAGCCGCATTTCAGCTCATCTCCTAACGCAGTATTTTCTTTTACTCCTCTCTTTTTTCATAACCAGGTGTGGGTTTGAGAAATATGTGTGGAATAGTGGGAGAGGTGATATCTAGAATCCATAGTCGCAGATAATCTTATATCCTGTCACTGCATTTTAAAATCGTTTCATAGTAACTGAACTGTTTTCCTGTTTTTATGTGCATTGGGGCAATTTTAAAATAAGCTGACACTTTTGAAGATATCTGGGTTTAGGGAGAGCAAGTACCTCTTCCACTCCCTTCTCCTATGCCCGCGGTACAGTTTAGTCGCACATAGCCTTCTGAACACGCACTTCAGCAATAATCAGAGGGACCACTCGGGTTCAGATAAAGCTGTTTGTCTTCCCTGCCCAGCTGATGGAAGGAAAGCAGTCAGAGAAGAGAAGGTACTCTGGGTGGGGTCATTCCTTGACCACGCCATGACTCACCCCCTTGGGCGTTCCACCCAGATTTTCCCTTAATCCTTACTCATCATCATTCTTATGTTAGAGGTTACAAACTGGTACCTAAAGCGAGCTAGATTTCTGGAGTCTGGGAGCAGGGAAAAGCATTGGTCTCATTCCCAGGAGGCATTAACAGAAAACCATTGAGCTGAAGAGCACTTCAGAACCCCTCCTCCCCTTTCAGCCTTCTCACTAGGCCTGGCCCGGTTCCCCCAACCTCTCCCTGCCCCCCAGCCCCAGCCCGCTCCATGGCAGCAGCAGCAGCAGCAGCAGCAGCACAGGTCAGCTTTGTTATTTACTGGGAGCTGCTCCGCTTCAGTGAAGTGGTGCTTCTCCAGCTTACATGGTAAGGGGATGTTTGCAAGGAATCACCCTCTCCCTCTTTCTAATGCAAGTAAACTCCTCTCTTTAAAAAAATGTTCATACATTTTTCTGATCCTAAAATATATGGTCACTGTAGAAAAGTGAACATTATGGAAAAAATAAAATTATAAAAGAATAAAGAGATATAAAATTAAGTAAAGAATGTTAGCTTACTGTTAAGAAAAAATAACCAAAAATATCTATATGCACATTCATGGAAGATGTCCATGATATATTTTTGAGTAATAAAAAGTGAGTTTTAGAACACTGACTATGTTTTGAAAGTGACTCTAACGTGACTCTGTTTTCCTAAAATGCAGTAAAGGTGAATCTGCTGAGACAGAAAACACCTGAAAGGAACAGGAATACAGTCTTGGGTTGACAATAAGTGCTGAAGAGTCGACTGTGTGAGGGGCTTTCCTTGTTGCTCCTGGACTTTTAAAATCTGAACTATCATGCTATACTTTTATAGTTACAAAATAGTTTTTTAAATTATAATTTTATAATTAAACAAAGCACCACTAATCTGTTATATCAGAGATAACCAGTGGTAACATTTTGTTGTCTTTTCTTTTGGCCTTGTTGAAAAAATTGGATCAAACTATAAAAAAATTATCCTTTCAGCTTTTTTCACTTAATCTAGCTTATGTGTAATTACATATTCCTTAAAAACACTATTTTAAATTGTTACGTGTTTCCTCATTTGAGTTTTTCATCATTTAGCTATTCCTCGGGTATAGAACTTTTAGATTTTTTTCCAGGTTTTCTCAGTAATAAAAAGTGCTTCCATCGATGTCCTTGGACAGCCTTCTTTGTTTGCATCTCTGTTTCATCAGGTAAGATTTCTAGAAATGGGATTACTGGTCAAAAAATAGGGAGACTTTTGCTAGGCGGTGCTGTGGACCTTCATGGCTGGACATACCAAGCTTAGTGGCCCCAGATTTTGGATCATAGAAGACACATGAGACAGCATGTCTGCAAACTGGCCATCATTACATACTTCCTATAGGATTGGGTGTGTGTGAGGTCCAAACATTGCTCCATGATCTGGCCTCAGACAGCAAAGCCCTGCTGGGCATGGAGGAAAAATTCACATGAAGGACCTAGAAGTATGTCCTTAGAGCAGTGTGGTCATGATGCTAGAATTTTTGGAGGGTTGGTAGAGCGCACAAAAGCAGGAAGTCTCTACTTGGACCTTCCCTTGACCTGGCAGGACCTGCCTTTCTCAAACCCCTAACTAGTCTTCCATTAGACTGCAAATTCTTCAGTTTATTTTAAAAAGTTTCTGTAACCATTTTCATTTTGTCCTGCTTGTTTTTCAAAAGCTTTATCAGTATAGAACTTGTCATTTTAAAAACAAACTTGCCATTTGGTGAGAATATTATATATTATTTCAGTATTTCTTGGATTATACAAGAGGTTGAAGTTTTGTTCATATGCTTATTGCTTATTGATAATTTGTATTTGTGAGATTTGAGTATTTAGGATCTTTGTCTATTTTTTTTTCCACTGGGGGTTTTTTGTATTGATTTATAAGAATTAATTATATAGCATAAATGCTTACTTTTTATCTATCTTAAACATTATAAATATTTTCTGTTAGTTGTTTGTCTGTTTATTTTATTTACAGTGTTTCATAATACATAGACATTTAAATTTTTATGTAACAAATCCTACTAAAATGTTCTTTTGTGCTTTCTGCTTTTATGCTTCTAAAATCTTCCTCTACCAATATCTGCTACATAATCTGTTTTCTCTGGGTCTTGCTTAGTTTTTGCATTTCATTCTTTAATCCACTTGGATTTCATTTTGATGTATGTGTGAGATAAGTCTCTAATTTGATATATATTCTCCCAAATAATTCATCTTCTCACTTCCAGCCCACTATCACCTTTGGCCAGGGAGCTGGATCACAGGGTAGATAATCCATTGAAAATGAGAAGTAATCAAAGAAGACCCCCTCTTTTAGTGCCCACCCTGCCAGAGAAGGGGTGTCTACCTTGCTTTTGTCATTCAGAGGTTCCCTGAATATACCACTGAGTTTTCTAAAATGAAAGCTTTTCAGGTGCCCTGAGTCCTCTTTAATTCTAGACCATAAGTAGTGATTCTTGTCTCCTTTATGATGCTGCATATGATTTTTCCTTGTGTAAGATGTGAGCTTTTTCTTTTGTTTTAATTCCCATCATCACCCATGATACTCTTTTCAAAAGAGTTGGATAAAATTGACTTCCAGCTTGACTTCCAGCCTCCCCTGTGCCCTGAAATAGAAGCCATGCTTTTATGATAAATTGCACAGAAAAAAAAAAAAAGGCAGCAGAAGTTGCTTGTACCGAAATGAGAGTTGCTTCTGACTTTGCTTCTGTGGCTTTGTTCCGCATTTCCTTCTGAACTCTCAGATGAGAGTTTAATCTCTAGACTTGTGCCATCCTCTGTTTACTTTCCTTAGACTATTTTAATTCCTACAGGGCCTCAATTTCAGCCACTAGAAACAGCACTTTCATGGTAGTTCTTCCCTGGGGTGAAAATAATCAGAGAGGGAAAAAAATCTAAGGTTTGCCGTATTTTCCAGCTGTGATCCAGTGTACTTTCACCATTTTGAAAAGACTGAGGGTGCAAGGAAAGCTTAGTAGGAGTGAAATGAAGGATGGAAGGAAGGTATTCTTCAGTTCACTGGGACTCGGCTGCCCGTGGGTTGTAGTATTGAATATCCTGTAGCTGCTGCTCCTCTGATCTTTCCATTTCTCTGGATAGAGTCCTGCCAGGTGCATGCTATTAGACTTAAGGAAAGTTGTGTATGTGTTGCCTACAGGTATAGAACCCATAAGATGCAGGTAAAGATTTGTGTGGCTGTAGGAAGTGGTGAGGTCCAACAATAGTGCTTTTCTAACTTTTCTTAAGCATTAAAACCATTTTCCCCAAAGTCTTATGAAAATAATACTTTTAATTACTGCCTGATGCTTGGGATATGGATCATGCCATATTTACGTATTTGTTTAGACCAAATCAAATCTGATTCCTGGCCTCTTCTTGCCAATATTGACAGAAGGTCTACCCTTCCCTCTTCTTTCTCTGGCTCTCTTCTATTTGACAAAAATTCTAACATGATTTGGGTCATCCCTCCACAATGACCACTAATGCCTTGGCTCCCTGCCATGGCCCCACGGTCCTTTGGGGAGGGTGGCTTCTGTCCCTTCTACTTCCTTTTGTTCCATCTCAGACACAAAGCATTTTTGCCAGGGTTTCCAAGACTATGTGCTTAATGTCAAGTTCTGTTAAGCACCTGCATTGCCAGCCCCTGATGGGGAATGGCTTACCTCAGAGGGACTGTGCTTTGAGAAGGGCATCTACCATCATGATTTTATTCAAGTCTAACCTGCTTTTATTCGTTCATTCCTTCAGTCAAGGTATTTGTTGAAAGCCTAATGTTTATAAAGCAGTACACTTAAAACAATATGTTATCTGCATTTCCATTGTAATGAACAGGAAGAGTACCCTTTTTACGAGTAATACATTGCATTAATCAGGATAGGCAAGTTTATTTTGCAGGAGCAAACTCACCCCTACAACTCAGTGACTTAGCAAAACAAATGTTACTTGCTCACACAGTTGACTGTGGGCTCAATGCCCTAAACAGTGACTCAGGTATCATGCCCCTTCCACCTTGTGGGCCTCATCTCAAGGTGGGACCTCTGGGTCACTACAGCAAGGGAAGGGAGTGCTTTTTGTGGCTTCAATTTAGAAGTTAAAACACTTTGTTCTTGGTCGCCCGACCAGAACTAGCCATCTAGTGCTACCTAACTTCAGGAAGACTGGACATGTAGTCTCTGTGTACCTGAGGAAGATGAGAACCAGAACTTAGTGAGCTCTAGTCATATCCCCCAGGAGGACTCCACTGTGTGGATGTACTATTGTGAATGTAACGAATCCTCTCTAGATGGATATTTAGATAGTTACCCTTGTTTCTCTGTTACAAACCATGCTGGGATGAACATACCTGCATATGCATCATGTACTTGGACCCATTAAGTTCTCAATTGAAACTCCTAGAGGAGGAATCACTCAGTCAGTGATAGAAACATTCAAAATATTAATATGTAACAATAAATACTAGGTGTTCCTCATGTAACACAGGAGCATAAAGCCCAGAAAGTATGTTTCCCAGACTCTCTTGACATAGGGATCTGTTTAGAATCCACCAATGAGAACTGCTCACATGAGAGAGAGAAGGAGAAACCATTATTATCTGGACCTGCTGGAGTTTTGCCTGTGACCTTCGGACATCCTCAGCAAGGTCATCAGAGTCTCCAGGCATCCTCCTGAGAATCCCCTACTTCAGCATTGTGGAGGACTGGGATATCAATGCTGACTTTATGATCCTGCTCTTCCAGATTTCCTGAAAAGGGCCTTTCGCATCTACACTCCTCCAGACTCCCAGCCGCATTGTGAGCCTCAGTACAAGTGGCTGCTGTTCTCCTGAACACGCCTGGATTGATGCCACACCTATTGCCAAATTGCTTTTCAAGAAATATGTACCAAGGAAACTCCCAACAGCAGCAGTACATCAGAGTGGCATGTCTTCACACTTGTGCGCTAGCTACCGTCAATATTTTTCAACTTCTGCAAAGTAATAGGCAAAACAAAGAAAATTAATGGTGGTTTGTATTTGCATTTCTTGGGCTGAAAATATGATATTTTATTAGACATTTTTTCCTTCCTTTGTGAGTTGTGTGTTAATGTCTTCGGTTGTTAGGGCTCCTCTTTTTGATTAGCACACTTTCTTAAAAGCTCTCCTCTTTAACGTAATGCTTCTGTTTGGCACTGCTTCTTTTGGACTCTAAGGAGAAATCACTTGTTTCAGTATATTATATTTGGAGAGGAAAAATCTAACACATGTGAGCAGATTACTACGTCTCCAAGTTAGAGAGCAGCTGTGTGTTTATCAGGACAAAGGTGGGGAACAAGGGTGATTCCTTCTCTGTGCCCAGGAAGCTGAGCACCTTTAAATAAGAAGAACATATGACAGTACTTTATTTTATTTATTTTTATGTGTTTTTTTTGGGGGGGCGGTTAAATAGAATTGTTTGTTTGTTTATTTAATGGAGGTACTGGGGATTGAACCCAGGACCTCCTGCATGCTAAACATGCTATACCCTCCCCCGGAAGCATTTTAAATTAAAACAACTTTTAGAGCTCTCTTAATTGCATTTGGTTATCATTTTCCTATTTGGTATCTCCTTTCACTAGCTGTCCTATTTTGGTCCAGTTCTGTGGCACATCACATCTCTGGGAAGGAAGAAAGAAATGTTCTGTAAATGAAGGAAGTGGGGGGGAGTAGGTTGATGCTCTAATGCTTCTGACCAAACGAAGAATCACCAAAGGGTCTTTGCTATTGACTTTATCTCAAAATCTGTCTCAATTCTGCAGGAACCATTGCCAATCCAATAGATTTATCATATAAGATATAACCTCATTTCTATTTCTAGGTCTAAGTCACCTTCACTTCCAGGTTTTTAATTCTCAGCAAATTATAACCATTTGGCCGTAGTTACCTAATATTTTTGCCTCATTTCCTTTGCTTAAAGTCTACTTGTATATGCTCCTCTTTCCCCGGCCTCTCAGGATCAAAAGGAAAATATAACCCTTTCTGAGGGTGATCTTTCTTTCGATCACTGTGAGGGAGGTGAAAAAGATGCCACAAACTCACCATTTTCTAGTTTAGAATGTGGCTCTATTTATAGGAGCAAAGAAAGGACCTTTTCTGAGATAAATCTGAATAATAGTACAGTGCCCCAGGGAAGAACAAGACTTCTAACTCAGGCTCTCCCGACCCAAGATTCCTGACATCGGCTTGGTTGGATGAAGAATAGTTGAAGATGGGGATAAAATTATTTTCATTTATCTAACATGGGAACTTACTTAGGAGCATTCTTTTCAGTCCTATAAAGACCATAGGCTGAGATCCTGTGAGTTCACACACAAAACCAGAAACACAAGCTCTTCTTCGAGGATACTTGTTTATTGATGAAAGACATTCTTGAGTAATGGATGGAGGTTTCATGGTACATAAATTACTCCCTCTTCATAAACTAAGTCCTTGGGGAATTTCACTAAGCCTTTCACTTCACTCCTATAGTCTTTATTATTTCCAGATATCTCAGTAAAAGATAAACTAAGACATTAATTGTTTCATTTATTTCATACATGTTTTAGTTCCTACTGTGTGCAAACAACTGTTAATTAGCATACACCAAAAGCCGTAAGATATGGTTTACATATAAGAGGAGCTTACACTCTAGTCTGGGAACAAGGGTGATACAAATGGAAACCTGCAAAATAAGCAGAAATTTAGAAAAAACTACCACTTAAGTAGCACTGATAGTAAAAACCTGTAGGAGTCCAGTAGGGACTTGGGTGTCCAGGAGACGCTTCACATGTTGTGTGTCTGCCGAGGTGGAGAGGAGGGTTTTAGTTGGGGAAGGAGGGGGAGAGTTGGAAAGGTTCAGTGGTACCTTCTAGCTATTTTTAGACGCATCCAGGGCTGAGTAGACTTCATAGCTCTGTGGGACATCCTCATTCGTCTGCGGCCTGAGGACTAACTGGCGATGTCAGTTTCACTGAAGCACATCCCTGAGGTTTGTCCTGATGGAAACTCATGTTCCAGGATTTCCCCACATCAGCATTTCTTAAACTGCTCCAAAGTACATTATTACTTTGGATGTTAGATATTCTGTTTCAAGAAATCAATCCTAGCCATATTTTCTTTTTAATATTTGTTATAAATAAGTCAGAAAGAAAAAAAATATGTAGAGTTTTTATGTAACAATATGTATTCATGTGAAGAATGTCACTGTGTTGCAGAAGAGACCACCTAATGTGTGAATGCATGGTGTGCACTATTTTTATGGGTTGCATTTACCAATTTGAGGATCATGTTGATGTATGTTGTCTGTCCAGTGCTTGCTGGCCTGTGATATATCTTATTTTAGAATGAAAATATATACTTTTGATAGTTAATATTTATTGACCATTAAACATTTATACTGCAAAAACTTGTTCCATGCATCTGCTGCTAATAGAAGTTCTTTTTATAGGAAAATCAGAATATAATCATTCTCAAACTGTTTTAAAATGGACCAGCCAAAAGGCAGCACACATCAAAGTGAGGATAGCAATTAATATCTTCAGTGTCTTTAAAAATAGGAACGGGACTCTGAACCTAGTTAACCATTTTTGAAGCAGTCTTATTCAAGAATAACAAAATATTTTAGAACATATTATTCTTCCCTTTGAAAAGGTATCTGATAGAACAAAATTTTCATACTATGTGCGAATTTAAGCAAAATATAAGAATAGACTTGGTGCTACTCCTGATGTGAGAATCTGACCTATCCATAGTTTTCTTCATATTAAAAAAAAAAAAATACATCAGCTGTAGTGGGTTGAATTGTAGCTCCCCATGTAAATTTGGAAACTGATATGAACTTCTTTTGATAAAGGATCCTTGCAGATATAATTAATCTAAGGGTCTTGCAATAAAATCACGCTGGATTTAGGATAGGCCCTAAATCCAATGACATGTGTCTTTATAAGAAGAAAGGGTGACACAGAGAAACATGTCTTACGTATGAAGGCAGAGACAACGACTGAAGTTATGCAGACACAAGCCAATGGACACCAAGGGTTGCCAACAGCCACCAAAAGCTAGGAGAGAGGTATGGATTCTCCTTTAGAGCCTCCAGAGGGAATCAGTCCTACCAACATCTTGATTTTGGACTTCTGGTCCCAAGAAATGTCGGAGAATATATTTCTGTTGTCTTAGGACACCAAGTTGTGGTAACTTGTTACACAGCCTTAGGAAACCAATGTCACTTATTCCTTCCTTTCTTCCCATCTCCCTTCTTTTCTGCCTTCCTTCTTTCCTCATCTCATTTAGTCAGTCAACAAACCTTTGAGTACCTACTATGTGACAGGATAGACCTACTATGTAATCTGGAGAAACCGGGAATATAGCAATAATTAAAAGACATGGTGACTTTTTTTTAAAGTCTGTTTTATTATATCATTTTGGCAACATACAAAGGATCTTTCTTAATTTTCTCTCATTGTGATTCCTCGTGGCCTCTTTTGCATTCACATCAGCATCCGAACACGTTCCTGCCAAATGTCAGCTAAAATGTGAATGCTACCTTATTTGCCTTGGCCTGTGCCAAGTGTTGTTCTGGAACAGTTGTTCTCTGTACTGGTCCTGCTCCCCACTGAAGGCGGCACGGCTAGTCTTGGGGGTGGGTGTCTTTGTCTGTACCTGCCCGGGTGCTCTCCAAGGGCTCTGGTGTTCCAGTACCACCCACTGTGGCCCCATGTCAGGCTTTCCCTTCCCCCACTCTGCCCGTGTGCAGATTCCTTCCATCTCCCTTCGCATCCTCACCAGACTTCTCTTCAAGTCTCTCAGCTCTTTGTGTCTTCCACCTTACCCAGACTTCGTGTTATGGCTTACATGTGCTCTGGGGTCTGGGTTCCATCTCCTATGACCCCTGTCTTGTTCACTAGGCTTCAGAGGCATCGGTTTCCTTCATGTTCCTTTTCCAAGTTTCCAATTATGCTCCTACCTCGATGCACAATACTTGTCTGTTCTCTGCCGGAAAGGTGTTTCCTGAGATAGTCATGTGGCTCATTCTCTCACTTCATTCAAATCTGCTTGAATGTTACCTCTTCAGAGAGAACTCTGACCACCCTGCTCCCTAGGCTACTTTATTTGTCCTCATTGCACTACCGTTAATGGGGATGAGACCATTACTAACCTCATTATTCCTAGTCTAGAATGTGGGTTTCAGGAAGAGACAGGCTTCATCCACTGCATTTCCAGTCCCGAGAGCTGCACCTGGCACATAGTAGGCACACATATTTTCCAAATCACAGTAACAAAGCAGTCTGACGTTATTTAAGGATGGACTCCTAACCATTGTTAGACTTTCAATCCCTTAGAAATAGACAATACTGGTCACTGTAGATGCTGGCACAATATGAGTAGTCATACCAAGAGCCTCTGACAACACAACTTCATGTTCAGTGGAAAAAAATTTCCA
Source organism: Vicugna pacos (assembly GCF_048564905.1). Taxonomy (NCBI): domain Eukaryota; kingdom Metazoa; phylum Chordata; class Mammalia; order Artiodactyla; family Camelidae; genus Vicugna; species Vicugna pacos. Next base: position 23,365,062 of record NC_133011.1, read on the forward strand.
CAGCACATACCCGGACATGCACACTTCATGCTTAAATATTCATATTTCTTAAAGTTCTTATAATTGTCATTTGGGAAGCTGGACTGCAAAAAGGTAAAGCATATATCAGTTTGTAGATTAAAACTCTTCTAATTTTTATCCCCATTACAAAAAAAAAAAAAAAGTCTTGTTGAGGCTCTGTGGGTTTCAGAGAACAAATTTATTTTGGCCTAAAATATATCATGGTTCAATAAGATTTGTCCAGAACAATGTTTTGATTTTAACTGTTTCTCAGACTCTGTCTGCTCAAATCAGATAAGAGACCTAAGCCATTTATAATTAGATCCCCAGTCCTGTTACTGGATCTCTTCGCAAATTTTGATGAAACAGAGAAAAATAAGTTTTTGGAGGGGAGAGGGGATGTAACAGGCTTCACATCAGTGGGAAGAGGAGCCTGAATAAACAGAAGCTGAGAGCATCACAGTGGTTTTGACAATGAGAAGTTGGGGGTACAGCAATATACATCTTGTTTATTTGGCAATTTTTGTGTATTCCATCCCAAAAACAAAGCAACAGGAATTGAAGCTTGGCCAGCTGCCAAGTTATGTGTTCAGCGCCTACAGTCATCATGTTGGTCGCCAACCATAACCAGTCTTGAGGAGCGATGTACAGATTATATGAATATCGTACCTGAGGAAGAGCAGGATTTCTTCCTCTTCCGTCATCTCTTTGTCCTCACAACCCAAGCTGGTCCACCTCTTCCCTTCTTTTTATTGAGTGGTATAAATGTTCTAAATTTTATGGAAACATTTGACTGAGTTACAGAGACTCCAAATAAATTACCATATATTACTTGTGACTCCTGACTTAGACTTTGTATAATATTTTCACACTAAAAAATATAGCTACCCTTACAGCAATTTCTCTTTAGGCTAAATTTCATCCTGGAGCTGTGAAGTACAGGGTTCGTAGAAATGCGATACGTTCTACATGATTTCTGATGTTCTGCTTTGCTTTTTCTATCTTGAATAACCTTGAATTTGAATCATTTTTTTGGTGTATGTTAATGTAGGTACCTTCTGCGGCTGGGACGTAAGGCATATCAAATCAACGTGACCAGAGAAGTCCAGCTCTTGGTGTTCCAGCCCCAGAGGTGAACTAAGTTTTGGTAGTCTGGGCTTTCTATTTTGTTCTTTAAGATCTTGGAAATCAGGTTATTCTTCTGAAAGTATGGCTTTAGGAAATGGGTAACATTCGACTCTTTCTAGATCCAAAAGAGAAAGATTTAGACCAGACCTGTCTAATAAAACTTTCTGCAGTGATGGGAGTGTTCGATGTCTGTGCGCTTCCTGTGTAATAGCCACTAATTGCACGTGCTTATTGAGCACTTGAAATGTGGCTGGTGTGACTGAGGAGCTGACTTTTTAATTTAATATAATTTAATTCAAATTCGTTTAAGTTTAAATAGCGACATCTGTGGCTAGTAGCTACTCTTAGTGCAGATTTAGATTGTTATCACTTTCATGAGCATGTAGGCTCCAAGGCCGGTAATTGGAACTCTCCTGCCTAAATTGAGTAAAATGGTCAAACCATGAAGATTTGCAAATGAAAATACATCTTGGAGGCAGTTTGTTGAAAACTCTAGGTCAAGTTCTCTGCAGGACTCGTGGATAGGTCTGTTACTCCAGGTTGTCATCATTTTCATCTCGACTGGAGGGGAGGGGTGGTTGTGTAAGTCTCCAAGTGAGTGTGATTTCTGTGGCATTTTGCTGTTAGAAAGACTCCTAGCCTGAAATTTACTTGCACCTGAGCTTTTTAATCAATATGCTATACACTTACCTGATTTTGGAATCCTTTCATGTAACGATTATATCCTGTGACTTACCACTAAAAATTTCCCAAAGGAAATAAGTAAACAACCTTCTCAAGGTTAACAGTTTTTCAAATAAAATAAAGATACTGATGTTTGGAATCAAGTAGAAATTTTATGTGTTTGTTTTTAAGGTTTCCCCAGATATTTCTGGTTCAGTCCGTTCTGGCTAGGTGAGGACTTCCAAGCCCCGGAATGGTTAGATGGGGCCATGTGATCCTTCTGGCCAATGAGTTATGGGAAGAAACAGTGCATGCCACTTTGGGGTCAGGTATTTAATTGCTGATGCAAGACCCCGCAGAGCTTTTTTTCCTTTGACACATCAACTGGCAAAGTTCAGGATGGTGCCTGTTCCATCAATTTGGAACCCTGAGTGACTGAGATGAGCAGACTTCTTGGAAACTTGCAATGGATAGATAATATGGAAAATAAATAAATTTTTGACATTTCCAGTCAGCGGACTGATGCATGTCTAAGTAAAGACTGTGAAGAGAAGATGAGTGTAGGTCAAAATAGCAATGGAATTCAGAGACAGATGATCTGTTAGAAGTTGAAATCAAATGATCTCAGGTTTTTCAAAACCCGCATGACACTGGATGAGGACATTAAGAAAGCTTGGAAACCTTTGGAAATCAGGCAATTTGTAGAGCCCTGGATAAAATGCGTAAGTGTTTTCTGAACAAGTGTCAGTACAGTTTTTATTTGCAGAGTGAAAAAGGTGCTGACTGTCAATAATGGGGCCCAACAGCTTCGGAATAAATTATTCCCACGTTAAAGGGTCAGGCAGAAAACCCCTTGATCTGTGGCCCAGATCAGTTGAAGAGAGGAGGCTGAGCAGGTGGAGTTATGCTTTGATATCCATTTCTTAATTTCAAAGAAGAAACTGAGTGATAGAAAGAAGATAAACAGCTAGAGGTAGGATGTTGGCAAAGATATATACTTAATTGTATTCAATTACCATTTCTCATCCTGAAGCCTAGGCTTGAAATGTGTATAACGCTTCTCATACTGGGAAATCTAATAAATTCTAAGGCATATGTTGATAATATCATGTTCTTTTTATATTAAACCCTAGTTTCATTAATATGACCTCTTAAAGGAATCACACAAATTATTCTTTTCAACAGGAAAACTCATAAAAATCGTTTTGCAACACATTCAGTTCTTCAGGTCCAGCATACTCTTAGTGATTAATTATGATCAACAATGCTAATTAATAAGAATTAATTATTAATATTAATTATTATAATGCCATTACTAATAATGCTGATTATAACAACAATCATAATGATAGTAATTAATGGCTTCTATGTTAATGCTCTTTCTATTCCCTAGCACTGTAGTAAATATTATATATGAATTATCTCATTTAATCCTAACAACACTCTAACTTATATTTTACAGAAAAGGAAACAGTCCCTGAAGTTTGGGGAACTTGGTGTCGGCCCAATAGCTGGCCAGTGGTAGAACTCCTATTGGAGGCTGAAGTTTTCATGAATCTAAAGACTGTTTTCTTAATGTTATATAATATACCACATTTTCGGGGATAAGGTTTAGAAAATAAGTTTTAATATAACCTGTATTTTGATTATATTTAGTCAAACCTTTTACACAATGACATCACAAATAAAAAATAATTGAGAGAGTGATCTTAAAGAAAAATTTAAATTTCTGCACCTTGTCAGATGAATTCTCTGATGGCCCGTTATCATAAAAAGAGATAATGCTTAAAGAAAATGTGAAAGCCAAAATAAAAATTATTACTAACACAGGTTATGCAATGCTTTTGTTTAATGAGAAGACATGCCAAGGCCATAGCTTCTTGCATGTTACCACAAGCAGCCTTCAAAGGAGGCCTGGGTGTGTCAGACCAGGGATTGGCTTTTCTGAGAATTACTACTGCTTGGTGTGCCATTCTCCGTTCACGTATAATGGATTAGCAGACAGGTAACTTGCTTTCTTGCACTGCCTCTGGGCAATTATGAGAGCTGGGTAAGTTCATTTGACTCATTTATAAAGTGCAGGTGTTATCTGAGATGAGTCTAAGCTCATTCCAGTGCTAATGGTCTTTTATATCCCAACATCCCAAAACTTCTGTTGAACTGCTAGGTTCATGGATGGGGCAGCCAAGAGTTTTCCTGGGGTACCAATTTATAAGGGGTAGGCGGTGGATTCATATTGTGTTAATTTAGCTAATCCAGAACTAGGGTTCCCAGAATTCCCTTCGTGCATAGTTGTGGGCTGGGGGTGAGCCACAAAAGGCATTTTGCACAGCATTCAGAAGGTGGAGGTGAGGCAACAGTGATACTCATTTTGTGCTCAGGCAGTCAGTGCTCGGTCTGAAGTGCTGTTGCAGCCCATGCACGTTGTCATCCATCTGCTGACAACACCTTACTGGCATGTGGCAGCTCCAGCCTGACTCCCACTTTCAAGTTTTTTGACTCCTGGGTCAGGTATAGATTTAATGCCATGAAAATAGGGCATCAGTTTCTCCTTCAAATCATTCCCATCATCTGGGTTAGAGCTCAGTGCTGGTGACAGACTGATGCAGATTCTTGTGCATCCTCCTGGGTCCCATTTCTGCAGGGTCTCCGTGCCTGCAGGGGTCCTTTCACGCTTGCTTCCTCCACTGCACATGTTTTTCATTCCCGAATGCCAGCCTCCCTCACTGCAGAAGCCATCGCTCAATAGATTCTTCAACCTGCGTTTGTCTGAGATCAAATCCCTTCTGTAAGTCTCTTATTATATAAATCTGCTATTGGTTCTACGTCTCTGATCTAACCTAACCCAGGTTGCAAAAACAGCTCAGGGAAGATAATTAGATGGAGAAAAGAGAATCAAGCAGAATTCTTACTGGAGAAATAATTTACATGATTGGAAGGAATTTTTGTTTAGCCATTTGGGGGACTTGAATGGAAAAACTGGGGTAACCATCAGGATTTGCTAAGTTGCCTGTTAGGAAGAAGGGGATCTGGGTCAGTTCGGGGCTTTTGTTTGTCTTTGGGGATGCCTGTTGTGGGGGGCAGGACTAAACTGCTTGGAAGGCAACAGAGAATGTGGATGGCACTCCTGGTGTTCCCACCACCCCCTTTCCCCATGCACAGCTCAGAATCATCCCTAGACACATATTAAAACCTATTTTAGGCATATCGACTTGAAGAGTTTCCAAATTATTAGGCTACCTGAGGCAACTTCATGTCTTGATGTGGCTCTGAGAACCACAAGCTATTTCTACTCCACCAATGCCCTAAGGTACGCGATGACTTTTCAAAACCAATTGGCACCTTCTGCAGCCATCAACAAAAAGAATTTCCCTCTTTTTTTAAAATTCTTTTTGAGTGTTAGAATGAACAATTAACTAGCTCTACTCTCTAACCCAAATCAAGTTCTGTCATTTCAGACAAATTCTACACGTTTTTCTGCTAGCTCACTAAGGCACATCTGGGGCCTCACGCACAAGCAACATTTTGCTTCTTGGTTTGAGCAACCGTCATAAGTTTCAAATTCCCAGAAAATAATGTAGGAGTTGTGAGTTCAGGCATCCCTAATTGCATGGTGCTGTCTAATTCAATTTATCCTTTTGTTCTGTCACGGATAGAGTAGAAAAGAAGTTTTGAAAGATTGTGGAGGAGGAAAATTCACAAATGTCATCTCAGTAACATACGTTGAAAATAAACAGAATGATGGTGAATCAGGGTAGGAATGTGGGCACTCATTTTTTTTGTGTGGTTGAAGGAGCGTTGACGCTCAAGGTGCATTGAAATCCAAGACGCATAGGCTAATCTTGCAACACTTGCCAAGCGTTATGCACCAGCAGAAATTGTTTTGCCTGTAAACATTGCGGGGCCCCTCTTTTCTCATTCTCTGTGTTTCTAGTGTACCCCTTGAAACGGTCTAAGCAGCTCCCTCAGCCCGTTCATCAAATGTGGACGGAAACATAAAGGAATTGAAAAGCAAGGCAGCGTGCTGGCATTCATTGAGTGTATTGTTTAATAATAATAAAATTCTCTCTCTCTCTCTTTTTTTTTTTTCTCTAGCATTTGGCACTTTTTCACATCCCTTTGTATCTGGTATCTCATGTGGTGGTGAATTGTTACATGTCAACTTGGATAGGCTATGGTGCCCGGCTGTTTGGCCAAACATCAGTCTAGATTGCTCTATAGGATTTTATTTTTTATTTTTTTTTGTGATTAACATTTAAATCTTTAGAATGTAAGCAAAGCAAACTATACTCATAAGGCAGGTGGGCTTCATCCAATTCGCTGAAAGCCGTAAGAGCAAAGATTGAGTTTCTGTGACAGAAGGAACTCTGTCCCCAGACTGCCTTCAGACTCAAGACCGCAGCATCAACTCTTGTCGGGATTTTCAGCCTGTCAGCTTGCCCTGCAGATGTTGCCAGCCCCTGCATTTTTTTGAGCCAGTTCCTTAAAATGAATCTTTCTCTGTCTCTCTCCTCTCTCTGTCTTTCTCACTCTCTCTGTCTCTGTCTCTCTCTATATATATGTATAAATAATATCTGAATCTGTACATCCTGTTGGCCCTCTTTCTCTGGAAACCCTGAATAATACAGCTTATTTAAACCACCCTATCAGAAAGATGGGTGAGAACATGAGTTTTTGAGTCAAAAAAGTTCTAGGCATTGAATTCTAGCTTTGCAATTTATTAACATTCATAACCTTTGGGAATTCTTTAAAGCTTTTCTAATCCTCACTTTATAACAGCCGTAAAATCAGAATAACAAAAATAATAACATATTGAACTTCTACTATATGCCAGACACTCCGTTAGATGCCTCACACACGCTGTTTGTTATTCACAACAACCCTAATAAGCAGGGTGGTGATATGGCCACATTTGCATCTAATCAGGTTACTCTCTTCAGGAAAGAACAGATGTGGGGCCGGCGTGTGCACATGTGTAAAGAGAAGGTACGAGGCTCTGTGGTGGGAGAAGCAGGCCCCCTGCCTGACCGTGTGCTCTCTCCGCTGCAGCAGTTTGGGGCTTTGGTAGTTTCTCCTGATTGATCCCAGATCCAAACTCTAGCATTTTTTTAAAGATGTACCCAAATTTGTTAAACAGATCTCACCATCATCAATGCAAAAATGGCAAAGGAACCTCACTCGCTTTCCTCTGAAGCTGGCAGATTGCAGAATCCCCTTAAATTAGCCAGTCGACGGGCTCTGATCACATCTGGGATTGAAGATGCTCCAGCTGCTTTTCTTTCTAAGATCAATGATATTTTTTTTGACAATGCGTGCTGATGAATCCAGAATGATGCCAAAAACCCTTTGTAGTTTCTCTGAATGCAAGCATCAGCATTTTAGATGACTGAGCCCATTTCTTGTCACTGTGGTGGTACCTGTCTCTCTTATTCTCAGTGAGCTGAAAATTGTTGGACCGTTCACCTCCTATAGGTCCGTGCATTTGTGCTTTCTTTCTGCCAATATTCCAAGATCCTAACGAATCTCAACAGAAATTTTAAACGGATAGTCTGAAGTGAAAAGTGAACGCTGTGTATTCATAGAGGTGCTCTGATGCTTGCTTTTTTCTCTTAAATCTGCTGTCTTGTATTCCTCACTTCTATTTTTAATTTTTAATACATTGGTTTGGATGATATACTGGAGGTATTGTCTAGTGTCTATTGTTAAGTAAGAACTTAACTTCCTGGATATCTCTTCCAAACTCCAAATTGCCTTAAAAACCAAGTCTTAAATAATAGATATTTTCCAGGTTCTCTCTGTATTTCAGGTATTGGGCTAAATGCATCATAATCTCAATCAATTCCAAAAAGAATTTCTGATGAGAAAGTTACCCATATTGGAGCTCATTTAAATTCATGCTTAGAAATAATACCCCATGCCCCCAGGTGAGATGCCATGGAGTGGTGGAGCTGGAGTTGCATTGCCCAGGAGCCAGAGAGCCTGTCGGGCCTTGGAGTTTGGCAGCCCTTAGCCAGTGGCTGCTCAGGATGGTTATGAAAGCGCAGCCCCCTTGCCTCAGGATGAGGATGACTCCAAGGCCTAACCTCCGCCCAGAGCCCCGCTTTGGAACTGGACTAAATCTCTCCTCCACAGGTCTTTTGCCTGAAGCCATACCCATTCTCGGCTTCCTTCCCTTCCCTGTCCTGCTTCTTTTCATCCCCTGTGAGTCTTTCCTGAGACCCCATCCTTAAATGACCACTTGCACCTGCATCCTTCCTCAGGGTCTGATCCTGGGTACCCCTCACCTCTGGTACTAACCAAGGGTTGTTGATAGAAGAACTCAAGCTCTGCTCCATACCCAACTATTCAGTCTGAAAAGCACCAGCTATGCTTTATAAGAGCACATTCTGATTGTGAGCAAGGATAATCAGACACAGAGTGGGGATGCACATTCATTCATTTGCCACATATTTATTAAGTTCTTCATATGTGCCAGGTCTGATCTGGGTACTGAGGATACCATGGCAAACAAGACAGCAAGATCCCTGATCCCATGGGCTTACATTCTAATAGTAGAATAGCGGTAGTAAATTTAAAAAGAAGAACAACAACAAGAAAAAAGAAACAAGATAATTGTCAATAGTGATAAGTGTTATGAAGGGGCACTGGGGTGAGGAGGTGATGTTCTCCATGAGTGAACAGAAGTTGCTGATGCTGTGAAAATGTGACACCCTACAGAGGAGTAAGCAAACTGAAACTCTTCAGTGGGAGCAAGCTTTGGAGAATTGGAAAAACAGAGAGAAAGCCAGAGGGGCTGGAGTATAAAGAGTGAGGGAAAGAGAGAAAGATGATGAGAATAAAGACTAGGTGGAAGCCAGGTGATGGAAGGGCTTGTAAGCCGTGGTACAGAGTTCAGGTTTTGTTCTCTGGGTCATCACTTGGTGCTTTGTGTTTTAGAGGGGTCACTCCACCACACTGCTGAGAATTGAGGATGGAGAGGCAAGAGTGGAAACAAGAGCCGTTTAGCACTTGCTGGCTGTGCTTCACAAGGAAGATAATAGTGGGCTGGACTAAGATGGTTGTGGATATGGAGAGAGGTAAACAGATCTGACTTCTGAGATCAGTCTGCCAAGACATGGAGATGGATGGGATGTTGTGACTGAGGGCACGGAAGTTGTAGGAGGGCTCCGTGCATCTGGGGGTGACCGACTGAGCCGATGTGTAGCCATTTAGTAAGATGGGGCAGCTGGGTGAGAAACAGGCTTTGGAGGTGGGGTAAATCATGTAAGTATAAAAATACAGTATTTAGTGTATACCTTTAGTTTTACAAAATTTGAAATTTGTTTTGGTTCCCATGGCCTTTAATGAAGAAATGTATGTTGATTCGTAGCAGACAGTGCTTTCAGTCTTGAATGTGTTGCTTCTATGATGAATAAGGTCCTTTCAAGAAGTTTACTTTTATTCCACCATCGGGGTGTTCTCTATGGGAAAGTCCTCCCTGTGGTTGTGGGTTCTAGTCACCCTTATACAAGGTCCCCTTTCTTTGACATGGAAATAAGTGGCAACACCCACCGAAGTCAGCAGCAGGAATGTGGCTTTCTTTGCCATGAATCATGCAGTTCCACGAATCCTGATGATAAGAGTCGGAAAGAAGGAGTCAGAACTCGGAGGAAGTGTCTGGCTCTGACTTCAAGGGTGAGCTTGTGTCAACATTTCTGAAGCATGATTCTTCTTCTTAAACACTGGAGAATGGCTTTTATAATGAGAAAAAAATTCCCTCATCCCCTAAACATCAACACTTATGTTTCAGTCATTTGAGTTCTAAGAAACACATTTTTTTCCTTTAAAGGGATAGAGTTTCTAGTAATTGCCAGTATCTTAGGGAAGATTCAGCCTGTTAGTTTTTTTTTTTAAGTGCCTCACTTAAAAAAAAAATTGTCTTATTTTGGCTGGAGGTGGTGGAGAGGTGACTGGGGTTGTTTACGTTTGGAGGAGGTACTGGGGATTGAACCCAGGACCTCATGCATGCTAAGCATGTGCTCTACCACTTGCTCCTCCACTACCCTCCCCCTGGTAACCTGTTACTGGTCTCAATGTCAGCCCATAACAGGCTTCATAAGGTGGGATCTCATTGCCTGAGTTGATGAGGTTTGGCCTTTAGGTTTATGGGGATGGGTTCTTCCTGAGTGAGGAGGTTAGCAGCCTATAATAACCCCATTTCCTCAGTCTGTCCTCCACTTGGGACTTTGCCATAAACAAATTTTCTCTTCTTCAGCTTTTCCAATGTAAAGATTTTGTTTTGGTGTTGAAGATAGACAAGGTTTTTGGGGAAAAAAAAAAACCTATTTTTCATTTGTTCAGAGAAAGCTTTTGTTTTCAAACAAGTGTCACCTGATTATTTAGCCTCGGAGCACAGGGTGGTCCATCCTGAAATGTCAGCGCCATGCCAGCAGATGGCAGTCACACCACGCTGCGCTTTGGCATCAGGCGAAGCTTTAGAACATCCTGAGTTTGTCCTGTTCACAGAGTGAGGGTCTGACTTTGGCGGGAGGGGTAACTTGTATGGGGACTAATTCCAGGGAATCCACTACATAAATCTATAAATGTGGCCTTGAATCTGAAGATATACTTAGTTGGAAAAGGAAACACAACTGAGTAAAAAAAAAAAAAATTCTCCTTCAATAAATCTGTCAAAATGAGCTATGAGGTTGAACATCCCAAGGTCCTGGACTTATTCTGGGCCTTGTTTTACTGTTACTTGGATCAATATCATCATAGTCGAGGAGCTGGCATGAAAACATAATGGCAAAGAGAATAAGGTTGGAAATACTGCAAGAATATTTTATTTTCAGGAGGATTAACGGAGCTCTGGGTGGCTGGACAGGGTAAGGAAAACAGAAGAAACTTGGAAATGAAATTAGAAACCTTAGAACTTTTAGAACTTTCTTCCATAGAGAAGGTATTTCCAGAAGAATTCTTTATTGGAAGAATACTGTTTTTTCTCCAGCTAGAAGGGAGACGTTACACGTATAGCTATCATACAGACTTCAAATTCATCATGCTTTCCTGAATTCCTGCCACCACAGCCCAGTTGGTTTGGGTCACTCTTCCATTCCTGTTGGTTAAGAGGTTGCTTTGCTTTTTGTAGAAGGTGTGCCGGCTTTGGGATAGAGGTTACACAGCATTAAGAGGACGTTCCTGTTTCTCTGCCCACGATATGGTTTCTGTGTCTGAGCAGAAGGCACTTTTTATCTGTGTTTATGTTTGGTTTGGTTTTTTTGGGGTGGAGGGGAGTGCTGTCTCATCAGGAATAGCATAGGAACAGAGCTCTGTTAAGGGAAGTGGCCACACCCATTGTTAGGGAGAAGCCTTGAATCTCTTGAAAATGGACCACATAGGTCTACATACTCCAGAATTTCTGCAAATGTTTCTTTTCCCAGAGAGCTGTTGAAGCCAAGACTCTTGTTTTTCTGATGCAACTTTTTAAGGAGATGCTGGGATACCCAGTGACAGAACTATGCAACTTTTTAAGGAGATACTGAGATACCCAGTGACAGAACTATTCACAAATGGTGATTGAAGTTCAACCTCAGACATCAGTAGAGGCATCAGCAGCCTCCTGGCTCTGTTGCCCTTCCTAAGTTTGTTGAGGGTTTGCTAATTTTCCATTTCAGTAAGTGGATAGTTCCATGATCATCTGCCTGTATTTGAGCAGGGATCTAGATGACTGTCCACTTGAGCTACCGACAGTCAGGGTCATATAACCTGTAAAGAGTTTAGAAATATGGCCACACTGACTAAAATTGATTGGCTTTTAAATTAGCACCAGGCCCAGCAATTCTTAAGCACTGTCAATGGAAGAAGAATCTTTTTCTGGTTTACTTTTCAAGCATTTGCCATGATTGCTGCTGAGTTTCAATAACACATATTTATGCTTCAAATTAGCACATTCAGAGCACCTCTTTAATAAACATTGGGTTGCATATGAAAGTTAATTCAGAGAATTCCCAGCTATGCAGTTGCCTTCTGATACATGTGGACTCAGCTACCAAGTTCATTTCTAGAAGAAGTTCCTAATGGTCCATAATCCTTGAAGCTTGCTTCCGGTGCAGTTTGCATTCCCAGCTCCCATGATGCTATATATTCCTGCATTTAGACAGTACATTTGAAATAAAAAAACATAGCTGTATGTGATTTTTCTTTTCTGAATTGTATATTTTCTGGTGTGAAGAAACCAGACATAAAAATATTTGCAAACAGCCAGAATCAATTTAATGATCCAGTGAAAACAGCAAGCTTCAGACTTGTTCCCTGAAGACTGGTGTGCAAAAATGGTGGGAAAGCTACTTACCATGCAAAATGTAAGGAATTTGGGCATTTACATAGAAAATGAATCAAATTCAATGAAAAGTACCCAGAGAAATAACAAAAGATGCTTATTTTACATTTTTGGGGAAATAAAAAGGCAGTATTTAAATGTCCTGATCATTTTTACCAAGACCTAGACATTAGCTCTAAAGCAGAAGAAGAGCTTAGATGTTTTTTCACTAAGTGTAATAGGAAAGTAAGATGAGTGTGCGATGGAAGTATTTTAGTGGAACTTTCACTACTATGAAAAAATTTGGAGTAATTTGAATTGATACCAAAGAAATCAAGACATAGACAGTATGCATTTTCTGAAATTTATTTTGAAATGGGATTTTTATGAAATGCTGCCCAGTTTTAGATTGTTTTCTTAGCTGTTTGTATGTTTCTTCCCTCATGTGAAAGAAACTTTATGACATTGAAATTGATTAAAAAAAAAGTGTTCTTCCATCAACTGTCAGTGAACACAGATTGACCAAAAAAAGGTCTGTATTGTCTGTTGAACACAAATATGTGAAAAAAATAATTTTGACATAATCATTGACAGATTTCCAGAGCATTAAGTCTAGAAAAATAGGAATTTTATTACTACAGTAGAAAGATAACTATGGTTTTTTCCCTTTAAAAAATATAGCAATGCAATGATTGATCCATTGTTTATTTTCTTAATGTTGTCGTATTTATTTCATTTTTTTCTGAAGAAGATTTGAGATGCAATATAACTGTAGTATAAGCCCTGACGGTTGGCTTGTTTTCTTGTGATGCAAGTGCCTGGCTTAAGCTTTCAGTGGTGAGGCATCCACTTCAAAGGGGCATGTGCTTCAAAGCTGGCTGTTCCGAATAAACACATGGACAGCAACCACACAACTGGACAGAGAGCCAGGCCTCCGCCCCAAACTGAGGCTCCTTTGTTTAGACATCCTGGTTGATTTCAGTAATGGACCATTGGGGCCACTTGTTTCTTCTTTTCTTGTGCTTAAATTTACAGCTTTTATGTTTCAAATTCACCCATAGAGGGTTGCACCCATGAAACCCTAGCCCCACCCCACCCCAGGACCCCCAGTAAAAGCCGACTCCCAGACCGCGTTTGCTCTCACCCTCTTCTTCTCTCTCACCCCTCTCCCCTCCCTCCTCATTCTGTTTCTCTCTCTCTGTCTCCCCAGGACCTCACTCTGTGGCCCCAGGTGTGCCATGTGGTCCAGGACCTCTGAGTAATAACCCCCCCTTTTTTTTTCCAGTTTCCTTGTGGTTATTACTGAGGGCATCTTGCAGTCTTAATAAGAACCATAAGAGCCAGTCCAACCACAATATTGGTTATGGATAGGCTGAGACGGTCCCAAAACAATATAAAAATTTCTATAAAATTAAAAAAAATTCATTCTGCTTCTATTTTTCTGATCATTATTGTTTTTATTTCATTTTGTGTTGTGTCACTCAAAATAATTTTCTTCTATCAAGGAAGAGGGTGTTAAAAATGACGCCCTCTGGATGTCAAATACGCTAGGTGGAACATGCTGGCCTTTCACCATGTTTATTGGTCACAGTGGGCTGTGCTGTAGGAACAAAGAAACTCTGAAATCTCAGTGGCTTAAGCCAATTAAAATTTGTGGCTTCCCAGCACAAAGTCAAATATGCAAGTTCCCAATGGGATGACAATTCTTGGTGGTTTTCTGCAGGCGGAGACTTAGGGACGCACCATCCTGAGCCCCTCCCATGTTGTTGCTTCAGAGTTGCTCTGGTCCCGTCCAGCTAGCTGATGGGGAAGGAGATAAGGGGCATGAGAAAATGCTGAAGATTAGCCAAGCTATTTTATGGACAGGACTGGAAATAGCACACATCACTCCCACCCACATTCAGTTGGCCAAATCCAGCCATCTGGTACCAACCTGACTGCAAAGAAGCCTGGGAAATATAGCCTTCCTGTGTGACTTGGAAGAGGGGTCAGGATTGGCGAGCCTCTAGTCAGTTCTGTCACTCCATCTGTGTTCAAGCTGGTATTTCTGCATCTTTCAGCCATTGCCATAGCTTGTTAAATGGTGTCTTTGCAATCTCTCCCCGTTCCCAACCACGCAGTAGATTACTGCTAACAGTCAAGGGTTTTCAAACCAAACACGTGAACTGCTCTTTTTTCAAATAAAGTGTTCTATGCAAACCAAGATATTAAAAATAGATACATAGCTGTTTCAGTTGAAGTAGGAGTAAGCAGTTAGAAACATTATTTAATTGATCTTTTTATTGGCTCACACATGCTTCCCCTCCACCCTACCCCAGCCATTCCTGGGACCCTAAGTCACCTCTGTGTAAGTTCTAGGCTCTGATGAAGAGAAGTGGAAAACCACTGCAACAGGCAAAGTGGGACCATTGACGTTTCAGAACTGGGAGTGCTGTTTAAAGAGGTTACATTTCAGATTCTGGCATGTCAGTTTGCCACAGCCTACCAGATATTTGGAACTTTATCCTACTCAACTCGATTAATGTTCCTACGAAGTTTCCTATTCATTTCAACCTTTACATCCATATGTGCAACCTTTTAACATGGTTTTTAATGTTGAACTTTCATGTATTCAACACTGAGTGCCAGGCACCACTAAACTATGGTAGAGACTCTGGTATCAAGGGAAAGAGGTCTTCTATTATAAAAGCAAATGAAAAACTAAATACAAAGTTGAATATATGATGTGATACTAATAACATAGAAAGAAGTTCTTTCTCTATAGGTAAAGATATATGTTGAGTCACTTGTTTATTTATTTAACCCCTGGGATGGGCTCACGTCTTGTTAAGAGCAGTCAAGCCGAAAGGATGCCTTACTTTCCAGGAACCCAAGCCAATCTGCAAAAGCCACTGTACCAGGGGAAGGAGCTTTCTCTTAGTTCGGGAATTTCCTCCTCTGCGAGGAAGGCCACTGAATACAGCAGGCATGACCCCTGGGATGTTAGAATATGTAGTTTATTTGGGCTGGCTGACCAAGGCAGACCTCTGTACTGCACATGCAGGCTGGAAGTCTGTCTTATTTATAAGCCATGACTAAACCTCTGTGATCTTACATTTGTGTGCCCTTCAACATCTCTCCCAAACCTCCCTCCAATACCACTGGGCAGGATCAGCTAAAGCATGGTCTGTTCCACTCAATTTACTGTCCGCTTCACAGGCATGGGGCTTTTCTCCTGACGATGCCATTGACCTCGGCAGAGGTTTGGAACCAGGCTGCTAGTTGTGGAGCAAACAGTTTCACCTTTTCAGAGACCTTTGTTCGCTTCATTTGGCCTGGACCCAAAACATTCCTATCTTATCTCATGCTTAGGATTCCAGGAATGTAAACATAGCTCCCCAAAGCATTTACAGACATCACAGTGAAAGTATTTCCAATCTTGCACTTTTATGTACTTGAAATTATTCTGCCCTGGAACGAGTCTGAACTTGCTAATTCAATTATTACATATATTTTTGATCACTTTATATACATTAAATGCCAGCTCTCCACAGTTTTCAGAATAAGGTATGGGCAGAGCATCCTTGTGTAAATATAACTTTTATCACAAGCTTTTTTCCTACATATGATAGCATCATATAATTTTTTTCCTTTAGTCTATTAATGTGGAAAATAACGTTGATTTTCAACACATTAAAGTAAGCTTACATTCCTGGAATAAACTCAGCTTTGTTGTATCATCTTTATAGATATGTCATTTGAACTACTTAAATAAGTGAAATGACCAAATTTATTTATTTTTACTGTAATGTTCTGTTTGTTACAAGGTTTATGCTGGTTGCATGAAATGAATAGGGAAGTGTTTTCTTGCTTTCCTGTCCTCTGCAAGATTTTTGTGTCAGATTGGTCTAATTCCTTGCTTAAATGTTTGATGTAATTCTCGATGATTCCACTCATACCTGCAATCTTTTGGTTTGGTGTGGAAAGATTTTCAATTATGGTTTCAATTTCTTTAACAGATATAAAATTATTCTGATCTTTGTCAGATAGAAAATATTTGGGACATACTAAAAAATTATCTGTTGTTTACCTGAAATTCAGATTTAATCGCATCCTGAATTTTGCTGGCAAACCTATAACATCCTCATTATATTTTGAATGTCTGAACGAGTAATGATTGTTCGCTTTCATCCCTATTAACAATTATTCGTTCCTGTTCTTTCTCTTTTTTCTTGGTTAGTCTCACTAGGGGTTTATCAATTTAATTTGCCTTTCCAAAGAACTAACCTTTTGGTTGTTTATTGTCTTTACTGTATGTTTTCATTTCCATTAATTTCTACTTCCGTTTATTTTTTCCTTTCTCTTGTTTCAAATTTAGTTTGCACCTCTAACTTCTGGAGATGATGGTTTGATCTTTGATTTTGAGCTTTTTTTCCCCCTTTTCTATTATAGGAATATAAATTTCCCTCTGTGTATGATTTTAAATTAGTTCCCAGAGAGTCAGTCTCAGAAGCTTGATTTTATTTTGCAGGTGATAAGGAACCGCTAGCTTTATGCACAGGAATGACAATTTTATATTTGCTTTTTTGGTGCATGCCATCTGCTGTGTTCTAAAAGAGGTAATTGAGGGAGACAGAAGACTAGAAGTGGAAGGGTATCGGCTGAGGATAGAATATTCAGGGGTGGCCTTCAGGAAAGGGGCAGTCAGAGGACACAGAGTCATCATCATTAGAGGGAGGGGACAGTCAGAGGCACAAAGCCCCTGGTTCATCCTGGGTTACAGTGTTGAGGCCACAGAGACTAGGTAGAAGAAATTTCTCCCAAGTTCCTCATTTTACAGTCATTTCTACTTAAGATTTTCACTAGATTTTGCATCTATGCATATATGTATATATATATGTGTGTGTGTGTGTGTGTGTATACGTATATAGCGTATTAGGATATAACAAATCTCTAAAACAAAGAACACATTTAGGAACTGTTTTACACAAGGTTATACAGCACACCAGCACATTGGCTTCCCAGGCAAAGCTAAGCTTCACCTACAACCCTTCTGTTGACCCAGACTCTCCAGGATAGAGCTTCAACATTGGCCATTCTGCAGTTTTCCTAGGTTGGCCCTCCCCTGGCCTATCACTTTGTCTTTGCTTTCTGATTTAATCAGGCGTGTGCTATGCAAAATGCTTTTAGCAGCTTGGTGAAAGATAGCTTATAAGTATGTAACAGTTTTTACTTTAGTTGTAGATGTCAGAAGATAAAGTGTCTTACCTAATTTAAAAGAGAATAGTTGCATTGAACTTAAAGCAAGTCAGATTCTGTATTGATCTTTGTCACTGGAAGAGAAAAAGATTGGCTAGGAATAAAACTTTAATGGCTTCTTTGGGGGTAAAGCATTCCATTTTTACCTGGGACAGACTAAATTGTTTTTTCTCACAAAGTGCATAATGGCTAGATGTATCTTTTTTGAATAGCTGTCTTTAGAAACCAGCAGAGTTTGAGATATTAAGAGGAGTAGGACCTACTGAATCTCCAAGAATGAACTGAGATTTATAAATAAGCTGTTGTTCTACCAAATTCCACTGTCTAAAGTTCTTGCCACTGTCTCTCTTTTGGCACATTGGAAAGAAGCCCATGATTCATTTCCTTTTTCCAGTTGGTTCTTGAGACTCGCCATGTGCAGGGTTGCTCAGCTGACATGTCTGTGGGAAGGGGGAAAATGTCTTTTTCAAAGGAATCAATTTTTGTGGTTACAGATTTGGGGTTTGGGCAGGACATTGGCCAGTTGCTTCTGAAATGTGAAACTTCCTTGAAGTTCTCACCATCATGTTAATTCATAAGAAGTTGAGATCTTTAAAAAGCTGTGCTCCCCCCAAAATAAATAAATAACTTTTCAAGCCACATAACACCATGCTATGTACACACACTATATGACACATAATGGTTCAAGTTTTAATGACAGGGAGTAGCTTCCTTAGATTTAACGCTAAGATGTGGGTTTGGTTGTGGTTACAGGGTAAAGAAATAGATACTTTCCTTGTCCATAATCAGTTGCAGCTTTTTATTATGTTTAGAAACTACCTATGTATCTCATCCAGAAACACCCCTACAGATACACCTAGAGTAATGTTTAAGCAAATACCTGGTCACCCCATGGCCCAAACTCACATATAGAATTAATCATCACAGCTGTTATAATCACTATAGTACTGGAGCTGGGTGAGAAGTCACCTTGTGTAGTTGAACTTGTGTGAGGTTTTAAGCCAATAGTCTTCCATTTAAATCCCATTACTGTCCTGTACTATCTGCAAAACCTTGGTCAAGTTGTTTAGAATCTCTGTTAACCTATATACATCAAATCGGAACAGTTTTCTTGAGGGCTGCTTGGCAATAATACCATCCTGCCTCTTTCAAACCCTTCTTTAAAGCCATATCCATGTTTTGTAAAATGTCCACCTCTGTCTTCACCCTCCAAGAAAGGTCATCGGTGCTCTTGTCAACACACTTTAACCTGTGTAAAAATGCTACGATACGTCTTGAAAGATGGCCCTCTTCCTTCCACTGAGACCCTTTGTTTTAGATGTTTCACTATAGTAGACACAAGACCACATAGACCTACTGTAGGCTTATCACTCATCTAATGTTTTTACTAGAAAACTTTTTCATATTATAGGTCTGCTAAGGAGACGGACACTCTCAGATGTCATTAGTGAGGGTGGGAATGGTGCTAACCAGTATTTTCCAGAAAAATAATGTAACTATTCTTTGACCTAGGCAGTCTCACTTTGGGAAGTGTATCCTACAGATAGAAATAGTACTAAAATGCAAAGCTACTTAATGATGTTTCCTGTATTGTTATCTGTAGTGGCAACAGAACTGGAAACAGACTGAATATCAATCAATAAGAGGGAAGTTGGCTAAATGTGATACTTCATGATATAGAATATAATGACCAGAGGAATATCCGTGACATAGTATTAAGAACAAAAGCAAGCAAGGAGTCCATATGCATAAGATGATCCCATGTTTGGAACATAATGAAAATATTTTATTTTAATACCTGTGTGAACATATATATTTATTTTGAACATGTATTTTTTTGGATGATAGAGAAAGGGTTGGAAGGATTCCTACCAAATTGGTGACATTGGTTACTTCAGGGTTGGTGGAGTAGCAATGAGGTAGAGTGAAAATTGTTAATTTCTTCCTTATATATTTGCGTTCTTAGGTTTGATGATCAGAACAAGCTTGCATTCCTTTTTCAGTTAAAAAATAAAGCCCATAAATGAAAAGAAAAATAAAGCTTTCACTATTATCTCGTGAAATTATAAACCATCTACTTGGGAAAAAGCTATTATGGACACAATGAGGAATGAAACGGTAATTAGCAAGACTTGGATGAATAATCTTAACTTTGGAGTCAAAGGATGCCGACAGTGATTGGGCTCCGTGACGGAAGCTGGTATTGCTCCCTGCCTTTAAATGTAGTCACTCCTAGAGGGTCTTCTGGACCCTCACCTGTGCTTTTGAGCTTGGTTACCGTGCAGGGTAACATATCAGAAGCTTCACATGTTGGCGGAGGTTAATTTTCTAATTTTATTTAATCAGCATTTATTCAGTGTAATTAATAATAATTAATATTATTAACCAGCTGAAAGAGCAGGACGTGAAGGAAGGGTATTCAGACATCTAAGTTATTATAGGTTATATTAGGTGGTAGTCATGGAGAAAAGTATTGGAAAGATCCCACAATTACAGGAACGCCCCATCCTGGTGGAATTCTTCTCTAGGGAGTGTGTTGGAGGAGGTATTGGAAGGATACAGGTGCTCTTAGAACAGAGGTAAAGGGGCAGGAGAGGCATGGAGAAGGATGATAGAGGTCCCCTGAGCCTTGAGGGAGATCATCCACCTTAGGGAATGAGAACTTGAAGAGGGAAGAAGGGAAAGGGTAATGGAGGTGAGAGAGAAGTTGGTACAGGGGGCACTTGGGCAGCCAAAAGACTGAGATGCTTTCTGGCAGGTGACAGATGAGCAAGAGAAAGATGAATGCTGGAAGGTGAGGAAAGGACAGAAGAGACATGGGTGGGGGTGTCATCCAAAGCAAACAGGCCGCGTGTGAAGTTTGCCTGGCATTGGCCTTGCTTGTATTTAGTCTCATCCACCAGCCAAGTGAATTCCTATGGGTAATTTATAAAGTGAGAAAGTATGAATTAACATCTTCATTTACATATAGTCATTTTCCATAACCAAGATGTCTTCAGCATCCAAAAATTTTAATGTATCTCCGGGTTCATAATAGCTTCAAATGATCTATTTGGACTTTTCCTTCTGTGATATTTCATTCTCCGTTGGCAGAACAGAGCTTTTTGAATGAAGGAAAAGACATACTGCTCAACAGAAAATCGTACTGAAAATATGAGGGACACAAGAAGTCCGTGTTGTAACAAGGATAAGAGACCAACAGGAGGACAAGAAAACCTAGTTTTGATTTGAGAAGTAGCTGTGACATCTTATGTTAGCCATATAAATTCTTTAGATCTTTGTTATATCATATGTAAGATGAGGAAATCTATGATTTCTGTGGTCTTGTGATGCACAATTCTATTTAGGCAAAGGATTCTTTTGAAACTGATGAACATGGACAGAATTGGAGGGAGCCATGGGAAATGAAGTCATAGAAGGTCAGTAGCTAAGAGTTCAACTTTGGAGTCTCACTGACCTGGGTTCCAATTCTGTGTTTACCATACGTTAGCAGGTGGACTTGGGAAAGTTTCTCTGTGCTTATTCCCCCATAAATAAAACTAAGGGTAAAAACAGATCTCTAGCTATCAACGTAGTCAGTGTTAAATGAGATTATGTATGTTACATGGTTCACGATACCTGATAGCCTGAAAGTGCTAAGAATGTGGTAGAAAATAAAGTGAAACATTTCAGTTCATGTAAGAGCCATGCTTTCTTTTCTTTCTTTTTTTTAAGTAATGGTTTTTCCCTCCAGATGGAAAAAAAAAAAAGAGTTGTGAGCATCTTGGCAATAAAAACATAAGTAAATATGGTAGTGATTTAGCAATACACAGTAAACAAACCATTTCACAGCAGGAAGGAAGGAAGGAAGAATCAAGAGTTGAACAAACAGAAGAGGAATATTATTCAGACAGGGAAGTAGCCAGCTCAATGGCTAAAAATACCATGAGATTGTCAAAGAAAGTGAGTTGTTCCTTGGATCAGGAACCCTGTGATTTATAAAACCCAATGCATTTCCCTTCATGTCTGTTCTGCAGTGACCCTATGGTCTCTCCACTTGGTCTCAGTCCTTCCAGGACTATGCTGCTTTCCAAGTCCCATTGGGGCTACTGATTAAACTCTGTGTGAGTTTTTCTATGGGTATCATGAGTGAGAGAAATGATCTAGACCGTCATCATCACACCATCACATGAAGCCTCAAGTGCTAACAACACCCACACCTTCATAGCCCTCTTGACAACAAGAAATGATTAAATCCTTCCATCTGCCATATTTAACTCACTGTGAGTAAAAGAAGTTTTCAGAAAGGGCAACGAACTTTGGGCATGGCAGTATGGGACCAACCACCCCATGTTTTGATCGAATCAGACAGGCAACCATTACTTACTTATTGTCTTTTCACTGTCTAATGTGCTGAAATAAGCCATGTTCCCTGCCTGAGATGAGCTTACAGTCCAGCAGTGACACATGGGAAATGGTGTTTGGAAGGAAAGAGTAACCTGTTAGTGACAAGTTGAGATTATTGGTATAAATTCCTATCTTCCAGAACTTCACAAGCTGATGAGAGGGACAGAAGTGGAAGGAGAATGATACTATGATATATGGGTTATAAGCACTGATATAACTGGGCAGAATGGAGGAAATGGATATACAGAAGAAACCCACTGGAAAGTTACACTGTGTGTCTGTGGGAAGGGTTGAGGATGTTCCTCTGAGCTTGGAAATCTTATTGGAATATTGGGCAAAAAGATTGGGTACCAAGGTGCAGTTGGGATTCTTTCTGCCTTTTCAACAATGAATTTTTATTTGCAATTAGTATGATAGGCCATGAGTTTTTTTTTTTTTTTCCTGCTTTTGCCTACTCCTGATAAAGTTTTTGGTTAAAATTAGCATGAGTGAAATTATGAAGGCACAGGACATAGCACAAAAGCATCCAAAAAATTATCTGAGCTCAAAATATATCTCAGAGAAATCCTATTCAGACTGGTGGTTTTTATGGTGACATTATTCTGTCATCATTAATGCGGTCTTAGAGTAGCCGGTCTGGTCTTCTACCTTGACCTGGTGTCCCCTCAATCGTCACAAAGGATCATAGGCACAGAGTGGAGGCAGCCCCACATCAGGGGCCCTGGGAGTGGTCACATCTGGGCCATCACGTGTGGGAACACACGAGGAGCAGGGAGGAGAGGAAGCCCTGCCTTTTCGGGAAAGGGCACATTTGATCTTTCCCAACCACAGCAGAAGACAAGGCAGGTTTCCTGGAAGAAGCTCAGGGGAGGGAAAAGGAAAATTAGAAGTCTCATCTGAAAAGTTGGGGCTAACCTTGAATTCCTAATTGCCGCAGGTCTTTTCCAAGAAGCCTGTCTGTCTGTGGTGTACCAGCCTTCAGCTGGATGGCTCCTGGATCACGTCTCCTTAGTCAACCCAGCTGATGGCACCAACACCATCAGTTTCCTTCCAGGAAAGCAGTACCCATCCTCTCTGGTTTTCTGTTGAGTTGGCCTGGCCCTACTTAAGAGGAAAATAATTGGTATTCTTTACTCCTGAGTCGGGCAGTAATTTCCCTTTGAGCTACCCTTCACATCAGGGCCAGCCCTCTGTGAAATTACGCACTAGACAGTTTGTTTTAAGCATTTCTTTTTTTTTTTTTTCTCTCCTGGTGCCCATCACTCACCCTATCCATCTCCCCTTGGCCCAAATTTTTGGGACTCTCATGTTTTCCTGTGACTGTCAGGGATAACTGTGCCCTCATCGCTGTGGTACCTGCACTCAGTCTGCAGACACTCCTTCCTTTTGGAATTAAGTTGCTTTGGAAGTCACCAGCCCTTTGTCTCATTCTACCATGTGGCGGACACTATGTCAGGTGCCATGGCTACCACAATGAACAAGACATGGTTCCTGTGCTTATGGAGCACACAGTTTCATTGGATATGCAGGAGTATCCAGTATCTCACTAAGATGCAAAAGCATGAGACAGCAGAAAACACTGGAAGAAATGTCACTGCGGCAGAACACAGAGGCCCCTGAATACATTCTGGGATTTGTTCTGGATGCGCCACTAAGCACATGTACTAGCAAGACAGGGATGAGAGTGAGCTTTATCCTGAGGGCCGTGGGAAACCCAAAGGAAAGTTATGCAAGAAGGTGTCAAGATCAGATTGGCAATTTAGAAAAGTCTCTTTTTTAGGTTGAGTCAGGGAACAGGACTACCTAGTTTATGTCAGCAACCCAGATGAGATGGCGCAGCCTAGATGGAAGTAGTGCAAGTGTGGGTGGAGAAGAGGGGACAGACTTGAGAGATATTTAGGAAATGAAATTTGCACATTTTGGTGATTGCTTATGCCACTGTATGGGGAGATGGTGAGGGAGATGGAGGTCTCTAGGATGGCTCTAAGGATTCTGACAAAGGCTGGGGTGACTTCCCAGAGATGTTGGCAGAGGCACATACCAAGTGGCGTTGATGGAAGACCCTTATTTTGATGGTAGTGGGTGTAAATGAGGCTTAACCGAAGCTCAGAAATTCCATAATCAGCTCATGAGTTATTTTCGTACCCAAATGGCATCAAATTGGTTTTATTAAGTTAAAATAAATATCTCTTTTATTACAGCCTTAAAGGGTTTTGTTAATGCTGGCAGTTTTAGAGACCATGGTAAAGCCATTGAAGAACTATGCTTCTTTTTGGTTGGAGGGTGTGGTGGGGCAGGGTCTGGAGCTGCCTGGAATCAATTTGTATAATCTGGGCCTCTGCTCCCTGTGTTTCCATGTGCTCTTGTCCTCCCTGCACACTTAATTTTTCTCTCACTTAAAAAAAACCCTCTAATTTCTCCCCCTTCTAGCCTTTAATTCCTTCTTGTATCCCTTCCTGTTCCAGCACGGCCAAAACTCTCCCCTTTGTACAAAGAGGGTGCACTGGCTACAGCATGAGAGACCTCCCGGTTCTGTGTCTTTGCAATATAAAAGGGAGAGAATGGAGATTTATTTCCCATAGACTCAGGATTCAGAGACTCTCTAATGCTGCGACAGAAGACCTTTTGGGAGAGAGGTGATTGCTGAAGTAAGTAAGCATTCCCAGATCCTTGCTAGTTCCCAGACACATAAGCTTCATGGTGTTGATAGAGCTTAAGGAAGCAAGAACTTAGGAAAGAAGAAAAATGTTTTAATGTGTAAAAGCTCCATGTCCTCTGATTCCTTTGTTTCTATCAATGCAGCTCTTTTTTTTTTTTTAATGCAAATCCTTTTTTTCTCCCCTTTTTTTTTCCTTAAGAGGGGACGTAATTTTTTAAGGTTTATTTATTTGTTTATTTTTTTAAACAGGGGTACTGGGAATTGAACTCAGGACCTTGTGCTGAGCTATACCCTCCCTCCAATCAATGCAACTCTTAAAAATATTCTTTCTTTTTCTCTCCTTGATCTCTGAGTATCAAGTGAAAGCCTTAAATTCCCCATTCCCCTACTTGTTAGGATGT
Source organism: Vicugna pacos (assembly GCF_048564905.1). Lineage (NCBI taxonomy): Eukaryota > Metazoa > Chordata > Mammalia > Artiodactyla > Camelidae > Vicugna > Vicugna pacos. The sequence continues at coordinate 23,389,834 of NC_133011.1, forward strand.
GAGGGGAGAGAAAGAGCAATAGAGTCTTCCCAGGAATCGAAAAAGGAATAGCAATGGGTATGTCTAGAAAAACGCTTAATAAATAACACGGAACCAGAAGTCTTGCCATTTCTGTAGCTCAAACGTAATAGACAAATACTTTCACCATTTGTGTGGTCAGGCATCTAGCTCCCCAGTGCCCCTCCTCCTGTGGCGGGAAAGAGCACATCCCCTTGTTATGCAATATGGACCTAGGAAGTGGTTTTAGATTGGTTTTGGCTTCTTTGAGATGGTTTTGGATAAGATTTTGTTATGAAAGCTAAACACAAGTTGTGATTGCATGCTCTAAGAATGTCCCCCATTCATTGGCTGTTCAGTCTCCTAAACCCACACTGAAATCCTGTAGTGCAATTGATGTCAGAGGCAATTTAGAAAGAAAAGAATAAGAGCTAGCTACTGAAAAATAAGAAAATGGCTTTGGGATTTGATTCTGTGGATGAGCAATGCAATTGCTATGATCATGGACAGTGCTCGTTTCTGCTTGGCAGAGGCACGTACCTCGGATGACTGTATCCAAGTGGCATGCCAGGACCCCTACAAGTTTAAGTGACATAATAGGGGGTAAGCATATAGGATCGGGAGGTCTCAAGACATTCCAACAGAGTTAAATGTAGGGGAGAGATGTCACATTTGCTAACTCCCATTTTCCATCCTAAATAGAGAAACAGTGAATCACTAGGCTGTTATATAGAAATATGAAATTCAATAATGAATAACAGCTGAAAATTGAATGGAAGGAGGAGGAGGGTATATAGATTTGAAAGAGAGATTTGTAGAAACTTTTTGTTCATCTTATATTCTACCAGAATTACCACAACAGTAAAATAATAAGACTGTGATTTTCCGGAGAACAATGACCGTATATTTTCAACTTTGTATCCTCAGCAACCAGCACAGTTCCTGGTATATAGTAGGTGCTCAATAAATGTCCGTTCACTGAATGGATATGCGATCAAATGTTTGTGTTCATGGAGAGAAGTCACATATCACATTCATAATATTCACATTATGATATGCACAGTAATATAATTTTCGTCAACTCATTATCTGTGACAAAAGATCAGTGAAGTTTTTCTCTAAAGGGCTAGATAGCCAAGCTTTTAACTTTTTCAGGCCAAGAGGTGAAATTGAGAATATTACATAGGTACTTCTATAACATGAGGGAGAACAAATTTCCATTACATTTCATGTAATGAAATGTAAAATGTAATAATAACTGAGTATATTTTTTTGTAATGGAGTGAGAAAAAAGGAATTCTTTGGGGGGGATAAGATTTTATTTAATTGGATTTGATGTCCCCTATCATCAGAATATTTTGCAAATGTTCATCTGTTACTGATGTGTAATGAGATTTTAATTATTTCATTTAGGATTTGAATTTTATATAATTTTTGCCCATCACTAAATATTACTTGTCTTTGATTTTTTTTTCTGCCATTGAAAAGTGTAAAGGGCATTCTTAGCAATCCAGCCAGAGAAACACAAGTGGCCTGTGGGCTGCAGTTTGCTGACCCCGGGTCTTTACCTACTTGCTTTGAAAAGCGTACAATGTATGTATGTATTTGTTTTCAAACCTGTCATTGAAAGTCGAATTTGAAATTGTGCATCTAATTACATTATTTGCATTCTCTCATAGAGTAGAAAAGTACCTCCATGTGAGAGTTTTTCTTTGTTTTTTAAAAAAATACTTTCATGTGAGTACTGGTCTGAGAACCATACCAAAAACATTCACTTTGATACCCTTTTGGTTAACCTGAGAGCTTCCCTCCTAAACTGAGCACAATTCTTAACTAGACTGGGCTAGAGGACAAGGACTTCGCAAGAACTTCCTCTTCTGGGATAAAAATACAGTGACAAGGACAGAACCCTAAGGAACTGCCAAGTCCTCTGGATGCCCAAATTTGAAGCTATTTTTTCATGTTGTCATTTTGGTCGGAAATGTTTGAAATGCTTCTGTGCCTTGTCAGCCTTGCTCCCCACTGTCACTTCCAGGCTGTCTGTCCTCCTTCCTCTCTCAAAACCCCAGATTCTTTGAAGTGCACATTGGTGACTTCATTATCCATCACCCTTCCTTGTCACTCTCATGTCTGTATGTTCAAATGTCTTCTCCTCCTTCACTGTGTTCTCACCTCCTGGCCTCGTCTGTTTCCCTGTAAATCACCACCTAGGATGGTGGTGAAGGGCAGAGAATCTAGAATCAGACTGACTTGGTTCAAAGCCTGGCTCTATCACTTACTAGCTCTTCTCTGTCTCTTAAACTATGAAATGGGTGTGAAAATCGTACCTACCTTGTAAGGACCTTATGAGGATTAAATGAGATTTTTAAAAATGATAAATACTAAGAACAGTGCTTGTCCTATAGTGAACACTCAATATATTCAGAACCTTTACCGTCACTGGAAGGTATCTGGTGCTTGTTAGTATCATTGACCCTCTGAATTAAGGACCTTTGGAGCAGCCCAGGGTCTAGACCTATTGATATCTGAGATAACTAGTCCCAAACTGTTTAAAGTATCTCAGTTAGGTCTCTGTGGCTTGCAGCAGGAAGAATAATGATCCAGACTTCTCTGTCCTTATTTATTTGATCTCTTGTATTTGGTAGCATTTATCATTGTTGACCTCTTTCTCCTTCCTGAAACACATTTTTCTTTAGGATTCTGTGACTCACAATCCTTCTGTTTTCCTGCTACCTAACACACTACACTTTGAGTGACTCACTATCTACTCTTTATTCACCATCACTCTAAATTTCAGTGTGACACAGGGCCCTACCTTTATCTTTCTTGGTGTCATGATCTACACTGTCTCCCTAGAGAATATACTCAATGCAATGTTGTCTATAAACTAAAGACTCTCACTTTTATATCTCCAGTCCCAATCCCCTTTCTGACTTGCAAATTCATATACCTAACTTCCTACGTGACCTCTCCATTTGGGTGTCTAATAGACATACTGCTCATAACATGGGCAAAACAGAAACATCTCCCCATCCACCTGCTGTATCTGCTCTCCCGTAAGATTTTGCTGTTTCAGTAAATGTCATTACAGTGTAACTTGCCGTACAGGCCCAAACTCTAGAATTTGGGAGTTGGATTATTTTATTTTCTTCACACTTTACATAAAAACACGTATGCTTTCTTGCCAAAACATGTCCTGAGTCCAGCCACTATTCACAAATCTTGCTGCTAAAACTTGAGTCTGAGCCTCCACTCCCTCTGGTCTGTTCTTCTGCAGTGGTCTCCAGCCTCATGGGTCTCCAGGCCTTCACATGGGCCCTTCCCTCCCATGATCCTTCCTCTAGAGTCATCATTCTAAAATGCAAACAAGATTGCATCACTTCCCAGGAAAAACTATCCAATGAATTCCCATTAAAAATGCCAAACTCCTGGCTTTGCCTGCTAAGCCCTGCAGGATCCAGGTGGCACTCACCTCTCCAACCTCTTCTCATAGTTCTCAACTACTGAGACCCAGCTACCCTTGCTTTCCTTCTGCCCTGTGAACAGGTCAGCCTTGTTCCCTTCTCAGAGTCTTTGCACTTGATCTTCTTCTCTTCGGAACAATCTTCCCATCCTTTTTCCCACTTCTCAACTCCTGCCCCACCCAGATTTCTGTATGGCTGCCTTTGACTTGTAATTCAAGACCAAGTACACACATCTCCTCCTAAGAGAGACCTCCGATGACATTAGATAACCCAGCATCCACATTCAATCCCTGCTACCATTTTCCTATTTTAACTCCTCCATGGTATATAATAAAACATAAATTAACTGTCTATTTATGTTACATAACATTTTGGCCGATTTTCCCAATGAAGATGGAGCTCTTCAGGTGGGGGACTCTCTTGTTTAACTGAATCCCTGGTGCCAGTTAATATTTGGAGTCTTGATATCAGATTCAAGCCCTCACTCTTAGTTGCCAGCGCTCCAGCTCTACTGAGACCATGAGTGTCCCTTGTTCCCTTTGCTTCCAGAGATCACTCATCCTGTTGAGATCAAGGTAGATACAGGTGCCAGTGTTCTCTACCATTTTTATTTGGGAGGATCTTTATACATCCTTTCCCAACTTCTTCTTTTGGAAGTAGAAGATGCTTGGAAATCACACGAATGTTGAAGCTGCTTAGACACAGGTTTGACTGTCAACCCCAGTGTTAGGCAAATATCTTCACCTCTCCTAGTTTCAGTTTCCCCTTACGTGAAATGGTGATAATCTTTCCTACTTTTCAAAGTTTTGTTTTATGTGATAAATAAGCAAATTTCACTGCATAGAGAGAGTGATCAATCAACGTCATTGCTATTATTCTTTTTTTTAATTTTTATAATTTTTATTTATTTATTTTTTGGAGGGGGGTAATTATATTTATTTACTTATTTTAATGGAGGTACTGGGGATTGAACCCAGGACCTCACACATACTAAGTGCACATTCTACCACTGAGCTATACCCTCCCCATTGCTATTATTCATTATTAACTTGTGTATCTCTTATTATCTTAAGAGTGTGGCTGCCAGAAGGATTTAGCTTTGATCCAGTCTGTGAACTTCAGCTTCCTTTGGCATCAGCGTGGTCCTGTGAAACGCTGTACATCACTGTTCCCTCTAGCGATAGCTTCCTCTGAGCCACCTTCTTTTCTCACGGCTGGAAACAGCTGCAGACAAACACCAGTGAATCAGAGAGAACTGAGTGCCATCCCAGCTACTTGTTTACTGGGTTGTGTTGAGCAACTTAACACTTTAATTTCTTTTAGTTACTTAACTCTTGTTCTCCTCATCTGCATAATAAGAATGATCCTTGCAAGCCTTACATCACGGTTTGCACAGTGAACATCTCTGAGTTGGCCCTATGAGAATTGTCTCCAGTCTTCCTGGATCTTCCTCCCAATCCCACTCCCATTTCTGGGCATCCGCATAGTTTTTTTAGGAATAGAGAGTTCATTAGCCCAAAGTGGTGTGGGCAGGATGAACAGAACTTTTTTTTTTGCCAGGAATTTTTGAGTTGATAAGTGCACAGAGAGTATCTCTCTAGGGACAGACCCTTTACGATATAACCACTTTGAGCTGCTGGTAGCCCAGTTCCCTTCCAGAGAGAGAAGACTTGTCTGCAACAAGAGGGAAGAAGCAACGTGCAGAGAGGACCAGAGGGGAGAGATCCAGAAAAGGACTTAGTAGCCTTTGAGTTGTTGGTTCTAAGTATTCCTAAAGCTGCGCTGCACCCATGACCTTTACTCAGTCTTCCTGTTTAAACTTCTTTGGAATTTTTTAGTCAAACTTTACCCTTTTTTGCCTAAATGACTTGGAGTCCTATTGCTGATACTTACCAACAAAGGATCCAGAAATCAATCCAGGCTTTTTTCCTTTTGTAAGTTATGTGTCTTCTCGGAGCCTTGGTTTCTTTAACTTACTTCCATTTGAATGTCCAGCATGGTGTCTGGAACATGGTTGGCGGTTCCTGTTAGGTAGCTGTTATTATTATGATTAACGATGTGATGTTGTTGGCAATAGAATCTCTCTGACCCACTCATCGTTTCTCTCCCATTCTGACTTGTGAACAGGGCTTCTGAGGGAAAGTAGACTGAACAGTATGTAAGAAGTACCGTGAAGCAGGAAGTGTTTCCTGGGGAGACTTCTGGGAAGCTCTTAGAGTATTCAGGCTAGGGGATTAATGGAGTTTGGAAAAGATGAGCAATGAGAAGAGAGATTAGCAAGGCTGATGTGGTCAGAATTTCTTAAAGAGTTCTAACCACAGCAGCCTCCAGGGTGCCAACTTAAATGATCATGGTCATTTTTTAAGTAAAATTTTTGATTGCTGCCCCAAAAGCATATTTCTTTTCTTATTTAACAGATGACATTAACAAAACTAGTAGGAGACAGAAAATGAGAGAGATGATAGAAAATAGCCAGCTGTTCTGGAGGAGAGGAATAGAAACATTGAACCACTTCTTCCTCCCCCGTAGGTAAGAGAAGAAGAAAGCAAGTCATGATAAAATATTAGTTTCAACATAACATAGGCAATCGATCCATGCTTTTTAACAATTTAATTAATTTTATTTTTAGAGCAGTTTTAAGTTCGTAGCAAAATGGAACAGGAAGTATAGAGAGTTCCCATATCGCTTCTGTCACCTTCCCCCACGTCCGCCCTCCCCCATTATCTACCTCTGACACCAGAATGGTATATTGAATACAGTCTTCTGTCACTTGGTTGCATGCATTAAAGTTTCCTCCATGTGTCTTTGTGGCATGATAGCTTATTTCTCTTTAGCACTAGATAACAGTCCTTTGTCTTGATATAGCACAGTTTATCCATGTGCCTGCCAAAGGGCATTTTGGTTTCTTCCAAATGTTAGCAATATGAATAAAGCTACTCAGGTTTGTGTGGACATCAATTTTAGATTCATCTGAGTAAATATCAAGAAGCATGATTGCTGGATAATACGGTAATAGTAAGTTTAGTTTTGTTTGAAAACCTGCCAGACTTTCCCAAGGTGATTATATAATTTTTCACTCCCATCAGCAGTGAATGAGAGTTTCTGTTGCTCCACATCCTCGCCTGCATTTGTTGCTGTCACTGTCAGTGTTCTGGAGTTTGGCCATTCTAATAGACGGGCAGTGGTGTCTCATTGTTGATTTTAATTTGCGTTTCCCTGATGATATATGATGCGGAGCATCCTTTCATACGCTTGCTTGCCATCTGTGTATCTTCTCTGATAAAGTGTCTGTTCAGGTCTTTGGGCCACTTTTTTAATCAGGTTGTTTGTTTTCTTATTGTTGAGTTTTAGGAGTTCTTTGTATATTTTGGATAACTGTCCTTTATCAGCTGTGTCTTTTGCAAATGTTTTCTCCTAGTCTGTGGCTTATCTTCTCATTTTCTTGAGGTTGTCTTTTTAACCCATGTTTTGAAATCGAAAATATAACTATTTCAGTGCTCCTGCATTGATGTGCCTTGGGTTTAAGAACATCTCAAAGCCATGTGTAATCATCACTGCTCTGTCATCCATTTCTGATTTGATGGGCAATGACTATTTATGGACCAACTCGTGCAATCCAGTCAGTCACCTTGGCTATTGTGTCTTTTACTTAACATATTTGCCAAAAATTAGAATAGGCAGAAATATCCTCCTGATGAAGTACAATACAGCCTTAACTGATATCAAACAGGACTAAGTTATAACACCTATTTTAAAATCTTCATCAACATAGTACAAATGTGAAATGGATTGACTTCATCTCCTCCTGCTGCAACAAAGAAAAATACAAGTGTGTTCCTTTATGCTGATAACCTTGTAATTATTCTCTGAGTGAACTTAAACAGCAGTGTGGGTCTGTTGGCATCTTACTTCCATAAGGAGCAACTCAGCATAAAATTTTGCACAACAAAAAAATTTTGTAATTGGTAGACATTGAATTTTAAGTATCCTCAGGCAAGAAGTCAGTTTATTATGTCTTTTGTAGGAATGTAGTCTCAGCCCATGAGTGGATTTATTCTCTTATTCAGGCATGCATTTTGCTCCTAATTCATCCTGATGGCTCCTGAGAATCTAGTTCTTAAAATGAGATGTTTGCTGATTTATGTTCTGGTGTTCTTTTATAGATGAGGCCAACAGCTAGTCACACACATACACACACACACACACACACACACACACACACACACACACACACACACACACACACACACACACCAGACACACATAAGCACACACAGGTACACACTGCTATGAGCTAAAACATAAGCAAGACTAACCTTTTAATTTCATGTTGCCTGGTGCTGAGCTGTGGGGTTTCAGACAGATACACATGCTTGAAAAGATCAAACCTCTGCTCTGGAAAAAAAATTAACTTTATCTTTAGACCTCCCTGCAGCTCTCTCTGCACTATTATAATTAAATTTTAATGTATGGCTTATTTCCATTTTTGCCTCAGCTGCCAGGAAACAATACCATCCACTGCCTGTGATAGGAATTGATTATTTTACTTGAGCATAGCCTGTTGACAAGCCTCAATTGCCTCCATGTCCTTTGGATAATTTTTTAAATTGCTATTTATTATTAGCAGTGTGCTTAATTGTTAATCTGTTTAAATGATTTTTGAAGACATTCCAATACATTCAATAGCTTCTTTCAACAGAAATATATTGAGTGCTGTGCAAGTTACTGAGTTGTCTCTCAGTTTTGAATCCACCCTTTTACACTCAGCTTTGTGATGCTGGGGCTGGGACTGGGTCTGTGTGAACTGCATTTTGGGTTGGTCAGCTGGCTCCGTGTTAGACTCCACCATTAGGGGGCGACAGAGGGAGGCTGAAGGCTTAAAGAGGAAGAAGGGCCCTCTTCCTCCTAGCTTCCCAGGAGCTTCCTTTCTGCTCTGTGTTCCCAATGATATCACCCAGGCAATACTTCTTTACCCCATAGTAGCAACTGCTCCTTTCCAAAGCAACAGCTGGATCCAACGTGCAGTTAGTCCTTTCCAGTGTGAACAGGTCCATTTCATCACACTTGCCATCTTGCCAGCATCAGCCTTCAGCAGCCCTTCTTCAAAGATCTGGACCCCAAGCCCACCAGGTCACTCCTCAGAGACACCAGCCAGGGAGACCTCCCTTCTCAGAGTCCTGAGTTTCAGCTCGTCAAGGACCCCCATCTAGGTTACTAAATTTTAATATTTACAACATCTTCCTTGTTCCCCCTGCCCGAGAGGTGGTAGTTGCTTCCTGCTCTTGTTACTTCTGAGACACTTGAGAGTAACTTCTTATCACTTCAGGTACCTACTTAACAACTTTATGGTAGTAACATTTCTTTTTTTTTACATTTTTTATTGAATCATAATCATTTTACAGTGTTGTGTCAAATTCCAGTGTTCAGCACAATTTTTCAGTCATTCATGGACATATACACACTCATTGTCACATTTTTTTCTCTGTGATTTATCATAACATTTTGTGTATATTTCCCTGTGCTATACAGTGTAATCTTGTTTATGTATTCTACAATTTTGAAATCCCAGTCTATCCCTTCCCACCCTCTACCCCCCCACCCCGGTAACCACAAGTCTGTATTCTCTGTCCATGAGTCTATTTCTGTCCTGTATTTATGCTTTGTTTTTGTTTGTTTGTTTGTTTTTGTTTTTTTAGATTCCACATATGAGCGATCTCATATGGTATTTTTCTTTCTCTTTCTGGCTTACTTCACTTAGAATGACATTCTCTAGGAGCATCCATGTTGCTGCAAATGGCATTATGTTGTCGGTTTTTATGGCTGAGTAGTATTCCATTGTATAAATATACCACATCTTCTTTATCCAGTCACCTGTTGATGGACATTTAAGTTGTTTCCATGTTTTGGCTATTGTAAATAGTGCTGCTATGAACATTGGGGTGCAGGTGTCATCCTGAAGTAGATTTCCTTCTGGATACAAGCCCAGGAGTGGGATTCCTGGGTCATATGGTAAGTCTATTCCTAGTCTTTTGAGGAATCTCCACACTGTTTTCCATAGTGGCTGCACCAAACTGCATTCCCACCAGCAGTGTAGGAGGGTTCCCCTTTCTCCACAGCCTCTCCAGCATTTGTCATTTTTGGATTTTTGAATGACGGCCATTCTGACTGGTGTGAGGTGATACCTCATTGTAGTTTTGATTTGCATTTCTCTGATAATTAGTGATATTGAACATTTTTTCATGTGCTTTTTGATCATTTGTATGTCTTCCTTGGAGAGTTGCTTGTTTAGGTCTTCTGCCCATTTTTGGATTGGGTTGTTTATTTTTTTCTTATTGAGTTGTATGAGCTGCTTATATATTTTGGAGATCATGCCTTTGTCGGTTTCACTTGCAAAAATTTTCTCCCATTCCGTAGGTTTTCTTCTTGTTTTATTTCTTGTTTCCTTTGCTCTGCAGAAGCTTGTAAGTTTCATTAGGTCCCATTTGTTTATTCTTGCTTTTATTTCTTCTTGGAGAAAATTTTTGAAATGTATGTCAGATAATGTTTTGCCTATGTTTTCCTCTAGGAGGTTTATTGTATCTTGTCTTATGTTTAAGTCTTTAATCCATTTTGAGTTGATTTTTGTATATGGTGTAAGGGTGTGTTCTAGCTTCATTGTTTTACATGCTGCTGTCCAGTTTTCCCAACACCATTTGCTGAAGAGACTGTCTTTATTCCATTGTATATTCTTGCCTCCTTTGTCGAAGATGAGTTGACCAAAAGTTTGTGGGTTCATTTCTGGGCTCTCTATTCTGTTCCATTGGTCTATATGTCTGTTTGGTACCAATACCATGCTGTCTTGATGACTGTAGCTCTATAGTATTGTCTGAAGTCTGGGAGAGTTATTCCTCCAGCCTCTTTCTTTCTCTTCAGTAATGCTTTAGCAATTCTAGGTCTTTGATGGTTCCATATAAATTTTATTATGATTTGTTCTAGTTCTGTGAAATATGTCCTGGGTAATTGGATAGGGGTTGCATTAAATCTGTAGATTGCCTTGGGCAGTGTGACCATTTTAACAATATTGATTCTTCCAATCCAAGAGCATGGAATATCTTTCCATTTTTTAAACTCTTCTTTAATTTCCTTCATCAATGGTTTATAGTTTTCTGTGTATAATTCTTTCGCCTCCTTGGTTAGATTTATTCCCAGATATTTTATTACTTTGGGTGCTATTTTAAAGGGGATTATTTCTTTACTTTCTTTTTCTGTTGATTTATCGTTAGTGTAAAGAAAGGCAACTGATTTTTGAACATTAATTTTGTAACCTGTTACCTTGCTGAATTCTTCGATCAGCTCTAGTAGCTTTTTTGTGGACCTTTTAGGGTTTTCTATATATAGTAACATGTCGTCAGCATATAATGACACTTTTACCTCTTCTTTTCCAATTTGGATCCCTTTTATTTCTTTCTCTTGCCTGATTGCTGTGGCTAGGACTTCCAGGACTATATTGAATAGGAGTGGTGATAGTGGGCATCCTTGTCTTGTCCCAGATTTTAGTGGGAAGCTTTTGAGTTTTTCACCGTTGAGAACTATGCTGGCTATATGTTTGTCATATATAGCTTTTATTATGTTGAGAAATGTTCCCTCTATACCCACTTTGGTGAGAGTTTTTATCATAAATGGGTGTTGAATTTTATCAAATGCTTTTTCTGCATCGATTGAGATGATCATGTGGTTTTTGTCCTTTCTCTTGTTGATGTGATGTATTACATTGATTGATTTGCATATGTTGAACCAGCCTTGTGTCCCTGGGATGAACCCCACTTGGTCATGATGAATAATCTTTTTTATGTGTTGTTGGATTCTATTTGCTAAAATTTTGGTGAGGATTTTGGTGTCTATGTTCATCAGTGATATTGGCCTATAATTCTCTTTTTTTGTAGTATCTTTGCCTGGTTTTGATATCAGGGTGATGGTGGCTTCATAGAATGAGTTTGGGAGTATTCCCTCTTTTTCAATCACCTGGAAGAGTTTGAGAAGGACTGGTATGAGTTCTTCTTTGTATGTTTGGTAGAATTCCCCGGTGAAGCCATCCGGTCCTGGACTTTTATTTGTAGGGAGGTTTTTAATTGCTATTTCTATTTCCTTTCTAGTGATCGGATTGTTCAAGTGTTCAGTTTCTTCTTGATTCAGTTTTGGTGGACAGTATGTTTCCAGAAACTTGTCCATCTCCTCTAGGTTGTCCAGTTTGGTTCCATATAGTTTTTCATAATATTCTCGTATGATATTCTGTATTTCTATTTTGTTTGTTGTAATTTCTCCATTTTCCTTTCTTATTTTGCTAATTTGTGCTGTCTCTTTTTTCTTCTTTGTGAGTTTGGCCAGAGGTTTGTCGATTTTATTTACTTTTTCAAAAAACCAGCTTTTGGTTTGGTTGATTTTTTCTATGGTCTTGTTAATCTCTATTATATTTAATTCCTCTCTGATCTTTATTATTTCCTTCCTTCTGCTGCTTTTTGGGGCTTTTTGTTCTTCTTTTTCTAATTGATTCAGGTGGTGGGTTAACTTGTTTATTTGAGATTGTTCTTCTTTTTTGAGGAAGGCCTGTATCGCTATAAACTTCCCTCTTAGCACTGCCTTTGCTGTGTCCCATAGGTTTTGAGTGGTTGTGCTTTCATTATCATTTGTCTCAAGGTATTTTTTAATTTCAGCTTTGATTTCCTCATTGATCCATTGTTTTTTCAATAACATATTGTTTAATCTCCATGCTTTTCTTTTTTTCTCCTTTGTTTCTCTGTTGTTGATTTCCAGTTTCATGGCATTGTGGTCAATAAAGATGCTTGAGATAATTTCTATCTTCTTAAATTTGTTGAGGTTTCTTTTGTGTCCAAGTACATGATCGATCCTGGAAAATGTTCCATGTGCACTTGAAAAGAATGTATATTCTATTTTTGGGGGGTGTAAAGCTCTGAAAATATCCACCAAATCTAGTTTTTCTATTGTAGTATTTAACTTCTCTGTTGCCTTGTTTATTTTCTGTCTGGAAGATCTGTCTAGTGATGTTAATGCAGTGTTAAAATCTCCAACTATGATTGTATTCCCATCAATATCCCCCTTTATCTCTGTTAGTAATTCTTGTATGTACTTAGGTGCTCCTATATTGGGTGCATATATATTAACAAGTGTAATATCTTCATCTTGTATCACTCCTTTAATCATTATAAAATGTCCTTCTTTATCTTTCTTTATGGCCTTTGTTTTAAAGTCTATTTTGTCTGAAATCAGTACTGCAACACCTGCTTTTTTGGCTTTTCCATTTGCATGGAATATCCTTTTCCATCCTTTCACTCTCAGTCTATATGTATCCTTCTCCCTAAAGTGGGTCTCTTGTATGCAGCATATTGAAGGTTCTTGCTTTATTATCCACTCTGCCACTCTATGTCTTTTCACTGGAGCATTTAGTCCATTAACATTTACAGTAATTAATGATAGATGTGTGTTTATTGCCATTTTGAACTTATCTTTGCAGTTGAATTGGTATATCCTCTTTGTTCCTTTCTTCTTCCTTTTGTGGTTTGGTAATTTTCCTTTGTATTATCATGGATTTTATTTAATTTTTGTGACTCCCTTGTAAATTTTTGACTTGTGGTTACCCTTTTTTGTAAATCTATTAACCTATACCCGTTTTTATTAAACTGATAATAACATGATCTCAAACCCATCCTACTGTTAAAAAAAATTTTAAAAAGAAAGAAAAAAAAATTCTATATTTCCCTGCCTCCCTCTCCCACTTTCAGTGATTTGTATGTCTTCTTTTATAATTTCATGTTTTCTTTATTTGTAATTCATGAGTTATCACCTTTCCAGTTGTACGTTTCTCATTTCTGTAGCATCCTGCTGCTTTTCTATTTAGAATAGCCCTTTCAATATTTCTTTTAGCATGGGTTTAGTGTTGCTAAACTCCTGCAGCTTTTTTTTGTCTGTGAAACTCTTTATTTCTCCTTCTATCCTAAAGGATAGCCTTGCTGGATAAAGTATCCTAGGCTGCATCTTTTTTTCATTCAGGGATTTGAATATATCTTGACACTCCCTTCTGGCCTGTAGTGTTTGTGTAGAGAAATCAGCTGATAGCCTTATGGGGGTTCCCTTGTAATTCACTCTTTGCTTTTCTCTTGCTGCCTTTAGAATCATTTCTTTATCCTTCACTCTGGCCATCTTGATTATGATATGTCTTGGTGTGGGTCTATTTGGGTTCTTCCTGTTTGGGACCCTCTGAGCTTCCTGTACTTGTATATCTGATTCCTTCTTTAAGTTTGGGAAGTTTTCAGTCATGATTTCTTCAAAAACCTTTTCAATCCCCTGTGATCCTTCTTCCCCTTCTGGGACCCCTATTATGCGAAGATTGGGACGCTTTATATTATCCCATAGGTCCCTTATGCTATTATCATTATTTTTTATTTGCTTATCTTGTAGTTCTTCTGAATGGGTGCTTTCTGTTGCCCTGTCTTCTAGATCACTAATTCGTTCGTCTGCATTAACTAGTCGGCTTTGCACAGCTGTTAGATCATTCCTCATCTCTGTCAATGAGTTTTCCCATTTTGCTTGGCTCTTCTTTATAGCTTCAATTTCATTTTTGACATATTTTATTTCTCTAAGCACTATCTCTTTTAATTCCTTCAGCAATTTGATCACTCCTTTTTTGAAATCTTGATCTAGTAGGCTATCGATGTCTATTCCATTGAGCTTTCTTTCAGGGGATTCCTCTTGTTCTTTTAATTGGGAAAGGTTTCTCTGCTTCTTCATCTTGCTCATACCTCTCTGGCACTGTGGTTTATGGAGTATCAGTTGTCTATTTTGGATCTTAAGGATTTTATCTATCTAATGCCTATTTAGGAATAGAACTTAGGAAAAAAAAAGAAAAAAATTAGAGAGAGAAAGATTTTTAAAAGAAGGGAGAAAGAGGGTTTGAAAACAGTGTATAATGAATAATAGAAGAGCGGGTTGAAGCAGAGTATTAATCAGGTGGAGACGTCCTTTTAAAACCTTTAAAAAAAAGGGGGGGGTGGGGAGATGAATATATGTGTTTGAAGCTTGTGTCTAATCAATAACAGGACATCAAAACCCAAGAGAAATAGAAATGAATTAAGTAAAAATTAAGAGAGTAATTGAAAATAGAACAGGTAAAAACAGATTAAAAGAAAAAACAAAAACAAAAACCAAAAACAAACAAACAAAAAAGGGGGTTGTCGGTGTTCTCCTGGAGTCTGTGTGCTTTTAATGTGAAGTCCTTCTGTCTTCGTCCTGTTTTGGAAGCTCAGCTTGTTTTCATAGGCCCTCCGTTGGCGCCCTCTTCTGTGCTGCTCCCAGCACCTGTCAGCAAGCAGATCGCGCCTCCTCCTAACACGGGGTCAGATGCAGCTCTCCTCTGCTGCGGGCGGGCGGGTCACTGCCCCTCCGGATGCCGCAGTCAGATGTTGCAGACTGGCCAGGCAGGAGGGCGGGTCGTGCCCTCTCCCAGCACCTCGGTCAGGGGTTGTGTTCCTGCCTGACAGGCGGGGGGCCACTCTCCCCCTGCCTGCGCCGCCGGTAGCTCCGCTGCTCTGTGCGGCTGCGCGCTCTGTGCCGGCGCTCCGCCTTGGTCGCGCTCCGTGGGTGGGCTCGGGGAAGACCTAGGGGCAGCCTCCTCCCTGCTCCGAGCCAAGACCCAGCTGCTTGTTTGTCTTTGTGGAGCAAGTTCTCTGGGGGACCAGAATGGAAGGATCCTATCTGCCCCGGGCTGTAGGCCCGTCTCAGTCTGGCCCTTGAGGCTGCTAAGCCCTTCGGTGCGGACGCGGGTTTTGCCTCTGCCCCCGCCTGGGTGCTCAGCCCCGGAGAATATGGCGGCTCTGCCTGGGCCCCGCCCCTCTTCCCCTGAAAAGTTTCCGCGGGTTTTCAGAGATGGGGGTGTGCACCCTTCCCCCGAGAGCACATCAACCTTGCTGTTTTATGGAGGGCCCAGGTTGTTCTGTCCTGTAAACCCACAGCGCCCAGCCCCTTGCAGTCCCCCGGAGCTGCCTCCGTGCAGCCGCCCCCGTCCTCCGCCCAGATTATGCAGCCTGGCCCTGCCCGCTGCTGCCAGCCCGTGTCTCAGGCTGGGTGTCGGGGGGACGCTCTGTGCCCGTTTAACTTAGTTCCGTCAGACAAGGGCTGCTCTGTACAGATCCGAGCCTTGGAGGCTCCCCCTCCGTCCCGCTGGCCTCTCAGTTGGAGAGGGGAGACCCAGCGAGCGAGCGCCAGTCCTCCTTTGCCGCTCTCTCCCCGCAGGACCTGTCCCGCGCTGATTTGCCTTTTGTTCTTTCTTTTTTCCTTTCCTCCTACCAGATTTTTGGCGTCTTTATCTTTTGAAGAGGGCAATGATGTGTTGGAGTTCCGCAGGTACTCTGGTTGGCTGAGTGGGTCTGTAGATGTGGGTCTTGGTGTATTTGTGGTAGAGGGTGACTTACAAGCATCCTTCTACTCCGCCATCTTGCCCGGAAGTCAGTAACACTTCTTTATATTAAATTTCTTCTAATCAAATAATGATGTGATTTCTGATTCCCAGTTGGCTCCTCTAATGTAGGTACTTAGCACAGATCAAGCATAGCTCTATGTGCCAAGGAGCAGTCATGACCCAGATAAATACACTGTCTTCATAGAATTGATCTTCTTGTAGGGCTAGACAGGCAACACACATAAATAGTTACTAAGATAAGTACTTTTTCACTACTAAGAAAACAAATAAAGCCAAGGAAAGGGGAAGAGAGTGACCAAGGTGGTAGGAAGAGGCTGGTATTGTATGGGGGTGATGGAGAAAAGGCGTCTCTGGGCAGGTGACATTTGAGCAGATCTGAAGGAAGTGTAGGATCAAATTATACAGCTATGTGGAGGAGGAGTGTTTCAGACAGAGAGACTAGGAAGTGCAAAGGGCCTGGGGGTGACACATGCTTGCTATAGTTAGGGAAGGGAAAGGCCAGTGTGTTTCTAGCAAAGGGAGCAAGTGGGAAAGTGGTAGAAGATGAAAGCAGAGGGGAGGCTGGAAGACCAGGTCCTGCAGGGCCCTGGGAGTCAGAGTAAGGATTCTGACTTTTCATCATAGTATAATCGTAGGACACTGGAGGAGTTCAGATACAGGAAGCACAAGATAGTCCTCAATGACCAAAATTTGTTGAGCATCTACTTTGTGCCAGGCATTTTTCTAAAAGCAAGTAATATAGCAATAAACAAAACTGGTCTATTCCTGCCCTTCTGGTGGCAGAGACAGACAGGGAGCCTCTAAGTCAATATAGAATACATCTGATCACATGTGCCTGTGGAGAAAAGAAGAGCAGGATCAAGGTGTAGGGAGAACCTGGAGGAGAAGAGCCTGAAGGGAGCAGAGGGAGGTAGGAAGGCCAGTTAGGGGGCAATTGCAATACTCTGAGCAGGAGTGACTTTGACCATAATGGGGATAATGTTTAAAAAGTGTGGTCAGATTCTGTATATATTTTGTATGTAGGGGATGACAGAATTTTCCAATGATTTAAGTGGCTCCACATTGCTCTTAAAGTACAGGTCTTGATCATGGCCTACAAGATTTAGCATGGTCTTGTCTCTGCTTACATTTGTAATTCCCTCTCTCGCCTGACTTCCCCGTTATACACTGTTCTTTCACTCTACAGAACACATACCAGTTCCTCCAGAGAGCCCTGCTCCCACTGGCTGTTGGTCACTTGCACATGCCAGTCCCCCTCATGAACTTATTTACCTGAATAGCACCTTCCCCTCCTCCTTCAAGTCATGCCTTATCTTTCCCCTATTCACAGAAGTCTTCCTGTTTTCTGGAGATGGGGTTAGCTGATTCTCCTATGAGCAAGACGCCAAGGCTGTCTTGATCTTCTGCAGCCAATCAGACATCTAGAAAGCTGTGCACACTCTTATTGTAATCAAAACTCTTCGTTTAGCCATATCATTAACTCTGTTTTGGCTTCAAAGCTCTTGGTGGGAGGAAGAGTTGAGGGAGGATCTCTTTAGACCACAAACACAAAGTTATAGGACCCAGAGCAACAGAGATGCTTGGCAGGCAGCATACCATCCACTGAATACTTGGCATAGACCCTTCTCAATGTATTCGTATTTAGAAACAATTTTATACTAATAAAGAATAATTGAATTTTTAAAATTTTGGAAACTAATGCTTTGCCATCATGACCTTAAAATGTCCTTATTGTCTCAAGACTTTAATTTATTATATTCACTTTTTTCAGTGCCTTGTTTTTCCTCCTTGATTCTGAACACACAACAGATTTTAATCCATAGCTCACAGCACCCTGTAGAAAGACCTATTGCTTCTATTAAAACAAGATGCAAAATACATCACATGCTCTTTTCCCGAAATACGGAGTGAATTTCTTTAAACCTTGGAAACACTCCATTTCCATGAAATAAATCATCCCAGACTGGTAAATTCCCTGAGATTATCATAACAGACTTGTTAAGTCGAACTCAGAAGGGATTTCTATTTTGAGAGAACAGTGCTTTTGGCAGTCAGGAAAGCCTTCTGTAGACATCTTTTTGAGAATGGGATAACTCATCTGAATTCATCACAGCCAGAAATAAACATTCTTGGTGCCTGATGTAGGTACATTACCGGAAATATGGTAAGTCTGGCTTAGTATTACTTGCAAAAATTATTTATGGCTGGCACTCTCAATGTGTTTAAAAAGGAAAAAAACACTTCACTTTTGGTTAAATGTTTCTGTCTTGCTTTTCATCATTTATTTGAAATCTACCTTCAAAACGCCCAAAATAAGGTTGTTGTTGGACAGACCTTTATCTGAAATCCAGGAAATAGTTTTCATTTTGGCCCCAGTTAGAACCCACATCATGTATATTAATGCAGTTTTCTCATTCTAAAGTACTTTTTGTTTCTCTGTTGCAGCCAGGCTTTTATTAACATGCTTAAACCAATAAATCCTCGTCTGTACAGGAGTGAGCTAATTGTGTCCTATAATGAAGAGGTCTGAATTTCATTTGTCAAACTTATGTTTACACACAGGCTGCCTCGTTGAATGCAGACCAGCTTAAGGAGAAGTATCTTTCCAAAGAACTATGTTGAATGAGTACATTCAAAAAACTCTTTTCTTCTGACATTTTAAACAACTTAATTATGTAAATTTTATTTTTGCTGAAGGTATGCAAACTCTTCCTACTAAAATATTTACAAGTTTTCTTCATGATATGCCATTTTCTATTGGTTAGCATGCTCATCTTACCCATAAAATTCTTTCTTACATGAAAAATATATAGTCATTAGCCTGTTTTGTTACCTCCCCTTAGAATGACCTCTCTGCCCTTCTTTGCTTGGCTAGATCCTCTGCCCCTTTCAATCTAGCTAAAATCTCACCTTGCAGTCTTACCTAATTTGGGCAGAATATCATGCAGATGATGGTGATTTCACTACTAAGTGTGTTCTACTCTCTTAGTGGGGTCAATACAAGCAAATATTTCCTGGATGTCAAAGATTTGTCCACCTATGAGAATGACCTTAATTTATTGTTGACTTAATGGAAATTATCGGCACTGGAATGAATGTTATTTGTTTGCTTTTACAACAACTCTGAGATGCATTGCATAGAACATTGGTTGTTTTGGCCTTTCTGGAAGACATTTACCTTCATCCAAGTAGTAGCACTCTGATGTACCTTAGGATTCCTTCCAGTGATGCCTCCAGAGGTGAACATATAACTGATCAAAATAAATGAGGTTCAATTCCTAAACTCTTGTTAGACCTGTTGGCCAAGAGAAGTCTTCATCACATTAGACTTGGGCTATGAGGTGATTACCCTTGAGTTCTAGGGGCCATCATGATAGGAAAGCGTATTTGAAAATTAGGCCATTTCAGAAGAAAGAAGGCATATGGGAGAGATCATTTCCTGACAGTGTTGAGTACCCGAATCCAAGTGCGCCAGAATCTAGAGACTCCTAGGTTTTTTAGTTATGTAGTCAATAAATTTCTCTTATTTCAGTATGTTTTTGCTTACACAAGTTTGGGTTGTTTTGATATTTGCAATTGAAAGAGCTCTGAATAAATATTTTAGTTCCAGAATCTATAGATGAGGAAATTAAGCTGAGAGAGAGTTAGAAAACTGGAGAGCTAGTAACGAAACTGGAATTGTTAGTCAGGTGTATCTGCCTCCAGGGACCATTCTGTCTCTGCTCTACCATATTGCATTACAGTTTTCTAGTATGTTTTGGGTCCTTTGCTGGTATGTTTTGGTTCCTCCAAATTTTTTTTTTAATTTTTTGGTGGATAAAGGCTATGACTTCAGTTGTATCATTTTCTACTATTATTTTGGAGGAAGATAATATGAGGGACACAAAAGCTTTTGTGTTCTGAATACTTACAATAGAAGCTCCATCAATACCCATTGAGTTTTCCAGTGTTTGACATTCATCCTGTGTGGTCTTACTCTGGGTTCAAGAACCTTGCTTGAAGTCAAAGCCATTCTTGTTCATAGAGTGATCTCCTAGTCTGTGTTACTCTGCTATCTGTTGTCCACAATCCCCATCTCCATCAATTTGCGTTATTTTCAGAAACACAGACAAGCTGAGTCGGACCATCACAAGGACACTTACAGTGGAAATACTGGGGAAATTATGGCTGTTCCTAGGCTGGATAACAGACAGCGTTGAAAGAAACATTTAAATTTCATTTCTAGAATTGTCATTGCATGTCACGTTGGCCTCGGACAAAATCATTTTTCTAGATTTCTCCAAAGGGAAGAGAATAGGGGCAGGAGAGGGCTAACCAAACAACCCCAGGTAAATATGTTTATTCTTTGCAGTGTTGAACTGCGTTCCCATTTTCCTGAAATTGCTGTGAACTCATGGGTCAGATCTCAGAAAGAGCCTTTTGATATTTCAAAAATAGTTCTTTTCATTTATAGCTAGAATGAAAACAAAAATGAAGCAAATAGAAAACAGATCTGGTGCACACACAGAGCTGCAGGCAGGTGGGCCATTTGGGTTGGTCAGTGTCGTTTACTGAGACCTAATTAGCTAGGCTGCCTTGGTGGCATTTTCAGAAAGGAGACTGGAATCCTCCGCTTGTAAATGTCCCCATTAGCTCAGTGTGTGTGTTTTCATTGGCCTTTGGGGAAGACTCGAGGTCTATTATGGTTTTGTTGATGGCTAACAGTGTTCTTGGCGCCGAGCGAGATAGAGAAGAAGGTACCGGATCCACCCAAAGGCGCTTGCAACCTAAGTTAGTAAAACAAATAACTCACTATTAGTCTTGACCTTGCTGGAAATTGGGCTTAAATATCAGTGGTGCTAAATTCCAGAATATTTCTATTTATGCCCCTCCGGGATGGGCAGGAATGACATTGTGGAGCAACTGTATTGCCTGGTATGTTTCCTTTCTTCCATTTTTAGCATGTCCATCTTTCTTCCATACTCCAGGGCTTTTTCCATGGCTGAGTCAACCACATATGTGGTCTCTCGGCATCCATTCTTTGGATTTAATATTCACCCTCACTTTAGTTCATTGTAGTCAAATTTCATTTATCTCCTTCTACTGCGGGTGATAGGAAAAAAGCATTGGCCTAGACAAACCCTACAAATTATTTTATGTGGGAACAACTTTTTTTCTTATATATACTTGTGTGGACATCCATGGCACTTCAAATGAAATAGCGAATTGAGTGTGAAGACCCAGTTTAGAAAGCAACTGCCAACATCCTCTGCCAGTGTAGTTGTTTTTCACATTGGTAGGGAAGGAAAATATTGCATCTCAGACTCCCTGACATTCATACCTTTGGGAAGGATGAGTGAAACAGGAGAGGTTGTGGAGGGAAGTGGAGAATGACTGGTGGGGCACAGCCTGGAAAAGAGAGGCCAGAAATTCATAATTGGAAAGCTAATTTTTATGGCAGTCTCAGGTTATTGCCAAGTAGAAGTCTTTATGAGAAAGAATGAATAGAGCTGTTTAAGAGTTAAGCAAGGTGTTGATCTTGCTTCTAGCCCATACATAACTCCTGCTTATAAGCAATCAGAAGTGTGCTAGGTTTGGAACATAAAGCTAGTTGAAATCTGCTGGTGAGAACTAGTCTACATCAATGAGACGAATGGACTGTGACCACATGCAATAGGATGGGTGAATCCTATAACCATATGTTGAGCAGAAGAAGCCAGACACAAGAGACCAAAGACTGATTAATTCTATTCAAGGAAGGTTCAAGAACAGGGAAATTAGTCTATGGTGTTAGAACTCTGCCTAGTGCGACTGTTGGAGAACTAGTGACTGAAAGAAGGGATACTCTGGGATGTTTGAAACATTCCATTTCTTGGTCAGGGTGATGGTTGTATGAGTGGGCTCCCTTTGTGAAAATGTACCAAGCTGTATACTTGTAATGTGTGTATTTTCTCTGTATATTTTTCATACTTTAAAAAGATTGCTTAAAATTGTTTCTGTCTATTAGAGAGATGTTTGCATGTACATGTGCTGCTTGGAGCCATTGAAAGCTTCTGCTAAACAATTGAACTGGCTTGTTTTTCAAATTAGTAGCTGGCTGACATTTGATTTCAGGGAAATATTTGTTAAGTAAATAATTTCCGGTTTAAAAAATGGAGCCAGTATGTCTTGGACAGTAGCCTGATGGATACTTAAGGATTATGGGTCGGTATGCATCCTTATCACAGTTAGAGGCAGTTGAGCCAAGAACTGAGTGCTCTTGGTGTCCTATCCCTGAGTTCAGGAGGAGAGCAGGAAGGCTAGATTGTGGCAGCTTCATGGCAGATGCAAACTGGTTTTACTCCATTTTTCCTCAGATCCTGAGATGTGTGGCGGCCACTGTAACCAGAGCTGGTCCCCCTCCTTCACTCAGCCCACTTCTGTCTGCCCATTCCTTTCCCCAGCAGGAATATTGTGTTCTCTCTCTCTCTCTCTCAGGAGGGGAGTTGGCATTTGAAAGACTGAAGACTGTGGTTGACCAGGTATATAAGAGACCAGAGAGAGGAGAAATAAGAGAGAAGAAGGAAAGAAAAGGGAAAAGGAGAGTAAGTCAAGAGAGGTGCGTTGAGGTAATCTGGAGGTCTTTCTTTAAAGACCAGCTAATAGTGACAAAATGGTAAGATCTTCACACTATCCAATTTTTTTAAATGTTCAATATATACTTACCATATGCTAGGAGCTGCCTCCATGCTATATGCCCTGTACAACTCCACTTAATTTTAACCTTATAGATGATAAAGTTGAGGAATCAGGAGGATTTTGAGCACAGTATGTCAGACTCCAGTCTACATCCTCTTATTAAGCTAAACCCTCTTATTCAGAGCCCACTAAGTCAGAATAATAATGCAGTGTTCTTAAGTGCCTACAGCATCTCAAGGACCTTTATTTCATCTTTTATTTTTTAAAATCTTATTGTGGTAAGAACACATAACTTGAGATCTACCCTCTCAACAAATGTTTAAGTGTGGAATACACTATTGTTGACTGTAAGGACAATGTTGTACAGCAGGTTTCTAGAACTTAATCCTCTTGCTTAACCGAAGCTTTGTGCCCAGTGATTAGTAATTCCCCATTTCTCTCTTCCGCTGGCCGCTGGTAACCGCTATTCTGCTCTTTGAGTCTATGAATTTGACTATTTTAGATACCTCATATAAATGGAATGATGCAGTATTTATCTTTCTGTAACTGGCTTACGTCATTTACCCTAATGTCCTCAAGGTTCATCCATGGAACACATATTGAAGAATTTCATTTTTAAAGGCTGAATAATATTCCACTGTGTGTAAATACTACTTGTTCCTTAGCCAGTCATCTGTCAGTGGACATTTAGGTTGCTTCTGTATATTAGCTATTGTGAACAGTGCTGTGAATATTGTGTTATTATCTCTTTCAAATCTTGATTTCAGTTCTTTGGAATAAACACCCAGAAGTGAGGTTGCTGGATCATATGGTAGATCCTATTTTTAATTTTTTGAAGAACCCTCATACTGTTTTCCATAATGGCTGCACCATTTTGCATTCCTACAACAGTGCACAAGGGTTACAGTTTCTTCTCCTCCCATACATTTGTCCCCACCAACATGTCTCATCTGAAATAATTTGTTTTTGTTCCTTCTGATCAATATGTGCAGATGGCTAACTGTGGTTCCCTGTGCCCATTTGTATCTGCTACTTGTTACTGGCTGTGACCTTATCATTTGGGGATGTAACCAATGTTGGCCTGGAGTTGGGCAGAACTACATGGAACCACTCCAGGCCTCATGGACCCTCTGGCCACTCTGGTCTGGACTCATTCCTCCTCACCATCCGTCCTCCCCACCAGGGCTTATCTGGAACTTTACCAGCTCCTCAGGGTAAAGATAGGTCACTGGGCAGATGACCATGTGCCTTTAACTGCTGACCCTGATTTGTGTGTACTGGCTTTGGGGGAGGATTCTTGTGGCTTCTTTTTACTCTGGGTTTATATTTAAGTAAAGATTAGATTAGCTACACTCTTCTTGCCCACACATGAAAGGTTGGGTGTGCACTGCTGGATATCACCCCACAGAACCAATGGGCTATAGAATGTAGAAGTCTGTTGGGCCAAATGTCAGGGATTAACTTGAGAATTCACATTTGAATGACTAAAATAACTAAGGAAATTTGTAAAAGTCAGTTTCAGGATTATCACAAGTATTTGAGTATCAGTGAGCTGTAAGTATTATGCCAGGTAGTTGGGAGGATGTAGAAGTGTGATGTCAAAGGCTGGACTGAGGAAACAGCTGAGATCAGGCAGTCAAAAAATACACTGAAAAACAAACTGAGCTGAATGAAGGTAATTAGGAAAAAGGGCTACTGATGGACACACGCTGAAATGGAAGACATGGTCACTTCACCGTGTAGGTAAGATGATCTTTCCATAGGTCTGTGTGAGTGATCACTTCTATATCTCTACAAATCCAATGCAGGGATAACCGATGGTTTGTGTAGACTATGTCTTCATTGGCCAAATAAGTTAGGACATGCTACTTTAAGAAAATGTGTACAGATTTCTCTACAGTAGGATCTTTCTGGGCTTTTTTTAAAATTATAATTTCAAAGCTCCGAGACAGATGAAGTTTCTGGTTTCCCACATGTTTTGCACCTTAAATACATTTTCATAAGCGACATCTTCTGTAACTAGTCTTTAGAAAGTATGGAGACAATGTTTTCCAAGTCATCTGCCTGTCATTGCATGTTCTTCTTTCTTTTAAGTTTGAAGAAGAAAATCTTGGCAGCACAATGTGGTGGAAAAGTGAGCAGAGAGCAGCCCGAGATCTGGGCTCATCACTCAAGGCTGTTTTGGTTTCACCTACTGGGAAGGTGAATCCACCCCAACTGTCCTCAAAAAAGTGAGCCTACTGGAGGCTCATTGACCCAGAGACTGCCCCGGCCAAAGGATTTCAGGTTTCCTAAGCTTGGGAACAAATCCAGCTGTAAACCCTTTAGGTGCATTCCCAGCATGCATTTTTCTTCCCCTTTCTCAAAATCCTCAGCTCTGATTCTTCTCAGACCTGGTAATACTCAACTTAAATGTAGTTGCTCTTATCTCTTGGGGAAAAATTATTCAGCACAAGCAATTAGGGTTCGAGAACTCCATCGGTCTCTTAGGGATTTACCGAACTGTCCCAGAACTACAAACTCCCCTCCCAAACAAAAACCCTAAAACCTGTGAACAGATCTTAGATTCTATCATATCAAAGGTCCCAGGAAATGATTGAGTTTAACACATGAGGGTTTCTGAATAAGCGCTGGGGAAAATGCACGGTGTCTGTAAACCTCAAGCAATTTAACTGTGGCTGCCAAGGCATCCACAGAGAGAGTTTTTCAATCGGTATATTTATACTTTCTTTACTTAGTATTGATTCTAAATAAGGATAAAACCCATCCTTGATGGGAAGCCTATGAGTAAGAACAGATGAATTAAAGTTTGTTTTATCTTCCCACTTTCCTTTTGCTGTAGCCAAAAAAAGCCTTCCTTTTAGAGGCAAGCGGGATGTCTCCTAGAGGCGGCAGCCGCTGCCTTCAGAACAACTAAAGGATGAAGGGGTAGGACAGTCCAGGGCAGCAGCGGGGCTGGGTTCCGGCGCAGCCCCAGGACTTCCAAAACCCTCCATCTGTAAAACTGGGAGAAGCAGACCATCTGGAGGGTTCGCAGTTCTCTGAACTTCCTCCGCTGTATGCCGTTTATTGATGCCCAAGCCTGTCATTTTCTAAACCCTGTATTCCTCTTAAAACACCTGCTTTGGGGCCACCGATAAAGCAAGTGCTTTCTCTCTCTCTCTCTCTCATTTAGGTCTTGCAACAGATGATTTCACCTTATATATTTGCTCACCAATTATTTGTGGCATTGAAAATAATCTCTGGGTAATATGCCTTTTGGCAGAAGATGAGTAGAGAGAGTGAATGCCCAAGGTATGGTTGTTTAGACATGGGGCACTCATAGTTTTGTGTGTGTGTGTGTGTGTGTGTGTGAGATGTACAAACATCATTAAGTCAGACCTGCTTCAGATAGGAATTGTGATGATTCTCCACAACTAAGCTAGGGTTCAGGTTCATCCTTGCTTCTGGTATCCAACAAGTTTGTGAGCACGTGGCAAGATTGTGTCCGTGCTTTGAAGAACAGTCTTTTCCAACACAGTTCTGCCCCTACCTAGACATAATTCGTGCCTGCTTGCTGCCTGTTTTCTAAGTCCGGGCACACAGCTACTCTCTCCTGCAAGGTGGCGCTGCTGGGGATTTGCTGAAGTGCTCTCACCTCCTGGAGTCCCCTTCCTCTTCCTCCTCTTGCCCCTCCTGATTTTAGATGGTTCATTTTAAATCCCTGAGCAAAGTCAGCCCTCATTCTCCACCACCTGAATGCACTGTTCCCCTTCCCGGAGTCCCAGAGTTCAGCAGTTCCACAAAGCTTACCCATACCTCCAGCAGGGTACTTACCTCATTCTGCCCGACATTGTCCTAAGATGTTGAAAGAGGGATAGTCAGAGAGTCAAAAAAGAATAGGCTTTTGGAAATGCAGAGGTGGTTTCAGCTCTGGAAAACTCCAGCTGAAGAATGCCGGGCAAGTGTTTGAGCCTGACTCTTACTTTCCTTCTCTCTGAAATGAACACGATAATCACCTTGCTGTTTTTTGTGAGCATAAAATGAGCTAATGTAAGTAAAGAGCCTAACACCATGCTGACTGTGTGGTGGGTAATGAATATAAGCTGTTATTATCAATAAAAATGATAGAAGAACTCCATCTTTTTGTCATTTTTTTAGTGTTCTCATAGTGTCTGGAAAACTCTGTTTCCAAGGTGTTTGTTGAATAAGGAAAGAGCTCCTTTGACATATTTTAAGTTCCTGTTATCCCTGTAGAGCTGCTACAACATTTCATTTAATCCTACTAAATGAATAAAGAATAGAATTGTTTGATAAAGGAAGCAGAGGTGTGATGATGTGATGATATGGTTGTTCTAGACTATTTAATTTGTTCACCAAAGCAGCAGCTCTATGGAGCAACACTTGGGATTCATTTATTAAATCGTGTCTGTCTCGACAATTTTCTGTGTATTGGGCTCTGTACTTGGAAGACCGCAGTGTTCAGCAGTAGCAATGGATAATTATTGATCATCAGTAATTATGCCTGGGCCTGGGCATTAGGTTTTAGATGGATGAGTTAATGGAAGCAGGACCGACAATAATTTTATGAGGCAGACAATAATACTGTCTTAACAATAATAAAAATGGAGCCCAAAGAGATGGAATAACTAGTCTGCATTTATAGAGGTACATGTGGCAGGCATTGTACTCAAACCCCGACACCCTGACTCACCAAATCCACTGCTCCTACTATGCCACGTGAGATTTTGTCCTCAGGCAGCTTCCACCCTAATCGAATAAAGCCCATCAATGCAATGGAATACATTCTCCAATCCATGAAACTCTTAGGTGATTTGGAGCACAGAGGAGATGAGGTCGGAAAAGCAACGGGTTTGCTAGGCACGCCTTTTTTCCCCAGTTACTTCCTCACTTAGACTTGAAAGTTTCTTGGTGGGTTTTTCCCTCACTTTCTCGTAGAACTGCTATGATTCATTTAGCTGGAGGTTTCAACTGTGAGGGAAAGTACCAGCCTTTGGTCATGTTTACCCATTGACTGTGAATAGGAGTTACATGTGGTCATTGAAAGAAATCAAACATTTGATTGTATTCAGAACAATACTGCTAACTGACCTTTAAACCAGAGGCCCCTTCTGCTATCTCTGGTTCCTCTGAAATATTCTGTAAACAGTGCAGCAGCTAGTCCCACAATACTTTCTGCATGAACTTTGATTCTTTCAAGTGTAGCTCGGGAAAAACCAAAGAGAGAAGATAGAATTAGTATGGCAGCAGCAGGCTGGCCAAGCTTACTCAGATCCTACATGTACAGCAGCATTTCCCAGAGCCACCTAAAGAAACCATTAGGATTCCAAGGAGAGAGGATGATCAAATAGAGCTGTCTTTCTCTCACCTGTCTGAGACAGAACTAGACATTGCCCTCATCATAGTGACCCACATTAAGTTCTTTGTAGATGAGTTTTCCTTGAATTAAGGTTTTTGATTTTCTATGACATTGATTTGTTTGTACCTAATCTTAGGGGCTGCTTACCTGATTAATGAGTGCATTCACACATGATTGCCACCTGGGCGGACAGAGGGAGAGAGGAGTTAGTTATAATACAGAGAGTTGGAGGGAAGAAGGCCAAAGCCTGGATGGAGACAAGCAAAGACATGCTGGGAGGCGTTGACAACCAAGGGAGAAGTATCTTTACAGTTGGGAATAAAAAGGGAGTTAGGAAATAATGAGGCAAATTCCCTTTTGCCTTGGGCTGGTTCAGTTGTCTTGTTTACAAATATGACTACCATTCATTCATTCTTCCTTTAGCCTCAACCCTCCTCCACGCGCAGGACAAGGCAACCAGCAAAGGAAATACAAAGAGGAAGGGAACTTGGTTCCTCCATCAAGTTTACAATCTAGCAATGGACACATGTGTGCACAGCTAGGACTGCAGAAGGCCTGGTTTTAGAAAGTCAGTGTGGCAAAGAGCCCTGGGGCTGATGTCCTTTTTATCTGCATCTCCGTAAAGTGAGATAGAAAATGGAGATGCAGGCATGCTTGGGACTCTGGGTGGAACTTTCCCAGTTCACCTCTCGGTTGGCGGAATTGCCTTCAGTACTGCGGACTTACCTACAGCCTGGGGAAACCTGCAGACAGTCCCTTGGCCATGTAGGAATTCATGTGACCTGCTTTGCTGGCTAAATCTGGCCAAGGCAGCAGTGTGCAGTAGATAATGAGAATCTAGCAATTAGAGCTAACTTTTTTAATACCATTTATGTGCCAGACACCATACTAATCTCTTTAAAGATCTTAGCAACCCTGTAAGTGCTTTTATTATTCCCATTTTACAGATAAAGAAACTGGTGCTGCGGGAGGTTAAATAATAAGCTCAAGGACTTAGAAGTTACGTGGCGTAGCTGGGATTCCCTTCTGCAGTCCGGCTTTTTGTCCGAAGCCTTAATCATGATGTTCCTGTACTTCATAACAGAGGTAAGTGGACTCCCCATTGGCAACTAGTTCTAAGAGCATACCATGCCAGGGATCTGGAAAGATCAGTGGGAGCGCTGTTTGAAAGTGAAGTGTGTACCATCCTGGGATAGACGTGGTCCTTTGGTTTGGAGGGGAAACAAAATGAGACAGACCTCAGCCTAAGTAGTGGTTGGGATCAGGTGTGTGGTTAGAAGGACTGGAAATGGTGTCTTCCCAGTGATTCAGAATCTGAGTTTCTCATCCTCCTGATGAACCCATTTTGAAGAAAGGGCGTGGTGATGTTCCCTGAGCCTAAAATTTCTTGCTCTCTGCTCAGCCGCACCGGCGTCGTTCATCATTTTAGTCTTCAACTGCAATGTTGGTATCAATTGAATAGGAAAACAGCAGTCATTTTTTGCTCAATGGAAGAGTTTAAACAAATATTTTTGTTTTGTTTCTGTGGGAAACTATAATGAAACGGAACTGGCCTTCCGAATGCAGGCTGTGCTATATAATTAGGTAGATAAACAAGGCTGTAGAAGTTAGAACTGCAGGAACCTGTAACAAGAAGCAGAGAAAAATGATATTCTAGTCATCTATTAGTGAGGGCATAATTCTGACCATGGCAAAGGGAACAGTGTTTCCTTGATGATGGCTTTCCCTCTAGCTTTAGTAAACATGTGACTTTGTGTACTTCCCTAGAAGAGTGCATTTTTAGTGGAAGTGCATCATTATTCATTTTAACTTTTGACATCAGCACTAGAAGGCACTGATGCAGAACCGCTCACTCATTTAAGTTTTCTTAAGTAGTGCCTTGATTTCAGATGGAAAGGAGGCACAAGTTAGGGTACAAAACAGAAGCCAGGCTCTAGTGTTTTGTGCACAAGGTCTGGGTCTTTCATTGCACTGAGGGGAAGTTTGAAAAAATGTCCTCCCTTTCCACGTTGTATCTCCTCCAGCAGTGGCAGTGAGCTGAGCTGTAGAGTGTTCGCTGTAGCTGGGTTTCTCCTGGGTATTTTTGCCCTCTTGAGCCCTCTAGTCACCCTGTCAATCATTTTGTGTGTTTCAGTGGGTTTTATGTAGGTGGCATGTGCTTCACAGGTAACAATGATGCGATAACACCCTTGTACAAATATCTTTAAGCACTAGTGAGCAGGCCTACCAGAGGCTAAGTGCATTAGAATGTGATGAGCATCATGGAATTACACTGCACAAAGGATCTGTCTGTTCGCTGTCTTACATGGAGTGCGTGAGAGTGTCCATTTTCCTGCACTTTTGCCATCATCAGATACTGTTTTTTAATTTTCATACCTCTGATGAGTGAAAAAATGTCGTCTTGGTGTTGTTTTAATTATTTCTAGTTCCTCAGAAGATTGAATATCTTTTAATATTTATTGGTGATTTGCTTTCTTCTTTTTTTGAGCTATCTGTTCAAGTCCTTTGTGCATTTTCCTCATGGTTTCAATGTGTTATTCCTAGACTTGTCAGAGTTATTAATATTAAGAATATTGATTTTTTGGTGAATATTTTCCCCCACTGCTCCTTATTTTTTGAAGATCTTTATGATGTCTTTCAAAGTATCCAAGTTGAAAGATTTAGAAAAATCTACTAATGTTTGTATATATGGCCTTTGAGTTTTGTGTGTTACTTAAAAGGACTTTCATATATATTTTTCTAGTGCTTTATGTTCATAACTCAAGCCATAATTTATTAATAGTCTTATTAGCATTTGTTTCCTTCTAATACTTTTTGAAGCTTCTTTTATGCATTTAAGTCTTTCATTTGTGTATATAATGAAATATATAACTCATTTTTTTCCAAATAGATATCTAATTTTTCCAACTGTATTTTAAGTAGCACATAATTTTACCTCTAATTTGAAGTGTTACCTTTATCACATAATAAATTCTTTTTTTTTTCAATTGAAGTACAGTCATTTTACAATGTTGTGTCAATTTCTGGTGTACAGCATACTGTGTCACTCATACATATACATACATAAATTCCTTTTCATAGTCTTTTTCATTATAGGTCACTACAAGATATTGAATATAATTCCCTGTGCTATGCAATATAAATTTGTTATTTGATACAGACTCACAGACATAGAAAGTAAATTCTTATCTATGTTAATTTCCAGGCTTTTATATTCTGTTCTAATTTTCTTGTCTATTCCTGACAGTTGCCACAAGATTTTAATTACTGTAACTTTATATTTTGATTCGATGCATTGAGCTTTGTTTTTTTGATGTAGAATTTTTTTGGCAATTCTTGGAAGGTACTCTTTTTTGTGAACTGTAGGAACAGCAAGTAAATACCCTTTTGAAAAATCTCAGCGGAGGTTTGATTGAAACCACAGAGTACATGTAGTCCAACTGGAGAAAAGAGGGTCATCTTTCCAAGCAAGGGAGTCTCCTTGCCCAGGATGCCTGCCAGCACATTATCACAGACGAGTGCCTCTAAAATGTTTAAGCTCCTCAACACACTCCCAAAATTTTAACACTGAAGACAAATGTTTCTCTTCTCTCCCTTAATGCATGTTAAGTAGAAACCCTGCCTCATTTCATCTGCAAAATGAAACTAAGATCCTAGGATGCCTGCCTGGGTGGGTTCTGGGCATATCGTTTGGGAAGCTTTGCCATCTGGCTCTAGAGGTGATTCGCAGTGGGATACCTGTGCCATGTCAAAGTGTGGGGAAAATTACGGAAACCTGGGGCTGGGTCATTCTGATTAGATTCATCACATTTTCAGTGAAGACCGATTTTATTGGATTGTGTAGCTTTTATCTAAGGCTGTGCCCACGTGGTTCTGAGACTGCCACCCAATTCAGTTAATTCTCACTCAGGAAAATTATCAGTAAAATTCAACAGAACAGCTTGCAAATACGTTATTTGACATCATATATACCAAATTACTAGACAAATTAATAAGCTTTTAACTTTTACTTTTCTTTCTTTCCTTCCGGCCAACAAGGCCTCATTTTATTTCTGGAAGATTGGAGAAAATAGATCCGTTCTCCAAAGTGTAGTTTTTCTTTATTGTAGCATTGTGAATTTTACAAATTACAAGCGAATCTGAATGTTCAAACAGCTTGGTGACTACATTTTTGTATGTCCATATAGTAATGTTATCATACAGCATTTTGAAACAATGAGAGTTTGTTTGTAATATATAATGGCATGAAAGGTTGAAGATATGTTATTGAACAGAACTGAGTCAATGTATAGAACAGCATATATAATATGATCCATTTTTATTTAAAATAATTTGCTTATGAAACACACACAGATATACCTAAAGAAATATGAAAAATAAGCCCTGAATCTTGGAGTTGGGAAGTATAAAATTATAATTCTACCTTATACATATTTATGTTCTTTTAAAATTTTACAGTGAGCATATCTAAGTTCTATAATGAAAAACAATAAAAACTTTAATTTGGAGAAATGCAATTTTTAGATTATTTATGAATGGTCCTACTTCCTACAGTAATCTTTTCTCATAATCATAGGTTGTTGAGAGTTGACTATGCCCCAGAAATTATGCTTTCTTCTATTACAACACTATCTGTAGTGTTCAAGAGTATTAGCATTGTTATAATTTTGTGGAAGGTTGTAAGTGGCAGCCACAGAA
Organism: Vicugna pacos; assembly: GCF_048564905.1. Taxonomy (NCBI): domain Eukaryota; kingdom Metazoa; phylum Chordata; class Mammalia; order Artiodactyla; family Camelidae; genus Vicugna; species Vicugna pacos. Next base: position 23,422,478 of record NC_133011.1, read on the forward strand.
CTGGGTGTGGAGCATTGCCTCATTTCATCCTCAACAGAACATTCTTCTGGGCCAGGTATTATCCCAATTTTACGCATAAATATAACCGATTTTTAGGGAGTTTAAGTCACTTGCTAAAGTCTTTTAGCTAATTAATTAGCATAGTAGGGAATCAACCTTTACTTTCTGATTCTAATTATGCCTTCTCCCAATGTCCTACAAAACAATTTCCACATGGAAATTAGTAAACATGAACTAGAGAGACTTTTCAGAATTCAGGGCCACAACATTCTCATATTTCTTTTGTAGATTAATTTACGAGGGCTGCCAAACCATCAGAATGGATAAGATGCTTAGTTGACACCATGGAAAACCACTGTTTGCTTAGGTCTGTAGCCTTCAGGTCTGTCTTCTTGGTGAAAAAAGCTAAAGCCACGCATCATCATCTTTCTTCAGGGAGTGTGTTAGTTGGCTAGGACCACAGGCACAAAGTACCACAAACTGGGCACCTTAAAGAGCAGAAATGTAGGATTTGTCTCTCGTTCTGGAGGCGAGAAGTCCAAGATGAAGGTCTCAGCAGGGTTGCTTCCTTCTGAGAATGGTGAAGGACATTCAGCTTCATGCCTCTCTCCTAGCTTTTGATGGTTTGCTGACATTCTTTGGGATTCCTTGGCTTGTATAAGCAATACCCCTATCTCAGCCCTCATCTTCACTTGCCTCACTCCCTGTGTGCCTGTCTGTGTCCAGATCTCCTCTTTTTATAAGGACATCAGCTACATTGCTTTAGGGTCCCACCCTACCCCAGTATGGCCTTACCTTAACTAATTACATCTGCAATGACACGATTTCCAAGTGATGTCACATTCTGAAATATGGGGATTAGGACTTCAACATACGCATTTCAGGGGACACAATTAAGCCTATGGCAGAGAGTAACTTCCTTCTCCCTGGGGCCGAGGAACATGCTGCAGGACGCCCTTTGGAAGTCCCTCTACATCCGACTGTGGGTGAGAGCGCCACAGTTCTGTGCCAGAGTCCTTCGGTGTTCTCTGTTCTTCTTCGCTGTTCAGACACTTTGGAGAAGACTTGATTTGAGCTTCTTGTTCAGACGGCAGTCTTCTCTTAGGCAACCTGATGCTGGCTTTGCATGATTGCTGGGGAGGTGCTGTCCATTTTAGATTAGTTTGCCAGGCTGTGGAGGTGAAAATAACTTCATTTTTCAGAACCATCCCATTCATACTTTAGAAGAAATGGAGACCTCTGTATGCAAAGTGTTATACTTACATAATAAGTAAATATACTTATTTCTAAGACAGGAGCTTCATCTTAAAAACAATGTCAAACATATGTATATATTTATATATATATATTTTTTTTTTCCTGTGTTGCAGCCTCCTAGAGTAACATAGAAAAGAGCTAGTAGCTTTGAGTTAGAATTAGCACTAGTCAGTAATTTCTTGTGCCTAAACCAAACCCCCATGAACTTGGGGTCAGGTTTTGTTCTCAGATGTAGCTCTGGGGATGTTAAAAAAAAAAAGTCCATGGTGGCAGACACTGCTAGTTTCCTGCATATTTCTTTCTTACTGCTTCCAACTAATACAACCTGGTTTTTATTACAGAAGCAACACTCTCTGTTTTCCTCCATAGAATTCCTTGGAGCCAAGCCTTTCCTGGCCATATGACCCAGTTTTGGCTAATAAAGTGTAAGCAGAATCTACTGGACAGAGCTTTTGGAGGAGCTACAGTTTTGTTTTGTTTTGTTTTGTCTCAAGCTGTGGTGCTGTCATTCTCACGGTCGTGAGATGGCTGCTCTACCTCATCTGAGTTGTAGGTAGAAAGATGAAGGAAACATAAAGGCAACATAATATAATATGCTCTATAGTTAAGTTGTTATTTGAAAAACAAAGTCAAGAGTATCAACAGAACCACTGAATGGGAATTTTATAGTATGACACGGATTCCTTCTATGATTCTGATTCAAATCCCAGGTTAAGAACCACCACATGTCACACCATGCTAGCCCTGAGGGATGGGGCTACATACATGTACACAGATATGCACACACATATGCCAGTATAACACACAAACTGCTATGTCAAGGTTCTTTTAAATTCCTTTGCTTTCTTATCTGGTTTCAACTTGTAGCCTCATGTCCTTCAAATAGAATGTTATAGAACATGGTCTAGGCATCATCGAATGTGGCCCATCAAAGCTTTATTTCTACTTTCCCACCATTCAGCTTCTTGATCCACTGATCATGAGAAGGTACTTTGCTTCATCAGAATTTGCCCTGAAATTAAAAATATATATATACACACAATGCCCAAAGGGTAAGGTTTTATTACTGTCAGGAGCTCTGTAAATTATGGGGCATTCAGAGAAAGTGCAATAACCTTGTGAGACTGACTATTAGACTACATTTTATTCATCACTGAATTCCAAATACTGCCAGACATGAGCTTGATGATCAGTAACTCTTCTGAGATGGACGATTTCTGTTTGTCATAAGGGGAAACTTATGACACTCTCTTAACTAACCTCCCTCCGTCCTCCTCCATCTCCCCAAATTAAGTGACTTGTGCAGGGTTTCTTGCCTTTTTAATTGGAAAGTTGAAGCTAGAACCAAGGTCTTGTGTCTCCAGAGCAAGTGCCATCCTTTCATCTTCATTCCAATCATCAGTATTTCATTTCATGGCGAAAAAGTGCTGCGGGCTTATGGCCATCCCTGGTGACAAACCAGATCTTAAGTTTGGAGGATGCTGGGAGTAAACGTTCAAGAATGGGATTATATTTATATATATATATATATATATAGTAGTTTGTGGTTTAGAATTCAGTATTTTTATGTTGCCTTCTTTATATTAACTGAATTTCCATGACTCTGTCCCCTTGGATTGCAGTTGTAATTATGTAGCAGTTAACATCTTCTCTGGGCCCAGCACATCCCATAATTAGCTGTGTTCTCTCCACAGCGTATGACTCAACCCTATGTGGTTCTTCTGTATCAAAGGCAGGGTGACCAGATTTTTTTTAACCACAATACTTGAGCATGTAGTGGCAGATGGCTGCACAACCCAAGTGCATCGGGTCCTTTTGAAGAACAATCTCACCAAAAACAAGCAAACAAACAAACAAAACCAAACCCTGAGATTTATTTTTTAAAAAAGGAAAGAACCTTCCTGGAGATGTTTTCAAACACTCCATCATTTAAAAGGAAATGCATGTCTCTTTCTCTCTCTCTCTCTTTCTTTTTTTTTTGGAAGAACTAAAATAGAAATAAATGAGTTAGAACTTTGAGGTCAGCCTTGATCAGGAAGGAGAGTACTTCTTGGTCTCTAATCAGAAGTCTACAGAGATTTACTCGGTTGAGCTAGGGCATTGGGTGTGATGTAGTATGTAGTGGGAAGGGCACAGGACTAGGGTTCAAGAGACCCAGTTTATTCTTTGTTTTGCCACTAATTAGGTATCTGGAGCTTTCTAAGCTTTGGTGACTCCATCCTTCTACCTGAGATCACTTATGTAAAACCACTGTTGTACGTGGAAGATTTTATAGTATTAGACCAGTTGAAAAACAGAGCATCTCGAGCTCCCTTCTGCGCATAGACATTAATCTGCATCTCCTTGTGAAGGACCCTAGGGAAGGAAGACTCAGGAGCTGCCCTGGTCGACTTAATACAGGCTTAGTGAAACTTACCATCAGGGAATTCTTATTATATTAGTAATAACATATCAGAACGTAGAATGTTTTATTCACCAGAATTCCATAGGGAGAAATAACTGTATTCGTTGAGAAAAGCACTTAGAATGGAAGGCTGGACCCAATAGGAGTAAATATGAGCTTTCCTCCGCTGTAGTACTTCTAGGAATGGATTTTCTTACCACTCCTCAGAGAGGCGGGTATAGGAAAAGGGAAGAGGAGAATGGGGTTAGTATGATGATAGGAGTCCTACGTGATATACAAGGTGACACTGTCTCCAAACCCTCAAATATTGGAATTTGGAATTTTCTCCAAAGTGCATAAATGCTAGTATATGTGTATGCAGATGGGAAGAGGTAGTTGGAGGGAGAAGTTGTGAAGGTGCTATATTTTTCACTCACATTAATTCTGAATAATGTCAAGCTTGAGTATAGGAAGGAAGCAAAAGAAGGTAAGAGAAAACCAGACTTGAGGACTGGCAGGAATATTATGAGAGCTCTAGATTTCCAGTCTATGGAATAAGGCTTCAGATCGAAGTCAACAGATCTTCAAAAAGCATTTATAATTTAAACACACTAGTTAACACATAGGGTTTGTGCACTTTCCACATTCTAGGTCTTCTGCTAAATGCTTTATGTGCATTTCATATTTAATACATACATGCATGCAAAGATTAGTCCTTTCTCTCTTTATATGAACCCTGTGAGGTGTGTATTATTACCTCAATTTCACACTTGGAGAAACTAAGACTCAGAAGTTACATAGATTGTCCAAGGACACATTGGTGTGAAGTACAATTTAGATTCCAAATATGCTTGACTATTCATTTATTAATTATTCCTTACTATAAAATGTATCAAGCACTTTATTTACTAGACATCAAAGGGCATACAAAGATAATTCTAAAGTGAAACTTGCCACAGTTATTTATTTTTATCCTCTAATAGGAGCTATAGAATGAGGTCAGGGCCATGCTATCAAGACAAAATAAGGCATGGGCCATGTGAGAGTTTAAATGCTGGCAATTCCAGAGCAGTCAAAGATCTAATGCCCCCTCTCCTTGGTGCAGTCTGAATCCTTTTCTCTGGTGGTGCTGAAGGATGGCTAACGTATTCTAGATGTGACCCCAAGTCAGACGTTCTCTTGTCCAGCATCATCGGCCGTGACAAGAATTCCAGCCCTTCATTAGTTTCAGTACTTCTAGCAGTCTCTATTGAAGATCCTTGCGATCCTGGGTGGCAGTTGCCTCAGAAAGCCTACTGTATTTCACCCTGTACATCCCCATCCAACAGTTTTCCTCTCTTGCATCCCCTGCCCTGGGTTCTTTTCCTGTCTCTGCCACATTCTTCCTCCTTGTCTCTTGCATGGCATCTCTTCCTCCTCCTCCAGCAACCACCTCCACACACTCCCTTCCCAATCCTGCCCTGAAGAGATCTCAAAGAACTATTTCCCGAGCAAAGTTGATCTCTTTAAGAGAGAGAGAGGTTCCTTGTTTTGGATGTTTAGTTTTATTGCTAATAAAACAAACTTTTCTTCATGTAGGAATTTCTTTTATGAATTTCTAGACCCACTTGAGCCTTCCATTCCTCATTTGTCCCCTACTTTCTGAGGCTTCTTTTGAGATTTCCATTCCCCAACCCTCTGCCTTGATCTCAACCATCTTGATGTTCTGTTGCTCATTAGCTCAGGATTTCCCTAAACCTTGGTGTATGGATAGTATGGTAAACCCAAGTCAGCCACATAGTTCATGTGCAACTTTCATAAAAAATTTAGAGGGAAAAGCTGGAGGTGGCCTGTGGGCAGTCTTTTATTTGATTTTTTCTATTTCATCAATTCTAAAGCAAAGTTCACTTTCCAGAGGAAAAGGGGACCCTTTCTTAATATATTGTTGTGATGTTATGAAAACAATTTTGTATGTTGGAGCTGGTACTGGCCCAGCAGTCAGAGAGGCTGTATAAATCTCAACTCCACCACTTTATAGTTCTTTGACAAAATTATACTCAACCACTCTGAGTCTAGTCTCCTCATCTATAGATTGGGATGATAAAACTATAGATACTTCACAAAGTTATTGTAATTAAATAAGATAAGTATATATTTAGAATACAGTAAGTGCTCAATAAATGGAGGCAGTTGGTTAGACTGGGAATCTCAAGCATGTTTACTAAGGAAAGCAACTTGCAAAAACATAAAAATTCTCAAATTCCCACATTCCCATTGACCTTTTCACACCAATATTAGAAGGTAGTGCATGGGTTGGTTATCCTTTGTTTAATCCAGTTAAAATTCCATAAATATGTCATAGGAGTGTTTATAATTGAATTACAAACTTAGAGAGGCCTAGGGTTGGCCTTCATAGCTGAAAAAAAATCCCACCCCTTAGTCTCGATTTCATATCTCCGCAGTTCATTTCCTGAGAGGCCTTCCAGCTATGTGATTTCCCATAGCTTTAGGCTTTGTTATTATTAAGGGTCCTGTTGGGCTTATCATCAGTTCTCGCAGCTGCTGGCACAGGTGACTGTACATGGTGAGAGGTGGGTTCACTATGTAGGTGGGGGCTTTCCGATTCCAGGGGAGAAGATTCTTTGTAACATCAAAGTAGCTGTATATCTTATCTGGGCTATAATATCTCTGTGAGGAAGTAAGTAGGAGTTTACAAAGAGAGTGTGCTCACAGGCAGAAGAGTAATGACTGAATTTAATAAAAAAAAAAAACTTCCCTGTACAGGAAAGCTCCACATTCATCTTTGTGTTTTCATGAGAAGCTACAAGGTAAAGCCCTTTGAACCAATTTTCTAACTTTTACTGACTTGAGACACCTAGTATCTTACATGAAAAGGGTAAGACCAAATGATCAAAGAATAATAAGTGACTGCCATCATTTGTTGAGCACTTATTATGTTCCTCCTAATTATGTAAAGTAGGTATTTTAAATTTCCATTTTACATAAAAGAGTTGTGAGGTTTAGCGATTAAATGATCTGCCCAAGGTGCTTCAAGAACTAAGTTACTTCCAAGAATCCATCAGTTCAGCAATTTCCTTCCATCCAAAAATATGCACTAAGAATTGTTCAGTGGTATCCTTTGCTTTATTTTGTCCCATTTGTTTCAAAAGACTTTTTCCAGAGACATATTTAGAAATGCTTAAATATGGAAGAATCCAGTTTTAAAGGCATGAAGATTTCTTAACATTTTCTATACAACAGGGTGGCTGGTCAAGATAGCGTCTAAAATCCCTTTCTATGACAAAAAAATTTTTTTTTGATTTTCTGAAACCGAATACCTCTTAAAAGCACAAGGACAATGCTGATGAAGATGTATATTCAATCCCAATTCAACAGATTTGAGAGGAGATAACATCATCCAGACAAAATGCAATCTGATCCTTTCTAGAATTGAGCTTTTCTCAGGGTGTGAAATCTTGTCTCTGTATATGAGTGCCTCAAAGCACTCATCACAGTTTTAGCAGACTGTGCCCTCCGATGAAATTTCATTGGATGAATAGGACCAAAACATCTCAGACATCTCAGAAAGTCTTGTTTCCACGTCTCTTTATGATTAAAGCATTTTATCACAAAATAAATACATGAACAAACATGAAACAGAACATGAATAAACTCTTCTCCAAACATACAACATTGGCCAGTTAGTTAAAGAAAGTACGATTATGATTATTTGGCATTTACTGTATTAAAAAATGGAAACTCTCGTTATTGACTGATGACCATTTAGCAAGATTTTCTATAGGTTAATTCCTTTCCCATGATGGTTATTCCCATTTTATTGGCAAAGAAATGGAGGCTGATATGTCACAGAGTGACTTAAAACACTGCAAGTGGAGTGGATGGGCAAGATTTAAATCCTACTTAACCAAGTAGATTGACTCGACTTCATTCCTTCTGCTGCACTATGCTCTCTCCTAGTACTGGAACTCAGTCCTGAAGTACAGGATAACTTCATTGTATGGAGATTGCTTCTGCGTAAAGAATAATCCCCTAGAGGGTTCTGGAGCAGCAGCAACAGTCCACACGGGAGCTTTTTAGAAATTCAGAATCTTGGAACCCGCTCCCTCCCTACTACATCAGAGCCTACTTTTAACATCATCTCCCAAGGACTTGTATGTAGATTCCTGTTTTAGAAGCAATGCCCCACCCACAAGCATCACACAAGGTGTTTCTTAAGAGGATGAAACAAGATTGTGCATTTTCAAATAAATCTCTTTCCATCCTTGGTAGTGAAAAATATTTGGACTGTTTTGATTTCTGTCAGGAATATGGCAGAAGATAAAAAATGTACACTTTAGAATCATCCACTAATTTATTCTAGTAGATTGCTTTTATGTTATCAGTGCTGAGGAAATTAAGCCTCGCTGGGACAGTTTCTCACTGGAGGCGCCGACATTCAGTCTTTCCTGTAGAAGGGGAAGCAGATGGGCCTGGGCGTAGATATTATGCATTCTGATAGCGCAACAGCAATCTTTCATGAGCTGCCCTGGAGCAAAGTGAGAAGAGTTCTGTGTTAATTTTTTAATGTCTTTTTAATTAAAAGTGTCAAGCCGTAGTCCCTGAGTTTCACTGAGAGAACTGGATTTCTTCTCTGTTATCTTTGAAATGAAAGCCAATTCAAGGAGCCATTTATTATTATTTTTTTATTCATTTTTTTTTCCTAGTTGCCTTGTTCCTAGTTTTCCATTTCAAGGTGAAACCTAGTCATCATGTGTTCACTTTGTTAACTTTGCATTTAAAGTCAACTTGGAATAGAAAACAGATACCCGCCTCTATCAGTCAGCCGTGGCCACAGGAATGCAGCATGATAGCACAAAACATTCATGGCATTTAACAATAAGCATTTATTTCTCACATCATGTCTGCGGAGGTGGAGGCTTGGTTGAGCTAGAAGGGACTTGGTTAGGGTGGCTGCCTGGCTCTGATTCATGGATCTCTCATCTTCCTCCTGGGACTGGCAGTCTGGGCATGCTCTTCTCTTAGAGATGGCAGAGGTCAAGAGAGCAAGCAGAACCCTACAAAGTTTCTCTTGCCTAGCATCAAGGCTGAACACTATTGTCCCTAATGCTTTGTTCTGTTAACCAAAGCAAGCCACAGGGCCAAACACAAAGTCAGAGGGCAGGGAGATTTATTCTGCTTCATTTATGGGAAGAACTACACAATCACATAGTAATGGTTGGAGGAAGGGGTGAAGGACCGTGACTGTTGCTCCAGTTTTACCATCTGCCACACTGCTTGTCTTGTTTTCCTGAAATTTCTGAAATTCAGAGATTCCTAGCCTCAGATTGCTGATAATATTGTGTTCTGATCTATGTAACGTGATGCATGATGCATGGTTTCTTTCACAAATGCTGAAAGGGAATACACTCGACACTGAGCTCGAGTTAGTCCCAGACTTTTTTATGCTCCTAGTTAATGTGATGCTATAGAAAACCATGTCATGCTAATTACAAAATCATTTCAGTTGCCCAATATTATGGATTTTTCCTTTCCTGATAATATAGCCTTTCAGAGGTAGTCAGATCACGTTGGGGAGAATTGCTGAATGTAAATAGTGGTGATTAATTCAAACACTAGTCATGAATCTATAGAGAAATAAGTTCAAGATAGGGAATTCAAGGATTTCTTATATGTATTAACAGTATTAATATTCCTACTTTTCAATAACCCTTTCAGATCATAAAACAATCTTCTTTAATTTTCTGCTTGAACTACCATATGGAGAAAATGTTTTCTACAGTTTAGGGGAAAGATTGGTTTAAAAGTAGAGCAGGACAACTGTCTTAGGTGCTATGATTTGAAGGTCTCTTATCTTAATATCAACCTCCCTGCCCCCAGTGTCTAAAATTTCACCCTTTGAAAGTTTCTCTTTGGGCTGAGATTTTATTGATTTTTAAGACATTTACCATCAATCAGTTTTTTCTCTCAAATTCAAGTGGAAAATGAAAAAGAAAATCAGCGATCAAAACATCAGCATCCAAGGAGGCCATTTCTTTACATTCTTCTTCGCTTTAGCTATCTTCGTTGGTAGCCAAATCCCAGACTTGGATATGGTCTTCCTTTTATAACCATGAGTCTCATGAAAAATTATGGCCACACAAAAAAGCAGTTTTTCGTCAGGATGAATTCTGTTCCTTTCCTAGAATCATACCTCATGCGATAACTGTGAAGATTAAGTGAATTAACACATGCAAACTGCTTAGGAGAGTGTTGGACACAAAGCATATGATTATTAGTAATATTTTGCCATAGTATCTGCATCACTTTATTGTGTTTATTTTTGATGTTATCTGTCTTGTCTTCTTGCATGGAAGATTTTTGAGATAGCCAGAAAAATCCATGGCAAGTCATGTGTGCTGCATATTTATTAATGGAGTGAATTTGTTGGGCATTCACTCTTATGTTAGAGCCATGCAAAGCATTGAGTATGCAGAAATAACAATTATCTAATACATTGAACGAGGGCTTGGTCTATGACAAAAGACACACTTCTAGACAAAATCATAAAATCTAATATAAAGATGGGTAGAATAGAGGACTGTAAAGAGTAGTATGGGCGACCAGAAGTAAGAGAGACACTCAGATGACCCCACAGCTTTGTCCTGGATGGGGGAATGTTGTCTAGGTGATTAGAAAATGAGTTGGAGCAGTGTTTGTCAAATTTAGCATGAATCACAGTCACCCGGAAGGGTTGTTGGAAGACAGAGTACTGGGCCCTGTGCCCAGAGTTTCTCATTTAATTGGTCTGGGGTAAGCCTGAGAATTTGCATTTCTGACAAGTTCCCGGATGATGCTGGCGATGCTGTTCTAGGGAACACATTTGGAGAACCACGAAGAAAGAGGTGGAAAGGCCCCTATCGCATGAGGTGTTTCGTGTTTATTTTCGTGTATTCATCTCTTGCAGTGATGGGTCAGGGTAGTCTAGGCTATGCTGTTAATAACAAATTAACCATGAAGTGTCAGGGTTTCTCCCTGTCCCCCGCGTGCACATATGGTTTGTTGTCATGTATGCATGTGTCCTGTGCAGGTAGATGGGGCTGTACTCTACACAGTCACTCAGGACCTCAGTGGATGTTGTGGACCACACCCACCCACAGGGCTTAGATGCACCATCCCCTCAGCTGCTGGGACTTCGTACCAGCTGAAGAGAGCTGTCATGTCCCAGGGCACGTGCACCCCCACGCAGTGATAGGTCATGTGGTCCACTTGTGGGAAATGAGACAACTCTGAAGAGTCATTTCAGCTCTAGAATTTGATTGGACTGAACTTATTTAAACCTGGGGGCCCCAGTTGTAGGCTAGATTCCCCAAGAAACAGACTCTGACATTTTTGGTTCAGGAAGTTTATGAAACAGTGCTCTCAGTGTCCATATGCGGAGGGAGTGAAGAAGTTGGGATGGGGCAGAGGATATGATTGGTTTAGTATCTGGAGCTAAGATGGGTGCCTCCAGGTGGCAGGGCTGCTTAGCTCAGAAGCGGTGGCATGGCCTCAGCAGGGGAGGCTCGTCACCATCATGGGGGAAGAGCAGCATCAGTGGATGGGAACAGTGGGCTCTGCTTTGGCTGGCCGCATTTTTGGAGAGCCACGCTGACATTCTTCATGGATTTCTCTGTTCTCTTCACTGATAAAAATTAACTAGAGCATGGATATCATCTGGGGGAAGGTTTTTTTTTTCTGGAGTATGCAACCCAGACTCTGCTCCATAAATCAATCTATGTCTCAGAATCATCAGATTCAAGGATTGTGCTTGAATTGAACAACATGTTGTTCCGATGACCACCGAGCAACAGAATTCCATGAAGAGCACCCCTGACTGAGATGGTGAAGGGGTCTGCAAAACACTTCAAATGAGGATAAATAGCCTCTAGAAGAGAGGCTTGAGGGAACCTGGCCGTCATCTCTAATGTGGAGGCTCTCCTGTGAGAGAGGGTATTGGCTCACCCTGGCCCACTTCAAGAACAATCCTAAACAAGGTGTATGGTCCCCAGGAGGTGAGGGTTAGTGTGTGTCACAGTCGTCACTGTATCTCCAGGTTCTGGTATAGTGCCGGCACAGAGTAGTTGCTCAAGAAATATTTAGTTAAAAGGAACTGGATGAATGTTACCTGGGCTCATAGTTTAACTCGACAGCAGAAAGTCTGTGAAGCACACTAGGATTATCTCTAAAACTGGGATAGGCTGCCCTGCAAGCTAAGTCAAGACTTCATCTTTGAAAGGACCCAGACCTGGGTGGGATGACTTTCCCTCAGCAAGGGCTATTGTAAGATGAAATTCCTGCTCTGGATAGGAAATTGGATTTCTAAGGTTTCTTACAATTTTAAGATTCTTAGTATTTTAAGGATAGATGGTAACTAATCCTTGTGGAAAGAGCCATCAGAAGGCATGGTGGCTACTGTACACGGGAGGTTTTGAATTTTTTGCTTTTACTGAATCCTCTCAAGATTCCACAAACACTTTGAGGGAAGAGGTATTTTCTCTGCGACATCCAAATTAAAATATTAATTATTAATATACCAATTATTTTCCTGCAGTCAGAGATGGTTTCTTTGTGAAGACCATGGGATCCCCAGAACCTCTGGACTTGTAGTTAGAGAGGGTTGTAGATCCAAGGATGATTTTTGTTCTCATGCACCCTGTACCCTAAGCTTATATTAAGGAGTTAAATCCTTTATACTGTAATTCAGGATAATGGAATAGGAGCAAAAATTATAGTGCAAGCTCTTTAGGGTAGGAGAGTATGATTTCTAAATTCAGGAACTATAGTTACCTTTGAGTATTTTAAGAAAGCTGGTATAAATTATGTGTGAAAAATGCATACTTGTATGAAATTTTGCATACAAGGACCTCTTAAAACCCATTCATGAATTAAGAACCTATGGAATAAAGATGAAGATTTTTAGAGGCCCTAGCCTCCTGGGTATTTCTCTTTGAGCACAGAAAGCTACTCTCATTCCTGATACCCTGTAAGGAAATAATTTGTAGAGATATAACTTATTACATTTATGAAGTCCAAGGCGATCGAAGTGACCTGATTCAGGGTCAGACAAGATGGATAGGGAGCTGGTGTTTCAGCTGCTGGATATATTAAAATAAGTCAGGCTTCTGCTTATGATTACAATGCTTCATTGTAAATGATATTGATTGGCACTTGGCCTTTGGAATACTTGTCTGCTTGAGTTGTATTTCACAGTTCTCCTGGTTGTGACACTTTGATAAGTGGTTGAACATCATACCTACTTGACTGGGTTAATGGGCAATGATGGACCTGCTCATTGGAAGCTATGTCAAGACAAAGTGAATGTATGTCTGTAATTACTACCAGTGTGGTGAACCCTTAGGAATTTCTGGATGCAGGTACCTGCTGATAGAGAGAAAGCAAAATGTGACCTAGGAAGCTATATGATAAAGTGAAAAGGCCATGGCTTTGGGGACAGAAAGATCTGGGTTTGAATTCAGCTTCACCAGTTGTTAACTATATGATCTCAGGTTGGTTCTTTAGTTACCCTGAGTCTCAGCTACTTCATCCTTAGAATGGGGCTAAGAGTACCTGTTTCAAAGTCCTGCTGTGTTAGTGTCTGTAAAGCATGTAGCTTCAGGTTTGGTACAAAGAAAATGCTGCATCTTAGTTCTCGCCCTCCTTAAATGTCGGACACATTCTAGGTAAGTGCTGTCCAGTAATAGATTAGTTTCTTTGACTGAAGGAGCATCAGGAGGATCATATTGGACAGCATCTGTAAAGGGAGCATCCTATGGGGAACACTGAGAGTATGAGATGCCAGGAGGAGGAAGCAACAGTATTAAAGGAACTTGGGGTCAGCCCTAGGGGACCTCCCTAGTGACTTTTTTCTCCAGTGCCAGACCTGAGTTCTTCCCGTATCTCTTCAAGATGTACCTATTCTGAACCTTTAAGTATCCCAACTGGATGCTTCACATTGGTCCAGAAGGAATGCAGTTGAAACATGACTGATTTTCTCCCTACCTTTTGAACGTCATCTGCAGTAACCCCTGCCTTAACCAGAGAATGCAAGGTTGGTTGCCTGCAAAGGAGAGCTGTCTAACCCTCTCCTTGGAGGAGTTTTAGAGACTTGGGAATACAGCTGTAGGAAGGAATTCTGTATTTTTCTAGGCTAGGACTTCTCAGCATCAGCAGTATTGACAACACGGGCTGGGTAATGCTTTGAGATTGTCTGGTGCATCCTATGGGAGCGTGTTCAGCCGCATTGCTGTCCTCCACCCACTAGATGCCAGTAGTGACCCCTGCTCCTGATCTGTGACAACCAAAAATGTCTCCAGACATTGCCAAATGTCACTTAGGGAGAAAAATTGCCCTCAGTTGAGAACCACTGTTATAACCCAACCTTTTATCCAGTGAATGGCTATTCCTCTTCTGGTTTTTCACTCTTAAATTGACCTGTAGCTCCATTTCCCGTTCTTTTCGTCTTCATTTGTATTGCATAGATAACTAGAAACACAAGCATGAGAAAACCTACATTTAAACTGTGGTCATCTGACATTTTAGTAAAGCAAGACTTTGAGCTAGAAAATGGAGGAGAACCCAGGATTTTCTTTTTATGGTGGATTTTAGAGTTAAAATCTGAATAATTAAGGACATTTTTGATGCTCTATTTGCTAAAATTTTAAGAGGTTAGACAATGACTTCTAGATTCTCCTGTCCTCTTTAATATGACCTTGGACAAGCTAACTTTCAGCTTCCAAGAATGAAGACAGGCTCTGCAGAGGGGTTAATGGCCTCTGAAAGGTACCTCGATGCTATTCCACAGACATTGAGAATAAAACTTTTCTTTTTTTCCTTTTTTATTGAAGTATAATTGACATACAATATTACATAAGCTACAAGTATACAGCATAATGATTCACAATTTTAAAGTTTATATTTCATTAATAGTTACTGTAAAATACTGGCTATATTTCCTATGTTTCACAATATATCTTTGTAGCTTATTTATTTTATACATAATAGTTTGTACCTTTTGATCTCCTCCCCCTTCCCCCTTCTCTCTCTCCACTGATGACCATTAGTTTGTTCTCTATATTTGTAAGTTTGTTTTTCTTTTTATATTCTCTAGTTTCTTTTATTTTTTAGATTCCACATACAAGTGATATTGTACAGTATTTATCTTTCTCTGTTTGACTTACTTCACTTAGAATGATACCCTCCAAGGCCATCCATGTTGTTGCAAATGGCAAAATTTCATTCTTTTTTATAGCTAGTATTGCACTGTACATAGATATACCTCATCCTCCTTATCTGTTTTTCTGTTAATGGACACTTAGGTTGCTTCCGTATATTGACAATTGTAAATAATGCTGCTATGCACATCGGGGCGCATGTATCTTTTTGAATTTATGTTTTCATTTTTTTCAAGTATGTACCCAGGAGTGGAATTGCTGGGTCATATAGTAAATATAGTTTTCTGAATCATGCTTGCAGGAGCATTTCAGGCAGGCATGAAATGAGACAACGTGTGTAGAGCATCTTGAACTATATCTAGCATGGTACTTGCTAATGAATATTGATTCTTTTACCATTATCATTATTTTTATCAGCATCACTGCCCTGGTTAAACTCTAATCCACTTACAGTTAAACTGCAAGTCTTTGTTTGCTTGTTTATTTTAGTTTTTTTTAAATCTCTTTGAATGATAAATTCACACCTTACATTAGGTTATAATGGTGAATTTATTTTGAGTAATTCAATGAGTAATGCAAATGTAGAAGCTTTATGTGGTTCCATCCAGTTCACAAACATTATAATACACTGAAGAAACACTTGGAAATTGAATAGTCTAGACCCAGAAGGTATTTCTTATGTCTTTTCAGTGACCTCCAAGGACAAGTAGCAGATTTTAGCAGGAACAAAGAGATAAAAAATATAAAGTCCCTGTTGCTAATTGCTAGAATAATCCCAGATGTCTCTGTGAACATCAAGGCAGACATAGTTTCTTTTAAAGCAGCCACGAGGGAAGCTAATGGGCTCTGATAGCTGGAATCTCCTCCAAACCCATGTTTTGCTTCTTAAAAAGAGCTCTATTCTCTTTGAATCTCTGGATTACTCGGTTCAGTGCTGAGGCATTGTACTGGAGAATTAGGGTGTCTGCTCAGCGGAAGTGGAACCAGGTGCTAAGAGATTGTTATAATTGGTTCTTAAATAGGGTAGAGACTATGAGCCCCCAGGCATCATTGCTGACTGGAGGGACCTGTGAGGAAATCTGGATGCTTAAGTCCTTTCCTTTGGACTTAAACAAGGGAGGAAGTAAATTGGGGTTAGGGGAACGGGGGAAGGGGGGAACCACACAGAACTGGTTACATATACTTCACCAGCACACAAAGAGGGTTTACCTGAAGCCTTAGCTGTTGGTGGATTAGCAGTTCAACCACGGCAATGTTGGGGATAAAAGTAATGTTAATGATAAAAGAGTCAATATTTTTTAGCAAACACTGTGCTACGCACAGTACCAAGGGCTCTACATCCATTCTGTCATTTCAACCACACAGGAGTCCTTTGAGGACTATTACTAACGAAGAAACAGCAAGACGGGAGCGTGAAGAAACTTGTTCAAGTGGTAGAACTGAGTTTCAAATTCAAGAGTAAGCCCTGTGCTTTTAACCACTTCTCTGCTGCATGTCTCAAGATGTAGAGCATTGTTCAAGTTGATCTAGAATCAGGTCGGGGGTTGAAGGACCAAAACAGCCAGGATCAATGCCAACAAACAAGTGTCCTGGAAACCCTCACCAGAGACGTGGGGGCAAGTCGTTCTGAGGAAACCCAAGGCTGCCCTGTGAAATCATGCGGGGCCTCTGTATTTTCAAGAGTGGCTGAATGGAAAAAAGTATATCCTGTTTCCCACGGAGATATGTCTAGTGGACTGATATTGTAAAATTTAGCCAGTCTGGTTTGTATGGGGTAATTTAGGTTCAAACCCACTTCTTAACTGAAATGCCCTGTGCCCAGTTTCCTCCACGGCTAAACATACCTCCTTTCCCTCACGTCTTCTATCTGGAGGCGTGAGAATCGTTAGTGGGATCATGTTTGTGAGGAATTCTTTGATTCACTTTGGGAAAATTATGCAAATACAAAATGTAATAATCTGATTTCTATTACCTAGAGAGAACTCACTGAAGAGGAAAATTAAATGATTATGGGCCTAAGTAGATGATTTATGAGTAAGGGCTATAAAATGTAAAGATTCTAACAACAAAAATCTCTATAAAAGCTGATATGGGAGAAAAATGATGTGGGCTGGGACAAAGGCTTCTGGGTAAGATGAGCAGGCTGAAATTGAAAAGAAAACGATTTTGTCCCTTATGACAAGTATCAAAACATTCAGGTTAATGATGTACTGAATACTTTAATAGAGAACCTTCTACCCTCCAATCCCGGAGGGCCTGAAAACAAAATATGGCAACATACGACATATTTGGAAGTTAGGAGGGTGGAAGTGGTGGGATATAATGATTAATGCTTGAGGAACCTTCCAAGACGAGGTCATTGACAGCTAAGGTTAATGGCAAATACCGTTTCTGTGACTTTACTGCTCAGACTACACTAAAACGTACGTTGAGAGTTTGAAGGCTGCTTTCAGACCACCTGTGATTTATGGACCCACATGTTAGCAATATATAACTTTAGACAGACGAGGTAAAACATTTCCATAATACAGGCTCTCCTGAGTGTTGAGTGACTCTGTACCAATGTCCAGAGAAAGTGTAAACTGTGAAACTCTCTTCAGGGAAGTAGTAAAGCAATACTAGATAGGACCGTGTGAGCTGGGTCATGTTACAGCCGGTAGACAAGGTGCCCTATGTCTTAAATAGTATTTCAGCCATGCAAATGATTTGATGCTAAAACTTACAGGGAATTATGACTTAAGAAAAAAGGTGAGCATTGGATATGGAAGCAGTAGGTTGTCATTGTGGCAAGGTGAAAGAATGCTCATAAAATAAAAACCAGTCTCCGGACAGTCATTTCATTGCAACAACTGCCTTTTGAGAAGTTACCCTATGTACAACACTATTCCAGGAACACAGAAGGAAGCAAAATAAATACCAGTGTTCATGGTCTAGTGAAAAAGATAAAAATCAAACTTTAAAATGATTCTTGAATTAAAAGCAGACTAGAACAGTGGTATAAAGGGGAGGTATAAACGGAAGGAGGAGATAAGAAAAAAATTCATCCAAAATGAGATAATTTAGGATTAGTCTTCAAATCTCTCAGGAGATGAGGAATAGCAAGCAAAAAGAGATTTATGATGAAAATTATTGCAAATTAATTTGCAAGATAAATAAAGCTGCTTTATTTTAGCAATTACCACAAAAGAATACTTTTTCTAACTTATTTATGGCTGTGTGTCAGCATGGGTATAAGACATGAGCCCACAAATTTATATGAACATAAGCAATATTTTTTTGTGCTAGGATAGTAACTAGTTTTAAGAATGCATCCACATATATGTGTAGACTTTGGAGTCAAAAAGACCTGGGTTTGAGCTCCAAATCTGCTGCTATCTAGCTGTGTAACTTTGGACAGTTAATATTCCTACATATCACATTTCTTCTCCGTGAAATGAAGGCAGTCATGAAATGGATGTGAAATGTGTGTGTGTGTGAAATACTTAGGCAGAAGGCTAGATAAAGCATTGTATAAAAGGAATAATTTGGTAAGATTTAATGTGATGCAACCAGGACTGGAGTGTCAGCAGTCTTGTGCTGGTAAAGGTTTAACAATTAGCTCTTTGGGAGAAAACGTCCTGATATGTAATGTTTGCCAGTTCCTCTGGTGTAAATACTCCCACCATAGTCCATTTCAAACTAACAACATGATGTCACTGAATGTAGAGTTGGAAATTGATGTGCATAATTGGCTCTTATTCACTGGTGGAACCCAGGTTCAACAAACCGTTGGATGTCAGAATTTCAGTGTGATGGAATTTAAAACTAAATAAGCCTGATGGGAAAATAAATTGTTGACAATTGAGACATCTTATCTGGATCATGGTGCCAGAATATACCCTGAAGGAGCTATCAACTCTTCTAGGAAAAGAGTTATTATTATTGTTGTTGTTATTAATGCAGTGATAGAAAATAAGTCAGATCAGGCACTGTGGAAAGGAAGAATTTCCTTTTCTCTGGGGCTGGCGAGTAGGTAGACTCGGCTCTAAACTGGGAAGCTGGATGGAGCATTCCAGATGGTGTGGGCAAACTAGTGTTTGCAATATGGGGGCAGGCTGGCCCAAGGAAGGGAATTGTGCCAGTTGATCACAGGTCTCTGAGACTGTTTTGTGCCCATGGACTTTTAAGAGTGGAGATTTCCTGGAAACACTTTTAAATTATGCTATTGTAGTTCTGTTTTCTGCTCTACTAAATTGTAGTGTAAAGTAATAGTTGGGTTACAATTGTGAACTGAGGAGTCAGAGAGACTAGGGTCCCCTTTCCATAGCAGGAGTAGCTTTGGCTCCTGAAAACTTCCAAATCAAATGTAACTCTTAATTACTGAGTCCATCTTATCCTGTATTCAAGATATAAGGGTCATCCCTTCTTGAATATTATACTCTCTTAAGCAAGATCCATGTCTTTCATTTGCTTCTCTAAGGGGCGCATGGCCCCAAAAGATTAAGAATCAATTATGTGTAGGCTGCATATCTTGTGCTTTTTTCTAGTGTATTAATTTTTAAAAATAACTATTATATTGAACTTATTTTTGCTGTGAATTATCTCAGATTCTCTTTGGCAAGAGGGTTATAAATGATGCATGAAAATGGACAAATAGTGCTGAATGATGATTATTTAATTGACTTAAAATTGCATGCTGATTCCTCAAAAATTAAACATAGGAATAATTAGGTGACCCAGAAATTTCACTCCTACATATATACCCAAGAGAATTGAAAGCATATGTTCAAACAAAAATCTGCACAAAAATGTTCATAACAGCATTATTCATACTAACTCAAAGGTGAAGACAACATAAATGTTCATCAGGGCCTGAGTGGATAAACAAAGTATGATATATATGTACCATAAAATATTATTCAGCCTTAAAAAGGGGCCAAGTACCGATACATGCTATAATATGGATGAACCTAGAAAACATTACATTAAGTAAAAAAAAAATTAGACACAAAAGGCCACTTAGTGTCTGCTTCCATTTATATGAAATGTCCAGAGTAGGCAAATCCATAGACAAAAAGTAGGTTAGCGGTTACTAGGGGCTGGGGCAATCCTGAGGATAATTGTCCTCTTATTAGGTATGGGGTTTCTTTTGGGGTGTGATGGGAATGTTCCAGAATTACAAGAGGTGATGGTTGCACAATAAAAACTACTCAAGTGTACATTTTGAAATGGTAAATGTTTGTTATGTAAATATCTCAATAAAAATGAATGTGCTAACTCGAAAAATAGAAAATTAAAAAACCCTGAAAACACACATCTTTGGTCATATGCCGAAGCACAGTGTCTCCCAATTTCTCCCTTGGAAGGGGCATGACTATGTGCTTTCCCAGTTGCTGCCTGAGGGTCTGACTTCCAATCAACCTGCCTCTCAGCTCCTGGGAGCCACCAAGACCAAGAAGACATCTTGGACAATCACAGAGGTTTAAGAGACAGCCAGGGGCTTGGGCTGGGCTGATTGGTGAAGTTCGTCTCCTCCAGGAGACCAGTCTGTTCAGACTGGGAGAGGTGGCTGTTTTATCTAACACAGAAACAAGCACGTTCAGTCCTAAATTTCTTTCAGCTTAATCCCCCAGGAATTTAACCAGCCTACTAAGACCACGGGAGTTGGAAACAGATACTTTTTCATGCTGTCAGAATCATCTGGGGATGCATCCTCAGTACTGATTTATGCAGACCTGAGCAATGGACACCAATAAATTCATAATATTTCAACATGCTCGCATTGGGGTGCAGCCATAAACCAAGCCAACCAAACTCCTGGACCAGACCCTGAACTCTAATAACATAGGAACCATGTCTCTTTTGTTCAGTGATAACACTCTATCATGCATTTCATTGCTGGCTGCATAAGAGATGATCGATAATATTGGTCACATGAATGCATGAACCAAATAAAGGAGGAGAAAGGGGCTCTATAATTCATGATTCATTGCAGCTTTTGAAAGCTGCAGTGCCAACTTAATCATCACCTTAGTCTCTAATCAAAGCTTTTTAAAATTTATTTATTTTTTTTTAGTTTTCTTCAGTAATGTGATAAAAGGAAAATAGGGTGCAAAAATAGAACCGAAGGACATAAATGTGAATTTCTCTCCCTTCTAACACAGACTGGTACTCCTCTTGGATTCCTAAAAGATTAAAGTCTTCTTTGAGGAAATGAGGAAAGCCAAGATAATTTAATTTTAATTTGGTCAGTGGGAACTTTGCCAAATGAAGACTCACACAGTTGGTCCCCTAACCAATTGTTGAGCAGCTGGTGACATATATGTTAATTCATTCTTATTTCAAACAGGTGTTTGTATTTTATTTTCTTTTATTTTTTTAGAGAAAATCTCAGTAAGAGATGCAGATAAGAAACAAACAAACAAAATGTTTATCTTGCTGACTGAAGTATGGTCTTTGAACACTGAAACTGAAGTTTTTCTGTATCTGGAATGTTCTTCATAAACGCTCTGTTCTGTTAAACTCCCACTTAGTTTGCTGTTTCCAAGGAAAAAGATTGTCAGTTTTCATCATGTCTGTCTTCTTGATCCACCTAACTGTATGAAATTTGTATTTTCCACTACTCATCTGAACATTTATTTTTAAGATCTAATTTGTTTTTTGAAACAATATGTTTATAATTCTACTTCTTGACTTAACTCCAGACACTATCTGTTCATTCCCCCGTGTGAAAGATGAGAATGTAAATGCACGTAGTATTTGGATTTAAATTGTAGATAAGTACAGCATTTTTAAAACACAGCTGAGTGTAAAATCTTACTATTAGCTTTATGGCTATTTTTCTGGTTATAGAAGTCATTCACACTCAAGTAAGCATTTTGGTTTCCTGCCCAGATCTCTTTTATTGGATCATTGCACCTATCCTCCAGCTGCTATGAGAGCCACTGCTAATGGCTGATGCCCTGATCACGTGGTTATCCCCACCCACAACATTCTGGGTGTCTTCCATGCAATGACTGATGTTGCCTCAGACCAAGGGACCAGCTGTACAGGGAAGTAGGTGTGGATACGTAACCATGGGATCCCTGGTCCTACCCCGTGGCTCACGAGCCGTTTGCTGCTCATCTGGTTGAGTGGTGAAACAGCCAATGGAAGCAGCAGCTGAGCTGCTGGGGTGGAGCTGACACCATCCCTCTGGTGTATATATTAAAGTAACGGATATTGCAAGGTTTTGATAGGTAATAACATGGAAGCAGAACTATAAGGTAGAAATAGGAATGATCTCACTGATTCTCATTCTCAGTGTCCCTGTAGGGCAGTCTGAGCTTCCGTCCTAGCAACTTTAAGCTCTGTGGGCCTCAGGGAGCAGACACTTGCACCAGGGGCACAGGAAGGGGCCCACTAGACATACAGCTGTGCCTGCCACTTGGCACAGTGGCATTTTTATGCCAGCAGGAGTCAGCAAAAGCCAGGCTATTGACCCTGATCATTTTGGAGCTATAGGGCCGCTGCTTGATAATAATAAGGGGCAGGAAGGAATAGTTTGGTGGTCGGATGACCCACTGAGACAACAATAAGTACTCTCATGGAAGTTTTAACTGTGAGGAAGAGGAGTGACTTTGGCCTGATAAAGACATTCCAAGAAGGGGATCACGCTCTCTGGGAACAGGTCAGACCAGCAGGCGAGACACCTGTGCCACCAGAAGTACTGTCAGAGGAGGAGGATGAAGGAGATGATGGGTATCACTTATGGTCTTGGGATCAACTACAGTGAGGGGCAGGTAGTTCTCACTCTTGTGACCGGTCAGGATTCTGGAGAAACTGTGCTGGATAGACTGAATTTTGTATGAGAAAGCAAAAGGTTCTGAGCAGTGCCAGGTACAGATTGCAGAAGATATTGCTGGTAACCCATTCAGATCTCCTTTCCAGGCTGGTACATTTGCCCCCTAGCTGCCCTGATTGTTGGCTCCTCATGGCTCCCAGCTGCTCCCCTCTTCAGTGAAATGTCTTCAGCTCATGGGAGCTACCTCGCCCAGGAAGTCATACCCACTCCTAGAAGTGGTGTTCATACAGCCACGGGCTGACTCCCTGGGTACACAAAGGGCTGGCCCCTCGCATCAAGATAGGATTTACTCTTTGTTGCTCTTCGTGCTTCAAAGCTCCCATGGGATGGGGATGAGGGCATTCTGGCTTGGCTTCTTCCTTCTGAGTTCTTCCTGGGAGCTCTCGTTCAATGAAAAAGAATCCCTGTGACAAGCCATGTATCAAAAGAAGATACATGCTCACTGCGAAAATTCAATGAAATGGAAAAATATTTTTAATATAATATTTTAATATAATATTATGCCATATAATGTTTAGCACTGATGACAGTATATATGATGATATCATGTGTCTGTATGTATTGAAACATTTACATAAAATGGAATCATACATGTGTGTGCATGCCTACACATATGTGCGTACCGTGTGTTTTTGCATGTTCATATATAGACATAGTGTATGTGGTGGATGTCTTTTTAAGTAGATAAATAGAACCACATCATCCTTCCATACATATTCTTTGCATGTACAGTTATTGAACCAATTCCCTGTTTGTCCTAATAGTTAGCTGTGTCAGATAAAAAGTATTTATCCATGTGTCTTTGTGCAGACATCCAGTTATTTTCCTGGGATACATTTTAGGAAGTGTAGCTATTAGGTTAAAGTGTACATAATTTAAGGATTTTATTTCCTTCTTGTAAATGCCTCTTAATGAGATTTGTGTGAGCACGACAGTTTCCCACAGCTTTGCCAACACCTGGGCCATGACGATTTAGTGCTCAGTAAACCTATAGATTAGAATTGACAATCCAGAGCGGAAGTTTTAAAATGACTAATTGAATAGACTATTACAACTATTAATTAATATTTCAAATTAATGCTTAAAATACAAAAAAGAAAAAAGAAAAAACCCTCACAGAACTGTTAAATGCCTACATGCTTAGGAATTAAAAATAACTTCATTGAATTTTCATAACCTTAAGAGGTACGTTCTGTTATTATCCAGTGTAACAGTGAACAAAACATCTGTGAGACAGGCTAACTTGCTCATGTTTTCACAACTAGTTAAAGACACTTTGGTCAGCCTGACCCCTAAGCTCTGATTTTCTACATAGCCCACCATCTCCCACAGGCTGGTTATCTTAAACCTCAAAATAGTGTAGTGTGAAAAAAAAGTCAACCAAGAAAAAGGTTTGATAAATGTTGATCTGAAATATTAGGAGAACACATCCCTATGCCGTTCCCATGTGACCTGTTAAACCTTCCCCTGTATTACCTGTTACTCTTTCCCCAAAGGCCATCATTGCTTTAGCAGATGCTCACGGCCAAAAATGAAAATGCCGACCCTTAACAGATAAGGTCCAAAGAACATCACTCCCAAGGGGACATTAGACTAGCATGGGGGGGCAAGGAGATTTCTCTTTCTCTTTCTTTCTTCCTTCCTTCCTTTTTTTTTTTTTTTTTCCTTTTCTTGCCCCACCCCAGTGGAGATTAAAAGGAACTTGTTGCATTTCCTTGACAGGTCTTTCCAAGAAGGGACTTTTGAGAAGTAGCAGACCATCCCTTTTTTTGCTGGAGTCTGCTGAGACCTGGGTGAACAGCAGCAGAGTAGTGACGCAGTGGCGTGACACCTCCAGGCAGGAGATGGCAGAGATTGCCCTTTGTTCCCGTGGCCTGCATGTGCCATGGAAGAAACCCAGATGAGGCAGCTAAAAATTGATAATGAGGCTGACCCCAGGGTGTCAACAAAGAACAGAGTTTGGGGACTGTGGGGACAGTGGGGTGGGCAACCAAGATGGGGTCTACTCTCTTAGGGGAAGGAATCAATCTACCTGAAATCCAAAGAATCAGTGTCAATATTTCCACGACGCTCACCTAAATTGCCTTTTTTAATCTCGTCCTGCTCCTGTCAGTCAAGGGGAGGACTTAGAGACTTGTAACTTTTCGAAATTGATGGATAAGTCACTTGATAGCATTAAATTTACTGAAAGCCATGCAGATGTAGTTGCAGTAATAAGGAATATGTGCGAGTGGGCGCAGCAAAGTGGAACAGGCCCAAGAACAAATTTATTTCATTTATAGAAATAGTTTCACTGCCAAACATTAGGTCTTGTCTACCACCCTACCTGTAAAAGATCTAATCAGTTCCAGGTGCAACAGTAACTTCTCAATACTAAACTTAGTAAAAGTGAAGCAATCCCGCTTTATTTTATGCAAGACGTCGAAGTGGATGATGTGGCGAGTAATTGAAGAAACGAGTCAAATCTTGGTTATGCCATATGAATTTTCCTCAAGAATTGGCTTTATGATCCAAATGCTAGCTTGAAGATACTCTTTCTGCAGCAGTTTCCATCAGTGTAACAATTCCTCTATTGTAATAGACGCTTAGGAGGGAGTAACAGGGGCCCCAGATCTTATAGCTGTGATTGAGATGGAATTTCATTGAACCGTCACCTAAAACCGTAGCTTTACTCACAATCCAATATTTGAAGAAAGACAGGAAGTCTCATAATCTTCTACTCCACAGCACACACAAAATTTGATTCTATTCCTAGGTGAGGTAGAAAAATAGAGAGGAAGAGGTGCTATTTACGGACTCCTAAGAAGGAGAGGATTCTGGCCTGAAGAGGGGCAGTTTGGTTTAGCAAATTCACAGACAAGTTTGCACATGTAATATTTGGGGTCACCTAAAGCCTCTATGACTCATCCCACTGTCGTGATAAGTTATGAGAACAGGTACTTATTTCCCTGCATTTTTACAGGTGTGAATTCACTGTAACATTTGCATGTGAGAGATAGCCATTTCTTTTAACATCAGGATTAAATCTAGGCCCAAATTCTTACTCATCAGGGCAGAAAGAAATTGCATCTCATTATTTTGGAGGAGAGGAGGAACAGGTGAGAGATGGATGGAGGGTATTTTCTATCTCTGGATGATATAATCATCCGAAAACAGAACAGCTAGCTCAGAAATGGGTTAAAGGCCTGGTCTTTATTTCACGGTGCCTGGTGTGAGGGGAAGCGGTCATCGCTGGGCTCCTACAGAGCAGGCAGAATGAAGCAAACACTCTGCTCTTCGTACTGTAGGGGCTTAATATTCCAGGGAGGAAAATGAGACTCACATACTAGATAATATAAAAGTAATTAACTGAGTAACCAGAGTATAAGGCTTTCGGGGTGCCAAAGGGAACCGCCTTCTGGATGGACTGGTTAGACTGGCCTGAGCAAGACAGGTCTGTGGCGTGGGGAGAAGGTTCCTGTTGGCTTTTAAGGCAGGATGGTGTGATCTACTGTTTGTTCTCCTGAAGTGAATGAGGGGCACTTTTCCCCTTCCCTATCTCAAGAATGCAGGCTTTCCTATTCTAACAGAGGCTGGGCTTCCTTATCTCGAAAGGTTTTTTGTACCTTTGGCCCCAGGCCAGGAAAACAGAGTTTTCCAGACCTCCAGGAGCAATTAGCCCCCGCTTCTCAGTCTTGCATTCTCTTTTATGAGGGGTGTGGAGGGTCACTGAAAGAGAGAGAAGGGAGGCTGGTCTTGGAGGGCCTTATGCTTAGTGAAACAAGTCAGACAGAGAAAGACGAATACTATATGATATCACTTACCTGTGGAATCTAAAAAATACAGCAAACCAGTGAATATAACAAAAAAGAAGCAGGCTCACAGGTGTAGAGAACACACTAGTGGCTGCCGGTTGGGAGAGTGAAGGGGAGACGAACAACGTAAGAAGAGGGGATTTAAGAGGTACAAACTATTAGATCTAAAACAAGCTACAAGGATATATTGTACAACACAGGAAATATAGCCAATATTTTATAATAACTTTAAATGGAAGATAACCTTTGAAAATTGTGAATCACTGTATTGTACACATGTAACTTATATAATATTGTATGTCAACTATACCTTTAAAAAAAAAAAAAGAAAGAAAGAAAAAAAGAAAAGGCCCAAGGATGGAGTTAGCTTCTGAAGATCAGAAAGTTATTGGGGTTTTGAATTGAAGGCCTGAGCCTTGCTGCATTGTGTGCAGTATGCTAGGTGAAGGAGGCCTACAGATGCTGCATAGATGGCTCTGAGTCCTTTAAGGCAACAGTGAGGGTTGCTGAGGACAATGGTTAGGAAGGGCACCTCTGATCTTGGGGCAGGTCTCAGAAACAGCACACCTGAACTTCTGTCCACACACATTTGGGGTAGGGCTGGAAGATGGGAAGCCCAGAGCCTGTCATCTCACACGCCTTTCCTGACAGAGTCTAGGACGGGGAGTGGACTGCTATTGGTGACAAAGAAGCAAGGAAAAAGCCCTGTGCACATCCCATTTAACCACCATTTCACTACTTTCTTTCCAGCCCATTTCAGAGAGACCCAAAAGGGGTGGGGCTGAGATCCATGACTCCTATTTGCCAACAGCTACATGGGCAGAGCCAAATGAGGTAGAGATGGATTTAAAAAGGGGAGAGAGGGAAGGTGTGGAAGTTCTCAGAACAATAAAATAAAGAGTCCATTTTATCTTGCTGAATTTTTTTTAATGGAGGTGTTTGGGAAGAGTCCATTTTAAATGGTGCCTTTGGGAATTATTCATAAAAGGCTTCTGAAATCCAGAGGACTGTAGACATAAATGGAGATTTTAGAAGGCATCTGTACTGTCCTCTTTCCATTTTCTTCAAAGCTGCCTCCATTTATAAATAGAAAACCGTGAAAAGGCAGATGTCAGTGAGATGGTCAGGCAATAACTAGTTTATTCACAATTGCAAGGCTCCAAAGAGAATTGCTACAACCTAAGCCATCCTTTCATTCAGGTAAAACGTTTTCAGAATGAAATGGAAAATCAAAACTCTATTTGAAAAATTAAGCTTTGAAAATTGAAAGTAAAAGTGGACTAGCAATTTCTCAGAGCTAAAAGGGTGGCTTCAGTTAGAAGGCTGCTACCGAGTTCAGGGCAATATGGAGGAATTGATCTGATATCCACAGCCCCAGGGGTGGGGACTGGCTGGTACCTCAGTTGTCACTTTTATACATCCTAACCTCAGTGGGCTCTGTGCTTAAAGAAAAACCTCAGTCTGGATGAAAGAAGCCCCTTTAACTGTATCTAATCTTCCCCACTTTGGTTGAACATGGCTCTATCTCCTTGGTCTTAAATCTTGAAATACTTCGGAGCGTCTGGATTCCTTTGAATTCTGCATTCCAGATCTTTTAATCTCTGGCGTTGGACTCCAGTATCAAAGCTGGGTAACTCCAAAATGAGGCTACAGTTGAGACTAAATACTAATTTACCCCATCTTTCTGCATCATCATCACTCATACTTCCTAGAATCCCAGCCCAGAATGAATACCACTTATTCAAATGATAACTTTTGGCAGTATTTTTTTTTAAATGAGAGAAAAAAGATAGATAAAAAGATATAACAAATTGGGAGTGGTTAAAGGCAAACTTTGTACTTTCTGCTTATTTTTGCTATGAAACTAAAACTCCTCTAAAAAATAAAGTCTTTTAAATACATTCCTTAAAATCTTGAAAACTGGTTGTCAGCTTGGGTTGCTAGAACATAAATTACTACGGACTAGGTGGCTTACAGACAACAAAAAGTATTTCTCACAATTGTGGAGGCTGGGAAGAACAAAATCAAGGCACCAGTATTACCAAACTCAGGTTCAGTTCTTTGCCTCTTGAAAGCCAATAATCGAGAGACAAGTGCTAATAGAAATGGAAAGCCTGCTTTATTTAGGAGGCCAGCAATCCAGGGAGATGTCAGACGCATATCCAAAAACCAACTCCAAGGATTATGCTGGATGATGAAAGTTTTTAAAGGAAGAATTATTTGGGGAGAGGGTCAGAGCCTTCCTTATCTTCTACTGTGTGCAGACTTCCTTCTGACTGGTTAGTGGTGAGGTGACAGGGTGATGTTCCAGGAATCTTGTTCTCAGCCTGAAGTTACCATCCTCCACCTGTGTGGGGGGCTTAGTTCCTTCAGAAAAACTCAGAGGCATTGTTATGTATATTCCTTGAGGAGGAGCCAGGACCCTGAGCACAATTCCTCCTTTGTTTCTGTATCCCCTCCCTTCCCTGAGAAGCAGCTATTTGAATCCGCCCTTTGGAACTCAGGGAAGGTCAAGGAGGCTGAATCAAGTCTATCTCCTACAAATAAGAAATGGGGGACATGGAAATGATTTGCATCCGGGAAGGCCCCACAGGGTCTTGCTCCATTTCACTGGCAGATCTGGTGCCTGGTGAGGACCTGCTTCGAGACGGCCTTTTTGTTCATGTAACCCCCCATGGCAGAAGGAGCGAGGCATCTCTCTGGAGTCTCTTTCATAAGGGCGTTAGTCTCATTCCTGAGGGCTCTGCCCTCACGATCTAATCAAAGGCCTCACCTCCCAACACTGACACCTGGGGGAGTAGGATGTCAGCATATACATTCTGAGGAGACATTCAGCTCATTGACTCCACCTCCTGTCTCCCCTAAATTCATATCCTTCCCACATGCAAAATACCTTCCATAGCTCCAGAATTCTTAACTCCTTCCAGCATCCACTCTAAAGTCCAAAGTCTCATCCTGATATCATCTCAGTCAGGTACGGGTGAGACTTCAGGTGGATTCCTCCTGAAGCAGTTCCCCTCCAGCTGCGAACCTGTGAAATCAAGTTATGGGCTTCCAAGCACAATGGTGAGACAGGTGCAGGGCAGACATTCCCAGTCCTAAAGGGACAGAATAGGAAAGAAGAGAGGAGTGACAGATTCCAGAGCAAGCCTTAAAACAACAACAACAAAAGATAAGAAATAGCAATAGACAGGTTTACTAGTACTTATTTAGGCTCGGTGTGTGTTAGTGGTGCAGCTCAAGAGAAAGCAGTCACTGTCTGCTAACTCACCTCAGTGACGTCTCTCTGTCCTTATCATTTTTTCTGTAGTTTATTTACCAGCTCAGACTAGTTCTATGTACAGGACAAACTCAGTTTCCCTGGAGCTTGCCTGATTGTAGCCTGTACCTTCTAACATCTCAAAACAGGGTCCTTTTCCCTTTTCAGCATCAGTAACCCTGTCGTGGGTCACCCATTAAGTCTCCCTTTCTCGTGTCTAAATCTGCTCCCAGCCTTCATTTGCTGAGGCTGGATGACTTGCTTTGTCCTAGGCCAAAGAACCAGATCACCTTCTCTAGACCAGGTTAAGAGCTCCACTCAGTTTGAGGTACATAGGTGCTCCAGAAGAATCCATTTCTGTCACCTATCCATGACAGTTATGAAGTGTGACGGTGATGGTGGCTGAGAAAGTTAAGAAACATGGCCCTTTTTGGGGAAATTGTTGGAAGCCATTTATGACATATACTTTGCATAATCTCTGTCTCTACACCTGAAGGTGAGAATCTTTCATCGTGGAAAGTTGCTTTTTATTTGCCTCCTTTGCTGCATTAGCAGGATGGAAACATTTACCTCTACTTTCAGAAAATTTCAACCCTAAACTCTTCTTGCCCTCAAGGCAAAGAGGATGCCAGATTTTTCAGTTGCTAATGATTCTGGCTTTGGATTTAATGAGCCATAAAGGTTTATTGTGGAAAAATAACCACGGAAGAGAATGGGTGGGGCAGGAAGAGGGGAGAGAAAGAGCCTCTGGAGAAACTGGAAAAGAGGAAAGGCTTTTCCCCAGATTAAAACATGGCAAAGAGCTGATGAGAAGGAGACAGGGAATGGGCCAGGTTAGCCGAGGGGCCTGTCCCTGGAGCTTCATGGCACCCAGGAGCCCCTGTCCCCACAATGAAGAGGGCCCTGTACCTTGGGTGAGGTGGTGGCGTTGATGAGTTAACCCCTGCATCTCTACCTTGCCAGGTGCTAATACAGCTGAACTGACCCCTGAGCTGGGCCCACGGGTGGTGACACACAGTCTGGCATTTCATCAGTTCTTTGGCAAACAGTAGCTTTTGGTGATTGGGAGTAAGGGGAGCCCCAAACCTTCCCCTTTCCCACCTCCCCACCTCCCACACCCGACACTGGAACCATTTATCTTGGGCCTTGACTCCAGCCGTCATCTGGACCCCTTTGGCTTTCTCGTCACATCCATCAGGGCTGGAATGCTCAGGATTTTCACTGACGCTTCTTGGGCTGGGCTGGGCTGGCTGGCTGGGCGTCCCCGCCTCTCCACGTGGACACTCTGCAGGGTCAGCGTGGGCTTCCTCAGGAGTCTCAGAGTGGTGACTTTCTTACATCACAGCTGGCTTTTCCCAGAGTGAGCGTTCTAAGAGACCAAAGTAGAAATGGCAAGGCTGCTTCTGACCTAGTCTTGAAGGTGACACAGCATCCCTTCTGATGTAGTCTGTTGGTTACAGGTGAGTCACAGAGCCAGCCAAGCTTTCACAGGTAAGGGATGGTCACATGAGTTAATTCCAGGAGGTGGTAGGAGAGAGGGGTGTCTTTTTCAGAAACTAGCTACCGCAGTGCTTCAGCCATGTTCTTAAATCAGTAATTAAGGTATTCCTGGCATCTCCATCTGTCTTATTCTTTTGTTATACTTTCCATTTGATTCAAAAGGGAGGCCAGGAAAAGTGAAATTTTTTTTTATTGATCTTCCCATACATCAGCTACAGCTATCATCTGTCCTTGCCATGTGGCTTGTATCAGAAATATCCTAACTATAGGCAACATTCAAAAATGCTCTGCTGGCGTGCAAATAAGAGGATGTAAATGGATGCTTGGGGGTTGGGGTGTTGTCTAACACCATGTGTCAGACATATTAGCATCACATCTTAGGTAAGGAATAAATTCTAGAGACAAAGGAATTCTGAAAATACGATTGCTAAAACATCCTTGTCAATTCCAAGTTCAACTTGGATCCTTCCTCCTCATGAGCCAAATGAGTCAAATGGCTGTCAGGGCTCCAAGGCTGCCAGAGCCTGGGGGGTGTGACTGAGAGGGCTCCTGCAGGGCTTTCCACGCTTTGGACCTGATGAGAGCCGGGGACCAGCGCAGACAAGCACTGGGGTAAAGATTTGAACCAGGCCCGGATCCTGGGAGGATGGGTCACTGTTGGTCTGTCATTTATGATCATCTGATGAAAAACTGAGCAGATGAGCTGAGTCCTCTCCGCTCCTGAGACTGAAAAACTTGAAGAGACTAAGGAACAGATAGTTTTCTTCGTGTAATCAGACGAGAGTCAGAAATTCTGCTGGCTACATCCCCTCCCACGGGAGCAGAGTCCACCATACCACTTAGAGTAGTCCAGAAGCTGGTCCCAAATGAGCAGACAGAGAAAAACTACACACTAGAAGTCTCCCCCTGCTTAGAGAGGGAACAAACAGATCAGGAGAGGCAGCCCCTGCCCATTGCAAGAGCTGGTGGATGATGTGAATACAACTTTAATGGTGACAACTAAGAGCAGATAAGAAGATTCATTGTTGCAGACAAGAGATTCTGGCAACTCAGTGACATTATTTTTGAATTAAAATATCAGTGGATAAATTGAAGAACTAGTCCTTACCGAGATTTGAATTAGAGGTTGGGAAGATCAAGTGCAGGAAACCTTCAGAGACAAACTAGTCAGACTACAAAGAGATAGAATTCAAGAGGAAAAGATGAGACTTTAGTCACCGGAGACTTAACGTGCGAATTGTAAGAATTCCAGAAGGAAAGCAAGAAGATAGGGCATGAAGGCAATAATTAAACAAATAATAGAAGAAAAATCTCCTAAACTGATTAAAGACCTGAGTGGGCAGTGAAGTATATTGAGGCAAGTCCTGATAACATTCCTAAAGCCCAAGGATAAAGAAAAAAACATGTGTGCTTCCAGGTAGAAGGAACAAATTGTTCTGAAGATTAATTTAAAAATTCAGGTTGGTGTTAGACTTCTTATCTGCAGAACCATGGGTTGCCCACCAAAGAATGACATCTACAGGCAATTTAGGAAAAAACAAGTGCAGCCACAGATCCAATAAGCAGCCCAAATGCTATTCCCCTGGCATGATGAATTAAAAATATTTGTAGATATGAAAGGACTCAATACATCGTCCATGTGTTCTATAGGAGGAATGTTCTGGAGGATGGACCACAACTAACAACAGATAAATCATAATGTAGATTAGAATGAGGTCTTTGAGAGGCAGCAAGGGAGAGACTGACTCTGTGAAAGAATGGGAAATCTAAAAGTCTCATCCTAAGAGGTGCAAGGGAGATGGCGGGATAAAGCACGTAGTGAGGGTTTTTTCACCTAAATTAATATTAATAGAGAAATGATGGTCTTAATTGTAACTGCCGGGAAAGGGAAGGGAACCAGTACATTAGCAAAGTACAATAGAAATCCCAAATTAATAAGCAGTTCTACTTGTAAATAAGTTGCAAATATAAAAAGAAAAAGAGAAAAATGTCAAAATAAATTAAAAACATAGAGTGAGATGAAAAATATAAAAAGTTATATTATATACTTTTGTATTATCTACAGCTGCATAAAAAATTAATCCAAAACTTGGATTGAATGGACTAATGCAACAAATGTGTATTATCACATAGTTTATTTGGGACAGGAATTTAGGGGCAGCTTAAGCTGGATGGTTATGGGTCTCTCATGAGATAAGGATATTGGCAGGAGCTGAGGTCATCTGAAGGCTTAAATGGGGCCAGAGGACTCACTTTCAAGATGGTTCATTCACGTGGCTGTTGGCTGGAGCCTCAGTTTTCACCTAACACTTCAGGGCAGCCCTCTTTCTACCTCTAGAATGTCATTTGAGCCTCTGTTCCCTGCCTGATCTGATTAGACGATTAGGGGAGCCTACCATCAGAATATTTGCTTTATTTGCGAAGGGGTGAGCTTTCCAGGCAAGGTGCTGTTTAGAGTTCTTAAAAGTTAAAGAGAAATTGGAGCTTCATTGAATTTAGAAATAGAGTATGTAGCTATTTAGGTTCCTTACTGCTAATAAATGGTTGTATGATTATTTTCGTCTTAACATATAATGTGGTATGAATGTGGAGAAGCAGACATTTAGTTCTTACTCACATTTAATTGTTGGAGATTATTAGTATTAATTTTAAAAAACCCAGATAATTATAAATGGTAAAAATAGCTTAGTGAATGTGAAATAATTGTTTACTCTCAAACATCCCTAAAATTATAAATATCATTCTTTATGTTCAATTAAAACTTTAAATTAAAAGCAAAAACTTTGGAAAAGATTTATGAAAATATTTCTTTTCACCGATGAGAAGTTATATAGCTAAAAAATCTACAATACATTACATGTTGAACATTAATAAGAATTAATTGGAAAATTAGGTAAAATGACTGGATATAAGATAAATGTTTAAAAAGCAGTGGGTTTTCTCTATAATAATGGTAACCAGAAACAAAAGTAGAAAAATATTCCATTCATAATGGTAACAAAAGTGATAGAGTATTTAGGGATGGATTTAAGAAGAAAAGCATCAGAACTTAATAGGAAACTTTAATAAAAAACTTACAGGAAAAAATTAATTCTTACTGAAAGACATAGGAGGATATTCATGCAGTTAGAAAGACATACCATATTTTTAAATGGTAACATTTAATAAATAAAAATATCAATTGTTCCAAAGTAATACGAATTCCAAATATAATTGTAAGAAGAGTTTTTGGTAATTTCATAAAGGATGTTCTTATGGAAGAATAAATAACAAACACAGCCAGGAAAAGTATGAGAAAGAAATATTATGATAAAGATATTGCCTTGCCAGACATAAGAAGGTGCTATAGAATTTTGGCATTTAAATAAATAGATCATTGGAACAAAATATAGAATAAAAAAAAACAAACTAATATTTACGAATTTTGAATAATAATAATGTTGACATTCCTGTTCATGGGGGGAAGACATAGTTTATTTAATACAGTTGACATTCAGTTCATCTGGAAGAAAAGGAAGTGGGAGCTTCATCTCATAACCACAAATAAAAATAAATTTCAGCTGGATTAGAGCCAAATATTTTTTGTTTTAAAGAAATAAATAAGAATCTTAGAAGAAAATCTAGGAAGTTACACATACTGCCTTACTGTGAGAGAAAAATTTTTAACCAAGACAGGAAATCCAGATAGCATAAAAGACAGGCATATTTAAATATTTATAAATATGGCAGAAGATACCAAAATCAATGGATAGATGATAGATTTGTAAAATGTATTTGCAACACAAGTGCAGATAATAGTTTAAAATCTATAAACCCCAAAGGATATACAGGTTTCAAACTGACATGAAAACATAACAACAGAATTTTAAACAAAGGCTGTCAATAGGAAATTCTTAGAAACACAAAACCATATGATAAAATCCTCATGCTCACAATTAATAGAATGAATCTGAAGATAGAATAGGAGAGGAAAGACGTAAAGGAATAAAAAAAATAAAATTAAGAGAAATAGTAAGTACTAAACAAAACTTCTCAGAGTGCTATGAAACTATGTGTGTGAAATTTTCAATGTATGTGCATATATGTATAAAATCCTTAGAAAATAGATTAAGTTAGATCTATATCTACTGGTATTGGGTATTTTACAAATATATAAGTGAGTGAAAAAAGCTCACGTTGCATAGTTATATGTATAGTGTAATTCTGTTTTGTTAAAAACAGTAACAATAGAGGTCCCATGAGTGTGTATATATTCATAAATCAATTTGATGGCGAGAACGGTTTGAAAGGACACACAGGAAGTTAGTTACTTTGTGCGTGTGTGTGTGTGTGTGTGTGTGTGTGTGTGTGCATGCACGCACGGCAGGGGAATGTTATTGAGAGTGGTGGCAGCCAGCAGATTGGCTCATCTGTTCTTTTATAGTGTTGTTTTCACACGTTATAAGAATATATTCCTCTGGATATTTGAAAAACATCAAATATGAAAAATGTTTATATATTTATATTTAAGTTCCCTGCACTGTGTTGAAAAAACAGATAAACTTTTTATTTTATTTAAAGAATTTAATTCTAAATCATTATATAAGGTAAAAATTGGATTTGGGCAGAATTATTCTAAAAATTTCTTGTATCACTCATGAAATACATAATACTTGATTTTCAGCATACAAACAAAATACTTTGCACGTTAAAGTTTACAAATGAAGCATCTAAGGAGGAACAAAGGAAAATCTGTATGCATGTGTCTGAGCAAGTTAGGACTCTTGTACTGAATAACCATCAGAACCCTGGGGGTGAGGAGATATGAATGTGGAATTCTCAAGTGTTCCTTGTTGCCTGTGGAGTTTACTCCATTCAGGCTTAATGTTAAGTTTCTAAACCATAATGCGTACATTCCTTGTGAGAGTAAAAATAGTCAAATCACATTTTTAGAATCTTTTAATTTCTAAGATGACTCCAAAAGTTACATGATCTTAATCGTTTTATATGCTTATATTAAGTGATAGCTCCAACCTAGCTAACAGTCAAATTAAATCTGACTACATATCAGGTTGTTGGAGTAAAAATCTCCATTGTACATAAAGGAAACTAGTTCAGAGGTTTTAAGTGACTTATACAAAGACGCATAGGTAATAAGGAGCAAGAGGAATTTGGATCCATACCTGCCTGGAACCTGGGCCCAGCCTGTGTGGTTGTCCACCTGCACCAGCCTGCAGCGGAAAGTCAAGAGAAAACTGGTGAAGCAACTCACAAATCCACCAGCCAAAGAACAGATTGAGAGGCAGGGAAGGCAGAAGACTCACAGCATGTTTCTGGGGGTGCATGTGGATTGGAGGCGGGGTGTGGATGGGGGATAAGTATATGGAAGAGGTGAGAGGAAGTTGACTTGGCCCAGGGAAATCTAATTGGCTTGGGAGAACTGTGGGTGACTTAAAAACTGCAGTGGCCTCCAACTAGTAATTTGCACTTCATCCTACCTTTATTTCTTGTCCAAAGGGAGGAAGAACGCCTTGAAGAACAGGAGTAGGAGGGAGAAGAAAGGAAGAGCTGGTGGGAGGTTAAGCCAAGGTTGGTTTCCTTCCTGACCTCACCCACGTTCTCCCACTCTTCCTGTCTGCACTCAGCCGCTACCTGGGCAGAGGCTGCTAGGAAGAGCTGGTTTCAGGGAGGCTTTGTAGGAAACTGGAGGCTTCAGACGGAAGCACAGGCTCCAGGATGACTCCTAGGGAATCCGTGGCTGGGATTCCTGGGACGCAGTTGTCTCCTCCTTGCTGTCCCACTGAGATACAGGGAGCCAGAGCCTCCTAAGTGTTGGGTGTCCCTTAAATGGTGAGTGAATGGGTGAGTAACAATATGACCATAATCTTATTTGCCTTGAGAATATGAATGTTTGTGACTCCGCAACTCTTTGATTCTCTGAACACCACTGGGTGTCTGACAATTCAGTTTTATTCTTACACATTACCTGGCATTAACATCAGACCTCACAGATCGAAGGGCTCAGTCCCAAAGATGGTTTCCACTCCAGATGCCAGTTGCAAGTATCAGATTCCAGGGTGCCCACGCTTCTGTCTGCCTTGGCTGCAAATTCTCGGCTTCCCGCAAGCCCCCTCCTCAGGTTCAACAACTCCCTCCCTAGGACAACTCACAGAACTCAGGGGGGTCTTCACTCACTATTACCAGTTTATTACAAAGGACACAATTCAGGAAGAGCCAGATGCACAGAGCAGGATATCAGGGAAGGGGCGTGGAGATTCCATCCCTTTCTGGGCGTGCCACCCTCCCGGCACCTTGACGTGTTGGTTCACCAACCTGGACACTCTCTGAATCCCATTGTTTAGGGGTTTTTACAGAGGTTTCATCATGTAAGACATGATTGATTGAATAATCGGTCATGTGTGACTGAACTCAATCTCTAGCCCCTCTTTTTCCTTGGAGGTCAGGGGGCGGAGCTGAAAGTTCCAACCTTCTAATTATGCCTTGGTCTTTTGGGGGAGCAGTCCCCATTGTGGAGCTGTCTCGGAGCTGACAGGAGCCACCTTATTAACATAAACTCAGCTATGGTTGAAAGAGCCTTGTTATGAATATCAAAGGAAGCTCCTATCACTCAGGAAATTCCAAGGGTTTTAGGAGCTCTGTGCCTGGAACTGGGGACAAAAGACCAAATAAATATTTCCCATTATACCACATTGACATATTTTGATATTAAAAATTGAACTTTGCAGGGAGGATGGTATCTTGTTTTTGTTACATTGCTCTGTGAAGAACCCACCTCCAAGCACATTTACATTCTGATATACTGGGTGTTGGAACTTTAACGTATGAATCGGGGGCGGGGGGCACACAATCGAGCCCATTAATACCTCTTTGCTAGTGGTTTGGCTGTTAATATGAGACACACACTTTTTGGAAGTCACTAAGGTCTATTTTATGGGGGATTTTGTGGAGGTATAAATGTAACTTGATAAGGATTAAACATTTGTGTGCTCAGAGTGTGGACACTCTTAGAAGGAACACCATAAATTATCTTTTTTGCTGAAAGTCCCTACGTGGACCCACCATTCCGCCCAGCCTTGTTATCCTATTCTCGGCTCTGTGCCCCTTTCACCAGTCTGCACAATTTGAGACTTCATCCTCCCACGTCCCCTGTTATTCGCAGACATTGATTTGGCCCTAGTATTTTTCATCAATCCCACCCACGTTTCCAGGCAGTGTATTTCTCAAATGCTAATATCTTCCCGTCTGGAACATGGATTGTTCTGTTCTATTTCTCTGTTGTGTTTAAAAACAATGGTCTATTTCTATCCAGTGCCCAGGCCACATTCCAGCCCAGACAATTCAGGATTTCAGAGGTTTGGGATCCTGAATTTTTAAGCTCCCTAGATGATCCTACAAGACAAAATTAAGAATCACTGATTGAATAAAGCAACATGAGGAATAGCAGGAGGAGGGCTAAGTTCAAGTACAAGATGTGTATACATTTCCCAAAAGCAGATATTAAGTCTCAGAGACAGTGTAGTCTAAATGCATGTTATGACAAAGAAATACTTCCCTAACTGCAAAATAATTTACACAATTGTTCCTGCCCACGGTGGATGTAACATCTTACCTCATTATGAAAAGTAGTTCTAATTTCTATTTGTAATTGAATTCCTGATTACAGACTGTACTTTGATAGTTTTTGGTACATGAGAAGAAAACCAAGTTCAAAAGTAGTTACCCTTCTGAACACAAAATGTTTACTGGGGTTTTAAAATTAAAATCCTTTCATCACTTTTTTTTTTTTGGCTGTTTGAAGTTTACTTTTGACCCAAACTGTATATTTACATAATTTAAAGGGCTAAATTATTCTAGAAATATTTAAGAAAATAGCACCTTTGTTTTGTTTTTTAGATTCTGCATATAAGTTAAAATATTTTCCTATTTTTTCCTAGTTTCTCTGTTTAGATTGGGCAGCTTCCTTTTAAAAAATAGCATTGAGGTAAAATTCACAGAACATAAAATTAACCACTTCGAAGTTTACATTTCAGTAGCATTTGGTACATTCACAATGTTTTGTAGCCATTACCACTGTCCAGTTCCAAAACATTTCATTGTCCCAAAAGGAAACTCTTTACCCACTGGGCAGTCTCATTACTTTCTGGTAAGACCAAATACTTCCTGTATCTATTACTGTGTAACAAATGACTTTGAAACTAGCAGTTTAAAGCAGTCGTCATTTATTACTGTACTTAAAGGAGAATGAATGCCGTGGTGAGGTTTAAAAGCATATTATTTAAGCAACAGGAGTCAGACGATATTTAGCATGAAGAAGAGAAACTTTTGTGCATTTTGATAGCCATTTCAAGACCTGCCAGAAGAGGACTGTGATGAATTTGTGTTTCCCTGAGGGCAGAAATACACCTTTAGGGTAGAAAGAACTTCTTGAAGCTCTAGCTTTTCTATCCTGGATCCTCAACTCTTAACTAGCTGTGTAACTTAAAGCAAAAGTTACTTAATATTTTTAGGTCTCTACTTCCCTGTCTGTAAACTGAGAAAATAAAAGTATATATTCCGAAGAGTTGATAGAACGGTAAGCTAAATGGTTCAGAGACAGATTCTATTGTATTTGTTTTTATTTAACTAAGGCTAAGGGACGGAAACATTGAGAGAGTAGGTTTGGCTTAACACTGGAAAGAATTACTACGATTTAGAGCAGGAGCTGGCAAACTGTGGCAGGTGGAATTTCATCCGTGGCCTGTTTTGGTATGGATTGTGTCTTACTCAGTTCAGGTTGTTAGACAGTAACATTCATTTGTCACAATTGTGGAGTCTGGGAAGTCCAAGATCAAGGTGCCTGTAGATCGTGTGTCTGGTGAGGGCCCACGCCCTGGTCTGTATATGATGGCCCTTTTATCCTTGTATCCTCATGTGGCTGAGAGTCAGACAGAAGAAACAAACTTTCTGCTGTCTCTTCTTATAAGGGCACTAACATTATTCATGAGGGCTCCACCCTCATGACCTAATCAACTCTTAAAGACCCCTTCTCCAAATACCATTCCATTGGAGGATAGGTTTTCAACATATGTATTTTGTGGAGACACAAACATTCAGTCCCTAGCAGATTGTGAGTGACGAATGGTTTTTATGCTTTCAAAAAGTTGTTGAAGAAGCAGCAGCAATGGGGACTGTATGTGGCCTACAAAGTTAAACGTATTTACTCTCTGGCCCTTTCCCCCCCAACTCACCCCCACCAAAATTCGCCAACTCCTGGAAATCTTTCTCAAAATGGAATATCACCCTAGGGGAGTGAGTGAGTTTCCTGTGTTTAAGAGTTTCTTGGAGGCACTTAAGAAGGGAATAGTGTATCTTCCCAATGATGGTGTAGAAAGAATTCAAACCCTAAAGAACAGCTGAAGAAATAACCTCTAAAGTCCCTTCAACCATAAAGTTCTACAAATTTGGGGCTGCTCATTCCATATTTTGACAGCTCTGGTTGTTAGAAAATTCTTCCTTATGTTGAACAAACTGTTTCTCTGTAAATTCTACCATGACTGCTCTCTTTCTTGCCTTTCGTTCTTTGTTGTTCTGTGTCTTGGAGCCATGGTCAGAGGGTGTTTGGAGACTTGAGGCCATTTCTGATGTTTTCATATAAGA
The DNA here is from genome assembly GCF_048564905.1 of Vicugna pacos. Taxonomy (NCBI): domain Eukaryota; kingdom Metazoa; phylum Chordata; class Mammalia; order Artiodactyla; family Camelidae; genus Vicugna; species Vicugna pacos. Next base: position 23,463,318 of record NC_133011.1, read on the forward strand.
TTAGTCTATAGTTTACAGCAGAGTGTTGTGGAGTCATAGCATTGACAACAGTGAAGGGGCAAAGGAAGATAAGAAGCCAGTCTTCCTATTAATAGTAAGAGAAATAAGAAAGGAAATAGTGGCTTGGACTTACTTAGATTTTCAGCCTGACAGATGGCACCAAGATATATTGTAATCATAGCAACAAACATGTGCTGACCATTGATGTGCACAACACATACATATATATACATATATGCGTGTATGTGTGTGTGTGTGTACATATATATTACATAAAATTTCATTTAATCCTCACAAAAACACTTAAGATACCAATTATTATCACTACAGCAATTGAATACAAGAAATAATCCATATACAATATGATAATCACTATTATTATCCCTAGTTTAAAAATAGGAAAGTGAAGCTTAGAAACTTCAGTGTCTGAATCAAGTGAGAAGGTAAGTAGCTGGTTCTGGATTCAAGCCTAGGCGTGCCCAGCTCCGACGTGTGTTCTCTTACCTGCCAGAGCATCCAATATGTGGTACCTTGGGTTAGTTATAAGTAGTTTGAATACCATTGGTCCAAAAATTTTCCCTCCCTCCCCCTAATAATAATATAAAATCCAATTGTCCCATTTTACATATTCCCCCCTTTTAAGTTGTAAGAAAGAGCAGTGTCTCTTAAACTTTACCTTCTCTGGGTGCCTAAAACATGATGAGTACTTTTTAAGTATTTATTTTGGTTTTCTAGCACTATGTGCATGGGCTGGTATGCCATCCAACATTCTTCCTCTGCTTTGTTTGGCCAAAAAGCAATGGTTTCCAGGTCTTCTGGTAAGTGTAATGGATATTTTTTAAAGAAATAGTATCCTGGAGCTACCTGAATCTGTTATGTGTGGTAAAATTCCACATTCCTTCCTGCTTGTTTTTCCACGTCTCCAAGAACTTGGCTTTTCTGCATGTCTTTGTTACTCTGAAGAAAATCTGTGTCTCACTGCTTTTGTTTCTCTCATCTTAAAACCCATCAAGATGTAAAGAAGTTGGGTATCATATGCACTGGGAACAACCATTAATTCTTCTAAAAAGATGACTCTTATAGCATCATCATGTGTACAACACTGAAAATTACCCCAATGCAAGGTGTGCTTATAACGATGACTTTTCCTTTTTTTTTCATTTTTTTATGGCCAGGAGATGTGAATTTGCCTAAAAAACAGTGAAATTCCTAGTTGGGGGTTAGGGCTGTGAATGGAGGTTGAGATGGAAGTCATTTCTAATTTTTGCAAGGACTGGTGGTGAAAGTAAAGAGGGCAGAAGGCTGATGCCTCAGTAGGAACTTTTCTTCAGCAGTAAATACAGTCCCAGGTGTTCTCCACTGGCTTGGACTAAACTAGGATCTGAGCAGTCAGCGTGGGTTACTTGTGATCGCAAGTCAGCTGGTTACACGCACTCTCCCCAAAGCTTGAGTCCCGGGAAGAGGCTGTCCGTTAGTTCCTGAGGAGCTCTGGGCTCTGGATGGCAGAAGCAACTGGGTTCATGTTTGCGTGCTTTGACTTGAGGATGGGACAAGCCTTGACTGACAGAACAAGCAAAACTATGGGAAATAAAGGAAGCATGAGCAGACTGAATTTACCAAAGGAAAACGGTATACCACACAGGCAAGAAGCCACGCAAGTCCTGAACAAGCATTGGTCACAACTGCTGAGTTTTGGTACTAATTCTCATCCTATTCCAGGCTAGGGTGTATATTTATTTGTTTGTTTGCTTGTTGGTTGGTTGGTTTTTACGTCACTTGTAAGAGATGGTGACACTCCTTTACAATTCAATGTAAAGTCTTCTCTGTGTCTCTGCCTTGAAGAAGATAATATCAGCTTGTGGCAACTAGAGATAAAATGTGAATAAAGAAGATAATGAGCCAGTGTATCCTCAGGTATTACAATGTGTGTGAATTAATTAAGTTGACTGAAGATTATGAGATGAGACCTGATCTGAGTGAAAGTTCTGTCCCAGCAAGAGTAGGGATGAGACGCAGGTTTGCTACAGCAGATGTTTCCATTTCTCTGTCTTTGCTTCTCATCCCACCTGTTCCATGGCCTGGCCTCTGAGTTACAATCCACTTAGCAGACTGCTGAGCTGTCAAATTGCTGAAAGCGCCTCCAGGTGTCTTTTTCAAGACATTTTCTCCGTCTAGGGTAGCCGTCCTTTCTTTTCCCCAAGATCACTTTGCTTTATTAACATTGCTTAATCCATTAATACAAAAACCTGGTATCGCCTCTATTGAATTCCTCTCAGGCTGCTCAGTTTGGGATAATTGCATTCCTCCTAAACACTGCATGCAAATATCATTGCATTTATCGTATGTTGTTATAATTCCCTTTCTATGTGTTTACCACTTCCAACTACTCTGTGGCCTAGTCTTCTTTGTGTAGAGAAGAATACATTATGTTGAAAGGCTACAGACTGAAATAAAGCCCCTCTTCTGAATAGGACTGCTTTCAGAGACATGAGCATAGGATCACACAACTGGCTCATGTTAAACCATCTAAGAAGCCAGACACAAAGGACCACACATTGTGTGGCTGCATTTATGCACAATATCCAGAATAGGAAAATCCATAGAGACAGAAAGCAGATTAGTGGTTACGGAAGACTGGGAGAAGGAAATGGGCAGTGATTGCTTAATGAGTGTGGAGTTTCCATCTGGGGTGATGAAAAACTCTGTAGCTACACAATTTGCGTATGTTCTTAATCCCACTGAATTTTCCACTTTGAAATGGTCACAATGATTATGTATATTTTCCTATGATTAAAAGATAAATAAAATGACAAAAGTAAACAAAAATATAGGTTGCCTCCCCCCCAACATAGTAAGGCCAATTCCCTTATGTCCCTGTGCATCCCTAAGACTTCTAATCAGGATGTCCTTACTTTGCTTGCTCCCCAGATTCTGAATCCTTGACCTGGGACGATGCTATGAGGTGAAGTGAATTCATAACCTACAGACTCTTCACTGTAATTTTCTTCTACATTGAGGCCCCCATGTTGGAGAAAAAAAAAAGAGAGAGGATTTTCATACAAAGAAAATGGGATTAAATATTATCAGAACCGGGAAAAGTACTTACCAGGCATGGCCAGGTATTACTAGTCTCCCTTTATATACGTAACTGTTTTAATTTACAAAGTAGTAACAATTGCTTGCCCAAAAAAAAAAAAAAATAATAATAATAATAATAATAATAATAATAAAAAATAGGACAAGTACATAAAGTAAAACATAAAAATCATTTAAAAAATACCCTCCGATGGAAACAGAACTATATATAACCAAATGGGATTTTGTTTTCCTTCTCTGGACACACAAACCACATTCCCCAGTCTCTTCTCAGTTGGGGAAGGACTGTGTAAGTGTGTTCTGGCCACTAGGATGTTAGTGGAATGGGTACTGTATTAGTGGCTAATGTAACCCATTTCCAGGGCTGGCTAGAAAATCCCCTTGCAGTCATCATTCTCTCTTTCCCTTCTGCAATGATTTTGGACATAATATATTTGAGATTAAGCAGAATGACACCTGTACCCCTGTGTGACTGCTTGGAGACGCCAAGGGGATCTGGACACCTCGTATAAGATGGTGTCATAGATGAAAGGAAAGCTTTATTGCTGTATAAGTCTATGTAATTTTACTACTCTGATAAGCAAAATAACAGCTCATTATTTTACTTTGCATTTCTTTTGTCATTAATTGAGTTCAACATGTTTTATGGGCTTTGTGACTATTTCTAGGGCTTTTGTAAGTTGTCTGTTCAAATCTTTGGACCATTTTCCAGTTGACATTTGTATTTTTCTTATTAATAGGAGTTCAAAATAAAAATAGGACTATTAACCCTTGCATTGCAAATATATTCTTCTAGTCTGCAGCTAGCTTTGTGCTTAGAACATCTGTTTCCACATAGGAATTTAACATCTTTATCTCATCACTTTCATCACTTTTAAATTGAATGCCTTCCAATTTTTTTATATCTTAAAATCGCAGGTGTTGTTCTTCTCAGTGGTATTTTAAAAGACCAAGAAGTCTTTAAAGTGCAAATAACCCAAATTTTAAATGATTGAGAAGATATTTAGAGGGCTAGGGTATATGGACAAATGCTTTTTAAAGTTATTTTATATAGATAATTGATTTTCCTGTGAGTACACCTGAAGCACAAGGAATATATTTTTGTCGAGCGCTTACTGTGTGCAAGGCATTTTCCTAGTGATTTTTTTTTTTACATGTGATTTTTTTTTTAATTTTAGTCCTCATGACAATCCTAAATTGCTTTTAGTTATTAAGAGGAGCAAGGTTAATAGCTTGCCCATGGTCACATGACCAATCAAGAGTAACTCTGTATTATGAGTCCACGTCTTATTAGCTTCTTGAAACTTCCTTTAACCAATGTGCTGTACTGTCGCTGAGAGAGAGAGAGACTGGATAAATATGTTAAGCAAAATTTGTATTTCACCCTTCGTACTTCTCCTTATGATAACTCTTTCTTTAATCTAGAGCCAAGAATGAAGAGAACAGACCTATGTGACTAAAAACAGTGGGATTTTTTTTTTTAATTTGTTTAGTTCAAGTGCTATTTGTCTATAAAACTGAACCAGTCACCAGCACGACCAGGAAGAGCTTTCATGCTGTTTGTGGGTTAGATCCATACGTTTTTGGAGACGTTGATAAACTTGGAGACGGCTTTGTTTCATTTATCACCAGGCCTTATTTTTTAGGGACTTACCTTGCTGAAACCCTCCCTGTTTGAACAAGTCACTTCCTCCTGTCTCAGCTGGCAGTCTTTGATGTCTAGTGCTGTCTGGTATTATTTTTAAGATGGGAGTGTGGGAAGAAAAGAGGAAATGTGTCTGCATATTGCACCCACCTCTGATCCAGGAGAGCTTTCCTCCTTCTAATTTTGAGATGTACTCTGCCAAGGGTTTAAGCTTCTTTGCATACGAATTCCAATCTGAGCCCCATCTAATAGCCTTTCCTTGAGTAAACATTCACAACAGCCAAAATAAAGGAACCTTTCATTCTAAGACTAAAAGCCTTGAAAATAGGATCTGGAAAAACCCTGACCAAAATCCTAATCTTGAGAGCACCACTCTTTATGTATTTATTTATTTTTAATTTATCAAAGCAGAGGGGGTATCAGAACACCAGATGTCTAATCTTTATTCTGTCACTTACTTGCTGAATGGGCTTGAGCAAGTCACTTAAATGCCCCAGGTAATGTTTTCTCTATGCAAAAAGTGGAGGGATTGAAGCAGGGTATCCCCAACGTCGCTTGTGTTGTTCAGTCTCATTCTAGAACACCAGAGCAGCCCTAGACGAAATCAGGAAGTTGCCAGAGTTGGCCTTAAGAGCGTTATCTTCTCTTTCACGTTCCATTTTCTCCTCTGAGCACTCTACCCACTAGACATATGTTTTTATCTTGCCCCATGAAGGTTTGAGAGTCTCTGATTCCGGGTTCCTTTGTCCGAGTTCTCGCAAACATCTCTTGTTCTCAAACCTTTCATATTTACTCCCCTGGGGCCTTTCTCCTTGGTATGAGAATGATATATTAATCCATGCTGAGCAGTTAATGGGTTACTGCTTCTTAGTAACTTGCTTGAATTCTAACAAGGACTGTCAATAAACAAAATATATTTATTCCAAAGATGTGGCACTGAAATGGAAATTATAGGCACTTTGGTTTGGCCAGTGCGAAAGGTGGAGCGTGAGGGTGGATCCCAGGGGTCTTCTCAGAAATCACCAGAAGACAGCCACTTGGTCTGTCTTGATGAGCAGAACATAAATGCTGTACGTTCCTGCTGTCCTTGAAAAGACTAGATGACCTTGACATCCTTTTTCTCTTTGTAAAGCACAATATGATTTTTTTTTTTAAATAAAGGGTTTGTATACCTTTAAGGGGGAAATGAGGACCAGAGCTTCCTATTAATTCACAGAAGCCTGGAGCTCAGTCAGGTGTCAGCTGGATCTCGGGGCCCCATTGAGAAGAAGGGAAGAAGGGACCTGGCAAAATCACTGTGACCTCTCTCCCGATTTTTAGATTCGTAAGTTTTAGTCATCGCTTAGGGAGACATATTCTTTTCCTGAAGAGAATTTTGAGTTCCCTGTGGTCAGAGCTGGGGCATTTTACTTCTTTTTATGCTCCATGGAGCCCAGCGCAGGCTGGGAACACAGAATTGCTTAATGAATGCTTGCTGACATATCATCTTTCTAGAGAAGAGACCGAAACAGCTATATAGTTATTACCTCATTTTTCTAGGGTAAAGCAGCCTTTGAACATGTCAGTAGCATCAGTATCTCTGTTTTGCAGAGGGAGGAAAACAAAAGTTTAAATGACTTTGTCTTACGTCACAACTAGGGAATGTGACAGAGTTCAGATTAGAACTAAATTTTGACAAGTAGCTAAACAGAAAGTACCAGATCTTCTTCTGTGATTGCTCTGCTGGCCCTCGTGCTCTCACCAGCAGGTTTTGAGCACAAGGAAAGAACAGAGGAATGCCCGAGCATGTGGACTGGTTTCATAGGAGAGTTGGAACCAGGCAGGTTCTAGATATGCTGGATGCTGGTAACACGGTGGGCTTTAGCGTGGTACTTCACGGTGCCTCTCAGCATCTTACCTGCTTACTTAGGAAGCCCTTTGTCATGTGTCGCCATGTCAGATTTTGACTTGAAAGAGGCAAAGTCATGTCCAGATTTGCCATTGCTTGTTCAGAGCTCTTTGAAAGGGTACAGAGGGTAAAGATTCCAGGACTATTCCTGTTGCCTACACGGCCCTAAGTTGTGGGGCTCCTGGCCACCTCTGTTCCAGCCCCATGGTCCACTTGCCATTTCCTCATCACTCCAAGCATGTTTCTGCCTCAGGGCCGTTACGCATGCTGCTCCCTCTCCCTGGAATGCTCTTCCTTCAGAGAGCTGCAAGACTGGTCCCTTACCTCACTTGGATTTGTGCACCTTAGCAGCAGCACAGCACTGGGCTCTCCTGACAGTCCAGTCTAAAGTATTGTCTCTGTGTTATCATATGTGAAGCAAGAATAATAATCCCACTTTCCTATCCTGAAAGAGTTAATATAAGTGAAAGGTCACCGTAAACTTTTAAGTACTATATAAATATAAAGAGTTCTGGTTGTTTTTATAGCTCTGAGAGACCTGCAAGGAATTTACACAGGGCTTTCAATTTAAATATGAATCAGTTTGTTTTTCTAAATTGGATTGGCCTTTTGAAAATCTTTTAATTGATTGTTTTCTTCACATTTTAAGGATTACAGTCATGATATATACAGTCAGCCTTCTGTATCTGTGGGTTCCACATCCACAGATTCAATAGAGCTCAGATCAAAACCATAAAAAATAAATAAATCCAGAAATTTCCAAGAACCAAAACTTGAACTTGTGGCATGTTGGCAACTATTTATATAACATTTACATTGTAGTAGGTATTATATGTAATCTAGAGATGATTTAAAGTGTATGGGAAGATGTGTGTAGGTTGTATGCAAATGCTACACCATATTATATAAGAGACTGGAGCATTTGTGAGTTTTGGTGATCGTAGGGATCCTGGAACCGTCCCCCATGGATACAAAGGATGACTGTAGTGATGATGTAGTGCTGATCAGATTTTATATTGTTGTGCTTCTCCAGATAAATATAGACCATTGCTTCTCTTTTCCAATTTCATTAGTTTTGGAACTCAAATTTATGACCCCAGCTATCTTTGAGAACAAAGGAATTTTTCCACTTTAACACAGCTAGTAAGTCAGGAGGAAGAACTCTTTTTAGGTGGACGATGGTAAGCTTCACCCCAGACAAACAGCAACTATGATGTGCTGGTGTAACTTCACATGCAAATCCCTAACGGGTTGTTAGATATTAGCAACTAGTGGAGTAGGAAGAATTGAGCAAGAGTTATTTATTGGGTGTCATCTGAACAGAGATACTAGGGTTAAATGTGAAAGCTGGCCATTCCCCAGTGCAAGTTCAGTACTTAAAACAGCAACTCGGAATGAAACAGTAGTGCCAAGTGCTTACTCTATCCTGCTATCTTGCTTTGTAGTTTTCATGTATTATTTCATGTAATTCTTATAACTGTGCGAATAGGTGTTGACCTTATCCTCATTTTTAGTTGCAGTAACCAAGGTTTCATGAAGTAAATTAGTTTGCAAAAGCCCACAGAGCTAGTGAGAATAGGAGCTGGAATTCAAATCCAGGTTTGTCGAACTTGAAAACCAAAGCTTTTCATCGCTATATTTGATTGCATAGTGTGTAATCTATGCAGTAAAAATTACAAACATATTCTCAGCAGGAAGGCTATCCTCTTGCAGTGCATTACTCGAGGAGCCAGTTAAAGCCCCTGAAATGACACCAGTGTTTCAGTGGCAGGCCTACCTCATCTTACCGAGATTTGCTTTACTGCACTTTGCAGATACTGCGTTTTTCACAGTTGAGTCTAGCAAGTCTAAGGGTGCTGTTTTTCCAACAACATTTGCCCACTTTATGTCTCTGTGTCACATTTTAGTAATTCTTGAGATATTTCAAATGTTATTATTATTATGATATATGTTACGGTGATCTGTGATCCGTGATCTTTGATGTTACCACTACCACTAGCCGAGGGCACAGACGATAGTTAGCGTATTTTAGCAATAAAGTGTTCTTTAATTAAGGTGTATACATTGTTCTTTTAGACAGGGCAATTGCACACAACAGACTACAGTATAGTGTAAACATAATTTCTATATGCCCTGGCAAACCAAAAAATCTGTGTGACCCACTTTATTGCAGTCTTTGCTTTATTGTGGTGGTCTGGACTGACATTGCAGTAGCTCCAACGTAGGTCTGTACTTGGCTCTCTCAGAGTCGAGCCCAACATGACATCCAGGGGAAGATTTTTGTATTTCCTACATATACACTGGGGATTCATAACATGTTCTTTAGGAAGATGCCATCCCCCTTTCTTTAAAGCGCTGGGGCAATTGCATATGACACAAGCTTTTGTGTCGAGTTTCCTTTTATCTCTAAGTATTGGGATATATATTCTGATTTTTTTATCTCCTTGAAAAGATAAAATGTGCATATTATAACCAAACTGAAATAGTTCCTGGCATGACAGCAAAGAATGGTGAGTGAAATCTTGTGTGATTTGCCTGTAATTGTGCTCCTCTGTGTCTGTCTTATGTCCTTTTCTTCATTTCATTCCGCACAGGTCTAACACAGAACAAATGACATGCTAAATCACACTGAATAATTCGGTGCCGCACTTGTGAATGTCTGGGAGGGATGTGTATTAAAGATGACGGCATCTTCGTAGAGAGGAGAAAGATCAGAGAGCTTCTACACATTCAGGAAATGTGTTTAGACATCCATTTATATTCTTTGCTTTGTTTCATTTAAAAATCTAGTTTCTTTCAAGCTTTTGTGCCTATAATATAGGAGAAGTCAGCATACGACCTTTCTTTCAGTTTCTCTTAGATATTTAGAGGACAGATATACTGAAGAGTTTAGCAGGAAGGGAGGTAGTGTGGTTAGATAGTGGCACTGCGGGTTCAAAACACGCACGCACGCACGCACGCATCAGGAGGTGGCTAGAGGAGAGAGATTTAAGGAGTGGGGTTAGAATTCCCCTAGGCCAGCTGTAATAGGCAAGACAGTCATCTGGTAGCCACCTTTGTACCTGGCTAGGATTTATGGTCAAGCCTCCAATTCTTGCAAGCCAGGACTGCCAAGAATAAAGCAATTTTGAGTCACTAGGTAGATTATCATGATGGGGATGAGTCCCAGAGAGAAGCAGAAAGAGGGGTAGTTTTCAAAACCAGGACAGGAAGACAAGGTTAAATTCTCAGTATTTCAATGCAGTGGTTTAAGTGTCTCCTGTCTTCTGTCAACACTGGTGCAAAAGATCAAGCTGACCACTTCTGTAGACGGGGGTTGAAGAGGTCCAGGCACAAAGCACCATCTTTTACTCTGGTTTGCTTTCGTTGCCTCTTCAGTGAACAAATCATCCCAGTGATGTTGACCCCGACTAGCAAGGCAGATGATTAATACTAGACAACAGAGCAATTCTGTGAGAGTTGCTGAGTTTAAAAAGATATACAAATGAACAGATGTGTATCCAAGTCACAATTATTTTTATCAGTTAGGGTTTCGGTAAGAAACAGATGGCACATTCAAATGGAGTAATTGAAGCAAGTCTGATAGATTATCGACAAGGATGTGGCTAGGGAAGGAAAACCAACCGCAGGATGATTGAAGCATTGGGACTGGGCTGGGCTAGGAGCAGTGGGGAGTCACTACCATCTATAGGCTTGAAAGGATGGGAGCTGAAAACAGAAGCCGCCTCCACCCACACAGCTTACAGTCTATATTAACGTGACTTGGCTATTTCAGGCGACTCTCCAGGAAGATGAAGTTTCAGATAACTTTACTGCTTGTTTTAGGAACTTCCTGAAAGTCCATTCGTCTCAATACCGTACTACTTAATGTATCCTCACTCGAGTAAATATTCCCCTTCTCAGGATCACGGCTCAACCAAGCTTATCAAGCAGTTGCTTTTCATTTAACTCACCTGAAGACCCTCATCTTACTGGATCCACCCACCCCAAACTACTGTGTCATGGGTTTTGTTCAGTGCTAACCAAGTCCTCACACTGGAAAATCCACCTTAAACCAGACCTTCAAAACCTCATATGTATCAGACTTTGTTCTCTCTCTTGCAAGTTGCTGAGACTCTGTCAAAGTGATCTGTCTTCCTGTGATAAGCAAAACACTCTGCTTTGTCAACAAATTATTTTTAGTAGTATTTTTTGGGAGCCAGAATTTGACAGAGCCATTACTAGAAACTGGGACAAATGCTGTCGATCCAGGAGACTGGCCACCCAGTAGGAGCTGTGACCTCTGTGGTAGAGAAATGCAGGCTTTGTTGGCCAGGTTGGGGTAAGCGCAGGAATAAACAACCAATGTCACTGGGCTCTGACCTTCCAGCCTCCTGCTGGTGTCACCCCCGGTTCACATCCAACTGGGAACCCGAGGGCACAGAAACTCTGGACACAGCTCCTAGATTCAGAGGAGGGTAGCAAAGGGTGAAACACAGATCTGGGGAGAAAAAGAATATTCAGCACACTGTGGCCAGAAATGAAAATCAACGCAAACCCCAGGATGGTGCAGACTGTATCCTTAAAAACTTAGATCTGCAAAAGTTGACCTAGAAAAACTGGACTTTCTAGAAATACGCTGAAGTAACATTTTGAAAACTGGTTTTAAGTTCTAAAATAAGTTGAAAATCACGTTAGTAAAATTTACCCTGGAAAATCCCTAAATTGCCCATAAATACAGAGTACAAAGAGTCTTGATACAGTGCAGTAATACGTATGTTTTACTGGGTAATATATGTAACGTGCAATTCCATAGAAGGACCCTAAACTAAACGGCCAGTGAATACTTCGTGTTTTGCAACACTTTTACAATTTTGTGAAAATTTCAAATTACTGGCTTTAGCATTAGCATTGTTTTCTACATTAGATTTTAACAATTTTCCTCTAAAGTCTTTAAGTAGTTCTTAAAAAAAAAGGGAGGGGGGAGGACTTTATTTTGAAATAATTTCCAATTTAAGGAAAAACGTAATGAAATTACCGAGAACAAGTATATGCCCTTTACACAGATTTAGTAACTTTGAATGTTTTGCCACCGTGGCTTTTTTATTCTCTCTGTTCCCCCCCCCCCCACCTTTCTCCACACACACAGCTTTTTGCTGAACCATTTGGGAGAGGATTGCATCCAACCTGATTTATTTTTTATTACTCAGTACTTCAGTGGCCAAGAACAAGGGTGTTTTCTTACATAACCACAGTCTAGTTATCAAATTCAGGAAACTTATTATTGTTACACTGATTTTCTATAATGTACTGTCCATTTCCAGTTTCATCAAGTATCTCAATAATATCATTCGGGGGGGAGGGTATAGCTCAAGTGATAGAGCACTTGCTTAGCATGCATGAGGTCCTGGGTTCAATCCCCAGTACCTCCTCTAAAAATAAATAGACCTAGTTACCTCCCCCCACCAAAATAAACTAATTGAATAATACAATAATAAATTTAAAAAAAATAGTATCATTCAGAGCAGTTTTTCTTCCAGCACAGAGTCTAGTCCAGGATTGCATATTGTACTTTGTTATCATGTTTCTTTGGTCTTATTTAATTTGGAATGGTTCCTTAGCCTTTTTTTTTTTGTTTAATTCCCATTCCTGACCTTGATAGGCTTGAAGATTACAGGCCAGTAATTTTACAGACGGTCGTTCAGTTTGATTCATCTAGTATTTCCTTATCATACGACTCTGGGTTTGTGCTTTTTTGGTGTGATTGCTAAGTAAGTGATGTCACGTGCTCCGTAGGCTTTCATACCGGTAGGCACATCGTGTCTGTCCTTTATCCCGATGTTAACTTTTATCACTTGGTTAAGGTATTGTTTTGTTTGTCCACTGCATAGTCAACTGCACTTTTGTAAATTGTAGTTTGTAGGGAGATGTTTTGAGATCATGTTAATAACTGTTTCTCATTTACACCCCTTCCCCGTCACCCCAAGTTAATTCCTTAATTTTTTCTTGGAAGGATCACTACTCAATTCTATCCTCGCCATGTATAAAAATCTTTAATGTTTGGAAATCCCTTGGGGGTGGATTTGGGAAATCACTGAAACTCTTAGATTTATTTTAATTGTTGGCCAAGCTGATTGAATTCATGTAAATGAAATGTGGGTCCGTTGAAAGCCTTATTATAATAACCATAAAAGAAAAGTCTATGGGTAGAGGCAATAATCCGTCACACTTGATATGGACGAAATGACTGACCAATAAATCAGATGTTCAGGGTACAGTTTGCAGAGAAGTGATTGTGATGCTCACTACCATAATTTCAGTAAAGTAAACATAAAAGTGGTTTAACTGTGCTGAATAGAAAATCCAATAATAAATTAAACTGTAATAGTAAATTAAACTGGCCTAATGATATTTAGTCTGCAAAGTGCTTGCTCGACAAAATTTTTTCAGTGGTGTTATAATTCTGAATAAAAAGTTTGTAGTTATGAAGATGGAACCCAGAGGTCCATAGCAGAAAGAAATAAAACAAAACAAAATTTAAAAAAACGAGTAAAGACGGCAGAGTGAGGCAGTGGAGCTGGGTGTTTTAGCACATGGGTATTGGATCCTGGAATCCAGGGTTTAAAGTCTCCTGCCCGTTACTAGGTACGACCATGGACAAGTCACATAGTGCCCCATCCTCTCTCTCCTTTCATTTTCCCGTCTCATGTCAGTGCTTGCTTCCTACTGGCCAGACCCAACCAGAAGCCAGGGGGCCAGGGAGCCCCAGTGACACCGTTGGTGGAGGTCATTCTCCCTGGGCCCAGATCAAGGCTGAAATGGGTGGAAAACAAACCTGGAGGAGAAAGTGGAGACTTTCTGCCGCACTAAGCATACCTGGTGTATTTTTCCAAATTATGATTCCTGAATATAATATCAGTAAAAAAAAAACTGAGTGGTTCAAGAAAACATAAAGCACAAATACAGCTAACCCCTGCTTCTCAAAAATTCCCTTTACGCCACTTTGCTTTTCCAAAAGAGCTACACTGGTACCTGTTTTTGCTAACTGAAAGAAATCCAAACAGGAGTTTTGCTTTTACTTAAAGCGAAAAGTGAAAATAGTGTTCTGTGTCTGCGAGGCGGCATTCGCCCAGAGCAGTGAGCGGCACCCCCAAGCTCCTTCCCCGGGGAGCTACGCTCAGCAGCTCCGCTTCCAGCCGCCATAGCTTTTAACTGTGTCTGTGAGCATCTGGGCTGTATCTCTATTTATATCGTGCATCTGCTAGCAAGATATGTCCTGAGGAAATTGCTTCTTTACCCCATTTAAGTGTAGGAAAGGTTTCACAGGAACACTTTACCTTCAGATAGTGGAGGAAACCTATTTATGTAAATGATAACGTACTCTTCTAAGTGTGTGTTGGGGGGAGACTGTTTATTTAAAAAGGGCATTGAAGGTAATGCTGTTGTGTAGGTGGGTAGAATGTAAGATGTCCATATGTGATCAGGAGTCTTCTCTAAGTTTCTTGTATGTTAAACCTGTCCTTTGATCAGTAGCTATAATTGCATTTTAGAGAGTTTGGCAAACCTTGCAGGTTTGCCCTTTGGCCTTCAGATTGGCTCCCCATGTTGGTACCAATAGCGTTTACCAGGCTGAGGAGAGCTTAACTCTGGTTTCTGAGTGGTTCACAGCCCTGTGGAACCCTCGTGGTGTTTCTTTGGAGACGCCATTTACTGTCATCCTTCTGCAAATCATCAGCTGAGGAATCACATTGCCATTTATTCTTCTCATGTGTCCTGTCTTGTGCTTCTGTGTAAGGACCCCCATTCCCCGAGGCTGCTTGGTAGGATTTGACTTATGTGATGAAAACTGAATATGAGTATTAACAGATTTTCTTGTGCCTTCACTGTTCTGTGATATCTGCACCCCTTTGTTTTATTTTCGGACCTTTGTATTCCCAAAGTCCACTTCTGAATTGGGACTTGTTTTGTTCTTGAATAGTGAAACAAATGCAGCCTCGGTCATACCCTCGCAGGCCATGAGGCTGAGCCTGATCCTGAGAAAGCCTTGCTGATAAGAGAGCTGGAAATTGAAATCCATGGATTATTTGCCAATCGCCATCTTTTCTCATTTCAAGCAAAGTGGTCTAGTTTAGGCACTATGTAAATCCTTTACAGCAATGCCTTCAACTTATGTCATATATCCAAGTGGGGAGGAATTCCCAGAACTAATCAACTTACGAGTTTAAGAATTGAAATAAAATGAAAAGATATTGTTAAAACTGAATTGTGGGAGGAAAAAATAAAAAAGGCCTGGGGCTTTCTTTCTATTATGATGTATTTTGTCAAAATTCCCCATTTTCAATTCCTCTCATTTTAATTTTTCCAACGATCGAAGTACTTTGTTTCAGGCAAAGAAATATAAAATCAATAGAGAATAACTTCACTAGGAAGTGCAAATCAATAACAGCTTCCTTATACAGGAACTTTTTGGCCTGAAATGTTTGGCAAGATGTTATTTGTTCTAAAAATGTGGCTTTAATAAGTGATTGCTTATAGTGGTGCTCTTTTCATTTCAAAGCATTGTGCAATAATAATTTTGTTTATCCCAGGGCACCACCAGCTAGCACTTTTTCATGCATTCTACATCTGTGATGAAGAAGCAATAGGAAAGTCAACAAATCAAATCAGAATAGCAATTTAAAAAAAAAAAGACAGTTTCTAGTATTGTTAATACATAACACATGGCTAACCCAAATGTCCTATATTTTCCGTTAATAAATCTTTAATCAGAATTGATGCAAATAAGGATCATTCACTTTCAGTGGCTTTTGAGTGAAAAACTAAGGTTGTTTTTGTATTTGGTCTTGTTTTGGTAATTCTGGTAATTTTCTGACAGT
Organism: Vicugna pacos; assembly: GCF_048564905.1. Taxonomy (NCBI): domain Eukaryota; kingdom Metazoa; phylum Chordata; class Mammalia; order Artiodactyla; family Camelidae; genus Vicugna; species Vicugna pacos. Next base: position 23,478,802 of record NC_133011.1, read on the forward strand.
AAAACAAAAATTCTGAGCCAGGAAAATTAAAATTTTTTTTTTTTTAGTTTCTGCAATAACTAATCAGAGAGAAAAATATTGTACTGGAAAAGGACCTTTAGATTAAGATCCCAAATACAGCACTTACTCGCTGTTCAGCACTGAGGACATCATTTTATGGAGAGCTTGTTTTGTCTTTCCAGATTCTTCCTGGCACAGATTCTTTCTGGTGCTGACCCTGTGCCAGAGGTTGCCCCCATGTTTTTATGACTCTTCTCCTCTAACAGCACTTGATTTGGACTCAACTGTACCAATTAAGATCCTTCCCTAGGATTTGGCTTGGCCCAGAGAGAGCCATCTCAGTAGTGGCTGAAGCTCTATGATAAATAACTTAAGTATCAGGAGCCATGTTTTCCTGCTTGTGAAGAGCGCCAGTCTACAGTGAGAGGAAATCAAACCAATGTGCAAAAAGAAAACAGTGGCAGAGACAATCCTGGTGACGTTCAGGTGTCTGGTTTCCATTGTCCCTGACATCTCTCTGCTTCTCTGCATCTCCAGAGACTGGGTTCTTCAGCCCTTCCTTGGCTTTTGCTTTTTCAAACTGGATTTTATTTCATTCAGTTCTGATTAGAATATTAATCCCCCACTTTCGTGAGCCACATCCAAAGTCCTGTATGTAATTTAGTATTTTTAATGTCATTTTTTTTAAATGACACTCCAAATTGTATACATTTAATGCCCGCATAAACCTGGACTCACCCATGATCCTAATTAACTTCTCTAATTTTCAGTTAACTCATTTGTAAAAGATGGGAAATCAGTCTTAAATGTCACTAAAACTCTGTCCCTCTACTGCTGTCTAAAGTACAACTTCCCTTCTTGTTTCATCGTTTTTACAACCATTGGGAAATGGCTCCTTTTGTTCAGACTTACACTGAGACTCTGGTGAAGTACCATTGATTAGTAACAGGAAGAGTTTTGAGGAGGAAGTGACCAGGAGTACTGGAAACTTGAGGGGATTTCAGGTAAAATCCTACCTGTCATTACCCCTCTGGAACAGACAAAAGGTCTCAATACTGAAGGGACAATTGCTGAAATGAAAATTCTAGGTTATTACACGTTGGGGATTTTTTTTTCATTAAAACATCATACTTCCTTCCTGCTGATTAGATGGTACTTGGATGTTTTGTGGTCTAGTGTTTCATTCTTGCTTTTTACATTTTTCCCCATTTTATTCATTTTAACATATTAAAAATGTAACACCTTTCAGATGGATTGAAATACTGTAATTAGTTTACTATGAGAAAAGTTTTATTATCAAGAGATGAACATTTTTAAATCATTGCTTTTGCTCCTGCTCTCCAGCTGTCAGATACTGAATTTTTGTCATATGGTTCTGGTGGCTGCTTACTTTTCTTTTATATAATGAATATTTTCTGGTTCTAAAGTTTACTGTAGTTTTTCCATTTTTAAGGGAGAAGTTAGAGTCACAAGGTGGAAGTCAGCCGGAAGTTTTTTTTTTTTTAATTTTAAAGAATCAACTGTAGTTGATATATGGGAAAATAAAATGCAGCTTTCATTGGATATGATTTATTATTCTCATTGCCATGTCTAGTATCCAAGTCACAAAATGAGTACTATATTCAGAACAAGGAGTTACTAGAGCCAATTTTACGTACATATGAAGTTAGCCAAGGTGAAGATTAACCGGTAGAACTGATTACTAAGAATCCAAAGCCAGAGGAGGAAACTGCCTGCCTACCTCCAGATGCCATGGTTTGGACTCGGAGCGATTAGATGGGGAATGGTTGGTATTCAGAAATGGAAAAGACCCCCCGGGGTAGCACAGGCAATAATGGAGGCCCAAGCAGTAGCATATGTGTCATGTTGAGGGGTTGGGGGGAGACTTGCTGTGACTCAAATATCCAGCAGTGCATATGAGATAGAGAACCTCGTAGACAGTAGAACAAAATATCCCTTTGATGTAGGGTTCACTATATGGGGGGCCAAGAAGTAGGGTCCTGACTTCCAAGAAGGGAGGAGCAGATAGGGAGGGTGGCGACCCCAGTACTAGAAGACTAAGGTTGAGTAGCCGGAAGCCACTCCACTCCTTCTAAGTCACTCCACACACTGGTGTCAGACCTGCACGTTTGATCATGCTCTTTCCCACTTGAAACATCTTAATGACTTCCATTGCCCAAACACATGGGCATGACCCCCAAAGCCTCTTGAACTGACTTATGCCTTCGTTGCCAGCTTCATTGCCCATTCTCTGTATGCCAATCCACCAAGCTGCTGTAATTCCCAAAGAGTAACTCCACTTCATGCATATACTGTCTGCATATGCTATTACCTCTGACTGTAAGATTCCACCTTGAAAAACTTCCCTTGTTCTTGAAGTCCTAACTCAAGCAGCGCTTCCTTTACGAAGCCTACTCTACTCACTCTCCCAGTGGAGCTGACACCGACTATCCTTGTCTGTTCTCAAATTACAGTAGTGCTGTACCATGCTGAAATTGTATGGTATGCGGTTGTCTCTTGTACTAGAAATATCCCCTCATTTTGGATAGATTCCATGTATTATTCATTAACCCTAATCTCTAATGTTGTGTCTGGCCCTTACTCCTTATTGAATAACAAGACAGGTTTTCAATCAATAAATCTGGGGCATCAGGTGGAGGTTGGAGACAAAATAAATAAAGATCTGATTATAGAATGAGGTTTGTTCTCTTCTTATATACCAAACCCTAACTACTTACTGGCTCTTTTCTGACCTCTCAGAATTATTTTGACAAAAAAATCAGTATCTAGATTAAAATATACAACAAAAGTGGTACACAAAGCAAAATCTGAAGTATTGAACACTAATTACTAAGAATAGCAATGTCACTTAGATAATGTAAAACACTGACTCTATTTGAAATATTACCCATAAATATAAATAAATATATATAAAACACATATGTAAATATATAGTTATTGTGTATGATTTAAAAATGTGTGACTTCAATAACATGGATAAGCTTGCATGAAGATATTGAACATCAAGAAAATAGTTTGCTAGTGAATTATTTTTTCCTCACCACGTAACTGGAGGTCTTACATAGAAAAGGTTTAACCTCTGTTGGACTTCCCAAAGAACTTTGCAGTGGTAGTAGCTTAGTCAAAGGCATTATCTTTCTTCTGAGAAATGAAAGATGCTTCATCTAATTATCTTCCCCAATTTTTCCCCGCTCAAATAATCTTACCCTGCGTTTCATCAGGGTTTGATTAGAGAAACACAGCCCTTCTGAAATAAACATTAATATTTCAGTGAGGGGTTTATGATGGCAGCTTGGCCTTCCTCAGTTGTGGGACTTGGTTAAACTGTTATGTGAGGCGATTTCTTCTGGGTCTGATGGTGGGGACAGGAATCCACAGGATGGGCAGTTAAAAGGGAAGAGGGATGTGAATTGAGAAAAGTGAGTGCGAGCGGAAACCTGGGAAGCTGTCCGGGGCCCATGAGGATGGACTGAAATCTGTGATGCTCTTCAGTGTGATCAACATGGCCGCCTTTACACCAGCGATGAGGATGACAGGGTATCCTGCCGGGGAAGCAAGGGCCCTTCCTCATGGAGCTAACTCTGCACCGAGCGCAGGAGCCTGAGAAGCCAAATGAGGATCTGCATGAGCTGTAGGGACTGTAGGAGGGGCTTTTACCCCAAGGTGCTGAGCCAGCAACAAGCAACAGTGCGTGCAGGAGCTTCCTTGCCTACTATGACCTTCTGAAGACAAAAAGAATGTGGCGGATACTTCATGCTAACCAGGAACTATGCAGAGAAGGCGATTATGAGCAACTTCATTCCACTTAAGCTAAATTGACATAATATAAATCCACCACATTCTGAATGATTGTGTAAAATTCCATCTCTATACCTTTTCTTTTTCGTAACCTAAATTGTTCTTGCCCACATCCTCGGGATAAAATCCTCTCCCCAGATATCCTGACTCTCCTTGCCAAAACTGAGCTTTATTTGCTGTTCAATAGATAAATGAATTCAACTCACTGTATCAACTTTCCAATGCAATGTTTAACTTTTATTTGTTTCATAATGGGTTCCCAGAACTAGTAATCACACTCAACCCACACTGTCTAGCAGAAACTTGTTTAAAATGAATTCTGGTTTAATGTTTTTTTCCATGTTATTCTGAAATGCGATCTTTGCTTTTTTCCTCATTTTCTTGCAGCTAAGTCCTTTGTTTTACAGATGTGGACGGATCTGCACTATAGCGAAAACCTGAAATGGATTAGTGAGGTGTCTCAGATATTGGAAAAATGAATCTTTGTTTAAGATGAAAATAATTTTTCCTGGTTCAGCTTTGGAAAGGAATATGGAAAGTCATGCCATTAGCAATCGTTTACTCATTTGTATATTTTGTACAGATTTAATAAGTCTTTGCTTTAAACTTGGGTTTTATATGGAGGTTATAAAGCACTTTGTCAGGTTTGCAAGTATAGTTTAAAAGCTTAAACTTGACTAATACACCAGCCTGCTGTTCCCCGCTTCTTTCTGTTTCCACATGACAGAAGCAAGAGCTGACGCACTAAGGGAGCAGAGGCCATGGGGGACCAAGGAGGATGTAGATCTCAAGCCCTGAAATCATCACAATGCAACGTTTCTACACCAAGTGAGTACTGTAGCTTCCTCCAGAGTTAAGAACCTCCTACAAAATAGAGCACCAAAATTGATGGCTAGCTGATGGTGGGAGGATGGGCCAGTCCTCTATAGTCTTGGCAGAAGCTCCTCTTGGAGGAGGAGAAAAGATGGAGCACCAGGAAGCTCTGGAACAAGGGGACATGCAGTTCCGAGGCAGCTTCTGGGAAACTCTGGTGCTCAGAGATGGAAAGTAAGGGGCAGGCCAGCACCTGTAGAGGGGAGACGTAAGGAAGCAGCCATGGTCAGAAGTGTTCCCAAAGGACCTTCGACTCACCTGCCTTCAGTCGTCTTACAACACTCACAAATCACTTCACCATCACCAAGGCACAACCTGGACCCATCATATATACGTAATCTTCAGGTTTATCTTTATACTTCTAATTCGCCCTTGACAGGCGTTTTGTCCAGATCTCGACTACACAAAGACCCTTTGGTTGGCCTCATGAGGAATGCAGAAGGTAGATGATATGGTGTGAGATGCTACCAATTTCACTGAAATACTGTTAATAGAGTTTATTTCCAAAATTGTATTGTGGATATTGCCATTTATGAAATGAATACAAGAATTTCTTCTGAGGTTGCTCCTTCCACAGATATTTACTTGAGCATCTATTGTGTGTAAACGCTCAGGAGACACAAGGGAGAAAAAATTCCTTGACCTCATGGATCTGGCATTATAGTAACGTTGTCACCTGTCAGTCTTCTCTCTTTTTCCCCAAGATAGTAAATCCAAACCCATTTAGGCTTTACAGCTCTAAGTCTCCCCATCGTTGTATCACATCCTTCTCTCTTAGTGGATGACTCGGTGTACCACTTCACGAAGAAAACAGAAGACAGCAGTGCATTTTCCCCCCACCTCCCTATAGGGTAGAACCAACCTCCTTCCCTTTCTTCCTGACTCAGAAGACTAGGCAGTGACCTGTGAGCTTCCTCCAGGGACTTGGAGGCCATGGACCCAAAAACAGGTCTAAGTCTGCCGTGGACATCTGCTCACAACATTGAGGGTATCCAGTATTTTGCTTAATCCAAGACTGTCTTCATTTGCTGCCATACTCCAAAGCTTTAGCATGCCCTCAGTGCATCCACTGCCTTGGACTAACTCATTTTGATAAAGAGTCATTTCTTAAAGAAGACTGTACCCACTCTTGTTCAGCATGCACAATGGCTTCTTACAACAGATCTTTTATTAGTTGTCAGTTAGCAAGTATGTAGCAGAAGAGTGAAGGGATTATAAATACTAGTGTCTTTAAGAAAAGGAGTGTCCACAAAAACTTCCCCTTTAGGTCCTGTGTCAGAGATGCCAAGATTTAAGAGCTTAGCGTAACAAAAAATAGACCCTTAGTGGAGACTAGCTCACCTGACGTAGAGCGATGAAGTCAAAAGATGACGGGCTTTGGAGCAGAAAGTCCTTGATTTAAATTCCAGCTCTACTACTTAGTAGCTGCGTGACTTTTGTAAAAGCTGTTTAATATCTGTAAAACCAAGTTTTATCACCACTAAAATGAAGATAAAGATACAGTCCTCTCATGGTTATCATAAAGAGTGGATAAGATAGCATACCTAACATATCTAGCACCGTCCTTGGGTTTCATGGCAACTGATTCAATAGCAAAGGCCAGCTTTCTTTCGAATTCCCATCCGCCTCTCCCTGTGCCACCTTATCTCGTGTATTTGGGTCATAACTCTGTAACTGAGATGCAGCTGATGTCTGGTGGTTCCCAGAGGAGCTGACCGAATACAGATGTTCCCAAACATTTAATCCATTTAGAGACAGTATTTGAGTAATTTTGGGTTGTGTTGAGAGGTGAATCTTGCCTATTGGACACAAATTTAAGTAATAGAAACCTAATGAGCCTTTTCTCAGCAGGAGGCTCTTGCTACCTCCAAATGAGATGTATTTGTGAAGAGTCGATTATTTTTATGCTTTCTTGACCACACTTTGAGATGATCAGTTAGTAACAGGAATTCAGAGTCAGATATTGAGAGTGTCATTCCATTTTCTCTCCGTGGAAATCCTGCTGCTTTGTTAGTAAGACATAGGATGGAGCAGAAACACTGATCAAGAAACACGTGCCTTCACATTCATTTAGATATATTCACATGCTTTTGATTAAGGTAGAAGTTCTTGTCCTTCTCAAAATGCTTGTTAATTCATTCAGTGGAATCCTGTCTGTCTTAGTGAAGAGAAATAGGATCATTTGCAAGGGATACAATAGCAACCAGAGACCCACATGTGTTTTCATCTCTGATGATAACACTGTGCTACAGTGGGAAAATGCCCCATCTTTAGTTACTAGAATTGGCTTGATATTGACCAGTCTAATGCTGATTTAATATGGGAGCAGGATGCAAGTGAGGAATGGAAGGTGGTCTCAGACAAAGCTGAAAAAGAAAACAAGAAAATTTTGTTTTGATATGTGGCTATTAGCTACCATCAGGGAATCTATTCAGTTGGTGAGGTACCACTCTGTCTGCATTACTGTAGGGGTAGAACTTGGGGGAGGGGCTTCTTCATCCACCCGCCCCGACCCTTACTTCAGAGTTTACTGTTTATACCAACAACTCATATTCATCTGGTCTTAGAGAAACATTGGTGTTAAATGATAATGGCAACCATAATCCTTAGGCCCACCGCTGTCTTTTCCTAGGATATATCTTTTTGGTACAAGATGAGAATAAGCAATGAGCTAAATGTACTTGCATGTTCATTCATTTTACAAACTTTTCTTTTTGAGTGTTTATTATTCATCAGGCACTGAATTAAGTACTGGATATGAATGTTATTATTTCTGGTCTAATGTGATCAGAGTTTAACAGGAGAAAACATTTAATTTGTCACAGAAATCAGTGCACTTAGAGCTATGTCTTAGGTCACATTTCCTAAAGGCACAGCCTGAGATGGGGTTCTTGTGCAAGTGATTTACCAGGGCTGAAGAAAGTAAGCAGAGATGTGGGCTCAGCTAAGTATAGCCAAAGCCTGATCTCCAGGGGAGCTCTGGGGTGTGAAGAACACCAAGACTTGTCCCACCTTCTTGTCCCATCTTGTCCCATTGAAGAGACTGGGCCTATGTACCTTTGAATCATCCAGTCATTTGATGAGATGCTCTTGTAGGTATTTCTGGGTTCCTATTGGCCAAAGACAATTCTCTGGAGAAAGGTAACAGTGGACCATTAGCAGCCAAGACTCACAGCTGGAAGACAAGTGCACTGGCTCAGTAAAGGCAGCCAGCGTAAGGCAGCATCTGCTACTGGGTACAAAAACGAATACAAGACTTTAGACCCAGGTAAGTCGGTCTCACTGTGTAGACTGACATTAAACAAACAATTATAGTATAGTGTGACAAGTATAATCATAAGGGTTTGTACAGCATGACATGCATGAGAGTGATTACCTGATTATGTGTTCATTGGCACTTTATCTCATTGCACAAATTATTGGAGGGTTTTTTAAGAAAAACTTCATCTTTCTGGTGGTAAAGAGTATGGTCATGGAAGTCTCTTTGGAGAAGGTGATTATCAAGGTAGATTTACAAGGAATAGGCTTTGTGAATGTGATAGCAGTGAATGGAGGATTCTTAAGAGTGCAATATCTAATCCATGACCCTGAATTCAATCTCAGTGGGAACTCTTTTTCAACTTTATTGTCATTCTATTCCATAATGGTATAGTTAAGCATTTATATATAGATAATAATACAATATTATATATATTATATTAAATGAGAGCTTAAGAAAGGATAAAATGGGGTTTTCAGAAAGCTGGCCACTTGCAATACAACGAGAAAAGCTTTTCCAAGAGAGAAAGCTCGTGGTGATAGAATCCTCTTTTAGAACTAGGAAGAAAGCTGTCCTCCAGAGTCTAACACTACCAATATTTGTCAAGATTTGTTGAAAGATATTGATACATTTTTGTTTAATAATGGGCTTGGCCAAGTTAAATAGTTAAGGTGTGTTTTCATAAAACATTTTTCCAGAGATAGTCTACAATATCCAGTGATGTTTTCATTTAATGATACATTGTTTAATTTGATACATTTTGGAATTCATGTTGACTGTAGGCTTGTAGACCCTCCAGGGAAAACAGGCCTGACCCAGGACTGGGAACATCTCTAATTGGATCCAGGTTTTTGCTTCTTGTCTTGTACTCCTCCAGAGTTTATTTAGTTCTAGTGGTCATAAATAAAAGCTATGTTTCAGTGTATGTATCTGATGTACTGCCCACTTAAAAATTAAGTGAGATTTCTTTGCCTGTGTGGCTAAGTGTCAGTTTCTGTGATTTTTTTTCATATTCATTTTAAATCCTGGAATACAGTGCTTGGCTTAGAGATTGAGAAACTGGCAGACCATTTATTTAATTGTGTTCACTATTTATTACTGGAGATGTTCATGTTTCATATCCTTTTTAATGGTCTTCCCAAGATTTGCGCAGAATGTTCTTTTAATCCCTAACCTAAAAATATATGTTTCATTTAAAAACAAAAGGAGAAAAGAAAAAAGTATTTTCTGTGACCTCCATAGTTACCTTCTGCTTGCTTGTTTTTCTTTTGTGTGAATATTTTGAGAAATTGCTGGTATAGCTGACATTCTATTTAAGAAACAAAGTTCCATCGTCAAGTGTTGTGTTCATTCTGCCACATTCAATAGCTTGTGTGGTAGATGACCTTAGAGAGAGGAAATTTCTTATGAAGAAAAGTGTGAGGGGAGAGAAAAAGGGAAACACAAATACGTACACACCCAAACACACACACACACACACACACACACACACATACACTCAATGGGTAAATGACTTCAGGATAGCATGGCCTGATTTAAGTAATATTTAAAGCTTGCCATGGATAGGAATTTTACTTTTACAAAGATTTCTGGAACAGAACTACGTTAGGAATTATTGGCAATTTATGTCTTTCTGAATTTTGTTATTCTTGCTTATTCTTTCCTGAGACAAGAGAATACATGAGGTCTTTTTCAAACGTAACAAGGACAGACAGACATAAGAAAATTTATCTTTTTATTTGCATAACTTTTGTCTTTTATTTCATTCTTCCCCTAGGGGTAAGTGAACAGTTTAAATCGGGGAGCTATGCCTTTCCAGGCTGTGCCTCTGTAGGCGAAATGGAACGTTTCAAGTAAGCATCCAAATAATTTATGAGAGAGAGTAGGAAGAATCTTTACCGAGAAATCCTCTTAGCCAGACTGGCTGTTGACGAAAACCTATTAGTATCTACTGATATCCATTCCACTGAACAATGCTTAGACCCAACTTTGTGGCCTCTTGAGCAAGAAATTCCTTTGTGGTTCCAATTAAATTAAATCAGAGTCGGCCTTGAATTCACCCGTTTCTCTTTTGTATCTCCGTATTTTAATTTAGGAGAAAGCAGGCATTTGGAAGTACTTTCATTTCTCTTGGTTAGTAATGTCATTCTACGTTGGTCATCCATGGTTGGTTTAGTTCTTCAGGGATGCACAGTGTAGCTTTTAAAGTTCTTCCTGGCAGCGGCACCCTGATTTTCCTTTCGTGAATATCTCCTCTTTCACTCTCAGCCCGTGTGGTTTGGGTAAAGCAGTACTCCCTTTTTAACCCCCTCACCCATCCCAGTCCCTTGAGGAGGTCATGTGATCCAGGTCAATGACCAAAACACCTCATCCTCATTGCCAGGATGGGCACAATATCTCAGCTGGGCCGAACCACAGGTATGCTTGTCCCTGCAGCCAGACTATTCAGTTAATACAGTTGACCCTTGAACAATGCAGGTTTGAACTGCATGGGTCCACTGATATATAGATTTTTTTCAATAGCAAATACTATAGTATTTCATGATCTGCAGTTGGTTGAATTTGTGGGTGCAGAACTGTGGGTATGGAGGAAACATGGATATGAAGGACAGACTGTAAGTTGTATGTCTATTTGCGACTATGTGGAGGGTCAGCGCCCCAACTCCCTTGCTGTTCAAGGGGAATAAAGAGGATTTCTCTTTTCTCTTGGTTTTAATCCCCAAGTCATTCTAAACCAAATAGCCAAGCGAAAAGACATTTTCTCACTCTCATTTTATTATTTAAAAGAAAAAGTCAGGAACTGTGATCACTACAGTTGGTTCTTCGTCTAATATAATTTCCATAATAACTGTCTGAGGTAAGTAGTTCTGTTATCCTCATTTACCCATGAGAAGCTGACACTTAGACACATTAAGCAGGTTTTTGGAGACCGCATGCCAGTAAATAAATGATAGTCTGGCTTGAACCTACTTAGTCTGACCTGAAACTCATATTCTTAGCCACTACACATTATCCCTGTGTATTCTAGGGAGCGGAAGGAAAGCTTACATTTAATATCTTTGCAACATCAAACTAAAACTTATGTTTGGAACAGGGGGATGAAGGAAAAGTCCGGGAAATACATGATAGTGAATCAGTGGGATCTTTGTCAGCTACTGAAGGTCAAGATCTGAGCATCTTGAATGGTGGTGGGACAGAGGTGGTAAGACTCTGTTAACCCAAATCCTGGCTGAGTACCTGCCAGGCTGAATCTACGACTGGAGGCAACCTGAGAGCATCACATCACCTTCAGTGTGAGGGCCATCGCCTAGAGTATTCTGAAGTTTGCTGGAGCAGAGTTTGAGTCTGGCTTGGTACCCTGCTGTTTTGTGTTTGTTGATTAATTTCTTTTTATTTAGTCAATCATGCTTTCAGTTTTTATGGAGCACCTGCTAAGTGCCACATATTAGACGCCTAGAATATATCAAGGTCTCTGCTTTTAAGGAACTTCTAGTCTAGAGCAGGAAATAGATGAGCTGAAAAGAAATGATAATAAAGCAATAGGTGTTCAACAATTTTAGGAAAGAAAAGAAAGAAAAGGAGGAAGGAAGGAAAGGAAGACAAAGTATAACAGAGTAGATTTTGTGACTGGTTCTATACTGGAAATATAGTTAAGCCAAGGAAGATACCTCTAGTGTTTACTCTTAATAATTAATGTATTTAATTATGGATAAATTTAATTCTGGACATGTTCCCAGATGCCTTTCTCTGCTGGGGAACACAGCAGTTTTATAAATAGCAACCTCCCCTTCCTAAGGTGGCAGAGAACCATCTAAATCCTTCAGTACCTCTGCTGGAAGCTACATTTAAAGGATTTTATGCTAAAGTACTGTGATATTCTTGGGTATGACAAATCAGATGTACATGGGTTCCATTTCAGCTCAGTCGCTTACCAAGTGTATGATATCGTGCAGATTTTTAAACATTGCTCAGTCTTCGTTTCTTTAACTGTAGCGTGGTGATGAATATGCAAAGTTTAAATGAACTGATAAATATGAAGTGCGCCTCATTAGTAGTCATTGCTCAACAAATGTTAGTTTTCTTCCCACGGTTCCACAGTTGCCCTTTTCTTATTTATCAAATTGGAATAATAATGAAAGAATATATGTCAAAAAATGATTGGCACATAGTAGATTCTAAGTGTCAGGTTCTCCTGTTTTTTTCCCCTCTTACATCCTTAAAAATATAAATGGCTTCCTGCTTTCATTAGCAAAAGTATTTCTCTGATACATTCGAAGAAGAAAATATCTGAATAATTATATTCTTGACTCAGAGTCAATTATAGCTTTTCATTTTGCCTGGAAAGACACAAGAGAAACTTGCAGACAAAGCAGGAGGCAGGCTATAAAGACATATAATGTATAATGAAACTAGTCAAGACTTCAAGTAAGATGATCTCTATGTATACCCTCAATGGCTTGATTAATACTAACCTAATCTTACCAAAAATAAAGCAATTCTTTGGAACCATAGACATTTCAAGGAAAACCACTGCCTTGTTTGTACTATAGAAGTAGTAATTTAATTAAATTTTTGATTCATTTGTCATCTGTATTTTTGTAATACTGGATCCAACCTTGTGGCTAATAGTCTGGTTATGTAGAAGCCCTCTCCCTGCTGAAAGCAGTTTCTCCGAATCCATTCTGTTTTCATTTATGGTGGAATGGTGAGTAATGCAGTGTGGAATTACAATTTTTTTTAACTTCATACCAGCATAGGAACTCCTCTCTGGAGTGATACCTAATTAAAATTCACCATGGCAGATGTGGGTTGTGGGCCTGGTCAAAAGGCAGAAATTCGCAGCCCCCCTTGTGATTGTTTTAGTGGAGGATTTCCAGGCATTACTTCGAATGATCTCAGCCATGCATTGCATATAATGAGGAAGGCATAATTTCATACCCAGCTTCTTAACTCCTTGGCTGCTGTTGAATTTAGCTTTATTTTCCATTTGATGGGCTGGAACATCCCCTCAGATTAGAGAGAAGGCAGCCCTCTGCAGTTTGTAAGCACAGCTCTGTTAGGAGTGAGTAATAATAGCATGGAGTCTGATTTTTTATAGTCAATTTTATTTCTACTTTAAGGAACAAATTCCTTTTTTATTACATTTGTAAGCAGAGGCAGAATGGCTCTTGGTAAAAGTTAAACTATGAACAGTACCAGCAAGGATAATTGAAATCTACCCATTTAAATCTATTCTATTTGATTTTTTTCCCCCCAAATAGGTATTAGTCCCTCCTATATGCAGAAGAGTATGCTCAATGCATATATGTTGAATTAATTTTGTCGATATCTATTATTCAGATTGACCACCAACATTAAATAGAATCTCCCAGTTTTATGCAGTTACACCATTCAACTTGTCATAGATAACTTTGATTTCCTTCTTGGCTTCTTATTGTTACCCATAAAGTTTTAGAGCCCTGTTACGTTCTCAGAATATATTTGCCTAAGTAAAAGCTAATTTTATGAGGAAAATCTCCTGTTAAAATTCTAAGAGTAGATCAAAGAACCAAACAGGAATGTTTTCTGTTTATCTAGGCTCTTCCTTTCCTATCAGGAGGATTTAAAATTGACTAGTGTGGCAGGTAGATTCTAAGCTGTCTCCCGGTCGTCCCTGCCTCCTGCTCTTCCCAGCCCCTTGCAGTCCCTACCTATTGAATGCGAGCTTGCCCAGCAACTTGCTTCTGACCCTTAGAATGGGGAAGACATGATGGGATGTCACTTCTATAATTGGGTTACATAAAATCATAACTTCCATCTTCCTAGCAGAATCTCTCTATTGCCTTCTCAGTTTGTATCCCGCCTTGTTAGGAAAGGCACATGGCAAAGAACTGAGGTACACGTCAAGCCAACAGCCAGCTGGGAACAGAGGCCTTCTGTCTAGCTCCCCTTGACAAACTAGATTTTGCCAACGAGCCTGTGACTTGGAAGTGAATCTTTTTTCATTCAAGCCTTCAGATGAGACCACAGCCCTATACAATGCCTTGATTGAAGCCTCTGAAATACTCTGAAACAGGCAGCCCAGCCAAGCTGTGCCTGAATTCCTGACCTGAGAAACTATGAGAGACGTGTGTGTTATTTTAAGCTGCTGAATTTCTGATACTTTGCGATGCAGTAATAGATAACTAATGCCATGAGATAATCCTCAAACCTTTGTTTGAATTCTCATCAGCACCACCAATAATTTAAATGATAAACTACTTAATTTGTACTCTACCTTATCTTTATTTTGCCCTTATGTGAACACTAATAAATAGTAAAATGGTCACAAGACTGTAGGAATGTAAACATGACTCCTAGGGTCTCTGTTGTCTTTTGTCCCAGGTCAGCTATTGGAGAAGTTTGATTGTCCAATACTATCTGTGAGTGACACAGTAAGAGAAGACATTGTGGCTTAGTTAGCTCTTGACCCCTTTGCGCCTCAGTCCTTTTATTTACAAAATGAAAACAGTGAGAGTAAAAATGGTTAGCCTGTGTTGAAGTCTGTACTTCATTGAGTGCTTTATAATCCCAGAGCCAACTTTCATCATCAAATAAGTCTTTATTTTTTGTACTGAGAATCTCTGAAGACAAAGGAAAAAACAATAAAAAGTGTATTATTGAGGGATGTCAGTAACATGACAGGATAGAAAGCTCTGGACTCTACATTTACCTGCAAACATACTAATTCAACAATGAAATGTGGACAGATTCCCTTTGTGAGACATCCAGAAAGTAGTTCAAAGGCTCACGTAACCTTGGCAAACATGAAACTAGTGACACTGAAGTCAGCAGGGAAATCTGAGACACCGTCTCACTATAAGCCCTGCCCCCAGCACAGCTCTGTGTGATCAGGAGGAAATCCCCAGGGTCCCAGCCTCTCCCAGGGAAGGGAAAGAGCCGAACCAGACATCTAATCACCCAGCTTTTCTGGGGGCTTCCCAGAAGACTGGCTTCTGTCTTGCTTATCTCGGAATGCTGTTGGGACCTAGAATACTCCAGTCAACTCCAGACCATTGAGATCAGAGATGATGGTTTAAGCTGACAATTGTCATAGCCTTCCCCACAGATCAGCACAGAGTAATCAGAGGGAGAACACCAGCTTCCAGTTTCTCCTTGTAGAAAGGAAGAGTTGGATCACACATCCACTGCCCCAGCTTTTCTGGAGATAGCGCAAAGGACTGACTTCTCTCTTGCCTGTCTTAGAGCACTAAAAGAATCTGGCATACTCCTTCTGTCTGGGAGCAAGTGATAACAAAGATGGCAATTTGAACTAGCAGCTGCCATAGCCCTCCACCCAGCTCAGCACAGAGCAAATGGGCAAAGAACCCCAGATCCCTGCCTCTCCTTGGGGAGGGAAAGAATTGTACAAAGCATCCAATGATACAGCTGTTCCTGAGGCTGCTTGAAGGACTGGCTTCAGTCTTTCTTGCCTTGGAGCACGGGTGGGATTTGGCATATTCTTGGTTTTTGGGGACCACTAAGGACAAAGAAAGGACATTTGACTGATGTGAAGGTTAGAAAGGCCATCAAAATTTCTAGCCGGCCTGAGACTCAATAGATCCCAAATAAAATGAACCCAAAGAAATACACACTGAGACACATTATAATCAAAATATCAAACATCTAAGACAGAGAATTTTGAAAGCAGCAAGAGAAAAATAACTTACCACATAAAAAGGGACCCCCATAAGATCCTCAAGTGGCTCTCTCATCAGAAACCTTGTAGGCCAGAAGGGAGTGGGGCAATATAGTCAAAGTGCTAAAAGAAAAAAGAAAAAACAAAAACCCTGCCAACAAAGAATAATCTATCCCTGTAAAAATGAAAGATCAAGTCTTTCCCAGACAAACAAAGCTGAGAGAGTTCACTGCCACAGATGTGCCTTACAAGAACTGTTAAAGGAAATTCTTCAAGTGGAAAGAAAAGTTCACAAAGGAGTAATATAAGAGTGTTTGAAAGCATACTCACTGGTAATAGTAAATATATGGACAGATACAAAATAATGAAATACTATGAAGGTGATGAGTAAATAATTTTTAATTTCAGCATAAAAATTAAAAGGCAAAAATAATTTAAAATAAAAAATATAAAACTAAGTTAATGGATACATAATTAACACACAACATATGTTAATTGTGGCATCAGTGAAGAGGAGAGGTAAAAGTATAAATTTTTGTATGTGATTGAAGTTGAGTTGTTATCCACTAAAGACAGTATTATAAGATATTTTATATAAGCTCCAAGGTAACCACAGAGAAAATGCCTATGGAAGATGCACAAAAGAAAAAGAAAAAGGAATCAAAGTCTATGAATACAAAAATCAATGAAACACAAAGAAAGACAGCAAGAGAGGAAAACAGAGACAAAAGACTGTGAAACTATTTTAAAAATGACAGTAGTACGTCCTTCCCTATCAATAATTACTTTCATGTAAATGGGGGAAACTCCCCATCAAAAGATGCAGAGGGGGGGAATGGATAAAAACAAGGTGGGACTGGACACTTTTAGAGCATGACAAACCTAAAGACTTAATAAAAGTCTGTTAGAACTAATGAGCAAGTTCTGTTACGTTGCAGGATACAAAATCAACATGCAAACATCAGTTGCATTTCTAAACACTAACAACAAGCTATCTGAAAAAGCAGTTGAGAAAACAGTCCTATTTATAATAGCATCAAATAGAAGAAAATACTTTGGAATAAACTTTACTAAGGTAGTAAAAGACTTGTGTAATGAACACTATGAAATACTGATGAAAGAAAGTAAAGGAGACACAAACAAATGGAAAGACATCCAGTGTTCATAGATTGAAAAGCTTAATGTTGTTAAAATGTCCATACTACCCAAAACAATCTACAGATCAATACAATCCCAATCAAAATCCCAATGGTAGTTTTTTTTTTTTACAAAAATTAAAAAGTAACTCTAAAACTCATATAGAAACACAGAGATCCTCAAATAGCCAAAATAATCTTGAGAAGAAAAAAAAAAAACCAGACTGGAGCCATCATACTTGATTTCAAAATCTATTAAAAAGTTATAGTAATTAAAACAATATGGTACTAACATAAAAACGACATCTAGACCAATGAAATAAAATAGAGAGCCCAGAAATAAACACACAAATATATAGTCAGCTAATCTTTGACAGGGTTCTAAGAATACACAATGTGGAAAGAATTGTCTTTTCTACAAACAGTGTTGGGAAAACTGGATATTCATATGCAAAAGAATGACATTGGAGTCCTGTCTTACACCATTCACAATAATTAACTCGAAATTTAAAGACTTGAAGCCATAAATTTCCCAGAAGAAAAGAAAGGGGAAAACTCCTTGACCTTTAGTCTTGGCAATGACTTTTTAGATGTGATATCAAAAGGGCAAGTAACCAAAGCAAAAACAAACAAATGGGACTACGTCAACTAAAAAGCTTCAGCACAGCCAAAGAAACAATCAACAAGATGAAAAGGCAGCCTACAGAACGGGAGAAAGCATGTTCAAACTAAATTTCTGGTAAGGAGTTAATATTCAAAATACACAAGGAACTCATACAATTCAATACCAAAAAAACTGATTTTAAAACTGGACAGAGAATCTGAATAGACATTTCCCAAGGGAGACAAGCAAATGGCCAACAGATGCTCAACACCACTAATCATAAGGGAAATGCAAATCAGAACCATAATGACACAGCACCTCATACGTGTTGGGATGGCTTTTATCAAAAAGACGAGATAACAAGTGTTGGCCTGGATGTAGAGAAAAGGGAACCCTAGTGTACTGTTGATGGGAAAGTAAATTAGTGCAGCCCATATGGAAAGACGTTTGGAAGTTCCTCAAAAATTTGAAAATAGAGCTATCATATGATCCAGCAATCGACGCTTCCAGTTATCAGAATCTCAAAGAGGTGTTTGCATTCCCGTGTTCATTGCCGTTACTAGTCACAATAGTCAAGATATGGAAACAACCTAAATGTCCGTTATCAGATGAATGGATAAAGCATATGTGGTATATACATACAATGGAATATTATTTGGCTTTAAAAAAGAAAAATCCTGCAATATGCAACAACATAGATAAACGTGGTAGATATTGTGTTAAGTGAAATAAGACAATCACAGAAGGACAAATACTTAATGGTTTTGCTTATATTGAGTATCAAAATAGCCAAGCTCATAGAAGCAGAGAGGAGAATGTTGGTTGCCAAGGGCTTAAGAAAGGGAGAAACTGGGGGTTGTGGTTCAATGGGCATCAAGTTGCAAGCATATAAGGTGAACATGTTCTCGAGATCTGCTTTACATTTTGCTGCAGTTAACAATACTGTATTGTACACTTGAAATTTTGTAAAAAGATTAGATCTCATGTTAAATATGCTTACAAAAAAAAAAAAAAGAGAGAGAGAGAGAGAGTCTTTTGTCAAGGGAGTTACTCCTGAGGGTAAATGGAACTTAATCCTGCTAGGGAAGAATGGAAGGTTGTATAGAACAAATACTTCAGTTATTTTGCTGAGGGTATGACGTAGCTCAATGATGATCCATGCATTTCCCAGGTTTTCATCAATTGAGTGCTCTTGGAGGAAGATGGGGGACTTCCATCTTTTCCTGCCTATGAAGAGAAGAGGGTCCTTGTCAGGGGAAACCTCAGGCAACAAGTCAAAAGTGATAGTGGTCGGAAGTTGGGCTCAGCAGGCATGGGTGTAGTTAAGTGCTGAAGGGATGGAGGCAGGATATCGAGGGCAGCCAACATATTTTAGATATGGCTCTTACTGCATTTTGCAAAAGAGGAAACTGAGCAAGGAGAGGTGATGTCTTTGCCAGTTCTCTCAGTTTGTCTGGAGCAGAGCTGGGATCAAAAACAATCCTGTAGGATTGTTGTAAGGATTAACTTTAAATGTACCTAACAAGCAGGGAACACTCAGTAGAAAACGGGGATTCCGTGATTGTCATGCTTTCATATGCCTGGAATTTTCCAACAAGAAACTTGACAGCATGGTACATAAATGACCAGGTGTTGGGGACCTGTGTCCTCATCTCAACAATACTAGCAAATAAGAATGGCGTGGAGCACTGCAGTAAATCTCCCCGTTTCTTTGTGCTATAACAAGAGAAAAGAGGTAGAAAATGTTACTGTTCTTCCTCTTTAAATATAATTTTGATGATGTAAGACAATAGTAACCTCACTTAAAATTTTCAAAATTAATGAAAAATTGCATTATTGTACCTTCCCTTCGAATCTCTTTAACATACACATATTTTTACCTGGTTATTGTCACAGTTCAGATACACTGCTGTAGGCAACATTTTAATTTAAGTTTGAATAAGGTAGGAAATACACCTTTGACAATCCAGTGAGGTACCAAATTTTTAAAACCTTTTCTGACAAATGAAAAGGGTACTTTAGTGTAATTTCTCTTACAAGTAAGGTTGAATATCTTTGCATTTGTTTAAGGGCCATTGTTACTGGCTTTCTCTGATAATATGCATTTCACATTGAGTTAGGCAGAATTCTAAGATGAGAATTTAGCCCAGTTGACAGCTTGATTTCAGCCTCGTGAGACCTTGAGCAGAGAACCCAGCTATACCATGGACTTCTGATCTCCAGAACTGTGAGGGAATAAATGATGTTTTAAACTTCCAAGTTTGCATAAATTTATCACGCAGTAATAGGGAAGTAGTACATCCATCTTTCTACATGACTTTCATATTTGTTTCTAACATCATCGCAGAATATGTCATCATTTGCATCACCATGTTTTCACAGGCAAATATTTTGGTTGCTTTTAATTGCTATTATAAATGCTGCAGTGGTAAACATGTTCATGTACACAGCTTTATCCATTTTTATTATTTGTTGATTACTTTATTAGCTTTTGTATTGAACACATAATTTGTTTCAAAATTCAAATGTACAAAATGATTAACAGTAAAGAATTTTCTTCTCACTTCTATGCCTTGGCTACACAGTTTCCCAATCCCTAAACAATCCAAGTATTAAATTATTTTAAAACCTTCCAGAGATATTTTATGCCTGAATATAACATACTATATCCATTATTCTGTACCTTGCTTTTTCACTAAACAATATATTTTAAAGATTGTTCTATATCAACACTTAAAGAATATCATCTCTAATAATGTTCTTTGTATAAATGTACCATGATTTATTGATTGATGGGAATATTAAGTTTTTTTGGAATTTTGCTCCTACTCATGATATACAAGACAATATGGAACAAATTCCCATTAAGACAACCGGGAAGCTGGATAAATAATAAGGGAACGAAAGATGCCTGCCTGGAGACAGTAGAGGGCTAAAATGAGAGTGAGGAATTACTTGGTCAGAAGCTGAGAGGAGTGGAAACCCAGGACTATGAGCCTAGTATGCTTGAGAAGGAGGTTTTTATAGCATTGTGGAGCCAAGAGGAGTCATGGG
This sequence comes from Vicugna pacos, assembly GCF_048564905.1. Taxonomy (NCBI): domain Eukaryota; kingdom Metazoa; phylum Chordata; class Mammalia; order Artiodactyla; family Camelidae; genus Vicugna; species Vicugna pacos. The sequence goes on from NC_133011.1 coordinate 23,499,204, forward strand.
ACATCCAAAGAAGGGGACCACTGGTGACCTCCTTGGCTTTGGGTTGGGACTCCAAAGGGATGAACCCTTGGAGTAAGAATTAATCCCAAGTGATATGCCCTCAATAGGGACTGGACATATTTTCTTAATTTTGGAAATTGCGTTGAGATGACTCAAGATTGCTAATAGCTCTTGGTGGAAGCAAAAGTGAATCTTCTTTGGAGAAGATAACAGCATACTTGGCTCCACATTATTTTTAGAAAGAATTTTGCAAATAAAAAGTTCCAACCACCAAACCAGCCAAAACAAACAACAGGCACGTAAGGAGATATGACAACCTGAAGAAAAATTAATAAAATAGTAGAAAATAGACACATATTCACAGGGGTCCCAGAAATTCAGAGACCAGCATGAAAGTAAGCATGGTTACAATTCCCAAGCCAGTAATGGAAGAGAAACAAAATTACTGGAGAATTGGAAGCAGTATTGTTTTCAGTCATTTGCTCTTATTTGTATTCATAGAGGAAAGATGTAGACGTGATTTTTCTGTGTCAAAAATATATGCAATTATATTTCTGCTAGTTACTGATAAACTGTCATCCCTAGAGGCATTGAAATTTACTTTCACCAGCTATGTAGGAAGGTGGCTGTTTCCCTATACTTTTGATAACTCATATATTAACTGTTTTTTAAAGTATTTTCTAATATAATGGGTGAAAACAGTATCTCACGGGAATTTTATTTGCATTTATCTCCTAGTAAGGATAAACATAATTATGTATGTTTAAGGGCTATTTTTTCCATAAATCCCCTTTAATTTTCTTTATTGATTGTTAATCTTTTAATGATTTATGGGAACTCTTTGTATATTAGGGAGATTGGCCTTTGTTTTCTCAGATATAAATTGCAAATTTTTTTTTCGTTTTGCCCTTGAGAATTTTGACTTTTGTTATTGTGGGTTTTGCCATGACCCAATATTTTATTATCAAATTTCCACATTTTTTGTTTCATTACTTCTGTTTTTGTGTGATGTTTAGGAAGACATTTGCCACTCAGACATTATATCAAAAATTGTTAACATGGTTTCTTATTGTACTTTTTATGATTTCGTTTTTAAATTATATTGTTAATCTACCTAGACTTTTCTTTCAGATGGCTATCCAGTTATTCTGATACCATCAGTTGAATAATCTTTTTGTTCTTCACTGATTTCAAATGTTACCTTTATTATGTAATCCCCACGAGCATTTGGGAATATTTTTTGATTTTTTTGTTGTTGTTGTTTTTGGTCTGTCTGTTCATGTATCTATAATATATTTTGTGAATTATTTTGCCTTATACAACATTTTGACATCTTTTGAGAATTGTCCCCTGGGTATCCTTATTGATTCTTTTACATCAACTTTGAAATAAGCATTTTGTTTTCCAAATAAACCAGTTGCTATTTTTAGTAAAATTACACTAAACTTATAGGTCGATTTGGAAAGAGCTGACATCTTTACACAATGTCAGTCCTTTCCATACAAGTCACTGTATGCCTTGGCATTGTTCAAGTCTTCTTTTTGTCTCTCGGAAGTATTCACAGTTTTCTTTATCTAAACAGTAAAGGATATTGATAAGTGGTCTAAAGTTTTTTTCCATTGTGGATAGAGTCATTTTCTTTATACTAAAAAACTAGTTTGGATTCTATCTATGAAGGTATTAATTTTTAGATATAAAATTTGTGTCCAACCTTCTTAGTAAATTATTTATAGTAGGAAAATTACAAAAAAATTTAAGATATTGAAAAATTCTTTTTAAGTTGATTGTCTTCAGATTTTCATATATACAAGAAAATAATGAATATTCCTTCTTTCTGACTTTTATACCTTTAATTTCTTTCTTTGCTTAACTATATTGGATTATACTTCCAGAATTAAAGTTAAATAGCAGTGCTAACCATTATTTATTTAATCTTGAATAAATGACAAAAATGGGGCCACTGGCTCAAGTAAAATAAATCTTTTATTATTTTGGTAAGTGAGGAAGTGACCTATGGATTTAATTTACGTTAATTTCATGAGCATAAAGTTTTAACATTGTTTTGTTTATTTCATTTTTTTCTTTTGGACTTCCAATATAGTGTTTTAAGTTGATCAGGTGAATCAGTTCATGAAACATTATTATCTATGGTCCATGCAAACTCCCTCTTATTTTAAAAAATTATTTATTCCCACTTATCACTATACTCCATATGCCTCTCCCCTTTCCACCGTACGTTACCATCATCGTGTATTTAATGTGGGTTGCTTTGTTTTTGGTCATATACATTATTGCAGAGTATGTATTGTTTTGTGGACATGTGTTATTAATTTACATAAATGGTTTTGTATCATGTATCTCATTAAGTACTAGATTTCTAAGGCCCATCGTATTGCTATATGAAAATCTGATCAGTAGCTCCTACTGCCGTGCTAAATTTCCTGGGGTTTGCACATCATTTTTTACCTAATCATATTCTAGGTGATGGGTGCTCAGATTGCCTCTGACTTCCTGCCATATTCTCTTACTTGCTTCTATGGAGACTGTGTGAGAATTTCTTTGGATTATTCACTTGGGCTCTTGGGTTCTATGTTATATTCCTCTGCAGCCAGTAATGCCAGATGGCTCCTTGGAGTGGCATCACCAGTCTGCACTCCTATCAACAGAGCTTGAGAGCTGCTTGTATGAAAGATTTTCTGTATTTCTCCTGTGTATGGTTGGTCATATATTTTTTCAAGTCTTCATTTTTAAAAATATATCATACATATCCCTTATAAAAAGGTAGCATACCAATTTCATGTTATTGCTAGGTACAATTCTTAGTATATTATTTATGTTTGAAGGATCAGTAAGTTTCCTTCAAACGTTTCAATTTTGCGATTTAAAAAACAATTTTTAAATAATTATATCAGTCGTCTCTATTTTTTGTACAATGGATTTACTTTTAAATTTTCCACAAGCCTCATGTCTAAATACAACAGACAACTATCTAAAAATTCTTAAAAAAAAAAAACAAAGCTGGCAGAGAGTTGAGCATGAGCGGAAAGTCAGAGTAGACACAGCTATCATTTCAGAAATATATTTACTCAGTCATTTAATAAACATCTACTAAACTTATTACGTGCTGGACACAATAATGAATGTTGATGATACAGAGATGAGTAAGACAGTCCACCTCCCTTAAAAAACACATGTCCAGTGGAGAAGAGAGGCATGTAAAAACCAATGAATTGCAAATATAACTACAGAAACATTAGCAGAGGACAGAGTTTTCTTCCATTTTATGACTCAGATTTTCCGCTGTTAAATTAATGTGTTTATTATAACGATGACACATTTTGAGAGTCATATTAGGGGCGAAAGAGAAAAAAATAGAGGTGAATCCATTGATTGTTGGATTCAGTCAACAAATATTTACTGAATGACTCGTTTAGTTATTGTGCCAGGTGTCAGGGATACAAAAGTGAGCAAACGTTAAATGATAATCTTCAAAGGATAAAATGTTTTTGTCTGATTTTAAAACTCCCAGGAGCGGTAGTTCACTGTGATTCTTAATCCAGAATGTTTAACACATTACTTAATCATCTGTGTTAAATGTCAGAGATCATAATACGTGCATATGTATGGGAGTAAGCCCTTTAGTTTTGTAGTTGTGGTTATGTAACGCTAATTCATTTTGTTGTACTAAGACTGAACGAAGATGCATCAAAAAGAATAAATGTTTCCATAAGGAGGTGGTTCTTCTTGTATGGATAGTGGCCTGGACCGCCTTAGGCTGTACTCCGGCAGAGATGTGATGAATACGGCTGGTCCTCTTCAGTAATCTTCCACTGCCATTCAAGGCTGAGGGACTTCTTACATGTGAAGGGGTTGGGTGCGTGCAGATTTAATGCTATGTGACAGCAGAGCAGAGATTGGTTATGGAAAGTCTATGATGTCATAAAAGCTAAAGTGATGTAGGTTTTTGAATTAGATATAGTCACTTTATTTCTAAGGCAGTAATGCAGTCCTTTGAAGCCCAGAGTTTCTAGGGAAGAGCAATTCTAGGGCATTCTTCCTTTAAATCCCCATGAAGAAATATATTGGACACTGAGGCTGCCTCCCATCCTCCATTCTACTCTTCCTTCAGTATGTAGCAGCCCAAGGTTTAGACGGGACTGACTCCATCCTTAAATCAGCCGGCATAATCCCATGTTCCTTACCATGGGGCTTGGTTCACTGGCAAGCAGAGAAGCCTGCCCAGAGGAGCTGAACTGTGAAGGCAGTAGACTTTGATAAGTGGAGAAGGCAATAGCGAAGAAACAGGTATATGCAAGGTGGGTTCGGAAACTGTGAATAAACCTAGTTAACTAGAACACCATGTCATACTGTCTTTATCTCCCAGGGCCGCCTAGGTGATGAAACTCAGTTCTTCCACTCAGTGAGCGATTGCCGCCTGGTGCATAGTACTGCACTAACAGACAGGCGCCAGAGGAAGTTGCCTTAAGATTGAGAAACTCCACTGTCCTGGTAAACTCATTGAGGTTAGAACTAAAAAAGACCAAGGACATAATCTAGCACAATCCATTCATGTTACAGTTCAGAAACTGAGCCCCGGATAGCTTAAGTGAAAGGAAGCAGCAAAACATGCAGGGAAAAGTACAAGTTGGAAGCGCCATTGAAACACGCTTTAATTTCCATCACCGGAGGAGCTGCAGGAATAGTACAAGAGGCTGTTGCTGGGATTTGGGGAGTGAACATCCGCAAAGCACCAGACACAAACTAAATACTAAATAAACATTCCCTTCCGTTCTCTGTCTTCTCGTTGTTGATAGCCATATAGTAGTTCTCAGGCAGAATTAGAAATAGCTCTACCTCGATTCCCAAGAGAGCTTCTCCCCACACAGTCCAGCAGTCTCTTGTTAGACACTCCATGAGAAGGAACCACAAAGGCCTCTACCTTTCTTCAGAAAGGAGCAGCTATCTTCACAAACCCTTTGTCTTCAGGTGATTCCTGAGAGAAGCCTGAGTGCAAAGGATTAGGGCGCTGAGAACCTGGGACAGCGCTCACAGGTGTGTCTCAGGTGGAGGCTGTGATGCTGACCGATCGCATCACTGATTTGTCGCTGTTTGCTATGCCGTTTTGATTTCTTCCAACCACTTACTGGGTGCCTGCGTGCCTATGAGACAGCTGTAAACAGAATTTGCAATGGAAATGCCCTAGAGGGGCCACACAGTCCCTCAAATTTGAAGCTAAAGAAAAGCTTCCTGAGAAAGAAGGCGAGAAAGTCTAAAGAGTTAAACAAATTTGTCATAAAAAGAGGGAAGGGCAGAAAGAGGCAGAGACATTCTGCAAGCGCAAGGCATGGAAATGAGGGCCAGCTGTGCACAGTCAAGGACTGTCGAGTTCAGTGTGACTGGAACGAAGCACTGGGGAGAGATGGTGGCCATGGATCAAGCTGGGGAGGAAGGTGTACGCCGAGCTGTTAAAAGGCTTCTTCTGCTCTGCCAGAGACTAGGCTTGGTCTAGTTGGCATCTAGGAGCCCTGGCCATTTCATACAGGGTCTGACTTACTTTTCTGAAAGGTCATCTGAGCATATGCATATTTGCTTTCTCCAGCAGAATCCTAAGGATGCACTTAACAGGATTCATAACTTGACATTTTTTTTTTTTTGGTGTCTCCTACAGTGCTTAGCAGAGTCGGAGATGCATGTTGAGAGGTCAATAGTTAATGGATTCCCCAACTGATTGAGAGGCACAAACTCATACTCAGGTTACTGCTGGAATGTGGACACTATCCTGTGGGGTGTCTGATATTTAAAGATCTCTAGCAATCTTAAGCTGTGCTTCTTAATTTTAACCCACACGCAAATCGCCTGGGGATCTTGTTAAAATGGAGAATCTGATTCATTTTGTCTTGGGTTGGACCTGAGACACTGCATTTCTAACAGGCTTCCAGACGCTGCCTCTGCTGATGATTTGCATCTCCACGTTTTGAGTGGCGGGGAGCTTAACGAACATTCGGTTGCCTTATTAGGAGAAGTTCTGATGGTGGCGTCATCTGTGAACAGTGGAGCTTTCTCTAAAGATTGTGGAAATGGAGAGGTTTCGCCATGAGAGAGTGAGACACCGTGGCTGAGACCCCCTACAGCTCCGTTGGGACTGGTTTTGAAGGCAGTGGCCTTGTTCATGAGACCCCCAGGTAGACATTGATGTGATCTGCCTTTAATTTCTAATGCTGCCGCCAGCTTCTTCCGTGCACTGCCAAGTATTGGTTTCACAAGAAAATCCATTAGTAACAGCAGAGTTGATAATAGAACGGCAGATAAAGCCAGAGGGCTCTAAAAACAGCATGCTGTCAGCATGTAATTTGTTTAGGCCTATGTAGAATAGAGTCTTTGCTCGGGAATTTTCAAGTCTGAAATTTGATTATGGGCCATTTTGTAATTTCTTGATATTTTCCTCTTTATTCTCTTTCACATACTCATTGTCATGTAATGGCAATCTGGATGTCGCTCAGGCCTCACTAGCTTGTGGGCATAAAAGACAGCCACACAGGTTAGGCTGAAGTTTGCTGCTTTGATGCCACTCATTACTATGAACAGGAGCTTGGTCTTCATTTTAAGGTCCCCTGACCTTTATGCTGGCTCTCAGAGGAGCCCCAAGCCTCGTCCACCATCAACCCTAGTGTGGGTGTGGGTGGTTGCCTGCACTTCCGTCATTTAGCAATGGGTCCAAAATGATGGCTCCACCTCAAACAGCTCCCATGACACTGTCAGTATCCTTCACATCTGCTCCGTGCTGGGTGTGGCCATCGCTACCTCAGACCGAAGCTTCCACCCCATTGCGAGCCTCAGCTGGGAGGTATCCAGGGTAGCAGCAAAGGCAGGTGTCTCTGGAGACAGAAGCCCACATCTCAGCTGTGTGATTTGGGCAAGTTATTTAACCTTAGCTTTCTTTATCTGTAAACTGAGACTAACTAGAGTTCTGTGATCTCAAGATTGTTGACAAAATAAGGTAATCCACTTAAGCTCCTAACACTTCATTCCTGGCACATAGAGAACGTTCAGTAAATGTTAACCATTATTCCCGCTGCTTCTCTCTCTGTCACTATGGTCCTAGCCTGGACAAGCTTCATTTTTATTTCACTACAGCACAGCGGGGATCCAGTTGATAAGGTTTCATGACATGGCTGATGTCTCAGGGATAACAGAAGGGGATTAAAATCAGGGAGAAGCACACTGCTGTTTAGCACAAAGACTCAGCCATCATACGCCCAAGTGTATTCTCCTGGAGTCCCTTCCAGGGGCCTCCCTGCATCCCTACAGAAATGTCTTTCTGTATCAGAAGACATCTTGCACATCCAAAGAGTGTTATTGAACTTACTGAGTCTCCTTTGAATCCAGACTTAGAGATGTTTTGCCATTCTGGGGTTCATTCCTCTTACCAGCATCTGCTCCTTCACAGAATAATTGTAAGAATCTCCACTCCCTCGAACGGAAACCTTTATCCTGCTCAGGGGTGTCACCTTACCTTGGAATGAAGACCAATGTCTCTTTCCCCTTCCCAGCCTTTCTCCAGGATTCACTCTCCTTTGTGCAGAGGATAACTGAATCCTTGGCTCAGTCATCACTCAGTCTCTATTCCGGCTCCAGTGGGAGATAACCTCTCATAATAATACTAACAACAATAACAACTAATTTTTCTCATGTTTTCCTTGCCCCACTGCCTCTAAAATGATCTTTTTCAAACAGACTTCTTATTTCACTTCCTGCTTCAGAGTAGCTGTTGTCCTCCTGGCACTTAGGAGACAGAATTCACATGGTTGAAGGCTCTTTGTATGTGCTGGTCTTACTTCTGAGATGCCCTTTGCTCCTTTGTTTTCTCAGAAAATGCCTGTTCCTCCTTCATGGAATTCCTCTCTGGATTCTCCCTGGAGCCTGGCTAGCCTCCCCATGTCCCCAGACATCAGCTGGGCTCCCTTCTCCAAGCCCCCATGACACTGTACGTTTCTCCACCACATTGCGACATACAGTAATCGACTTCCAACTCTGCCTCCCCCTTTTAAAGGGAGCTCTCTGAAAGCATAGGCTCTCGTCATGAGAGTGTCTGGTGAGTAAATTAATATTTACCTTTAATTTACTGAGTTCTTTGTCATCTACTTTCCCCTGATCCTTACTGAGGCTTTATAAGTAGGGCAAGCATTACATGATCTCTCATTTATAGGTGAGAAAAGGGGGCTTCAGCTGCTGGATGACTAGTCCATAGTCAACCCCATCAGCTGAGGAAGGGAAAAGGGAAGCAAACACGGACTGAGTCCTTTGGACTTCAATTCTATTGCCCCTTTTCACTACTTTTTTATTGCTTCCTTTTAACAGAAGCTAAATCCTGGTAGGAAAGGGAAAAGATCTCAAGGAAGACTGAGGGAAGATGGCAACACATAGAGAAACCACAGCTTCAGGGTTCCCAGAACTCGAAGGTCAAGTTGTTGAGCTTGAGGAGAACGTGGGGCAGGGTTCTGTTAACTGACTTTCAGAATTGAGGGAAGATGCTCTGACTAAAATAAGCTAGATGGGGACGGCAGTGGGGAGAAACCAACCATCCAGATTATACTAAAAATCTGGTCTCAAGTACCCTGTCACAGAGCATCATTTCTTTTTAGCCACCCTTTGGATTGTTCTAAGTGATGACGAATAATTTTATAAAAGTCTTGAACTGCTGCTTGGAGTCCTTTTTAGAGCTAAGAGCAAAACAAACAAACATGAAGTCCTACAGAGCTGAGAATAAGCTCTGGAGAGAGTGAGAGTAGTGGAAATAGTTACTGGGGTGAGGAAGGAGATCGCAGTATATTTTGTTTCGAACCCCACGACCTTGTCTTCTCAGCCACTTGCAAGGGCAGTGGGCGGTCTGAGCTTGGTGGGAGTCGGGGGTGCAGAGGAGATGCCGGGACGGGAGGGCTCAGAACTATTTCAGACTCAAGGCCAACATCCACGGAGACCTTGAGTTATGTCATCAAAACTGTCTGGACTTGAGGCCCCTGAAGCCAAATGCGGTTTCCAGAAAAAGGATCCGCCGCATATTTGGAAGCCAATCAACCAAATGTTGTCTCGTCACTTTTGTGCATGAGATCTTTTCATTTGTGAAGAGCATATTATTTTGCTTAATTATGGGCTTGGAGGAGATGGCGTAGAGCAGTGGAAAAAGCATGAGCTTGGAGTCGGAGAGACCTGGGTCTGAATCATGGCCCTGCCGTCCACCACCGGGCTGGGTGCACCTCAGTCTCCTCGTGTGTGAACTGAGAACAGTCTTGTAATAACGACCGATCTTGCGGGGCAGTTGTTTGGATCAACGGTTAATGTGTGTCAAAATATTGTATTGTTCTGCTAGTCAGACATTTAACAGTCAGCAGCTATGATTAAGAAAGTGCCTGGTTTTTAACACAATAACATTTGGCAAATAAGATTCCATTTTCATTCCAAAAGCATGTTTTCTATATATATGACTTCCTTCTGCTTGCAAATACTGTTTACATTAAATTCCATTTCCCATCGGAAATGGCTGTTACTCAGTATCGAAGTACTTCCCCAAACTCAAATTTCCCAGGAAGGATGAAGTCTCACTGGTACTCTACTGATGCTCATTTTTCAGCACCTTGATAATTTGTTTTTAAATACTTGTAGTTTATTTTGTAATTGTCTATGCCACGGCTGATTATCCTTTTCTTTAAAAAGAGGTGCATCCAGAAAGGAGCTAAGATCAGAAGCCTTTATCTCCATCACCCCCTCACTCACTGCCTCAGACTTGGCTTTTCATCTCAAGAATGGGGATGATATTTGACCTATGTATCTTACAAAGTTTTTTTTTTCCCTTGAAAAAATAAAAAACCAGGTGAGATCATAAATGGGAAGGGATTTTGTAAATTATAAAAGATATGAAAATGTAAGTTATGGCGTGATTTTTGCTATAGATCCCTTTGCAGCAGATAGGACGGTTCTCTGCGCTGTGGCTACCTGCCTGCTGCTGCTGGCTGTTCCGTGCCTGGGAGTCACCTTGAGGTTACTTAGAGCCTCTGTCCACCACCGGATGTTAGGAGATTGGGCAACTTTCTTGAGTAATTGTCTCCTGTGACTCATGTCCCTTGCAGTCCCCGTAGTGACCCGGGGCCCCCCAGGGTGAGCAAGGAATTTCCTCTCTAGGGTTGTTTATGGACTAGCCCCAAACTTTCAACTTAGGCTTTTTTCGCACCTCTTCCAGTACTACCTACCTGAGTAGCCACAGAATAAAATCTGTACAGTGGCTGGATTCAGGTTTGTTGTAATGTATTTTGAGTACCTACTCTGGGGAGGGTGAAGAATTTCCATTCCTTTAATGAGATTCTCCTTAAAGAGAGATGCCTGTCCCTTCTTAAAGACCTAATTGGGATGGAAGAGCACAGTTAATAATACAGGGCATGAATGCCAATATGTGGTCAGGAGATAACCTCCTAGGTGAATTTGACCATCTTCTTTTTCTTACTTTCTCTATTTCTGGTTTCTCCTTTTTTTTTTTTTAAATCTCTTCTCTTTCCTTACTTTTCCCTTTACTACAGCCTCTCCCAGTCAATAGACCCCTCATGGCATTTCCAGGCATACCTCACTAGCTTCATTAGAAGTACAGTCAGCCTCTGCATGGAGGGTTCTGCATCCACAGGTTCAAGCAACTACAGTTTCAATTCGTAGTTGGTTGAATCCACTGTTGGTTGAATCGGGGATGCAGAACCTACAAATGTGGAAGCCAACTCTACTGTGCCATTTTATGTAATAGACTTGAGCATCCTTCAACTTTGATATCAGTAGGGATCCTGGAACAAGTCCCCCATGGATTCCAAGGGACAGCTGTACCCAGATTACAAGAGTTGTAGACATTTAGTCCAGGTCAGAAATTCTCATTCCTTGCTGTGTATTACAGTTACCTGGAGAATTAAAAAAAAAACTGATAACCTGGGCCCCAATTAAGTTAATATCTCTGGGGGGTGGGCCCTGGGCCTGACATTTTTAAAAAAGCTTCCAAAATGATTCTAATGTGCATCCAGGTTACACTGGTTAAAGATACTTGGAAAGCGAAGATATGGCAAAACTATACTAAAAATAAAATAAGATTTATGACTTAATGTTGCAATCATGTGGTTTGGCCACACTTGCTTGTTTCCTATCCATCAAATAACAAGTGATTTTTGAGAACCGCAGAAAGAGGGGCTGGTTATGCCCAGGTGAAGCCTGTAGGTGAATTTCAAAGATAAGATGACCAATCACAAAACACTCTTAGAGCTAGTATTGGTTGGGAGCACACTCTGTGCCATGTACTACACTAGATACTTTTCTTGTATTGTATCATTTAATCTTCTTAACAACTTCTTGAGGCATTATTATTCTCCCCAGTTTACAAATAAAGAAACATAGGCACCAAGTAATTGCATAAAAGGCTCAAGATCTGACCACTAGTTGGAAGTGGAACCAAAAAGTTTCAAAACAGGCGATTTGACTGCTATCCTCTTTTAAATCATCCTGCAATACCACCTTTCTCCATTGACAGATAAGATGAAAATACAAAAATTCACTGGAGCAGTGGTTCCTCATCTTGCCTGCATTTTAGAATCATTGGGGGAGTTTTATAAAAAGTCTTTTGTTCAGGTCACACCATGGACCAGTTAATCCACATCTCTTAGGAAGGGGGCCAGGACGGCAATCTTTTTAAAATTGCCTCAGGTAACTCCAATGTGCAGACGAGACTGAAAACTACTAGATCAGAGAGAACAATACAGGTGAGAGTTATCAGGGAAAGCTTCATAGGTCATGAACCTGAATGCAGCATGAGATGGAATAATGCCCCCCCATCCAAATATGTCCATATCCTAATGTCTGGTGCCTCTGCATATGTTACCTTATATAACAAAAGGGAAGTAAAGATGCAGATGGAATTAAGGTTGTTAGTCAGCTGACTTTAAAATGGAGACTTAGCTTGGTTATCCAGGTGAACCAACCGTAGTCATGTGGGTCCTTAACTGTGGACAAAGGAGGCAGAATAAAGAGAACCAGAGAGATGGCAACTAAAAGGACTCAGTTCAATGCTGCTAGCTTTGGAGATGGAGAACAGACTCAAGGAATTAGAAGTTGGAAAAGACAAGGAAACAGATTCTACACCAGAGCATCCAGAATGAACGCACCCTTGCCAACACCTTGATTTTAGCCCAGTGAGACTCATTTTGGTTTGGACTTCTGACCTCCAGAACTATAAGAAGAAAATCAATTCGCATTGTTTAAAACCACTGTTCATGGGAATTTGTTTCAGTGGCAATAGGAAGCCTTAAAAGGAAGGGTTTAGACAAATGTGTGGTGAGAGTGAACAATATCCCTTTAACTGCAGATTAGGTTTTCTAGGTTTAATAACCTGTGTTCCATCTATGCCCTGTGCAATGCCTCTGAAGTGGAGGCAGGTGTGGCTTGCAGTTGAGCCAGGATTCAAACCTAAGCCTTCTGAATCCTTGAATCAGTGTTCATTCCAGATACCACAGTGTGTGCTTTTCCTCAAGACTATTTAGAACTCCAGTGGCTTTTCTGTTCTTTCTTGAGCAAAAGGCAAGTAAGCATGACATCACAGGGTGCCTTATGTCTGCAGTAAAGGATTCCCACACAAACTGCTTAGAGGATTAAATTACTGCTGATTACTGAGATATTTAACAAAGATTGATCTGAGAGTTATGTACAAGAAGAAATGAAGTAAATGAAACTGGGGGCCAGGCAGATCAGCCAGGAAGTTGGACGACAACTTAGGCTCCTGTGGGTTTGAATTCTGAACAGCAGTGGTAATGATGGTAGTAGAAAGTGGAAAGGAGAGGTTGAAACTAGGAAACCTGGAGAAGAAAAACAACCAAGGGGAATCATCCTACCTGAGAAGGGCAAAGGAAAAGCAGAGCCAAAGACAGCTTCAGGTTTTAAGGTGGAGGCTTAAAAGGTGGTTGGTGGTGCCTCTGATGGAGTGCAGGATGCTAGGAAAGAGAAGTCTGGGAAGTAGGGTGGGGTAGGCGGTGGTATATGATAAAGACTTTTACTGACCTGTGTTCATGGGAAACTCTTAAATCCTTGAACTATTCCAACTGGTGAAGAGTGTCTTTTTCATGCTTATAAAATTACAAATGTCGGCCCCCTAGATACTTTCTAGCTCAGGGGCTGGTCTTAAGAAAGACAAACCATGTTGATTAATGCTGGGACTCTCACCTGTCTTGACTTCTGGGCTGTGGAAAAGGGCTAGACATTGAGTTCAGTCAATCATGCTCATGTAATGAAACCCCAATAAAAACTCTAGACAGTGGAGCTTCCTGATTGGTAAACACATTATTGATGTGCTAGGAGGGTGATGCATCTGATTCCACAGGGAAAGGGCATAGATCCTCTCAGGACCCTCTAGATCTTGCTCCCAGGAGTATCATAAGTGTAGTGAATTCTGTGAGTCATTCTGGAAAATTATCAGACCTGAGGGGGTTGTAGGAACCCCTTTTTTGTAGCCAGTGTGGGTGGCCTGGGGACCTCCTGGAATTTGTGGCCGGCCTTTGAAGTCAGGGAAGTCTTATGAAGGACTTTGCACTTGACCTATGAGATCTGTGCTAACCCTGGCTAATTAGTATCAGAATTATATTTGTTCACCCAGTTGGGGTGGAAACAGAATAGGTGGACACAAACATGACATAACTCAGAGTTGTGTTAAACCAGTTCCCCCTCAACACTAGGGCAAAAAGAAAATGCAGAGGACATTAAATGCAACTTGTAAATGCCCACCTCTTGATTCTTAATCGATCACTCTCTGACTTCCCCAGTGCCTTTGGGCCCATGTGATACAGTGAAATAACAAAGGTTTTTAAAGACAAAATAGAGTTCAAAGCCTATCCTGCTACTTACTTGCTATGAAATAGCGGGCATAGAAGTTATTCTGTTTGGGCCATAGCCCTTTATCTTTAAGATGGTAATATTAAGGCTTAATTTGTAAAGCTGTTAAGAGAATGAACATAAAAAGGGAAGATCTTGGCGCATGACAGATGCTCAGTGATTGCTGTTTTCTCCTGTCCTTTAAGATTATCTCCAGTTGGAATGATTCTTTGAGAGCGTTTCTTTTATCCAGATTCATCAAAAGGAGGTCAAAGTGATTGATGTGGCTTCATTGAACACTCAGAGAACTGTCTGACTTTGAAGTGGTGGGGGTAGGCTAACTCAGCCTCTCAAATGTCAGTGACTGTTAGAGTTCTGTCTTAAAGAGCATCTTCTCATAATTGAAAAATTCACCATCTCTGGTGTGCGTGTGCGCGGAGACCATCTCTACAGTGTCTGCATCTGCTGTCTCTATGATACCTGCAGGTTCTTGGTGCCACATTTATCACAAGCCACCTGAGCTGCAGGTGCCCAGTGTCTGTACTCTGCATGACCCCACTGCCATGGGCACTCTATAAGCTTCAGTGACTTGCCCAGGGAGGCCCAGAATGAAAGCCAGGCCTGCGGATCCCTCCTCATCTCCTTAACTGCCTTCTCCTGACTTGCCGCTCTTCCATTTTGTGGTGAAGTGGTTACAACTCTGAACCAAATAACCGGCATAGTTTTCTGGAGGAATGCCCCCTTCTCATGTCCCTCAAAGTGATCACACAGAATGGCCGGGAGCCATCCTTCTTGTGAATTTCTCTCTTATGAAGGAATAGGTTTTTGAAGGCACTTGTTAACTCTGCTGTGTACTATGTTAGCAACTTACATGGGATGTCCAAATGAGCTTCTGAGGTTTTAGTCTATCGATTATACGGACAGAGGGGCTGAGCCCCAAAGCAATCACACTGGTTAGGAGAAGAGACAGGATTTTGAATCAGGTGTGTCTCACTTTAAAACCCTTTTCCTTTACCGAAGGTTTATTCACTCACGTGGGCCTGCTTCTGAGAAAGACGGCTACTTATTTCTAAGTGGGATCTGCTCTTATTTTTTTATTCCCAGATCCCATCAAATTTAATTTTTTTCTAGAAACCTACTCTTTAAATGTGCCTTAGTCAACAGAGGCTATTTTCAAATAATTAGGAAAAGTGCCAGCTACACCCAAGTGCAAGTCTGCTGGCTTTAAGCGTTTTTTAATACCCAGTTTCAACTTCACGGTTTGGGTTTAAACAGAAGTTTATTCTGGAGGCTTTAGCAAAGCTGCTTCTTTTGCAGCTCTTCTTTTTCTCCTCTTAGTAAGCAAATCCTTGATGCTTTCCTTGCCACGAGTACTTAATAGCAGAATACATCTTGTCGCCATCCAAGGCAGATTCTTTGAGTGGCATAGTCTCCTGGCTGGAGGGAAAAATCTGATCCAGACACCACAAAAAAGCAGATGGAATTTTCCATCCAAAACCATTACTTTTGGAATCCTGGCTAGTGGATTCTGTTTTTCAAAAGTGTGACTTTTTCCTCTCTTAACTCTTACTGTCATCCTATTTCAGGGGTGATGTTTGGCATCTCAAGCTAAAATCCAAAGGTGTCGATCAGGATAGATCATTGGGAGGCTGGCTGTGACTAGATCAGGCAAGTGTTACACCCAGTCCATGCGGTAGATAATAATAGAGGTCTCAAATTTTTTTTTTTTTAAGATGATGGATGTCAGCTGCTAGGGCTGTGAGGGTTCAGTAAAATGGTGATGTAGTAAGTGGGTTAGGGAGAGTCAACTAATGGGGTTGTTGAGATTTAATGAGATGATGTTTATTATGGGCTTAAGTGGAGGGTTGTGTTCCTAGCAAGTTCTCAAAGGGTGTTTACTGTGAGTTCCAAGGTCAGTGTAGAAGCAATGGAAAGTTGGAAGATGAATCAGGGACTTCCTGGCTTTTGGCTTTACAGAACATTGTTTTCTAAGAAACTAAATGGATCCAAATCTGGGGATAACAGGAAAGCATGTAATAAATGATAGTGATTATTATTATTGCTATTTTATTATTCCCATTACCATGAGCAACAAGAGAGACAGTTAAACTGTCATTTGATAAATGCAATGATAGATACAGGCACAGTGTGATTAAATGCACCCAAAGAGGGAGAGCTAGTTGTTCCCCATCTTCATTAAAAGAAGCACAAAGTTAAACAAGAGTCTTAGTAAGACTGAGGAGCTCTTGGGTTCTTCTATCTGCTGTGCAATTTAATTTCTCACAGCCTCATTTGGATTCTCAAGGATTAGATACAGTCATTTCCAAAATTGTTGAATAAGAATTTCTAGCATCCCACGTCTGACCCATGGAATCAGAATCATCCTGGAAGTGTTCTGGGAATGTGCATTTTGAGTAAACATCCCAAGTGATGCTTATGGCTGGGTTATGTATGTCTGATCAACACTGGGTTGGAACAATCTAGAAAGGCCCAGCTGCTCTCAGATTCCAAGTAGGGATTTTTGTTAAAGAAATCATTTTTGCCTAATGTCAATTTCAGAGTGAGACCTGGTTAGTCCTAGAATTGGGTTCCATTGGCTGTGTGTGTGTCTGTGTGTATATGTTGTGAGAGAATCACCATAGCAACAGGACACTTTTACAATGCTTAAATCCAAGGTCATCACTCTCCCGAATGGTTTAGGGATGACTGGATTAGCGCAGGAGAGATGAACGGATGACTTCATGTTGTCTCCCAGAAACCTGTGATTCCATGAGAATGACACGGGTTTGTGCATGATCTGCTCTGGTTATATCCCCTCGGCTGAAGTCAGTGAGTCATGAAAAACCAACGTTGTTATAGATGTGTCAACTTGGAAGATGCTTTGTTTAAGTTAGAAGGATTTTTGTGGAAATATGACTTAAGCTTCTGTGTCTCAAAAGATGAGGTGGATTTCCCTGGGAAAAGACTCAAGAAAACCCAAGGAAATGGGAAATTTATTTTGTATTAAATAGTTGGAAAAAGACAGGAATCTCAATCCATTAGTCATAACCCAATGCCAGTGATGGTGCTTCTCCTCTGATGACTCTTCTGGAAAGATTAATGCTTCTCTAATGTGACCTTTCTCTTCCACTCTGGGCTCCCATCCCCAGTCTGAGTTGTCTGTTTACTTCATGGCTGAGCTGTTCCAATAGTCAGCTCTTCTGGTTTAATTGTCTCTAGCCTATTTCTGCTCCAACCCATTCTATACTCTCCTGCCAGAATCATCTTGAAATGCTGCCTTGCAAATATCAATACCTTTCTTAAGCCCTCAGTGGTGCCTATTGTGTTTATCTGTAAATATTATTAAAATGAAACATTCTCAGGTGGATAGGACCTCACAGTCATCACAGTTAGCTCTTCAAATCCAAACATCTTTATCTGGCATTTAGGGACCTCTTATTTGTTGCACGTATTAGTCAGGATTCCTGTTTATCAACGACAGAAACTGGCTTGACTGAGTGAGAAGGGAAAGTCAGTGGTTCACAAAACTAAATACCAGGAAGAAAAGATGTGGCTTGGACTTCGTTAGGATTCTCTGCCTGTCTCTTAGTTCTCTCTACTTGCCCCCTTTCTCTGTGGCCTCTGGTAGCTTTAGGTTCACATTTTTATAGTTTTTCATTGGGCAGGAAAATATCAGGTAATTCCACATGCACAAATCCTAAAGAAGGTATCTTATTGAATGCCTTTGGGATAGCAATGGGGAAGGGCTGGGGTTGGCAGGAAGAGAGCCTGCTCCCACTGGAACTACATGTTGAGTTTAAGAGAGAGCAGTTCCCTGAAAGAAGGAGGTGCTTAGCAGACTAAAATGAAGAGCTTTGGGTAAATGAAGCAATTTTATCTATTACTAACATGCACTGGGTTGAAATAAACTTCTAGGAGCTTACTATGTACTACTCCTTGAATTTTTATATAAACTACGTGAGTCTAGGCAGTATTTCTACAACATGTTATATACACTTTAGCCTCTACGGCTTTTCCACTACAATTTCTCGTATCTAAAACATCCTACTATTTCTCTCTGCCTGTATGTATCTACGAGAGCTAGCTAAAGTTACTGCCACTTGGCCTTCCCTGGGCTTCAGAGATGACATTTGATGACTGCACCGTGATTATACAATTCAGTTGGCACTAAGGATATCCTGTCTTGTATTAGCAATGACTGTTCCATGGGTATATCCTATCTTCCCAAATAGAGTATAACCATCTTCAGAACAGAGGTATTTCAATTCTGTTACAGAGATAATTGCTGCTGGATATTATTCCTATTAAATTCCTAATTTATGGTTTCCTAGAGTTGAGGAGAGAGGAAATTTGGAAAATAACAGCAAAGAAGTCAAAGAATTAGAATGTAGTTGTATTCAGTGTCAACAATCATAATTACACTAATTGAACTGACAACTGCCATGGTTATGAACTTTGATCAAGGGAAGAGAACAGTAAAGGTTTATCCCTTAGAGTGAGTTTGGGTATCAGTTTAGGAAATATCTCCAAAGGCGCTAAGTATTTTGAAACGCGCTACTTCCAGGGCTACCCATGTCTACATTGGTAAAGAAGAATGTAGAGTTCTCTGTTCTTAGAGTCATTTCTCTCACACTCATCTCTACACCTGAGCATAAGTACCTTTGTGTTTGACAAGGACGGTTTCACAATTAGCAAATTAAAACAACCGAAGACTACATTCTTGAGAGTAGTGATGCTTTGCCACTGTCTCTTGTTTAAAATTGTGTTCAGTGCTCCAATTTAACACTAATCATACTGAATTAACAAGTTAGATTTTCACCTTACGTATAAAATACTGAAAATAGTCTATTGAATAAGATGCTTAATAAAAGTAGATAGAATAGAGAATCATAGTTATATAAATTGAAACTTCATAGAATAGTTTTCATGTAGGTCCAGAATGTGGATTTCAAAATTGTTTCTTGGTCTAAATCCTTTTTTTCGTGATACTAATTCATTAAAAATACTTCACAACTTGTGTAGGTTTCTGGGTGGACAAGAGAAGATAGTGGATTTGGACTCATGAGGATAGTTTTAACTCCCACCTAGTCTGTTGTTTTTTTCAGTCAACAAACTATTATTATGTGGACCTGGCTCCTCGCCAGACCCAGGGGATACAAGAGGGGACAGACAGGGGCACGGCCAGGACAGTTTACACTGTAGGGGACAGGGACCCTCCCTTGTCTTCCGTCCTCACCGCCACCTGTCAAGACAGCTGAATTGGGGGGCAGGCACCATGCAGGTGACTGGAGGGAAGGTGTGCTCATTTCAGAATTAGGGACCACAGAGCCGCAGGAGGACAAGGCGGCATGTGAAAATGGAGATGCCCAGAACTCCCACCTAGTCTTTTACATCAAGTCTTTAAACAGGGAAGAGAATATATGGGGTATTTCTGCACCTTTTTCAATTTTCTGTGAACTGAAAACTGCTCTTGTAAAATAATCTTAGTTTAAAACAAGCAAACGCTCGTTGGAGACCTGAAGTCACAGAACAAATAACTGACCCCAAATCTAAGAAGAGAGAGTGATTTCAGGGAGAGTGGACATACAAATAGGTGTGTACCTGGGATAGATGGAACTGGACACTAGTAATAAGAGCCCTTGCTAGTTGGAAAACTGATGAAGGCTGTGTGTGGGCTGGTGAAACAGTGTGAAACTCTTAGGTGCTACAGAAACTGTGGGAGTCACACCCTTTTTGTTGGTTTGCAACCTCAGGGACTTCTCTGGTTGAAATCTGAAATTGACCCCCATTCACGGAGGGCAAGGGGAGACAGAAGCAAGAGGCAGACCACTCCTGGTTGGTGGGTGGCAGATTTAAGAAGCAAGGGAACTTGCATCGAATCTTGTCTTGGGCAATTGGAAGATGAGTAGCTCTCTCTCCCCACCCCCAAGAATCTTTGTTTGTGCAGAGGCCTTAACAGGATTCAGTCACATATTTAGCCCAGAAGGGCTCAATAATACATTACTCTTTCAAGTCTGAGTCATTGAAAACAGGTCCCGCTCTGGGAATGGTGGGCAGAATGTATGTTCCAAGGACAGGTAGGGGTGAGGCGCCTCTGATTCTCAGGTCCAGCTTTGGGTCAACTGGTAGTCACATCCTCCAGATGACCTCCTCTCACTTTTGCAAGCTCACAAGACTCCATGAACCCCACTGAGGATTCACAGAATAGATCAGAAAGAACCGTATGATCTTGGAGGGGCAGTAGCCCTGTAGGGAAGGCCAGACACATCACCGAGAAGGACAAAAGCATTCATCGGGGTTGGGGGTGGAGGAGGATAAAACTTCTGGCTTTAGGATATCAGGGAACACTCCTTGCAGCTGAGGAAAAGGAAGAGGAGGAAGAAAAGTTCTATTCTTGGGACAAAGGGCAGGATTAAATGTTGAACCCACAACTGCAGCCAGGAGAGAGTCAGGAAAACTGAGAATGCCCCACACCTCAGGGACACTGGCAGGTGTTAAGAGGCTTAATCAGAGCAACAGAGGCTGTACCTCCCACCTCCTACCAAGGAGATAAGAAACTTCAAATGACAACAGCAAAATATCACAAGGTAAGGGTTGGGAGAGGAACAAGATTGTGCAAAGAGAACTAATTGGAGGTGCAAGTCAAAGGGAACACCTAAAACTCAGAATCAAATAGCCATTGCTCTGATGCACATAAAGTGAGGCAGGAAGGAAGGGAGCAGGGCACAATCATTAAAAGAATGACACCGCCATTGAGGATACAACAAAAACTAGCTAAAATCAGTTGGCCCAAGACGGCGGAAGATTAGACTTCCAGTGGACTTGCGTCTCACTATACACTCACTGTAATACATCAGTATGCTAAATGACACACGCACAGGTGCCATGACAGTTCCCAGGCTGACTATCAGAGGCCTGGAAATCCCTGCCCCTTCCCCTAAGGAGTTAGAATAATCTCCCACATGTTAGTCCATGAAATGACCTAGCCCATAAAAACTACCCACCCCCCGACCTCAGGGCCACTGTTGCCTTCTGAGACCGCCACATTCTGCCTACGTGAACTAATGTAGTGTTGTAGATCAGCCATACTTTAAAAAGAAACACAGAAATTCTTAAAAAAAAGAGATCTGATTTGTGGCCACCAGAGATGGGGGTAGGTGGTAGGGGTGGAGGGAGGGGTAATTAGATAAAGGTGGTCAAAAGGTATAAACTTCCAGCTATAATGTAAGTATTAGAGGTGTAATGTACAACATGATTAATATAATTAACACTGCTGTGTGTTACATGTGAAAGTTATTAAGATCGTAAATCCTAAGAGTTCTCATCAAGGGAAAAATATTTTACGTGTATCTATATGAGATGATGGATGTTCACTAAACTTATTGTGATAACCATTTCATGATGTGTATAAGTCAAATCATTATACTGTACACCTTAAAATTTTTCAGTGTTGATTATGTCACAATAAAACTAGAAGAAAAAAAAAGCCGGGTGGTATTGGTGAAAAGATAGACCTACAGATAAATGGAATAGAATAGAGAGTCCAGAAATACACCCATAGAAATATAATCAACTGAATTTGACAAAGATGCAAAGGCATTTAAATGAGAAAATGCTAGTCTTTCCAACAAATCATATGGGGACAAGTAGTTGACCATATGTGAAAAAAAAAAAAGACTTTAATACATATCTCACACCTTATGTAAAAATCCACTCAATTATCAAGGTGAATAGCAACAGAGATCAGTCACATGACAACCTTTGCCCCTGATATGATGTGAGAAGGCCCATTACTTGTGTGATGTTCTTCACCCAGATCCATAACACCATCTGTTCAGGAGAAAACATCAGACAGTGCAATTGAGGCATATTTTACAAAATAGCTCACTAGGGCTATTTTATACTACCTTTTCAGTGATTCTGTAAGTCTGAAATTATTTCAAAATTAAAAGTTTAAAAAAAGAGAAACTGACATGAATTTGTATCTCCCTCGGAGGAGAAGCTTGAGGCAGACTGAACCCAAAGAAGCAGCCAGGGAGGCCAATCAAATTAGCTTTTGAATGATTTATAGTCGATGCTATTAATATTCAGACTTCCCTTAAACTTAGCCAATGTATGTGAGGCCATCTCATTTTCTTTGCACAGGAAGTTTGGTGGAAGAACCGGAGCTTCTGAAGGGAACGTGAAGGCTGTTAATTAACCCCTGTCCTCCTACTCATGCCTTCAGCGCTTAATTTCCACAATATTTTCCGCTCCCCGTATTGCACCGTTGGGACTCTGATTCTCTAGGTTTGAGCCTCCTGACTTTGTTTCTGCTTTTTATTTCCCTAGCTTGATGAGTTTGTGTGACATTACCTGAATCCACCCTTCTGTCAAAGTGACCATAACGATCTCATTTCACATCGATAAGGTTGATCTGTGCCAACGTTCCATTCTGAGTCAAAGTAAAGTGAGAGAAACATAGATTCTGAAAGTTTGAGATATAATGTACCCTGTTCACAATGATATTCCCTTCTTGGCAAGTGTAGCTTATGAAGACAGACTCTCACTTACCATGCATTTACACCAGTCCCCTCCTAGGACAACCAGAGTCTCTCTCTCCTAGGAATTTGAAATTTTGAACTGAAAGATACAGAAATATAAGACCAGGAGAAAGTGTAGGAACTCCTGCCACCAAGGGGCCCAGAGTTATCTTAATTCTGCTGTTTCTAAGGCATGGATGCAACCTGTATGAATACCAGTAGCTGTTGTGGCAAATTACCACAAAGTGGGTGGATTAAAACAACAGATATTAATTCCCTCATAGTTCTGGTGGCAGAAGCAAAATCCAGACTCCAGTTGTCAGCAGGGCTGTACTCCCTACCGCTCTAGGGAACATGCTGTTCCTTGTCCTCAGGCTGTGGCTATGGCTTATTGGCTTATAGCTACATCACTCCCTTCTCTCCCTCTGCCTGCACGTTGTCTTCTCGCCTGTCTTTCCCCTCTGTGTGTCTCTTATAAAGATACTTGCTGTTGGACTTAGGGCCCACCTAGATAACTCAGGATGATTTTCTCATTTCAAGATTCTTAACTTAATTATCTGTACAAAAAAAAAAGATCCTTTTTCTAAATAAAGTAATGTTCACAGGTTCTGGAGATTATGATGTAAACATATTTTGGGCAGGGGGCACCATTCAACCAAATACCCTACCCCTCCAATTAATTTTTTCTTCAATAAAGTAGTGCCAGTTTCTATTACTTGCAACAGAAAGAACTTAGGTAGTTTGATCTCTTGATGCTAGTGGCAGCAGTTATACATTGTTTGCACCATCTGTATTCTAAGCTTGACTTCAGAAGTTCTCTGACTTTAATGTAATAAAAATTACTTTGGAACTTGTTAAAAATGTAAGTTTCTGCCTTTCTCCCCAGCGTTTCTCAATAAATTGGTCCAGGAATCTTTATTTTTAACAATTCCAAGGTGGTCTTTATGATAAAAGGAAGGGAAAATTGTGAAAGCTCAGACCCATGAATGTCCCATTCAAATAAAAGCAAGAGGAAAAGCAATGAAAAATAATTTGAAAACTTTAATGATGTTGTTTATATAGTAAAAACATAAAATCTTTTAAATAAGGTACATTCAATTTCTCAGAGCATCTAATATTCAGATAATTTATATTTCATACACTTTCCAACATTAAACAATTGACTAAATAATGCATTTTCTACAAAATGATATTACAGCTTATACAGGTAAAAGTATATTACAAAAATACTCTACACAGGAAAAATGGCAGTACCTATTAGGAAATGCTACAAATGTTCTGTTAAAAAATATATTTTATCTCTTTCATTTGTCATAATAATAAACAGAATATATATTTTTCTTTCTAAAATTAAGTCTTACAATTTTCCTTCAGGATGGTAATATGTACAAACCTTATATATGAGTGAATATAAATAGCAAATACTATAATAGTGTTACAGATATTAGTAACTTTTACAGAAAAAAAATGGCTTTCTAATAAAAGCCTCTAGTATAGCTGAAATCTCAATGCTATTTAAATTAGACATTCCCATATTTAGTAAGGCACAATGGAATCTAGTTTCTTATTTCCAGTTGAATTACTGCAAGCAGTAACAAAGGAAAATATAGTCAGTAGATTCTGGACCAGATTTGTCAGTTGGATAAACTGTTTGGGTTTTATTAAACTTTTGGGGGAGATGTTAGTTAGTTCTTTCTCCACACCATAGTTTCCTTTCGGGCCCTGTGGCCAAATCTAGTCCTTGGTGATGAGAAAGAAGTCATTGTACCCCCCTCAAGTGCCTGAGAAACAGTTTACTCATTCATTCAATCTGGTCCATGATGAGGAAACAGCCCAATGACCATTTCCGGTTATAAGCAGCTTATCTTTACTGATTGGACCTGATTCCCTATCATTTCTAAAAATAGCTTCTGATATAATCTGTACATGGTGAAGCTGTGAAGGAACCTGATGGTCTTCTTCAGACTCTGAATGACAGTTTTGGGGAAGTGATGCGTCTTCAAGTGCTTCAGGGCGTGCATCAGGCCCTTGCGGGTGTCTTGGTCGCCATTTTTACTTCTCCACAGGCTGAGCAGCTTCAGGATCTGCTCGCTTGATTTGCACGTCTTCATTGTTTTCTCAATGTCTTCTGTCGAGACTTTCTTCCCCGGCAAGCTTTCCATCAAGCTTCGAAGCTGCTCGAAGGTGAGGTTCATGTGCCCAAGGTGCTTCTGCACACTGTTTTCACAGAGGTTGATGTCTGCACAAAGCAAAAGCCCAAAGAGACATTCACATAATCTATCTAAAGTCACCATGAAACGAACCTGAGGCAAAAGTGGTTTCCCCAGAATGTCATACATTTATTTTAAGGATCTTCTCCTTTCTTTTTGGGGGGTGGGGGGGTGGGAGGGGAGGGGGAGCTTAAGTGATGCTACTTATTTCTAATAACTAAGTTAAATATTTTGTGTTATAATAGGTAGCATGCTTTCTATAGTCTAGGCATCTAACACAACTTTGTAAAAAGCCCAAATTTGGAAAATGACAGTAGAAAATTATAGACACATTGCTCTCAGTTTTCTAAGAAAATTTGGAGTAATTAAAAGCATTACCTTTCAGAAAAAAACACAAAGTCAGCTACTTTGTAATATAAGCTTTCATTACGTGATACCTGATATATATGCCATTTGAAGAATTATGTGCTTCAAATGGTCTTTAATAAATAGCACCAAAGGATTACCACCATAGGAAGAGATCTGAAAACCCAATAATATGAGGCCAAGGAACAGTAGGATACCCACGGCCTAGAGAATAGTTCAGGAATGAGCTAGGACATAAACCTAAGAGGGAGTAAATAACGTTTCTCTTGATGACATGAGTCATTTAGTGTCTGTGCGCCCTAAGGCAAGTCAGTTCATCTTTCTTCGCTGAAATGTCCTCATTTATAAAATAGGGAATTCTGCCCCTTCTGATTCCAAGTCTCTGATTCGCTACTTCCTTTCTTTTTTGCTTCAGGGCTAATTATACTTTCAAAGAATACATTTTGTTTGCCAAAAACAAAAGAAAAGTTTACTCTTTAGCACAAGTGAAAGCATTCAGCTGTCAAAGATGTTAGTCTCCTAAAATCTGTTGCCAAGTTTCAGATATTGGACGTTTCAGGGCCGTGTGGGACGCCTTACTCATTTAACTACACAAGAAGAGCAGGGTGGATTTCTCGTTGACTGTCTGCATTATGAAAACTCTCCCTTGTTTTTTCCAGGATGTCCTCCCAAAGCTAATTGAAGTCAGTACTTTTTCTCCTGTGTATCCTAAAGCTTATAGCCCACACTGGATGAAACTTACTTTTCCCCTCTGGATTCTCTCCCATCATAATACACACACACACACACACACACACACACAGAGTTCCTAAAGGAGATTCTTTATAACACTCTAAAACATGAGAGTGCTTGCTTTCTACTAGCTTTAAGCTCACTTTGTAGACTATATCTCATTTATTCTCACAACACATGCTATTAAAATGGTAATTTTAAAATAGGCTGCATTGTGAAGATTAATGAGAGGATATCTGTAAGACACTTAGAGACTCTCTGGAGAGAATTACCAAATAAATACAACACAGTTTCTTGGTAGAAATGAAATGTTAAAGCCAAAGTGGTTAAAGAACTTCTAGACAGGCCAGAGGGGACTCTGAAAAAACTGCCGAGGGGTCCGGAGTCAGATTTCCTGAGGTCCAGTCCTGCATTTGAAATGCATTGTCTCTCCTTTTAGAGGGGCCCTTTAATAAGAAATTGGGGTGTTGAGGAGGTGAGAATAAAACCTTGTATGGCTGTTCAAGGAATAACGTCTCCACTGTCACTTAGTGAAAACTTTTTCAGTCCAACAACACTTCCCAAAGGGAGGCATCCACTCAACTGAACAGACAGTCTTGTTTCTGTTTTATGAGAAACACGTGTTTTCATTTCTTTGTTTATTTCAGGGCACCATACCTTGGATGATCTTCTTGACCACATCTTGGTCTTTGTTTTGGTGCTTCCATAACTTCAGCAGCTGGAAGGTTTGTTCTTGGGAGCTGTGTCTTCGTTTTATCCTCTCCACGCTCTCTGCATTTACTTTGGTGCCAGGCAAATTGTCTACCAGGACACTGAGCCAGTTAGGGGTAAGCTTTGTAGGGACGGCAAACCTGAAGAATGCCTCCTCACACAGGGTCACATCTAAAGGAAGGTGGGAAGATCAAGATTTACTCAACAGTTGGATTCTTGGAAGTCTAATGGATAATAATAATGATAATAATAATCATCACCAATACAGTTGAGTTTTCCAACATACAGCATGCTAAGATGCGAAGTCTGAGTAAAGTCAACCTTCTGTTGCCTGGCCTTAGTGACAGATTGCCAGTCCAACTGGGTTTATGTCCTTCCTCGTGTTCTTTTAGAGCACTTTGTAGGGGAGAGTTTAACAAATGTGTACTAAGAATATAATATTGCTATAAATAACTTACAGCAAAAATTCTCTGATTTAATGTATATATTAACGTATTTTAATATAATTACTAAATACTTATTAAAGGTTAAACTAGTGTCTGCAGGTTACTTCAAGATGAGTGTTTTTGAGGGAGCTTGAAAAGTAATCTGAAATGGGATATTATTTTCTGCACACAGACACATAGTTTACCTTTGGGAGCAAGGATGTTTACAGATGTGTAAGCATACATAAAGTTAGAAAACAAACACAAGAACATGTCATTTGGAAAAGAGGTACAATGACCTGAATGTCTGGGTGAGGTCGGTATATCAGGTCTGGGTTTGAATCCTGGCTCTGTCATTCAAGTTCATATGTTAACCTGAACAGCCTTCACAGTGTTTTTGTAAAGATTAAAAGCCCGTATAGCGAAGGTACCTGGCCTATAGTAAGTGCTCAGTGAATGACAGAAATAAAACTTAAAATGAATTAAAGTAGAGAGAATGCCAACGTTAGAGGTCACTCCTCTTACTCTCCCTTCCCTCATTCCATTGTTTAATAAGAAAGCAGAAAGGCTGAATGACTTAGTCTAAGATTTTGACTACACAAGTGAAAAAATGTTGGAACTGGGTTTGAATCTTAAATCTCTCAGCCCACATTCTTATCTTTCAGATACTTCTGTGTTGCACAAAAAGATATTTGGGGAGAGTCAAGCTGGTAAAATGCTAAAAGGCCGGTCTTCCTTGGTGTGATGAGTCCTTGGCAGAAGGTCTGAGATTAGTCTGGTAGCAGGTGAGGACGCCAATCTGATTAGTGCCATCACCTACACGGAGCGCATTCAGATAGCTCCCTGACCTGGAGCTAGTGACCTTTCCTGAGTAAAGAGGTTAAGACGAGCACAGGAACTTAGAACTTAATAGTATGACAGGAACAAAGCCAGTTTCGTATTTCTGATTGTCATCAGTTTTTGTCACTGTGCTGCTTCTTTGCCAGTTTTTACTTTGGCTAATAATACAGATACTCTTAAAAGGGATAAAAATGCTTAACTTGAAATATTCTGCAATTTGGACTCTGATGATTTGGCCTTAAACATAATTACTACTCCACCCCTTTCTCCATAGGTAAGATTCGATTCAAGTGTGGAAGGGACAAAGTGTCAGAGTCTGGAGCATGACTGAGAAGCTGGGGACTTTTTGAAAGATGTTGAGTTGTGGCTTTAGCAGTGATGTACAGAGAACAGTCTTAGTTGGTTAAAATCCAAGAAAGGGAAAATACAAGTTTGACCAAGAAGGGCTGGAAAGTCTTGTGTTCAACTCAGAGGTGGTACAAAGACTGATATTTTGAAATATAATTACCTATTCCGCATTTGTGAGTCGATTCACTGTTTCCAGAACATATATTATCATGCACTGCATTTCCTTTCTGAATTAGAAGGAGCCCCAAGGCACTGCAATTTGTGTGTTTTCTACAGGGTGCTTTAGATGATGTCTCATTCGAGAAGAACCCATCTGGACATCTTTTGCAAACTGTATCTCGCTCCGGGGTTCCTAAAGAAAATACCAAGCCATTTAGCGAATTCCTTTCAAATACTTTCGCAGCCGATACCATCTTAACAGAGTTTTGGAAAGACTTTTCACTTGGTTTTTACTGCTCCTATTATGTTGCAGGAAACTTCAGGCATTTTCATTTTTCACTTCATTAGATAGAACAAAACTTCTACAGTCAGCCCCTTGGGCAGTCTCCCCTCCTTGTAATCCAACCACAAATTTATTTTGCTGTTACCTACAAAGCACACAATGTGAGAGGAAAAGGAATGAAGAGAAGGCTGTTCAATTAGTCCTGCCTGTGCTGAAGTGTCAGTGGGATCTTGTTGTCAACCGTGTTCTCCACACACTTACTTCTGGGAAATCCTCACAATAACAGCCGCGTAACTGCTATAATATTCTTCGAAATCAGTACCCATTGAATGCTGCATCGTTAAATTCCAATCACCTGCTGAAGTTCTTTCTTTCCTGAATCCTAATTGCGCAGCAACTCATAAGCATGCTAACCTTGAGAAGTAAAAAT
This sequence comes from Vicugna pacos, assembly GCF_048564905.1. NCBI lineage: Eukaryota > Metazoa > Chordata > Mammalia > Artiodactyla > Camelidae > Vicugna > Vicugna pacos. The sequence goes on from NC_133011.1 coordinate 23,528,108, forward strand.
TTACAACATTATAATAAACTTTTGAAGGTGGCAATAAAGTTGGCTGTGGACTCAAAAGTGTAAGCCTGCAGTTCCCTGGTAAATGGAAGATAATATACTGTTTGCTTAAATGGTTGCATTTTAAAAGAACACAGTCATTAAAATTTCAGGGAAGGGTGACTGTGAGGGCATTTTATTTCATGGTGGAAAGATGCTTGGTAAATGTGGAGAAATCTTTGGCAGGAAAACTTGAACTAGTCAACAACTAAAAATGCTATTAAAAATAAACATCTTCAGACCCTTGACTCTATGCATGGATAGATCATACGTTACAGTGTATTTGCATATGAAAATGCCTCCATCTAGTGTAAGCTAGTTGAACAGATGTAGCCTCCACAGGCCAATTCTGGCTTATGCAAGATGCCAAACACGAAAGGGACAAATGAAAGCTACAGAAAGTTAATGAACTTCATTTATTAAAATTTTCAACCTGCCATCTTATTGTCTCCTTTACCAAAACCAGAAGGAAAAAAAAAAAGCACAATGGGTTGATTTTAGTTTCTTCTCTGACTTCTTTCTTTTCTAAAGGGATTGATGATGCACTGACCAGTAAAAATGACACTGTTGGCAGAAAAAAAGAGAAGAGGGAACCACGCATGGAACCTTCATATGTTAAATGCCATTTCCAGGGATGCAGTGACATCATCTTAGGAACCACTTTACACTCCTCTCCTTAAATGGGATCCAACTCCATACCAAATTCTACAATATCATAAGCAGAGATGTTTAGACAGAGATTCTGTGGTATTCTTTCATTGCTAATATTCTGGAAATAAATGGTCTTGGACATCTGGATCTAAGGCTTCCTTTGCCAATTGCATTAAGAAGACTCTTATCATTCTTCACATACACATTGACGGCTTGGGTCTTCTGCATCCCAATGAGAAAGTCATACGTACAAGGTATTCTTTTCAGGTATTTGAGACTTTAAAGCTCTTTAACAAGAGGAATCCAAGAATTATTCAAGGAAAGTTTCTTAATATATTTGGAGGCTTTACATAATGGCCTCTCTGAACAGGACTTCCGTCTTTTATGATTGATAGGATTTCTTATAAGAAAAGATGCATCCATCTAAGTAAATGATTTTGCCTCATTAATATCAGCAGAAACATAAAAGGTATAATCTGGCAGGTAAAATGTGAAGTGCAGCAGCCAGAGGAGTTCTGCTTTTCAGTTGAGAATTTACCGTGCTGGCCATAAACAATTACAAAGAATTACAGGATTAACAGAACGAAGTAAGTGCAGTCGATCCGTGAACGGTGGTGGGTTAGAGACACCAACACTTGTGCAAAGGAAAATCACACTCTAACTTTACAGCCAGCCCTCTGTATCCAGGGTTCCCTATTCACAGATTCAGTCAACCGGGACTGTGTAATACTGCAGTATTTGCTACTGGAAAAACTTTGCATATGAGAGGACCTGCGCAGTTCAAACCCGTGTTGTTCAAAGGCCCCTGTGAAATAGGGAGAGGAGACAACCTAACTTCAAAACAACAAAGAGGAATGATTACTAAATACTTCCTAGAATACCACTGCAGAATCTTGCCTTCTCTTTAGACTGGAAGCCTCTTCTTTTCCATGAGGAACTACTCTGTAGGTTTTTGAGGACAGAGAGGTAAGTAAATCAGTAACTGTGTACCTTTGTCCCAAGTCTTCAGTCTGCCTGCTGACTTCATTGTACAGAGTTTCATGCTTATGTGAGAAAAATCCTTACTATTTCCATTATTTTTCAAAACTTTGTAGTTTCTGAGCTGCATAGTTCCTGCTTAATTAATTTGTGTGTATATACAACTTACTGAATTGAATTAAGTAGATTTGCTTTTGTTGGATGGGCTTTCCTCCCCTACAACTTGGCTTAGCTTTTGAGTCCCAAAGTATCATCCAATAAAAGCTAGGAAGTGTCACTGATTTGTCCCTCAAACACTCATACTAGAGGCATTTTAAGAGACTGTCATGCAATTTGCACCTTCTGTGATTAAATTTATAAAATTCTCAACTTAGTAGGTTTTAATTTTTGAATATGTTTCCTTTGTATGCCTTTAAACCCAAAAATTTTTATAGTAATTTAGGTTCTATATCACAACTGCTGAAAGTTTAAAAAGTTACAAATAATTAGCACCCTCCAAGCCAGTGGTTGTCAACCAAGGGTGACTGTGCTGTCCAGGGGACATTTGACAATGTCTAGAGACATTTTTGGTTGTCACAGCTGGGGGAGGACTGCTCTTAGTATCTAGCGGCTGAAGACCACGAATGCTACTAACCACTCTGCAATGCACAGGACAGCTGCCCACAGAAAGAATTATCCAGCCCAAAAATGTTAGTAATGCTGAGACTGAGAAACATGGCTTCACACTGGGTAATTGGAACCTATACTGACTGCTGCTTCCTCCAGAAAAGTGAGTGAATACTCTTAATTTTCCCCATGCCAGGAGAAGGTGCAGACCACACTGAAGCTTCGTGAATGTAGTTTGAAAAAAAAAAAAAAGTGTGGGTTGCAGCAGCTTTAAAAGATTCAGTGCACACTGGCCTTAACCTATGTTGTTCAAAATGCAAAAGGGGAAAGTATTTTTTTTTTGTAGACAAGTACTTACTCTTGGCTTGACAATCTGTTTTGTCTAAGATAAAGAGTAAGTTCGTTAAGAGAGGCTGCTTTGTCGTCTTTATCCTCCCAGTCACTCAAGTCCCTTGCCAAAGGAAAAACTAGCTTCATTTTTAATCATGAACTGCATTTCCCCTAGCCATTCTCATTTTTTACATAATTAATTATAAACTAGTCATTGTTAGCACTCCAGAGCCTCATTAATATCAGCATAATTACTCTCTTGGTATCAATTAACATTTCTGATGTTTGTCAAAAAGCACTGCAGTTTGAAGCTGTCCATGCCGAAGCGAAAGTGCGAGGTGTAGATCAACTATAAACAGTGCAACTCAGAGTGTGTCCCTTTAAACAAGAGCAGTCCATCATGCGTCTCATTAGAGAGCGATCTGCTGCATTTGAGATTTGTCACTAAATTGCCCCGTGGGGCAAAGTGTTCCTCTGCGGAATGGTTCTTTGGCAGCAATCCAGACACATAGTATATACCCAGCAGGTTCCACTACCTTTGCAGTTTTCTGTCCTGTAATGTCATCAAGACAAACGTGTTCCCTTAGACTTTCCCTACTACCTGACTTTATAGGATGCTAATTAATTTGGCTGCATGTTGGAAGCTGATACGTACCAACTTGTAGCACTCCAAACCCAGGGGGACAGCTCCTGTGCTTCAGGCAGAACTCTAGCTCCAGGTAGCGCCCCTCCACGCATTCGCACACGCGGTTATGGGTACGATTGCATTCCTGCTTGACGTACTGCAATTCCTTGCACACTGGGCTGCAGTACAGACACTCGTCACTGGTGTGCCATCTGTCTGTGTAGTGGTGGTCAGGACAAGGGGCACATACAGTCTTCCGCCTTGCTGTGCAGTGCTGTTTTAGGAAGGTGCCGGGAGGACATTTGTCACACATCAGCTGCCGAGAGGTTTCTGGGTCATAATGAAGGTACTTTGGAGGAAAGGTTTCCTCGGTGGTCCATTTAATGGAGAGGTCCAGGAACTAGAAGAAGAAAGGGAAATTGTGGCATGTTAGCATGGAAATGGGGTGATTATACTGTGCAAAAGCATTAACCTCAAAAAGTCCTTTACCACCTGAAGCCTTATGTCCTTCCTGCTAACTGAGCTACAACCACAGAAAATAAATTCAGAAGCCATCATTCTTCTAAGTAGCTAAATCTCAAAGACAAAGATGTTGACGGCAGCAAGACTGTAAATCCAGCTCACAGATGGCTGGAGTGGAAACTCATCAGAACAGAAATGATTACACTTAGATGCACCACTAAATAACCCATGTGCCCTGAGCGACACTTCATCTCCCTGGGCTTTAGGATTGTTGCTAGATTAGTGAGTTGGGCGGACTGGTGATTCTCAGAACAGCTATACCAGAGTCACCTAGATTCCTTGATGACAGTGTAGATTCCTGGGATTTACATCCCTAAACATTTCTGATTCCCAGGTGTGGAGTTCATACTCAATAAATATTCCTTCATTGATTCACTTGATGATAGTTGATAGTTATTGAGCCCTTATTTTGTGCCAGGCTCTGTTCTAGGCAGTTGGGATACAGGAGTGAATCAAATAGTCAATAAACTCTGCTCTTGAGGAGTTTACAATCCAACTGGAGGAGCAAGAAAATAAATAACAAACTACACATAAATTATATATTAGAAGGTAAATGTAGAAAATGAGCAAGTCAAAGAGATTAGAAATACAGAGGGGAAGGTGGAGAGATTACAATCTTTAAATGGGGTGATCACAGGTAGCCATATTTAGGATTAGATAATCTCTCTTTAATGTTCCCATTCTATGATGTAATGTGAAGTAAAGAGTTGGCAATTACAGTCATTCTGATCATTCACTTATTCATGCAACAGATATGCACTGAATGCCTACCGGAAATATACCAGGAGTATGCTAGTGAATAAGATACGATCTTTGTCTTTGTGAAGTTTATAATCTACTGGAAAATTCCTAGAATTTTAAGACTGACATTTCCTCCAGAACATCATATGGCACAGTCTTGAGTCTCATTGAGGTGAATGATGTCTAGAAAATTAAATGACCACCTCTCTTCAGGTTAACTGGGAAAAACTTCAGGGAGCAGGCAGGGTTTCAGAAGTTCCCTTCTACAATGGCGGAAGAGGTCTGTGCGGAGAGAAAGATTTTGCGGGCAAGAGTGCTCCTTGGGAGGGCAGCTCCAGATGGGCATTCTGTCTTGTATTCCAGATCTCAAAAGGTCTTCAAGGGAACGTTGAAGAGGTTCCTCACACTAATTAGAAGAATCAGCGCTGCTTGTGTGTAGGGGTGGTTTGCTTGGTTTTTACTGTTTGTTTTGGGTACAGGGATCAACCCTGACTATTTTCAGGCTTTGGGGAAGTGGCAGTCCAAACACAATTATTTTTTCCAAGCTCTGCTTTGCAGAACTCAGGAAATCTCACAGAAACCCTTTGACCCAAGAAAAGATGTGCCAAGCTTGGGAGACAGAACTCCCTTTTGAATTAGGAGAGACAAAGGTGAAGAATGGCCTTTTTCATAAGCATTTGGGCATTTGAATAAGTAACTGCATTCACTTCTATTCGGACATGACAAGCCTCAGGGCTGTCCGGACCTAATATGAACTGATTAACCAGAGGAAAAGAATAAAACATCTCAACAAGGGCCGTGGACCCTTTAACTGAGAACAATTTTCAGAGGGCTGTGATGTCAAGGACTCTTAACCAACAAAAAGTAGAATACGGGGCAAAATCAGGGCTGCTTCTGTGGTCTTTTCAAGACAACCTCATAACCCGAGGGTTTCTGGGGAATGTATGTTCTTGAATTTCCCTGGGGCTTGTTACTGGCTCAGAGAAAGTGGGTCAACATTAGGAGAAAGAAATGGACCAGTAGTGGGTGAAAGCTCTGGTTTGGTCTGGATCTTTCAGAAAGAGATGGAATCTATTCATTCAACACCTAGATACTGAGCAGCCACTGTGTACCAAGTGTTATAGAAGCACGTAGCCTACGGTGACACAGAAGACAAAGACCCTCTTTGCTTTCGAGCTGCTCACAGGCTAGTGAGAAGGCAGAGAGCAGAGAAGTGAAGAGATACATAATCACAAATAATGATCAGTGTTTTGAAGGAAATGAAGCAAGATGAAGTGACATTGTCGCTTGATCTTGATCACTTGACTATATCCTATTATATCTTCCAAGGCCCCTTGTGTGGGGTCAGCTCCAGTATTTCTAAAATCTTCAATGTTAGGGAATGAAGTTTTCCTGATGTCACTTGCAAAGACACGTGAAAGCAAGGATAAATGCCTTTTTCTCCTAATGTTCACTTTCGATTTCCTGAAAAGCTACTTTTGAGGGTTCTGTTCTTCCAAGAAGCCTGGCTCAGAGGTCCAGAGTGATGCCTTTGTTTTGCTCACTACTGCTGAGTGAGCCCCATCCTGGGAGGGCTAGCGGTCCTGGGGCTTCCTCCTGCCTGACTTCCCATCACACTCCCCCTCCCCTGCACCAACACGGCTCACTTACTTACCAGCTGACCCTTTTCTCTCCTACCAAGAAGTGATGAGGATGAGATGGGAAAACCCTACAGACGGGGCTTATGTTCCTCACTAGAAGCAGCCACACAAATAGAAGATCTGACCAAGAATACTGATGCAATTTGTATTTTTCTAGGCAGTTGGACATGACACTGTTGGTTTCCTGAAACCATGCTTTGGAAATTAGTTGCCATTTCTTCAAAATACAGGGAAGCTGAGGTGAAAGGAATCCACAGAGAAAAAAAAAAAAACAATAAATCAGGTTGACTTAAGGATTAGAAAGCAATTATATTAGTGAAGGTCATTTCTCCTAGGCCACCACAAGGAATTATCATATATATTTTTAAAAATTGGAGGGCCTTAAGAAACTGCAGACTTGTTTTCAGCAAGTTCTATTGGGCCTTTGTGTTTTACTTGAAAATCTTCCACTTTGGTAAAAAAACAGAACGCTGTGTGGCCAAAATTGGATGCTTATGTCTCCGTTTCTGGTTAGCCCCAATTCCCTCACAGAATTTCTGGAACCAGTTACTGGACAGAGGATGGGCAAAATTAATACATCTCTTCATCTCTGTCCTGTCACTCACTTGCTTCTGCATTTCCTGGAAAAGCAATGAAAACAGATGCCAAAGGAGGACAGATCATCATAACATTGGCTCTCTCTCTCCTTTGCCAGCCAGTAATATTTAAAGCCTAAGAAGAGTTCAAAAGTATTTTTTTTGTGTGAAATGCATAACCACTGCTGAGCAGATACTCATGAAAAGCCAGGACGCGTGCGAGAGTGTCTCTGCAGAAGCATAAAGTCCTGCCGATAAAAGAGGCCACTCTGTTTGGGGGTGTTTTATGCTTGACTTTTTCAAAGAAAAAGTAAATGGAATTTTCTCACCATTTTTTCATTTTCTCTTCCCATTCCCTATCTATTGATCCTTCGGTGTAGACCTAATCCTTGAAGGGAATCCCAGAGTTCTCTAACCTAGTATTTCCCACCAGCCCAGAATCCTTGCTGAAGCCACCCCTTCCCCACTGCCATGCCTCTTTTCTTGAAAAGACACTTAACTTAAGGCTCCATCTCTAATAGCTTTGTCCTTCTCTTCACCTTCCTTTTTTTTTTTTTTATGTTGGGCAGTGTTAAAGAATATTCTATTTCAAACCCATCCATCTTTCCTCACCTATCAAATATCAGCAGGTGATGGTAGTGGGTGAAGGTGATGAGTGGTTTGAATTAGTTGTTCTCCAAAGCATTTTCTAGCTCCACTATTTTGATATGCTGCCACTATAATAATATTGCCGGGTTCAGTAACCACTGAACTTGGAAATAAATGGTTTGCTCTAGCCCCCTCCTACTTCTTATTCCACCCTGTTTTATTTGTAAAACCCCTTCGTACAAACATACTTTGTTGTACTCTGCTTCACTTGATTGTGCTTCGCAGAGGTGTGTTTTTTAACAGCTGAAGGTTTGTGGCAACCTGTGTTGAGCATCTGTCAGTGCCATTTTACCAGCATCATTACTCACTTCGTGTCTCTGTGTCACATTTAGGTAATTCTTGCAATATTTCAGACTTTTTCATTATTATTCTATTTGTTGTGGTGATCTGTGACCAATGATCTTTAATTTATTATTGCAAAAAGATTGTGACTTGCTGAAGGCTCTGATGACAGCATTATTGGATAATAAAGTACTTTTTAATTAAGGGATAGACATTGTTTTGTAGACATAATGCTATTGCACACTTAATAGACTATGTTATACTGTAAACACAACTTTTATATGCCCTGGGAAACCAAAAATTTCATATGACTTGCTCTATTGTAATGGTCTGGAATAGAACTCAGGATATCTCTGAGGTATGCCTATAGTGTAGAACTCTCTTACCAGTATCCAGTTTTCAGATTCACCCACCCCTTCCATTCTCTCCATAAAACTGGTGGATGCCCTGGCACCTTAAATTCTCAGCCATGCCTTTTCCTTTAGCATGCTGTCTCCTGTCTGTATTCACCAGTGGAGATGCACGCTTAGCAAAAGTCACTTGTATGTTTGCTGCTGAATTTGTTGATGCTCATTGTATACATGTATCTGTATATGCTGCCATTGCAATTATAGTTAGGTGACTCAATTAACTATTATGTAAACCAGTAAAGATGGGTGTGAAAAAATTATTTTCCTATGAAAAGTAAATTGAATGGTTAGGGGATGACTTGATAAAAATGAGGCAAGAAAAAATGAAAAACAAAACAAAAAAATCCTGCCATAGAATCTGGAGTCACTGAAACAACTATAAGAACAAAAAGGAGAAAACATCTGGAAGGATTATGTAGTCAATTTGTTTCATAAATGTCTTTCAGTTCCAAAACTGAAGTGGACGGCCAGTACATTATAGATAAGGGTTTTGTAAGAAAGACAGCATGGGACTCCAGTCCGCTAACACAGATTCCAAGAAGAGCCTTGGCTATCTCTCAAAACACAGGTGAATGAATGCTTATTTAAATGTTTTGAGTCAAAATAAAATATTTAAGATACAGGCATAGATAATTTTATTATTAAATGCTTTAACTGATTTTTTCAATTAATCACATAACTCTTAGTCCCAAACATAAAATTTCTAATGAAAAGTCCTCATATTTAAGAAGTAGAGTGATACGGCGGTGGTAGGTACCGGAAGCAAACATGGGCAGGGTGAAGATAGGATGTCTATTCCATTCTAACATGTGCACGTTTAATCTCTACTCTGGGCCAGGCAGTGGACTGAAACATAATCTTGATAATATTCTGGTTTGTACCTACTTTAGGATGCATTACCATTATCATCGTTAAGCCTCGACCAGCTACAAAAATGAGCCTTAGAATGACTAACCATCGTAGGTCACAGTAACCAGTGGAGGCAGAATTAAAACCCAGAGCATGTGCCATTGAATATGATTTTTGGCCAAATCCTTTAACATTTACCAAATGCTCTCACTTACGTTATAGCCTCCATGCATAGTCCAAAAGTAAGCCTCCAGAGCATAGAGACAGGAGATCATGAAAGTGAGATGAACCAAAGCCTTCCCCAAGTCCAGACGAAGTGACAGTTTTTATTTCTTTGTGCCAACTAGTGTCCAGAGGTACTGAGATGGAAATTTCTCAGATGACAAGTGATTGGACTACAGCAGTCAACCCGTGTATGCTGCTTCTTAAAGGACACAAGAAGAGTACACTTCCTCCAGCGAGGTTATTTTTGAATGATGCAATGCAGCCAATCCCATACTACTGGGCTTACTCTCTGGTATGCAGAACCATGAGTGACCCAGTGGGTTTCCGTTTATGGAAAATTCATTAAAAGGTGCCCACGCAAAGCTTGAAATAACTACTTGGTTTGGGAGTTCCTTTTGTGATCCCTCGTCATGATCTTCGCCGCAGAGAACTATTTGAGGACTATCCAGAGTTAGCTAAACTTCTGGTCAGTTTGGAAACCATGCCATTTTATAGTTCATCTTAGCCAACAAAGGAAACATTCAGGATATATATCGTGGTGAATTTCCTAAAGATCTCTTGTAGTGTAAAGTACATATCTTATTTAAAAAACAAACAAACAAAAAATTCTTTTCCTATGAAGATTAGCTTATTTGATTTTCTATAGTCTTAGAGTGAAGTAACTTCTTCCCTTTTTCCTCCAATAATTTATGTATTCATTCAATCAGCAAACATTTATTGAAAAAATTACTAGGCTCTGGAAATATTGCTAAGCGATAGTGTTGAGTAAGTTAATGCTCCTGTTTTGTAGGCATATTCATCCAAAAGCCCAGCCTGATGTAAAATACTCCTAAATCACTGCAAAACAGTCGGAGGTAGAAGAGAGGAGAAAGAAGACCAAGAAGAGACTCGACAGGTCAGAAATGATAAGAGGCCGAAATCAGACAATGGTAAGGAGAAGGGATAGCTACGACGTTAGCCGATCGCAGGGGGAGGCTGGTACTAGAAAGAGCAAGTGAAGAACGCGCCCATGAATTCTGATTACTCGGTATGTGGTGTTGCCATTAAGTACTGACAGCAGGAGGAGGAAACATGAAGGGAGGAAGACGGTGAATTTAGTTTGGAACATCTTCCAACTATGGGACACAAGGGGTGATGTCTAGTGGACAAGTAGATACATGTATTGGGTATTCAAGACAGAAATATAGCTGAAGACACAGATTTCAGGGTGGCAAGCATGTAAATGGCTCTAGAAGCAGAGAGGTAGGATGGCATTAACCAAGGGTATTGTATACCAGCAAAAAAGATTAAATGTTAACCTGTGGGACTTACACACATTTGCAAGATGGGATGAAAAGGAGAAGGTTAAAAAAAGTAGGACTATCCCGGGAAGTTTCGAGAGGAACAGTAAGTGGATAATGAATAATAAGTTCTAATAAGTGCACAGCATGGCCATTAGATCTGTGTGAATTAACAGGAGCACGTTCAGCTGGGAACCTGCGTACCAGGGTTCCAGACTCAGTTCAACCAGTAACCCTTGGTCAGTATCTTACCTCTGAAGTGCGAATTCCTGTCCCATTGCTGTATTTCAAGTAAGTAAACGGACACAAGTAAACTTGGTAAGGCATACGGTTCCAGACAAGTGTCAGTCCTCACATATGCTAATTGCACAGGAGGTGGGAAATGGGGGGAAAGACTCATTTTTGGAGACACTTTGAAGTTTCTTGTTCAGTAGGAAGTAACACACCTAAAATGTGCCACGAGTTGATTATCTATACTATTCTTAATCATTTCCCAAAAAAAGCATCTGTGACATGTTTTTAAGATCAGTTTCAGTATCTTTCCAACCTGTATAACTTTCTTGGTCTAAGTGAAGTATTTCAGCTCTACAGATTAGCTTAGAGGGCCCTAGAAAAGTATTTGTTTCCATACACCTTAGATGGTTAGCACGGTGTATGGTGTCTTATACCTAGCAGGTATTCAATATATTTAATTTTCTTTTATTCAATTTGATAGATAAATTGAATACCTCCGATGTGTAATTAGGATTACACGTAATGCTGTAGACGCAGATAAATACCCACCAGGTAAAGGATAAATTTTCAAGGACAACCTCAACGTCTGCATTTTTCTCATCTGTAAAGTGATGGTGATGACAGAATTTGCCTAAAGGAAGATTTTTTTTTTTAAAGCAGCTTTCATTTTGCTTGGCATTTTGCATGCACGGTTCTGTTTGTATTTAGTTTCCCTTTTAAAAGTAAACGTGTGAAAAAAGCAGATAGATCATCTGAGAGGTTTATCTGCTGCTGCCAGGTTCCCACCTGAAGCTCTGCCACTGCTTAATAATTTCCACAATAGCCAGGATCAGGTCTCCAGGTAAGCAGAGCAAATGCATAAAATCTGTTCATCTATTAGGAACTGGTTTGCTGCCAACAGCTTTCACTAAGTAAACAGGGAAAAGGAAACACAAGCAATTATGATTTATTAGATGAATCCCTGGGCCAGATTTTACACTTTTGCTTCCCTTGGGGCTGAAGAACTGTCTCCAGGTGAAAGTTAATTTTAAATGTGGTTTTTTTAGTTCCTTTCAAGAAGTTTCTTTTAGTTGTTTGGAGGCTTTTAAAAATAATTAGCAGTACTTTTTGTTTAGAATCAACCAAAAACACCAGAACAGGTTTATTTATGATGTTTTTTGCTGCTTCAGAGGAATTCTACAGACAATTAACATTTGATTGATTAACGCATAAAGGAGAACATTGCTGAGAAAAAAGAACTTGTAATGCAGGTAAACCTTCAAACTCTCCAAAGGAGATACATAGAAATCTCTTATATTTTGGCTCTCAGAGCTGAGTATTTTTTTCTCTCGGACTTCTGTTCATCACCAGATTTAAGATATAACATCAGTTCTCAAAATTTCAACTCAACAGCAGGGCTGGTCGCAGTTTCTCTTATAATTGTGCCCCTTCAGGCCCTCTTCACGAGCACAGGGCCCACATCACTACCTCAAACTTTTCCAGCTACAGTCCCTGGCAGTTTGGGCTCAGAATTGGCAATACATTTTAGTATGTTGCCATTTTTTTAACATCAGTTTTACTTCTATAGTGCCTTTCCTTGAAAATAATACATTGCTCACATTGCCTTATGAATCAATTTAGTTGCTAATGATCTAGACTGAAGCCCAATTAATCCAATATATGGTTAAGGGCAGCTGGTGAGAGAAAGTTAGAAAAGATCAGCCATGGTGGTTATGAAATGGAATAGAAAGTAGAAATGGAAATGGACTAAAATAGGGTGTGAGTTGAACATGTAGACATTTACTGTGTGCCTACAACATGGGAAACATCGTACTGGAAGCTCTGGGTGGTATGATAAATAAAAATAGCACATTTATTATAATATTATTACATGGTCCATTCTATACTGAGCCCTTTCTTCATTGGCTATTGTTATCCATCCCCTCCAGCCACCACTGAGGTGACAGTAGGATCCCCATTTTATAGATGAAGAAACTGAGTCTCAGAGAAGTTGAGTGACTGATCAAAAATCACAGAGCTAGTACACATCTGAGCTGGGATTTGAATCTAATCCTTTCTGAATCTAAGCCTTTAACAACTGACTCTTTCCTCTGGGGACCTGTGGCGTTACCAGGGAGACAGGCATATAAATGATCACCTGTGACACAACGTAAACTTCAGTAAGATCTGTCTTTTGTCCATTGGTCCATCCATCCATCCATCCATCCATGCCATCCTCTGTCTATCTATCTATCTATCAGTCATCTATCCTGGTGAGTAAATCCTTTTCTCTGTCCTGTCCTGAAACGCAGCCGCTCTCACACAGCCTCTCTGGAAGACAGTCCTGTGAGACTGAGCAGTCAGTCACACTTTACACGAGCAGCAGCTTCTCAGTAATGCAGCCCCTCGAATTCGCTGTCCTTCCTCTTTGGCTTACTCTTCTTTTGCTCACTCCCGCTTCCCTAGGATTGCACTTTCTAATAAGGAATTAATATATAAAGTGTTTGCCTCGTGCTCTAAATCCTAAGGGATCTGGACTTAGAACTCAAGTCTAGTAAGGAGGCCAGGACCCCCTCCAGCTGAAGGAGGAGCTAAAAAAGGGTGAAAAAATACATTGGAATCACTTTGCCCAAGGATGTGACTCTGAGCTCCATCCTGGGACATCCTTAACCCCCGCAGAGAAGAGAGCTCCAGTTGAGGGAACCCAGAGGCTTTGCTCTGCTTTATGAATGTTTTTCAGTGAACTCAGCTGCTAGATGGAAGCTCCCATAGGACAGAAAAACCTTCTCAGCTAGGTCACCTTAGAGAAAGTGACTTAACTTCTCTGAACTTCAGTTTCCTTGTCCATAGAATAGATACCAATCTCTGCATCAGAGGATTTTTGTGCAAATGAAGGCTGTTGTCATTGCCCTGTGCCCAGGACTTAGGATGAAATAGAAATTAATGTCTGGGACATGGCTGGATGGCTGTGAAAGAGGGAAAGAGAAACAAATGTTGGGGGTCATATACAGGTGATTAGATGTTCTAATTTGGAAGTGACTTAGATCATTTCAACTCCCAAGTCATTATCAGAACTATTCACACCCCCCAACCTCACCCCTCCCTCCCTCGCCAAAGGGGGCTGGGAAGTACAGTCTTACCATGTTTCTGGAAGGGAGGAGAATGGAGGACACTTACAAACAGCGCTAACAACTACGTCTTTGTTCGATAGACAGCCCTTATACTTTCTAGTTGACCTTTATTTTAGCACAGTCTAGTTAAATTTTCCCCTTTTTACTGGATATTAAAAGAAAAGACAGGAAACAGAGTGTGGGATCAGAGGGTTCTTTCAGCCCGGGTAGTACCCCAGTGGCGTATTTAATGGTCATGCTAGCCTACACATGGTCATACTTATTCCACCTGAAGGTTTGACATTTATTCCAAAGAGCAGTATGCAGTCGTCAAGTACTTCCTTGTGAATGCGAATTCAAAATTCTGCTCAAGGAGTCTAAGAAGATTACTGGTGACCATAATTATACCTCTTTAGTAAGTCCTGAGGGAATGTCTTGAACTGGCTTCTAACTAAATAGAATATGAAAAATACACACATTAACGACTTCTGTGAATCCTAGCTAAAGACAAAAAGGGCTTGTTTCAGAATGAAAAAATAGTTTTTCGTTTAAAAGAATAACCTGGGATCCTAAAACACAGAAGTCTTACCACTTAAAAGTAGGTAACAGTTCAAAAGCTGCTTCCTCTTGTGATCTCACTGACTTGAACAGAATTTCCTATCAGTGAAAGTAACTGGGCAGAAGAAACGTTGACAATGGCAACAGAATATGTATTTTTTAATTTCGTTAGTATATTTTTTCATAGATAAATAAGTCCATTTGATTTTTGTATGTTTGGAATATTAAGTGATATATAATCAAAAGGTTTAATTCATTTTGATGACAAAAGCTTAAAACTAAAGCAGACCTGCCAAATAGCACCTGGTCCAACACCCCTAATTTAGAAATGAGCAAAGTAGGAGAAGTGAAGTCACTGACTGGACCTCAGAGCCTAGGGCAAAATGGAGAAATAAGATCCCTTGTCTCTTGTCTGCTTGTCTCCCTTGCAGAGAGAGGTCTTATTGTCACTATGCCCCATAACTGAAATCCTAAATTACTTTTTGTTGTTGGTGGTGGTGGTGCCAATTGATGGTGGGGTGGGGAAACTTTCTAAAGAATAGGGTCTTGATACCCATATTTTTCCAAGAATAAAGTAAATAGGGTTTCTTTTTTGAATAAGAAAGTAACATTACATGACAAGGGAGATTTGGGGATCAAAGATCGGAGAAGAAAATTGAATTTACCAAAGGCAGTCACAAAGCTGAGATGAATTACTGTCTTGTTTTAAATCTAAATTCATCTTGACACCTATTTGTCTATTTTTATAGTTGATTATTTAAGAGGCTCTCACAGAAAATGCTTCCAAGGTGCAGACTAAATTGAAGTGAAAATCCTAAGGCGACTCTTTTTTAGTTTTATAGAAGATGCTTCAAAGAAAATTAAACAAAGTTTTCACAGTATTAAACCTATAAGACTAAAGAGATGAATTTTTTAAAAATTCCACTAAGAAAGTAATAAATCAGGGCTTTTAGGAGCACATGACTTTTTTTAGAAGGGCTTCAGAAAGAACATTTCCTTTCCTCCTTCATCCTCTGTCCATTTATGGTCCGGCTGATTCAGGTGCTTCTGAGAAACTGGGGTGAAAAAAGAGCTACCCAAGCACCTGGGAAGTTATGTCACCTTGGAGCTGGCAGGAACCATTTTAGTGTGTCTGTAGACTGTTCTGGCCTCGGGAACATTCATTTAGAGAGGCCAGGTAAAAGCGAGAGGGAGCGGGTACCACGCAGCTTCTTACCTAATGTGTTGTAACACTATTCTTATCCCTTACAACTGTCTAAAAGAATTCTTTTTTTAGACTTTCTATGCTAGTTACCCCAAAATAAATATTCTGTGGTAGTGAGTTCCAAAAACTAATTACATGTCACATAAAAATACCGTGTGTATTTCAAGTTGGCTATACCTCCCTCTTTCTTCTTGCACAGATAGTTTACAGATGTTGCTAGGATTTCCGATTGACTAGTTCCTGCTCTTGTGGGTTGCTAAGTTTGATCTGATTTTTGTTTTCTTTTCTAAACATGGCTGCTATTACTGTTCGTATCTGCATTTTGTTTACCTATCAGCATCAGAAATGCCCTCTGGGGCTGCTTCCTCCCCTCCTCTCTTGCCCTGTGAAATCATCTGTCCCTATAGCTTTAAAAACCCATTCTTATGCTGATGACCTAGAGTTTTTAATCTTCAGTCCAAATTTCTCCTTCGCTCTGAACTTTTTCTAAATCCAGATGCCTGTTTGACATCTCTCTTGGTCTATTTTATGAATGTATCAAATTTATTAAACCAAAAATGGACACTTGATGGGAAGGTCAGGAAGGGGGTTCACCTGATGTTAGGTAGCACCTGCAAGGGTCAGTATTATAAATCTGGCTCATTTTTTCACTCTCTTAAGAAGGGACCCTTATGAAGGTATTGCTACGTACCTTCATAGTAGAAAGGGACAAAGGAATATTTAAAATATTGGTCAGGTGGGTAGGGTGTTATATTTTTAAAAGAGATCAAAGCTCATGTTAGAATGTTAAATCTCTGACAGTGAGCTCAATTCTGTTGGCGTATCCATGGAAACCAATGGTAGATTATACAAACATCCTAGCACATCTCACCGTAGCTCCTTTGACTCAGCAAACACAAATTTAGTGTCAGGCACGGCGGAGACCTGGGGGCTATAAATATGAATCAGATGAAAACCTGTGTTTGCAAAGAGCTCATATTTTGTTGACCACAGGGGTAGTGCTATCCCCTAGAAGTTCTGGAAATTTGTGGGGGATTTCTGTTGTCACAACTGCTAGATGTCCCAAATAATCAAGAATAATCACATGTCCCACACACTTTTAAAATGTCCTATGGACGACTAATATAAGTGCTCTAAGTAAAAAAATAAAAATAAAAAACAAAAAAAAACTGTTATTATATGAACCTGGATTCAAATTCCATTATATATACATACATACATATATATATATATAGTGATTTTTGCATGATTTTTATACATATTGAATTTTCCAGGAATTTACAACATAAAATTTGATAGAGGATTGTACTTTGTTTTGTGTAAAACTTCAGCGAGATTTGTGTACCATTTCAAAAAATCGCAACACCAAAGCCAACACTGATCACGGTTTTGAATACCAGTGTGACACATGTGCTCCTGTCTTTGTTCCTTTTGGTCTGTTCATGGCAATTCTACAAAAAGATGCTAACATATCACCACTTCATTAAGTCTTCTAGTGAAGCTTATTTTATTATAAATTACTTTCCTTTTATTTCTCCTTTTTAGTATAGTTATGCTGGTATATTGATTTTTTAAAATTCTATATGTAGGTAAAATATATGTGCTTTAAATTTCATTTCAGGAGAGCAAGGGAGTTGTTGTTGCAAAGCGTGTGTTTTAAAAGTGGATGGAAGAAGTCTGATCTGATTGAGAACTACTCATCTACCAGGTAAGACACACACACACACACACACACACACACACGCACACACACACACACACACACACACACACACACACACACACAAATGCACTGATGATGTAGGCATCTCGGCTCCGTAGTAGCAACATCAGGGGCAGCCAGGCATCATCAGGCAAGGCCTGAGTAATGCAAACATAATTTTTTTTACAACGACTCTTTCTCTGCAATATACTTCCCAGTCCTCTTTTTCTGGACTGCAAAGAAAAAACTCAGGCTAAAGGAAATGCTACTGGCTAATGAGATGCAAAAGGAAATAGTGCTTTTCACAGAAAGCTTTTAGGAAAAGGGAACATGCAGGCAGGGGGGCTGAGGGTTACTTAGAGCAAAACCCAGCTGGCAAGTTAGCGGTTAGGAGAGCAAGAACATTGGAGTGTGTTGGTGCCCCTTTGACAGACACCGCCGCAGCTCTCCTTCTAGAACTAAGTGGATAAAGCATCTGGCACAGAATGCTCTCTTCCCCTACCAGTGGAGTTTGACAACTGTGGTTTTAACCTAAGAAGTGAAATTAAAGACCAGATTGAAATTAGGAATTGTGCGGATGGTTGATGGGTGACAGAAGCCAGCAAGGTTGCTAGGACAGAAGTTGAGGACTCTTTTGGACTGAGTGTATATACGATTCTCCTGCAAACTTCAGAGGGATGATTCTCTTAAATTAAACAAACAGGAAGGCTAGATAAATACACTCAACCACTGGGAGAAGGGGAGAAAACCAAAATAAACAACAACAAAATGACAAAAAATCAGGAAGACAGATATATCAGGCAGTTGTCCTGAAAAAAAAGCCATCTGTGACCTCCCACTCCTTCACCCCTGCCCCCTACCCCAAGTCCTAGGAACATAACATTAATTCAGAGCTTAGCTTTGAGAAGGCCAATAAGTGGTTCTGGCACTCCATGATGGGCAGTTTCAGCCACCAGTTAAAAACTCAGTCTAGACCAGGATGTTCCCAGGGTATCAGGAGGCATCTTGGGCAACATGAAAGAAATGACTAGGAGATGTGACCGCCTCCCCTTGCAGAGTCGGTCTGTAACTGCATTAGTGAGCATTCCAGAAAGCCCAGGACTCCGGCATTAGTCCTAATGACCACCACCCCCTCACTGCTTGCCTGCCAGCATGCTCTCTGCTCTTACAGAAAGAATCTAAGATTCTACTTGGCCAAACAATTTTACCTTCTTCCACTTCTTAGATTCAGGATGCCTTGCTTTTATCTCCAACAGTGAAACATTCTAGTCCTCCTTCAAAGCAGTAGTCAGTGGCCATCTTTCCCTCCTCTGAGCACCATCAACACTTTGTTTATATAATTCACTTGGGTCTAGGTCGTCCTGCAGTTATCTGTAAGCATGAGGCTATAAGCTGGTGTTACTATGGGACAGGAACTTTATGTGGTTGTCTTGCATGTGTGCATCTTATTATCTCTATTTTGTAAAGGAGGAAACTAAAACTCAAGAGAGATGTAACTGGCCCACAATCTTTTATCAAGTAGTGGTCCTGGTGTTTGAATTTTCATCCAAAGAAACCAAACTCATAGCTACTGCACAGCAACTTCCTTTATAAGATCCTGGAAGGCAGGATCTTTCCTATCACCAAGTCACCTAGTACTTCTTTTTCTATTATTCTCATTACACATCCAATATCTGCCTTCTCCATTAGGCTCTGTGATCCATGGGGACAGAAACAGTGTCTGTGTTTTCCATTCTGTCCCTAGTGCCCAGTGGCATACCTGGTACAAAGGACCAAATACCTGTAGTGCTTCCGTTTCTTAGAACTACATCTTGATGATTACAAAAGGGCATTTGTATGCTTCATGTGTCAGTACTAAGTGTCCGTTTCCAATCATTTATAAAATAAAGTCAATCTCAGAAAATATACAAAGGAAAAGGGAAATTTTCCTATTTAAAGTATTCACTGTGTTTAAGACACAATAAAAGTTTTCTCTTTTGATAATGCTGTATCATCTACAATTAGTAGGTGATATATTACCTACATACATATCTATATCCATATACATGCCACATATCAAAACATTTGTCTGTTTAGGAATACTTATTATTAGGTACATATATAATGGCAATTCCAAAATTTAAAAACCACTGATAATATGTTTATTATTAATTAAATCTCTGACAGAATACAAAAGGCTAGGAAGAATAAAAATGTGCCCATATTAATAGAAGAACTATTTATTCTGGCCCAAAACTAGAATAAGTAGATCAATTGTGGTGTAGCCACACAGTGGAATACTATACAGCAGTGAAAATGTGTGAGCTTTTGTACATCCAACAGTGGAGGTGATATCACGGTAAAACCATAAGTGAAAGTAGCCATACACACACAGAAACTACATAAAGTTCATTTATATAAAGTTCAAATACAAGCAAAACTCATCTATGGCATTAGGAGTTAGAATACTGATTTCTCAGGCCTTGTCCATAGTGATGACAGGGAGGAAGCCCAGGAAGCTTCTGGGATGCTGGAAATGCAGTGTTGCTTGATCTGGGTGCTGGCTCACAAGTGTTCACTTTGAGAAACTTCAGTAGGCACTTATGATTTGTGTCATTCTCTCTACGTGTCATGCTTTAATAAAGGTTCACGTTTTAAAAAGTTCTCCATTCTCTCCATATTGGTGGAATAATGATATATGCAAACACACAACATATATGTAGTGGTACATAAGATTAGCATACTTCAGTGTGGACTCGTGTTAATCTACCTCTTCTTAAGTGACGTTGCTGTTTACTTATTTCCTTATGTCTGTGTATCCCAAGAACTGATTGGGAGACTCCCTAGCCTCCCACCCACTATTTGTGGGTTGGACATTGGAATTCAAGCAGTTACTGCAATACTTTCAAAAACATACATGTGGCTTAAATATGGATTTTCCTATCCTTTCATGAATGTCTGATTCATATCTCAGTGTACTCCACACTCTGGTGACATAAAGGAAGTAAATCATTGATCATAGACTAATCTACATACAAGTCTTATTAATTTGATTGGTTAGAATTTAAATTAAAAAAAAAGAGCCAAGTTATAGAAATTCCTTTCTTTTCCAAATAGTATGTTAAAAATAACTTTTAACCTATTTAGTGCTAAACCTTAATTATTTAAATATATTTTAAAATATAATTAACATTATCACGATATTCTCCACATTATATTGAAGTTGAGAACTGAAATAACCCATTTTAATAATAAAATGTTATTAAATTTTGCATTTCACAGTAAAAAAGTGTGTGTGTATGTGAGAGAGAGAGAGAGAGAGACAGACAGACAGAGATCTTTTCTCTGGTGCCAATTATTAAAAATTCTCCATAATATTTGCTTAAATGGGGAATGAGCCTAATGATCTATCATATCATATTCACTGCATCCAAATTTTATTCTAATTATAATAGTTTTAAGAAGGCTGACATCTCCCACTCTATTCTGATCATAAGGGACCACTTTATTGCTAATAATAATAACGCCCAAGTTAACTAAGTAAAGATGGAGTGAATCATCTGAGATGAAGAAAGACAATAAATAAAATGGGTAATACTCATTCAAATAAAAAAGGTCCAGAGCTCTTCTCTCTTCCCCATAAAACCAGCAGGAACTTTCCAGTGTAAAAGGACACCCTAGGAGAAGCACAACCAGCTTGGAAAGAGATCTGTTCCAACCTGACCCAGATCTCTGCTGGAAGAGGGAGCGAGTTGAGCTTTGTCCCCATCAGTCCCCTGGGAGGTGGGGAGACCGGGAGGCAGGCAGCCTGCCCAGGCACCCGGGCATCAGCGCCCGCGTCGCCGGCCAGGGACTTACCACGAGCGCGCAGCACAGCCACTTGTTCATTGTGGTCCCCGGGAAACCTCAGGCGCTCGGAGGCGGCGGCGGGGCGAGCGCTACGGTGCGACTCCGCAGCCGGTGCACTCATCGCGTTATATATAGTGTCCGGGCAACAGGAAGTTTCGGCTTGGCTTTTGATCATTCATTCCCTATCTGGACCAAAGTTTACACCTTTCTTTTTTAGGAACCTTGGGCGGGAGCAGGGACGCGGGGGGAGGGTGCGAAAAACTCCGGGGTTAACGCTTTCAGAGCCAGGGCGGAAAGAAGCGGCAGGAGAGGTGGGAGTAGGGGGTGGGGCGGGGATGTCTGGCCCCCGGGAGGGAGAAAAAAAAAAGCCACCCGGCTGCGGAACAAGGCGGCTGCTGTCTCCGCGCGGCTCTGAGGTTTCCTGGCCCCTTCCCGCCAGCGGCCTGCCTCCTGGCAGCCGCGACCGGCGGTGGGAGGGCCGGGCGCACGCTGAGTAGCCGCTGTGCCGGGCTCCTCCACCCTGAGCGTCCGATGCAGCCAAGATCCGGGCGATGCCTGCAGTGTGTTCCAGGCACCGTGTCCCACTTTTGTCTGACCCCCTTCCTAGCGGGTTCTGGGAGCTCAGAACACAAGCGTTCTTATTCGTGCACTACATTGTCTCAGAGCGCACAGTTAGGGGAGTTTGCAATCATTAATCAACAAAGTTGCATAAACCACATAGAAGGAACTTCTCTTAACTTATGTGTGTTTAACAGGTCACTGTTGTCTGGGGTAGAGAGTCAGGGCAGGAAAAGCCTTGCAGGCTGGGAAATACCTTGGCCGCTATTTTCTTCGTCAGCACCATCATCATCAAAGAGTTATCGGTCCCTTAGTGTCTTACATACTGAAATTCTGGAGTTGCCTCTTCGAGGTCTTCCCACTGCCCCCAAGCTGTTGGTGGGAATTTGGTGCTTTGCTGAGGGGTTCTTGCCTTCCCCACGGACTCCCACCACCAGCTTGTCTGGAAGTTGGCCCCAACCACGTCTAAAGTGTGGTCCCATTCTGAGGTCCTGCAGTTCACCAGTTTATTCTCAGGTTGCAACTAGAACTCTGTCCTTACAGATGCTGAAAAAGACACTGCAGAGCCAGCCTCCCCATTAGCGCCGAGTGTTCAATTCTGTAGCTCCTGAGGAGGACAACTTCTGCTTTTCATCAGAGTTCAAGTAGAGAAAGGGGAAGAATCGAGGCGGGGTTGGGGGGTGACCCCCCAGGGGCCCAGTGTTACCCACAGGGATCAGAGCATCTGCTCTTTCAAAGCAGCATCTTTCCCCCAGGAGGTCAATGTGGATCCATAGACAGAGTAGAAAGTACTTAGAGGGAAAGATTTCAGCTCTTCGGCTCTGACCGTGAATTACAGAAGACAGAGGGGCTTATTCAGCTTTCTCTTTCCCCAGCATGGTGGTTTCTTAAGTGAACTAGTGACTGAATGGAGATCAGTGAGTGGGGACGAAGTGGTATGACTCCAGACCTGCCCCTCAGCTCCTGAACTTCAGCTTTGACACCTACGACCTGAGCTATTGACTTTCAGACTGACCATGGGACTCAAGTAAATTCAAATGTGAGTAGTAAAGCACCATGTAAACGACAGTGTTATTGTCTTTACTAGGGTAATGCTTGTCTAGGATACCATTTGAAGGCATTTTTCTTGAACTAGCATATGATGCCAGTGTGCAGGAGTCAAATCTTGGAGAAAACTGACCAAGGATTGAGTCCTGCTGTGTTAGCCCTGGGACAGCTGTATGACTCTCTAAGCCTCGGGTTCCTCGTGTGTAAAATATAGTACTGCTATTACAGAGATGTGGGCAGGAGAAAATAAAAGCATTTTTTTAAGTGTTACATAAATTAGATTAATCACTAATTGTGAGCACTACATAAAGCATGCTGAGATAACTTAGCACAGTTTACTCATTTACAGCTGTGATTGTTTTAGGGGAGTACGTAAGATACTGGTCTTTAGAGCCAGACTCCTAGACTTGAACCCCAGATCTACTACATCCTGGCTCTGTGACCTTAGGCAAGTTTTATCTAACCTATCTGTGTTTCTGTTTGGTTTCGTTATCTGTACAGTGAGAATAAAAATCATGCCAACCTCAGAGGATTATAAAGGTTACTATGAGGTTTAAATTGGATAAAACATGTAAAGCGCTCAACATAGTATTTAGCTCACACTAAGTACTCACTAACTGCTAGCTATTATTATTGTTGTGTTGTTGTTATTATTATTATTATCTGAGATTCTTGCAGAGACATTTATACAAATACAAGATAAGCCTGGACTGTAAGCTCCTGAGGGCAGGAATCATATATTTTCCTATGATAGTCCTTGAAGTTTTAGTTCAGCCAGCATCTGGCCTCCCTAAAATTATTCAGTAAATAATAGTAATGGCGGTGGTGTGTGTGTGTGTGTATGTGTATGTGTTTATGTGGAAAGGGGTGTAATTAGCTGTCATCTTGAGAAAAGTCAGGCACCATTTATCCAAGAGTCACAAAATAGACTATGTATTGACTGTGCATTTCAGGGCCTGACTGTGGGCTGTTTATTAATCTCCCACTGCCAAGAAATAGACAGACAATCTGAGTTATCGGTCACATCATTGTTCTATTCCTGGAGCAATCTGGCCAGTCCCCCTGGGTCTTCCCATGTCATGCACGACAGTGAGCAGCAGGCCCTAAACACTTGGAGGCTGGAGTTCATCTTAAGCCTGGTTTGGAATGGACCCAGGGATTCGAGACTGAATCCAAGGGGAGATGTCGGAACACTCACTTGGCAGACCCCATTCATCTTCCTGTGACAGAGCCTTCACTGGCAGGGGCGATTCGTGACATTAAACCGAGTGTCCTGTAAATGTAACTTTCTGTTTCTGGGCACCAGAGACATGTGATGCTGACTTTCTAGGTGACCCTCATCGGGTAGCCCTCATCTTCTCTTCCCTGAGCTCAAAATTTGGGTTTGGCCCCAGATCAAACACGTTTTCACTGCCCAGATTTCTGATTGCCCCCGCCTCCATTTCAGCCAATCCTATGGCTTAAAGAAATGGTGCCTGAATACTGGGAAGTCCCACCAGGAAAACATTTCGTCTCTTTAGCACAGCAGCAAAGCACCTGATACGGAAGGCCATTTATAATCGTCATCATAATGGAAATGCCTGAAACTCAGGACAGGCGTTGATCTAGGTCATCTAGGAGACAAAGCGTACCAGTGGGCTCTGAAGTGACTGATTGAATGTCTAGAACATCTTACACCTGAGCTCCCACTCCTGCCAACTGGAAGTACAAGTTCTGAGGTAATTGCATATGAAAGGTTATTAACTAGAAGAACAAGAAAATATTCCTTGTTATTTCATTGATATTAAAATGAATCTTTTTCTGATTTCATAGAAGAAACAGAAGGAAAAGAAGAGAAATATGCAACTAGCCTATTGATTTTCTTCTCTTCTTTTATTAATGTTTGCCAGTTTCTTCATTAACAAACACAATTTTAACTACTAATATTCTAGACAAAAGCTGTTTGACTTTTAAGGTGTTACAGACTCTGCACAAAAATGGGTGTGTGCTTGCTTTAAGAAATAATGTGCAGAAAGGCCAGGTTATATATATAGCTGAAGTGCTTTCTGCTTGAGTAAGTCACCCATCGCTTATGGGTCTGGACGTGTTGGACCAGGGCTCAGTAAGAGCTAGCTAGGGTCCCCACTCAGTGGTAGGATGACTCCAGCATTGTCACTCATTCATTAAAATGGTCCCTTCATCTAAAGCTGCCATTAATCAAACAGTCACACAAATATATAAAAACAGGACTGTGTGTTACATGGAAAGAAATAAGCTACAGTAGGAGTAACTGACCCAGTATGATTTTAAACCACATCTCTCTAAAGCGAGTATGTTAACTAGTGGTGAGAAGACGGTGCGGGAGAGAGAGCCCTTGGGCAGGGACGACAGGCTGTTAGCTGACCTTGAGGTGAGAGGAAGGTGTGATTTCAGGAATTAGGAGAAGCCTAGTATGGCTGTTACATGGAGAGCAAGTCATTGCCTGGACTGGAAGAGGCTGCAGAAGTGAGGGGACAGTGGTCAGGCTGCAAAGTGTAACTGATTCTAGTCTTTCTCCAAAACACCACAGAAAGCACAGGAGGGTTTTAAGCATAGGAGTGACATGACTATTATAGCTTCTGTGGGATGGAAATTCTCTGACTTTCACCCTGCCACCCTCAGGGTCATAGGTCCAAACATAGTCATAAAAGAGAAAACGCTCTTTCACTAAAAACCACAGCGTAACTTGAAAAGTATTTTTCCAAGTTTAAACTTCTTTTTAATACCTGCCTATGGTAAAAATTCAAATCTTAACACGGATACTATGGAGGGTAAACTTCTATTTTTCTTCAGACCTCCACTGCCCATTTACAGAAGCTTCTACTGTTAATGATTCTTGTATGATCATTCAGATCATATACAAACACATGTTTATGGACAGATATCCTGTTGTTTCATGCAAAGAGGAGTGTGCTCTATAGTGTCCCAAAGGTTGCTTTGCCACTTCACATTGTTTCTGTCCCATCCCAGCATCAAGTCTGAGCTCTTTAAAAGAGAGAACTGAGTGCATGGAACTGATTATAGAATCCCTGAGAAGTCGAAGGATGATGAGACAGCCAAGAGATGAGGGATGACATAAAGCCATTACCCCCCTACCCTCGTGGGTCAAAGGGGAGAGATGGGGGCTTTTCTCACCAGAAGGAAGGTGGAACCACAGTGGTTCTGTCCAGTGGGATCTGGGCTCTGAAAAGACAGAGCTGCAGTCAGAAATACTGCCCCTCAAAGCTCCTGCCAGAGCTTTCCATTGGCCAAGCCCAGGCAGGAACCAGGAGGCATGGGAACCTGGGAACGCAGCGTGAGCTGGTGGGCTCTCCTGTGATACAGAGAAGAACAGGGGGAACAAGGGATGGTTTGTGGGGGCAAACAGACAGAGGATGGACACAAATATATATAGAAGTATCTTCTTTTTTCACCATAGCACAACATTCTAGTGTATGACTCTACCATCATTTATGGAACTAGTGCTCTACTGATGGACAGTTCAGTTGCTTCCAGTATTTTTCTGTTACGAGCAACGTGACGATGAGTATTCTTATGTGTACATCTTGGCACATTTAGGTGAGCGGACTTTTTTAAGGATAAATTCTTTGAAATCTACTTGGGGCAAAGGTATATGGATTTTGTGTTTGGATAAGTGTTTTCAAGTTGTTTCCCAAACACCTTACTATTAATATTAATCTTACCCCTTTGTTGGGGGCAGGGCGATAACTAAAATAAGTTACTACTACTCCCTGTAGCCTCTGTCACACGGCACTGAAAGGCGCACTGCATTCTTTAAGTGGGAAGGCTGGTTTTTCACGCTCTGTAAAGAAAGCTGCCTCATCGACGATTCAGGGCTGAACATCTTCTATTAGCCCACCAAGTGGAGGCTGCAAAATCTGTCTTAGTCAGCTTGTCCTGCCATATCAAAATACCATCGACTGGGTGGCTGAAACCACATACATTTATTTTCTCACCGTCTTGGAGGCTGAACGTTTGGGATCGGGGTGCAGCTTCTGGTGAGCCCTCTTTTTCTGGCTTGTAGGTGGCCACCCTCTCGCTGTGGGCTAGCCTGACCTCTTCCTTGTGTGTATTCAAAGAAAGAGAGCTCTCTCTTTTCTTACCAGGCTAGCAATTCTATCGAATTAGAACTCCACTCGGATGATCTCATTCAACCTTATTTACCTCCTAAAAGCTGTATCTCCAAATACAGTCACATTGAGGGGTAGGAGTTCAACATGTGAATTTGCAGGGAACACAGTTCAATCCATAGCAGTACAGTTCTGGCCCTTCGTTCAGGACTTATCTCATGCTTAATTTTCAAGGGAATTTAGACTTTTGCAGTACTTGCTGGAGTGCTCAGATAAATGTTATGAATATGTAACTGGAAAGCCACGCCTTTTCTCTCCCTCAAATTTCTTTTTTCCTCCTTTTCGGGACTCTTTTCCCCTCTTCAAAGCCTCCATAGTGAAGGCAGTTTCACTTTTCATGCCTACAGTACCTTCTAAAATGCATCACACGTTTGCAGATTCCAGTTGCTCTGACTGTATGCGGTTGGTAAGCTACTAGCAAGGGGGAGATCTTGTACATTCTTTGATAAAGGCTTTTAATAGAAGAGCTAAGTTACATTAAATAGCATCATATACCCTGCCCACTTGAACAAAGGAAAAAATATGTCAAGCCTTTCTGCACAGGCAACACACAGCACAATTTTCTGTTTGAAATGTCTGGCGAGGGTGGTGCCAAATTCATGATCCCTCTAAGGGGACGGGAGAGAAGTTGGGAGAAAGGAAAACAAATTTCAACAGGCCAAAACACGGTGGCTGTTGTTTTCTGCAACCAGAGGAAAAGATGTAACTCCTTGCTGATAAACACTTTGACCTTGCCTGCCAGTCATTCCAGTCACTTCAGCTGGAGTTTCCTGAAACTCAGACACCCATCTGGTGTCTACTCAGTCCCAAGAAATGGCTTCCTTAATTAAACAGAGATGTGTATCCCAACAATCACTCACCCAAAGGCTTTGGAACAAATAAATGTTCGTATCAGAAGGATGTTAGAAAATATTGCGTGCATACTCAGATTTCCTCTTCAAAAGTCCATCAGGAAATGTGGTCATCTCTGGTGTCAATTCCGAGAGTCTCTCCCTGATCCATCCCCTGCCATGCAATTTGTCTGCACCTGGCTAAGGAAAATATGATAGATGAGAACCCTTCGAGCTGTTTTCCTAGCAGTCAATCAGGTACTTCTATTTGGGAAAGGCCCCTCCTTTAACTAAAAGAAACCTTTAGAAACAAAGATTTTGATGAAATAATTTTCAGAAAAACTACCTGCAGGAGAGAATTGCTTCCTGAAACAGGAGTTTGCCTCGAAAAGGGCTTAGCCGCAAGGAGCATCTTTAGGTGACTAGTAAGCTAAAGAGGGGAATGAAAGTATTTAATATTCAGCTGAAGGGTCACTATTAACAAAACCAGGAAAGAAAGTCTGTTTCACCACAAATAAAGTTATTTTCATTCATGTATTGAACAAATACTTACTTAATACCTACTAGGTACTAAATAGGTACCAGACACTCTACCCCCATAAAGACAGAAATAGTTCCCACACTTCTGAAGCTTTCAGTCAGTGGAGAGAGAGAGTGTAAAGAAATAGGTGGAGAAATAAACTCTTTGGGTGCCGGTAAGCCAGTCGCAGAGAGTGATAGGAGAGTTAAAGTCCATGGTACAAGTTAGCGTCATGGCGCATGCCTAGAAAGGGGTTACTTTTATGAGCTTCCTAGGGAAGAGCTTTCTGAAGAAGCAGCTTCTGATTGGACAAGGGAATGATGAGGACTCTGCCTGTTCTAGGAGGTGGAGTCAGAGCCTTCCGGGTAGAGCAAAGAGCAAGTATGGTAACCCAGGTGAGAAATGGCAGTGGGCTAACGCCGAGGAAATAAGAGGGAGATTTCAACCACATGCGCCCAGAGTGGTGGGCAGGGCCAGACCAGGCAGTGTCTAGACGGTCAGGGCAAGGATTTGGCACTTGAGTTGAAGGGCAGTGGGAAGCCATCGGCGTGCCTGAAGACGTGAGTGAAGTGATCTGGCACACATGCAGAAGGACCATTACGGCAATATGACTAGAGCAGAAGCAGGAGGACCACCGGAAGCAGGAAAGTAATTGTCACCAGGACAAGCATCATCAAACCCTTAAGTCCTGACAAGCAGAAGAGTGAGTCTTAGCGTCACCACTTATATCCAAGTGCTCTTGGTCAAGCCACTTAGTTTCTCTGGGCCTCAGAGTTTCATAGTCTATAAAATGAATATTCTGGTTACCTGATGACGCTATACACACTTCATAAAGATACTCGGAGAATCAGATAATGCAGATGAAAGAGTTTATTAGTCCTACAGTGCCATGTTAATTTCTCTTACTACGAATAAATGATATTTCCTTGGAGCCTATGTTTGGAATTAGTACCCAACATGTCAAAAGGATGCAAGAGAACTAAATGGTAATATAGGCAGCTATACAGAAAGAGGCATTTATGCTAAGTGTACATGAACTTTCACATTTTTTTAGTTTCTGCATTTCTCTAGATAAATTGAGTTTTAATTGTTCCCCAAAGTAACAAAGATGATGATGACGATGATATTTTTGAATGCCTACAATTTCTAAGATACCATTCTTAGTGTCTTACATAATATAGATACAGTTATTCTTCCTGTTTTTCTAGAAAAAGGACTGGAGCTGAGGGAGGTAAGTACCTTGCATGAGATCAACAGCTAGTGAATAGATTTGAGTCCAGACAGTCTAATTTCAGAGTCTGCGCTCTTTACAACTAGCTCTGCTACTTATAACGAACATGAGGGCTTTCTAAAGCTGGAAGTCAGTTTTGTCCTGCAGAGTGATTAGGTATCACGATAGCAACCAACAGTAGAAAGTAAATGAGGGTAATTTCTCTTCTTAGATTAAAATCTGGTATCTGTAGATATTTATCAGCATGCAGACCCCAAGTGGTCACACAGTTTGAACTTACACTTTGATCAAGCCCCAACTCCCGTCAAATTTTTGGTCTTCTAGAAACAATTTGCATTGTAGGTTGACATGAGGCAAATGTGACAATATGCGGTGGCAGGATGTAGTAACAACGCCTCCATCAGGCAAACGAGTGCTCCTAGGATCAGAGGTAGAATACAGGACAGTTCGGGGATCAAAGCTAGGTCACTGATACTAAAAATACTTTATTTCTGAGTGGTTTGTTCTTTTGATACTATTGTAAAGGGGATTTCTTTCTTAATATCTCTTTCAGATGGTTCATTGTTAGTGTATAGAAATGCGCCTGATTTTCGTGTGCTGATTTTGTATCCTGCAGCTTTACTGAACTCATTTATTAGTTCTGACAGATACTTGGTGGAGTCTCTAGGGTTTCCTGTATATAAGGTTATATCAAATGCAAACAGAGATCATTTTACTTCTTCCTTTCCAGTGTGGATGCCTTTTACTTATTTTTCTTGCCTAATTGTTGTGGTTAGGACTTCCAGTACTATGTTGAATAGAAGTGGTGAGAGTGGGCCTCCTTGTCTTGTTTCTGATCTTAGAGGAAAGGCTTTTAACTTTTCACTCTTGAGTGTGACAACTGATACCAAAGAAATACAAATGATCATAAGAGGCCACTATGAACAACTATATGCCAGGAAACTGGACAACCTTGAAGAAACAGCAGACTTCTTAGAAACATGCAACCTACCAAGACTAAACTCATGAAGAACTAGAAAATCTGAACAGACCAATTACCAGTAAGGAGATAAAAATCAGTAATCAAAAATCTCCCAACAAATAAAAAGCCCGGAGCCAGGTGGCTTCACAGGTGAATTCTACCAAAATTTAAAGAAAAATTACTATCAGTCCTTCTCAAACTCTTCCAAAAAATTGAAAAGAAAGGAATACTTTGAAACTCATTTTATGAGGCCAGCATCAAACTGATATCAGAGCCAGACAAGGACATTACAAGGAAAGAAAATTACAGGCCAATATCCCTGATGAACATAGATGCAAAAATCCTCAACAAAATATTAGCAGACCGAATTCAATAACACATTAAAAGAACCATACACTATGACTGAGTGGGATTTATCCCTGGGATGCAAGAATGGCTCAGCATATGCAAATTGATAAGTGTGATACAGGGCGTGAACAGGACGAGGGATAAAAATTACATGATTGTTTTCAATAGCTGCAGAAAAAGCATTTGACAAAATTCAACATCCTTTCACAGTAAGAACTCTCAACAAATTAGATATAGAAGGAATTTACCTCAACATAGTAAAGGTTATATATGACAAGCCCACAGCTAATATACTTACTGATCCTAAAAAAAAAAAGGCTAAAAAAAAATTGGCTACATGCTGTATTCCTACAAGGGTATAGAGGGTGTTAAAATACTTTAGCCAGATGTTCACATTTTTTTTTTCATTATTCTCCTCAAAGGAGAAATTTTTGAGTCAATTAAACTTAATTTAAGGAGAGAAATTAAATACAAAGGCAGAAGATGTTCTCAGGTAGGGTTGTGCTTTGTAAGAACATGAAACCCTTGCAATATTTCAGGCTTTTTTAACCTCTTCCCCCTCCAAAGAAATACTGCCCATGTGTGGAATGTATCACTCTCATTGAGAAGAAATGCTTTAGCCAATCCAGTGCCTTGTATACTCACAATTTCACCAACGAGAGCCCGTTTTACTACCATTATGCTAAGTAACAAGGTCACTGATGCCGCTGGACAATGGACAGGGCTCAGCGCCTGGACTGTGGATCTTCTGATGAAATGCTCGTTCACCTCCTGGAAAGTGGGTATGCTGGTTAAGTCAACTGTCTATATGCCCAGGGTAGACTAACCTGACAAATGTATATATAACATCACACTGTGCTGAAATGTTTTAAAATAAATTACAGACATACTAAGAGGAGTCCGGAGCAGGGGAGTGGCAGAGGAAGGAGGTGTGTACAGGGAATAGCCGAGACTACGGGAGGAGAGAAAGGATGGGGTTTGGCTCCAGAGGAGTGTAAACAGTGTGTATGGGAAAAGCAGCCCAGATTGTCTCTACCATTCCTCCTCAGGTACATGAGATGGCCTTTGAAGGTTCATATTTCTGTAGGCGCCACATGGCAGTCAGTGAGAATTAGGCAGATGGAAGCAGTAGAACCTGAGGACAGCCGAGGTCACCTTTTGGGTCCTGGTACAAAGGATAGTCTCTGTGTTATAATTTCTGCTCTCAAAGACAATTGCTTCTGTGGGTAGAGTTCCAGTAGAGGCAAAGACGGACTTGCACCTCTCAACCACAGCATTTGGAAGGATTTTGCACAGTGGGACCAGAAGCTGGGTCTAGACATGATGACTTGGTGGTTCTAACTCCAGCCATTGTGCAGCAGGAACACTTTCTTGGCAAGAGGAAGCCTCGTGGCTGGGCTTTCAAATTCATGAGAGCTGTGGCTCTTCCAGCCAAAAAACATAGGGAGAGTCACACAAATTTTGCATTCAGTTTCAGAAGGTTCATGGCCTGTGGCTTCTGTAGGGAAACTGATTTGGAACATGATGAAACATTTTGCTGCTCAGTTTTAAAGAGGTGTTTGTACCTTGGTTAGTAATAATATTGTTGTATCATCATTTGTCATATTTCAATATTTATGTTTCCTGGGTTCTCGTCTAGGTTACCCATCCTGAATTTTCAGTGTTATATAAACGAGGGTTGTTTTCCCCTCGCTAGTGCATCACTGAACTAACCAAGTCTATAAATGGGCTCGCCCTTTGACACTGTGTCCTCGCAGAACAGCTCAGATCTCAAGGCAGCTGATTCTGCTTGGCAGGTGTGGGATGTGTGATTGAGTCATTCTCGAATCTCAAAGAGATATTTGTTAGAGGGAGCAGCAAACAGTGACTGATTCAGGAGCTCCTTGGGCTCCAAACAGCCTGGTACTTACCACAGTTTACATTTGAAGGAAGCTCTGCTGCCTCTCTTGCGGTTGTTAAATGTTGGGGACATGAAAGGGACACAAAAGCAGAAGTCCCGAGGGGCAGGCGCAGTGGGAAGTGTGGAAGAGGGGTTTTTTGTGGCCTTTCTTTTAAATCCAAGTAAGATAAGGTTTAGGGTAGCACAGAGTAAAGATCTGGCAGTTCAGTAGCCAAAGCAGTCAAGTCCCTTAGGGCTCTTTTAGATGAAAAACAGCAGAGCAGAGTGTAGCTCTGGTTCTGAGGCTGGACTCCTTGCATTTGAATCCTTACTCTGTGTCCTTTCATTCCTCTGGGCCTCAGTTTCTCCATCTGTACAACGGAGATGCTAATAACAGTATTTACTTCTTAGGGCTGTTCTGAGTATTAAATGGGAAAATATATACAAGGCACTTCCAACCATGCCTGGCAAGCAGTAAGCTCTTCACAGCTGCCCGGGCCTGTCTGTGATCAAATTCACTAATTCACAAATTCACTAAGTATTACTTTAGAATGATTGTACCTTGTGCTGTGCAGGCACAGCTGTCTAGGCCATGGAGTGGAGAGATTTTATGTTTCAAAGATATTTCATGCTACAGTTACTGCGTATGTAACAGTATAAACTAGATATTTAAAGCAGAAAATCTTCCAGAAACCATGGCAGTCCAGTCAACTCGGACACAAGCGTTCAGGAATACCTGCAGTGTGTTCAGTCCTGTGCTAAGCACAGCGGAAACCTGCCGAAGGTAGATAGATGTCCACGTGTCTTTCTTGTCTTCTGGGAGTTTATCACCTGGTCACTTAATCAGAGCTTTGCCTAAGCTGTTACCTAAGCTTTTAAAAAGTTACAGAAAAGAAGTGGTGGAGAAGATCAAAAGGCATAATGATGTAAGTATGGTGTGAGGTCTTTAGGAGTTTAGCGGGTAGGAAGGATACATTTGAAACGGGCTTGATGGGAGTGGGGCTACCTGGACAGGCTTCCTGAACGAGAGGGGCTTTGAAAAATAAGCAAGGCTTTCTGAAGCAGGTATGAGAAAGAAATGGATTCCAGGCAGGAAAAAGAAGGCTACTGGAGGCCCAGAGGTGGGCAGAGGGTGGGATGGGGGTGTGTTGATGGTGGTGGTGGTGGAAGAAGACTGTTGGGTGTGTTGGTTGGTGCGTGACCCCAGCAGAGGGAAGGTGAACAGCACAGGTGACAGGGGACCTTGTCATTGTGCTACAACAGCAGAGAAGGAAGATGCTGAAGGAAAAGTGTGGATGGATTTGAAAGCCAGATGCTACTGTTGTTCTGTGGGCAGTGGAGGCTCAAAATTTTTGAGCATGATCAGAACTTTGCTTAAGGCACCATTTGTAAACCACTTTATTCTTTTCGAAGTATTTTCTCATACTTTATTTCATGAAGTCCTTAAAGCAAGGCAGTGCAAAGTGTAAAGGAGCCATTATTTGCCTCATTTTGGCCTCATGTTTGTCTCACCACACCACGCACTTTGCAAATAAAGCAGAAGGATCCAGAGATTGTCCTGTTCACGCCCAGAGGAGGATTAGGAGGAAGGGGACGGGACAGTATGGACCACCTGTGGACCGCTCGGCAGAGCTGCTTGTCTGCAAACAAAAATCTGCTTTTGTTCCAGTGTCAAAAGTTTAAATAAGAATGACGTCCTTATTCATAAAATATATCTACATTGTCGTGCTATCTTTACCTATACCCTCTTATTTTATCATGTAAACCATAGGACACAATCCAGCATTTGTACAGTGCCTTAAGTCAGCAAAGTACCCTGAGATCTTTTAATCATTTGACCTTTGACCAATAACTGACAGGTAGATCGGTTAAAATATAATTGCTATTTCTAGAAGAAAATTAGAAAAATCGGGAAAGTAGCACTCAGAGAGGACCAGTGACCAGTCCAGAGTGGCACAGTCAGCAAGAAATAGTCAAAATCAAAACAAGAGCTTGAACTTTCTCTGAGTTTCTTTCAAAACTTCCATTATATTTTGCTAGCCGTTTCTGCTTAACTCAGTTCAAGCTATTATCCATCATTTGACAGTAAGCTTCTGTAGATTGAAGGGATTTTCAACAGTTACTAGAACTCGTCCTTGTCTGCTTATTTGAGGCTGGTGGACGGGCGCCAAGATGGAAGGTTACAAGTGGCCCATCTGACAGAGGGGCTGGCGCGCTCTGCACGGTGCTGGGACAGGTCAGCAGCATGACGGGACTCTGCCACAGCTGACCTGGCTATGAGACATGTTGCACGTTGTTGATTTTTTGGTCTGCTGTCCTCTCCACCCATCTTCTACTCCCTTCCCTCCCGGGCTGGAGGAGCAGAGAGAGCGTGACACTGGAGCTCACCTTCCCTGGCTGGGTTCCCATCTGCGTCAGCGTGGCGTCGGCTTTGGCGCCCAGGTGGCTGGACTTGAGGCCATCTTTGGGCAGCTGAGATGATTTCTTTCTAATGGTTTCTTGACCTGCAAAGCCAGGAGAAGGTCATTTTTGCTTAAAAAGACCTCAAAATTTCAATGGGGAATTTGGTTTTTAGACATTTTTCTTGCCCTGCTCAGTTCTTAACTAATGAAGAAACTAAGTCATTTTCAAAAAAGCGACTTTGCAGCTCGTGGGCCTACAGCTGAGCTCGTGCTTTTCCAAGGCGTCCTTGTCTAAAGGAGGAAGGGAACCGATCATCCCCGTTTTGGGGCTTTTTGTTTGTTTGTTTGTTTGCGTTACTGAAAGGGCAACCCTCCCACAGGGCAGTGATGGATGTAAATTCTGGCACCCACACAAAAGCATTGAGAAATATTTGCAGTCTCTTTAGAACCTTGTAAAGTTAACAGCTTACCACGGGAAGGGACTGCTGGAGCCACACATTCAAATCAAACTGAAGGGAGCAGTATAGAGATTACTAGTGTTATAGGGAAAGTCCAAAATGAGTACTGACCTACTCACTGCATGGGCTGTTCCTGTGTATTTGTATTTCAAGGAGCAGTAATCGCCTCTGAATCTATGGCCAGTTAACATGCAAACGAGGTTTTATTGAGTGAATGGATGAATGCCCAGTGCATTCATCACCAGAGCTTTTATAAAAACTTTTCCTTTAGCTGGAAGGCCCTTTGCCCAACATATTTGCTCTTACATTAAGTCAACAAGTATTATAAGAACCTTCTAGGGCCCAAGCATTATATTCTAGAGAAGAGGGATATGAATAAGTCAGGGCTCACATGTTCAAGGAATTTATACTCTAGTAGAGAAGACAGATGAGGGACAAGTTGAAACAAGTTTCAAAAGATGAACCCAGAGTGCTGTGGGCGTTTATGAAGGGAAAAGAGCCCAGGACTGGAAAGTCAAAGCCAAGGTCCAGCAGTTAGACAAACAAATAGGAAATCAACTAGAATTCAGTTGAGGAGTTACTGAATAAAATGATAAAAGTAATAAAAAAAAAACTACCATTTATTGAGTCTTCATTAATTTCAGGTCTTTTCACGTATATTATTTCAAATATCACACTTTATAATACCCATTTTCCAAGTTAGGAAACTGCGATTCAAAAACTTGCTCAAGCCCACACAACAAATGACTGCCAGGACTGGGGTCGGGACACATCTGCCACTAAAGTTAGTGCATCCCATGTAAATACAAGGTCGGTTCTTGATTAATGCATCAATTCTTGACGACTATCCACGTCTCTGATATTCCACTATCCCTCCCTACCTAGTTCCAACCTAATTCATTCATCAATTCAAGGAACTCTCTCTAGACACATCCTGCATGCTTTTATTTTTCGCTATAACACTTGTCATCATCTAACATACAGTGTGTTATATTTCATCATTTCTAAGATGCCCCTTTCTTCATATTTTTACATCTCTGAAGTTATGGCGCATTAAAACACCAGTGACCTAGCAAAGTTTGTGATGTCTTTTTCTTTGTTTACACATAAAAATAACAGTGCATCTTCAAGTTGGTGGCATCTGAAGGTCCTAAAATATGCAGTATTGTGCTTATGTTATATTGCTTATTTTCTGTCTTCCCCAAGTAGGTTATAAGTTCTGAGAGGACAAGACTTCTGTCTGTCTTCCTCATCTTTGTACCCCCATCACCTGGAATGTTGCTGAACAGATTAATGACTGATTAGACACTGAGTGTCTACTAATTATCAGGGGCTCTGTGAAGTGCTGGATAAAGAGTGAGGAATAAGATGGGCATGGCTCTTGCCCTTCTGGAGAAGATGCAAATTAAACAAACAAGCAACCAAATAAACACATAGGTAAATGTGCAGTGGTATGTGGGGAGTCAAGAGAATTGAAAACATTGA
The DNA here is from genome assembly GCF_048564905.1 of Vicugna pacos. Taxonomy (NCBI): domain Eukaryota; kingdom Metazoa; phylum Chordata; class Mammalia; order Artiodactyla; family Camelidae; genus Vicugna; species Vicugna pacos. Next base: position 23,564,988 of record NC_133011.1, read on the forward strand.
AGGTGCTGTGGAGAGAATAGATGAGGTGTTTTCCAAATTTAGATGGGGAAGCTGGGGATGCCCTCTCCAAGCTGGTATCGGGAGAGTGCAGGCAACAAGTCCAAGACGATTGTGCTACCTGACATGTATAATATAGCCAATGTTCACCCTCCATTCTAGTCCAAAATATTTTCTCCCCTTTTGCAACAGTGTGTGACAGTTATTGCATCTGCATGCATTTTTAGTTATATTTTTGAAGATATTCTTTCTATCCACCCAGACCACAAATGCATTCATTCTTCTGGTGGAAAGAAAGACCATTGGATTAGACCTTGCTGGTGGTTCTAGCTCTGCCCCTCCTTTACAAATTGGGGAAGTTATTTAAACTCTCCAGTCCTCAATACCCTTACCTTTAAAATTAGGAGGTTATATTAGAGAATTTCTAAGGTGTCACTGAGTTTTAACACTTAAATTCTATAACTATCAGCCCATTTTAACAAACAGATAGTGAGGAGCTATGTGCTGCTAAACTTTCTGCAGGGCACTGGAGGAATTCAGATGAAAGAAGAAAGAAACACATAATCCACTCACTTAAGGTGTTTATGATCTTGAGGAGGAGGCTGATACGTTGTTAGCTTCAGTATAAGGCAAGGAAGAATTTCCTCTGTGTCTGAACTTTCAACTACCTGTCTTTCACAGGTGTGAGCAGAGATTCTGCCTCTTAGGAAAGACGTTTAACTGCCCGCCACCAGCAGATGGGGCGAATGGTCACATCAACTAGACATGGTTGCATTGAATTTAAGAGAGAGTGGATTAGAGGGAGCTTTGAGAACCTCAGTTGTTTATAGGAAAATAAGCATCTGTGTGGCAGGGTAACATGGGACTTGAAAGTAAGGGTCACTTTGTTCTGTTTGAATGGGGATGGGAGTGGGGATGCTGTGGGGTGGGTTAGAGGTGCCATGGAGGGAAGCTCTGTAGGGCATTGATGCCTCAGTGGAATTTTGAAGGAAGTATATCAGTTGGGATGCCTTCACTTCAGCTGGGGATACCCAACTGAAGAGAGATGTGATAGGAAGGGCAATCATTATTCCACATGTTATAACAGAGGCAGGGAAATTCTAGGTCTAGTGCAACGGCTCAAGATGCCATTGAGAACTCAAAACTCTTACCTTTCTGCTTGGCCCTCCTCAGAATATTGATTTCTGTTCTTTAGCTTTTCGCCCTCATGATGGCAAGATGGCTGCCTGATCCCGCAGCATTTTTTAAACAAAAGTATTTAAAAGGCTGAAAAGGGGCAACTTTTCTCAAAATTCTTTTTATGAAAGAGAAGAAGCATGTTTCCCCATTTTGTACCCCAGTCTCAGCCCTTCCCTTCAGGTCGCAGTGGCCTTGGCTGGGCCCCATGCCTGGGCTCTAAACGCGCGGGAGCCTGGGAAAGCATGAGCCTGGCATTTTCAGCCTCCACATCGGATGGCAGATTCTGTCTGCCGGGCGGAAGTGTGTGTGTGAAGGGGGAGCAGGGAATGACGTGGCTGCTGGGTAAGCCTCCAACCCGTCTTCAAAACAGGAAAAGAAGGAGTGGGGAGTTATTAATGGATCTCATGCTCTGAACTGGCCCTTTCTGAATTGCAGGCATTCAATTGATATTTGTTGATTGAGGGATCATTGTCATAGAAATGGAAAATCCATGTCAGGTCAGGCAACTGAGTAGTAACATCAGTTAATCTTTCCAGGCCATGACTGGATGAAAAAATTTTTAATTTTGTCACTTGCCTGGGTGACTGTTGGTATTTCTACGGGGTGGCTAAACTAAAATACTAATTCAACATCAGGAGAGGCAGTGGTGGTGTTTTTTTTAAAACCATGTCTAATTTGGCAACTGTTACATAATCTAAAAGCAAATCAGGGAAAAATCTGAGTTCAATGGAAAAAGACCAGATCCTAGGAAATGAAAGTTTACTGAAAACACCATGTGTGGGGCTCTAATGACAAAAACAGAGTGTGAGATGGTCCTCGGGCTATGGAAAAAATTTAGTATGTCCTAACGAAGTACTTAGTGTCTATTGATTACACATGGAAACTCACAGCAAGGAAGCAGGTGAGGACACCAAATTAGTGCATTTTAAAAAGTCAACTATATATACAAGAAGACATTAACTTTTTTAAAAAATTTCCTTTGCCTTTCTCACAAGTACAAACGTAACAGAAAGCCAAAAAAGTTGTTTTCTGACTACAACGACAGCAACAACCAGAATATTAGTGTCTTCTGAAAGGAGACACAAGTCATTGTGTTGGAGGGGTGTGGATTATTTTATAATTCGTACGAAGTAATGCAGAAAGACTGCAAAATTAGTATGAGCACGTCGCTCGCAACACCCTGATCCTTTGAAATGACTTCTCGCCATGTGTTTTTAAGCCTGCTAAACCCTTCTGCAGAATTGTGAAAACTTGTCTGGAGAACAGAAAGCATTAAAGATGAATAAAAGGTGTGGGGTTATTTCCCACTGCTTTTTCTTGGAAGAGATTGCTCCATTTTTAAATGACGGGGGCTATTTAACTCCAACCGCAATGTATTTACAGTACTTTTTTTTTTCCATTCATCCAGAGTTTTATTCTTTTCCTCCACTCCACCCTGCCTTTCTTCTTATGAATGCAGAGGCATGTAATAACTCAGGGAAAGGGGCTACAGAGGAGCATCAGGGGTTGATTCATCTTTAAATCTTTTCAGTTTCATGGTGTTTGCTATGATGTGTCAAGCCAGGTACTGCATTTCTGCTGTAATTTTTCTTTCTACCTAGACTAGATTCACAGTCTTTTTGAAGTTGTTATGTGCTTTTGTTGACAAATTGTCTAACACCTCTTGCAGTTCTTAGATTCCTCTAAGTCCTTGAAGGTAATGAAGCAATTTCTGCCCTTCTTTCAGTATCTAATAAGGCCTGATGAAGTGGTTCTTCCTAAGGAGTTCAGGTGACAGTTAAATAGGGAAGTTTCACCTGCACACAGGCATCTACTGACCAGATCAGAGGCTCCACGACCTTGGGCCTGGCAAATATACCTGGAAGCACTTCTTTGAGTTATTCTGATGTACAAGTCTCGCTCAAACCGTTAGGCTGTTGGAAATCATAAATCTACTCTCAAAAAAGAAAAGGAGAAAAAAACATAAAGAAAAGAAATGGAAAGAAAGAAATATAAAGAAAAACAAAGGCCACGTAGGCAACCCTTGCATGGGGCTCCTGTGCTAGCTAGCCAGTATGGGAATACTGGGAACTGATGGAGTATAATAGTTAAGAGACCAGCTCCCTGGATTCAAATTTCTGCTGTGCTGTGTGACCTGAATCAAATTAAGTAACCACTCTGAGCCTCAGTTTACCCATCTTACAATGAGTATAATAATGCCCACAGTGATTTGGGGATTTAATCATATATTACATATAAAATTAAAAACTTACAGATGTGCTGATAGCCTGGAGTAAAGTAGTTGTTCAAACTGTCAACTTTTGTTATCTCAGGCTGCTCAGAGGCTCAGACGGAAAGTTAAATAATGTTTGATTTAAAAAAAATGAAAACCTGAGTGATAGTAAATAAAGACATTTTATTTAATAAATAGAACATTTGAAAACCTGAGCTCCATAGTAGGATATCGTTTTAGGCTGTACTTGTTATAAATTTCTGGTCTGTATATTAATTTAAATAATTATATTAGCATTGATAATGCCAGAATCCCTTTTCACAGTATTAATAAAAAAATCTAAGGTATCATAAAATGACATCTAGAAATTACTGGCTTGGATAATTAAGGATGACATTATTTCTAGTCAGCCAAGAATATTTGGGGCTGCATTATCCAATAAGAAGATTAAAAATGCATTTAGTGCATCAACAAGAAGGCATGAGAAGAAAATGCCAATTCTTAAAATGAGATTATTTGATAGAGATATTTCAAAACAAGCATTCAGTGGTCATCAGAGATAAAGTTAGATATTTGTTGTAGTTCTTCATATTTATTTGTGCCTTAGAGTGTTTTTTTTTTCCCTTTAATTACGAATAGGAGTAGACACAGTAATCTTTTCTGTGCTTGGGAGTCCCCTACAGTTCTTAGTCTGGTCCTGAGTCAGACTCCTTTCTGGGGATGCGTGAATCCCGTGAGAGTGACTTTTTTAGGCAGTGTCCTCTCATAGTAATGTTCCATTTGGGGATGAAGTTAGTAGAAACGCTGTAACAGAAATCTTTGCTCTTATTCCCAAATGCCTGGCATGGACATTGAGCCATCTGGTTCATCCAGCAGACAGGAATCACTTGATACAGAAATTCTCTCCCAGCAGCTCTGATTTCCCGTTGGACAGCTTGCCCAACTTTGTTTGTCATAGACTGCAAGCTCCACACACAAAAGGACCAGGTGGTCTCCATGATTCCTAATATCAATACCAACAGTGAGAGCATTCCAGAATTTTAGAATCCAAAAGGGTCTTGGGGGTGCTGAATAATGGTCCCCCAAAGATGCTCTTATCCTAATACCCAGAACCTGTGAATATGTTAACCTTACATGGTAGAAGAGACCTTGAAATTTCGATTAAATTAAGGAGTCTGAGATGGGGAAATTATCCTGGATTGTCAGGTGGGCTCAATCTAATCATAAGTCTCCTTTTAAAAGGAAGGCAAAAGGACCAAAGTCAGCGGAAGAAATTGTGACAATATAAGCAGAGATTGGAGTGATGGAGCCATGAGCCAAGTTTACCAGTAGCTTCTAGAAGCTGGTGGAAGCAGGGAACTGATTCTCCCCTGGAGTACCTGAAAGGAACCAGCCCTGATGATATACTGATTTTAGCCCCATAAGACTCATTTTGAACTTGTGACCTCCAGAACCATATAATAATAAGTCTGTGGGGTTTTTAAGCCACTAATCTTCGGTAATCTGTTACAGCAATCATGGTCAACTAATACAGACTTCACAGATCATCAAATTCAATTTTCTTTTTTTTTTGATTGAGTGACAAAAGGCCCAGAGAGCATGGCCATTCACTTATTAACTTATTCAGCAGCAAAGTATTGAGCTGCTAACATCTGCCAGGTACTGTGAGCAAGAGGCATATGATCCATGCTATGCCTTTCGGAACCTTTCTCCCAGGACCCTGGGCGTCAGAATCTGGAGTGGAGGGTCCCTCCCCCTGAGAAAAAGGATATTTGGAATTGACCAATACTGATGGTGGCAGGCCTGACCCCCAGAGCTGCACTGTTTCCATCCCTTCCAGGGACTCGGTAGTTCACTTTTCTTTTAATTTTTTGTAACTGTCCAGAACTTATAAATTCCTTCATTTACACAAGCTGCCTAGAGTGGGTTTCTGTGGCTGTTATACCCACTCTAGTAAATTATCTAAATAAATAATCAGCTGAGAGTGTCCTCTGAGCACGTCAGAGGTTTGTGGTGGTATCTTAGAGCAACAGTTTATTTTTAGCAAGCCCACTTTCTTCCACAGAAATAGTCTCCAGGTCATTAGCCAACTTGATGTCTCATCCCCAATGAGTTACGTCCACATCCTCAACTCAGCATTTGAGATATATTTTTCTCTGTCTATGTGGAAAGAAAAATGTGACCCGCAGCCTGAATTTGCAATCCTGTGATGTCTGAACTGCTAAAATTTGTTGTGGAAAGAATAGTGTTTCTATAAATATGAATTTCATAATAATTCCATGAATATTATCTACCACCAGCAAATGAGAAAGTTGCCTTTGCTGGATAACTTCTAAAAAAATCGCCATGTAAGGGATGATGGCGGATGTATAATGCCTTAGCTCTCATCCTGCTCAGGGAAGAGCAAGTTTTCCCAATAAAGAGAAAAGTCAGAGAGCAGAGGTACTGCCTACATGGGTACACGTCTGTGAGGTTTGGCTTAATTATTTCAAGCACAGACCCTTGATGAATCTGGTCCTAGACAACCCGAGAATTCACTGTGTCTCCCCTTAGCGCTTGCTGGACTCCGATGGTAGCAAGATTCAACAGGTTGGTTCAGTGACTGAAGTTGAATCCAGGCTCCACAACTGGATTTTCTTAGTCAATTCAGTTAACCTGGTTAAGCCACCAGACCCTTAACTAAAAAGTGAAACCAGTGATAGCATCTTTGTTGTAGCTGAATTATAAGGTTTAAAAGAACTAGTAAGTGGATGAATGTCATAGAGATGTTCACAAATGCTCTGGTTCTCATCTCTTCTGGGTAAGATTGAACTCTCTCATTCCTTTTAGAGTGAGGGTGGTGGCCAAGTGACCGACTTTGGCCAATGAAATATGAGCAAAGCTGACCCGTGTCACTTCTGGGAGGAGGCCTTTAAGAGCCAGTGTTAGATTCACCTTCTCACTGCTTCAGCAGCATCAGGCATCCACGTGGTGACCTCGTCATGCAGTGGGGTCCTGGAGTGAGGGTGATGTAGTGTTTATCCAGCAGCTGTCCTGAGATAAACCTCTTATTTAAAGCCACTGATCCATTTAAGGGCTATTTATCCCTACCACAAAAACTAGACTGCTTGGAATCACATGTAAAGCACTTAACACAGGTTGGATGAGAGGTGAGGTCATAAGGGTAATTCATTACTCATTTAATGAAAGTTAGCTGATCACATCTGAACACCATGCAAGGTGATTATCATGGAGAAAGGGGAGATAGAGTGCTTGACTTCATGGAGTTCACAATTATGCTGAGCCTGCTACCCTTCCAAAACTGAGAAAAAAACAATCAAATGTTTCAGATTCCTGCAGGAGAGAGGGAAAAGCTTGGGAAGCTGGGCTGGCCAAAACTCCTCTTACAGGGACAGAAGGGCAAAGAACTGTTACCCCTGCTCAAGAACAAGAGCTCTGATGGGTACAATGGATATAACCTGGTTGATATTGGTTCTAGGCATGCCTGAAGGTGTGAGTCCTGCCTGGCGATGGCACCATTATTGATGCTTCTGCTCTGAGTTTCTTGACCCAATATGTTACAACTACACCCAACAAAATGGCCCTCTTTTATGGAACTCATGCCTAGTTCACTTATATGAACTCACATTCTGCCTTGCTTCTGCCATCCCACTAGACCAAAGTAAAACCAAGTGTTTCCCCTCCTGATCCACCATCCGTCTACTCTAGCTGTGTTAGACTTACCTGAGCTCTAGCCTTAGGACAGCTTTCTGAAGAAGCTGAGAAGCAGCAAATCAAAAGGCTATTTATGGAGATTCCTTAAAAACCTGAAAATAGACTTGCCAGCAATCCTACTCCTGGGCATATATCCAGAAGAAACTCTTAATTCAACAAGATATATACACCCCAATGTTCATAGCAGCACTATTTACAATAGCCAAGACATGGAAACAACCTAAAAGTCCATCAACAGAAGACTGGATAAAGAAGATATGAGATAGATAGATAGATAGATGATGGAATACTACTCAGCCACAAAAAGGATGAAGTAATGCCATTTGCAACAACATGGATGGACCTAGAAATCATCATACTGAGTGAAGTAAGCCAGAAAGATAAAGACAAATACCATATGATATCAATTATATGTGGAATCTAAAAAAAGTAATACAAATGAACTTATTTACAAAATAGAAACAGACTCACAGACATAGAAAACAAACTTCTGGTAAGCGGGGAAAAGAGGAGGGAGGGATAAATTTACAGTTCAAGATTTGCAGATACTAACTACTGTACATAAAATAGAAGAACAACAAGGGCCTACTGTATAGCACAGGGAGCTATATTCAGTATCATGTAGTAACCTATAATGAAAAGGAATATGTATGCATGTGTGTGTGTGTCTAACTGAATCACTATGCTGAACACCAGAGACTAATATGACACTGTAAATCGACTATACTTCAATTTAAAAAAAAAAAAAGGCTACTTATTTCACTCCCTTTCTGGAAACAGACGGCACTTGGTGAATCGTGGTGATGATCCTCCCTGGGTTCCCAGCAGCGGACCTGAGCTCTGTGATGTGGGGCCTCGTTCCACTGAGGTGGGAAGGCAGAGGTCCCTGTTGCAGTCCTGCTTGTTCCCACATGAGAAGGGGTGTGGGCGGTTCTGGACTTTGGAAATCAAGAAAGAGCATCCTTTCATATTGGATTCCGCAGTCAGCAAAGTGGGCTCGGCAGAGATGCCCCAGCCTAGGTGTTACCTAGCAGAGTGTTCTTGGCACCTCCCAGAGAAGGTGAGGGAAGGACTCTAAGGGAGTTGTTGATGGGCTTCTTTTTTAGACCTGAAATAGTCTGAAATGAAACACGTGGTTTTTCTGCATTCTTGGGGTAGCTTAAGCAGGCTTGATGATGTGGTGAATAAAAACATCATTGTGGGATTCATGCTGCTTCATTATGAATCCTGGCCTTGCCGCTTCCGAGATGTACAATCTTGAGTAAATGGTTTGGTCTCTCTGAGTGCCAGGTTTCTTACCTATAGGATGGTAATGTTCACGTCTTATCAGTGGTGGTCAAAGAATCTTTAAGTGAGATACTATGTGTTAAGCAGTGTTTGGGGCATAGTGGACTCTCACTATGGGGTCATGCCTTTTCCTTTTCCTTCTGAAGCAGGTGTGACTAAGTACTTCCTTTCGCTCTTACATTTCCGGGAGAAAGCATTATGTGTGTTTGCAGGTTACAGAGCCCTTTCACATGCATCATCTGTTGCATCCATCATATATTTTTTACCCCTCCAGTAATTTTATGAGTAAGTACTGTGATGATGCTCATTTTAAAGATAAAGAAAGTGAAGCTCAAAGAGATTAGGCAACTTGATCAATGATCACAAAGGCAGTACCTGTCACAAGTGTGACTTGCACTCAAGTACTGATTGCAAAGCTCCTCTTTATAGTCCTGATTTTTCTCTGAGATTTGCATGGAGTCTGACTTTGTGGTGGCCAAAGATTAAGCCATGTCAGCACTGTCTCTGTCTACTGGTCTTTCTATTTCCACGTTATTAGAAACAACTTGCTATAAGGGCAGCCCTGGGCGTAGTGAGCGTTTATCAGTAAAGGGGCAGTTGGGTAAGTGTTAGGTTGAGTGGGGCCCCCTTATTCTGTAGGACTGGGGTGCCACATTTTTAATCTTGGTAGAGTTTCAGGCAGGCAGTCAAAAAGGGAAAAGAAGGTGTACCTTCTGTCTTTTCATCCCTCCCCACAAGCCCCACCCTCATCCCAGGTATGCTGATCTTCCTGGACTGTACCCCTCCTTGCAGGATCATTCGGATCACCAGGAGATGGTTGAGTTCCTCTACCAAAGGTTACAGCTTGTCTCAAGCTATCATCCTCTTCTTCTGAGTTCCACTAATCATGCCATCTCCTCATTTTCGAGGACCTAAGAATGGTAAGCTCTCAGAGTCCTGCACACCAATATAAATAATGCCTTATTAAAACTCCCTAAATTTAGTCTGGTTTTCTGATGGGACCCCAAGTGACCCAACAAGTAATTCCAAATGGAACTAGGAAAATGTACTCTAGGTAAATAATGGCTGTCAAGAATCAGTTTCTTTATCCATCACCTAACCAAAGTCAATTGCACAGCGTCCTTTTGGGACTGCTTTTCTCTTTCAAGGATACCCTGGGGAGTAACTTTAATTTGGTTTCCCCTGTGTATAAAAATGTTGGGATCTGGTGATGTCCATATAGTAAGTAATTTTTTTAATAGATTGTTTTTTAATCTCAAAAAAAAATAGCCTAGCTGAACTTGAGATGTAGTAGAATGTGATTGTCTTAGTGTGTTCTGGCTGCCAGGACACATACCATAGCCTGGGTGGCTTAAACAGCAGGAATTTATTTCCCACGGCTCTGGAGACTGGAAGTCCAAGATCAAGGTGCCATCAGGGTTGGGGTTCTGGTGAGATCGCTCTCCCTGGGCTGCAGATGGTCACTGTCAGTTTCCTTTATTGCTGTCTCATCAAGCAACCCTGTCATTAACTCAGTTTTCCAATTGCCTTGCTCCTGGGACAGACTGTAAATGGAAGGCTACTGGGCATGAGCCTTCCGATCACTGGGGTTGTTCCTTCTCACGGTTCTCAGTATCTCCCTTTGTAATCAGTGAAGTGATATTCCTGTTTATAAGGTAGCATCAGAGCTAAAGTTCAGATAAACTCATAGAATCAAGTTTATGCACCTGGAGAGCCAAGGACTCAGCTCTTCACTGAGATTTTCCTCCAGTGGGTGGCAGCCATGTTGAAACACATCTGGAAAAGTTATCCAGCCCAATCCTTGGCTCTCATCTGCTATCCAGAGAGGCAGATACAGTTTGAGACTGTTTAGATTCAAGTTCCTATTAGTTTAGATGCAGCAACTGTGAATCTGCAAAACTGACCTAAATAAGCTTCAGGTTTATAGTTTGTTACGGGGAGAAAAGGGGGGCATTTCTGTGGCATTGTCCACAAAGTTTACTTTTAATGGGCAGATTTTCATTTAGTGAATTGCAGCAAAACAAAACAAAAATTTTGCAGACATTTTCCTCTCAGTAGCTACCTGATAAAGCTTAAACTGGCCAACTTCCATGCCCTTCAGGGTTCCAGAAATACAAACAGGAAGTTAACATTTCGATGGCAATAACAATTCTGTAATAAAAGCCGAGGAGAAACAATAAAACAGAAGGTCAGGACAAAAGCAATTTACATTCTATTAACATCCTAACACTACATCAGAATAAATTTTAAATATTAAAGTGAAGTCAGAGTAAAATTAGAATAACATTTGTAACCAAATCACTTTTTTTTTTTTTTTTAGGCATGGCTTTGCATTGGTCTTGTAGCAAGGTGCAAATTTATATAGCATTTCTAAATTCCCTCAGTTTGTAAGTTCTGCTGTGTCATCCTATGGATAATTTTGCCCAAGCAAGTCTCTTTATTTCAGGTGTAAATGTTCTCTTCAAAGAAAACATGATTCTCGTATGATTCATCTTGTTCATTTGTTCATATTCACTTCATTATTGTGAGAAGCCACACATTCTAATGAGTATAATGAGAACAGTGATTTGAAGCAAATCAAATGACTCCTTCAAACATCCCCAGTAAGCCAACAGGGTGACAGGCTGTCCTTCGGGCATGGACATAGCTGGTAACTGGTAGAAGTTCCTCGATTTTTCAGTATTTGACCCTTTCTTTCCCAAACTAGTAGACAGACCTTCCTTCTAACTATGGAAGATGGGCATGGTTTTCTAAGACAGTGAGGAGATACTTCAACCTTGTGTAGAATTAGGATGAACTGAATGCCAATGAGAACGAAAAGGGGACATGGCCAGGTTGAGATGAGTGATCAGGAGATGATAAACCAGTGTAAAGGACAAAAGAGAGAAAAGAAGGTGTTTAGTTCCATAAACCATGAATTTTAAAAACTGTAAGCTTGAGATGTGCAAGTCTCTATGGCCTTCTGTCCTTGTCAGACAAGGGCTTATAAAGCAGGTAAAATTGCTAACAACTGGGATACTGATACAGAAAATCAGAATCCCTTTCATTGTAGAGAGAATCTATCTCTTATCAATTACTTTTTCTTGTTTAAAGAATATGTATTCAGTTTCTTTCAAGGATGTGAATGCCTTAATAGTAATTTCTAAGCCTTTAAAAATTATTGAGCACCAGATAAGATCCAGGTAAATCCTCATACAAAAATAAATTTTTATCCTCTTTTATTTTACCACTTCACCTTATTACTAAAATGTGATTTTGCTGTGGGACATTGACACTAATTTTGAACTAGTTGCAACTATACGCATTGCAGTTTACACAGAATCCATAGAAAAATATGTCTTTATAAACCTACATCACAACCCTAGAATGTCCCCACTTACTTGGGTTGACAAGTGTGTTTTGATGTGCCACAGCACTGATGAGGTAGAAGAATGATCTCCTCTGTTTAAATAAATGCAAGACTGATAGCCAGAGAAATAGTAACATGACTCTCTTTTGACTCTAGTTGTGATAAATTTATGGATTCATGCTTAAGCAAATTACTTTTCTTAACATAATTCGAAGGGGTTTAATACCAGCAAATATGCTAGTCTCAAAGTCCTGTAATTTTAGTGTACTGAGCACTGACAGGAAATTGTGTAAGAAACTGTTTAAATGGAATGCTGCCCTCTTATGGTTACACAGATCCTTCTAGCCAAACATAAAATCCTAGTCTCTAGTTGGGGCCATTAATAGAGGAATTAAATTACTGGAGAGATCCAAAAATCTTAACCCACACTTTGATTTTACAGTTACAAAACAGAGTTGCATGGAGGCGACTCATTCCAAGTTCGTATCTCTGGGTAGCACAGAGCCAAGGATATATCCAGTTCATTGCTTTTCCCACTCTAATACAAATTTGAATATAATCTTAATTTCTGGTTTCATAATTTAGATATCTCAAGGGAAATCACAAAATATCAATTTTATCAAAGGGATGTGTCATAAGATTAATTATGCTAAAAAGGTAGAGGACTTCAGCATTTGATCAAAGCAGAAAATTTGGAGAGTTCTCAAATGTCAAACTAAGAAAATTCCAGTTTTAAGAACATTTTACTTATATTCTCCCAAGATCATTCTTATTCTTGCTTATCATCTGAGGAGTCACAGAACCAACTGAGCACTTACCCAACACGTGGCAGTCTGTCAAAGACTGGATAAGAGCTTTTTTTTTTTTTCCTAAAAACTTCCATCTCTTCCAAGATAACCATTTGCATTTCTACTTGTTCCCATGCTGTTGTTTTATTTGAATGTGTATATTTCGGTGTATAGTTGAATGACTCTTGATAAATGTCTGCATTTATGTAGCCATCATGAGAATCAAGATACAGAACGTATACATATAGAACATATCCATGTACGTCACCCCAAAAAGTTTCCTTGTACTTGGTCTCAGTCAATCTCTCCACTCGGGCCCCAAGCAACTATTTATCTGTTTTCTGTCTAGTCTGCAAAGATTAGATTTGACATACACAGACCTTCAGATGTAAGAGATTATAAACTAGGCACTCTTTCATGCCTGGCTTCTTTCACTCAGTAGAATGGTTTGGGATTCATCCTCGCTGTTTTGTGTATCGATGGTTCGCTCCTGTTACGTCTGAGTTGTGTTCCGTAGCAGGGATGTACAACAATATTTATCTTCTCACTAGCTATTGGGTTTTTGGGTTGTTTCTAGTGTTGTGATTTTTATAAAAAAAAAAAATACTGCCGTGAAAATTCATGTGAAAGTCACTGTGTGGTCAGATGTTTTCAGTTCTCTTAGGTAAATACCTAGAAGTACAGCTGTCAGGATAAGTATGTGTTTAGCTTTATAAGACCTGCTGAAGTGTCACCCAAAGTGGCTGTATGATTTTACGTCTCCACCAGAAATGGACGCGAGTTCCCAGTTGCTTCCAAGTCTTGCCACCACCTGATGTCAGCAGTATTTTTAATTTTAGCTATTCTGGTAGTTGGTAGGGACATCTCATTTTGGTAGGGGTTTTCATTTGCATTTATCTGATGGCTAATGATTCTGAAGCTCTTTTCATGTGCCTATATTAACCATTCAAAAATCTTGTTTTAATGATATGGCTGGCCAAATCTTTTAGCCGTTTGAAAAAAATTGGATTTGCACCTTGTAATTGAGTTGTAAGTGTTCTTTATATATATTCTAGATGCCAGTCTTTTGTCAGCTGTACGTATTGTTAGTATTTTATCCCAACCTGTGGTTTGCCTTTTCATTTTCTTAATTTTAGTTCGGAAGTCCCATGTGCTGTAAACTGAAGGTTTATGCCTTCCCCAAATTCATAGGTTGAAACTGTAATCGTCAAAGTGATGATATGAAGAGGTAGAGCCTTTGGGAGGTGAGGGCAGAGGAACAAGAGATTAGTGCCTTATAATAAAAAAGGTCCAAGAAAGCTCTCTTGCCCCTTCCACGTGGGAGAACACAGTGAGAAGATGCCGTCTCTGAGGAAGCGGGTCCCCACCTGACACTGAATCTGCCAGCGCCAAGCTCTTGGGCTTCTCAGCCTGCAGGACTGTGAGAAAAAAGATGTTTGTTGTTTATAAACCATCCAGTTTATAGCATTTTTGTTACAGCATCCCAAATGAAGTAAGACACATGCCCTCCTGTCACTGATCAGTATCCTATTTACAGATACCATTTGGTTATTGAGCCTTTCAAAATATGGCTCTCATCAATGACCACAATTCTAGTAGATATTCCTTTTTTATAGAAGTATTGTAAGTATATTACTTAATTACAGAAAGACGTATGTAAAACTCAATACTGACTGACTACTTAAGGGGTATTGGGTTTTCCTTGGAAGTGATGAGAATGTTTTGGAACTAGATAGAAGGCAGAGATGCACAAGACAGTGATTCAGCTAAATTATACTGAATTGCGTACTTTAAAATGGTTAATTTTATGTTATATGAATTTCACCTTAATTTAAAAAAAATTAAAAGGGGAAGCGAGTTGTGTACCTCATCCCACCTCTGAAGGACACATGGGACTGCTTGTAGAACTGTGTCTGGAGAGTGGAAAAGAGAAGACCCACACTTAGGTATGTTCTAAGTGGAACTTCAGAACTCCATGTATAAGGAGAAAATTCTAAATGCTTCCAGAGAGAGAAACAGACAACTTACAGAGAAACAAGAAAGACTGATAAGAGCCTCCCATTTTAAAAACTGGCTCAAGAAAACATTAAGCAATATATTCAAAATGCTGAGAAAAAAAAAAGATTATGAGCCTTGAATTTTATGCCCAGACCAATTATCATTCGTGTAAATGGCAAAATAAAGACGGATGAAGACATGCCTGGACTTAGGTTATTTATCACCTGAAACGCTATCCAATTAAAGTTATATTTCAATAAACTTAAAAAAAAAAACTTAGAAGCTACATTTTATCAGAAACGCCGATAAGCAACAAAACCGGTAAAACTTTCTGTTAAGAATAAGCAGTGCTCTGATTTCAGCTCCAACAAGTAGAGCTTAGAAGTCAGTGTTCTTGCCCTTATAACATGAAGAAGTTGAACAAACTAAAAACCAACCAATTTTCTTGGGCCCACCAAAGAACCAGAGTCACATAGCAAACCATCACCTCAAAATCCAGGGAGACGGGAGCATCCAGAGAGAGAGAGCTGAGATCCCCTTCCCTGGAGCAGAAGCGGCTGGAGCCATAAACTGGTAATTCTGACAAACTGTTGGAGGCTGACGGTGGACTGGCATGAAGATGAAGCCTGCTGCGTAATAAAGGCCCACCTTCAGGAGAAAGGTCTTAAAGAGAGCAAGCCTGAAGCTTTATCCCCGCTGAGAGTAGGGAATTCTTTCCCATTCGAGCCCCCTCCACCCTCTTGTCTCACCTAAGGGAGAAGAACACAGTCAACAGGACCAGGCCTTAAGGAAATCGGAATGAGGCAGCAGGGAAAGGAGTAGAAGACAGGGGAGGGCGAGCAATACGACTGCTGGAACATTTGTGGTGTTTGCTGCCCGGAGACGCCCACTAAAAGACCGACATCTGGTTGTCAGATTATCGAACGCTCCTCCTCCTCCTCCCACATCTTATCACAACGCCAACAGGGCTCCAGTGTAATAGCAGTGGATTCCAGCTGAGAGAGTGACAAGACTCAGGTTCTCTCTGGGGAGGAGAACGTAGGAAAACCCCAAGTCAAGAGGGAGCACGATGGGGGGGCGCGGGGTAGAGGGTGGGAAGGGATAGACTGGGATTTCAAAATTGTAGAACAGATAAACAAGATTACACTGTATAGCACAGGGAAATATACACAAAATGTTATGATAAATCACAGAGAAAAAAATGTGACAATGAGTGTGTATATGTCCATGTATGACTGAAAAATTGTACTGAACACTGGAATTTGACACAACACTGTAAAATGATTATGAATCAATAAAAATGTAAAAAAAAAAAAGATCAACTTTTAACAATCCAGCTTTCTACAGCAAAAAAAAAAAAAAAAAAAGAGGGAGCACGACAATGACACCTGAGTATCATGCAGCCTCGGCTACCTGTTGTTACAACAAATATCAAGCGCACCCCGGCTCCTAGCCAGGTTAACGTAAATCCTCACACTGAAGGCATATTTACCTCTGCTCCTGTTACCCAGTACAGCATGTCTGGCTTTCAGAACTGAATCATAGGCTATGCCAAAAGGCAATGAAAAAACCAATCTGAAGAGATGAGGAGTCACCAGAACCAAAATCAGACACAGATCCTGAATTATCAGATGGAGAATTTTAATAACTAACATGTGAAAAGCTCTAATGGAAAAAGACAGCATGCAAGAACAGATGGGGAGGTAAGCAGAGAGATGGCTATTCCAAGAAAGAATCAAACAGAAATGGTAAAAATGAAGACCAAAGTAACAGAAGTGAAGAATGTGTTTGATGGGCTCTTTAGACTGGTCACGGCTGAGGAAAGGATCAGTGAACTTGAAAGCAGGTCAAATTTTCCAAACTGAAATACAAAGAGAAAGAAGAATGAACAAAACAGACCAGAATATCCAAAGCTATGAGATCATATCAAAAAGTTTAACGTACCTGCAATTGGAATATCAAAAGGAGAAGAAAAAAGTGAATGAAGCAGAAGAAAAATTTAAAGTAACAATGCTCAAGAGCTTTCCAAAATGACATCAAATCACAGATCCAAGAAGCTTAGGACACCGAGCAGGATAAACACACACACACAAAAAAAAAACCCGTACATGGGCATAATATATTCAAACTGCAGAACACCAAAGACAAAGAGAGAATCTTACAAGAACATAGAAAATCATAATCTTGAAAATTTTCACGTTTTATCAATGCGGCGCTAACATGTAAGCTATATATGTATATATTACAGCTCCGTGATGGTGAATTTTATATCCTGTGTCTATACAGTCATCCCTCAGAGGTATTGCCTCGGAGTTCAGTTCCAGGCCACAGCAGTAAAGTGAATATCACAATAAAATAATTCACATGAATTTTTTGGTTTCCCAGAGTGTATGAATGCTATGTTTATTCTACTGTAGTTTATGGAGGATATAATAATAGCATTATGTCTCAAAAACACTGTATATACCTTAATATAAAAATAATGAAATCATGCTGCTGGGAAAATGGTGCCGATAGACGTGGTTGACACAAGGTTGCCACAAACTTTCAACTTGTAAGATCTGTGTTATCTGTGAAGTGCAATAAAGCAAAATGCCATAAAACAAGGCATGCCTGTACATACTGTGAGACTATAAGAGCAGCAACTTGGGAATTTGAAAGAGGGTGTATAACTTCCAAAACACTACAGGGAAAAACAGATTAAAAAATAAAAAATGTATCAGCAAACTTACATTTATACTGAAGAATTTGAGATTATTAAAAAGAACAAGATAGATTTATACTCACTGAGATCAAAATCTTATATTGTTTTTAAAAAAAGGCATACATATGTAAAAACACAGAAAAAGGCTGAGAAGAATATACTTCTAGGAAGAGGAAGGGAACTGAAATAGGAAAGGAGAAAAAACATTTTTTTCTTGCCTATATTGTTTACATTTATATATATAAATATACACTACAGAGCTTATATAATTTGGAAAGTAATCTACTCTCTAAGTAGATCCTGTCTTAATATTGAAGAATGGGAGATAGGTCTGAATTTCTCCTTTTTCACTGTAAAGGGAAGGACAAAATTAACATGGAGGAATATGTAAAAATACACATTATTTCTCTCCACAAAACCTTCAAATGTCATGTTAGAAGATAGAGCTTCAAAGGGAAATAATTTGTTCCTGGAACACAATTTTTCATTTAAACACAATCTTCACTTTAAAGAGAAAACAAATAGACACGTTGTGACCCCACTGGCCTTAGGCCCACTCATGCCCCACAAGTGCCTTATAAAACCATGAAAGGAGCCACATCAAGGCAGATTAGACCACTGAGAACTTCAAGGAAATCACATCAGCCACGCATGGTTTATCTGTGGACTTTTGTTAGAAAAGCAAGCTGAGTGGCCCAGAGCTAATGGGAACAGTCCTCAAGCTAGAAGTCATCTTTTGAAATGACATGAAGAAGCAGGGATCTTAAAAAAAAACAAACAAAAAAACACCAAAGTCTGGAAAGATCATCAGTTTCATACACTCGGGGCTTTCTGTCTTTTAGGGAATTCAAAAAGCATCATGCTATTCAGTGTTCTTAAAGGCATTATTATTCTCAAAAATTGGACCACCTTTTATTCTCTTCTTTCAGCCCAAGGAAGAATTGTTTAATTAGTTTTTTTTTATTTTTGCACATTAAT
Organism: Vicugna pacos; assembly: GCF_048564905.1. Classification (NCBI taxonomy): domain Eukaryota; kingdom Metazoa; phylum Chordata; class Mammalia; order Artiodactyla; family Camelidae; genus Vicugna; species Vicugna pacos. The sequence goes on from NC_133011.1 coordinate 23,583,194, forward strand.
GTAGTAAACAATCTATTTTTTAACATTTTAAATATTTCTGGAACTTCACATATTTCATTTATAATTTGAAAGTCAGTGTTGTATAGTATGTTAAGAGATTGGGGTGTACAGCCACGCTACCTGGGATAACATACCGGCAGTTGCACTTACTATCCAGATGCCATTCATTGAACATTTACCTCCCTGTGTCTTTTTTTTTTTTTTAACATTTTTTATTGAGTTATAGTCATTTTACAACGTTGTGTCAAATTCCAGTGTAGAGCACAATTTTTCAGTTATACATAAACATACATATATTCATTGTTACATTTTTATTCACTGTGAGCTACCACAGGATCCTGTATATATTTCCCTGTGCTATACAGTATAATCTTGTTTATCTATTCTGCATATACCTGTCAGTATCTACAAATTTTGAAATCCCAGTCTGTCCCTTCCCACCCCCCACCCCCTTGGCAACCACAAGCTTGTATTCTATGTCTAAGAGTCTATTTCTGTTTTATATGTATGGTTTTTTTTCGATTCCACATATGAGTGATCTCATATGGTATTTTTCTTTTTCTTTCTGGCTTACTTCACTTAGAATGACATTCTCTTACTTCCCTGTGTCTTGCTTACCTCAACTTGAGACTAGCAAACTAGTATACATTTCATTTTAGGATTGAATGTAAGGATTGAATGAGATACAATAAGCAGATTTATCACCACCCTCCCTGATACAAATTAACACCAACAAAGAGTAGCTGTTAAAATCCTCATGTCAACCCCATGAGGTAAATCCTCATTCTATGGACGAGAATGCTGAGACCTTGTGAGGGAAAGTAACTGGCCCAAGATTTTACAAATGGCGGATGGAAATGGTGAACACAGAATCCAAATCCAGTGGAGTCTGGCTGCAAAACCCCTGCTCTAAGCTTTCATTAAAATAGATAATTTTGTAACTTTTTCATATCACAGTCTTTTGCCTTTACACTTGGATATCAATTCTGGGAAAGCAGAAGTAACTGTACCTTCTACCTGTGCATTTCCCTGTGTGTCCCAGATCAGTGCCCTGGAAATACACGGCAAAAAACTGTGAAAAAGAGGAAATTGATTTCTTTATTTCAAAAAGTTTATATTTTTCAAACAAGATAAATGAGAAGAGATATTATTTGACTCTTTTACAAATATCTTAATGTTCAGCTCAGTATAAGACCAATCTTACATCTGCTTTTACAGTTTATCTGTTGCAATGTGTTTTGTTTGAAGTATATGAAGAAAATGTGGCCTCACTTTGACATGTAGTTCATAATGGGAGGAGTATTTTAATAGCTTTTTAGGATAACTGTCTGTATTCTTTTTTGATTCAATACCAAAAGTTAACAAACAAGTGGCAGTTTTTCAAAGCTTGGTTGTAATTTGTTAAGTCAGGCTGTATCAACACTTATAAAGCACTTAAGAAATGTCTGCCAAGAACGGTGGCCAGATACTGAGATAAGTTACGTTTATACTTAATTTTTACAATAATCTCAAGAGGCAGGTGTTAATATCCCTGTTTTACAGATGTTGCCAGAGGATGAATTTGTCTTTCCTCAGACTGTGCATTCTCCTTGTGGAATACACACAGTGAATGAGAGCAGGATCTTGAAGCCAAATCAAACTTGGTAGGAAACTTGGTTCTGCTACTTACGAAATGTGTGATTTTGAGTTATTAAATTCCCTGAGTTTCATCTGTAAATGCAAACAGTACCTATAACCTATGCCAATGGATAATTGTATTAAATAAGGCAACACATTTAAAGCCCTGTACTAGAATCACAGTAAGCAGTAAATAAACGTTAGTTATTATAATTAGTATTATTATTATCAGTATTACTATGTTTCGATAGTCAGCTGAAGTAAAATGACCTTTATTAAACATTAGTCTGACTGCCAGTATCTCCTTTAAAATGAGAAATATCCTCTCTAAATGGGAAAGCTTTGGAGGTCCATTATACAGGTAATGGAAGCAGTTTAAACAACTTTGCTGAAAAGTGCCTGTCCAAAATGATCATTATTTCAGTAAAACAATTGGTAGGACTATTTTAAATAAAACAGTAAAAAATATTACTTCCTGACAAGAGTGTTGCCTGTAAGTTTATAGGAACAGGCAGCCTGTGATGTGCTGATAGAAATCTGACTTCAACGAGCATTTCCTCTCAAGCTAAAGGATCTGGACTCAAAAGGGACTGAAAAGCCAAACCGATTGAGATTTTAATCACCATTCATTGATTGCACTTCGAAAGTTCAAAATCCCTTGCAGAGGAAAACTTCACACAGAATATTTTTATTTTAGAAACTATGATAAACTACACTTTATCCAGAATGATCAGGAAATTGAGAGTGCGAGCTATAATCAAATAATATCCGTCAAGTGTCCTAAATTAATTTACAGCTAGAATATCATGTTAAACATTATACTGTAAATAGTAGACATAGCGTGAAACATTCAGCAGGTGAAAGGTTTTCTTTGATTACTCTGAAACCGCTTTAGTATCTTAGCGTGTCCTGGTGTTATCTTTATGAACCTTAATTATTGTGAGAATGTGCATTTCAGCATAAAGTGAGGAAGATTTTCTCACAAAGAGACCAGTTCCAAGATGGGTTGGGTAATGTTGGAATTTTGTGGATTCCCTCCACAGGGAAATTCAAAGGCTGCAGGATTGCTTATCTGGAAGGTTGCAAAATAGATGTTAGCACAGGATGAGGAGTCCCAGAAGTCATGCTTCCCCAAACTGATTATATTCGTTTCCTTGGACTGCCGTGACAAAGTACCACCCACTAGGTGGCTTCAACGACAGGAATTTATTTTGTCCAGTCCCAGATCAAGATGTCGCCAGAGTTGATTTCTTCTGTCTTTGGCTTGTAGATGGCCGTCTTCTCCCCATGTCTTCACGTATGTGTCTGTGTCCTCATCCCCTCCTTTCATAAGGACACCAGTCTTACCGGATCAGGGCCCACCCTAATGATTTCATTTAACCTTAAATATCTCTTTAAAGACACCATCTCCACATACAGTCACATTCTGAAGTACAGAGTGTGAGGATTTCAACGTATGAATTTGAGGAATACATCGTTCAGTCTCTAACACTGTTTTTGCAGGAGAATTACTTGGGGCTCTGGTTAAAGATTCCGAATTCCTCAGTTCCACTAGTGAAGATTAATTCACCAAGTCAAAGGAACTGCATTTTTAACACACGTCTAATAGTTAGGACTTGTTTTTTGCAAACGGCGTAAGATATATCTCAATCTAGCTCAATCAAAACAGAGAATTTCTTAGCTTACAGAACTGGGCATTTCAAGAATAAGGTTTCAGGACTTCCTTGATCAAGAGTCTAAATGATGCTATCGTATAAATGGTGCTATACCAGCCTGACTTCTCTTCCTCCATTTCTCCCATCTGTTTTCTGAGTGTTACCTCCATTTCTCTCAGTCCCCTTGTGGTTGGACGATGTCTCGATCCAGCCCTTATATCTTCAGAAGTTCTTATTTAGTAGAGGTGAGGGTAAATCTGGTTAACTTTTTACCTGTAAAGTGGCAAAATGATTGTTAATTTACAAAACTGGATTCCCAAGAGGCAAAACAGAGAAAGGATAAAAATAGGTGAATTTCTGTGCTTTTGGGTAAAGTTGTCAAGTGACCTAATACAAAAGGTACAAAGTGTACAATTATACAAAGCATAATTCAGAAGTTCACTTTAGTGATAGATTAATAATACTGATAATGTTGCCTTAGTGCTTATTATGTGTTAGCCTCTATGCTGAGTGTGTCCCATGTGTATGTGTATTAGGTGCCATCATGTCACCACTATACAGACAGAGAGACTGAGTTCCAGAGGCTATCATTTGCCCAAGGTGGCAGAGTGACTAAAGGAGGCAGAGCTGGGATTCACATGTCAGCCCCTTTGATTTTCATGTCCTTGCCTCTAAATGCCACATTTTGCTGCCTCATTTAAGAGACTAGCTGTTAGAGTTCACGCTGTCTCTTTTTCCTGAAATAATTAATTTTAATTAATTTTTTTCCTTTCCGTTTTCCTGAGATGTCACTGACAGACAGGTCTGTACAAGTTTAAGGTATACAGCATAATGGCTTGACGTACTTATACTGTGAAATGCTTACCAGTCTAAATTTTATCACCCATCAGCTCATATAGATCCACAAAAAAAAAGTTTTTTCTCTGGGACAAGAACTTTTAGGACTGATTCTCTTAGCAACTTTCCAACATACCATCCAGCCATGTGAACTAGAGTCATCACGTTGTACGTTACATCCCAGAGTTGGCTCTCTTAGCAGAGCTGCTCTCCCTAAAATTTCAAAAGTTTGGATATGACAGCAATGTTGGGGATAAAAGGAAAACATATTCTTTACCATAATTGTCTACATATACTAGAAAAACCACGTGTCTGACTTTTGCTTGCAAAGTTGTCTTCCAGTTTCAATACACGATGGTCATTGTATCTTACAGCACTGGCTGCAGGCATCTTTACAAGGTGATGACTTATTAATTCAATTCAATGTAGGCAAGAGGGGACAAAAAAGAGTCCAAAAATGCTCCTTTACTCCCTGCTGCAGCTGCGAGTCCCACCTGGTGACTGGGTCACTTGACAACCTCACCAACTTGCAGACTGCGGAGCATGACAAAACCAGCCTCCGGTGTGTCGTCCTTGTTCAGCGAAGTGCCTCTGTCTCCTTACTGGACGGCAGCAAAGGCTCGGGAGGTCTTCCCCTGGAATTTGGGCAGGATGCCCTCGTCCTGTTGCTGAGAAAATGCATATAAATGCCCGAGCCAGTTTAGTGGTCTTTACCAAAAATAGCTTGCTTGGCCTTTTGACTCACCCAGGCTGCCGGTAAACTGGGTTTTTTTCCCCCTCTCCACAGATATGCTAAATCTAGTAACATCGCGTCAGTGCATTCTGAATTGGAGGCAACACTGAATTTGTTCTAGTTTGGGAATCCTTATTATTGGTTCATAGGTTGTATCAGAGAACATTGGGACAGGAAGGGTCTGGCAGATACTCAATATTCAGCCCAGCTTCGTCGATTTACAGATAAGGAAACAGAAGCCCAGAAAGGTTAAGTGACCCACACAAGCACACATTGCTGGTAAGTGGCAGACCCAAAATAGCTCTGGGCTGCTGATGCATGAAGCAATCTGTTTTCTGCCAGAGTCTCGGCAGATTTCATGAGTCAGGTATGTCCCGTTCCCCCGCAGAAGTAGTTTAGGAGAGTGATGGCAAGGTATGAGTCTTGACTGCCTCTGTATCTACAGAATTTTCATCCTTTTTGCCATGTGCTGCTTTTGCAAGAAGGAATTTGAGAATCAAATGATTCAAAACCCAGGAAAGCAAATGGATATCTTAATGCTCAAACTTGGCCATAGGTGACTTTCTTAATAGGGCCTTTGGGAGAAGCTAATTCACATTAGCAAGCTGCTCTGAGATCTTTCACTGCACCTGAGTCATTTCTGTGGCTAATGTGTCCAAGCCATCATGCCTTCCTTCGTTGGCTTTCTGCTACTTTGTGCAAGGAGACGGTCTCAGCCCCTCACCCAGCACGTGTGTTTCTCCTCATGCTTTTACAGCTGGGCAATGGTTTCATTTTCATACAGATCTTTTCTTTTCTCTCTCAGGTCTTTCTATCATCTGCTTGGATTTCAGGATAGATTTTTGTTGCATTTTGTTTTTCAACTGAGAAAGATATACATTATTCTATTTTAATTCAATTTTATAGACTTGTCTGTAATGATAAGATGGAATTTGCAATTAAAAGATGAAATTTAGTTCCACTGAAGAAGGCAAGTAAGCCTTTGCTGAGCAGCTATTTAGTATCTTTTTAAATGAATATCCAGAATATATTAAAACCTGGGTAAAGCTATTTCAGTTTAAAAAAAAAAAAGAGTTAATCAGGGATGGATCACGCAGCAGCATTTATTGTATGTGCCAGTTTTACAGGTGAGGAAACCGAGCCTCAGAAAATAAGGAACTTGGGTAAGTGCAGAGCTAGGAAGTGATAAGAAGGATTTAGACCTACATTTAGATCTGAGGTCACCAGGGGTCATGCTCTTTCCATTTTGCTGGACATTCATCAGTTTCTTGACTGTCAAACGTTTGACTTCAGGAATAGGAAAATTAAAATCTGGTACAGAGTATTTTCAAATTCATTATAGCCTTTGCCCTTTCTAAAGCCTTGAAAGAAAACTAAATGTCACTTTCCCCATTAAAAAAAAAAGTGAGTTTTTTTTTCTGCATTAGCAAGGTGGCGTGAAGTAGAAAGACCCTGAGCTCACCTCCTATCACAAGCACCCCAAAATCACAACTATCTATAGAACAGCCATCCCTCAAAAAGATGGAACCTATCAGAAAAGATCTGTTACAACTAAAAACATAAAGAAGGAACCACAATGGGACAGAGTCTCCCACTACCCCTATACTGAGGTAAAATTAACAAATAAAATTGTACAATGTTAACAAAAAAGTAAAATTAAAAAAAATTTAAAGCTTTAGAGAAGTTAGTTGATTTACCCAAAGTTGACTGCCCAGAAGTAACTAATGTGAGCCTCAAATCAAGGTCTTGTAAGTCTAAAGTGAAGTGGATAGTGAAAAGGATTTCTAACGTGGGGTCAAGAGACCCAGGCTCAAGTTCTATTTATTCATTCTATTTATTTGAAGTGTATTCTAGACAGATTACTTAAATCTGTAATTCAGTTTCTAGCCATCTGCTAAATGGGAGGGAAGATGACACCCTGTGGCTGGGTTGTTTATTAAATGAGGTAAATCGAAAATGTCTTTTAAGACTAAAAAGTAATTTATAAATGCTAAAAGTTAATAACTTTTACATCTTGAGAGTGAGAACTTTGAAATTATTTAAAAAGTTTTCCATTGATGATGTGAATGTGAAAACTCTCTTTTGCCGATAAAGATTGTTGACTCTTATCAGTTTGAGCCTCACAACAGGATACTCATGTGAGTATTTCGGCCATCTTCTCCTCTCATGTGATCACATGTAAGAGAATAAGAAACACTCAGCCTTTTTTGGGTCCAGGACATCTGTATAAACTGTAATTATGGAGATGCATCTTAAGCAGATTTCTAGATTCTGAAAGTTAATACAGTTCATTTCCTAGTCATTTCTCTTCTGTCCTTTCTAATAATGTAGGGGCTATTTGAAGGAGAAAACCCATGATGTGGATGAGTAAATGATGACATTTTATAAAGGAAAAAAGAGGCAGATTCTTAAAGGAGTCTCTGCATATGATATATGAGATTATGTTCGCTTATTGGCAAAAATCCCATTGAAGAAACCAAAGCAATATCTGTCTAAGAGGAAATTCCTTCTTGAAACTCAAATTATTTATTAAGCATTTACTTTTAGAAAGACACTTGGTGGGCTGAGGAATACAAACATTCTAATACCTTCCATACAGTTTTTCCTGCATTGAAATTTACAATTACTTTTCTAAAACAAGATGGATGCATTCAAAACAAAGAACAAAACCAGAGTACACATCTGATTTTGATTACTCTGCACTGCACTTTTTAATGAAATGCCCCATCGGAACTGGTCTCTCCCCTTTCTGCAGAGTGACACCTTTAACCAAAATGAACTATTTATTCTAGTTATTGGGGCAATCGCAGTGATAACAGATCCTCACTAAGTACCAGTAATGTGTGAGGCACTTTAATCCTCGTGACGATGCTGTGAATTAGATAGTAGGGTCCCCGTTTTTAGAAGAGAAAACAGATTCAAAGTAGTTATGCTTCAGATGACATAGTGAGGTGATGAGGACCCAGCCCTGTGTAATTCTGAGCCTACCTTATAAAGAACTCGCTTTGTAGGCTGGCCTTTGTCCCCGCCCTTTCTCCTGCATTGGTCGTGCTTTATAACTGGGGAGTGTTTGGGTATCTTCTGCCTCATGGAAACTCTCGGGTGTTAATGGGCCACGTTTCATGGTTCGTAAAGTTATATACAGTAGACTAAAGCACACATGGGTGCAGCTTCTCAGTCGAGGGATGTGAAGGAAACCTTTCAGATGGCAGTGAAAGACAGGTGTTAGTGTTAACGTGTGAGAAACAACCTGCTTCATTTCATACAAGAAAATCAGTTCAGGATAAACTCTACTAAGGCAGGAGCCTGGAGGGCTAGTACTGGACTGTTCAGTAGACTGGCAGACAAGAACTGCATTCCAGGTATGAACTGACCAACTATAAACCAGGTGGCCTTGGATGAGTCAATTAACGTCAGTATTTTCAACTATAAAATAAAAAAAACCATATTCTTCCTGCCACCTCACAAGGGTGATTTAAAGATAAAATGAGACATCATATATAAAAAGTATTTGTATCTTTATAAAAAAATATGAATTTAGATGGAATGAGTCTGTTTGTCTTTTACTTATATTCCCCAAAGAGAGTAAACATTTCAGTTATATCTAGTGTGGGTAGACAAACTCCACGTATATATTTAATAAATATCACCTACCCTGAGGTTCTTTTCAATTGGTTCCATTCTTACATGAAATAGAGGGAATGGATTGCTTTTGGACATGTGCGGTGGAGCCATGGAACCATCACCTTGCCCAAATAAAGATGAATTATTCAAATACTGTGCTGAGAAAGCTTCATGAGTAGAAGTTCTTGAAATGCCAAGTGATTTTTTTATAATCTTGTGCATATGATCTTGGGATGAAAATTCAAGAACTTGGATTTGCTTGACTTAATTGTGTTTTTGCAAATAATGGCCCATCTGTAATATAACTAATATTTATTCTTGTGTTCACATTTATTGAGTGCTTCCTGCTTGCCTGGCACTACACTAAGTGTTTTGGGTACATTATTATTTAATTTTCATAAGAATTTCAGACGTTAAGTAAGGTTATTGATTGAGTCATAAATGCATTAAGTAATTTTCCCAAGATTACACAGAAAAATATATACAAGATACATACAAGTCTATCAAAATGGTTGCACTTTTGCCATTCATTTATTTATTCAGCAAGATTAACTGAAGTACTCGGAATGAGGAAGACTGATGTTTAGATGGCATTTGAAGCCATAGGAATGGTTAAAATCGCCTCAGGATGTGTATTGCTAGAGAACAGACAAAGGCTGAGGACAGAGCCCTAAGAATTTCTTACAGTTAGAGGTCTGAAAAAGAAGGAGCCAGCAAAGGAAACTGAGGAAGAATGTCCCCCAACAAGGGAGAAAAAAGCTCTACTAAATATGTTCTCAAAACCTAGAAAGTGAAATCAAGAGACTGGAGTGGTCAGATTTGTTGAATCCTACTGAAATGTTGAGTGAAGTGAGAACAGAACATTTGTGCTTGACTTTGGGAAGACATAAGATGTTGGGGACCCTAATAAAAATAATTTGAGTTAATGATGCTTCAATTACATCAAGTTAGGAAAGAATAGAATGTGAGGAAGTAGAAGCAAAGAGTACAGACAGTTCTTTAAAGTATTCTTTAAAGCAAAAAAAAGAGCAGATATTGAAATGATAAGTGGAAGGAATTATGGGGTCTTTGAAAAAGATGGATATTAAGGCACATTGTGGGCAAATAGGAATGATCCTGAGGTGAGGAAGAAAATGATGTTGCAGTGAAGAAAGGGAATAGTGCTGGTCTCCTGAGCACCAGTGGAGAGGATGGCCTTACAGGAGAGCAGGACGCCTTTTCCGTTAAAGAGGAAGAAGGGCAGCATGTTCAGAGGCAAACGGAAGGAAGTGCTGGCATCAGAGAGAAGAAGATGAAGTTTTTTATTCTGATTATTTTGGGGGGAATTATCCTGAGATATTTTCAGCTGAGAATGAGATAGGAGGAAAAGGTGACTATCTGAAAAGGGTGGCAGAGTGGAGAATGGGGAAGTAAGTTTCCTAGTGAAGTGTGGTAAGATTGTCAGGCATTGCAGTGTGCTAATTTAAGACTTGTGGCCGTAAATTTGAAATACAGCCCATCAGCAGACTTGTGTGCTTTCTTCCAGCATCCTGTAGCCTCTTAGGTGCAAGCACAGAGCAGGTGAATAGCTGAGTTTCACAGGCTTGAGTTTCACGAGGCAAAAATGGCCGAGTGAGAGAGGAGGAGGGGAAAGAGAGTTAAGAGTGTTTGCAAGGAAATGACCGCTCTTCTGAACACGGGGTCTATGCAGGAAAAGGAGCACAATGAAGAAGAGGGTGATGGATGTTTTAAAAAGAAGTGATAGAGGAAACTAACGGTGCTCTGGATGAGATGACGGCATTGCTTGATTGGGTACATTAAGGGTAAGTGAACTGGAATAATAGGGCATTTCCAAAATGGCCCAGTCGTTAGGCAGAACGGGTGTTCACATGAGTGAGTAGTTGAGACGGCGCAGAGACCAAGGTGATAGATGAAAATGGCGAGTCTATTCAGAATGACTACAGGAAATGTGGTGGAGAGGAGAACAGTGGGCCTGCCGGTAAAGTCAACCACCAACGCAGGGGGAGTGATAGAGACCACAGGGCGTTCACGTGAAATTCTCATAGGTGAGTTCACACAGGATACAAGGCGTTAACAAAAGAGTGGACGAGTCATGGCCTGCACATCAGTGTGATGGTGAGGAGGACCCTGCTCTTCTTACAAACCCAATTCACAAATACCAGTACTCAATTATATATTTGATGTGATTGTATGAGTGTGCATGTGTATACTTTTCAGAGTATATATAAAATTTTAGTACTTTTTATTAAGTATATGTTATTTAAATAGATAAATTTCATTAGTGGAAAAAAAATCTTTAAAATACATTAGTAAAACATCATTAGCCTGCTATTTCTCGAAACAGTTATATCACAATAATACAATTTATTTTGAATATTTCCTAGTGACATATCTAAAATCATTTGGTTATTAAAAATATGTTTCATATTACTAGGAGAAACTTTTTTAAATTTTAAATTCTGCGAGTAAACAAATTACTCTTCCATTAAGATATTAAATATTATCTGTATGCAAAAGGAATTGAACAACTATGGGCAGGGGCTGATGTTCATGAGTTAAATACATTTGACAAATGACTTAATGGACTAGAATAAATAGGATCATGTAGACGAAATTTTCTGGATGTTGGCATTTTATTTACAATGCTTGAATGTTCTATTCCTATGACCAGATGCCTTCAAGTATCTCCCAGTTCTTATCTGGTTAATCACATTGCTTCACAAAGGAATTGCATTAAAAGGGTGGGTGGAGTTTACCTAGGTTAGGTAGAAAACAATAGAATTAAACAGTATTCGGGAAAGCTTTGTTGAATTAGTTGGCTAAAAGGCACTACCTGGCTAGTTCAGGAAAGTAAAGCCAGAAATAGATGAATGGACTTAGAGTAAAGAGAGTGAGGAGACTGAGGATCTGCAAACTGTAAGGATATTGAAGAAAATATTTGATTACAATAGACAACGGTAAGAAGTTGTAGTTGGAGAGGAAATTCAAAGAAGGGGATTTGAATCAAGTCTCATGAGGACAGGAATCCAGATGAGTGACATAAATCACTGAAGACGGCTGTGAACATCATTTCAAAGCCCTGGGCTTTTGAAATCCTCTAAACCTGACTGTAATGCCCTGCTCTTCCACTTAGTAACTGAGTAGCCTTGGACAAGTTAGGGTAAGAAAGCTCTTTACCTAATCATATTTGATTTCACTTTCTTTTCATGGACTTATTTCCAGTTGAATTTACACTTTGTAAAGAGAAATATCCTGGCTGAATAGCATAACTAGTTTTAGGGACTGAAGTGGATAAGTAAATATGGAGAGGAAGCTCTTTGTGTGTCCGGGTACAAGACAGAGAAGTCTAAGTCTTTACCAGATTGTGTTTTTCAGCTACTTTTTATAGATCTTCTAAGTCAGATGATTTTAAAAGTGTGCTTGATAAGAAAGCTGTGTTTCAATGTGACTTGAAGATTCAATGTCAAGAACCATATAAAAAGAAATAGTGTGCAGAATAAATTAAACCCTCTATCAGGTTCTACTTCACTGGTATTAAGGCTCCTCGGAAAGACTTGGCTGGGCCCCCAAATGGCACAATTGTTTCCAAAAAGTAAGAAGGAGAATTTTTCTTTTTGACAGAGTTTTTAAAGGTGAATACTTTCTGATATTATTGTCACAAAATGATTTCAGCATAAACAGAATGAGCCTGGGATTGCCATCCCCGAGTATAGAATAAGTTAAGTACTTGTCCTTTTTTTCTAGGAGGATGCTTGAAAAACAATGTGGAATCATTTAGAGAGATCTGGATTTTTATCTTCTCTCTTCCTGTTTGATCTTGGTTGTGCCGCTTAACCCATATCCTTGTCTCTAAAACTGGGGTAATAATGACAAGCAAGGTGCCCAGATTCTCTACCTTTTTTCACATCTTGGCATGCATAAAAAATTGTAATGTTGCCTAGCACACTCAAACAAACAGATGAGGCCAGAGGATATGAACTTGGGGTTTCCTGAGTATGGTTAGCTGTCCAGCCTCGTTGAAGGGATTAATACCTTAGCATATCTATAACTAGGAGGACCATATAATTTATCATGTAGCTATGGATACTTCTGAGAGTGAAATTGGGCACAATTAATAACACTGGCATTGGTACACTAGGCAGAGACTGGAATTTTACTGAGCAAACCATAATGTGTATGTGCCACCAAACTGTAAACCATCCACAGCAAGCAGCATACTTTTAGGGAAGTTCTAGACTCAAACGATAGCTGTTATATTAAGCACTCAAAAGTGGTTAGCTATGGTTGTTATTTACAGGAGAACTGAGCGTGGAGAACTGTTTTGACCCCTAGGATATAGTTTCTTCCAAATGAGGTCCTGGTTCAGCAACGATGCCTACCATCTGTTCCAGCTACTCCAACTGTAGGATCAAGAAAACCAACAACTACAATTATCCCAGGAATCTTATTGCACCTGTTCTTGCATCACAGCCTAAAGCTGCTTCGATTTCCATCGTCTCCTTTTCCCTTTACAGCTGCTGAGAATTACCCTTGAGGGAATGCCATGAATGAGTAGCAGTCTTTCTGAGGCGGATTTTCTCTCTATGTCTATCACCTGTATGCTATTCATTCCCACTCTGCCCAGCCCCGGTCTCACTTGTGAACTCCACGCTGATCTTCCCAATGATCTTTTTTTTAGTTGAAGTACAGTCAGTTTACAATGTTGTGTCAGTTTCCGGCGCACAGCATAGTGTTTCAGTCATACATATGCATACATATGTTCGTGTTCATGTTCTTTTTCATTATAGATTACTACAAGGTATTGAATATAGTTCCCTGTGCTGTACAGTAGGACCTCGTTGTTTATCCATTTTAGGTATAGTATTTAGTATCCGCAAATCTCAAGCTCTCAATTTATCCCTCCCTCCCCTTTCTTCTCGGTAACCGTAAGTTTGTTTCCTGTCTGTGAGTCTGTTTCTGTTTTATAAATACGTTCATTTGTGTCATTTTTTTAGATTCCACATATAAGTGATATCATGTGGTATTTTTTTTTTCTCTTTCTGGCTTACTTCACTTAGAATGTAAGCTTCAGGTCCGTCCATGTTGCTGCAAATGGCATTATTTTATTCTTTTTTATGGCTGAGTAGACATCCAAATTTCCAACCCATACTTCAAACTCTACATATCCACAGTGAACCCTGTAAATCCAGTGCTTCCCCCACACCAGCCAGCTTTTTCCTACTCTGTTTCTAACTTGTGCGTGGCACCATTAAGTCCCCAGTTGCTCACCTGGGAGGAATCCTGGATCCCCCTTTCCTACACACCTCTTGTTCAGCACAAACCCAGCCCATTGACTCTTCCTCCAAAATAGCTTTCACGTGGCCATTCCTGGATTTTAACTGTCATCTCTCACCTCTCTACAGCAAATAGTCTTATTTCTTGGTGGTTATATCACTAGTTCCAGCACCTTTCACATTGGTTACGAACTTATCTTTATGGTTCTAACATGCAGGTGTGAGCGTATTTTTTCCATGTTCAAAATCCTTCATTTTTACCTGCTAACAAATGAAACCTGAAATAATTTTCATCACACAGAAATATCCCTGGTCTCTAAGTGTCAAGCCTAATTTTGCTCAATCCTTTTCGCATTATACTGCATCGGATACTTCTTGTGAACCACATCAAGTCTTTCTCAACCCTCATCTCTTATTTCAGTCATGGCCATGTTATCATGACTAGTTCTGTATAGAACTTGACTAGCTTCACTCGGGTGCACTTCACAATGCATCACTTTGCCCTCAAGTTCTTCCTTGTCTAGGGCATCTCTTCCTTCTCTAGAGCATGGGCTCTCTGAGGAAGCCTCTTACTATCCCACTTGAGTAGCTCAGTAGTGGAGGATGTTTACACACATGGAGCCACCTTGATGTGTGGGCGATAGAAGCCTGGACCAATGGTTCAGGGTCATGTTTTATAAATCTCTATGTGAAGATTTGAGTACCTGTCACATGCACCAATGGCCACCCAACAATTCATATTTATATGTTTTCTCTTCCTTTTTACTCTTTTCATTTTTGATCTATGATTTTCGGCCCCAAATAAATTTCCTTTATGCAAGCCTTTGACTGAGGTTCTGTTTTCAAAGAAATATGAAAAACTGTAGTTACTAGAAGTGTTTATAGAAAACAGACCTCTGTGATGGGATTTTAAAGCTGGATTACTCATAGATCAGAAAGAACTAGAACTAAAATTCCTTTTAATGGATGTACTGGGGATTGAACCCAGGTCCTCATGCATGCTAAGCATTCAGTCTACCACTGAGCTATATTCCACCCCCCAAAATTCTTAATACTTGTAGGAAGTGGCTGGTGGTAACCTTTGGCATGCAGTAGCATCATAATTATTAAGGCTATCACATGTGGGTGGATTGTTATGAGGAACAGATAGAAGGAAAATTGTGTTACATGGTTGATTGACATGGGCTTTTGGTCATAAAGATTCCTCTCCATTTCATACTGTATTGGATATTTCTGGACTTGTAAGCATGAAGTAGTCAGAAATATAAATATCCTTCTGTTTAAACATTTAGGTATGTGGTCCAGAGCCAGAGGGTGAGAAAATAACTCCACAAAGATTGAGATTACTGCCTCATTAATGAATATTTTGATGTTGGTTCATTATGTTGACAGTAGTTTAAAAGGACTACTAGCACACCACAGACATAGCCATCAGTATTCCTAAATGAGACTGGTGGGAAAAATCCTCCCAATGGGCAGAGTTGTGGGTAAAACACTTCATTTGCTCGCTCTTTATGGAGAGAGCAGTGGCTTGAGGTATGGTTGTGTATGGACTGATGGCTATTAGAAAATGGCTTACCTATTGGTCAGGAACTTGGAACAAGTAAGATAAGAAGGGCAAAAAGGAAGTCTGCAGAAGATCCACATGGATGGTTCTATGGTCAGAAACACAAACCATGAGGAAAGGGTGAGCCAGTGAGGAAACACTCAATAAGTGGAGAGGATGACAGCCAGCCTCACTTTCTGCAAGCCCAGCGCTGGCACAATGCGCTCGTGAATTAAGTGGCCATGGGGCAGAGACAAAGTCTAGATGCATGGATCAAATAGCATGGGATGCCTCTTTTCAAGGCTGATCTCGGTACTGCTGTGGCTAACTACCCAAACTTCAAACACTGGAGACCAATGCTGAGCCCTTGTAACGGGACCCTCCCTCAATGAAACCAGCTGCTTGGTGGCTACCTTGGAGTGGGGAGATGATGTTTCCTTAGTAGGATTATTATGTGTCAGGATATGGGTTTGCCTTTTCTACCTTCAGTGCTACAACTAGCACCACAATCGAAGGCTTACAGAATGCTTGGAATACTGTTATGAGCTTGGGATCTACTTGACTTATTATATACCCAGTCATCCAGAAGCACCTGACCTAGCAGAACAGTGGAAATGCTTATTAAAAACTCAAATAATGAGCCAACTCAGTAATACTGCCCTTACTCTTCCAGCACTATCTCCAGAATAGAGTAAATATATTGAACCAATGGTCAGGAGATGCCACTGGGTCCCCAATAGGTAGAATACATGAATCCAGGAAGCAAGCGATTCACATAAAATTAGGCACTCTTAGCATCATTCTTTGAGACCCGTTTGAAATATTTGTGCTCGAGCTCTGCTGGACTTAAGGTTCTATTTTCCTAAAAGATTTACCTCCAAAGGAAAAAGGAAGAGTTCCATTCTATGTGAAGCTAGGACTACCATTGATTGATTGACGATTGATTGGAGGGGGAGGTGGTAACTAGGCTTGTTTATTTTTTAATTGTTTTTTTATTGTAGATATGGGGATTGAGCCCAGGACTTTATGCATTGTAAGCATACACTCTACCACCAAGCTATACCCTCCCCCCTAGAACTACCACTTAGTCACTCTGGATTCTTCACACTGGTGAATCAGCATGCAAGGGGATGACTACAGCATGAGTGTGGGTAAGTATCATGGTTTCCATGAGGAGCTAGGGTTGCTGCTGCTATACTAAGAAGGAAAGTTGGAATCTATTTATTAACCAGAGAATTTACTTGGAGTGCTGTACCCACTGAAAATGATGTCTGAGCAAGTATAATAACCACGACCTGGCAAGAACATGAGTCTGCAGCCCTCGGGATTGAAGTTGTAGGCCACATCACTAGGCAAGCAACCTTGACCACTAGGAATGACTCCCAGACCAGCCAAAGTGCAAGCTAAGGATGAGGAAAATATTACATGGATAGTGTATTAGTGTTCTTGGGGCACCATACAAAATACCACAGGCTGGGTCACGTAAACACAGAAATTTATCTCTCACAGTTCTGGAAGCTGAGAAGTCCACGACTAAGGTGTTGGCCCTTGTGGTTCCCGATGAGAGCTCCCCACCTGGCCTGCAGGTGGCCTCTTCTCACTGTGTGCTCACATGACCTTTCCTTGGTGCAGGTGAGTGGGGAGGGTAAGAGAGCGAGCTACTGTATTAGGAAGCTACCTTGTAACTTAATTTGTAAAGGCCTTATCTCCAAATACAGTCACATTGGGGGTTAGGGTTTCAAAGTATAAATTTTGAGGGGACGCAAACATTCGGCCCATAACAAATAGTGTAGGGATGAGAGAATGAATTTAAATTATGTGCCTCAGGGCCAGTTACAGCAGGAGGGACTGGAGCTCGTTCCCCTAGTCTATTTTTAATAACTGAGTACTCCTTTCAGGAGACTTTGTGATGGACTGGACTAATGGAAGGCCAAAGTGGATCTGAGTAGTGTAAGAGGTGGATGGTCCTGGAAGAAGGTGATACTGGATATCTCTTGTGCACAACTTCAAATCCTCTTAGAGCAGTTATGACACACATTTCATAAGCCTCCAACCTTCAGGCTCAAGCAAAAGTTTGCTCGTATCAGTGGCCAGTTACACAATACAACTTTGACCTGGCTTATCTTTCTTTTCTATTTCACTTTTCCTTATCCATCACTTTTGCTTTGAAGGGTCAGTTTATAAATACAGTATCATCTCTCAAGAATTTGCCTCAGGAACTGTTTCAGGGGGAACTCTTGCTAAGACGTCTGCTTTGAACAGTATTCTCAAGATAATGACTGCACTTAGCATGGGACTGACACGTGATATGGACCCAATAAATATTTATGTAATGAATACTAGCCTCTGGACATGACATGCTTTTTCTGGATCTTTGGCTCTAATTGGATCTTTGTTCAGGATTTTTTTCTAACCCAAGCACCTCTATCTAGATTTATCACCTATAAAACTCCTGCTCATTTAAAAAATCTTCACTCGTTTGCAGCTCTACAATATAAACTCCCCGAGTTCCTGTAGGAAACAGAATGCAATTTGGTCACCAAGTAATTTGATTTCTGCAAATACTGGAAGAGTACATTTCCCTGTCAGCATTGCATGTGGCTAGGACCACGTGACTGAGTTCTCACCAGAGAAATGTGAGCAGAAGTGGTAAAAGTGATTTACAACCCTAGCCACAAAGCCTTATGCATGATTTTCCATTCTCTGCTTTCTATGTAGTTGTAAGTGAAGGCTCAAAGATGACAAAGCTATAAGTTAGAAGCAACCTGGTTCCTGGTTTGTCTCTTGGAAGAGAGTTGCCTAGAACTGTCACCAGAACACATTAAACTTTACTTGAGTGTAAAGTAAATTCTGTGTTCAGCCCCTGAGATGTCAGTCTTTATTTCTGCTTCACTACAGACTACCATACTATAACTAATATATTCCAGGCAGACATAAAGGATTCCTCTGTGTTCCTCCTGGATCCCAATGTATCTGTGTTAAGTAAGTAAATATCCATTCTAATAGTCATATTTCATTTCCAGTTATTTGACTATAACCTTTTTTGATTTCCTAATGCTGATAGTAAATTACATAGTCACTGATTGGATGGATGGATGGATGATGGATGGATGGATGGATAGAGAAGGGCATATAGAGCTACTGTGTAGGGTTCAAGGAGAAAAATATTTGGAAATTATTGGAGATATATTTAGATTGACTAGGAAAAAGAAAGTTTCTAAAAATTTTAGCCTTGGAATAAAGGGCTAAGAGAACTGCTTTTAGGTGATTAGACTTATTTATTTTCTGAGGAGGTACTAGGAATTGAACCCAGGACCTTGTGCATGCTAAGCATGCAATTTTCCACTTGCACTACATCCTTCCCCTGAGAGCTGCTTTGAGAGGTGATGAGAAATGTATCACTGAGAGGCTTAGTTGGCCTGGAATTTAAAGACCAATTGTCCAAAGTGTTCAACTTACAGTGAATTAATTAAGTCCAGGGAAGTCAAAGAACTTGCCCAAATTGTGCTCTCAACAGAGCTGGAAGCAGAATTGAATCTCCTGTCTCTGATGCCAGTGCTCTATTACATCAATATTCAGAGAGTCTGACCAAGCAGAACATCAAATATGCACTAGATCTGAGTTCAGATCCTGACAATTGGCTAACTATGCGTCTTTAGGTGACTTACTTAATCTGCCTTAGAGAAGTTTTCTCATTTATAAAAATGGGATATGATTTCATCATAGATTTTCATGAGATTATGTTAAATACTGAGCCTGGTACAAAGTTACAATTATTACAATCATATTTATAATAATTTTAGTAATTACAAAAATACTTCTTATTTAAGTCTATTATTTACATTTTAGTGGTTTGGTACTAAGTAAATTTCAGCTACATTAGCTGTCAGAGAGTTTTTGGTAGCTAAACTGAGAGCATGAATCCTATGGAAAATGCAGTTCAAGACCCAAATAAATGAATTCTCAGTGAATTATAGAACACAATAATTTTTCAAACTGGGAACTGTCTGAAAAGATATTTTTATAATAAATGTAACTCCACTCAGTTACAAGCAGTGAGTGAAAGACATATGGGAAAGAACTAATCTGGGAACTCACTGTGGAGGCTGGAAAGTCCCAGAATGCCATTCCCTTAGCTTCCTAGTTCCCATATTACTCTGAATCACTATTTTTCATTCATGATTCTCATGAAAATGAGTAATTTAGTAAATGAAATACTATAGGGTCGGGGAAGGGCTAACTTGACTGAATCATTATCAAAATTGTACATTTTTTTTGCCATTGAGATTCAGCTTGTGCTCAAGTTCTGGGTCTACGAGAGCCCAAGGGCTTGCATTTGTTCAGGGAGACATTCCTAAGAGAGCAGCTGGGGCGGGGGGATGGTCACTCCATGATGAACATGATGATGAACACTGGTGCGTTTCTCATGGGAGGCATAAGACCGATGTGTGAGAGATCACCTAGTCTCTGTTATACCTAGATAATGAATGCTGGCTATGTCTCTTAATATCTTTGTGAACTTGAGAAAGTTACTTCAACCTTCTGAGACTCAGTGCCTTGTGTGTAAAATAGGGATAATGATACCCACCCCCATCAATCTGTGATAATCAAATAACTGGCAAATAATAGGTATTCATACCAATTTCTTCCTTGCTTCCTTGCTTCCTTGCTTCCTTGCTTCCTTCCTTCCTTCCTTCCTTCCTTCCTTCCTTCCTTCCTTCCTAAATTAGCAAGAGCGAAAAGAGAGACCCTCAGTTAGTACATCCAATTAGCAGAATCATTGAGCACTAGCTTGGAATCCCTGAATGCAAACACATACACTGTTGCAGTTCCCTCCTTTAGGGCAGTGCGTTTTCATACCCTGATATATGCTTCTGCCAACATTCACGCATAAAATTCACCTTTTAGATTCATTTCAATAAAATGACACAGACACAGACAAGGGAGGGAGGGAGGAAGGGACCGCTGGCTCAGAACCACCTACGCAAATTCCCTCCCCTTAGGAATAGATTTCGTGGGAAGTTAGCGTGAAGCCTAGAGAAGTCACAGGTTCATGGGGCACTGCACACGTGGAGATCTGGATTCTGTTTCCTGCTCCATTCCTTTGGGAAGCTGGGTAAATCGCCTTTGATCTGCTTTTCTGGGGATTAAGGATCCAATTCACTTCAAGAAGACTGCTTAACCTTTTGATGGTTGTAAAGCAGTTTAACAACTTGCTCAAAAATGAAGCAAAGAAAGCTTAGCTTTTTAATGCTGTCTTTATTAAAGGTAATAATAAAAACAAACCCTAGGATACAAAGTTTGTGCTAGGGAGTTATCTAGTCCTCATAGTTACCTTATGATATAAGCATACCGTCATTCTGCCTTTCACAAACGAAGAAACTTGAGACATAAAACATCTAAGTAAGATGTCCAAAAATGCATTTCTAGGAAGTGGTAGAGTTGGAATTTGAATCAGGAAGTAGGTCTGCAGAGACTTTGAGCTTAACCACTGTGCTTTGCTGCCGAGTTTGCTAAGTGGGTTTAGCAACTATTAATTAGAAGGCAATGCATCTCAAGAAAATGTGTTGCATTTCTGGAGAGATTCTTGTTGCGTATTTTACCTCTAGTAAAGTCTTCCTTAGCATGGCAGAGGGTGAAAGTTGCCAATTACGTCACAAGATGATGGCCTTATAAAAAAGAAACATTTTTCTTCATTTTGTAGTTAATATGTTTTTCTTCTACCTGTGTAAATCTCATAAAAGAGATGCCCTCTACATGAGCTGTGAGAACCCCAGGAGTGTGCACAGGGGAATCCACTGAGGTACAAAAGAAATACTAGAGCATTAATTTATTTTATCTCATTTGTTTAAATGTTCCCTTGTTAGTGTCTTTTAATAAATAGTATCTTATTTATTATTATAGTGGCTCCTCTATATAATTTATAAATTAATATCGTGCTTATATTGGAGGTGAATCCTCAAAAATTTTTTTTCTGATAAAGAATATTAGAACAAATTTGGAGACCCCAGAATCTGGGAAGCTAACATTTAATGCTTTGTTGCAATGACTCAATTTAGTACTTTTGCGGGATCATTTAAGCTGCCTTCTAAAGAATCACTGGATTTATGGGCAATATCAAAGCTACCAGTATTTCTGAGGGATTCACCATCATACAAAATTTTGAGATTTCTAGCATAGAATCTAATGCTTAATAAACTGTTGATAAATATTGTAGGAAGGAAGGAAGGAAAGAAAGAGAAAGATGACTTCTTTTTTACAGTTCATTTCTCTTTAAGATCACTGATTTTATAAACAGTCTTGACCTTTTCCCTACAGCTAGAAAATTCTCTTGATACGAAACAGAGTCTATCCTTCGGGTCATCCTATTGCAACGTTCATCTTAAACTGAACAAATCTGGGCTTTGCTGAGAGTTGAAGGAGGCAGCTTCTCACTGCTGAGGATTTGTTTGGCATTTAGCAGACACTCAACACATTTCTATTTAGTGAATAAAAGCACATCTCATATTTATTGTGTGCTAGGTTTATTAAGGGCACCGTTACAAGCTCTACACACATTATTTCCTTCGAGCCTCACAATATCATTATAAATCAGGTTCTGTTAACCTCATTTTACAGATGAAGAAATGGAAACCAGAACAAGTAAATAACTTGCCCAAGGTCACACAGCTAGTGGCCAATGCAAGATTCACACCCACGTAATCTGGCTTCCAAACCTTTGCTCCTAAACTGCTGCATTACTACACAGGAACTCTCCCATCTCTGCCCTCCTTCACATTTTAAAACTTCTTTTCCCCTTTAAGGATACCTTTGATTTTCATCTGAACATACTTGTCCTAGATTTTGCAAGGTGGGAAGGAGGGGTAATGCCATGGGAGAATTCCCAGAATACTGTGAAAAAATTAGTCAGAACCAATACCATGAGTAGCACGAAGAACATTATCATGACAACCTGTATCTTGTGTTGGCTTAACATTTCAGTTTTCAAAGTACTGTTATAGTGAATACTTTTACATTTAACATTGAACACTTACAGAATAATTCCCCATTTATGACAAGGAAAGAAATTTTGATGTAAGTTTTAGCCAGAGTCACAAAGCGAGGGCATGAATGTGGATCATCTGATATTTGGTCCCCTCACCTTTAAATAATTTATCCAACTGATACCCTTTGACAATGAACAATTTGGGTGGATAATTGCTCTCAAAACTGTACTAAAACAATTCCTTGCATTTGTAAAGAGACAGATTAGCAAGTAGGGTCCATACCCTCTTTTACTTATTGGTGGTGATCAGCCATGTTGAGAAGGATTCTGAGGGTGAAACTCAGCTCTGTGGGAATGAGTGCAGTGATGGATTAGTCATGTCTGTCACAGGTGCATGTGCAGTGATTCAGGGAACACCTACAGCATATTCATTGAAACTCTTGAAATTTATGTTTCGGAATTTTCTCTATTGCTTCTTCCAGATAGAGTTGTCTCTATGGTGATCCTGCAATACTATAGTCATACTCCTATAATTTTATATTAATATATAATATTTTAGATTAATAACTGTGTAATACCTAATGATATTTTTCTCATTCTCACTCTTGAAATCAGAGACCTCATGTATCTGTGTATTTCTTCAGCCTGACACAAATCCTGGCACATAGTAGGACTCAACGAATAGTTACTGCACAATTTATGGCTAGAAATTAATTTTGTAAGTTGAGCGTCATTAGCTCTATGTTTGAGAAGGCTGAGAATTCCGTGAACACCCTCTTGAGCTGACACAGAGTTAAGGAGATTTTCCTCTGGAGTGTCTCTTATTCTTAAAATGTAAATGACTTACCTCAAAACCACTGGGACTTTTCAAAGCCATTAGTATTTTAGGAGAGGACAAAAGATTTCTAAAGTTGCTCCCACTGACCTACCGTACTTTGGAATTCAACTGCCTGTGTTTCCTGCAAACTTCATCAGTTTTCCTCAGAGATGAAAAGAAGTCGTTTCCACCGAGCCATCTTGCTAGGAGACCTTTACTAAAATTGTCCTGAAGAAGAAATTGTTCTTCCCCTCTGGAGTCACTTGGTAGCTAAAACAGACTTCTCCTTTTTCTTTTAATCTGTTCTACTTCGCTGCCTCCCTTTCTGTGCGTTCTTGAAGGTATTGCCTTATTTACTTTGATGGTTTCTCAACTAATTGAATACAGCAGTCAGTTCTTTCTTCTTTGACTCTTTTGGATGTTTCTGCTACCCCAAGGGGAAGGGTCCCCACCAGACAGCTTGACTTTGAGATACTTGCTTATTGAAATTACTTTAAAAGTTATTGTTATTTATGAAGCTGTTAAAAGTTTGCACATTTAGCTGAAACAGAGAATGGCTGGAGAGATACCAGCCTTGGTTTGTGGTGGTAGTATTCTTAATTTATGGACAGGGAAATAGTTTCTGAAAACAAAAAGACTGGTATATTTTGTGCCTTGAAATGTAGGTCTGTGTGTATTGTGATCAAAGGGTACTAATATGACTTAAAAGAAAATAAAGAATTACCTGCTCATAAAGATAAGGAGTACAAGCTATGAAGTCCAGAGAGGTAGGTATAGCTCAGTGGTGGAACACATGCCTAGCATGCATGAGGTCCTGGGTTCAATCCCCAGTACCTCCATTAAAAAAATTTAAAATAAAAAAAAAATAAGTTTAAGAAGTAGATTATTTTTAAAAAAGAAAAAAAAAAGCTATCAAGTCCAAATCAGGTAGGAACATTACTGAAGAAAAAGAAGTAATTGGCTTTCTTTTGACACAGATAATGATTTGTTTCTGACCCCATAGTTACCAAATGTTTTCTGATTAATACATGTGCACATGGCATATACACACACACCATGGAAAAGAAAAATCTTCCATAATTGCTCACAGTAGTATGTATTTTGTCACTGTTTCCTCCATCCTCATCTTGATCCGCATCTGCCTAATCTGTTTTATGAAATATTCTCCAAACATTTTCATCAAGGTAAGGATTTTATTTGACAAGCTATAAAAAGTTCTACCTTGTCCTTCTGCACACTGGCTCATCCACGACTCTCCAGAGCTCAGGATTTTCCAAGCGTCTATGTTTAGTAGGCTCTATGTGTAATGAATCATAGTGTCCACCTGTCAGTGTCATAAACAGATGGTATAAATATGCTTGCATAATGTGACTCAAAACACATCTCCAGTTTTAGCTGGAGTTCAAACAATATTCGCAGTTCCAAGAAACCTGTGGCTTGCAACTTCCGGGTCAGTGGGAGGAGAATCCCGGAAAAGTGAAAGCGTGTTCCCCGCGGCCTGTCAGTGCAGCGCCGCGGAGATGGCCAAGTGGGGGAGGAGTGACAGGAAAACCTGCTTTCCATTTGCTCCTGAAGCCGTTCATTTTCAGGACTCCCAAGAAACTGGTCTTTGGATCCTATGGGAATGGGTGACTTCACACATGCTCCCTCCTCTTCCTGGAAGGTCTTTTCCTCCTCGCCACCCACTCCTGTTTTTTTTCCCTGTTTATCTCTGCTCTCACTCATCAGGTCTCAGCTTCGAAGTGTTTTCCTGCAGGAGGGGAGGTCTTCCCACCTGGAAGATGTGCTCTGATGACACACAGCAGGGGGGTGGAGGGGGCCAGGGGGTGGGCAGGACCCTCTAGCCAGGAGTGGTGCTGCTCCTACATCGATGAGTGCCTGACATGGGGCACAGACAGTGCTTGGCATTTAATACACAGTGGTCATTTGAAGTCCTAACCCAAGAAACAAATAATTAACAAAACTAAGCACCCCAATTAAAATTTCAGTAAGATGCTATCTGACTTCTTAAAGAGTGATAAGAATTGACTTTTGAAAGAGAAAAAAAAGGGAAGGAAAGGAAGGAAGGAAGGGAGGAAGGAAGGAAGGAAGGAAAAAGGGAACTGATTCATCATTGATTCCGTGAGGTTTCATTCATTCCTCAGTGCGTCTCTCTCACAAACTTGAGATCAAGTTTCCTATCCTCTTTGAAGTCTTGTGTGGCCTCCCCCGACAGGCTGTAGCTTTCTTTTCTATGATCACACATTCAGAGCCTGGCTTTCTTCTTTATCTCCTCCTTTTGTCCTACTAGGTCACTAGCTACTTAAGGTTGTGAGCTAATCTCTGGTTCCTCTACTTCATTCTATCTTTCCTAGGACCTAGCATATTACTTAGCATACGGTAAGCACTCACATTTGCTAAAATGATTCAAATATTGGTGAGAGAAATAGAACATCTATTCATTTAACCAACACTCAGTAAATATTTATTGAGAACCCAACTGTTTACCAGGTACTGTTTTCAGTGCTTAGAATATATCAGTAAAAAATTCCCTGTACAAACAAACATTTTAAAAGTTTTTAACTTTTCCAGAAATTAGAGTAATGGTTTCCAGGTTTGTTTTGTAACTGTGTTTACCTAAGAGATGCACACGGATACCTATTACAAGTTGCTAAATTCTAGGTGTTTAATGCCAAGGTTGTGATTAAGAGTTAAGCTGAATAGTGTCTCTTGAGTTACAGATGGACCTAGTACCCCGAAGCTGTGTATTCAATAGACAATACAAAAAGTAGCTAAGTTAGTAAATGATTTCTGTGTTTACCAGTGTTGCCAAGGACACAAATATTAGTGTAATAATGAAGATTCTTTTCACTTTTTCATTATAAGCATCTTAAAATGGCCTGAAGGTTAAAATGCTAGCAACCTTGAATCAGTTCAAAAATTACACTTAATTGAATTTTTATTTTTTTAAAAAGCGCTGAGTCCTCCTTAAGAAAATAATCCTCTTTTTATTATGTTTTGGATCAAATTCGCCTAGAAATAGACTTTTTGTATATTTGTTTTAAGCTAGAATCATTAAAAATGTGCAAGAATTTCATGCTGTGCAAGCTTTACCTTTTCTAATGATGCTACTTCAGTTGAAGAGTGTTTAAACAGCTAAGAGTTGCTCATTGTCAGTCACCTTGACATTGTGGATGATACATGGAATACAGCAATTCACATCCGTTATTATCCACTGCCGTACTTCATTTCTGAGCCAGTAAGCAAAAATTTTAGGAGCAAACTTTCGATGTTAATTGGAAAATCAGTAAACTTCCGATGGAAGGAATTTTGTGCCTTCTATTCCCCTAATTTTAGAAGCTGCCTCAATTGAAATCCATGGTGTTGAGTCCATTAATATTATTTTGGGGGAAGGCAGATGGTGACTTTTTATGCTTGTGTCCTGTAAAGGAGACATGTATCAAATTATTTCCAGATTTATACTAACAGGACTTAACATTTCTTAAGGAGCTTCGTTAGCACTGCCGACTTCGTAAACAGGCTCTCTCATTCGTCATAGAACTTTAGTCCTTGCAGATGGACTACAGCAGCAATCATATTTAAGATAAGGGCTCTCTAAAGCCATTTAGGGGCAGGGAATGAATGTCCTCTACAATCAAAGCATAGCTGCTGGGAGGAATTCACTCTTGCTAGAGCCAGTGGAGGCTGAAGGCTTTCCTCTGGAGGGAAGTGGAATAAGCAGGGTTTCAACCTGGCTGAGGCTTCTTCCCTAAGGTCAAGGCCTTAGCGCTCCTATAAACTGGTTGAACACCACCACCTTATGTTCTTGGAAACTCATCCTTAACAAGACTGTGAAATAACAGTGTTCTCTTATGGTCTGCTTTCTCTTTCCAGATCCGTTGACTGCAACATAGCAGAAATACGACTAGAATTAAATTTTGAAACCCAGTTTTGAGCCCAGCTCTGTCATTTACCAGTGACATGACCTGGGGAAATCAGTACCCTTCCCTGAGACAATATGTGCAGCCAACAACACATAATCCACAGGTTTTCCATGAGGATCACATACGCTGATGTATGTATAACAGCTCAGTCAACTGAGAAGCAATCATACACTCGGTAGGTAAGATCATTCTTACCCAGCAAGCTGGATTTGGGACAAAAATTGGCAAGACCAGCTCATGGTTGGTACTGCTCCCTCTGGCAATTATCTTGTTCATATGCCAAGATTCCTCTTGTGTCTCTGCCAGCAACCTCCAAATATAGTATCTTGAAATTTGGAGAAAAATAAAAGCTGTCATTGTCAGAACTGTGATGGAATTGTCAAAAGTAAATTAGATCAGCTGCATCAATTGTGAACCAAGTACAGGCTCTGTTCTGTGACAATTTAAGCACGGGCTTTTATTTTTTTTTTTTTTCAAAAAAAGCAAATGGAAAACAAACAAACAATGATCACCCCCTTTCAGGAAGGTGGGCCCCTCCCATAGTCAAGCCATTGTGCCCCTTAAACCTTTAATTTCCCTTTTAAGTCTGTGCTGTATGAAACAGCAAGGATACAGCATTACAGAAAAACAGTTTCAGCACCCAGTGGAAGAAACTGCTCAAGGCGGGGAAAATGCAGAACTCATCATGCATGCGGTATAATGACATTGGGAAAGAACAGCCGTTTTTTTCATACCCCACATGCAGTCTCTCAGGAAATCCTGTTGGCTCTTCAGTCAAAGTAGACCTATAGAAAGTGATCAAGTGAGAACTTCTTACCACCTCCTCTTCTTCTACCCTCGTATAAACTACAGTCACCCATTGCCTGGATTGTTACAGTAGCCTCTAAACTAGTCCTCCCCGATCTATTCTCAACTCAGCAATCAGAGTAATCTTAAAACATAAGAAGGGTTGTGACATTCTTCTGTTAAAAACCCCCCAATGGCTTAGGTCTCCCTCAGAGTAAATGCCAAAATCCTGAAAATGCCAGGAGACCCTCCTTACCCCACTTCCACCTCTTCTGACATTGCTCCCTATTAGCCTTCCCTTGCTCTCTCTGGATTCCTTGATTTTCCTCCCATTATACAGCCTCCTCCTGCTTGAGGACCTTTGCACTGGCCACCTGTTTCGAGTTGTACCGGAGGCAGCTGCAGCCATCCATGCTCTTCCCCCAGACGCCCACCTGGTTGTACTTGCACCTGCTTCCAGCCTTTGCCTACATACTGCTGTCTCAGCAAAGCCCACCCGAGTGCCCTGTTTACAACCACAAGCTGCCCACCCACTTCCTGCTTCCCAGCACTGCTGATCCTGCTGTACTTTTTCTGTAGTACTTATTGCCGTGTAGTCTGCCACGTATTTAACTTACTTATTATGTTTATTTTTTATTGGCTGTCTGCCATCCATTTCCCCCAGTATAAATTCCAAGAATGCAAGGATTTGCGTCTCTTTGTTTCCTTTATGTATCCCATTTGTAGAATGAATAAATGGATGGTCTTCCTGACCAGCTAGTTTTGAAGCTGGTGTTTTCAAGGGAAACTTCAGAGAGAAGCAGAGAGCCTGGCATAGAGCACTTTTTAAATGGGAGAGGAAAGCAAGTAAGTTATAGACGGAGGAATGGTATAATAGAATTTAACGAATAGAACTAAAACCGAGTTATACATGTTCCAGAGACTGGTTTTAAACCCCAGTTTCTAAACACATTAACTATTCAGCTAAGTTCTCCCTTTGTGATGTCTCTGAAAATTGGAAGATATCCTGGATTTAAATATTAATTCTGTTGAAAGAGTGGATAGCATTTAGTGAAACAGAACAATGATGTTGTTTCTGTTAGAATGTATATCTCAATCATTAAATCCTGCAGCAAAAGCAGCATCCTGTTCCATCTTTCAGTCAATTTATTTTATGTCAATACATTTGGTGAAAGCTGCAATTATATACACTCATTTGAAGTCAGAGGAGCAGCTTTTTAATAGGCAGAAGAAGGATTTTGGTTGCTGCTTTTGTTTCAGAAGAAGCTATGACAGTCCTGAAATCCAGTTGCTTTTGTCCAGAGCTAGACACTGCAGGTCAAAACCTCACATGGACGCATAGTCCTTCTGGGAAGTCTCATTGTCAGAAACGTGTTCACATGCTAATGTGATAAGAACTGGGAGGTGAAAAATATATAGCATAACATAGATATTAAAGTAGCCTTGTTGTGAGAAAATACTGTGAAGTTTTTCAGGCTTCCATTTCAAGTGTTTTGGTTTTTTTAAATTAAAGTATAGTTGGTTACAATGTGTCAATTTCTGGTGTACAGCATAATGTCCCAGGCGTACGTACACATACATATATTCATTTTCATATTCTTTTTCACTAAAGCTTACTACAAGATATTGAATATAGTTCCCTGTGCTATATAGAAGATTTTTTTAAGTCTATTTTTAGATACAGTAGTTAATATTTACAAATCTCGAACTCCCAAATTTATCCCTTCCCACCCTGCTTCCCCCGGTAACCATAATATTGTTTACTATGTCTGCAAGTCCATTTCTGTTTTGTAGATGATTTCATTAGTGTCTTCCTGTTTTTTTTTTTTTAGATTCCACACATGAGTGATAGCACGTGGTATTTTTCTTTCTTCAAGAAAGTGTTTTAAACTTCGTGTTTCCATGCTTCTGGTTGGGCAGGGGGTGGTAGTGTTAGCTTTTGACAAAAGACCACATTGATGGGTTCCTAGCAGTTATTTCTCACTTATTCCTAGAATGTTCTTTGGGACCTTCTAAGAAAGGCTTCGAGAATTGGGAAAGGTGGAAATGGAACAAACTAGGAAAAAAACATTTTAAAAATTATTTTTAGGGCTTCCTGGAGATTGGGGCCGATGACATTTTACTAGTTTTCCTTAATAGTGGGACCCCTAATAGGGCCTAGATTATGTGTGTGACCTCAAATGGGAATGGCCACACGGACACACACACACATACACAGATGTGCACACGGACACATCTCTAATGATGTGGCACCACCTACTTTTAAGAGTAGTGGGCAGAGTGTCCTTCACTGAATGTTCTAGATGGCAGGAGACCTCCGCCCTTCCTGTGTCACACTGAGGAGGAGGTGTCGTACTGGAGCCTGGTTACACTTTCTAGCTTTTTTTCTGAAAGATGGAGGGTCAAAACAGGTCGTCTGATTTACTGAAAGAGAAAAATAGGAAATTTCTTGCTTCCAATTTTTGTAAAATAAAAGTTACACCTGCTAAAATGGTTCAAAAGGGAAACTGAGGAAGGATTTATAATGTATCAATTAAGAGTTCTCGCACTCCTCTTCTTTAAGCCGTGAGAGATCTGGGCAAGACCGTAGACGCGTAATCTCTCAACCCAGATAGAGTGAGTTGCAGTGAGCTGGGAATTTACACGGATCATCATAATTAACAAAAAGATCCCAGTTTCTATAAGCTGTTCATACAATTGCAGTAACTCACGTTCATGTCTACATAGTACCATTTTTCAGAGCTCCGTCTCCAGATCAAAGCTACAGAGTCTCTTCCTTCCAGAATGCTGAAACTGACCGCAAGGTCACACACTTGATCTTTGCTTTCCAAAGCTAAATGGAGAGAAAGTGATACTGAAGTATCTGGCAGTTCAGTCCACTGAGTGGAAAATCTGAACTGTTCCGGCCTTCAACATTTGCTTTCAAATTTACCACAGAGATTATTTTGTAAAGTTTTAGCTGCTGTTGCCCCTGTTACATAATGCTTGGGACTGCACGCTGCTGAGAATAAACAAGCACAAACACCAGCATTTCAAACACGGGTTCTGTGCTCTGCGGGTTCGTGGGAAACACTTTCTGTGGTTAATTCTGCTGGGCCACCCACCCCTGTGGCCTTAGGTCAGGAACTTCTTACCTGAAACAGTTCCTGGTGTTCTTCGGAGGGTAATGGCAGGGCAAGATGTGAGGGGAAACTTTGGCTTCCAAAAAATCGACAGTGTGGACACCAGGCACAAAGTGACTAAGCACGCGGCTTGACCACATCACAGTGTGGGATTTGAGAATTCGCTTTGGGGAACCTCCAGTCCTTGAGAAAGGAGATGTGATGCAAATGAGTGTTCACAGAAGCGCAGATGTTTGCTTGCGATTTATTATAAACCGTGTTACTCCGGGCTCCTTGTGCGTATGCAGTAGACATGGACCCAACTCACCCTTGACAGATGGGCAATGTTAGGAAACACCAAGACTCCAACCTGGCTCCCTTGAAAGCCAAGCTCCTTGACAGCCAGTTTGCAACCGCTCCCACCCTTACGTTCTCACCTCCCATTCTTCCTGTAACCCAGTCGTATAGTTTATGTCTGCGATATGTCACATAAACGGAAGTCACTCAGATTGCTCAACCTTCCTGGTGCCAAAGCCACTGGGTCCTCGTTGTCCTTACCCCATCTAATCTTCCTTCAATACTTGATGGGGCTGACTAGTTCCTATTTCTCGAGACGTCCTCTTCCCTTGATTTTGACCATACCTGGTTCAAAATCTTCTCAATTCTTTTCATTTCAATACAATTTTATTAAATGACTGTTCTGCATCATGAACTCATACAAGAAATAGAAGTCATGATGTGTTCATTTATGAGCCATTTTTGTGATACTGGGCATCGCCTGGGGGTCTTTGTGGACAAGTGCTTAAAACCGTGGGTATTACATCCAATCTACCGGAGTTCAAACGCTAGCCCTGTCATTTGGTGACTGTTCAGAAGGGAGTCCTCAGAGAGCACACTGAGATGAAGATAAGTTTGGAGGATGTTTGCAAAGGAGTGCTCTTGAGATCAACACTGTGGGAGGTAGGGAAGGAGGCAGGAGCAGGCAAAAAGGGAAGCAGAGCCGCGTGCACGCTCATCAAAGCCAAACTCCTGGGGATGTCTGAAGCTGGGTTGGGCTGTCCTCATTATGTGAAGCTGGGGAGAGGCTTGGTAACCCTGCATCCGCCAATCGTTAGTCGCAGGCTGCCCCGAGAAAGGGTATCCTGACGTTGGGCCACATTGCTCTCTTCTCTTAATGGGGCTGAGAGCTGAGGGCTGTCAGGTAGCAGCACTATCAGCCGTTAGGGGAGTATGTCCTGGTCCTAAAGGCAGTCTGGGCAGAGCTTCCCAGTTTGTATTACCATAGCACTATATCCTTGGAGAAATTACTTAAATTTTCTGTACCGCACTTTCTGCGGCTATAAAATGGGAACAATGATAGTACATAACAGATGGGTTTCTTGTGTTGGCTTAAAATGATACCCGGCACGTAGTAAGTGCCTGGTTAGATCAGTTACTGTGTTAATTCCACAGCCACTCAAGACAGCTACAGAAATAAAGCTTGTGTGACAGGGCTAAATTGAATAGATTGCCAAATTATAAGCATGCACACATTCAATCCATAAATTCTATTGATTCTTTTAATTTTTTTTTTTACTAGTGACCTCTTCTCTAGCCCCCAGGAATGTTGCTTCTTTGGTTCTGATCCTTATTTGCTGTTGCCTAGACAATGTCTTTGCTTCCAATCTTTCTCCCTCCCAAATAATCCTTTATAGATAGCTAATGATCTTTTATACATCAAATCTAACTCTCATTTTTCCTGCTTAAAATCCCATTAAGACAAAGTCTGAGTTTCTTAGAAGGACAGCCATGTCATCTCTTGCCTCTCCCTTACATGGAACTAGTTTTCCAGCAACAGCTAATTACTCTTCTTTTAAACTGAAGTATAGTTGATTTACAGTGTTGTGCTAAGTACTTTTAACTCATCTTAGCAATCTCTTGCATTACGCTAGGACCGTAACCAGTTGTTTTGTGAGTTTAACTTCTCTCCACAGCTGGAATATCTTCTCTTCTGTGAAGCTTCCTCCAGCTCATATACATGAGCACAGAAATACACAAGACCTTCCTTTCTCTGTCCATGGAAACATTACTTTCTCTTTTCTCTCTGTTATCCTGCCTCCTCGATATAGCCTGGACTAAAGTACGTAACATATCGTATCATAATGTGGTATACTGAGCCTTGAGATTGGACAGTCTTAGGTTTAGATTCTAACTCAGCCCTTATTTATTAGTGGAGTGACCTTGGACCAATCGCACCCTTGATTTTCTCACCTTGGAAGTTCCCTGTCAAAATTAAATGACGAAAGGTGTACAATATGCACAAAACATGTACTCATTATTCATTAGATAAGAGTATTATTATGTTTACCTGGATGTCTCCATTTAGTACAAGCTCCTCAAGAGAAGGAGCCTCGTCTTACACGTCTTAGTTTTCTTGACATCGAGAAGAGTGTCTGGTGTATTAAATGAACAATTGCAGGATACGTGGCCAAGGAAAGGGTTGATACGTATCATATATCATATTGAAATTGCACAGTAGTATAAAGGACAGACTTTCGGAAAAAGTGAAATGTTGAGTGTGTGACACAGAAACGTAAGGAGTTATCTCTATTTTAAAATGAGAAAGCTTCATAAACTTCTTTTTGAGAAAGTACAAGACGTTTCAAAGGTTAACTCATAGGTGGTCATGTCATCTCAAGTAGATAAATGTTATTTTCCCCTGCCGGCAGGAATGAAAATCACAATGGCTAGCTAATGGCAGTGTGGTATTTATTCATTCTTTCATTCATTCAAAAATTATTTGAATGTTAACCATACTAGTTTCAAGCAATTAAAAGGTGAACAAAGACAAATTCTCTGTGCCTCCATTTCCATCACTAAGTGGAGGGAATCATTGTAGTCACCTCACCAGGTTTGTTGGGAGAATCAAATGAGTCAATATGTGCAATAAGCTTAGGATAAGTCTTGGCACAGAAACAATACTTATTACTATATTGTTGTATTGAAAATTTTTGAGAAAATGCAGTCCTATCCATCAATAAATTGCCATTCATTTCTGAACATATAAAGACATGCCTGTGGAACTAGCCATATTTCATATGACTGCCCTGTCCCTCACAATTCTGAGTTATTATGTGAATAAGTGTTTGTAATTATTCATCCTGTGTTGTATATGAAGATCTCAAAATTCCACTGATGACTCTGGGATGGAGGAATGGAAGTTGTGAGAAAGCATCACATCATGTTGGGCTCTAATCACCCCAGCTGGAAACCATATTTAAAGGTCCAGTGTATTCTTTGGAAGGACAGACAGAGGGTGGTGCCAATGTTGCATCATATTCCAGACCAGATTAAAGGTCTCTGGAGTTGTGGTTGTGCACACCCTGTTTTATGGTTATGAGAACCCACTCTGCAACCGAGGGCCCAAGGAGCTTCCTCCGAAATTCCATCTGTGGAACGTGTAAGCCAAATGAAACATCACGTGGCAATAAGTGATTATTAGTCACAAGAGTCTGCAAGAGCCTCATTCTTTAAAACAAATCATTTGAGTATGCACTGTCTGCCAGGTATTAGGGTAGACATGAGGGTACCAATAAGGAGAAAACACTTACTCTCTAGCCAGGAAAGTTCCAATTAGTGGAGGAAAGAGACAAGTAAGAAATTCCAAAACAGTACAATAATAGAGGCATATGAAATTCACAGTTATGAGACCCGGGAAGTGAGAATAGGGTGATGTTAGATACAAAGGAAGCTGCCTTCAGGGAGGTGTAACCTGAGCTGAGCCCTGAAGGACATATAGAAGTTAATCATCAGACAAGATAGGGTCATGGGAAGAGCATTTTCGTTAGGGAGAGTTAAGGCTAGGAATCTTGGCGTGTCTGAGAAACTGCAAGTATTTCGGTATGTTCTCGACATACAAGTTGAGGTGGATATTAGTGGGCGCTGAGGCTGAGGAAGGCTTTTTGTCTTGTATGTCCTGGGGAGGAGTGCAAGCTTTTTTCTGTGGATGGTTGGGGCCCCTGAGTGATTTTCGACAAAACAAAAACACAATTTCATTTTTCGTTTTAGAAAGATACCTCTGGCTGCAGTGTGGCAAGTGGGGTGGGGGAAGCAGTAGGAGATTCTTGCCTAAATTAAAGTGATAAATGATGAGGGTCAACATTTATGTCATGGTGAAAATGGAGAGAAGGGACAGATTATGCACAGGTTACAGTGATGGAACGTATAGGACTAAGTCACTGATCAGCTTGGAGTGTTGGATGAAAAGGTAGAAAAGTAGTAATGAAGATCACAATAGTTCTCACAAAAGCCAATCACTCCGTGAACAGTGATACTGATGCCTGGCGTGGGGCATGCAGGTGAAGGAGATGGTAAATTGGATGAAGGGCAAGACCATCTAATAGTGCCTTCCCATTCCCCTGTGTCTTACTGCCCTTCTCCTGGTTATCCAGAATTCTTTCTCCTCATCACGTGGAAGTTAACCCAGAGGAAGGGAAAATAGGAGGAAGAATTATGTATTATATACCTGTCATGTTATACTTTAACAATTCAGCTTACAAATTGAGCAAAGATAAAATCTTAGAGAATAAAATTTTGATTCAAAAAGCATTCCATTAATAATGATGATGATAATAATAGTAACATACCAACTTGGCGCTCACTGTGTATCACCTCTTCACAGTCATTGTTTTGTCTGTTAAGCCTCACAGCAAACCTATAAGGCAAGTACCATTATGCTTCTCATTCTACAGATTTGGCAATTTGAGATTTAGAGACATTTGATCACCCACTGTTAACAATTCGTAGTGAAGTCGTCCCGTGTCGTGGAATGAACAGAGAGTTGGAAATTTGGATATTTGGTTTAGAGGACTAATTTAGCTATTTATTGGCAAGGCAAGAGTCATGTCACACTTCACCTGTGAAATGTGAGTTGAGGGGTGGGTGCTAGGGCAGGGAGAAATTGGGGAAGCTGAAATTAAAGACCTCTGTAGCCCTTTGAAGCTTTGGCATTCTATGGTTTTGACTGGATGATGGATTGTTCATTCTTATAATGACTCTGAGCTCAAAGGAATATGGTGACTGAGCCATACACTCTGCTAAGAGGACGGGCACATCGCCGACAGGAAGGCATACCGTTGCCCAATCCGTGTGGCCGTTGGTTTAATTCATACATTTATTAAAGGCCCTCTCCAAGATTCTCGTGGCTATGACTTCGTACTTTGCCTAAGAAATTCTTTGGATTGTTGCCCTTTTCTTTCTAGGAAAGGAAGTGAGAACAGTTTCTCTGGAAAAGGAAAACCTTGTTCTTTCAAAAACAAAGGTCTTCTTGGCCATTGTCTGTGTTTTAAAATAATTAGGAAAGGGACTTTTTGTGATGCGTTCTCTTGAGTTTTGTCATCTCTCTTTCACTTTGTAGTTATGCTGCCCAAATATGGTAGAATAAAAGCCCTTCTAACTAGAGATTTGGAGAATATGAATATTTCCAGGAAAACCCACAGAAGGGTCTTTTCAAGCTTCAGTTGGGGACAGAAAAGTATGGGGGGTTGAAAATATCAGCTGTTTCTAACTTCGGTTTTTTACGCTGGTTCATTTTGGCTGCAGGAAAGTTATTGGGGCTTTTTGGTTATTCATTTTATTTAGAGATAAAATAGTGGCCACTTTGATCATTTAAAGCTCTGTGATGTTCGTCCTCCTCTTGGGACTTGAAAGACATGTACATTGAAGACAAACACTGGCTCCACCATTTATTAGTTGTGTGACCCCAGATAATGTTCCTGAACCTCCCCTTCTCATCTGTAAAATAGAAATTGAAATCTTTATTTCACAGGCTATCATGAAGTTGAAATGCAACAATACATGTAATGTGCGTAGTCCAGCAACCGCCTGAAGTTCAATAGACAGTAACTAATCACACTGTTCAAAAATAGCAAAGAATAGTGTTTTGAGCTAACAGAAGTAATGCTAAGTAATATTAACAGCATAACATTGCTGGGCAAGACCATCCACACAGACACATGAGTAATAATCACAATAGATGCTGTGTCATCTGTTTGCTTAAAAATAAACAAACAGAATGGAAAATAACTAATGCAATATGCTTGTGTGCATGGGAGTTTTATGAGAATTTACAATGCTTATGATCTGAATTCTTCTAGAAGGAAATTTAAGCCCAGAATGGCTTCATATGTGCATTAGCTATTATTTTGTACTTTCGGGAATATCTGCTGTCTATGGTTGGTGGTGATTATTTGTGAGAAGCAGAAACAGAAAGAAGAGATATGAAACTGTGCTGGATTAATAAGAGTGCCTGAAGCATGGACAGAATATTAATATACTTTGCACAAAAATGGCTGACCCAGCTGGGCTCAAATATCAAAACTATCTATATATAGGAGAAAGTAAATTTTCAGTGAAAAATCTTGGATAGATGCCAATAAATTCTGGGAAAAGGAAATAATATTATACAGATTCCTTCTCTGAGATCTTTTGCTGTCCACAGAGAAACCCTTTCCGAAAAGACAATCATTTTCTTCTTTGGCTCGTCTTTGAGAACTGCTGGAGCTAGGTCATTCTGTACCCGAAGACCACCACAAAGTTCAGAGAGGGTAGGAGGGGCCTTCCCATTAAATCCTTGGTCAACCATTCGCATTTTCCAAAAGTTAGTTGACAATTACAAGGTTTGGAGACTTTCAGTTATAATTGTGTTGCAAAAATAATAAGAGAGGAAACAGGCAGAGGTTATGTTAACAGGCCCCTGATGGCTGTCAAGGACATGTGGTTCAGCCTTTGAAGTCGGTTTCAATAGATTTTCATGTGAAGTAAGTGAAGTAAAATGCTCCCATTTCAGGTTTCACAAGTGATATTGTTTAATGTACTGAGGTTTCTTGTAAATTTGTTTTAGGGAGTTATTCTAGTTCCTCTGAATTACTTTGATTTCGGAACTCCTCTATTAGGCTAAGCAAAGTAGGGGGTTGAAATTACATCACTATTTCTATTTTTATCCTATTTAAAAAATTAATTCAAGCCCATTTTTTAAAAAATAAAACAGACACTGAAAATTAGAAGAATGTGAAGTAACAATCTCTCTTCCCTAGCCTCTCTTTGTATCCCTCTCAAAATTTCTTTCTCTATATGTCCAAAAAAAAAAAAAAAACAAATTTTACGTGTAGGCCCGCTCATATAGTAGACTCACCATGTTGTATATTTTGCCCAAAAAGGTATATAAAATACTATTGAGTATTTCAATTTCTCACTTAATGCGTCTTGGAAACTTTTCAAATATTATTACATACAGAGCTATTGTGTTCTTCTTAACATCTGCACATCATTCTGTTGTTTGGATGTTGCCTATAATGTATCTACCCAGTGATTTCTGTACTTTGTTATTACAAATAATGCTACAATAAACACGGTAAATTCTTTGCATGGTGTTTCTGGGTCAAAGGGTAAGAGCATTCAAAATTTTGACATTTTATTAAGTTCCCACTAAGAGTATGTAAGGGTGCTTATTTTAGGCAGATATTATATAGCGTCTATCTGTGTGTCCTCCTCGTCACATGGTTGAGGGTATAGTGTCAATCAATGTTAGAAGAATAAGTAAAGGGTAGAAATGGGTGTAGCAAAGTATTAGTCAAGGTCCCAACAAGGATCAGAAAATGCTCAAATTGGGATAATTTAAGGATGAGTCATTTACAAAGGGACTATTTACAATGATGCAAGCGGGTAGAGGGGAAACCCAAGGAATCACGCAATAACTTTCAGATGATAAAGAGTGGCTGAGTTGCTACCACTCCTGAGTCATAACTGACAGAGAAGAGAGCAGATATTGGACCTCAAAGAGAGTCACTAAAATCAGTTCACTTTGAGAGAAGCGGTAGCCTCGCATTGAGGGCCCAGGCCCCACGCGGGTCCTCTCCCCTACAGTGTGGTCGTGGGGGCCCTCCAGTTGGCTTAGCCAAGCAGAAGCCAAAACTCATTCATTTCCATGGGGTCCATGTTGGTCAACTTCACAAGACAAACAGGAGGGTTGAAATGGGTGAAGAGTAAATCTAAAGGGACAAAAAACTCATATCACCTCAGCACAAAGGTGATTTCTAGCATTACTGATTTCAAGAATGACCCGTCCCAAACCAGATAGGACCCATACAGCCTTTAGACATATTAGGAGTGAAATCTGTATCCTTTTTGGTAAAGTATTATCTTGTCCACTGTCTAATTATTTTACTTTGTGAGTTGTCTGAAGCGGGGGACTGTGTCTAACTTATTCATCACACTTGCAGCAGGACCCAGAACCCAGAACAGTGCCTTACACAGATGAAGTGCTTAATACTTAGTTGTTGAATAAATAAATGCCTTTAAAATGTTTCTTATTTCTTTTTTTTAACATTTTTTATTGATTTATAATCATTTTACAATGTTGTGTCAAATTCCAGTGTAAAGCACAATTTTTCAATTATACATGAACATATATATATTCATTAAAAATATGGAACGCTTCACAAATTTGCGTGTCATCCTTGCGCGGGGGCCATGCTAATCTTCTCTGTATTGTTCCAATTTTAGTATATGTGGTGCCAAAGCGAGCACAAATGTTTCTTATTTCTGAACTTGACATTTTAGAATGTTATTTCAGCCAATTCATTATTTCATTAATTCATTATTAATGAATTATTCAGTGCTGGTGACAGGAAATTTTCTTCTGGAGAATGGCTGGGCTCTAGTGCTTTCATAAGAGGCCATAGAGCTGAAGTCATACTTAGCTTGGTTCTTCCAGGGGGCTCACGTACATGGTGAGTCCCAGGAGTAAGGGATTCTACTCATGCAGAGACCATAGTTAATGGCAATATTTACAGATGTATAAGTGGAATTCGAGGTGATGGGAGATTCACATGCCTGCTATCTCCAAAGTGTTTTTTTTTCCCTTCAACTTTACTGAGGTTAAATTGACAAATGAAATTGTATATACTTAAAAGAGTGTAGTGTGATGATTTGGTACATTTAATTAACACTTAATTCATCACGTCCCATGGTTACCATAGTTACTATGCTGTACATTAGATCCTCAGTCCCCAAGGTTTTCTGAACCCTAAATTGATCTTCTCAAGCATCTACACATAGTATGAACTTCCTTAGTGACAACTGCTCTTCTGTTGCTCGTGTGTGTGTAGATTATTATTCTTCGGAAGTCTTCTCTGGACCTGATTGACACCCATTCCCCAAAAGCAGTGATCACATTGAATTGCATTTTTTCTAGAATGACTGTCTTATAAAATTGTCTAGCTGCCTGAGGGTTTGGACCCTGTCTTTTTCATCATTAAATCTACAGACATGAAACTTGATAGGTAATAGTGGCTCAAAAAATAGAAGCTGAATTTATTCAGAAGTTCAGCATTCTTTTTCCCTTTTCTAGGCTCTTCTGGACACATTCGTAGACTTTGAAGAGGCAGCAAGAAAGTCGCTTCTCACTGTTTTCTGCTGCTCAGCATGGTAAGATAGAATAAAGTTGGGCTTTGATCTGAGACCAACATCACAGTTTTGCTATTTCTAGCTTGATAACCTGGAATGTTACTCAGACTTCTCTGAGGTTGCCGAGAGAATGTAATAGGATTACATACACAGCAAATTCACTGATATGATAAAATATTCGTTTCCCTTCCTCTGTCACCTTCCTTCCCATTAAGGATATCAAAAACTGTGCTCTGATTAATGTCAGAGGATGGGGCAGTGGACCTAAAAGGGGGTTGATTTAAGGAGCTTCTTGTAATTTTAGAGAGAGGGCCTGGCATAATGGGAGTCAACATTCTTGCATTAAAATTTCCTTTCCAAGAGATGTAGAAACTTAATCAAGTAAACAACTGAACAAAATACCATAGGAGTTTATGTACATTCACTCCCCCCTTTTCCACATGAGTCGGCATTGAGACTTGTTTTAGGAGTGTATTTGATCCATGGATGTTGGTGTCCGTAAATGGTAACGTTATTTATACCTTTACTCTCATTCATTTGTGAATCTCGTGATCTCTCTTTGTGAATCTTTGCATCAATCATCAATAGTTTATTCTTCAGCTAACCTGTCCACACAACTTAATAAACACTCCTGGATTGTCCCCAGCCTTATCAGACCCTACCTTGAGTGGCACTGCTGTCTCACCAGTCCCTCCAATGCTGCTCTCTCGCTCTCTTCCTCACCTCCAGCCACATTAGCTTTCTTTGAGTTCTTTGTAATTTTGTGCGACCATTTAATTAGTATTATACATAAAATTACAATATAAATGATTAAATATGTACTATAGGAACCATCTTACTAATAGTATTGAATTG
This sequence comes from Vicugna pacos, assembly GCF_048564905.1. Classification (NCBI taxonomy): domain Eukaryota; kingdom Metazoa; phylum Chordata; class Mammalia; order Artiodactyla; family Camelidae; genus Vicugna; species Vicugna pacos. Next base: position 23,624,390 of record NC_133011.1, read on the forward strand.
TATCCCCCAAATTCTGTAACTAAAGAGTCCAGAGTCACAAATGGCATGTGTAACGCTGACCCTTTGCCCCTGCTCACATCGACAGCCCCATCTCTCACCATGCTCTCCCTTAAGCCTTTGCTCCAGTCATGCAGAACTTTCTTTTGGGTCACCAAGACCTGCTGTTTTATTCTGGAACATGCTCTTCCTTCCGTTTAGATCTATCATGCCCCAACTCCCAATTCCACTCACGTTCCCATGGTCAGCTCACTTCTGCTCACCCTGCAGTTTTCAACTGAAGTCGCTTCTTCAGAAGCCTTTCCTGACCCCTCCTGTCACTTGCCCTGCTAGGTCTTCCAAGCACACTGCCCTTCCACTGAACAGTGCTTCTCCTGAGTCACTGTTAATGCTGGTTTAACTTTCTGACTCTTCCTTCAGACTGTAAGACCTAAGAGGGGAGGACCCATGTCTATCTTATTTCTTGTTATATATCCAGTGTCTGGCCGAGTGCATGATCTGTTGAAAATGCTCAATAAATAATTACTGATTAAAACTCTAAGCCAGAGACATAAGGATTTTGGGGGTTAGAATGGTATTAGTTTCCTTTTGCTGCTGTAACAAATTGTCATAAATTCAATAGTTTAAGATGATATAAATTTATTATCTCACAATTTTGGAGGTCAGAAGCCCTAAAATGGGTCTCACCAGGCTAATGTCAAGGTGTTAGTAGAGCTGTTTCATCTTGGAGGCTCTGAGGGAGATTTTGGTTTTTCCAGCTTCTAGAAGCTTTGGCTTGTGGCCCTCTCCTGCATCTTTACATCCAGCAACATTGGGCCAAGTTCTCCCACACTTCCATCTCCCCACCTCTCTCTTCTTCCTCTCACTTCTACTTTTAATGACCCTTGTGATTACATTTTGTCTATCCAGATAATCCAGGATAATGTCTTTATTTAAAGTTAGTTATTTAAACCTAAATTCCATCTGCCACCCTCATTCCCCTTTGCCATATAACATAACTTAGTCACAGGTTCTAAAAGATTAGGGCATGAGCATCCTTGAGGGTCATCATTCTGCCTATCATAAGAATGTTACTATCTTACTAACCTTTATATCTGTAAAATGAGAGGTGGGGTTGGTGGACCTCTAAGGAATCTCCTATCTTCTAACACGCAGTACAGATAATATTACATTATTAATAGATAGATTCTACTCCTTTCTTCTCGGTAAATTATATTTGTCTCCAACAACTTCAAATCATGAGGCATAAAATACCAGAAGGAAGAAAGCAGATACCAACCACAAAAGTGGCATCCTTAGTTAGGCTTGGCTCTTAAATTAGCTATTACTTTATTTTTGTTTTGGGGGAATTAGCATGGCTATAGTCTTAAAATCACACATTCTTGAGAGAGAGAAAAAGATGTTCCCAATTCCTTGATATTTTGTTGGCACATCAAGATGGGAGGCTGAAAATTGGTCTTTATTCCAAGCCATGAGAAGTGAAATTCAAGGTATGATGGAAGGGATGTATTTATCTCAAAGGGAAGAATGAAAGGCCATTCCTCCTGGTCCAGTGACACATAGGGAGAGAAGGGACAGTCACATGGAAGCTCGTAGTGAAACAGGTATGCTGTGGCTCTCCACCTTGTTGAAATCCACATTGGGAATACCCATACAGATATGGGATCTATTGGTCCTTAGCAAGAAAATGTACATTCAGGGCTTTGAGCAAAGAAAATTCAATGAAAGGAATTTACAAAAAGAGAGGTGTGGGCAGGATTAAAGGAACCAGTAAGAGATGGAGGAGCACCAAGGGCTATCAACAGAATGGGAGGACACAGAGGGGGAGCTGGGCGATTGGGATGCCACAAGAGTAAGAGTTTTACCTGGACACAGGAGGGTCATTCAACAGGAGTTGTGGCTCCTTGTTTGTCAAACTTGTCATAGTTTGACAGTGACTCTTGATAGAAGAAAGAGTCACTGTCAAACTATGGCCCCGCAAGGGGTAGTGTGAAGGGAACACCTCGATTTCTCTCTCTCCTCACCTTCTGATCTCCAGCTGGTGCTGCTCACTGATTTGTCAAGTTCAAATCTGAAAGTCATAGGGCAAGTTTAAAAAGGACAGTCCCCAGGTTAGGGGGAGGGGAAACAAGAGCTGATGGAGAGTAACTAATGCAGATTAAGCCCCAAATATATGGGACTGTAGTTTGTGTGCCTGGACACAATCCAGATGAAACTCCACATTGAGTTTGGCAGCATGCCAAAGGGGCACAGAGATTCTTGTCTAAGAGGAGACTTCTAGGACCTTGGCCCCAAACAGGGATGGAGCTGGGTCTCAGGCCTGCTTGCCTTGCTCCAGGCCCCACGCTATCATCTTCCACTGCCTGTTGTGGGCTCTTGTCAGATACTCAGCAGAGTATATGCCGAAGCAGCATTTCTTTTTTTCTGATCTGGTCTCAAAAAGATGGAGTACCATTTAATTCTTTTAGAAGGTCTTTTTTCTAATGGTATTTCATCCGGTACATCAATTCAGTAACAAAACACTACTGGAATACATATTCAGTATTTTTATGAAACAGATACAAGACTAAAAGAATACCACCTAACAGAATTGCTAAGTGCTGATGAGTTTGAAATCTTGGTTTTTCTAAACTGCATTGAGTTCAAATTCTTACCTTGCCTCTACTATAATATGACTCCAGCAAATGACTTGAACTCTTTGTACTGCATTTTCTGTACCTGTGAGACTGAAGTGAAATAAGACAGTTGTTAGGATTACATGTTTTGATATACCTAAAGTGCTTACAAGAGTGGTTGGCATATATCAACGATTAAAGACTCAGTAAATGTTATTATTACATATGTTAGCCAAAACACCTTCTGCTTTTATTCAACAAACTTTGTGTGAGCACCCGCTCTGTGGGAAGACCTATAAGAAATATTGTGTGTACGTCACATCAGAATTTGGTAGGAGAAGCAGACTAGTCAGTATAAGATGATCCTTGACAAGACAGGGAATCATAGAGGTTTGGGTTATATTGACTACCATCATTATTGGTGTTGTCACAAATTCAGACTGGCCAGACATTGGTTGGGATGTGAAACAGGCAAGAGGGGGAAATCAAGTTTTGTTCAGTGTTACCTCCAACATTTGTGATTAATACAGCATTTGTTCCTTATTTATGATTGATTTATTATGCTTTTGAATTTTTGTTTCTTTAAGGTTTGATGCCACTTTTTTAAGTCAAAAGCCAAATTATTTATTTTTTATTGAAGTATAGTTGATTAACAATATTGTGTTAGTTTCTGGTGTACAGCAAAGTGATTTAGTTATGCATGTATACATATTCTTTTTCATATTTTTTCCATTATGACTTATTGTTAAACTTCTTGAGAAATTTTTCTAGGAAATAAGTTTGGTTTTATGGAATTTACACTAGGGCAGCAGCTCAAAGACACATGTTCAATTGCTGGCACTATGACTTGCTGTCTTTATGACCCTGGGTCATCCTCTCTGAGCATCAGTCTTTCATCTAACATCGCAGAACACGATGAGGATCAAATATGTTAAATGGATGTGCCAGTAAGAGTTCAAAACATAAGACTTTGTGCAAATGTAAACAAGAAAGTTGTTACCCCACGATATACGCCGAGATAACACGACAGTTGTTAAGGACACAGGGTTTGGACTTCAGGCATACTTGGGTTTGAATCCTGGCTTTGCCATTTACCGCCTGTGCACACTTGATTGAATAATTGATCTTTCTGAACCTCATTTTATTCATATGTGTAATGATTATTTCAAGGAATGGTTGCAATTGTTATGTAGAAAATGCTTAGCACATTATCAAGTTCACAGCACAATAAGCTCTTTTTTTTTTTTTTAAACTATTCCTTATACTGCAGCTTGGGCAGGAACATATCACAGTAATCAAATAAAGAAGCAATCTTGCACCTAAAATTTACAACAAAGAGTTACAACAGAAGAGAGAAACCACCTGTATTTGTATCCATCTCCCTGGCTCAGCAAGATGACTTGAGGAAGTTTTGAAATGTTAGAATTCACACAAGCAATATGGAAAAACAAAACACAGCCCCAAACTATGCCTTTGGCATATGCAGAAGGTAGATAAGGCTTATCACTTATAATTTAAAAGGGGGAATTTATTAAACTATATAAGGATCTAGAATTTATGATAAATGCCATTTCTGTTTTTTATCCACTATTTTTATGTTTTTAATAATTCACGTCTCTAAAGTTACATGGGCCATGTAACACTCTTTTATCAGCCAGTCTTTCCTTTCAGAAGACACATAAAAAATTGCAAGGACTTGCAGACACTCAGAAACAATAGCAGGAAGCCAGAGAATTTGCCTAAAAATTGAAGGTGAGTCAAATAGGAAAAGTCTTCGTAACCAAGAGCAACCAGACAGCGTCTAATGTGACTTTGCCACATAAAAGACTCTGTTATAACAGAAAAAAACACACCAGGATCCTGAGCTGTAGAGTTTTGCCAAAAACACACATGAAAAAACATTTCCTGTCTGTCACTGAACTACCAAGTTGCTGTGACATTATGTGTCTGGGTGTGACTTTCAATATAGATAAACAATTTTGCTTTCTTTTCAAAGATAACATTACCAACAGTATATTCCAGACTCAAATTCTGGTTGTTTTCTTATTTAATGTTTATTGAAATTTCATATTCTTTTCATAATTGACCTCTATTTTTATATATGCGTATGTATGTGTGTCTGTATATATATGTGTATATATACGCATATATATACACACATGTATGTATGTGTATACACACGTGTTAAATGGAGATTTGGAGGGCATAGAAATCCTAGACCATTAGGACTAGAAGAAAAGTTAACAGTGACTTAGTCCAACTCTGTCTTTTAATAGATGCACTGACTCTAAGAGAGAATGTTGATTTGCTGAAGGTCTCACAGTTAGAAGTAGGACTTGGACCACCAGATCTTCTTCTTTCTATTTCTCTTTACCTTTTCACTATATAATGCTGCCTTTCAAAATAAATAAAATAAAATAAAATAAAATAAAATAAACACAAAAACCTTTTAAAATATCTACAAAAAAGAACAAATACCTGTACAGGGAAATTTTTACTATTATGGATACTGGAAACGCTTAAGTTTGGTAGATCACATGTCCTAGTTTGCCAAGAGTAGTTCAGTTTGCACCTGTTGTCCTGCTGAAATAACCAATAGCACCCCGTTTGCTCTCACAAATGTGTGGTTTGGAAGATAATTTATATGGTCACCTGAATGAAAGCACAAGTTTCTTGCTGAATGTAAAGAGGCACATTTTACATGCAAAGAATCTGAAAGTATTCTAAACCTTGGCCTCCCATAAGGAAATACACAAAAGCTGTCACAAGAGCTTGTGGTTAATAAAAAGGGGGTGGGGGGCAGTACGCACTTGAAAGAGAGCAAGATCACACACAGTGGCCGCGGTAGAGCTAGGTGTTGCCAAAGACCCAGGCACATACGCATGGCTCTGCAAGATGTCTTCAATGAGAAATTTGGTTCTGTTTTTATTTTTGTTTGCTTTTAACAAAAATGAAAGTACATGAAAGAGTAGTAAGGCTGTGCTGTGACTGAAAAAACACAGCTGGGAGCTGAAACCCAGATTCGTGTCTCAGCAAAGTATGACTTGAGGCTTGTTGCTCTCAATCTCTGGGTCTTATCATTTCTCTTATCTCTAAAATAAAAGGATTGAATGAGACTATCTCTGTTTCTTTCCAGCTCCAGTTTTAGACTGGCATGGACTTGTTAATTAATTTCCATAATTTTATCCCTTCCCAGGAAAATGTATTTCCCCTCCACCCCCTACCCTCTCCTCCACCTTCACCAGTTTGTCCCAAGTTCTTGATGCTACAGGCATTTTCTCAGAATTTTCAGATGGTGGGAGAAATGAGCACCACAAAGTTCTCCCCCTGGAATTTGCCTTAGGCGTTAATACAGCCCAACAGCATAAGGTTGGAACAATGAGAGTCCATCTTTCCATCCCAGGGCCCTGACTAGACAGATGGCACTTGCATTGTCTCATGTTTTTATTGTATTTGCTTGGTGGCAAACTAAGGCTCTGTCCGTACATGTGGAATGGATAAAATGTGCCATGGCCAATCAACTCAACTCCACTTTTTTCCCCAATCGGTTCAGACCACAGCCCGGCAGCTCATGATGACAATGGGGAAAGCTGGAACGGTAGGATTAGATATGCTATAACCTTATCTGATGGCATGAATAGACCCAGCTTCATCTTTTCCAGGCTCCATTGCTGAGTTTTAATGAGAAGTCTAAAGGTCAATTACTTTTTGACCGACTGTATGAAAGAGAAAACTGATAGCTGAGGAAAGTTGATTGTATTATTCACTCTGCACACACAGCAAATTGGTTTTCTATTTATGGAGAATATTTTTAATTAGTGCTTGAATTGCGCATAAAATTGGGCAACTATAAATAGTTAACAGCTGTGATATTTTATACCTTAAAATTCAAAACTTTTTCCCCCCCTTCATTTGATGAATTCTAACCCATAGCTCTCTGTTTACATGTTTGCTATTTTGGTTCTGTGTAATTCTAGAAATAACTAGTTTCAGACAGTTATGGTTTAGTGAACGCAGGGAATTGCTTTTGCTAAAATTATTGTTGCTTGTTTCTAAAACTCCTACAGAATAAATCTACGGTCTTCGGAAAAGCAGAAGTTATTTCCAATGACACATACTATTTGCTGAAAATTTACGGTAGATTGACTCATGCATCTTTGCATTGTACTTAGATTAAACTGCTATAGCTTTGGTTGAGGGGTAGATGTGTCAGTGGTCTCTCTGTGGCTTAACGGTTTGTTTTGATAGGACAGAGAAAGTTTACCTAATTATAGGAGGCTCATTATTGGTTCTGAAGGAGGAAAAAAGTCATCTCAACATTGATTTCTTCTGGAAATGAATCATGCAGTTGTATAACTTTTAGTACCACTGTCTGTCTCCATCTATGATCTTTTTTTTTTCTTTTAGTTAATGTGAAGTTTGTCATTTCAAATAATGTCTGATGTCTGGCCCCAGGCTATTTGTAGATTTATCCTACCAACATGTGTCACTCATCTCTGTTTAGAATCCGCAGCCTTCATCCTAGCAACCTCCTTCTATTTTATCCTGCTTTGGCTTCATTGGTGGCTCTGTACAGATTATAATGGGCTCTCTCAGAAAGAGGATGATTAATGGTGAGCATCGTTAGGTCCACAGATGTATCGTAAATTGAAATTCTTGACATGAATTTATCATTCAGATAAATATGGGCAGCATCTTATTTCAGCGGTTGCTTTGCCCACATTTTGTAGTGGCCAGCCCATCCTTTTAATAGTGCCTCTTAAAGAAACAACAGAAAGTTAAAACGATTCACCCAACACATTCAATCTCTGAGCTGAAGCTGGAGATGTCAGAATTCTTCCCACTGTGAAAAAAAAAGTCTTGATTTTCAAACAATTGTAATGTTTAAATTAGACTTTCATGGTTTTTATGTGGTGTTTGCTTTGTTTACCTTACAAACCACACAAATGAAAAATGGATTTCAGCATGTTCTTGCTTATTTAGGAATCAGTTTCTTTTTATTTAAATTTGTTCCTGGTTTTCTTCCTGTGGCCTTATAGGCTAGTCAGTGGCTTCAACACACATTGAACCATAGAATTTTCTACCTCACCTTTAGCTTCTGTGTGAAGTAACCAGCAAGAACTTATACATCAAGAATTCAGTTAAAAATGTGATGAGGCCTTGGGAAGAGCATTCCCTTGGGAAACCTCTAAATGCTGATTTCAGTCTCCTAAGTAATCAAGTTCTCCTACCTTGGACTCTATTCAAAAATGTATTTTTTGTGGGGTAGGGGGAGTGTATACTAGCAGATGTTAAAAGGTACTATCTCAAAAAAGATGGTACATCATTATCACAAAAGTCCAGCCACTTGCAAATAAAAGAGTATGTGGATCAGTGTCGAAGGTAAATATTTTGGGTACATCTGAGCCTTGGTGAAACTGGTTTACCACTTTGGCTCTCTTGCCACATGGGGAGTGGATCAGGCAGCCAGAAAAGCATGGACTCATTTCAACTGTGGAAGTTCAGGGCGCGACTCCAAGCCAGAAGCGTGGCCATGGCCAGCTGTCTCAAGCCTCTGTGTGTACTCAGTAACCAATAGTATGTTACAACATATGCTGTGTCAAATCCAGCCTTTAGCCTTCTGGATCAAGTCAGGAGAGGCTTTCTTTTATTTGATGCACCACCAAGGACACTCCAATTGAATTATAGGGATCAGGAAGCAGAAAGGTAAGGAGACTAAAGATCAAAATGCAATTTGGACTTTCACTTGTAGGCTCTTACTACTAGAATATCCACTTTTGTCTCCTTAGAGAACTAACATATATGTAATATGTAGATGTAGATTTTCCAATACTCTCCCCATCAGCTGGAATGGTGAAAATTTTCTTCTCTGAAAAAATGTGCAAAACAGGATATGTTTACTCTTTTAAGCATAAACCCCCCAAGAGGTATTGTTTTATTTCTGTACTGAAGCTCTCCAGTTTTTTACATTTTTCTATAGGAATGTGATTGCCTAGTATAAAGAAAAACAAAAATTAATAGGATAAAACAAATGGCTTTGAGAGTCCACTGTCAAACGTGTCATGCTAATTACAGTGAACATCCAATTAATAGAAACACAGCTCTCAGCAATAATGCAAAGAAGTAGAAAGTCTGAATTGCCTTCTTTTATTTAAAAAGAAAAGAAATGCCAGGAAAACAAGCTTATCTCATAGATGTTAGAATAATATGGTGAAAATCTAGGTATATTCTAGAGTTTGAACAAATTGAATCCATCACTATCCATAAACCCATCAACTATAGAATGAGTCATCATTCCACATGGTAACTCCTAAGCCTTGATGCAAAATCATCAAAAATAGAGACGATTTTTTAACATCCTTCTCTACCAAGGCACAAGAAGAGAATCATAGAATTTTTAAAGTTTGTTTCCTTTTTTTAAAATTGGTTTTCTAACAAAGAGGAATTCTCAAGTTTAAAGACCAAGTCTTACTCATTGTACTGTCTCCCATGTTCAGGCAAGAACATGACACAGAGTCAGTACTCATAAATTCCTGATGAATCAAAGGAATTTTCTTTTAACACCAATTGTAGTAGGAGCTGTATAATTGTCTCTGAAGAAGAAACAAGAAGTCAGATCAGCATTTATTGCACCTGGAAAAGAACCATGCTGTCATTTCTAGCGTGTCTGTCTGTCTCCATCAATGACTGGAAAATTCAATTAGCGAAAAATTCCATTTCCCTCATTTTTTCGGGAATACACTGTTGGGGTGGTGGAATTAGGTTTTGCAAGGAGAGGCAGACTGACTTTCAAGGCTGAAGTTGAGACTCTGAAGCTGATTGCCTGTTTTTATGGTTCAGATGTTGATTACTAACCATGAAACCTTGGGCAAGCCACTTCTACCTGTTGCCTGATAATAATAGTGCCTGCCTACTCGGCTTTCTGTGAGAATCTAGTTCATATACATTAAACACTTGTAAAAGTGAGTTTTCCCTAGCATGTCACGAGTCTTAGTTATTTTATTTTTAATGAGATTACTAAAAGGGAAGCAGTAGATTTCAAATCTCTTGCCACTTACAATTTCTAAGAATTTCTACAGTAAGCAGAGAATAGTTGATTTTCTTTTTAATATATTCCTGAATGTCAAGAAAAAAATTAAGTTTGTTTGGCCTCTAAAGTTTTAGTTTAATTATGAACCCACAGTTACCTCTTGAATTCACTTTATGGCAGCCTTAAAGTGATATGATTTCTTCAGAGGTTGGCGAATAAAGAGATTTTTCTGTCTAAGAGAAGCATATAAATTATTAGCTTGGGGCTGCAAGAAACAGTATATATACATTTATTGTCTGATGAAATGTCTGGATGACTATTTTTCCTTAGGGAAAAACAATTTCATCTTGTTTGGCTTGGTAACTTATTTTACTTAAAGAAAGCTGCTACCTTTTAAGACAATGCAAAATTAAATAAAATGACTATGATCTAAGACTCATATGAAAGATATATTTTTGGAAGATAAAAAGGCTGATAAATCAGTCCATATTCAAGTCAGTGATACGAAGGAATTCTCTGCCACCACAGAAGCATATCTGGTGGTTCTGTCCTGGGTTTACTGACCTGTTTAAAGAATGGGAACAAGAGGGCCAAAGTCATGTTCTTGCTGCCTGTGTTGCTCAGGTGGCTGTGATCTGCCCATCACTCTTACAGTGCTCCTTATTCAGTTAAGCAAATTCATTTTTCACACGTCTATAATATTCTGAGTCTCGCCACCAACAAGCAAGGCGAAAGCATCAATAAATACTTAAGCTAAGGATAAAAATAGAGCAAAATAACACTAATTGCTTGTAAAAACTGAATAAATCCTTGCCTCCATCCTTTCCCCAAAGCTAAGTGCTTCAGTGAAACACATGTGTCTTTCAGAGATATTGCCTGAAACCTGTTTCCAAGTTGGAGGGGTAAGAGCTGAGAAATTCAAAACACATTCTCATTTACTTATGGATGTTAACAATCTGTAACAAAGTCTAAAAGCTTAATTAATCAGTTGTGAAAATTGAAATAGAAATAAGAGCATTAATTATAAATAATGTGCCCATTCACTGCTCTTCCCAGATTACTGTGTGAGGTGGTACTTGGATTACTGAAACTTCCAGTGATGCAGTAAAAAAAAAAAAAAAAAAGCACCAAGGTAGAAAATTGGAAGTTTAGAATTCAGATTCCTTCCATTTCCCATCCAACTGGCTGAAGGCAGGTTGCTTGACCTTCCTGAGCCTTAATTACTATATTTATAAAATTAAGTTTTTATGAAGAAGATAGAGATCATGAACCTAATGAAAATGTTATCAGTATTTTAAAACAGCAACAAAAGTATCCTACTCAGGAAGTCTGGAACTTGAGCATGAATGAGTGCCTGGCACACAGATGGAATGAAATAAATGTTCATCTGAATGTGCATCAATGCATGACTAAATAAACAAATGTATAGGAGATAAAAGATAGTGACATTTATCCCAGCCCACAGGGGGAAAAATAAAAATAATAAAATCTGTGACATCACCCTCATTTTGGAGGGTGATTACATTATTTAAGTTGTCAGTTTTTCAAATGCATAGCGTGCATATCGTTTACTTAATATGTCAAAACAATCTGGCAAACTATAACAGTAAAAATTCTGAATCCAGTCACAGAGCATGGAGGTGCTCAAGCTCAGCCTAAGGACAGGTTTTGGACCTTGAATTCCATCTCTGAACCTCAACTATTGTGTGATATCAGGCAAGTCACTTACACACTCTATGCCTCAGTTTTCTCACGTGTAAAATGGGAAAGACAACAGCTGAGATCACAGATGGGATAACGGTGTTATCACAGTGCACTAAGCATCAAAAGAGATGGCTGAAGTACTCGGCACTCCCCCGAATAAAGACCTCCTGGGGTACCTTCATCAGCCCTTGGAGAACTGATAGGAAATACACCAGAATGGAAACATTGGTATAATTATTCCCGCCTACAAGATTATCAAAACTACTGAAGTTTCTCATGCTTAGAAAAAGTTCATTTGGCTTGGTTTTAGCTAGTGTGGTCCTGGCAACATTCCACAGTTTTAGCTAGAGCTTGCAAAATACATGCATTTTTTTTATAGGGGGTCAGGTGCTAGACAAATTATGGAGAATAGTAGCAACACCAAGTCTATGCATATACTGGTTTTGATTATTCAAAAAGATCATGTTAATGAAACTTAGGCATCACTCTGAGAGATATTTAGAAGTCTTCTCTGCCAGGTATTTTAAGATAAAAACAACTTCTTCCGTTATCTGAGGCATTAGTCTCATCTAATTTCTGAATCTCCACAGCTGTCATTACTGACTTTAATTTCTAAGATCTGAACTCAAGTTCTGCTTGTGGCACTTATTAGTTAGACAAATTTATTATGTCCCTTAGAGCCTCTGAATCTCTATTTCCTCCTAGAGTTAATGAGATCCTCAGATTAATAGATTATCTGTGGAAAAAAATTACAAATAGCAAAGCAAGCCCATGCTCCCTCCCAAGGTTAGTGGGTGATGTTGTTTCTGTGCCCATTCCATTTTCAGAGGAGAGGGGAAAAAAAAATACTTTTACATTTTAATTTAATTGAAAGAGATGTTGCTGGCAGCGATACGTATCTTAAGGAAAAAAGTTTTATTTTAGAAGTTATTGGGCAAATTTAGTGGAAGGCACACAGGGAGAAAACAAAAATATCTGCAAAATGCAACAAGAAACTATTTTGGAGTTATTTTGGAAACCCAAGAAGGAGGGAAAGTGGGCGTACATGGGATCAAGGAGAGAGGATCAGAGGTAAAGTTCTAGAGAAAATTGACAAGGAAAAGACCCGAGAGAAGATCGCAAAGGGGAATTTCCTACTGTTACTGGCTAGAGAATTCTGAAGAAGAGGAATGCCTCGTACACAGTTTTAAGTTGTTTAATGTGCTCTTGGAATAATCACACTCTGTTATCCTCAGCACTTGGGTAGAGAGGTAGTGCATGGAACTGCCTTGCATTGGTGATGCTTTGGGGAAATCAAGGAAAAGAACAATGTTCTACGTGTGGGTGAAACAGGATGGAGAGTCACGATGAGTGGGAGGAGACAGAAGCAAGATGCTTAAAGAGATGAGCAGTAACAAGTAACTGGAGTGATCAAAGACAGAATGAAAGTTCTGGGGAATTCTCAGCCATTTGAGTGAGGGCAAGGGGCTGGTAACGTTCACAGGATGGAGGCTCAAGACAATTTTATTTAGGTATTAAAGAGTCTTGTTACCCCACAAAGCAGAAAAACTCGAGGACCTTTGGGTGGCTGACTTCTGGTTTAGGTATTCCCTACTACCCACAGTATGAAGAGTGGTATTTCAGGCTGTGTGCAGTTGTTCTTAGCGGATGTTCTGTGGTCAACTGTCAGGATTTGAACCCTGACTCCGTGAGTTTCCCCAGAAACCTTAGGTGAGTTATTAAACCTTTCTAGAGTTAGCTCCCCACTTGTAAAGTGCACATGTTATCTCCCTCTCAGGACTGCAGGCAATATAACGCGAAGTAAAGCTTTCTCGTGTGATGGATTGCACGCACTTGAACTTACAAAATGGGATCTATTCTTTCTTTCCATCTTAATTCCGTTGATCAACCTGAAATAATTTATTTTGAGGACGCAACCTGTGAATGTGATTATTCATCAGGGAAATAATTTCATATCAACAGGTTTCAAACAGGTCGTGTAACAATGTTCATATTTTAAAATATGTATACTTAAAATATTCATGGAGGAGACATGTGACAGACAAGCAGCCACTGAACAGAGACACCATGGACCTGGGTTTGAAGAATAGAACACAAAACCAAAATTGAGTTGAGCTCAATGGTATGGCCCAGATATTCTAAAACATTAATCTATGTCCATATCCTCACGGTGACACACACAGCCTAATTTCTGGGAGTCCCTAAATCTTGACTTCCATTTTCTATGATGTATTCTTGCCTCTGAAATTAATGTGTTTAAAAAATATTTTTAGCATCAAAATGCTCGTTTTTAAGCAAAATTGTTCCCCCGTGTTGTGTACATTGTGACATGCCCTTGTAAGCTCTTGAATTCAAAGTAATTTGAAAAAGTAATTACAGGAGTAAAAGGCTTCAGTATCTATGCCTGTTATGAAGTAGAAATTTTGGAGTCATTTATGGGAACTTGGAAAAAGGAAGATATTTGCTTAACTATTAAGTTTAGATCTTCTCAAAAGTATTTCATGAAAATACGTTTTGAAAACTATATACGACATAAGTGACCAAAATTCACGATGTGAAGTCTCTGAAGTATAAACAGACCATTAAAAAAGGAACATATCATTTATTAGGCACATGCTTCCCAGCAGAGCTGAAGTAAATATTTATCTCTATACAGGAAATATTTTCCCAGGAATGGGTTATATTCTGTGTTTCATCAGTTCAGCAAATGCCTGATGATCTCTCTTAACTTCTCTATGTTGAATGTCAAGCAAATGCAGCCGGTCAACCACACACTGTTCAATCTGTGTGGAGACCCTGTAGCTGAGGCTTCTCGGAAGCAAGGGGTAAAGGAAGAGCAGTCAGTAACAATTACCGTGAAGGACACTCATCCCTGACCTCTGTGTGCAGCGAGGAGAAAGGCAAGGATGCCCTCTAGTAACTCAGACTGTGCCTAGTTAGTGCCTGTCTCCAGGGAATTCAGGTTCCACGAACCTTTGTTTGACTCATCTCCATAAGCAGAGACTGGATCTTGGTCTCCTCATTTGCAAAAGTGGAGAACGAAGATGTAGCACAAGTAAATAATCTTCCCAGAGGCAAAATCTGTGATGGAATTAAAAGTTGGGTCCAAGCCTCTTAAATGCTGAGTCATGACTATTGTTTAACATAGTTTCTATTAAACATATTTAATTTGATCCTCTATTTTGTCCTATTTAAGTTGTTTTATGCAATTTGAAAGAGATCATGTATTTGAGCTGGCTACAAAGAATAAAAATGCTTTGTCAAAAAGGGAAAAAAGTGCCATGAAATACTGATTTCCCTCTCATGCCAGTAAAAGCATCAAAGAATATCCCCGTTATAAAATCTGAACTTTCTTCCTCTGTATAGATTTGACAAATTATCAAACTGTATTGATTCTTCCTTTATGATACATTGACTATCTTTTTTTTAAATTGAAGTATAGTCAATTTACAATGTTGTGTTAATTTCTGGTGTACAGCATAGTGATTCAGTTATACATATACATATATATATATATATATATTCCTTTTCATATTCTTTTTCATTATAATCCATTATAAGGTATTCAATATAATTCCCCATGCTATACAGTAGGACTTTGTTGTTTATTTTATATATAGTAGTTAGTATCTACAAATCCCGAATGTCTTTTCGTCCTACTTTCTATTTTTTCAAGATCTAATCTCTCTGATGGTTTTAATTACAGTCTATATGTTGATGACTTTCTAATCCGTACCTCTGGTTTTGATTTCTTTTGGGCCATCAGATACCTCCCCTTGAATATTCCAGAAGGATGTTGAA
This sequence comes from Vicugna pacos, assembly GCF_048564905.1. NCBI lineage: Eukaryota > Metazoa > Chordata > Mammalia > Artiodactyla > Camelidae > Vicugna > Vicugna pacos. The sequence continues at coordinate 23,639,537 of NC_133011.1, forward strand.
TTCAACATATCCAAAACTTGATCTGTCATCTTTTCTCTGAAATTTGTATTTTGTGTCTCAGTAAATGGCATCACATCTAGTTGTTCAAGCCAGGAGCCTGCAGATTGCCCTGACCCTTTTCCTTTCCTTTACCCTCCATTTCCAAGCAATTACTTCCACTTTCTTTTTTTTTTTTAATCCATTTACATCACTCGATATCCATTCTTGCTTCCAGAGCTGTGATTTACCTAATTAAACTATTTGATCTCTTAGCCTCCCTTGCTGCTAGCATAGGACATAATCCTGGCCAATGAGATATAACTGGAATTGATCCCAGAAGTTTTCCAAGATGGTTCTTTGAAAAGATGACTAAGTAGCTGTCTTTGTTTCCTCAGGTTGGTCTAAAATCTTTCCCTTCATCCTGCCTAGAATGTAGATGCAATGTTTGGAATTACAGCAGCCCTTTTGTGACTATAAGGAGAGAAGCCACATGTAAAATATGATGAAGCCGAGAAAGTAGAAGTCTTGGTCCCTGGTAATGTATGGTACTACTATGGTAGGATTCTCTGCCTTCAGATTCTTTATTATTTGAAAAAAGCAAACAAGTAAACAAACAAAAACACACTTCTTATTTCATTAAGCAAGTGACTGTTGCTGAGTTTCTATTATATGAAGCTAATGAAGGCCTGTCTCTGACACACCTCTCATATTCTGATTTTCAGGTCCAATAGCAGCATCTCCTTTCTTAAAATTCTTCAGCCGCTCCTTCTGCCCTTGGTATATTTTCCAAACTCCTAAGTAGCACCTACGATTCCTTTCAGGATCTAGTTCTTACCTTTAGCTCCAGCCTCATCTACCCCATCAAGTTCCAAACTCTAGCCTCAGTGAACTATTTTCAGTTCCCCACACACATCATTCTCTTTCTCTACCAAGACTTTGCATATGCTCCTCTGTCTGTGTGGAATGTGTTCCTTTCATTCCATCTCAACTTTACTTGGCTAATTCCAATACGTCTTCCAAAACCTGCTTATGAAACACCCCCTAAAGGAAACCTTTGCTGATCCACCGAGCCTAGGTCACCTACCTCTCATCTAGGTCTCCGTGACAATGGGATGCCTGGTATTTATCCCTATCAGAATGGGGAAAAGATAAAAAGAGCAATGGCAACTGTTTTTAAAGTTCTCTGTCTCCTCAAAAAGACAATAAATTCCTTAAGAAAGAGTCTGTGTCTTATGGACTACTGGAACCCCAGATATTGTGCTACAGTACCTGGTAAATAATACACACTTGCTGAATGAGTAGATGAATGAATGCATTTTCATCACACATATCTATCATTCAAACTCAAACTCACATCATTATGTGCCCAAATAATTATCCATTCTAATTCATCCAATATTATTCAGGAAATTGCTAGGTATAATTAATCACAGAACAAAAATAACGAAAATCAAGAACTTGCCTCGAGCTCCATTAGGACCAGAAGAGGGTATTGATCCCTTAGTAAGTAAATGTTTGGGGATACTTGTGCTCTACAGGGTAATTAATTTTTGTAATTAAGTTTATACTTAGATATATTTAAATAATACAATTTAGTAATTTTTATATATATATACCTTTTTTTCTTTTCTCTGGTTACTTTTTTATTGATTGCTTTGATTGAAAAAGCCTCACATAAAGACACTCTTTAGGGACACTACATCAGTACATACCAAACTGGAAACAAGATTGATGACTTGCTGAATCTGCAAGAACTGATTCCCAAAGTGGAGGCAAAACCAAATTGGGTCTAATTGATGATTTTCAGGCTTACAAACACTTCTTAAGAATTGTAACATTCCAAAAGTTTGGAATGTAATTTTAATGTTAGGTTTTTTTTGTTGTTGTACAGTTTTATGGAGGTATAAATTAACCACTTCAAAGTGAGGGGTTGGAATTTTTAGTATAGTTATATAGTTGTGCAACTATCACTGTCATTCACTTTCATAACACAGCTGTTGCTTCCAAAAGTTCCATTGTGCCCACGTGAACTCAATTCCTGCTTCCACCCCCAGCCTCAGGCAACCCTTCACCTGCTTTCTATCTTGAGACTCTTACCTCTTCCAGCAATTTCATGTAAAAGGAATAATATGTAGTCATTTTGTTCAGGTTTCCTCTACTTAGCATAATTTGGAGAGGAGCCATCATCCATGTTGTTGCATGTATCAGTGGTTTTTTTCTTACATTACTGATCCATTGTGTAGATACACTACTTGATGGGCAAAATCCATTCACTGCTTGATGGACATATGTACTGTTTCTAACTTTTGACTCTTATGAGTAATACTGCTATGAACATTCATGTACATGTACTTGTGTGGACGTATGTTTTCACTTCTCTGGGGTAGCTATCAAAGAGTTGAGCTGCTGGCTTATATTTTAAGTTTATATTTAACTTTTAAAGAAACTGCCAGTCTGTTTTCCAAAGTGATGGTACCATTTTACTTCCATCCCTGTAATGAATGAGGATAATAGTTTATTACATCCAAGCCAACACTTAATACTATCACTTTTTTATTTTATTGTGGCTAGTCTAATCTTTGTGTAATGATATCTCATTGGAATTTAAGGAGTAACAACATTGAGCATCTTTTCATACATATATTAGCTATTTGTCTTCTTTGTAGAAATGTCTGTTCAAGTGCTTAGCTCATGTTTTTTACTTAGATACTTGTACTATTATTATTCAGTTGGTTACAAGTTCTTTATTGAATATATGATTTGCAAATATTTTCCTCCAATCTATGACTTATCTGTTTATTCTTAATGATGTGTGTGCTTAAGCACAAATGTTTTAAATTTGGAAGTACTATAATTTATCATTTTTTACGGACCATGGCTTTGGTGTAATATCTAAGAAATTTTTTGCCTAGCCCAATGTCACAAAGATCTTCTTTTATATTTCCTTCTGTAAGTTTTATAGTTTTGTCTCATATTTCAGTTGTTGATCCATTTTGAGTTAATTTTTAGTACAGTGTAAGTTGTGGTTCTACGTTCATTTCTTTTCATGTGGCAATCCCATTTTCCATATGGCATCATTTGTTAAAAAGACTATCGTTTTCCCCACTGAATTGCCTTAGTAGTTTTGCCAACAATCAATGTGAGGATTTATTTCTGTACTCACTAGTTGGTTACATTAATCTATAAGTGTGTTTTCACACACTCTACTCCATATTGAATCTGTGTGGCAGCAAAGATGCTGGATTTTTTGGCTGTCTTTGTGCTTATAAAACTGCTATTCTCACTACCTGAGATGGGGGAGGAATGCAGTTGGCTTCACGCATGAAGGACTCATACTTTCACTGTTCTTACACAAAGCATTGACATCTTTTCAAAAATAAATGCTTCTAAACTTGTTGTCTGCTTTGATCAGTTTTCAGAGCCCTGAAATGTTATTTTTAATAACTTTGTCTAGTCTCATGCACATGATGTGGAAAGGATGCTCTGATCTCTTCCTGTGGCCATAGGTGGAACTCCTTCCCCAAGACCAATCTTAGGAGGAGGAATATGCTTGCTGAACCACATCTTAAGACACCTGCCCATAGGAGCTGCTTCAAGCTGTATCATTAGGTAATCTTTGGATATCGGAGTCGATATGGCAGATTGAATCTATTTGTTTGTGCTCTGTTCACTCCAGAATGTCACCAAAATAGCAGTGATGGAGTGAAAAATAATAATAAACACAATGAAAGAGACTACAGAGAAGAGGCAGCAACAGAAAAGTGACTGCAGATAACCCAGTGCAGTAAATGCAAAAAGGGCCACATAAAGGGCATTATTACTGAAATTTCTGAACATGAGATATGAAGAAATGCTCCTAAAAGCTTCTGGAGAGGGGAAAACAGTATTCTGTACAAAGTGTAGACAGCAACACAGGAAGCTAGAAGAAACTAGAACAATATTTTCACACCTGAGGGTGAACATTGCTTTCAACCTGGGATCCTATACCCAATTAAAATGTCACATAATTGGGAGGTAGCATTATTATATTTTCAGGAATGCAGTGTCTCAAAAATATATCTGCAGCTTTACTCTTTCGGAAAATTACTGAAGGACATTCTACAGAGAATGAGGGATAAAACCAAGGAGGGAAAAAAAAGATGTGACTACAGGGAAAGGAGTTGTAATACAGATTCCTAGACAGCGGTGAAGACAAGCCTCAAGATAACAGCTCTGCCACAGGCTTAAATAATATTAGATTCAGATGGAACAAGAAACTGGAGGGCTCCAGAAGAGGGATTTCTAAGAAAAATAATGGAAACCAATTGAACATTTTATGGTTTCCATAGAACTGACAAATCTCCAAAAATTAGTAGTTATGGGACTGGTACATAGAAAGCTATGCAAAAGAAAACACAATTATCAAATCCTGTGAACACAAAGTTAGGTCAAGAAACAAAATGTAATCCTAATGCCTTATGTGACTCAGCTGTGAATACCTTTTAGTCATTATAATACAAACATTGAATACTATATTAAAATGATAATATTATTAAATTACAAAGAGAAAGAAATGGAATGTATGTGGAGGAAGATGTAGGGTTAGGTGGATGAAAGGGAAAGGAACTTCCATCTTCCATGTGGAGAAGTCAGTGAGTATCTTAACTGAAAAAAAAATTAAAATCAAGAACATCGGTACAAATTTGTTATTGAAAAATATGGAAGGATAAAAGCAGAAGCACTGGAATTATTAAAATAGCATCATTATGGGAGTAAGAATCAGGAATGGGGCTGGAACAGCAGGGGGCTGCTGTTTTATCTCATAAACTTGTAAAAACCACTTGATTTTTTTAAAAAAAAATGCTTTTATAAATTTGAGATTTAAAATGTAAGAAATAATAAAACAATTTTATGAGTGTCTGTTACCATATTGCTTTCTATAAATGTGTCATTTTAAGAGCCATTCTATTCGTTTCCATTTTTACAAACTGCATTCAATTAACTCACAAGAGAGAACTTTAATTAAGATACTTATATGTGAGCAGACAAAGGCAAAACCAGGTCCAAAGTTAAGTTACATCGCTTTGTCTGGATATTCCTTCAGGAGATGAGGTTGTCACTTTGTGATTATGCTGTTTTAACTAATAAAGCACTTCAGCCTTGGGATATGCTGGTTTAATATCCTGTTTTTCATTTCCCTCCAGATATCATCTCAGCTGGATGCACAATAATTAAAATGCACAAGAACAGATGTTCCTAGGTCCCTGTCAGGCTCTGAGTAAATGTCTTGATGTGTCATTTCTTCCCAGTAACTGTGGATGAGTATCACCGGAAAGGTGTGTTCGTCTCACAGGGCTGTCCCAAACAAATGACTGCAAACTGGGTGTCAGTAAACAACAGAAATTTACTATCTCACAGTTCTGAAGGCCAGAAGTACGAAGTCACAGTGTCCGCAGGGCTGAGCTCCTTTTGAAGCCTCTAGAGGAGGATCCTTCCCTGCTGCTTCTAGTTTCTGGTGGCTCCAGGTGTTCCTTCATAACTTTGACCTCTGCCGCTGTCTTTACATGGCCTTCTCCTTTTGTCCTCATGTCTCCTTTGAGTGTCTCTTTTAAGGAAACTTGTCTTTGGATCTAAGGACCACCCAGATGATCCAGATAATTCATCTTGAGAGCCTTAGCTTAATTACATCTGCAAAGACTCTTTAACTAAATAAGGTAATATTCACAGGTTCTGGAGATTAGAACATGGACATATCTTCTATGGGGCCACCATCCAACCCATGAAAAATGGGTAGAAGAATGGGGGGAAAACATCACTTGTTCTTCACTTTAGTGGCATGTTGTTTTAAGACAAGCACAAATCTTAAGCCTGAAATTTCAATGCTTTGGGAAATGAAAGATGAAAAATCCAGGGAAATACAGAACTACACAATTTCATAAATGAGCCACTAATTCTGGTCTTTTTAGGTTTCCCATTACCCTCTTCTAACTTTATACTGATTGATGATATATTGCTTATTTCAAAACTATGTTTTAAAGAAAAAGCAGAGTTGACTTGTACTTCTCGATGACTCCCTTTTCTAGATAACTGAGAGTAACCTCCTAAGTCTCAATAGGAATCTTTCTGCTGGGCATTAGGTATTTTTCACACACTAAAAAGAATACATTTAACATCATTTGGCAACTTCTTTTCATTTATTCAATCATCCCTCCCATTTAGAAATTTATGTCATTTGCTAATTCCGTATTTACTGGGTTATCAAGGAACCTCTACAAATTTTTTAAACAGTAGCATTGGGCTCACGACTTTCATCCATTTTCACCACCCCCTTCCAACAGTGCACAGGCAGGGGCCCCTTAATACTTCCTTCGCATTGTTTTTCTTTTCTTCATCAACACATTTCATAGTAAATTATCCTAGATTCCATCGTCTGACATGTCACACCATTCTGTTTTAACTATACTCTGGTTTAAACACTGTTTAGAACCCTTAAGATGAAATAGAGCATGTTCTTAGATGCTGAGAATAAGGAAGCAAGAGAGACATGGGTCAATGAAGGTAAGTGTTATGGTTAGTTTTCTAAAGATTGTGACTGTTCAGTAGTGAATTTCCCAGGGGTCGTGGGACTCCTTGTCGCTCCTTTCCCCTCATCTTGATGAAATCTCTTTATTGAATGGCCTCTTTCATTCCTAAGATTCTATTTATAAGTTATTAGCTTTTCAATCCCATGGCTTTTTTCTCAGCTTTCATCTTATACATCCATGCATTAATTGGGACCAATTATGTCTTTGGCCTTTCTTATTCTTTGGTTTCCATGACATTTTGCTCCCTTTCTGATCTATTTGCTGACCCTCCTTTGGAGTTCTGGCCCCTGAATATGATCTCTCTTGGCATTCAGACTCTTGAGCTTCTTTTCTCACTCAATATCCTACTCCTATCTATAGTCTCCATACTTATGACTCTCAAATTGAAATCAGAAATTCTAGATTTTCCCCTAGAATCAAGACCTGCATTCCAAATGCCTGTCTGTCATCTCCATCCTGTTATTTCCCTGAACCTTAAACTCACCCAAGCCTCATTATTTTCCCCTCAATTTTTTTTTCCTTAACCAAGGTTTCTTAGTGGCAATAATGTTTTCCCTGTCATCCAGATTGAAACTGAAAAGTTTTTTTTAAGATCACAGTTCTTGGTAAGTCCTAGCTAAAAGGAGAGCAGTCCTCTCTAGTCTATGAAAGTCCTCTTCTTTGAATATCCACTTTTATTTACAAGTGAGAAAAGGGAACTATAATTTATAAGCCAGATGAGAAAAAACATCAACCCTGGAGAACATAGTCTCCACAAGAAAGGAGAGCAGAGTATGATTATAATACCTGAGTTACTTTTAATTTTTTAAATTTTTTTATCTCTATCTATATATAGTTTTTTAAATTAAAGTATAATCAGTTTACAGTGTGTCAATTTCTGGTGTACAGCATAATGCTTCAGTCATACATGTACATATATTTGTTTTCATATTCTTTTTCAACATAAGTCATTATAAGATATTGAATATGGTTCCCTGTGCTATACAGTAGAAACTTGTTGTTTATGTATTTTATATATAGTAGTTAGTATCTGCAAATCTCGAACTCCCAGTTTATTCCTTCCCACCCTCATCTGCCCTGATAACCATAAGTTTGTTTTCTATGTCTGTGAGTCTGTTCCTGTTTTGTAAATAAGTAAATTTCTCCTTATCTGTTGATCTCAACAGTCAGTGAGTTCCCAAGTCATATACGTTTGTCTTTTTCAAGGTCAAAAGAAATGGGACCACAGATTGGGCTCTAGAGATGTTCATCACAGTGTTGTAACATGAGAAATTTCAAATTCCCAACAATAGAGCATTGATTGACCAAATCATATTTTACATATAAAGCTTATGATGAATAATCTGCACTAATTTAAATTTTGGTATAGTCTATTCATTAATATAGAAAGATATTTATATGCATTGTTGAGTTTTTGAAACAAAAATGCTGGAAAGAACAGGAATAGGACATCCCAAGGAAAAATACTGAGGACTATTGCTTCAAACTGTTACCAGTGGATTTCTGTACATAAATGTAAAGAATGTGTTTTCATTGTGTGCCGGACAATGCTTGGAAAAGAAATGAAAGACATAACATAGATTTTGAATAGTCTAAATAACTTAAAGAACACCTATTTTCAAAGAATCATAGAAAATTAAGAAAGTGCGTTAAATATCAAGTCCAAACTCACTTTATATGCCTTATGGCAGCTGAATTGGGTGCTTTGCTCAATGTCATATATCTGGTTATGACAGATGTGAAATTTGAGGCTTCTAACACCGTTCTGTTAATTCCCACTATTTTCCTATCACTGTTAACATGACAAATGCATCCAGTTTGGACATTTTAAGCATGTGTGAAAATGAATGCACCTTCAAAGCTTGAGAATATTTGGCTTTTTAAAGCAGGAATTTTTGGACATAATTTGTATTTGAATTTCTTTTGTCCCCTTCTCAATGGGTGGCTATTAGTCAGGGTCCTCCTGAGGAACAGAACAAACAGGATTTATCTCTATCTACATCTATATCTACCTGTATGTACCTGTATCTAGAGAGAGAAAGATTTATTATAAGGAACCGGCTTACATGATTATGAAGGGTGAGATGTCCCACAACCTGCCATCTGCACGCCCAGGCCCAGGAAGGCTGGGGGCATAGTTTTAGTCCAAACCCAGAGGCCTTGAGAATCAGGGGAGCCAATGGTATAAGTCCCAGTCCCAGTCCAAAGGCCCACGAACCAGGATAAATGATGCTGTAAGCTCCGGTCCAAGTGCAGGAGAAAACTCGTTCCAGCTCAGGCGCGCAGGCAGAGAGCCAGTTCTCCCTTCCCGCATCTTCCGGGTGTGCTCAGACCTCAGAGGCTTGGGTGAAGCCCACTCTCATCAGGGAGGCCAACCTGCTTTACTCCATCTTCCAGTTCAAATACTACTCTCATCTGGAAACACCCTGACAGACATGCCCAGAAAGAATGTTTAGCCAAGTGTCTGGCACCCATGAGCCAGTCAAGTTGACACGTAGACTCAACCATCACAGTGACCTTGGGCAAACTGCTTAAATCTTCTGAGCCTCAAGTGCTTTGTCTGCAAAATGAGGGGATTACTATCTATTCCACAGGGCTATTTTGATTTTGATTTAAATAAGATAAGCAGGTTTAAGAGACCAGCCCTATCCTTGCACATAATAGCTGTTCAATCCATGCCAGTTCCTTGCTCTCCCTTTCACTGTATTGCTTATGGCGAGATCAGTTTGGTCATGCTGTAAGCCTGTTGTTATGGGTGGAATTGTGTCTCCCCAGACCAAAAAAAAAAAAAAAAAAATCACATGTTAAAGTCCTAACCCCCAGTACCTCAAAATGTAACTGTGTTGAGAGGATTGTTACAGAGGTGATCAAGGTAAAATGAGATCATTAGGGTGAGTCCTAATCCATTATAAACAGCAAGCCTATAAAAAGGGAAACATTTGGACACAGACACACACACACGCACACACACACACACACACACACGGGGAATTCCATGTGAAGACTGGAGTTATGCAGTCACAAGCCAAGGCACTTCCAGAGGATGTGAAAAGGGCCTGGAACAGGTCCTTTCCTAGTGGCTTCAGAAGAGGCATGGCCTTGCCGATAATACCTTGAGCTCAGATTTCTGGCCTCCAGAATAGTGAGACGGCAAATCTTTGTTGTTTAAGCCACTCCGTTTGTGGCACTTTGTCGCAGCAGTCCTAGGACACAAATCCACATGTGTTTCTTAGCTTGACCATGACTTGCATGGGCATCTCTTTGGGATAATTCTTTATTAGTCCTTATCAGAATATGTAAGATTCTTCTTTTCCAATTTCAAAGAAAGTAGGTCCAAAACCCCTTCTGGCCTTACTTAACCCCTAATCAGCCTCCCTCTTCAGGAATGGAGAGGGTAAAATAGCTCCTTGCTCTATGATCCGATTCTAGTTTCTCAGACTCTTACTAAACCTATGCTATGCATACAGGTCATGGGTTGACGGACTAGCCAGGTAAGCGGATAGACAGGTGGACAGATGGCTGGATAGATAGGTAAAGGATAGGTAATAGATAAATGTAGAAAGACCTCTCTATTTCTGTCTTTGTATATACATCTATGTTGGCAGCTATATCATCTCTACCTGGACTGCTTTTTTAATAAATGTGATACCACACGCCTCTTTCTCCCCATTTTATCAAAAACTTGCTGCAAACATCATTTTAATGAAATTGTCATGTTGAACTCTCTCATACATTTGTACTTTCTATGATTTATCAACCATTACCCATATCCTTAGGCAACAGATGCCCCTTCTTTTGGCCACATCTTTTAAATAAAGCTTTGTCCACATTTCAGGACATTTCTTTAAGATAGTGTACCAGAAGGGCAATTCCTAGGCCAGAGACTGTAAACAGGTTTAATATTCTTGATACTTATCGCCAAATTGCTCTGCAGTCAACTTAGTGTTCTTTCCTTTGGGGTTTAATCCCAGGAGAATTCTTTGTAGAGGAAAGGGAATAAGGTCGTGGCGAGCAGTGGGAGGATGTGTTCCGCCGCCACCAGCAGGTAATGAGTATTTCCTTAGGAAAAAGCTCAAAGCCATGCACAGTGATTACCTAAAATGTAGGTAGTTCAAGAAATCTCTGGCTCAAGCTTTCAGGAGCCCCAACATTCAAATGCAATTTGGGTATGAAATTGGCTGTTCACGCACTGAGCCAAAGGTATCTCTGTCTCCTCTCATCTCTGGGGTGTTTCTACTGCCCTGCGCACTTGAGTGTTTAGTTCAGAGATAATTTTCAATAAACTGTTGTCACTTGAAAATAAACAGACTGGACAATGTACAGCTCATTTGGAATATTGAGAAAATAAACAACCCAGGAGATGCTTCCTTCCTGTCTTCACAGCCCTTTTTGGAATGTGTGTGCCAGATACTTCCCTTGTTCCCCAAAGAAGGTTTTATTTAAAATAAAGCAGTTTGTTTGGCACTTCTGGGCAACCCTTTTCTGAAGAACCACAGCAATGGGTGGCTCTGGAGCCCGGCTTGGAAGAAACCAGTTCATCCTCCTCGTGCTCTTTCTTTTCCAGATTCAGAGTCTGGGCCTGGACCTCGATGGCCGTCCTACCGCCGAAGTCTGTGCCACACACACAATTTCACCAGGACCCAAAGGTGAGGAGAGAAAAAGGAGGTTTTCACAGACAGTAAGTAAGCTCTTCGACTTCATCTCTCCACCCCACTCTAACTCTCAATGGCTTTCTCTGCTCCCCTCCCGAGAGTCCTCCCACTCTCCTTCTATCTTGGAAAATCAGTGTCTTGGTACTTATTTAAAAATCTGCCTTGATGTTGGGTGAGAGAACACTGGGAGGGGGGAGCCCCGGGGCAGGGATGTGGTGGAATCCACCCCGGGCGAGGGAAATTCCCTCTTCCAGGCTGCTCCAGGGAAGAGGTTCGAGCAGGACCTTAATCTCCAGCAGTCTTTTCCTTAAGAGTATCTCTATTCATGGGCTGTTTTTATGGTAACTGCTTTCTCAACCTGATTCTGGTAAAGCTACTAGACAAAAGCTTAGTAAAGTAAAAATGAATTCTTTTATCTATTTCATAAACGAATGGCCTCCTGGGTTCCGATGAAAAGGAAAATTTTCATCAAGGATTGGAGGTAGTATAGAAATGAACATTTCTTTATTTGAAAGTGGAGTCTTTAGGGCCAAGTGCCTTCGGCTGAAGGATGATAGGATATTGCAAACCTTTTTTTTTTCCAAGTAGAGCCAAGGTCCAAATGCGCTTCAAGCAACTGGTTGATAAAAACACTGCTGTTTTCCTGGTTTCAGCTCTGACCCTTTTGTTCTGAAAGTGGTCACTGCAGTAGAAATTGGTGCTCCCTCATTAGTAATTCATGCTGTGTTTCTCCAGGCTAGAGGGTGGAAGAATTGCAGCTGCTTAAAATTTTAAGTAGAAGAAAAGGGTCTTTAAAAAAACAAACAAACAGAAATGCATTGCCCCATGCCTGTCAGTTATTTAAATGTGTATTGCTTAAAGTGCATTTTTCTTAATCAGTGAATTAATTTCCTCCTAAGATTGCAAGCCAAGATTTAACCTTTGATACCATAAAACAAATGTGGGGAGGAACAATAAGACCCTGGGGCTTCCAAATACTTTCTTGGGTGAATAAATGAATAATGTGAGGGCAAATGTTCAGAAAAGAAAGTTTCAATTAGAAATAAAGTATTTACTTTAAACCATTACTGGACTTTTCACAGACTATAAGAAACTTTGTATTATTCTTAGAATTTCATGGAAAATACCCCAAATTTAAGTTACCCTTGTCCCTGCAAATGGGAGAATCGATTTGAGAACAGAACTGTTAGTTACATAATTTTCCTTGCGTAGAAACTGCAAGTTTCAAACTGAAAGAAGAATGGACAAAGTGTTGTCGAAATAATGTCCAAAATATAATGTATTTCAATTCAACAATTCTATTCATTCCTATTCAGCCAGCATATATTGAATAGCTGTTAAGTGCTAAGCACCATTTTAGGCGCAGGAGATGAATTAAATACTATTTATTAGTGTCAGGAGCAGTGGAGAAATAAATAGTTTAAGAGGGAGAGCAGAGGGCAATTAATATTTGTTGGACACCAGCGTGGTGTCCACCCTGAGTCCTCCTACCCTCTTTTTCTTACTTAACACAAAACTTCTCCCTTCCCATTAGAAACTGTTGAGATTTCAAGTAATGGAAACCTCTAACCCTCTTCCTGAGCCTGTGTGGAAATTAAGAGAGGATAACAAGCCAGAAATGTGACAGAATGAAGAAGTGAGTGCTCCTGGGGTGGGAAGATTTGGGAAGGAACCCTCTAGAACCCCGGGTTCCTGAACTAAGTCTGTATCAGACTTGGTGTCATGTCTTCTTCCCCTGGAGCCTGGGGAGTTGGCATCAAATGGATTCTAAGTTGCCTTCTTGTTAAAGAGAGTCCAAGATTCTGGAGGGTGCTGAATACCTACTAATTCTCAGGTATCCTGGGGGATGCTAAAGTTGTCAAGCTAACGAAGAACTTGCCCTAGAACTTGGACCTACATTTCCAGCAGGTGTTAGACTACACACTCTTGGGGTCAGGGCCCAGTTAACTCAGTTTTTTTCTTTGCACATTGCCTCTATCTGCACAGCACATGTAACCAGAGCCTCCTCATGTCTGCCCTTCCTCTGCCCCATGCGCTGTGCTGGGTGCTATAGACACTCACCCAAAACAAGATATGATCTTTTGTCTCCTCTCAACATCTACACTGCCATCTACCCTACCTCATCCCTTCATGAACATGGGGACAGCCCTCCCGAGTCCTGAAGGAGGCAGATTTGTTTATTTATCTCTACAAAAAGAAAAAGAAAAAAAAGCAAGCTTGAAATTTAAGCAAACATTTTTTTTAAAAAAGCTCGTTTATTGCTTTTGTTTAATATATTTTTCCTAAAAGCAAGCTGATCTATATTTATCTCCATGGCTAATCATCTCAGAAACTTCTAGATGCTCTGAGAAACAGACAATAAACGTTTTCCCTAAATTCATTTGGGAGACTTGGAATTAAATAAAAGTATGTAGAGCTGCAGGTGGGAGACCATTCATGGTAACCTGTCATATAATATGTTGTTTAATACATAGATATTTTCTATTGCACTATTTCCCAAGCTTGATTTAATGGGAAAAAAGAGACTGGATTCAATCTGCTTGACCTTCAGTGTGGTGCTGCATCCGTGTATGCTTTAGTTTCTCTGTTTTTTAAATGAGCTTCATTATAGACCTATTTTAAGAGTAATATCAGATAATCAATGTGAACTTTAAGCTGTGTAGACATCATAGACACTTAAATTCTGTCTATCCTTCTTCGGATTTATTGAAGTCTATTAAGTAACACTTTTGAGAATGAGCCTGGCTCTAGTTATCAATCTTTGTTGAAAGCCATTTTTATATTTCTTTCTATGCCTTAAATTTATTATTTTGTGCGGGTTAGGAGCAAAAAAATTTTTTTCTTCCATGTTGGCAGTTTAGTTAAACAATTTACGTGAAATTCTGACCTCTAGTGGTTTTACTTGAAAACAGCTATGACAAGAAATGTTAAGAAGACATGTTAAAAAGAATTATATATATGTTCATGTATAACTGAAAAATTGTGCTGAACACTGGAATTTGACACAACATTGTAAAATGATTATAAATCAATAAAAATGTTTTAAAAAAACTAAACAAACAAAAAATGCAGGCTCTACTAAAAGAATCCAGCTTAAAAAAAATTGTAAAATCAGTAAGAAATATTTGGGTGATGTGTCACAATTCCCAGGAACTTCCAAATACGTGATCTTGTTTAATTTTCACAACCGCCCTACGTGGTAGCAATTACTTTAAACTTAAAGATGAGGAAACAGTCTTAGTGAGGCCAAGTGCAGTTCCCAAGTTCTTCCACGTAGATGGAGCCCAGACCTGCAATTTGAACTTTACTCCCGGCCTCCTGGCTCCAGGTCCACTGTCATCCCATGGTATCTACCGGTTTCTATTAGAGTCATGTTTGGAAATACAGCCCACTGACCCATTTTTGATAAAATAAGAATAGGACAGTGTCTCAGAACATGGAGTTCGTGCATCCTCACAGCCCAGCCTTGTACTGGACCCTAATACGCGCTGAAAGTGAGGACGTGCTTCCTCTTGGATAATTAACTCCATCATTGTATTTGTCTGTTTGCAAATTAACGGTCTTTCACCCCATTGCTTAGTTGGGCTTCCGCCAGCTTTTTAGTTTAAGCGTTTTTTTTTTTCTTTCAGTGACATTTGTGTGTGTGTCTGTGTATGTGGCCTCAAAGGTCCTTTGTGATCCATTTGGCTTCTCCCAGCTTCTCCCGTGTTGAGCTGCTTATCCACTTGTAGTTTGCTTCAGGCACCCCTGCTCTGTCTCCCATTCCTGACCCAGGATCTCTGCACTTGACGTTCCCCCTGCCCAGCCCAGCCTTGCCCCAGATCTCCCCAGGGAGAGTTCCTTCTTCCGATTCTGGGTTTAGCTCAAATGCCATTCGCACAGTGGGGCCCTGGCTGACTACCCCTTCATTCTCTGTCATAGTTCCCAAAACACTGTATTATTTTCACAGATATTACAAAGGAAAATCCCTTCTGTGTTTATATATTTACACTCAGTCCTGGGATGCAAGCTTCGTGAAAGTAGCGCCCCCGTTCATCGGGCTGAGTGTGTTTTCCTACTGCCTAGAAGAGTTCCTGACACGTCGCAATTGCTCAAGAAATATTTTTGATTAAAGAAATGAACCCAAATTTTCCAAGATCCCCAGACAGTTCCTTGAAAATCCTTTCCAAGGATGTCCCACCATTCCCCCAAAGTGTTGCAGTGCTTCCAAGAAGACAGCTGCTCTTGGAAGCCTCTGTCGTTTCATCACTTCTTCGGTGGCCAAAGAACTCTTTCACCCCCGGCCTTGGTGCTCCGTAAGCACAGCTGTGCCCCGTCTCTGCCTGGCCTGGCCGCTAACTTGGTGACACTTCACTCAGTAGGAAAGGCTTTCCTTTGCTTCTGAGGGCATTGCAACTCCAACAAGTAACCGTCGTGACTCCTTAGCGCAAGTGGCCTGTGATGAACTCATGGGGCGGAGAAGGGCTTTCTCCCCTTCAGCATGACTGTAATGACAACCTGAGTCACGGTGCTGGGAGCAGTAATACTAACACACACTGGATGCATGCCATTGGCCGGGCACTGCCTGAGTGCTGTACCGCCATTTTTAAATTGAACTATCTCAGTAGACTTTGAGAAAGAAAACGTGCTAATTCTCATCTGACAGAGAAAGAAACTGAGGCTCAGGACTATTAAGTTACTAGCCTAAGGCCACACAGCTGGACAGTGGCAGGTTGGAACTCAATTCAATTCTAGTTGGACCCCATGCTCCAATCAGAGTGCTAAACCATCGAATCAGCTGGAAAGGCTGTATTTCTGCACCACACGGGTTTTACAGGGAAAGATGAAATAGTAACTTAAAGTTTTGCTTAAAACTCCTTTTGGAGGGGGAAGGTATAGCTCAGTGGTAGAGTGCATGCCTAGCATTTGTGAGGTCCTGGGTTCAAACCCAGTTCTTCTGTTAGAAAAATATAAATAAATAAACCTAATTACCTCCCCCACCCCCCAAAAAAAAGTTAAAAAAAAAACCTTTTGTTCCCTATGGAACTCATGCTTGAGTAAACCAGGGCACACATCTGAGTGCCAGACACTGGGAGGTACACATGGTTTTGCCATGACATAATCCTCTATCTTCTGGGATAATTTCTTTCTCAGAAAACCCCTTACCTCTAGTAAATGGACGTCTCTCTGGCCACTCAGAATTTTACTGAACATGGCTCTGGGGCCCAGCAATTGTCACACAGGCGTTACTTTCCAAGAATGTTCTCAGCCTCCAAACAGACGGCCACATTGGCCCGACAGCATCTGGATCCCTTTCACACTCAAATCGGAAGTGTCACTACCTGGAAAAATAACCATCAGAGATAACTGAGTTTTATTTTTACCCTTTTGAAACGTTAATTTTTGCGTTTGTGAAAACCCAAGCCCAGAGAGGTGAAATCACTTGTTCTAGGTCACACAGCTGCTAACTGGTGACAGGGCTAAAACTAGACCTCATCCTCCGGATTTCCAAGCCAGTCATTGTTCCCTCCCTCCACGTTACGGCATTGTCCTCACGTTTTACCATTCTCATTAGGCGTGAAATGATCCTTTCTTCGTTTTTATAAATTAACATTAGAAAAGGAGGTCAATGTCTAAACATGGTACAGAATTGTTTTAGCTCGGTCACCTTGATCTAAATTAAGCTCCTGATTTCTTTCTGGTGACTTTATCAGAGAGGTTAAGCAAGTAAGCATTTTCCCCAAACCTTTATATTAATTGTATTAACTCACTGGATTCTTTCATTAAAAGAGTTTTAATATGCATGTTATTCATAAGGACTGACCAAAATTTTAAGTGGCTAGGTTTTTCAACTTTATATTCCGGTGTGTGGGTGTTCTGAACCATTGTTTCCTCTCCTTTTCTCTTTGAATAGATGCCAAGAAAACATTTCAAGGTCAGGTCAGGAGGGGAAGAGTAAAACTCCAGTCAATCAAAATGTGGGCAAAGATGAGCCAGGCGGTACTGAATGATAATGACAAAAACAAATTAGTTTGTTTCATTTAATAGTTGTTTCCTTTACCCATGCCATTTCCCCCTCCCACCCCCAGCTCTCTTACATAATGCTTTGGCTATATATCAGTCGTCACTAGGGACTGGAGTGATAGGTACTTGCCTGTTGGTAAAGATCGTGAGCTTTGGAGACAAAATACGTAACTGTGAATTTAAGCTCTGACACTTACCTGTCTATGTGATCTTAAGCCTCCATGTCCTCACTTTTGAAGTGGAGATAATGGTATTGCCTATCTCAAAACATGTTTAGCATATAGCTCAGCTATCATCTTTTTTTTTAATTAGCTTTCATTGCTACTCCTAGTCACCATAAACCTCCTCTTTCCCCACATCCCTAAACTGCAAAGTCAACTTTTATTCATCAGACGCTCACAAACTTGAGACCACCCTTTCTCTTCACTAACGTCACTTCTTTCTGTAGTTCCCCAACTGAGCCTGGTACTTCTTATCAACTAAATAGGATTAATCATAGTGTAAATACCCCTAGGGATGCAATAGGATTAAAGGAATTAAAACACACAACCAAGACTCAGTCTTTTCATCCATAATGTGGGTTCATAATGGTGTGACTGCTTGCTTCGTAGGCTTGTGATGAGGAGACATGAGTTAAGCCATAGAAAGCACTTAGCACCATCTTTTACCCATTGTCAAGGGCTCTTTCAATATTAGAAAATCATAGATTAGCAAAACCCAAGGGAAAATAAGAACAATTTTCCTGTTTTTTTTTTTTCTTTAAGAAATATTTTCATTTAGCTACTGTCTGTGCCCCAGGCAGGCAGTTTTGTTGGTCTTCGATCACTGGCCGTATGTGAAGGCCAGACACAACTGAGATCTCATTTTTTATTTGCATTTATGAAATTCTACTTCTGGAAACTTTCTAATTCTGTCAGAAATGACTTTATTTATATTGGCCTCTCCACATCTATTTAGAATATTCTAATCATGAACCGGTCTGTCAGGTTTTTGTGCTGGAACTATAACTCCCAAAAATTCTTTAAATTTTATTTTATAGCTTTCTCTGCTCTTTTAGTAAAAAAAATTATACATATATGCAGTTAAAATTTGACACTCAGAGACTCAAGCAAAGTACCATCTAAATAATTTAATTGTTTCCAAATTGTTTATCATGATTGTTCTTGATTTGAAAACTCTGGAAGCATCATTTCAGGTCTCTTGACAATCCTTGTATCTGTGAAGTAAATGATATGAATATGAGCCTGCAGAGTTTACCAAGGGTTCATCCAGTATTTTGCTTTAGCTCCACTGACACTATAGGAATCATTACCCCGATTAAAAGAGAAGGAAACTAAACACAGTGTTCTCGCATGTGACCCCCTTCTGAAGGTCATTTATTTGACATATCACCCTGGGATGTGTGTATGTGCAAAACATTACAATATTGGTTGCAGTCAAAAGTAGCTTACATGGTGTTGTCCTGCCTGGCCTGAGATGAACAAATATCTCAAAAAAGATTTTGACATTCAGAGCCAACAGCTATGACAAAGTCCTCTCTCTCATCAGCCCACATGCTGAGTGGCCAAATGACAGCACGACCGAAAGGAAGAGGCCCATATGTCCACTGGGGAGTTGGGAGATGGAGCGAGGCAGCGAGAGTGACAAGATGCTCTGGACCGAAATGAAAATCCCCAAAGAGACTGGGAGACGTTAATCTACCACAGAGTCTCTGGTATAGATTTGTCAGTGTCGGTCTAGCATTGAAGTGCGAGGCTGGACGAGGCCACCAGTGATCTTGGGGCGAAGCCAGTACTAGACCATAGACGCGGACCCAATATACTGAAATAAAGCTCACACAGAGTTTACAAAGGCAAGGGATGCTTTCCTAGATTATGGTACTCCTAAGGTGACATTATATTTTTTATTAAAATGGGCAATTTTTGATGAATTTTTTGTCTCCTGATGATCAAGGGAAGCCATACCTTGTTGGTATTATTCTAATGTCGCCCAACCATACTCACATGGAACTTTTTTCTATTCCCTGTTCCTGACTCACATTTTAGCTCCGAACAAACGAGCATGTGCAAAACTAAAATGTCCAGCATCCATGGCTGCACAGGTGTTCCTGCATCTGCCTAAGAAGTTTTTATTACTGGGCTCTGGGTCTACCAGAAGGCATCAGCCCACTGCCTGCTCTCCTCTTCCTGTCTTACTCTTTGGAATTAGAAATGTGGGTCGGGGTGGGAGGTTAGGGCACAGTCCTTTGCCCTGTGAAAAAGCATCATGAGTGTGACAAAGTTGTTGACTCAATTTTCTCATCAGTAGAGACCTAGTCTTGGAGCAGGGGTGTCCAATGGAGGAGGAACTGAATATTATTCTACCTCCTTTTAGGCAAGTAGGATTGTTCTTTTAATAAGGTAGAATACAGAATTATTTTCCCTATTCTAGCCCTAATGGCTTCCATGTAATGATAAAGACCCTGGTTCTTGTCCTACCTGAAAGACAAGTTTGCAGTCCGGAGACGGTGCATTGTATAGCGAAAGATTTCAAAGATTTATTCAAAAGAAAGGGTAAGTGCACTCCCAAGAATGGGAAGCTGGCTGATGCAAGGGAGAAAAAGGCGGTTTCTGTCTCTCCTTTCTCTCATACCCTTGCCTAGAGGTGGTCCCTTGATTGATTGACGACTCTTGTCCCTGGAGTACTTAGTCATGTTTGGCCCCTTTGCACATGTCCTTGCCCATGGGGTACAAAGGAAAACCTTATTGGCGGTGGGGATGGGGCGGGATACCTAAACTGCAGTGTTAATTATAATACAATGAACATTGGTCATGTCCAGTTAAGTCCTTTCTGCTACCGCACGGTTGTGGCTGTCGGGTTTTAACCAGCATTTTTGTTTTGTTTTGTTTTTTGCTGGCACTCATTTAGAAGAAGTAAAGCCCCTTTAAGCTGGAGGCGGGCATAACGCCATCTTCCCGACCATCCTCCGTCTCCTCCACCTGCCTGCCTGGTGCCCCCACTTACCTAACTACCTAACGGAAAGCCATTATGCTTTGTTTCACTGTATCTTGGGTTTTCTTTTTTCTTCTTTTTCTCTCTCTTTCTTTCTTTTTCTCAGTTTTCAGTGCTATTTTGTAGAAGTTGTGATGTTTATCAAGTCTGATCAGCCAAATGATAATTTATGCCAGAGGAGCCAATGGAAGTTTTTGAGTAGGAGGATGATATGATTAAGCTTGTTTTTCAGGCAGATAAGTTTCTTGGAAAGGTTGACGTTAGACTGAAGGATGTGAGAAGCTTCTGGTGGGACATGAATTAAAAACAATCCCTAAATTAGGGCTGTTGGGAGAGGGAGAAGGGAGTGTATTAGAGACATATTTCAGAAGCAAAATTGTCAGATTATAATAAGTCCCAAACTCTGTTTGAGCTACCTGTGGACTTCCAGATGGAAAAGTCCAGAAGACAGTTGAAAATAGAGATCACAAATATTTTTTAGGCATTTCTTCTCTATGGAAGCCAATCACATGACCGTTTGTTTTTATATTTCATCTTATTTAGTGATTGTCATCCAAGAGGGCTGCCTTTCTCGTAGCTAGCTGGGATATCCAAGGATCAGGATGTTCATTTACATAAAAGCATGGTTATGATTATCATTTAATAACAGCGCTACTCTTTTTCTTCAAATTTGTCTCTGGTCCACTTTGTACTGAAAGGAATCTTTGACAGAACATTGTATGTTACATCAGTAGAGTGTGGTAAATGTTTCAGTGCCAGAGCACAAATCTCTGTGCAGAAGTACATCTCGGCCAGGGTGTGGCAAATCCATACAGCCAAGGCGTGAGCTACAAGAGGCATTGCTTCCCCTTGGCCTCTTCTTTGCATCCCTCTCATTTCTAGTGGCTAGAATTTCTGTTGGACGCTACTGTCATCATGTAATATTTCTCGAGCACCCACTGCCTTCCGGGTACCGTGTGCCCTTTATATATATTACCACATTTACTCCTCTCAACAACACGGGGGGGAAGATATTCCACTATTGTGATTGAGTAATGAGGAAACTGAGGCTGAAAGAATTGAAGTGGGTTGCCAAGGGCTCACAGCCAGTGAGTGAGGGAGCCAGGACTTGAACCAAGCACTCAGATCCCAGATGCCCTGGGCTTAACCCCTGCATTGCGCCAATCAGTCCAGACAGATGGGGTTCCTCCCCCCCTTGCATTTGTTGCTACTGACTTGGCTGTGAACGCATTTTAATAACGAATGATATGTGCAGATAGGAGAAAACCTGCCCCCTAAGCTTAATGGGGTCTTTTTCATCAAGTGCAATGTGAGTTGTTGTTGATTTCCTACCTGTTATTCAGACATGTGGTGACTGCAGAAGACTTGCAGGTTCCAAACAGGAATTCTTTTTAATCCAAATAGGCCTGAAAACAAAGAGTAGGTGCTTTGTAATTCAGGTAGGAAAGATTGTAGGATTCTTGAAATTCTCACTTTTCTTTGCAAGGTTGCACAGGAATGACGTGAAGGGGGAATGAGTTTTATGAGGCCCTGGAATTGATGGGACACGATAAAGGGGTTGTTTTGACATCATAGCCATGTGTATCAACAACCTGGCTTGGGCCATAGTAAGCATTAGATGTTATCATTATAACATGGTATTATTGTGGGGGAGGGTATAGCTCAAATGATAGAGCACATACTTAGCATGCACGAGGTCCTGGGTTCAATCCCCAGTACCTCCATTAAAGAAGAAAACTAATAATAAGTAAATAGACCTAGTGACCCCTCCCATGGTATTATTGTTAGATGTTAGTCACAGTATATGTATCTCTTTACGTATTGTACTTCTTTGCATTTGTGTAGCATATTAATGTTGAAAAAACACCTCTATGTATTTCCTTATTTGATATGTTGTCTTGTCCTCTGAGAAGAGAGCAGCCTAGGTGAGTCAAAGCCCTGTCTTCTTTCCCTTCCATCACTGATCTTTCCAAAGGCTCAGCTTGTTTGACTCCAACAGAACACACAGTAATTTCCCTTTGTAACACTCATGACATTTATGGTGCCTCCCGGACTTTCAGGCTTAGATCATGTCCTGTCTGAGATAGTGGTGTATCCCTAGGATCCAACACAGGACTTGGTAGCTGGTAGAAACTCAGTAAATATTTGTTCGAGGAATGAATGAGCGAGCAAATGGTGAAGTCTTGAGCAGCTCTTGAGAACAAAGTGTGGAATGTCTGCTCTTATCACAAGGAACTTACACTCTAAAGTTAAATAACAATGCATTTTTAACTAATACTTCAAGGCAGCAATTAGAAAGTAGTAACAAGGAACCAGATGGTGAATTACCAAGGAAATAATTCTGTCAATAAATACAGACAATTAAGAATTTAATTTGCGACAAGACTCATGGGCAGGATTTATAAAAAGAGAAAGGGCCATGGTTCCTTTGTATTATTTACGATTTATTTTTTAAATTGCATGAGTAATTCAGGTTTGTTGTAACTCATAATATGCATAAATATGCATAAAATAAAGATGTACAGTGAGAAAGCTAATGATCTTTCTTTTCACTGTGATTCTTCCATTTCCAGATCCAATTCTCTCATGTAACCATCACTCATAAGTTGGTATGAACACTTTTCTCTATATTTGCTCAGTTTCTTTGTTGCTTCTTCTAAATGGGATCATATGCAAATAATTCTCCAAGAGACATTCTTTACATAATATAACACAGAGATCACCCCTTATTCAGAGATCAGTCTCTAACTCATCAGTTTTAGTAGCTGCATAATATTTCTCATAATTTCATCAGTCTCACTGATGATAAACTTTCAGATTGTTTATGGTTTTTGATTTTGACACTACAAGGAGACATTATCGTGTATACATTTATTCTTAGAGTTATTCCCATAAAATAGGCTCTCTAAGGTAAAATAGAGTGTATGGATTTTTTTTATTTTAATCATTATTGACAGATTATTTTCTAGACATGTTGTGGCAATTTATGTTGCCAAAAGCAATGACTGAGTGCTTTCTGTATCTTTGGCAGCTTCAGATGCAATTAACCTTTTTAAATTATTACTAAACCTGATGGCAAAATATGATACAGACATTTATACATATATATGTTTTTCTGACTAACAGTGAATCTGGGCATTTTCATCTATCATTTATTGTCTATATTTTTAGATTATCTTTTGACTTTATGTGTTGTCTTTTTTGCAAAGCAATTTGCAAAAGCTTTTTGTATGTTAAAAATATTAATTTTTTTTAGGTCTTAGTGTATGATTTTTTTCCTTGTCTATTGTGTATTTGTTGATAAACTTTGTATATTTATGTGTCATCTTTTATCATATAAACACTTCTAATTTCTCCTATGGTCATTTATGTCTTTTATTTTTTATAACTTTTTTTCAGAGGAGATGAATTTCAGACAGAGAGAAAACCACATGCGTTTCAATGGAGGCATGAATTGAAAGACATTTTAATAAACAGTGAATAAACCATTTGGGCAGGAATAGATGGTTATGCAGGTCAATGTCAGAAAAGAATGCCAGAAAGTTCCACTGATGCCAGACTGTGGAAGTCCAAACGCTGGACTAATTAGTTTGGACTTGGCCTAGAAACACAGAGCTGAAATGTTTTGAATGGGGCAGTTTTGTAATGAGAATGTGATTTTATAAAGATTAGTTTGCAAGATGGTTTGAAAAAGTGAAGTTCAGATCAAAAGAAACCAGTTATTTCAGTAGCTCTTTATTGAAGATGCTACTCGAGGCAGCTGAAGTCACCTGGGAGTAAAACACCCTGAAGCCCGTGTAGGGATCACATACGAGGACCAGGGGCTAGTCTGTGAGGACGGGAAGAGGTCAAATAATGGCAGTAGAGATCGAAGGAAAACCAAAGGATGGACGTGAGGGAAAAATAAGAATCAAGATGGGAATTAGGAGGGAGGAAGAGTCCAAACCACTTAGGGTATTGAGCCTGGGAGACTGGAGCGTGACAGTGACACTGGGAGATGGGCAAATTAGGAGAGGAAACTAAAACATGGGGTGGAGGGAACAGCAGAGACAGAGACTTGTGGGCAGATCTTACTTGACTCCCAAGGGGGTTGCATCCTGATAAACCCTTCGTAAGTTGAAAATGCATTTAATACACCAACACTTACATTAGCCTACAGTTGGGCAAAACCATCTTCTTAAAAATAGTGGGGAGGGGATAGGTTAGTGGTAGAGTGCGTGCTCAGTGTGCACGAGGTCCTAGGTTGAGTCACCCAGTATTCCCATTAAGAAAAAAAAAATAATGAAGTGTTGAATAGCTCAAGTAACTTATTGAATATTGTAGTGAAAGTGAACAGAATTGTTGTTTGGCTAGAGAATGGTTGTCAGTGCGCGATCGCGTGGCTGACTGGGAGCTCGCTGTCGCTGCCCGGCATCTAGAGAGAGTAACGTACTACATGTGTCTAGCCTACCAAAAGACCGAAATTCAAAACTGGAAGTTCAGTTTCTGCTGAATGTGTATCACGTTTGCACCATCGTCAAAAAATTGTGAAGTCAACCCATCGTGAACTGGGGACTGTCTGTGTTAGCCCGGGTTGCCTTACTCGTCTGTAAGCCATCACCGCAGACATCCCAGCAGGCTGAAGTCAATTCATTAATCAGCCATTACTGAGACTGACATTTCAATCAATTCCTAATTAATTTGACCGTATTTTCATTAAGCTCACATTGATCCATCTTGTCTTTAAGGATGTTATTCCTTTTATTTTGAAGCCTTTGTTGAGAAAGCACCTACCGCATCTGAGACCCTGTGCCAAAGACTAGGAACACGAAGAAAATAGGATAGCTTCCCTGACCTGTCGCATCCTCTGTGATGCAGTGCGGTGGATGCTATGAAGTACCATGGGACTTCCCTTCAGAGAATGAGATTAATCCTGAATGCTAAAGAGGGAGATGGGGGCAGGAAAGTCTGTGTGGAGAAGACTCTTGGGTAGAGGAGGTAACGCAAGAGCTGGACCTATTAGGTGCATGGAGTGGGACAGAGGATAAAAATCCACATGAATTTTATTGATGAGAACATTTTAGCATTGGCCCGCCCTAATATAGTGACAAATTTGTATTTTAGCTAATTTTCCTTTGCACTTACCTTGAGATATAAGTTTATTCTGTTGGAGCCTAAGGCAAGTGATCCCATTTACTTCTTCCTGAGAAGGACTAGGGGAGAGTTTCAGGTGCGGATAGAGTTAGATGTTTTCCCCTTTGTGCTCCCATAACTGCTACTCTTTCACCATTTATTACAGTAATCACATGTTTACATGCTCCTTCCTTTCTGAAGTCTTGATCTCCTAGTAGGAAGACCCTCCTTCCCCTGAGCAGTGTCTAGTAGTTATATTAGTGTGGAAACTTGTGTTTGCGAGAGTAAGAATCCAAAAACAAACCAAACGCAAACTGGATAATCAAACAAACAGAAAGAAGGGGGAATTTATAGACTCATGTAACAGGGAGGGATTCAGCCTGAGCCATATCCAGGCTCAAGTGATGTTGTTTAAAAATCAAACACACCTTGGTTCTGCTTTCCTCTATAATGACTTCATTTTAAAGACGCTTCTTCCTTCGTGATGATAAAATAGATTCAAATACTTCAACAATAGTCTATCTTCTGTGCAACCCCTGCAGAAAGAGCAGATCTCCATTTCTGAAACTTATAACTGCTTGAGTTATGGAGGAGACATCTACAAGGTGAGATTTACTGGCTCTTACTGGACCACATGTCCATTGCTGACCCCGTTACTGTGCAGAATGTTCAAACCACGGGGACTGAGAATAAGCAAGTGTTGTTTCCTATGAAGAGTCGTGGGGATGTCACCAGAAGCTCAGGGAGGGGACACCAGGTGGGTGAAAGTAACAGATGCCCACTATACACTCAGTCATGTTTAGTGGATTAATGAGTGCACACTCAGTGCATGGGGCTCCTCCATACACTTTGCCATCCTTAATATCATTTAATATTCGAGTAACTCCATGAGAAAAGTATGACTACCTCAATTTTCCAGGGTAGGAAATTGAAGCAGAGAGGGTAATTATTTAGTATAAGATTAAAGAGCTGTCAGGTAGAGATTTAGGGTTTGAGCCTAGGTCTCTGTGACTATCACTTAGTTGAGGCTGCCATAACAAAATACTACAAACTAGGTGGCTTAAACAACAGAAGTGCATCGTCTTACAGTTCTGGAGACTGGAAGTCCAAGGACAAAGAGTTGGCAGATTTGGTCTCTCTTAGCCAAGCCCTCTATCCTGGGCTTGCCGGTGGCTGTCTTCTCGCTGTGTCCTTATGTGGCCTTTTCAGGGATGTGTGCCCGCACCCCTCATCTCCCTTTGTGTGTCCAAATTTTCTCTTCTTCTAAGGGCACCAGTCAGATTGGATTAAGACCATTCTAAAGGCCATAATTTAACCTAACCACCTTTCTAAAGGCCTTACCTCCAAATACAGTCGCATTCTGAAGTACTGGGGGTAGGGCTTCACCATACGGATTTTGGGGAGAAGATACAATTCAGCCTGTAGCAGCCTGTAAAACTCCCCTTTTGTCCACTGCACCACGCTTCTGGAGGAAACTTGAATGAGGATCCTGTCGGTCATTCAGCTTGTATAGACCTATGGTTCTGAAGGCTGCATCCCTTGGTAAATTTCACCTGGTTGCGAGCTGCTATCTTCTGTATAAAATTCTCCCTGGGACATCTTTTCCCCTTAAAGGCATGCAGTTTCCTGTGGACTAAGATGAACGTGGTTTTTCCGTAACCACGCCCCTACTGCAGGACAGGAATAAACAGTATTTTGCGAATGCTTTCAACATGTTAGGAAAGCTCTTGATTGTTTTGCAAGAATAGTCTTCTTACTTGCACATTCGTCGTATCTAGATGAGGGAGTGTTAGGGAAGAATCTCAGGAAAATCTTTCAGAGGACCTCTGCCCTACTGCCATGCTTTTACTAACCATGGAGAAATATACTCTTGTTTATTGTTCTTAAGCAAGGTTGATCAAGGTCTGGGTTTTCTCTATCCACAGAAACGCTGCCTTACGGCCATGAAGATGACAAGTGTAATGTTTACAAACCGTTTTTCATTTAGAAATCATGCTTGCTCAATTTTCATGCTTTCATTAAATGAAGGATGAAGAAAATTGCCCCTCAGGGTCTCAAACAAAGAAAGAGTGCTGTGATGAAATGTCACCATGGGTGTGTCACCTCTCTACACTGTTCACCCAATGCCACCTTTGGGGGACCGGTAAGCCATGCCTGGTTTTAAATTAAAGATACTTCTCTGTTGGTGCCTATTAACCAAGTGATCGGTGCCAGTTCTAGGGGATCAGACCATTTAGACAGTTAAAAGAATCCCGCCCTCAGGCAACGGGCAGGAGCTGTGTAAGTAAGACTAGGCACACAGCTTGGCAGTGTATCTGACAAGGAGTAAGGAAGGGAGAAACTGTATTATTGGTTTTTTCCCCTTTGCTTGCAATTTTCATCCCAAAGTTATTAAAATGAATCAAAGTACCATGTGTCTCAGAGTAAGGAAACAGCCCTCCTCGTGGGGACTAAATCTGGAGGTCCTCTAGTTATTTCCAATTACAGATAAAACAGAGACTCTGAAAGGTTAAATATTGCACCGAAGTTCCCAAAGCTGGAATGTGATATAATTAGGACTCGAATGCAGGATATGTAAGAATGGAGCCTGTGGGCTTCATCAGTATATTATCCCAGCTTCCCAGGAACTACTGTCTTCCGTGCATGACCAATGGAAATTTGTCTTCTTCCCATCACTCCAGTCATGGCAGTTTCTTGATCTATTAGTAGTCCTTTCGGAAGGTAAAATGAAATTACTTGTCATTAATTGTCTTCAGAGAACCTTAGTTTACTCCTCTGATTTCTTTTCTTTCTAAGTAATCACCTCTTTTTTTTTTTGTTAGATTATGTACAACACAGCAGTATGGTCTCAAGATAAAAGAGATTAAAAAACCCTATGAAGGGTTTTAGCAAATTTGACGTAAGCAAATCCCTGCAGCCCATTAAAAAGTAAGATTGATATAATGATATTTTATTTACATAGGAGAATGCACTTACCTTTTAGAGAAACTTGCTAAAGTATTTGAGAAATATATGTTACGATGTCTATAATTTACTTTTTAAAAAAATCAGTTAAAAGTAAATAGATGAAGCAATGACAACTTGTTAATTGTTAAAACTCAGTAATGAGTGAATATTTACTTATCTATCTTTAATTGTGTGAAAACTTTTGTAGCAAAGAGTAAAAAATGCATAGTCAAGTAAGAAAGTAAGTGATGATGATAGGCTAAGGATTGTAGTGAATACAAAGGAAGGTTCAAAAGAGATGACCTTTCTGGTGGTGATGATGAGGATAATGGCCATCATCATGATCCTTTCTACACCTCCCTTCTACTCTCATTAAAACAAGAATAGATGACTTTACAAAGCACCGAAAAGGGTGCTGAACACTTCTCAGGCCTGGTCTCCTTTAGTCCCCGACAATCCTATGAAGTAAGGATTTTCCCCTCCATGTTATGGATGGAACTGAGACTCAGAGAAATGATATGACTTGCTCCAGAGCTCTTTTCAGCTGTGCAGGGCACTTATTTTGCCTTAGGGAGAGCTGTGTGGATGTGACCGAGGAACGGGGAACGTATGGGGAGGCAGATGAAGGCACAGAAGGGCCATTAAACAGGGTGAACAGAGAAAAGGCAAACGATAGCAGGTCCCAGGAAGGCTCATATGTTTCAGTGAAATAATCGGAATGTGATTGGGGAAGGAAAAGTACTGGGCGGTGGTCCAGTTTGTGACCTTGCTAGTATATCTCGTATAGAGGAGAGGTTTGGGAAATAATTGATACAACTATTAAAATGTCCAATAATGAAGATGCAATCAGAAAGAAGGTGTGACTAGGGCTGGGGGGTACATTTTTAGGCAGGGGTCTGGCCTCATTGATAAAGCACACCAAACCACCTGTCCCACTCAACTCCAAAGCAGGCCAGGAGAAGGGCTATGAACACCTTCCCCAGTCCGTAAGATTATTTTGGCAGTGGGAAAAGTATGGCTTCCAGTTGAATTTTCTCCAGCATTTCCAAAACCAACTCACCGATTTTTAATAATTACTTCCTTTGAGCAGGGGGTAATGACCTGGGCTCAGCTATTTCATTTCAAACTAGAATTTAATTTTAAAAGACTTTTTGCTTGTTGGGGGAAAAAAAAAAGTCATACCTAAGAAGAATTGGTCAACTGTGTGCTCTGCTGGAGTTCTGCTGGAGAGATTATCACAGCAGGCTGGTGGCCTGGGGGGGTCTGAAACAAATCATTTTTGTAAAATTGAAATTAGTTCATTACAGTCGATAGCTTTTCATTTAATTTTGAAATGTAAGTGGCTATTTTTAAAAGAAGGAAAGGAACTCTAAATTGGCCTACTAATCCAATGAAAGATTGCCAAGAGGATAAAAGCAGACAACTGTGAGCCATACGGGGGTCCTTTCCAAAGCTTGCTTTTATGCCTCTCTTCTGTTCTCATTAAAGCAAGTCCCAAAGATCAAATGAAACTGGGACCCAAGCTGAAGGCAAGGGTACAAGTTGTTTACTTCATCTCTGCCAGCAGCCCTCTCATCACCAGGCTGGGACTCAGACACACACATCAGAAGAATAATAATCCTATTTTCGCCCTCCCAGGTCTCCATCAGGAGCCACCAGGGAGCAGCAGATGACTAAGTCACTCATCTGGCTGCTTCCAGTTGGATATTTGCTTGAAAATGAATGGGAAAGCTCATGAGAAGGGAGAGAGAAAAAATAATCATGGCACCAGTGACTCCCATTAGTGTGGATTTATGATTCCATAAGTGCTTCAGATCAAGTGCCTGCATTTGCTCTTGCCTTTTGGTGAGTGCGATGTGCGTCTTTGGTCCCATCATGCAGAACAGCAATCCCAAAACCCAGAAATGCCCAAACAGAAATTTGTTCCCCGTCACACACCTTGTGGAGAACGTGGGCTGTGAAGGCATTTTCCCTGGCTTGAATTCTGGCTTTATTACTTACAAGCTATGTGACCTTGGGAAATTATTTAACCTCTATCAGACCCCATGTTCTCATCTGTTAAATGGAATTGAGAATGGTATCCATCTCAAAGGCTGTTGTGGGGCTCGAATGGTAAGATGCATGTCAGGTACTAGGAACCCTTTTGGCACTTAGTATTCAATAAACACTATCATTATATTTGTAAAATGTTTAATGGCTCATAAAATATATCCAGCTCAACCATATATATTAAGCACCAGAACCAAACACTGCTTAGTTCCCGGGATGGGAGAATAAATCACTCATGACCCCAGTTACCTCTCAGGTCACAGATGAGCATAAGAGATGGCCCAGATAAGGAGACTCACCCAGAAGAAAGTGGTATTTTAAACCATGAAGGTAATTAGTGGGAGAATTTAGCCCAGCCTGAGAGTATCAGAGAGCATCCTGAAGGAAATACTTTTCTTCTTTCTTTCTTTTTAAAAAAAAGGTTATCTTTTATTTATTTTTTTGTTGATTTTTTAATTTATCTATTTTATTATTATTATTTTTTTGTTAGAGGCCCTGGGGATTGAACCCAGGGCCTCGTGTGTCGTAGGCATGCACTCTACCACTGAGCTCTACCCTCCCCCCCACCACGGGGAATACTTTTTTAATTTTACCTTTTCCAAAATTCTCTGAACAAAGTATTAATTTCATTCATTCTACAAATGAGTGAAACAAGGCCCAAGGTCAAGGACTTCCCAAGGTCCCTCAGCTCATGAGTGGCAAAACCAGGTCTCAGTTATCCCAAATGACCTCAAGGATATATTCCCTAGAAATTAAGTCATTGAGTTATTGAGCTGATTTTTTTTTCTTCTCCACTATCTTTCTTGTTCAAAAAGGAACAAAAACTCATTTTCCCCCTGCATTTTCCCTTTTCTCCCACAAAAATCTGGCACAGTGCCACATTCTAGAAAATCCACAATCTGCTGAGAGTCACAGAATCCTAGAATGGAGGGGACGGTTGTTTGCTGGTAGGGATCTGGAGGGGCAGAGACATACATATTGTTGAGTCCTAGTTAGACTACTCACAAGCTCTATGACAATAGGGTAGCAACTTAACCTCGGAGAGTCTCAGTTTTTCCATCCATAAAATGGAGCAGTAAGTTTCCTCCTCTTTAGAGCTGCTATAGTGATGACGTTAGCCCAGTGCTGGTACACGTTACAACTGCTCAATAAACAGTCACTAATCGCTCTAGCTGCAGAAATGCCACCTAGTTCATCCACTTTACCCCACTCATCAGATCACACAAATCATCGGCGCACTGTTTTGTTTTGAAAGCCATCCCCAGAGGGAGATTCTGAAGCTTCACGTGTGAAGGGTTTCACTGCTTGACTAAGGTCATAACCTGGAAATCCAGCTGTTCTATACTTTGCTGTGCTTGCATTTACAACATTAACATTCTGCTCTTAAAAAATAAAAAATTGAGAATGGCTGGTCTTGCTTTTTCTGGATAAATGAATTAACATGTCAGCATTCTCTCTCCCAAACTAAACTAATCCCAGAAATTGCATGTTTGTCTTTAGAAGACCACTGTTACCTACCACTTTCCACCGGTACCGAACAGGACTCCTTCACGTCCTGAGACGGCGGTGGTGATAACGCGGGTAGCTGGTCTTAATAATACTGTGTGTTGTGCTCTTTATTTTCAAAGCACGTTCGCTTACTTACCTTGTTGATCCTAATACAGCTGGGAGAGCTCGGGAGGTCGGGATGAGGATGAGGAAACCGCAGTGTCAGTGAGAGAACAGCAGCCACCGTGGCTAAGCACTGATTAAGTTCCAGGTCTTCGATGCCTGTTAATCATATTTAAACTTCTTAAGAGCCTTCTTTAGTAGGTGTTACTAGTTCAATTTACAGGAGAGGAGGATGAGACTCAGAAAGGGAAGTCACATATCCAGCTTTCTCCAGATACTGAACGGTGGAGTGGGGAAGGTCCAGAGCTATCTGACTCCAAAGCCAGTAAGCTCAATCGCTAACTTATGGAAATTTGCTTACCCCATCAGTGATTGACACGACCATAAAATCCAGGATTCCTGATTCACAGTCCAGGATACCTTCCATCAAACCACTCCTTCAGTCCATCATGACTGGGCGAGTTGCTGGAGCTCGACCCACCTATGACTAAAATATTCGCTGCTCACATAGAACTGCTTTGCCGCTGTTCCCCATCCCTAAAAAAGCTTCTGGGCTTTTCTTCCAGGTCCATGCCTATGACTTTGGGGCTCCCAGGCATGCAGTCAAAGAGGAATAAATAAATATATATATATATGTTTGTTATATATTTATATAATTTACATAGATCATGTAAATTTATGTTTGTATTACATATCTCTGCACACAGTGCATGGATATACATGTATATAGTTGCATATACATGCACACACTTCCAGAACTTGCCGGATTCTCTGGCCAGAACAAAGATTTATCAGCTCAAACAGACTTCTCAGGGATTTACCAGCAAGGATATTTCTTTAAATATAGAGTTGGATGTGTGTTGGTTTGCAATTTGGGGAATTTCCTGAGTGAAATCTGAAATCAGGCCCCATATGCAGAAGGTCAGGGGAGACTGAAGAAAGAAGCAGACCACTCCAGACTGGTAGGTGGCAGGTGTAATAAGCAAGGGGAGTTTACTTACAAGGGTCTGGAGTGCCCGCCTCCAATCAAGGCAAGGAGATCTCTGCACCCGCCCACCAGAATCTTACAGGTTGGTGCAGATGCCTTAACTGAGTTTGGTAATGCGCTCAGCCCAGACGGTCTCAACACCGTACTCTCTCAAGGGTGCATCCTTGAAATAGCTTGGGGTTTGGGAATGGTGGATGGAACACACATTCCAAGGGCTAGAGAAAGGGTGAGGAGCCTTTGATCGCCAGGGTCTAGCTTGCTGGTCAACTGGTGGTCACATCCTTTTGATGACCTCATCCAACAATGTGGAGAAAAGTGAAAGAGAAAAGACACTCGGAGTTTCTTCTCTTTCCCTGAGTGTCCGTCCACGTGGGCCTAGGTGCAGACTCACATCTGAGTTTTAAAGCAAGCATTAAGCTGAGGGATGGGTTCCAGCCATGTTCAGCTTCTCCTGCGGAGTCCGTGCTTATGTTATCATTTGAGCTGCTCCACTCATTCATTTTCCATTTCAAAAGGAGATGACGGTGAGAAAGGAGATCCAGGAGAGGAAGGAAAGCATGGCAAAGTGGGACGCATGGGGCCCAAAGGTAGGTAACAAGATATGGCTGTGACATTGTAAGTTTCAAAATGCTCTTCTGTCTCTCTACCAGACTTCCTTGGACCTTAGCAGCTTTCATAACAGCCTCTGTCCCCAAGATCCATGAAATGCATTTCAGCTATGAATTTACTCACCACCAGAGAGTTCCTGTGAGATTGCCTGTCAGCAAGACTCAGACACAGTTCTCAAGCTGCATCCTTAGGGCTGGCGTGAGTGAGACACCCTGGGACCTCTAGGGAACAGCAGTCTCTGGGAATATCAGAGAAACCGTGAGTTTTAGAAATGCAGCTGTGTTCATCGCTGTGTCTCCCCTCTGAAAACATGATAAGCAACTCTGGCTGGCTGGCTTCAAGGTGAGGCGGAAAATAAGAAAGAACAGAAAGAGGTGTCTGATCCATTGATTTCCTCACCTTTCTCCAAGCTCTCTTGGCAAATGGTGGCGTTTATATGGGAGGAACGGGAGCAAAGAAAGTGAGAATCACTCAAAGGGAATGTTTTTACTCACAAAGCCGAGACTGTGCCTCGCGAAAATATAGCTTCTGGATTGCAATGTGTAAGCATGTGTCTTCCAAGCACTAGAAATATTCCCTGCCAACTGCTACAAGGGGTGGCCTGAGAACACTGATTTTAAAACCTTTAGTAATTAAAGAGAAGAAAAGACCCACAGGCCTTTGAGACCTCAGTTTGAGAAACACTGATTTAAACTCTTCTTATTCTTTAAATATGAACAATCAATTGCAGAATTATTCTCACAAATATATACCTTTATAACTGGTAAATTTTTTTTTAGATAATCATAGATTAAAAATGAAAATTAGTAACAAGTTTGTGAACTCAGCGATCTCTGATTATATATATATTTTTGGATAAAAACTTGGTGGGACAATCTCTGATGTCCCTTTGATTACTAGGTATTACAATTGTATGTCCCTTCCCTTTTAAAACATGGCTAATATAGGCAGATTTTTTTTTAAATAGAGAGGAAATAGAATCCCAGAGTGAAGCCAAAGTGGATTTCGAGAGGAACACAATTAGAATACAATGCAAGAATTCTTTCACTCAGCCCCTTATCTGACCTTTAGATTGAACGTCCTCTGCTAGAGTTCTTTAGGAAATAGTGCATCTGTAAGCATTTTAATATCATCAGGCCCAGGACTGTCACACTCACCCACATTTTAACTTTAATACATCCATTTAATGCTATTAAAATAGCAAATAAAGCCTAGGATGTATATTACATACCACGGATAGAAGGATGCGCTTTTGGTATTTCCTTCCAGTGAATATTGTATGTTAGGCACATCATTACAGGGAAGACAAAACCTTAGGATACAAAGATGATATGCTTTGTTTTTCAGGAATTAAGGGAGATCTGGGTGATATCGGAGACCAGGGCAACATTGGCAAGACTGGGCCCATTGGCAAGAAG
The DNA here is from genome assembly GCF_048564905.1 of Vicugna pacos. Classification (NCBI taxonomy): domain Eukaryota; kingdom Metazoa; phylum Chordata; class Mammalia; order Artiodactyla; family Camelidae; genus Vicugna; species Vicugna pacos. The sequence goes on from NC_133011.1 coordinate 23,674,458, forward strand.
GGTAAGCCACACTTTACTGTTCTCCAGTAGCAATTTAAAGCAAGTCGAACCTAGCCTTGATTTATTTTGAGATGTTCTGTAGCATGAAAATAACCCCTTTTCTTTCTTTTAAAATACAAGTTTTCTCTTCCTTTATTTCCTGGCTGTTTCTTCCATACGTAAGCAATGTGACTTTTAAAAAAAGACCTTGAGCAAAGTTAAACTGAAATTCAGGGACAGATTCAAACATAAAGTTCAGTTAGGCTCTGTGTAGAACTCTCTCCTGGGATTTACTAGTCATAATCCTTTATACAAGGAAAATGGGTGTCATGACCGTGAAGCATGCTCAGCTGGAGGAAACCATTATTCGTAAAACTCAAGGTAGTAGAGAACAGTATAATATTCTTTTTTATTTTCAGTGGAATAATAATCATTCCGTGTCTGGGATCTATTAGCAAGGTGAGAACTTGAAGTGTATATATACACATCGTTTTGTTTTCAGTCACATCCTGACCCTGCACATTCCTGCTTTAGTTTTATGAAACAGAGGCAGCCGCCTGCATGTCTTCTTCCGTATGGTCTGGCACTGATTCAAAAGCACTCATCTCCATCAAATCATCTTCTGTTAATTCCTCTGGTGTGATATCCACTAGCTCTTTAATTTCTCCAGGATCCATATCTTGAAACCCTTCGCCCCCTGCCCGATTTTTTTTTTTTTTTGCCACATTCAGTCTCTTTCCTGATTTCCTTGATTGGCTCTGTTATAAATCCTATGAAGTCGTGCACAACATCTTGGACAGTTTTCTCCGGCAGGAGTTTACTGTTTCAGCTTGATGGTTTTCATGGCTTTTTCTATAGCAACGATGGCATCTTCGGTGGTGTACTCCTTCCAGGCTTTCATGATGTTTTCTCTGTCGGCTTCTCTTCCATAGCACTGACAACCTTTTCCATACAGTACCGTGTATAATGAGCCTGAGAGGTCCGTATGACACCGATCTAGAGGCTGAATTAGAGATGTTGTGTTTAGGGGCAAGTAGATGCCTTTGGTGTTGAACTCATAGGGTTCTGGGTGGCCAGGGGCATTTGTCCAATATCGAAAGAACTTTCACAGGCCGTCCCTTTCTGTCAGGGTACCTCCTGACTTCAGGGACAAGCATGATGGAACCAGCCCAGAAGAAGGTCTGTCACTGTCCAGGCCTTCTTGCTCTACAACCAAAACACTGATGGCTGGTGTCTACCTTTCCCCTCACGGCTTGGAGGTTAGCGGCTTTATAGGTAAGGTTACTCCTGACCACAAGCCCGACTGCGTTTGCACAAAATGGTAGAGTTGGTCCACCCCTTCCTACCTTAAACCCTGGTGCTCACTTCTCTTCCTTACTAATCAACATCCTTTGTGGAATTTTTTTCCAGAATAGGGCACTTCTGTCTGCATAAAAATCCTGTTCGAGGGGGGAGGGTATAGCTCAAGTGGTAGATCGCATGTTAGCATGCATGAGGTCTCGGGTTCAATCCCCAGTACCTGCTCTAAAAATAAATAAATAAATAAATACTAAACCTAATTACCCCCCCCCGCCAAAAAATAAATAAACTTAATGATTTTTTTAATGGCGTCTGGGAACTCATCTGCTGACTCTCCATCAGCAGAAGCTGCTTCTCTTGTTAGTGAGATTTTTAAAGCCAAACCGCTTTCTAAAAGTCTCAAACCATTCTTTGCTGGCATTCAATTCTCCAGCTTTAAGTCCTCACTTTTCTTTTACTTTGTCATATGGTGACTTCACTTTTTCTCAAATCATATTAGGATCTATGGGTGTGCCTTTCTTATAGAAATCCTGCACCCACATAAATTCTGCATTTTCAATATGAGACAAAAAGGTATTCCTCAAAAAGTGCAAGGTTTTCTTACCTGCCGGTATAGCTGTAGCAACAGCTTCACAAATTTCCTTTTCTGTCCTGCACTGGATTCTTTTATCTTGAAATGGCGGGCAATCCCAGCTGCAGACTTCAATCTACAGTACATATCAAGCAATTCAGATTTGTCTTGCAGTGTCCTGGCTCTTCTCTGCCTATTGGGAGCACTGCCAGCATCACTAGTGGCACCTTGTATGGGCCACATGGTGTTTGTTACTCAAGGTTTACAGTATGGCACTGAACACGATGAAAAATATGGGAGAACTGCTAGTGATCATTTTTTACTTGGATAAACAGTTTACTTGAACATACGAACTGCTCACTTGATTTATGCAAAGATGACAATTTTTGGAAATGGAAAATGAGTCACCTATCAATAAACAGTGCTAGATCAATTGGATGTTCATGAATGCAGCCAGACATATGCAATACGTAATATATGAAAAAAAAAAGAATTAGAGGGGCACAAAATTCAATTTTGAATTAAAATATTATCATTTTTAGTGAATTTTGTAATGTGGTACTTGACTACTTTTAAAATTTAATGATTTCGTTTTATTTCTTTTCTTGTAATAAGTATTCATGTTTGTAAGTACTTCTCCATCTGCTATTTGGTTTTATATTTTTTTTAAAGAAGGCGCCTCAAATTGTATAAGCTTCAGATAAAATGCATCATGGATCTTCCCCTGGCTGTATCAGACTCATTTAACAAAAGGTTAAAGTTGTGGCCAGAGTAGGGGATGCTGGACTTCAAAATGTCTGGGATGCAACTATGTCATATAAGGTTAAGATCTCAAGTATTGCCCCAGAGATGAGCAGAAGTGGAAGGGGAGGCTAAGTCACTGCCATGAACACATTCAGAATTCAAGACCTTTATTTTTCAATGACTTTCCTAGATTTAGATGTGCCAAATCCAAATGAGACTCCAGCCAGGAGAGCTGGAGTTAATGATCTTGAACCAAGTCTTAATCCTTTCTTAGAATAAGACGAGGTAATTTTGGAAGGGAGAGGGGAGGATGACAGAGACAAGGATTTTAGTGTGATTTTCTGAACCTCAAAACGGATGAACTTTCAAATATTGGAGAAGTAACAGTCTGGAAATGATAGGGTTAACTAACCTTGTCTTCTCCAGGCCAATTCGTTAGTCGAGCTCAGGTGCCTATTCACCTAGAGACACCTCCATCACTTTACTTGTTCTCATGGTTTATTAGCTTGTCTGTTTCACCCACTAGGCTGTGAATTTCTGGAGGAAACATATGGATGAAAGATGTATCAGGCCTATTTGTTTAAATAAATATAAGCTTTACGTGAGGACCCTACTTTTATATCATTTTTTGTAATGTCTATTATACTGTGGAAACTTTCTAAACATTTGTTGCGTTATTTTTTTTTAATATTTTTTATTGATTCATAATCATTTTACAGTGTTGTGTCAAATTCCAGTTGTTGCGTTATTGATGAAAAAATAAAAGATAAAATATTTTATTTCCTATGATGTGGCCCTCTTTTCTATTCTTTATTTCTATAAATACCACTTTCTCTTAACATCAGTTTTCACCATTGGCTGAGATATTTTTTTTCTGCTCCAGAGATATGCCATCAAAATTTATGATCAAGTCCTGGAATTTCAAAAAAAAAAATGGAGGTTCAGTGTTCTGGCTCACCTGGATTAATTTCATTTTTAATCTGTACTTTGAAATTTATTGTTCTCATTTTGTCATTGGCCCTTCTAAATTTTTCACTGACTCAGATTAATCTCAACTTTCTGGGCTGACCTTAATGTTGTCACTTGAATGGATAAGGTAGCTTTCTGGATGTCAATATTTCATTTCAGGAATAAGAAAGAATGATTTAGTATAGGTAAATTCAATCTCATAGCAAAATAGATGCTTTTACTTAAGGTCAATAATCCTTTTACAGTGGAAGTATTATGATGTTTTGTTTGTTCGTTTAAATGCAACCTCTAATTCTTCAACCTTAAAACAGTTAATACAGAGGTATTCCCATTTATGGGCCAAAAATAGGTTTTTGTGTATGGCTTTAAACCAGAATTCTTTCGGGTCAAGTGGACACCAGGAGCTCACATCCACTATGAATTGTCAGTACTTGGCTCTCTTCACCTTAACTCTGATTTAGGAGCAGAAGCTGACATTGGTGGAACATCCTCTAGGGGTCAAGCACAGACTGAATCCCATGATAACACATTATCTAATTTATCCTTCTTAATGATCTTATGACTTTAGGTACCATTATTCCACTTTATAAATGAAGAAATGGAAAAAAACAAAACAAAACAAAAAAAAAACCCACACCAAAAAAGTGAAGAAATGGAGGCTTAAAAAATTAAGTAACTTGTCCACATTTAGTGGCACAATCAGGATTCAAGCTCTGTTTTTTCAGACTTCCATGGTTTTTCACTTGACTTTCCTAGCTATTAAAAAAAGGAATTCAAATTAAATTACTGGAACATAGACACAGTGCTTACATCCTGTTAGAAAAAATAATCCATGTATCAATTCAGGAATCTATTTCTCTCATTTGTAAGATCTAGTCAAAGGCTACCGCTTCAGTGAAGCCTTCCCTGCCCTGATCCACAGCCATCTTTCCTTCTCTGAATGCCCACCAGGTACCTGCTTTATTTCACTTTTACATTAGAGGATGATAGTGCCTAGTGTTTCATCTCCTTGGTCTCTGATGTATACTTAGTTTTCCTTAAAAACTTATCATTTTCTAAAGCAAATACGCCGTGTATGCTTTTTTAATGTTCATTATTGGGCTTAGACCAGAACCAGGATCATAGCAGACCTAGAATCAATTTTCCATGTTGAATTGGAAGAGATTCACATACAAAGAAGATAAACTATTTTTTAAATTAAAACACTAAGCCATATTCATATGATCTTTCAAGTCCATACCGTTTTTGGTGATGACAGGACTGGTATTCCTTTCAATTTTTTACAACATTTTTTGAAGTCTTTGCTTCTCTTCATTAAATCATTGGTTAAGTTATTCAGAAAGCACCATGAACTGGGGAGTCAGAAGTGGCTGGGTTTCAACACCAGCACCTCCACTGAATTGCTGGATGTCCTGGAGTAATCCACTTTGCCTCTCTGATCCTCAATTTCTTCAGTTGTACAATAAAGATAATGATAGTGTCTAGTTCATTGGATTTAGTATGATAATATCTATAGGGTATCCAAACAGTACTTGACAAATGATTGTCACTCAGCAAATGTATATTCCCTTTATTCAGTCAATATATTCTCAAAATCCAGCCTTATCTTTTCCAAGTTACATATAAGGGAAATGAGGGGTTCACAGGACAGAGCTTAGGTGTGTCCAGATCAATCTTCCTTGTCAGGGTGCTCGGTGTATTTTTATGGTTTTTTCCCAACCTTGCCTCTACTGTACATCGTCCCTGACCTTCTCCCATCTTCACCTGCGGAAGCTTTTCATAGCCAGGCTCCAGTGCTGTCTCTTCAGGAGCGACCTCCTTCATTCTTCCAGCCGGAGCACCATCTCTTCTCGCCCCCTCCTACAAGGGACAGAGTGTGTTCATTGCCTCTCTTACAGTATTTATCACATTCCATTGTCCTGGACTTCACCATTGTCTCATTTCATCCAAGTGCAAGTTCTGAGACATCCTCCTGCGTACTCAAACCACATTCAGGGTTTCAAGGGCCCCTCCTTTTGGCTGGGGGAGCTCACAAATGTCTGGCATCATTGTAAAGAAAAGTGTCCACATGGGTCAATTTGGATAGGCTCCAGCAAATCCTTGGGGCCCTGGCAGCCATGCCTTTCTGGATGATCAATGGCCGATAGGTACGAGACCCTTCATGTAAAGCAGTCAGCAGGCAGTGGTGAAAGAATAACTACAGGGCAGGTAATACGGGTCTCCTTTTCGGTTTTAAGGTGGCTCCCACCTTTTCCCTTTTGCTGGTAGAGGAAGGGGTTAAGCAGAACCTCAATGCTGACTCCATTCCCCCTCACATTGTCCCCTCGGGTCATATACCCAATTCCAGGCCACACCAAAGTCCTACAGGAGTAAGCCCCCTCCTCTTCTCTAGCCTGGGTGACCTTCATCCTATATTCATCCCTCCTGAATCCTTTCTTATTCTTTTTCCAGATCACCACTGAAGCATAAACTCTGTTTTACTTCTATCAGGGTCTTCTCTTTTGAGTCCCAGGAACTTCAGCCAAACATTTCCTCTTATAAATCAAAAGCTTTTGCTTTCAATTATTGTGTCTGATGTGGGCTTCAAGGGCTTATTTTGAAGTTGGGGAAAAAACAACATTTTTTTTCTCTCTGCTTTAATAAATCTGATTCTCTGAGAATTATTTTGTGGATGTCTCTGTAAGAAACATGGTCACATACAAAGAAGAACAGCAAGGAAACTTATCAAGGCTGATATTTCAGGATAATATATTTGACATGACTTTATACTATGGATATTTGCATGTATCACATCTCTTCCAAAAAGCAATAAACTCTTTCAAGCCAGAAGTTTAATCTTGTCTCTCTTTATATCTTTTCAAAGTACCAAGCCTTTTGTCTTGCATAGAGTAAGTAAATAGTAGATATTTGTTGAATTAAATTGAAAAAGCACAGTGCATGTTTTTGAAAATCCAAGGGGCAAGTCACATGAAAGAACTTAGGGGCATAGTAAATACACAGACACTATGTGTATTTATATATATGCTGATGCAGATATATCAAACAATGGCACTTTTAAAATTAAAAACATGCAAGCAAGAATTGTATTAGCCTTGCTCACCAGTTCATATCATAAAAACATGTTAGTAGGATAAGTGACACAAATTTAAATGTTTCTTATACTTCCAACTGGAATTCTACATTCCACCTAATTAAATTGTGACTTATTTGATTAGTTGTACCTGTGCAGCCAACTCAAAGTCAAATTATTTTTATAAAACCAAGGAAATTTAATTGAAGATATTACAAATGCAATTTAAAACTTTTTCCTCTTATTTTAGGTGTGCAGGACATGTCTGTCTAAAATACTTCTGTTTCATCCTATTCTATGCACTATATTCTGTTCATCAATAGTACTGTTTTATTTAGTTGTTCTTTTTGTGGCTGTTGTTTTTCTTCAGGTGACAAAGGGGAAAAGGGTTTGCCTGGGATACCTGGAGGAAAAGGCAAAGCAGGTATAATATACTCATTTTTCCTCTTTCATTGCTAGCATTATTCCAAATGTATTCATTGCAAACATAAATATATTTAATAGAAAAGCAATAGTCCGTTCAGTGTGATTCAGCTTATTTTTCTCGGGCTAGGGGAAAGGGAAGATGCAAAATGTCCTCTCAATCAGCTGGTGACTTTCCAGCCCTGGGGACGGGGATAACGGTGCGCTCCACCCCCATCAGGCTTGCTGTGAGGCAGCAAACCCAGCACATCAGGAAGCAGACTTCATTCTCCCAGACAAGTGGAAAATCCACAAAGTCCACAGCAATAGGGCCAGCAGGCCTTATATTCTACCAGCATCTCAACCAAATACTGGCATGATCCAGGGAGAGCCCATGGTTACAGAACATGCTTCATGGCAGGGGAGCTTCTTGCTGATACGAAAGAGAGCTTTACTTCCAGTGTTAGATACATGGACAGAAAGTAGCTTGTTCTTGGTGAGCTTCCACGATTTCCACCATAAAATTGTAGTGAAAACTAATTCTAAGAACTGTTTTAAGTTCCTTATATTTAACCGTGATATGGATAAATAAAGCCACAGATATTTTTATTTCCCTTTGGCTAATAGAATTCTTCTTGCTTTTCAACCACCAAAGAAAAAAGCAAACGGAGATGTTTACACGAAGCAGCTGTTAAACAGGAAAAGGGAATCATTTGAATTTTATATTGCTTTCCTTAGAATTTCTTCTCTGTTGTATTATCAGTAGATAGTTGCAAAGGTAAATGACTGAAGGGGAATTAATGGCAGAAATTAAGATCATAGTTAATCCACGACAGTTGGCTCTTGAAATTGGAAGATGGGTCTATTCACAAGATTTAAACTTAAACATTAAGCTATACTCCAAATGGATGATCAGAATTAACGTTTGATTTCATCATGAAAGGTTTCTACTGTCTTGGGAGAGTCGTGTGAGCCAGTGAACAATGCAGTAAGAAAAGAAGACTAGCTAGAAATACGTTTTTAAATAGCTGTAAAGATTTTAGTCTGAGACTGGAGAGGTACTTTCTGTGTTCAACAAAAAAGCCAAATGGTTCACAACGTGTGTGCAGTGGTTTGTCATATTTACTGTTCCTTAAAAAAAAAAAAATCTTGCTTAGAGCTGTGTTTTAACTCATTCAAAATAATTAAAAAGACATTTTCTGTAATCCTGTAGGCAGTGTATATTGGAAACCTTGTCTTAAATAAAAAAGGAAAAGCACAGCCATTCACAAGGAGACAGAGCCAGGCTGGAAACAGACAGGAAATACCGGGGAGAGACCAGTTGCTCTTCGGGTCTGCATGTGCTTCAACATGAACTCACAGTTCTGTCGTTTAAAAGGTACCGTCTGTGACTGTGGGAGATACCGGAAAGTTGTTGGACAGCTGGACATCAGTGTGGCTCGCCTTAAGACATCGATGAGGTTTGTCAAGAATGGTGAGTCTGCTCTCGCTTGCTTTGTGCTATGTATCCATGAGTTTATCTCTTTCAACACTGCAGCTCCAATATACCTAGCAGGAAGTAACTTGGTCCGGGCAAAGGCCTCCTGAGATAGTGTCACCGGTTTAAAGGTCTCTCGAAATGCTAATTACCCTACTCAGACTCTAGGCCACTTCAGGTCCACTTTCTGTAGGCAAGCATGTGTGCCTGGCCGGTGAGTAGAAAAAGGTGCTTCAGTGAGAGAGGGGAATGGAGGGAAGGGTGGAGTTCGGCCAGCCAGGCCTTCGGGATAAAGAGGGACAGCAAGAATCAAACAGCTAGCATCTCAGAAGACAGAAGTAACAATATTGCCAATGACTACTTTCTTGAGTACTTGGAATAATAATACTTTTTGTGATTCAGGTACTATGATTAGACTGCAGCTTAGAGAGAGTACCGTGCGCGTAGGTACAGAGCTCTGAACAGTGGAGCAGGGATTTGAATATGGGTTTCACGGGCTCCTCTACCCTCAGTGCAAATCAATAGGAACATTATGTGTTTCTTTAAATTATGCAGCTTTCTGTATTAGTCATTTCTGTTATCTCTTGTCCATTTCCTCATTCCAGTTAGCAGTGAAGCCCTGAAAGTTGGGGCTTATGTCCTCTCTTCTGAGACAGTATGAAGGAGGGAACTCTTGCAGTTACTGTCACTGTTGGGTTCATTTTGTTGTATTCTCATTTATTATAACCCAGCCATATCTACTGTCCATTCCTGGAGGCACACAGATGCCATCTCGTGTCCGTCCTCATCTTGAAATACTACAGGCATAGAAAATGTTTGATATTCACTAGCCCTTAATTATAACTCTAGTTATAACCTGCTTAGAAGATGCTGCCTCTGACATGACTTGAATCCTAATGAATAAACCAGACCGCAGAGGTTCAACAGAGAGTGACAGTTCTTAACATTCAAATGGTCATAGATTTATTTGTAAATCTTAATTTATTTACCCTAAAAATATATGCAGTTTCCCCCAAAGCCCAAAACATATATAGCATAGTATGAGCTTGGGATGACTCTGAGTCCCCAGTCTGTCCTGAAGCTTTCTCAGTGGCTCTGTCTACTTCATGTACCTGGAGTGAAGTATAGACAATCTCTGTTGATGTACATGTTCACGACCTAGGAATCTGGCCCAAAGTGGACAAACTTCTGTATTATTTCCATATGAGTCCAATAAGCCTGTACAACCTCCTGCACTGTTGTAGGCACTGAGGCTACAGAGTGACAAAGACATAGTCATTGGCCCCAGAAGGTTCACAGGTTAGTAGAAGAGACACAGACAATTAGACTAGAATGTGTTAAGTGCTATGAAGTGAAAAAGGCATCAGAAACACAGGAGAGAACGCACAAGAGTGCCCGTGTCTGCCCTGGGGCACCGGAAAGGCTCTTAGAGGAGGAAACACTTCCACTGAGATCTGAAAGATGAGAAGGAATCTGCCAGGTAAAGCAGTGAGAAGAACTTCCAGGCATGGGAGGCATGGAAGTGCAAGGCAGAAGGGCATGCTCATGGAACTGAAATTATGGCAGAAGCATAAACGAGGATGGGAAAAATTGTCTGTGATGAGCTGGGTGACAGTTCACATAACACATCTTTCCCCGAGTAGCTCTCTGCTTCACATTGCTGGGGGAAGTAAAGGAGGAAGGATGAGGGAGGACAAGCGATAGGAGTTTGTCCTCCATCTGACAGCTAGAGAAGTGGAGGAAAATAGTAAACCAGTGCCCACCTCTTGATAAAGCTTTGCAAAATAATTGTTCGATGTTGAAGAAAGGAATGGAAATCTAGCAATATAACATACTTAGCTTTTCCCTTTTTGAGATCGGTCATCATACTCTTCTTTCCCTCGCCGCCAAGTCATAGCAGGGATTAGAGAAACCGAAGAGAAATTCTACTACATCGTGCAGGAGGAGAAGAACTACCGGGAATCCCTGACACACTGCCGGATCCGGGGAGGGATGCTGGCCATGCCCAAGGACGAAGCTGCCAACACGCTCCTCGCTGACTACGTCTCCAAGAGCGGTTTCTTCCGGGTGTTCATCGGGGTGAATGACCTTGAGAGGGAGGGCCAGTACGTCTTCACAGACAACACGCCACTGCAGAACTACAGCAACTGGAAGGAGGGTGAGCCCAGCGACCCCTACGGTCACGAGGACTGTGTGGAAATGCTGAGCTCGGGCAGGTGGAATGACACCGAGTGCCATCTTACCATGTACTTTGTCTGTGAGTTTGTGAAAAAGAAAAGGTAACTTCCCTCCTACTACACCTTTGTCATTGCCCTGTGGCTGCCAGCGCAGTTATTTTTATCCATCCTTTCCTTTCTACTGACATGCATTCATTCTGACTCAAGACAAATGAGAACTGCTAGACTGAGGTTGGGAATCTCCATCGCCATGCTCGTCCATGATGATTTTGGACATTTGCATTCATGTTTCATGTGTTATTGAGCCAGTAACTCACAAGGTTCTGGGTCCTGAGAGTTCAAATTACAAGTTATGCTGGAGGTGGTCTATGTCTCCGATGATACGTTCTTTTGGTATTTTGCTCTGCCACCTCTCCCTAGAGTCCTAAACCACTGTCTATCCAGGCCAGAGGTTAACTGGACAGTTGATGGGTGATGACCAGGCTAACCTGTTCTTGCTCAAGCCAGACAGATGAGAGACCCTTCTGCCTTTATCTGTCTTTGAACCCAAGATCCCCAGTTCTTTGACCAGTCACCCACCATGGCCGTAGCCACACTTGCAAGGTCCTCTTGTTTGCACAGACATAGAAATACTTTGACTCCGAGCCTCTGTGTGAGGCGCTTCAGCCTAGTGACCTATTCCAGACCATATGGATTCATACACACAAGTTCTGTGCTTCTGATTGACAGCCTGCACTGACTGAAGTGTACCGAGCCTTGGCCCCACTTCTCTTTATAAGGCCGCAACTTAAATCTCTGGCCCCCAGATGTTAACCCTTTGATCTGGGGAAAAGGGAACTTTAGAAATTGATAAGAAAAAAGAGAAGGTTAGTTCCCAAACAATGTTATTCATAATCCTCCTACTAAATTGCCCCCTTCTATTAATTTGGCTCCTTTTTTTTTTTTCTCCTCATCTTAGATTTATCCATAGCAACTTTCCTCTCCTTGGGCATGGAAAACGAGGGCAGGTGTTAGTGAAGCCTTCAGAAAACTCTAGAAACAACACCAAGTCTCTAGGACCCTCCCCCGCCTCTAATGTATCACTCGTGGTGACATTTTGTGAGAGGCCCTTTGCTCTCCGTAACTGCATGTTATAAAAACCCCACGGCCATGATGCTGTCAGGTACTCTGGCATCACAGGAATGTGTCGGGTGTGGAGTTTGGAACAGGCCTAGGACTCACGTTCACGAAGCTGAGAAAGTTCTACTTTAAAGTACCGATCCAACCTCAAAGCAGCTTCCATTTGAAATTTAAAACTAAAAGTTCAACAAAACCCTAGATTCGCCCCTTATAAGCTGCTGCTCCAGTTATAGTTTGTGACATATAATTAGACTGCTTAAAATGCTGGCAAAACAGTTAATGAAGTGGGAGGAACAGATCAACAACATATGTTCCCCTTAAACCATCTGTCCATGATTTCAACCATGACTATCTGGTTATGAGATAGGACTTAATTAGGTTGTTTCTGTGAGTTTATCAAGGGTCACAAGCTCAGGCCCTATGGGGTCCCTACAGACGACAGAAGCAAATGAAGTGGAACAGGTGGGGACACTGAACACAGCTTGCGCTCCTAAAGGAACCAGCCGCTTCTCAGTCACTGCTGCTTTTGCCATAGAGGATCCAAGGCCGCTCTGTGTACTGATATTTAAGAGAAGTCAGAAAGCTGGAACTTTTTATCTTTACATTTTTAAATGTTGGCAACTAATCAATTTCAATCCCAATTCTAAGTCATACAAACAGTCCTCTAGCCAAGATTGTGACCTTTCCATTTCTCCCTTCTGAAGGTTTTAAAGGATGTCATTAGGGTACAGTGACATCAAAGTCAAAGTCTCTCATTTATATCTCATCCAACTGTGCTCAGTAACAGGAATTTGGTCAATGTTTGCCATTCCTCAGGTTAATAAAGTAGTTACTAGTTCAGACTTTCGAGAATGTGGCGTATTTTAAAGGCAGGGAGGCTTAATAAAAATTATCAAGGAAGACGCCATGTCAAAGCCAGTATCCTTGTGTAGAATGCCAGCCAAGAGCTTGAGGAACAAAAATCTAGAAACACTTGGAGGAAAAGAAAGCGATAAGAAAAGAGGAGAGAGGGAACAGACAGCAGACATTGCCTATGGGCAGCTCACGTTGGGATCCATATTCTGATTTGTCCCAAGCGCCCCCAGCACGCATACTAATTGTGTGGACTGTCAGTGCTATTTTTATTTCTATCATGATTTTTATAATAACATTTCTCTCAATGACTCATCTCTGCTGCCAGTGATTCCAAGAGAAGATGACAGAGTTTCAAAGAATAGGAATTAATCCTGCGACCTTGCCTGGGAGAAATTTTGAAGACACCACACACTTAGGTTTGCTATGAAGCTTGCTTTGTGCTTTACAAAATAAATGCCTTCACATACCATTTTTCATGTGATCCTGATAAACTTTGTGAAGTAGAAAGGGGAGACATTTTCACTGCCGTGTTCCCAGTGAGAAAACTGAAGCCCAAGGAAGCTAAACAGTTTACCAAAACTGACTCATCTGAGGGAAAAGCGGGACTCCAGCCTGCTGAGTGGAACTGTCGATCCAGGGTTCTCTCCAGCCTCTCTTTACTGCTCTTACGCTGAGTGAAATTTCATCCATGATTCCCTTGTGGTAACAAGGGCTCAAGTAATCTCTCTTGACCACTTTCCAAAGTTAACGATTAGGGTTAATTAACAGAGATACTGGAGATTCAGAAACTTGCCTGACAAATATGGCACTCACTGGATTCTTTTTTAACTCAGAAATGTCGACACATCAAGATTTACGCAAAATAAAAAATGAACAAGTAATTATTTTCCCCATAAAAGAATTCACTAGAGAATTCCCTTAAGTAATTCGCGTTTAAAATCAATTTCATTCTCAAAAGTTAAATTTATACTCAAATTTTCACGGACACACCTGGGCACTTCCCAAGGGTAACATAAAGGTTCTGGGGAAAGAACATTAAAAATTTATTCGCGGTTGCAGAACGCTGCCTTTTCAAAGCAACACGCTCTATAACCTGGCAAGAAAAAAATACCTTGTGTCCGGAGTTATTACCCAGACACAGCAGAAAGTTGTACATCCTGTGCTGAGAGATATAGCAAACCTTGGTTACACTTTGGACAGCTCAACCATAAAAGTGCATTCTGTCCCACTTAGATGTACGTTGCCCAAGTATGAGCTGCTTTGGTTATTATTAACCAATTAATTTTTAGCTCTCTGGATTACATATCCAGACATCTGTGAAAGAGGAAAAGTAGAACCCACTGCATCATAAACAAATCGAGGTGGGGTGTTTGCAGGTCTTAACCTGTGATAAGAATATCATGGTGGGATTCCATGCCTTGTAGCAGAGAATTGAGGGTATCGCTTTGAAATTAAAAAATCTAGATCTGCTGTGATGACTGCCTTGAATTCCAGTGCCAAGTATGCCAGTTTCCTGGTCCCTGAGGAGTATTTTCCAGGCCCTTGTTTTCCCAATCTGTGTAGTTCCTCCTCAGAGAGTTTGGTGACCATTAAAGGAGATATTGAGGTATAATGTATCCCTGTATAATGAGGAAGGAAGCAGGGAACCAGCCACACACGTTATATGGATACAATTAAATAGCCATCACCACCAGCTACATGTTGAAAAGAAACAAACCGTATTTTAACGTATGTAAAAATTACCTAGGTTAAAAATAGATGCTATATGTGTGCATGTGCCTGTGTGTGTGTATACAGAGAATTTTTTCACCCTCATTTCTAGATAAAATGTTCATCTTCAGGGCAGTGGATAAATCTGCCCAAAGTTGTGCTGCTATTTGAATTAGAGCTGAGGTTCATAATGGGATATTATTGATTCTAAAATTGTGTATACCTTTTTTTAAGATGTAGTTCATCTGAACTTATGTTTATCATATAAAAAGTTACTACTTTTTTAAACTTAAAAATGAAATCATAGACCTGTATGACCTTGAGGTTGTAAAGCCCTCATCATCTAGCTTGCTTCCTGAAAATCTGAGGGTGAAAAAGTCATGACCTTTTGAATGGAGTTTAAAGGAAAAGAACCATTTGCCACAGATACTGTATGCATACATTTTTATGAATATAGGGCTCTGTTTCACTGCACCCCTAACAGATGGTCACACAGTCTGTATTTGAAGGTTTAGGGTAATTTGCTGACCCCTTTAAGAAGTTTTTCCTTACAATGAACTAAAATGCGCTTCTCTCTGATTTCCATCTGTGTCCTTGTTCTGCCTTCTACTGTTTACAGCTCTGAGAGGTCTGGCCCTGAAACAAGCCAGGGCAGGCTTTTAATGAAAGTACAAACCAAGGCAGGGAGAACTGTCCTCACTGTGGCCCTGGTCACGAAGCTGGATACCCAGTTTTAGAAATTTCTCTAAACCTGGACGGTATGGCCCACACCCAGTGAATTCACATTTTGTTGGTGAGGCATTTAAGGCACAGATGAAGAGTAGAAATGAGATTCAAAGTCACGTGGGGCATCTCAATCATAAATAGTCTCCTTATTAGGAGAGGGTATATGGTGGACAGGGTTCAACCCCAAGGAAGGAGGCCGTTGAGAGGTGGGTGGTTTGATAAAACCTCTTGGAGAGGGTTCAGGGCAGGTGTTCAGTGCCAGCAGGAGAATGAAGTCCAAATCAGAGTCCAGGTGCTTGGTGAAAAATTGGTGCAGATGGATATTAATTCATCACCTATATTTACAGAGCATTTGACATGTGCTAAGGACTGGAGACACAATGGAGAAGAAGACAGATCAGATTTCTAGCCTCATGGATAGAGTTCTCCTCAGGCTCATTGAACATCAGGCCTACCACACTGAAGTCCAAGAGTTAATCCTTTGTCAGGGATGGACTATATAAACCTGTTCCTTTTTTACTCCTGCTTCCTCTACAACATAACACCCCTTCAAAGATAGACTGAAATAAGTTGGACAAGAGAATTTTTTTGGTATAAGTACCACATTACCATTTCTTGAAGAGCAACATTGACACATCTCTTCAAACACATTTAAACATTCATGTAGGCCGACTAATTTTGATGTGAACAAAAAGTTCTCCTATCAGTGTGTATACTCACCCACACCGCTTCCTCACAAGACAGAATATATCTTGGTGGTTGTGCATGGATGAGCATTGACACCTGGTAAATGCTTCTTCACCTAATTTTTTTTCTGGTGACCTACACCTGACATTCAGTGAAACCCAGATTTGCCACGAATGGTCACTTTCATAATAAAATAAAGACAGGTAGGAGGAAGGGAGGAGAAGTGGGTCAGACGTTTTATAATTTATTAAAATGTGAGTACAGCAGCTTCGAATTAATCACCATGCTGGCATCTGTAGTTGGGAAATAATACAGATCGATGTGTGTCCACAGAATTTTAAAGCAATGTAACACTTTGGCATATGTGTTTTTCACCTTAGAACCCTTAAATGGACAAATCTGTCAAGAGTTAAGTCTTATCAAACCTGGCTGGTGGGTTTTGAGGGGAGGCGGTAGATATGAAGGTTGTCTACAACCCACCCCTCGATACGTTGTTGGAATGTTAGTCGGGAAGAGCACTCAGAAGCTCTGTCATGATATGTGAAAAGCCAAGGCAGGCACAGAAGCATTTCCTAAGCCTTGATAAAATGAGGGCAGTGGAGACATGATTGCAAAACACATTCAATTTAAGTTCCATAAAATCCCTTAAAATCTAGGTGAAGATTTTTACTGAGAAGTACCGGGGACATAATAGAGCCGACGTAATAGGCTTTTTCCTAGCAGGTCACAATTTCACATGGATATTTCCTGAATCAACTCGGAGCAGGTGATTCCAGAGAAAGCTTCTCGGGAGAAGCATATGTGCTTTGTTATGTGCTTTCTGGAAAGGTTTATGTTTAAAACAATAATATGTTTAAAAATAGATTTCCCCCGAATTCCCTGTTTTGTGTGATCTTATCGTCTTATCTTTGGTTCTGCTGACCTTGGTTCTTTTCAGGGACTCAACCTCCAGGAAGGATGAAGGATTTTGATTTTTGTACTGGCACTTACAAGCACCACAGTTCCCTTTTCCACAGAATCGGGGCATTATCTTTGCCCTAAAGGACCTGAAGACTTAAAGAATAGAGTGAACAAACACAGGAAGCGATTTCCAATAGAGCTCAAAATGTTGTTCTCCGCATTTGAGAAAAAGGAGATCCAAAATACATTTTGAGACACTGGAACGAAATATCAAAAAGCGCAGGTTTTTAAAAATCTTGAAAATATTTTTTCTGAGTTTTTAACCCTAAACACTGTTGGGTAGAGAGATTTGATAAGAAAAATAGGGCAGGGGGTAAATATGTGTGTTTGTGTTTCAGTCTTTGAAAGTGCAAAAAACCCCAAATAGCTAAACTCTTCTTTCCTCAGATAACCTATCTGAGGACAAGATGGGGCATTACACCATGGCTCCTTTGACATTTTTATGTTATTTTTCCTCATTCTTACATTTTCAAAAATTCAGTAGTTCAATATGTATTGTATACTAATGTCCAGGCCTCACCGATTCATGCCCCTATGAATTATTGAGATAACATTTGCAGGATGAAATTAGACATGAAAAAAGGATGTGTTCCTTTGATCACCACAAACCCACCCTTAGTTCCATATGGGCAGAAATAACATGATATCTGGATCCTGGTATGTAAACTCCTTACACCGGAAATTTTTACTGTCAAATTGTCTGCATTCCCTGCTAAATAATTTGCACGCTTGGGATTCTGAACCATCCTCGCACTGAATGTAATCACGATGGCTCATTAATTCCTGGGAATTCCTAGCCACAGTTGTTGGAATATTCCCTCCCCCTTTGCAGAAGTATAGTTATCACGTGGTTCTCAGGATTATAGTTGCTTCGTTCCTTTACTCTGAACATGGCTTGTACCATTGACACCCAATGATGAGGCGTAAAAGGCAGTTCTACCTTATTTTGTGCAAAGATCACCAGAGGCAACCCCACCCTCATTTAGGTCTATGTGTTCAATACCCATAAGGGATCTTTGATTAAGCCTTTGATCTAGAGAATCTCCTTTCCATCAAGTTCAGTGAAGTCCACTGCAACTCACCAAAACCAGACAAACTGACACCCTAACTGGTATTCCAGCTTCTGGAAATACTTGTCCTAGAAGCACACCATTTTTACAGATATACTGTCTAGCTTGGGTCTCCAACACTTAACCATACTCCTGCTGGACGGCCTCGGCTGAAGCTGCTGGTCATGGTAAAGGATAATGTGGGAAGCACTCAACTCAGTGGCAAGCAGCAGAGGAACCTGGGACACCCACTGGATTTTGAAATCCCAGGGATGAATCCTTTTAGAGTTCCTCATATCGGATCATTTTCTACATCCCAGCTCTTCCAGGGCTTCCCTCAGAAATCTCATATTTAATCAACTACCTCCTCCTTAAGGATGCCTGGTGGGCATTTCGCTTTCTGGCCATGGCCCCGTCGCCTGCATGGTCAGCAACATGGACCGTCTTGATGATTTACCACGTGCTCCAGGGAGATGTAGATTTTTCCTTTGCACTTCCATGTTCACTTTCTTACCACCCTGCCCCTCTGCTAACCTTGATCTCTCAACTTTTCTAGGGCAATAAAGAAGAGTTAGTCCTAATCAGCCTTCTTTTGAATCCATCAGCCTATCTTCCCCCCCTTTTTTTTCTCATTAATAGAATGTGCCCAACGAGAGTCTGATTCTTTTCCCGCTGGGGACTAGGTTTGGCCTTGGCCCAATCTGACATGAGAAGAATGCTGCGTTATTCTTATTTCCTTTCCTCCCACATCCACGATCGGATCATTTTTACCATCTACTCATGCTAAATGTCTTCGACCTAGATCAGAGAAATCAGGGGTGAACTCAAGGACTGAAGAAATAAAACTCATGCATACGTTATTAATTACCAAGAGTGGTATCTATCAAGTTATACATCTGAGCAAGTTTCCTTTCTGTTTCTCACTAAGAGGCACTCAAACAGTGGTAATACTCAGCACCGCACATGCAGTGAATGACACACTATGGCTGAGAAGTCCTAAGCAGTCAACCTTCCTTCTCTTCAAAAGAACTTGTCAGTAACAACTTATGCTATCATATAAGACAATAATCCTGCAACTCAGCCAGCCGTGTCCTATATGGCCAAAGACCGGGTTCCAGAGCTTGAAATTCTGTGCTAGCAAGTTTATAATTTTTCACTTGAGTCCGTGTCCTAACATATAGACATTTCCCACTCATGTTATTTTAGAGACTTTCCATGCGCGGTCCTGGCCATAAAGTCTCACAGCAGTCCTGGCCATCGGGATGGGATTTGAAGGTACAGAAATGGGTAAGTTTGCTTAGCGTAAGAATGTTGAGTGAGGAGAGCAGATATCCTGAGCCTGAGATCTGAGTTATTCTAGTATTTAAAAGTTGGAAAGAAGGATAGGGGTGGGTTTCTTAAGGTACATTGATACAGAGTGGGCAGAAAATAGTAGTAGAATCAGGAAAGTTTCAACAAGGGAGCATCAACTTTATTGAATGTCCCTGAGAGTTCAAGTACAAACGATTAAAAAGTATTTATTGGATTTGTCAGCATGAATTCATAAGGAAGCTCAGCAAAAGAAGTCTCAATGGTATGAGGGAGGCAGGAGAACAGGAGAGTTGGGTTCATGGGTAAATGTGCTGCAAAGAAGCAGAGGTGGGATATATATAGATAATCTTTTCAAGAAGCTTTCCTGTAAAGGAGAGTTGAAGCAATACAATCACGAATGGAGGTTGGACATTGTCAGTCAGAGTAATAGTAAAGCCAATATAATTTGAGTGCTATGTTAAGCACTTTATGAGTGGTTTCAATTTAGTCCACAGATCAGCCCCATGTGGCACATACTATTACTCTCTCCATTTTACCTGTGAGTTAATAGAGGCTCAGAGAGTAAGTAGCATTCCTAAACTCACCCTGCTGGGATTTCAGTGCAGGCCGTTCAGTGCGGTGTTTTCACGGTTAAACCACTGCACTGTTCTGTCTCACCGTATGGTAATGGGTATATTTGGAAAGTCCACAGATTCTGCCCTGGATTTGCTGCTTAGGTTCTACAGGACTTCTCACAACTCAGCTTAACTTTTCTGGGCATGTTATCTGTGTGTACCACACACGTATTGATGGATGTCTGGAAAAGAGGAAGAACTGTACAAAAACACTTCTGTTTCACAACACCTCCACAGTCGTGAAGAGGTTTGAAACAGGAACACATCGTCCATGCCTCAAAAGGAACAAATAGATATTTCAGGAATCCTGACGACTACTCTTTTCTCTGTCCCTCAGAAGGCAAGGAAAATTACCGCCTCACATAAAGGAAGTGATTTTAATAGAGATAGAGTGTTCCAGGGGGACCTGGTGGAAAACACTTGACGTCAAACATGATGAAGTTTCTGAAAAGAACCTTGAGAAGCAACTGCTCTGACTGAGAGAAGGAAAAATGACATAACCGGGGTCCCCTGGGCTGGTGTGATGTGATCTGGGTGGAGTGTGACGGGAGGATGGAGAGCACGGGGGTCCTCTGGAAGGACACTGGGAGTGCCGTGGAGGGAAGCATGGCCTCATGGGTCCTCTGTAGTGAGGATGTTGAGTCCTCTGTTTGCAATTCCAAAAGCATTCAGGTCCCTCTGCTGTAGAAATATGACCTGGAAAAATGACTCTCTATCTTCCTCTTTTATTACTATGATGAATATAACAGGATATGCTGTTTTTATTTAATTTGAAGAATGAAATATCACTTGTTCCCTGATGACAATAATGTTCTAGCCTTTGCAGTGATACATCACCAAAATCTTGCCTCGAATCCTGCCTCCTACTCTTATAATCCTATGGAATAAAACTAAAAATTCATGATATAACATACTGTGAAACTTAGATGCTTGATGAATGAATCTGCACTCTTTGTAATATGGCTTCTGCCCACATTTGCAGCCCCTCCTTTTTCCACCCCCTTCTAGGTACACCAAATCTACACACGTACCAGACGTTTCCACAGTTTGTTTCATCTCTCTGACTTGGGTGTGATGCCTTTGTGTATTTCCCCGTGTTGTCTGCTTAGCAAACTTTCACTTGTCCGGTGAAACTCAGCTCACACATCTCAGCTTCTTCAGACCCTCAGGGGTTACTTCCACTGCTCTCTCCCTGCACAATCCTACACGTTCCTGCCGGGACCTTTTCTGTTGAGATCAGGGATTAAACCGCATTCATCTTTGTAGCATGACAGCCAAGGAAAGTGTCCAGGATATAATAAGTAACCAGGACATGTTTGCTCAATAATTACCCTATAAATGGCGAGTTGGGGGTACAGTTCTAGGTCTCGTGGTGTCCCTTGGTCCTACCGTGTTCAGAACAGCATTTTAGGAACTAGGGTGTTTTAATCAGGGTCCTTATGAGAAAGAGATGCACGTGTAGATGAGGTAATTGAGAAGACTGGAAAAGGGAAACTTTTCACAAAGGTGTAGGCAGAGTTAAGGGAGACCACCAAGAGGTGATGAAACATGTAGGGCCGATGTGAGGGACGGGTTTCCAGACATGGAGAGAGCTACAGCTGAGCTACCGTGTAGGACAGGAGCTATGGCCTTGGAGGTAGGAAAGCAACATGCTGCCAGGCAGGGAGGGAAACCGAGAGATCCTTAGCCAACTAGCTTCTCCAGCTGCTCGCTGTTCACCCACAGGTGCTCCCCAGTGGCCCATCCCAACCAGAAACCAGAGGGTAAAAGATCCAGTTGTTGTAGGCTAAAAATTTCAACCTCTTGAGGCTCTATGCTTATAAAATGAATGTGTATATATACAGTCATGTTTAAGTTCTTAAGTTACCAGTAAGCTAGTCTCATGAGTCTATTTTCATTCTAATCCAAACTCAACACGTAGGGCATCACTCAACATTTTATCGTCCATCACAATCAGCTCAATCAAGAAAAAGTCATTGTGCAGGTAATGGTTCCTCTAGAAATGTGTTTCCCCGTTCCCCCTGCACCTCCACTTCTGGGCTTGTAGCTTTCCCTTTGTACTGCATCAGGCCAGACTATTTTAACGGCAAGGAAGAGAAACTCAACAGAGACTAACAGAAGCAGGAGAGAAAAGTAGGGAACATAGGGCTAAAGCTGGACTGTGGCTCATCCGGATCCAGAGCCTGCAAGGGCTCTGCCTTCCCTGGGTTCTCCTTGTCTCCTTACAGACTCTCATCTCACCATGGAGTGATGGTCACTTGTAAGCCTCATGTAGATTCTCATTTGTCCACTTTACCAACTTCAGGGAAAATACATTGTGCCCTGCTGGCTGTGACACATGTCCTGTTGTCCCCAAGGAGCTTGGTCCGGGCCTTATGCCCACCACTGTGCCAGGAGAACAGGTGAGATGGCGGAGGAGTAAAACTCCATTAACTCTTGGAATCTCTCTTTCTCTGTGTCTGTTTTTCTTTCTGTTTTTTGATCTGTCATCTATCCATCTATCTAGAAATTCATCTATCTTTGTATGAAGTAATAGTGCTTTGAATTACGTTGATTTGAATTAAACTGCAGGGATGAATGGGAAGAAGGGAAGGATGTGAAAAGGGATAAAGGATGTAGGTGTGCCGTTGCTCCACCTTCATTTTGCCCGGGAGACACCATACATCACAATAAGCCCCAGTTACTTCCGAGGAACGCTCATCCTTAAAAGCCCTAGGCCTAACTTCTGTTCTACGCCGTGACTTGAGACCAGTGGGATGTAGACATGAATATCTAAAGGAGGCACCAGGATCCACCCCGCTAAACTGTAAAGTGCCTCCTACACCCCTTCTTTCCTTCTGTTCTCTCTCACCTCCCAGTTCCTCGGTTAACTTAGGCGGGCAGGCTGGTCCCTGCCAAGTGACTCAGCCCAGGGAAGCTGAAGTTTGCCAGTGCTGCAAAAATAAATGTATCTGCAGTTCTGTTATCTCATCTCAAAAACTCATCTAAATGTCACCATCTCATCTACAATACAGTGTGTTTATTTTGATAGAAAACGATGTGCCCACCTGGTGTTTCAGGAAAACTGGTGGCAGAGCTTTCTGCTTTGCCCTGTACCTCCTGGCACACTGCTCGGAATACCTCAGTCCAACAGGCAGGGCTGCGTTGGGTAGGACCCTGGCGGTACAACTGCCTGCTGGAAATCCATCCTACTGTTCGAAGTGTTAGTTTCCCTGAGTGTTTTGACAATTACTAAAAGTCCCCAAATGAGGAATCAGCAGTCATGCCAACACCCATGAGGTATTTCAGACTGTTATCATGTTCCTGGTGATCTCAGTATCTATTTTTTTAATCAAGTTGGCATTTTTGAAGAGAAAAAGCCTTTCCTATGATTCTGAGCCGGAGATGGCTGTTAAATGGACACACTGTATCTGGCAATTTGACAGGGCCATCGGCCATTTTAGAATCTAAAGACGATCAGGCTGCAAGAACGAATGCACGTGGGCTCTTTTCCTCTGCTGACCTACCCCTCTTGTTTTACTCCCAGGGGGAGTGCATTGGACCACTGTTCTTTGCCACCCCTGGTTCTATCTGCAGGGAAGCTCCTCCTTGTTCATCTTTCTCCTTGGCCATATCTGATGTGGGTGTTAGAATAGGCGCTGAAATTTGACTCTTTTCCTCAAAAGTTTGGGACCTAAAGATTGTTTTCGGCCTCATACAGTAGGAGGATTTTCTTTTTTAAAGCCAGAGTGTGATTTCTTTCGCAGTGCAATCCCTTCAAAAATTAGCGGTCTTTTGATCTTCTCGCTTTAGGTTCCAAGGGCCAGCAACCACACACAAAATTCTTTGCTAGGAAGAATTTTCAAACCTGATGTATTTCTCTGCTTCCTTGCTCTGTGTCTGTGCCCCAATCCCCTCTCTCAAGTCAATGGCCTTCTTTTGGGGCTCTGTGGAACTGTGCATGGGACGTCTACAGTCTTCTTATGATCTTTGCCCAGAAAACTTTACTCAGCTGAGAAGTTTTATTAGACCTGTTCCTTGAATGTCTTCTAACATCTCATCTTTCACTATCTGGCATCTTCAGACATAGCAAGATCCCACCCTCTGAACTCTGTTTTCTTTCAAACCAATAATAGCCAATAGACACTAGTGCTCTCATCTAATTCATCCATTTCTCTTAAAACTACAAGTTAAAGGTACCTATTCTGTCTACTGAGTTACTGGAAGCAACAATTTTCCCAGTTACTCTTCCACAGTTTAAAATGGGAAGCTAATTTCTCATATATCCTCTCCTCTGACATGGACTGTCTTGATGCCTAACAGTGAAGACAATGCCATGTATTGTAGCTTATTTTAAAGCAATCTGATTCAACATACCAACTTCATTAGTCAGGTTACACCAAGGAATACATAAGTAAATGTACTCTCAAATCATAGTGATTTAATGCAATTAACGTTTATTTCTCATTCATATCCCCATTGAAAACAGGCTGGGCAGCCCTTCTCCCTCTCATATGGTCCCATGTGGAACCCCTGGCTTCCTAAGTTGCCACAGAAGAGAAAGAGAGGAGGACTGCACAATGACTGTAAAAGCCAAGCCTGGAAGGAGGTTCACATCGTTATTGCCTGCACTCCTCCAGCCAAGAGCTCAGGCATCGGGCCCTATTTAGCTGCAGTGCAATCTAGGACATGTAGCCTTGCTGTGTGACCTGGAGGAGGGGATGTTGTAATAAACACATAACGTTTTCTCCACTATCTGCAACTACAAGCTAGCAGTTAAGTGCACCGATTCTGACTTGACCGACCACGTATTGGTCATGGGACATTAAGCAAGTTACTTAATCTCCGTGTGCTTCAGTTTCTTTCTCCCAGTAAAATGGGGACCATGAAATGGTAACTACATCAGAGGGTCACAGGTTTATATGAAACACTCAGACAAACCTGGCCCACAGTAAGTGCTGTAGAAGGTTATGTAAGTGTTACCTGGCAAATTGTTGAAATGTCAGTACAGAGCACGCTGGGATCATAAGCAGATGTGCCAGTTTATATTGTCTACTTGACTAGGATGATAGATTATTTTAAAATCCTAGCCCAGGTGGATCCAAGACTGAAATAATGTGTCCCTCTCATTCTGTGTTCCATTATTTTAACTCATTTCAATTTTGCATGATTTATTGTAGGTTGCGTGTTAAACCAAAGGGAGGAGACCCTAGTGATAGTTCTTCAGATGGGGCTCATTCGGGACTCACTCAGGGAGTGTTCTTCATAAAGCCTGTGGAGGAATTCTCTGGTTGATGAAGGCCAAATTCACCAGGAAGTGAATCTGTATCAGAAAATGTTATCTTTCCTTCATAAAACAATTTATTTGTTTACCAAAACTTTGTAAGTGTTTCATGTGTGCCAGACACTGAGTTAAACAAAAGCTAGACATACTTTTAACATAAATAAATAATTTTAAAAATGATTGATTTTCCCTCTGGTGGCAGAAGCCTACCGTGTGCCTGTGGAGTAGAATTTGTTATTATCTACGTTTTTATAAATGAGAAATTAGAATTTTAAAAGCTACCATAGATGCTTCCTTCTTTTTTTTTTTTTTCCTTTCTGGCCATCCGCATTTATTCCTCTTTTTTTTTTTCCCTTTACTTTCTCCAGCATAGGCAACACATAGTCACCACAAGAAGTCAGTGGTCAATGGAACAGGTCACTGTGATTTATCAGGTGATGAAGCTTGTCAGTGAAACCAGCCAATGAGATTTAAAAAGCAGAGAAGAGAGCTTCTAGGGAAGTTCCATGCCGGGCATCTGATCATTTCTCCTGGTGCCTTAAATGGAGGAACACTTGTCTGGCTCGAATATTTCAAGTCACTTATTCTAATCTTTTCTTATGGTATCAACTGTCTTCAGTTTCTTGTCAAAGCTGTCATTGGTTGATTTCTGTGCAGTCCTCATGTCTGAAAAGTCAGCATCTCGTCCACTGCGTGCTTGGTCCACTTTAACAGACTGGTTTCGCAGGCAACATCAATGATGAATGAATCCTGTGTGGCGACAGCTTGCTTGGTGCTTCTGACCTAGGTGCTTTAAAACTCATTACTGTTACCTACTGGGGCTTTTCTAATGGGTTTAAGATAGATAGTGCTACCATTAACATGATTCTGCCCTTATGTGATCTTGATTTTCATGTTCCCTGTTTGTGTGTCGTTACTTGTCATTGTTAGTCACTATTAATAGACTTACTTTTTTAAAAAAAGTCAATTTACAATTTGGGAAACTATATACTATGTACCATTGAGAAAAGAAAGACATTTACTACAAAGTTACGTCTAAACAACAGACATTTGACCCAAGATAGCACTACTTTAATGTAGAATTTGTGCATTTAATATTATAAGTAAAACCAAGTCTGTGCTAAAATAGTGCCCTGCAGTACTCCCTGTAGTGGGTGTTGGTTATCTGCTCAAGATTTCGTCTTCCATGCGATTCTGATGGGGCTGGCACACATGTTAGTCTGTCTCTCTCCTTCCTCAGGTGGGAACATGCTCCAGGCTAGGCAAGCAAATAAACTTCCTTCTTGTGATCAGTTCTAGAATGTGACTCAAGCTCAAGGCCAATCACTTTTTGTCAAGGTTTAATATATGGATAATGGGAGATATGATGTACCTCTCCTCCTTGGGGATTACAAACAATAAAGGCGATGGAAACTGGAGCCGTCACAGACATCTTTCCTTCTCGAATGGAGGAAACCATCCACACTAAGAGAGAGTGGGAATCACTCATAAAGATAATCATCTAATTTAGCACATAAAAATACTTTATTACCAATCCTTCCTCTGGTGTAGAGTATAAAATCCGGACTCTCCCTGCATTCCTATATGAATCATTTATGCTAATTTAGACTTCAGTCTTGGCGGCTTTAGATACCTCTTGGCTTAGGAAGGTCAGAGAACCCTGGTGGACAGCCCACAAAGACTGCTTTCAGTAAGGGAGAAAAATTGGGGTTAACAGGGGAAAAAAAGTGGAATAAATGTGGATGACCAGAAAGGAAACAAAAAAGAAGGAAAAAAGGAAATTTATAAACCATGAGCCATAAGCCACCAAATCTGGATTGAAAACCACATTGGGATCAAACTTGGTGATTGCTTAGAGAATTAAAATAGATGAAACAGACAGTAGATTTTATGTATATAAATCTGTTTTTTTGATACATAGAGCATTGAATTTGTGGGAGGAAATCTCATGATCAGAGGGAAGCAATTAAATGGAGGAGATCCAGAAAGAAAAGCATAGGATTAAACCCTCAGAAAAGTAAGTGACTGTCTTATTTACACAATTATTGGGAAATAAATTATTTCACAGAAGAATGTCTAGATTGAAGGAACTTGCCCTAGTCAGTAATCAAACTCTTAAAAAATGTTAACTCTTTTGAAGAAAAACTTTATACATCAGTGTATTTCTGTATTTATGTTATTATGATTGCATTCCTTCTTCAAAAGAACATATGAAGTGTAAAAAATAAATTTTGGTGTCTAGATTTTAATATTATTATTATTACTATTATCACTTAGTGATAGAAAGGTACCACTTATCTCTTTCTATTATTGCTTGAATGCCTTTATGATGTCAGTGGCTGGTCACTTTTTGTGCCCTCACTTGCTACAGAAAAGGAATCATGTGTTAAGCCAGAGACAGTAAGCATAAACTTAAAACCATTCTAAGCTACGCTATTTGCCAGCTACTTCAGATTCTCAGCAAATCTAATTGTCCCCCCTTTCTCTTGTGCGCAATCACTCATTTGTTCTTACCTATTCTTGTGCATCTCATGGTGCCCTACATATAAAGGTAGCCTGATGTTTGATGTTAAAGTAATACTCGTATGTGTGATATGTACACACACACACACACACAAACACACACAGAATAAGGTATAAAGTGCATAGTATAAAGAAGGAAAGGAGTTGTTAGTTAATGATTTAATAATAGAAAATTATAGCTATATTTATATACTTGAAGATGTAGCAAAATGAGTGAGAGTAAGAAAGAAATTAAGGTAAAGACTTTGGTACAGAAATTTCAGACAGATGGCGGTCCTAAAATTCAAATTCTGAAATTCCAACTAAAAAAAGAATTTCAATGTAAAGATTGAAAATTATTTCAAGAAATATTTGGCCCACATTATATTCTATAGTACTTCTAAATTACATGAACCAAACTGTTTCAGCCAAGAACATTTAGTGCCTTTGAGCAAACAATGACCAACATAATTTATGATACTTACAGAATGACCTTTAGATAACAGTCATGACCTGTTTGAAGCCAAGGACAAGTCTTGTTCATTTTTGTCTTTCCTCAATTTCTAGCCTAGAATTGTACATAGCAAATGCTTAAAAAAGGCTTACAATAAAGAAGATGTGATACACACACACGCGCACACACACATATATACAGTGAAATACTACTCAGCCATAAAAAGAATGGAATAATGCCATTTGCAGCAACGTGGATGGACCTAGAGATGATCATACTAAGTGAAGTATGTCAGACAGAGAAAGACAAACATCATATGATATCACATATGTAGAATCTAAAATATGATACAAATGAACTAATTTACAAAACAGAAACAGACTCATAGACCTAGAAAGCAAACTTGGGTTACCCAAGGTGAAAGGAGGGAGGGATAAATTAGGAATTTGGAATTAGCAGATACAAACTACTACATATAAAACAGATAAACAGCAAGGTTCTACTGTACAACACAGGGGACTATATTCAGTGTCTTGTAATAACCTATAATGGAAAAGAACATGCAAGCTGACTGAGTCACTTTGCTGTACACCGGAAACTAGAGTTTTGGTGGAGCTTCATCTGACTGGAGGTGGGGTAACTCTCTCTCCCACTGTTCTACAGCCTCTTTGGAAGCCAAGCTGCATTTGATAAGGAAATACCAGCAACTGGTCCAAGTGCAGTTGTAAAAGTTGAGGTGGAAGCAGAGAAATAAGTAGGCGGGTTACTATTGACCTTGGCCAGACTTGAGCTACTAAGAGATCTGACTGTGGCTGTGTGTGACGGTGGGGCTGACAGGAAGAGGCAGACAGAAGAGCTGTTTATGATTGGCCAAAGCTTAGAATTAGGTGTACTGCGGCGGTAAAGGGGGAAAGAGGGGAATACTTAGGTTCCTGCCAGGTGATGAGAAAGCATGCCCCCAAATGCATAAAGATTCAGGAAGTAGTTTGTTCATTATTTCCAATAGGAAAATATTGAAGTTGAGGTAACTGCCATTCAGTTGGAGATACCCAGAAGGCAGATAAACATGGAGTGAAACTCAGAGAGATTAACACTCTAGAAAAAGATATTGAGAACTGTTAGCTTGAGGGGTGAGGCGGTTATTAAACGTGATTAAAGTCACTCAAAAGTGTTCGTAGAGTAGAAAAAAAGATAGAGAATCAAGGAGAGGAATCCTAGAAATAAGCAGAATTTAAAGAACTCTGCTGTGCTTCCCAAGACCAAGGCTTGATTCCTTCAAGACATTCTTTAACATTTGTGCTTAATTGTTAAGCAACTTTTATACTAATAAATTATGTTTGGATTCCAATAAACATTATTTTAAAAATAATAAATAACTGAATACAATAAAAAGAATAGATTAAAATAATATAAACATATAAATATAAAATAAAATATAAACAAATATAACACAATAAATAAAATTAAAATATAATGTATTATAGATATAAAAAGATAATGTAAATAAATTTACTATATGTACTATCGATAAATAACACAAAAATTAAGTAAGTATAAAATCAGATATCAAAAATTACAGATATGATAACCATTAACTTGCTATTTGTGTAATTGCTCTATATATTAAGTGATCTATTATAAAATATGAGTGGTAGAAGCCATCAAAAGTGTAAAGAAACAAAAATATGAATGATTTTTATCACTTGAAGACAATTTTCACTTATAAATCGGTTTATTTACTTCCAGAAACTTGTCTATGGAAAGCATAAAGTATGCTTACATTATTTAAAATAAAATTAGAATAATGCTGTATATTTATTTTGTGTTATTTTTATTTACTTATTAAGGTAAAATTAGCATACACGAAAATTCACATATTTTGAAATTTTGAAAATATGTGAATTTTCGTGTATGCTAATTTTGTAGAATAGATAAACAAGATTACACTGTATAGCACAGGGAAATATACACAAAATGTTATGATAAATCACAGAGAAAAAAATGTGACAATGAGTGTGTATATGTCCATGAATGACTGAAAAATTGTGCTGAACACTGGAATTTGACACAACACTGTAAAATGATTATGAATCAATAAAAAATGTAATAAAAAAAAAAGAAAATTCACATATTTTAAAAACACAGTTCCATGAATTTGGGGCCATGGATATACCCACATACCCGACACTCTCATCAAAATATGGAATGGCTCCATCACCCTTTCCTTATGTTCTTTTCCAATCAATCCCTTCAACCACTGGAAAACCCCTGAATTCATTTTGCCTATTCTAGAACTTTATTAAAATGGAAGCACCCAGAATATATTCTTTATTCGTCCTGCTGCTTTTGATAGCAGAATGTTTTAGAGAGCTGTCCGTGTACTTACCGTGTGTCAGTGGTTTGCGTTGCTAGGGAGCATCACAGTTTGTTTGTCCACTCACCTGCTGCTGGACATTTGGGGTATTTTCATTTTGGGGTTATTAGGAAAAGACCTCTGATCGTGTTTTTACAAATTTCATGAAAACATGTTTTCACTTCTTCTGACTTTCAAAACTCTAAGATAATAAATTTATTATTATTCATTATTATTATTATTATTTTTATTCATGCCACTGAATTTAATTTGTTACAGCAGCATTAGCAAACATTTTCTTTTATTATGTTCAGAACTGGCTTAGTCTAATAGCCTATGAGAAGACATAGCACATCAAAACCTATCTAAATTCTTTCCAAATTGCTCCAGAAAGTCATGTTACTTTAACTATGATTCCGAAATACAAGACACCTTAAGTCAGACATCCTTTCTAAATGCAGAGTTCTTAAATGAAAGGGAAAAAAGATGTGTATGTTCATGTGTGCTGGGAGGCAGGCAAGAAAAAATACTTGGAATTATATTTTTGCCTTAAAAAGAAGCACCTGTTATTGACACAATGATTTCCAATAATCTGAGAATATCTGCCGATAATGAAATGTGTTCAATTTTGTAAAAGTTAGGATACAATTGACATGTGAGAAAATTGTCTTCTTATTCCACTGCTCTTCAGACAAATTAAACAGCACCGAAAGCCTCCCTTTCCACTGGCACCGAACACCACACCTGGTACTTGGCATCCCGCACCTAATTCTCCTGTGTGACAGATTTCATCTAGTCTCCCTCTTAATCGACATGAAGAGGTGACCCGCAGACATTTCTGCACTGCTCCTTTTCCCATTTACACTATAACTTTATCTGTGTAGGTGTAATTAGCATTTCCACTGAACCAACAGCAAGGCTGATAAAAGAATGCAAGTGAGATGAAAGAGGCCGTTTTTGATCTTTGATCTCAAATGCCAGCATAAGCAGTAAAGTACGTGGCCTTGATCCAAGACTTCTTTACATGTATTATGTATTTTAACTTCCTGTGTCAAGAAACAGGTAATGCTTTACCAAGAATGTAGACTAACTGGTTTGATTAGTTTTATTTATTTTAAAAACATTTAATGAAAAGGAACAGAAAGCATATGATTTCTTTAATTTGGGGTTTCATGAAAACCTACATATCTAACGCTTCAGTTAAACTTTGAAAACTACATTCAAGAACGGTTAATTCATTAAAAAGGGGAAATAAAGGGAAAAGGTGAGCTTAAAATTTGACTTCATTATAGCAACACAGCAAACTAGCTCTGATTAAGAATTTAATTTCCTTACCAAGCAATTACCTTCTGGTTCATAAAACTTTGTGTTAGTCTACTCACAATTTTCCCCCAAGACAAATTTTATAAACAATAGATTATAGTCATTTTTCCATTTTCATTTAAATCTGAGAGTCAGAGGCCTGGAGGTAGGAAAAACAGCTCTTACATGCGGTATCACCCTCCTTTTTTATTTTCTTGACAAATCACCATCCTGTTAAATCAATGTGTATAAAGTGCCTATTGTGGGCATTATTCTGAAATGCCAAGCATATAAAGAAAGTAAGACACATTCTCAGCTTGAAACGTGCCTAAAAAGAACAAATAAAATCTATCCACTATTTTTAAAGATCTATTTTTTAATCTCAAAAGCAACAGGTTCAATTTTTAATTATTCTTAATGACTTTTTTTTGCTGGTGAATTAAAATTCTAAAAATATATATATGTAAAGACAACACTCCCCCCACTCGAGGGCCATAGTTAAACAGACTCCTTAAAGGGCGAACAACTTGCCCAGGTTTGCCCGAGGAAGTCTCAGTTTTAAAATTGAAATCCTGTATGCTGAAAACCCTCTACATCCCAAGCAAGCTGGGACAGGTGGTCACCCTACTTATACATGACCACATTCAAGTTAGTCAAATTTTAAAAGCATTCATGGTTTTCTTGTGTATGCCTAGCCCTCTGCTAGGAATAGTATATGACCTAATTATTGCTCAAACCAAGAGTCTGATCTTTTGACAAAGTAACACACAGAGTTAAATAGAATGCTTTAGTGTTGTTTCTCTCTTTATTCGAAAAAGCAACAAGAAAATTCAGTGCCTCATATTATTTAAACAATGAATAAAAGCAAACGTTCAGATCATCCAGTTCTCAGTTACAGCCCCTCTAACAATCACTTCACTCTCATAGTATCGCATTCTGGCCTAATTGTACTGGGAATAATCAGCTGAACAGAAGCAGTTTATAATTGCTGAAGGAACAGTAAATTTGAGTTATTTCACTTTGGGGCCTTGTATCTATATTTTTAAGAGACAGTGCGAATAAACATCTGTTTTTTAAACTGATTTAGATGAAATGTTTCAGGACCTGAGGGAAAGGTATTACATACCATTAGCTTTTTCAAAAACGTTACCGTTAAGGTAATTTGGAACCTAAAACAAACACACTAACTGAATCCAAGAATGGTATCTTTTCCTTTCATATGACTAAGATGAAGCCCCGGAAGCTATCCTTTGGCTTCAAACTTGTACAAGTTTATGGACTGATATTATTAACTGAGTGAACTGAGGTCTCCATTTCGATTTGGCCATGCAAATATCTCGTGTTCAAATTTTTTTCGACTTGTATTTTTTTTAAATCATGGTTTTCCAAAGTTGACAGGTTTTGACGTTATTTAGTACATTGAATTTAATCATGATGAAATTATATTAACTGAAACAGAATCTCCGAATCTTTGAATTGTCACTTACGATTATCATAGGTTCTCAATTAAGAATTGCTAAGGAAACACTCCTCGCAAAACAATTTTATTCACTGAAGATATTAAGGTTATTATTAAGAATAAAGAGTGACACTCATTTGTTCCCACGCTGGGGTAGAGGGTATCTGTATGCCTGGTCGATTCATAGACATCTCAGATTTAACATGTCCTAGAAGGGACTGCTGACTTGATCTAGTTGTTTCCCAAATCAGTCCCCCTTCCTCCTCCTAATCTCGCCTCAGCTCTGGAAATGTCATGACCACCCCACCCAGTGAATTAGCCAGAATCCTAGGCTGTAATCAGTGTAATCCCACTTTCTCCTCTCCATTCTCTCACACAGCTGACACCAGGTCCTCTTTATTCTGTCATAAATACATGTGGAGTCCAAATCCTTCTCTCCATCTTCGCCTTCATCTTCAGCCGCCTTGGACCAGACCACCGTTGTTTCTCACTCGGATCACTCAGCAGCCTCCTGGCCACGCACTCTCACTCTTACGCCCCCCAACTCCATACAACATTACAAGTATGCTTTATTAAAACACACCTTGGTATCACTTAACTTACCCGTTTCAAAGCCCTGCAATAGTTTCCTGTTTCACTCGGAACAGAATCCAGATGTCTAACCTGGATGATCTGGCTTTGCCTATCATTTCAGGCTCATTTTCTGCTGCTCATTGACACACTGCTGGCTTTCTCTCCGCAGATTCTGTCTTGGTCTATTTGGGCTGCTGTCACAAAAACACCATGCACTGGGTGGCATCTGAACGACAGAAATTTGTTTCTCACAATTCTGGAGGCTGGGAAATCCAAGATCAAGTCTCCAGCAGATTTTGTGTCTTGTTCAGATACGGCTGTCTTCTCACCCTGTCCTCACACGGCAGAAGGGGTGGGCAAGCGCTCTGGAGTCTCTTTTACTGGGGTCCAGTTCCATTCATGAGGGCTCCACCCTCATGACCGGATCACCTCCAAAGGCCCCACCTCTTAATACTGTCACAGTGAGGGTTAGGATTGAACACAGGAATGTGGGGAAGGACAGATTCAGTCTATAGCAGATTCCACAAAGAAGACAAAACTCTTTCTGGCTTTGGGATCCTCACACAAACATCCCCCCTCCCACCAAAGATTCCCCCTCTAAATGTCACCTCCTCAGAAGTGCCTTTCCTGACCACTCTGCCCAGAATGGGAGAGTCACTTTCCTTCTGGCATTTACTATGACTTGTAATCATTTGCTTATTTGCTCTGCACTGTGTTGGGGTCTTCCCACCACAAAAATGTAAGCTCCCTGGAGCCAGAGGCTGGGTGCCTTGTCTACTTCCTATTTCTAGCACCTAGACCAATGTCTGTAACAAAGTGAATGTTAGATTAGTGCCTGTTGCAAGGTAGGTAATTAGTGACTTTGGGTTAATGAAGGCTAAACACTTTAGGTCTTATATCATTTCATCCTAATGAGAGAGAAATACTATTCACAGCAACATTTTACAGATAAGAAAATTGAAACTTAAAACTTTCTAGCTCTGTTACTTCCCTGTGTGGCCACACAGCTGGAGAGTGGTGACGGAACTGAACCGCATCCGTCTGCTCAGCTGCAGACTGGCTCTGGGACTCCGGGAGAACTGCCGGCTCTGAGGGGCCGGGGCAAGCCAAACACAAGCCCCGAAAGTCCTTCTCCTGCTTGATTAAGAATTATAAAATTCTAATTTCTCTAGTTTTACCAGCCTTTCTACATTTCCTAGCTGGAATCTTCTGTTACAAAGGGGGCTTAATACTGAATATGCTTCATACACATTGGACTGTGAGTAATTGAAATTACTACATAACTTGGGTTCCAAAACTCAGATAGGAATTTTGAATATACTTAACAAAAACCGTTCGGAGAGTAACAGAGGGGAAAAATGCATACTTCTTCTGGCTTCCCTCCCTGTCATTATTGGTCAGGATTTTTGCTCTTGTCTAGTCAATAGAGCAATTAATATCATCTCACAAAGCTCAGTAACCAGAGAGATCATGCATGTTCTATTAGAACAAATCATAGTTATTAGACATATTCCTGCAGAAGTATCATGTTGAAATATCACACATGTTCATGCGGTGGGTTTCAGGTGATTTGAGCAATTATTAATAGAATCACCATAAGCTAAAACTTCCCAAAACGCCAAAAGTGATTTCACTCACTCACCCACACAACTTTCCACTCTCTTCTTCATATCCTTTCTGGATGGTCTCAAAAAAGAAATTTGGGAACAATATTGTGGAGAAAGAGATAAGGGAGAAGTTTCTTTCCTCCCTAAATCCTACCATCATATCCATAAATTAACCATAAAAAGAAACAGTGATGGCAAATGAACATAAAGACAGCTCCACCAGAGATCCAGATGAGCTGCTGGGCATCAAGCCGTGGATCAGGGAGAGTCAGTGAAAACCAGAGATCACTCAGCATAGAGAGCAAGAGGAATGATGGCCAGGAAAAAAAAAAAAAAGGCTAAAGATTTGGAAAGAAATACATAAAAATGGCTGCCACTATCGCATTGGTTTGTGAT
The DNA here is from genome assembly GCF_048564905.1 of Vicugna pacos. NCBI lineage: Eukaryota > Metazoa > Chordata > Mammalia > Artiodactyla > Camelidae > Vicugna > Vicugna pacos. Next base: position 23,710,086 of record NC_133011.1, read on the forward strand.
TGGTGTCTGCTTAAAGGGGATCTTCAGCAGATTTGGTTGGAAAGGACTGGACATATAAGGCAAGTGCTGACTCTCCTTGTTGCTGGGGAAATAGGAAGAGAGAATATGTAGGGGAATCCTAGATTTTTCATCATGTTATTTTTAGCATGGGGACCAATTCATTCCTAAGTCTACAATGGTAGATGTTCCCAACAGGAATTTACTTGTATAATAAGGAACAGCCTGCTAGGAAACAAGTTATTCTAAGAGGAAAAGAGAATTGAGCCACAGGGGAAGCAGAGGGTGTTAACTTGGTATATCTCTAGAGCAGAGAGTTTCTCAGCATGGAACACAGAGTGGACTTTCCCATCGTGGACTATAGAAAATCCAATGAAGCTTCATTACTCTTGGAGTCGCCGCCCCTTCAGTGGCATCAGTAAGTCTGGTACCTGGAAGGGAGCCCTTGTAGTATTCAGAAACAAAGGCTGTAAAATCTGAAGGAGATAGGACCAAGGAGAAAAGGTAACATTACTTTTTTGAAGAAATAGGAAGTAGCATTCGTAGTCGGTGCTTTTGTCCTTAATGGATGGCACCTGCAGCCAAAGTGCCTAAACACCCTCAGGGACTCCCAGAAATAATGGGAGAGCTCAAGGTCCTGAAAAGAGAGGAGGGCAAAAGGGAAAATCTTTTTTTTTTTTTTTAACGGTTAATGAGACCACATTAGCACCTCACAGACGGGTATGTTCTAGGTAAATAATAATGGACCACAGTAGTGCACATGCATATAAAATATTTAAATCCCCTGCCAAAAAGAATATTATGTTTCCATAGGAGGATGTGAAATAAGGAAAATAAAAGGAACTTGGACATTATGTCAATGTTTCATATCACACAGAAGTACATATTGAAAGCGAACATGAAAGGAGAATAAATACCATAAAGGAGTGTGTGTGTGTGTGTATGTGTGTGTGTGTGTGTGTGTGTTTTCTGATGGGAAATAAACCAAGTACTCCACATTTCCTAATGTTATCTTCTTTCTTTACTTTTATTCCCATTCATTTTGATTTTATAGTATGCCATGCTACGCTCTTAAACTCCCTTGCTCTTTTGCCCTTTATTTCTCCTCCATGACAGTTACCAAGAATCCAGCTATCCATGTCTTTTGTGACTACATCTAGTGTGATGAGTCCTGCTGGGGAAGGTCTCGTTATCCAGCCAATGGGCATCACTAGGAATGTGAGCTCAGCGTTCTCAGCTGAACCCTTAGTGCGGATCAAAAGGACTGCCCTATTACGGTGGTCACTGTGCACAGCTCCTTACAATAGTTCTTTTTCTACCCTTCTTGGGACATTTCATTTCTCCTTATCCACACTCCCTCTCAGCAGACAACCTCAAGTAATCCTCCAAATTCTCAGGAAAAATAGATTTAATAAAGGGATCTCTTGAAAATCATAATTATGATTCATGAAGTTCCTCTGTGAAGCCCCTTTATTGTCTTTAGGATAAAGCCCCCAAACCTTAATATTCTTCTAAGACCTTGTAAGAATTGGCCTAAACTTACTTCTGGCCCCTCTCATGCAGCCGTCTTCTTTTCAGCCCACGTAAGCTTTCTTGAGACCGTCGGACACACCAAGCTCTTTACCTTGAGTCGTCACCCACACAGCTGTTTCTGCCTGCCAGTGTCTCTGCTTTTTTCTGTATCAACACTCTCTTCTTGTTCCAGACTAATGATCCCCTCCTCAGGACAGTTTTTCCCCACTATCCCCACTCCCTCAGATCAGGTCTTATGTACCCCTGTACCATATCCTGGTGCTTATTCAGGGCTCAAAAATATTTGCTCCCTGACTTTTTAATCCTCTCCCAGTTCACAAAGACCTGAAAGCCATCAAAACTTGATGTGATTCAGGAGCAATGGAGGACTATTCACCTCAGCACCTGCCCATAGTCAGTCTTATTTAAAGGAGATATAGTAGGTGAAAATGAAAAACTCCCTACCACCCAACTGTCAGAAAAGGCTCCAGTAATTTGCTTCATGGCCAATTGCTGTCAAAATTCTCAGTTTCTCCTTCTACTGAGATGTGGTAGCTAGGCAACTTCAATAACATTTGGAATCCAACCCACAAATCTCTCATTCCAAGACAGGATAAAGTGTCAAAACTGATTGGTTTCCCTTGAGAGACACTTTCCCAACAGCCACGAATATCGGCCAAATGTCGGAGAAGAAATCTTTATAAATACGTATACTTAAAGCATGCACAGGTATGATGTTTTATTGACTTAATTATGTGACATAGAGTGTCTGGCACAATGTGGGGAAGACTTGGATTTTCCTACTGTAAGGAGTCCATATGTAAATAATTATCCGTGTTAATACGACACATTTGAAAATAAAGGACTGCATATTGCAACACTGTAAATTAAGCAAAACAAGCAGTTATTTCAAGAGGATTTTTCCAAGCATGAAATCCTTGCTGTAACATCTGTCCTGTAAATGACAAATTTAAGTGAGGTAATAAATCAAATGTCTTGTGCATACATACTTGGACTGAAGAAAAAGGACTTAGCAGAAAACCCTACCAAATAATGATTTTAAGGTGGAAGCTACTACTGCAGGATTAGTCAAACAAAACTTTATCTTCTCACAGCTCCAAGTTAGCTGGAGATTGAACATATCCTCTAAGGGACTCTCTGAATTTCACCAGTATAAATACGACTGAGTTATCACAAATTTCAAAGATGAATAATGGCTACTTAATGCTCTGCCCACCTCAAAATTCTCTAGTGTGAAGCAACCAAGTGCTTCCTTTTATTTTTTTTTTTAACTTGTGAACGTATATGTAAAACAGTAATAAGAACATGTTAAGCCCAATGATATTCATTCCCTGGCACAAACAGTGTTTTAATACATAATTAAAACTTCCCATTCGGAGAGGAGAAATGATATGGTGGAACTGGAGAACTACTTTTTCTAATTGTTTATTAAGCAACGTAGCTAATCAACTATTTTTCTATTTCCCAATTTTTTATTGCCTGAAATTATAAGCACATTTTAACTTTCCTTAATACTTTTGATCAATCCAGAAAAGCCTTTGAGTTTTACCAGGAGTGTAGTATTTTGTTCTTTCCCAAATCTATCCACCAATTAAAACAAAGCAATCCTACGTGATTATTCTTTCCCTCTAATGAGTTTTTAGCCTGGGATGTGCTCCATAAAGCAAATGCATTGCTATAAAAATAATGACTATATGTTTCTCAGATTCACAAAAATATATGTTCATGGTGAATACATAAACCTCTAAAATGTAATAAAATTTCTTTAAAATGTAATAAAATATCCAAATATTTAAATACAGATTGAATTTTTAAACATTCCTCTTCAACTTATTTATGCAAAATTACAGCCAAAAATTCTACTCCGCTTTAGTACACTTCAGCTGGTTGTGGGACAAGCATATTTTGCTAAACCAGTTTAACAAAGAAAAATAGTAGGAGTTAATTTAATTTACCAGTTAGAAACTGGGGGCATGTCTGTCAGTTATCTGACAGCAGAATCAGAACCAAGAAGAGTTTGGTGCCAGGTAATTGAGAAACTGCTTAAATGCATTTTGGCTTTTGATTTCTGAACAGTTTTCAAGAAGGCCAGTCCTGGGCCAATTATGCAATGTCACGCTCGGAAAACAGGAAACTGCCTTACGAGGAAGTTGTTACTGTCGTTTATAAGCTATCTCAGACTGCTCATTCAAGGACAGTTAAGGCATTTTGCTGTGAAGCAGCTGTATTGTACGGGAAAGCAAATCAGTCACAAGAAGCAAGACACACGAACAAACAAAGTGAAAACAGACACTTAGATAGAGAAAACAAACTGGTGGTTGCCAGAGGGGAGGGGTTCTGGGGGTTGGGTGAAATAGATAAAGGGGATCAAGAGGTACAAACTTCTAGTTATAAACTAAATAAGTCACAAGATGTAATATGCAGCATGAAGTATGTGGTCGATAATACTGTAATAACTTTGTATGGGGACAAATGATTACAAGACTTACCATGGTATCATTTTATAATGTATTTAAACATCAAATCATTATGTTGTACACCCGAAACTAACGTAATATTGTAAGTCAACTGTACTTTAATTTAAAAATAAAGAAGTGTGGATGTGTATCCTGGCTCTTCCATGTACTGCTTCCATGAATAATCTTGGACAAGTCATTTAATGTTCTAGTTGCAATTTTATCATCCTTGCAAAGGCTATTATACCCACTTCAAAGGATTGTAATAAGGCTCCTGTAAGAATATAAATGATGAAATGCTTTCTGTTCTAAAGGACACTCACCTAAGAGATGGTGATTATTATTTTTCACAGAAAATCCTTGCCACAGTATTAATGAATCTGTGACCTTGGATCTCAAGTGCTAAAGACCCATCTAAAGATGCTACAACCTTTTCCTTTTGCTTGTAGGTATTACTCCGAGAACTGTTAAAATAGTAAAGTGCATATAATTCATTTGCAAGGAGACTGGTTCTTGTCCAGCTTTTGAACTCATAGATTATCTACAGCAAGCGAAACCTCACAAGAGTAAATACACTGGAGAATTTATTGTGCTTATGGGTTTGCCTTTCTTCATGTAAGGGATGTAACCTGAAATGTTACTTACAAGTTGACTCATATTTAACCATATTGAAAAGAGATTGTTTTTTAGATTAAAGAAATGCTGTGATAAGTCTTTTGCAGACTAAAGAATTCCTTCAGTGTAGGAAAACGATGGTCTTGTAAATACAGATTTTTACATGCCTAATATTCTACAAGCAGGAATATAACTTCACTGGGATTTTTCTTGACTCAGGAGCTTCACTTATGACATAGAGGTACCTACACTGAACCAAGAGAAAATACCAGTGAAGAATTAAAATTCTGTCATCTGAATATTCTCTTAGAGAAATTGTTGTCTTACATGAGATAACATTCTGTCTACATCCATATCATCCATTCAGCAGAACTCTTTCTTCTGCAGATGGAGTCACAGTCACCCTTTAATTCGAGTACTGGCCTCTCTGTATCAGTACCTGAACATCAGTGTTTGAATGACAGATATTGCCTCTCCGTTACCCATCTCAAATCTCCATTTGCTTATGTCCTGTCATAGACTCTGGCTTTTGACTCTCTTTGTTTGTTGTGTATGTTTGTTATTTTTGTTGTTTACTCTGTGATTGGACTCATAGGATCAGAAGAGTCATTTGGATAGTCTTTTAGTTCCCATCTTCTCCTTTGCCCCAGACAATCCCTTGCAATTTAGTTCTTCTTAGAGCCAGGAAAGGGCAACAGCTACTCCTCAATCAGCCCCAACCTCAGGATCTCCTGTCTGGGCACATTCTCAGACCTCTTATGGGCCCTGTTGTCTTGATTTTTTAAAAAAAATTTCCTAAGGCAGATTTATTTCTAGTTGAAAGTAACAGCAAGCCAACAAAAAAAACTAGTTGAGTCAAAAAATGAAAATTTATTGGAAGACTTATAACCACAAAAAAAGCAAATATGGCCCAGGGATCAATTGGGAATAGAAACTCCAATGTCTCCAGAATGTACTACACATCATTTATTCACACATTGGCTTCATTTTCTTAGGAAAGGTTTTCCCACCATCAGGAAACAGAATCTGGCAACAACTCCATCTTCAGTCTTCAATTAGCATCACCAAAAAATGACTGACTCCAGCTGTCTCTTTGCCTAAATCCAAAAATCAGGCGAAGACCTCTAGTTTGTCTGGTGAACGGTTCATTCCCAGACCGATCAGCTAAGGTCAGGTAGAGAGTGATGTCACTCGCGATTTGTTGACTCACCTCTGGTCTTTCTGTGTGGTTGGGAGTGGCAGCTCTCGTTCCAACTGGATGGCTAAAATGAGAGAAATACCATTTCCCAGGAGGAGATAAGGATGGAGAAACAATTTCTAGAAGAAAGAAAGACTGACTGGACAGACAAAGCAATGATTGTTCATTAGGGTAGATATCCAGGTGGCATATTATCTTGAGATCTTTTGGTTTTCATATATTCCACATTCCTACACATCCACAAAGTAACTCCTGGCTTTTGTTTATATCAAAATTTTCTTAAGGTCAAGTTGGCTGATGGATAGGAAAGGGAATTAATCTGAAAAGGTTTTATAGGTGAATTAACACTTTGAGTACTGGTTAAATTCCAAAAATGTCTTCTATAATCTTTCATTTTCTTACCCACCCACTCCCCCCAAAAAAAACCTGATGTGAGATATCTCTATTCCCAGATAAACAACTTAATACTCAGGAATAATATAACTGCTTCAAGATGATAAAACTAGTAAGGACTAAGCAGGAACTGAAGTCCTGTATATATTCAGTTGGAAAAGGGACAATGCAGAGGGGCTGGTGCAGACTGAATTCACGATGACAATTGTGAGGAAGTAAATTTGGCATTCAGGGTTTATTTTTACACATCTACCCCACAAAAGTTTTGTTGCTTTACAGGGATCAAGTCCAAGAACAACTCAGGCCATATTCCTGGATTATTAGTACAAGAAACAGAAACAAATAATTGCTTTCCTTTCTTTCTTTGGGATCTGTTTTATTCATCATCACAGCATTAAGATGGAAAGTTGAGATTAGGGTGTAGACCCAGAGAAATGAGGCCAAGGAGACCAGCTGTCCTGCTGACTATAACTCATGTTAAAGGCTTTCTCACAGCACTGTATGATAAGAAGACTCTATTGGGATTTGGTGGAAAGTCTTTAAAAAGTAAACAATAATTTTTTCCTAGAATATCCCTTTGTCATAATACCTTCTTGAATCTGTGGAGGTGTTAGCCAGCTCTTGGAGGATTCCTGGATCTTTGGTCCTTGTCAAATGTCATTGCATCTCAAATAAGAATTGGTAAGAGATGACTATACATACAGAGCATGAAAGATGATAGAACTTTCACTCTGTATCCACAGAATACAGCTTAAATCCTTTTCACTTGATTACATTTAACACTCACCACTATGTATAGGTCTTGTGCTTGACACCAGGCATGCAAAGATATATCCCTTCCCTCAAACTCACAGGACTGTGGATGTACTTTGATGCATTTCTGAGTTCAAAGCTTTCAATTAACTATCAAGATAATTTTGTGATGTGAGTACCAAGTATGGTGTGTACTTGGCACATAGATCACAGGCCACTCAGACAACAGATTCATAAAGTAGCTAACATCACTTCGATGTTGTAGATGGAAGTATCTGAAAGCTTGAAAGGTACATACAGTAAATAACTGATAAAGGCAGGACTTGAGTCCATCTGCCTGGCTCTGGAGTTCAAATACATATCCCATTCCTCCATGCTCCTATGCTAAAATTTAAGTTAAAGTCTTAGCGTTTTCTTTCCTCTCTTACACATTTGGCAGAAATGTGGGCAATGTAGGAGATAAATCTGGGAATGTGCTCGCTGATCTGAGCACTGACACCCAATGGAATTAATTTGCTCTTGACACTGCACTCCATGTTTGTTTAAGCATATATTTAATTTATGATAACATTGTAAAATGGTATGGTCTGGAAAGCTGAGATGAAATTAAAGTCTTTCCCTACCTAATTTCCAAGGCTAGGATTTCAACAAAGTCCAACCAACTCTAAAGAGTCAATTTGGTTATTAAAAGAGCTCTCAGATGGAAAAATACTGCTCAATTAACAGTAACATTTGAAGAAATGGCTCTGATATGAGAACAATTTTCTAATTTTATTCTTGAACTCGGGTACATTCTATTTTAACACAGAACTTCTCAAATTACATTTACTAAGTTTTCATTTTACCTTCCAATGTTTTTTTATTATATATTTCCCATCTCTGACTCTCATTTAGTTAGGCAAAATGCCATCTACAACCAATATCATTTTAATTATAATCTAAACCCACATGAAGACCCTAATGAAAATAATACTTCCCTAACAAACACACAGTCAAGGTATGGACATTGAGGAAATTCTTTGATTTTATGCTAAAATTACTAAATTATCTTTTTCAATTCTAACTGAGACCACTTTAGTGGATGATATTAATATAACTATTATACAAATGAGGAAATAACAATGAAAGTGGTTGAGCTATCTGGGCCAGGATGACAGCCTTCTGAATGGTACAAGGATGCAAACTGAGAAGGTCTGTCCCGGCTTTCCCAGTCTTCACTGATTTTATTGTCACTCATCCTTGGTCCATTGTAATATGAAGCAATTTCTACCTCATCCTCTGTGCAGCATTTTTGAACATTCGTTGATCTCCTGGACATTCATTTAATATTCAGAAATTATTACTTGAACATCTATTTTATGAAAAGCACTATGCCAGACATCGTTGGAGACCGAGATCAACAAGACCCAAGTTCTGCCCTGATGGAGTTTAAACTCTAGTCTGTGAACAAAGGCAAAAGCCCCAGTCTGCAGAATTTCAGGAAATAGATGATTTAAAAACTGTCATGTGAGAGCCATGTTTTAAATGCCATGGGATTTAACAGAAAAGGGAGGTCACATCTAGGTATGGAGGGGAGAAGGCATCATAAGGAAGTGGTACCTGGGCAGCTTTCTGAGCCTTCAAGAATAGGGAGGATTCTTCAACAAATGGTGTTGGGAAAACTGGACAGCAGCATGTAAATCAGTGAAGCTAGAACACTCTCTTACACCATACACAAAGATAAACTCAAAATGGATCAAAGACTTAAACATAAGACAAGATACAATAGACCTCTTAGAAGAAAACATAGACAAAACATTATCTGACATACATCTCAAAAATGTTCTCCTAGGGCAGTCTACACAAGCAATAGAAATAAAAGCAAGAATAAACAAATGGGACCTAATTAAACTTACAAGCTTCTGCACAGCAAAGGAAATCATAAGCAAAACAAAACAACAACCTACATCTGGGAGAAAAGTTTTGCAAAAGATGAAACTGACAAAAAGTCTTGATCATCAGAATATATAAGCAGCTCATATGACTTAATAAGAAAAAAACAGACAACTCAATCCAAAAATGGGCAGAAGACCTAAACAAGTAGTTCTCCAAGGAAGAAATACAGATGCTCAATAGGCACATGAAAAAATGCTCAGTATCACTAATTATCAGAGAAATGCAAATCAAAACTACAATGAGGTATCACCTCACATCAGTCAGAATGACCATCATTCAAAAGCCCACAAATGACAAATGCTGGAGAGGCTGTGGAGAAAAGGGAACCCTCCTACACTGCTGGTGGGAATGCAGTTTGGTGCAGCCACTGTGGAAAATAATATGGAGATTCCTCAAAAGACTAGGAATAGACTTACCATATGACCCAGGAATCCCACTTCTGGGCATATATCCAAAAGGAACTCTACTTCAAAATGACACCTGCACCCCAATGTTCATAGCAGCACTATTTACAATAGCCATGACATGGAAACAGCCTAAATGTCCATCAACACATGACTGGATAAAGAAGAAGTGGTATGTTTATACAGTGGAATACTATTCAGCCATAAAAACAAAAGCATAATGCCATTTGCAACAACATGGATGTCCCTGGAGAATGTCATTCTAAGTGAAGTAAGCCAGAAAGAGAAAGAAAAATACCATATGAGATTGCTTACATGTGGAATCTAAAAAAATAAAATAAAAAATAAAATAAAATAAAATAAAATACATACAAAATAGAAACAGACTCAGAGACATAGAATACAAACTTGTGGTTGCCAAGGGGGAAGGGGGTGGGAAGGGACAGACTGGGATTTCAAAATTTGTAGATACTGACAGGCATATGCAGAATAGATAAACAAGATTATACTATATAGCACAGGGAACTGTATACAAGATCTTGTGGTAGCTCATAGTGAAAAAAAAATGTGACAATGAATATACACATGTTCATGTATAACTGAAAAATTGTGCTCTACACTGGAATTTGACATAGCATTGTAAAATGACTATAACTCAATAAAAAATGTTAAAAAAAAAAGAAGATGTGTTATATTTATACAATGGAATACTATTCAGCCATAAAAACAACAGCATAATGCCATTTGCAGCAACATGGATGTCCCTGGAGAATGTCATTCTAAGTGAAGTAAGCCAGAAAAAGAAAGAAAAATACCACTTGAGATTGCTCATATGTGGACTCCAAAAAAAAGAAAGAAAGAAAGAGACAAATGAACATGAATACAAAACAGAAATAGACTCATAGACATAGAATACAAACTTGAGGTTGCCAGGGGGAGGGAGATGGGAAGGGACCAACTGGGAGTTCGAAATTTGTAGATACTGACAGGCATATGTAGAATAGATAAACAAAATTATACTGTATAGCACAGGGAAATATATACAAGATCTTGTGGTAGCTCACAGTGAAAAAGAATGTCACAATAAATATATATATATGTTCATGTATAACTGAAAAATTGTGCTCTACACTGGAAATTGATACAACATTGTAAGCTGACTATAACTAAAAAGAAAAAAAAAGAATTAGCTATAAAGAAAAAAAAATAAAAAAGAATAGGGAAGATTGCAGCAGGAAGAGGGGGAAGAGGGGTGGGAGATGCCAGAAGAAGATGTCACAGGGTCGAGAGCATAAAAGTAAGAATGCCCCCAAGCATTCAGGGAATTGTGAGAGGTCCCGTTCAATGGGGAATGTCTAAGAAGGTTGTGAAAGATGAAACCTAAAGACAGAATCAGAAGCCAGGTGAAAATGGGCTGAAATTTCAGTCTAAGAAACCCACTGTTGTGTCCACATATTTTCTGTGTCTTCATGAGCATTGTTATGTGCAACCAAGGTTGCTGAATTTAGAGCAATCTGTTGGTTGTTTTTAAAAAATCGATGTAAGGAGCTGCTGCTACCCAGATGCTTACTCTTCATGGAGTTGTCTCATCATTACTCATCTAAGGAAGATCTAGGTGTTTGGTCACAATCAGGTTAATCTTTCATTCTCAGTCCACCCAGCAGATAAGGACAATGTGCCCTTGGAAGAAATTTCTTTTTGCATTGCCAGTTCTTTTAGATGTAACCTTCTTTTGAAATAAAATGCAAAGTTTTTAGTGTATGGTGCTAAGGAAAAAAATGTATGTGAACAGGCAGAATAATCTAAACAAAAAACACTTTTGCTTTAGATATTGTGGTTCCTTTGGCATCTTAACCTTTAGTCTTTAGGACTGAAGGATTCATCTCCTAGCCAGTCCTAAGTTCATTAGTAGCTTTGATGAGATCCTTAGTCGGAAAACAGAAGTCGGCGAGGAATAGATCAGAAAGAAGTCTGCTTTGATGGCAGAAGTTCCCTACAGAATAGCCTGATGGGGGAAAAATATCAAAAGAGATGAGAATATGGCCTTGATTCCTTAAAACTCTTTTGATATACTGTTAAATGGCTTCATTCATCTCAAATAAGCCAAATGGTCTAGAAAAGAAAGGAAGGTCACAGAATATGAATTACTTAGAAAAGAATAAACGTGGATCCAGATGATCAGTTTTTAAAAACGTAGAATGTATATGGAACTCTGGCAAAACAACAGGATGACAGGCATGGAACGAAGCAGGGGGGAAAAGGCAAAAGTAGGAATAGGCCATGTTCAGAAGAGGATCCCCAAAAGGACCATAAGCATCTGAAGAGATACTTCAGTCCACTAGCAGTATGAGTAATGCAACTTAAAACAATAATGGGAACTACTTTTTATCCACTGGGTTGGTGAAGATGAAAAAGTTGGCTAATTCCAAATGAAGCTATAGGCCTGGAGAAAAGAAACAGGAACTCTTAGGCACTATTTGTTGAAGTACATTATAGTATAGCTTCTTTGAAGAGGACCCTGACAACATAGCGGAATTAAATTTGCAGTCTCTTTTGTTGGTACCCTCCCCAGAGACAAAAGCCAGCCACAGTTCCATACGGGAACATGGCAAAGATATTCATTGTAGCAGGGAGTTGAAAGTGACCTGGGTTTCCATCAGCAGATGCAACAGTATGTCGTGCAACAGTTAAAAGCAATGCCCTGGAGACACATCCAGCAAAGTGAAAATATGATAAAAACAATGTTGAGTGAAAAGCAGGAAAAAAATGTATCTCACCAAACAACACTATGCATTTTTATAGACACATATATATCATAAACATAAGCCAATGCAGTGGAAAGGGTGCCAAACAGGGCAGGAAGGAAACAGTAGTGGAGGTCAGAAATGATGGGGAAATGTTACCATAATATTTTTTAAAGTAGGATCTTCCATAATGAAAAGGTGCCATGAATTGTGCAAGGTGCACAGAGAGAGAAGGAAGGAGGGAAAGGAGGAAGGAAGGAAGGAAGAGAGGGAGGGAGGAAGGGAAAGCAGAAGTATAATTATAAAGAAATGATACTTTCATATCATTCAACTACTTTGTATTGGATGCTTACCAAGGATCAGACCCTGTACTGTACCACTTATTCAGCAAACAGGGTAGAAACTAAACATTCAAAAGATTGTTATTCTTCAGAGTAATCACCTTGGGAAACTAGGTGTTCAGTTTTTCAAGCAGTCACTGCTCAGAATATTTGTGGGTTTGCCATACTTTGAAGTCTGTTGATTTCCAGCATATTTAAGTGTCATCAGGAAAAAGAAGAAAGTTATCTCATTACTTTGTAAATCACACCTTGCTTGCATATATATGTGGTGTGTGTATGAGCACATACATAATACATATTAAAAAACATATACATATATATATTATACTACCTACTTTGATCATTCATCTTACCTATGAAAGATTACTCTGTATAACTTTCACCAGTTTCAAAAAATTAAATCCTTTCCCCAAAGTATTAAGATTTGCCACTCTCTTGGAAAACATGTGGCTGACTCTAAAAGGGTTTTATAAGCAGCAGTAGCATTCTTGACATGTCTTCACCTACTAGTCACCCCGACCCCAAGGTGATTACTTTAAGGGACAACACTCATTTGCCTGGACACATTCTTGTACATTTACTTAAAAATAAAAGTGTGCAGAAGTTCAAAGAAAGCTACTCCAATTTACTTTTGTTTGTATTCCTATTCTTTCAGTCATGGATTTGCTTATTCATGAAATAAATGTTTATTGAGTCTTTATGTTAGGGTCTGAGATCTGCTGAAGACAGAATGAAAAATAAATAACAGCTCATGCCTAAGGTAATTCAAAGCCTGATGATTTTACTTTCATAGTTTGTGGATTTGTGTAAATATCCATGTGGATTAAAGTGACTTAAGCCAAATTTCTGGCCAAAGTTTAACTCCTCTGTTTGAATGAAACTGCTTTATATTCTAGTGAGATTCAACTCTCCACTGAAGGCAAACAGTAGAACAGAAAGATAAGCAATGTTTCCCACACAGTTTTGTATTCAAATTTGGGAGCATATCAGGACCAGGGCCCCTCGGTGTATCTGGCAGAAACCCTCTGAGCGGAGTTGAAAGAAGAAATTTCTCAATATCTAGTGCCTAACTGAGCCCAGTCCACCAGAGGGTTCTGGAAGAGGGGCATCTTGCTGCAAATTATTTCTTCAGCCACCATGTATGTCAAATTCCGATTATCCTCCAAGCCCACTTGGGATGGTCTCATCTAATCCCAGAGATAAGGATGATATTTAAGACCTTCACACACTGCCTCAGCCACGTCGGTGGCTGCATTAAGCACCGCTACGGTGCAAATTAATCTCCAAAATTCAGAGGTTTAACCCAACAGTGAAGCATTGTCGGTCAGCAGAAGGCTCCACTTCACCTGATAATTTACGGCTGTCCAGTGTGGGTGTCAGCAGCGAATGGGAGACGTCTAAGAACAGATAAAGGAAAGAACTGTTTACAAGATGTCAGTAGGGTGAGGGGAACCACAAAGATACCACAGTATCCCACGGCTCTTAACAGTTGACTGAACCCTAAGGCCTAAAAAAGCTCAACCAGGCAGCAGTTACTGGAATTTAAAAAGCTGTTTCAAGAGTGCCACCTCATAGGAAACTTGTTCAAGAGCAGCTCAGCCAGCCAGCAGCAACCGCCCAGGGAAGAGGCTGGGGATAAGCATCTTAACCTCTCTGTGTTTCTTTCTCCAACCTGCTACTGGCGCCCTCCCAGCCCAGCATGAAGCCAGAGGGAAAGGCAGGCCATTGAGCAGCCATCACAGCACCCTCCTGGGTGCCAAGCAAAGCAGAGAAGAGAGAAAGGGAGCTTGGAGGAGCCGATGAAAATCACCAGTGCTGCACACCAAGCTGACCAAGGCTCTGTCTGTCTGTCTGTGGCTTCATTTTGTTGTCACCATTTCGCTACACTTGTTGCCATGGGCATTCTTCGAGGCAGACTCTGTTGCTGTCTATTGAATCCCCTGCACTCAATAGTGCCTGGTATATGATAGGAGTTCTCCAAATTTGCTCTGCGTGTCCGCTGAATTAATGATCCGACGCTTGTGTTTCGAGATGGGCACAGAATAGTTACACAATAAATGTTTACCAAACGCACTCATTCAAGGGAATTCCTGAATGTGGACTCAGGTCCAGAGAAGCATGCCTCTAACTGAGCTCCACTCACAATCCCAACCTTCAGGTATCAATGTTCACAGCTAGCGCTTTCTACATTTGATGGCTCTAGGGGAAGAAGTTGAATAATAGCAATCCATCAACAGCTGCAACAATATCTAAATATATATATTTATATATGTAGATACATTTGTCATCAGGCCTTAAAAGGCTTTCTTTGGCATCTGCACAACTTTAAATTAGTTTTAATCACAGTTACTGATGCTCCAGTATGTGCTTTATTCTCACCAAAATTGCTTGGGGTAATTTTTGTTGTTATTGGGAAATTGTTTTGTTCAAGATCAGGTTATTCTTGTCATTCTAAGTGAAGTAAGCCAGAAAGAGAAAGAAAAATACCATATGAAATTGCTCATATGTAGAAACTAAAAAAGAAAAAGAACATAAATACAAAACAGAAACAGACTCATAGACATAGAATACAAACTTGTAGATGCTGGGGGGAGGAGGGTGGGAAGGGACAGACTGGGATTTCAAAATTTGTAGATACTGGCAGGCATATGTAGAATAGGTAAGATTATATTGTACAGCACAGAGAAATATATACAAGATCTTGTGGTAGCTCACACCAAAAAAAAAATGTGACAATATATATATGTATGTTCATGTATAACTGAAAAATTGTGCTCTACACTGGAGTTTGACACAACATTGTAAAATGACTATAACTCAATAAAAAATGTTAAAAATTAAAAAAAATAAATTACAGAAAAAGATCAGGTTATTCTTTCATTTATTTAACAAATGTTTACTGAGTAGCTACTATCTTTCTGGTGCTTATGCTACAGGGTTGATCAGACAGTTCTTGTCCCTTAAACATCCACAGTTTTGTGGGAAAGATTAGTATGCAGGTAATTACTACACAGCGTGATTTTTTGCTGCAATAGGAATAAGCACTGGGTACCATAGATGCACATGGTGTAAAGGACTGTAGATCTAGTTTTAGGAGATTCAGGGAAGACTTCCTGGAAGAAGTGACTTCCAAACTAGGAGGCAAAGCACAAGCAGGAATCTGAAGATAAGCAGGGTAGAAAGAGAACAATACTGCAAGCAGAATGAATACCATCCATAACGATGCAGAGATAACAGGATATTGTTGGAAATTTACATAGTTCAGTTTGGCTTCAAGTTAGCATGTGAAGGATGGAGAAGTGACCAGTGAGGCCCCAGAACATGACAGGGACAGATCACAGAGGTTTGTCTGTCATATTAAGGAGCTGGGACTTTTCCCCTGGGGCACTAGTGTATAGAGGTGGGATGCTGGATCACTGAGTGTTAGAACCACGGGAATGACATCATCAGAAATTAATTTTAGAACTGCTTTTGTAGTGGAAAGTTATCTTCATCAACCCCCCGGCTTTGAAGCCCCACCCGAAATAACACACTGTGTAAGTAAAAACAGTATACCTACTTTGCAGACACATCTTAAGGAAGATCCTGCTGTCCCTTCATAGCTGCCACTGCAAGTGTAAACACTTCCCGCCGGACTGTCATCTCCTCCTGAAAGAAACTTCATTGACAACCAAAATAAAGTCAAGGAACCATAAACAGAAACCGACCAGGATTGTGTAAAGCAGGAAGTGATTTTAGTTCCAAATAGAAAATGTCCCACAATCCTGTCCTAACAAGAATTTCCAGCTAGAAGTTGCTTCTCAAAAGAACCAACAATTTAAATCAACCACGTCTCCCAGCGAATTCCCAGCCCTGGATCAGTGTTAGGCATTCGCTCCTGCCTCTCACTTCCCTTTCAAGCTGTGTGAACCACTGGCCTTTACCTGTTCTCATCATTCCTCGTCACCTGCTTCGGCTGAAAATAAACATGAAAGATCATTACTGAAAAGAAGAAGGAGGAATTGGTATTTATGGAGCCCCTGTTCAAGTCACATTAGGTATTTCCTGATACCTTCAGTATGTTCATTTTGTCCTTATAGCATTTACCTGTGAGGCTGGTAAAATCCCTGTTCTGCACGTAAGAAACCAGACCTCGTGGTGATTCATTCCTCCTGTCCCTGTGCCAGGCGCTGGGGCACTGGGCTAGAAGTTCAGAGCCACCGGGCGTGGTCCAGGAAAGATTTGAGGTCAGATTCCTTCATCTCATGCCTTTTCAACTACATCATAGACAGGGCTTGGCCCCTCTTATCAAGATCTTTAGTTACTGGTGCCAGTGCTCACACAGCTGGCCAAGGTTCTGGTTCCCCGGCTTTCCCTCCCTGTGGCATTCTCAGCTTATGCCTACCTGCCCATGCACACTTTGGAGTCCTCATATGACTTTGCCCTTGGGTGTCAGTAGCCTCCTGGTTCCTGATTGCTCACCCAGTATACCCTGTTTCCTCTTTGCTTTGTGCCCAATTCTGAGCAACTCGTGCTCAAGTGTCCCAGCTCCACTGTCCCAGCTCCACTCTGTCCCCTCAAGCCCCCTTCTGCCCAGCACCCCCAAGGCAGAACCCAGTTTCCTCCCAGTTGCCAAGCACCTGTTGCAGTCTCCAGCCCAAGGCCCGCCAGCCCTTTGGATCACACCCATAATCAAAAGAGATCTTTAGAAACTGCTCATTTCCTCCAGTTCCTACTATTGACTATGTAAAAAAAAATTTTCCTATTTTTCCAAATTAATTCATAAAGAGCTTCATGACGAGACGCTAAAGCTTTGTTTTGATTAAAGACTTAGGATCCAGTTAGACCCAATTATTTCTTATAAACTGAATACAGACAGTAAAATCAGGCTTAGGAGTAGATCTGGTCCAAGAATATAAAGATTCACAAGGCTGTGAGGGCTCTGGACGGCCATTCGGCTCGCCTTTGCCTTCAGGTTGGAACGTGGCTAAGTTCATGAGGGAGAGAGACGGGGGGAGGGGAGAGAGAGGATGAGGATCACATTTTCACGAAAAACTACAAGGGATCGTCTGTTTAGGACATCTTTCACCAAGGGCCATTCGCACTGGAGATCACCAGATTTTAAGAGTCTTAGCTTCAAAGAAAACAGGGTTTGAATACTTTCTATAAAGGGAGAGAGTCTTTCCAGTGGCAGTTACCCAACTTGTAAAAGTCAGTGTGTAATGGCAAGAAATACAGGACATAGTTCTGGTTCTCTCTATTTTTTTTTAATATGGGTAACTTTTTAACTAATAATAATTTGTTTTCTGATCCAAGGTAAGATATTAATGATAAATCTCATGCTTCGGGCCACAGAATAATTACTGCAGAGAACAGAGTTCCCTGGCCTGTGTTTGAAACAAGACAGACAGAGAGACAGACAGACAGACAGAGCCACAATGCACACTGTATCAATCCATCTTTCCTCCTTGCAACCCTCCCTGAGCCACTTCAATGTCCCAGCCATGATGCATTGACTTTGAAACAAGTGATACAGCTTTAGCCACAATATATAAATCTCCGATTTTTGCCAATCCTTACAAAAATGTCTTCCTTTATTTGCCAAGCTTAACCTCCTCCCTCTAAGTAAAATGAAAAGTATTGTCCTGCTAGTTAATATAAAGAAAATAACACAGTACCTGTGTTAATACATGACTCTCTTAGGCAGTGGAAGCCTGGTATAGAGGCTCTTGTTTAGGACTGGTTGTAGTGAACTCACAGCAGGGCAGTGCCCGTCAGGTGGCACTCCTTAGAACCCATGTTTGACTCAGATTTGTTATATCCAATACATAATAAGTTTGTTTTTTTCTTAATATTTTAAGATATTAAATAAAACAACAAACATAAACACCGTAGTATTAGGATTAGAACTGGACAAATATGGATTTAAGTAAAGACTTTGCCAATTATTAGCTGGATGGCATCCAGCAAGTAATTTAATCTGAGTTGTTGGAGAGATTAATGTAAGAACTATGAAAAAGTAAAAATGATGACACTGACCTCCTAGGATTAATTTTAGGATTTAAAGTAATAGGCAGTATCCAGCCTATAAAAATTTTCAGCAAATGACATTTTATCCTTATTACTTAGTTCTAATGTTTGCCTCATACTTGCTCTTGGATTTAGATATTAAAAGAAATTCCTACTTTGTTTCCACCTAAGATACATATTTTTATAGGTAGCATATCCAGTAATTAGGAGCCTCAATGTAGAAATTCCAGAATGGGTCTGCTTACCAGGATGCATTTACTTAAAAAAGAAACATTCTTTTGCTGGTGAAATCAGACTCCTTGATTGAAAGTAAGATTTCTAGGCCCTTCGTGTTCAAACTGAAGCCAGAGGATCAGCAGCATAAGCAGTAGCAGGAGCTTGTCAAAGGCTATATTGCCTTTCTCCAAAGAGATACAAACAGTGAAATGGGGTGAGCCTCTGGTGACAAGGCACAGGGCCACACCGAAAGGCACAGCTACTCCTTAGGTCAAACCCATTCCTAATGTGCAAAAATGTGAGCTCAGTGTTCCCAGATCATAAGAGTTTTGTTTTTTGTTTTTTTTGAAGGGGAAGCTGAACTCTGAACTTGTAAATGTAATCTCACAATATTTAAGCATTGGTGATTTACTTTTAAAGGTTTAAATATTTCATGGCAAACACATCTACGGAAAGCTATGGCTCATGATGCACTAGTGTGTGACCTCTGCTCTAAAGAGACCTACAGGTGTCTATGGTACCCCAGAGAAAGAGGGAGGGAGATACATAATGTAAAATATGAAGTTTGGTAAGTTCAGACGACAGTACAGCTACAAATGGCATGATTAAGTGGACAGTGAAGGAGGAATGCATGTACATTAAGAAACAAGCAGTCAAACAAACATGCATCAAGAAGAAAACCGAGTGATGCAGCCAAAATGCAAAGAAGAGAAGAGGGAAGACATTTTATAGTAACAAACAACAGCAACAAAATTGCTGGGCTACTGTCAGTGACAAGGACACCTGGGGTGAGACACACCACTCTCCAGCAAAGATAAATGTGACCTGGGAGAATAAATCCCTTGCTGTAAAACTCCTGTCCCACTTACCTCAGGTGTACTGTGTTCAGTGAGATATTAACAAATAAGGGGCAAATCCTCACAAGGTCACTAGAAGGAGAAAAAATGAAGAACAGATAGGTGTGGGTCTGCTGCACCTGGTACCCATAGGTGTGGGCCTCAATACGTCCCTTCCTTAGCTTAAATAATCACTTAAAAACTTTATCAGATTGTCTCTTAGGCAGATACAGCCATGAAATGTAACTGTTTCTAAAAACCTTTACCTCAACATGGTTTAAATCAGTGTAATTTTAATCTTTGTTACTAATCAGGTTGAATATTTTTCATCCGTTTATGACACCTTTTTGGCCTCATTTTATGAATCGTCTCTTCTTACCCTTGGCCATTCATCTATTTAAAATACCATGTTGACTATCAAGTTCACAGTTTTAAAAACTGGAGTCATGTAATGCTAGTTAATACAGAGTGAAAATGGCACGCTCATCCAAGACTGGTGAGAGTGTACAACCCTTTGGGAAGCAATCTGATTTCTGACTTCAAGACAGTTTTACATCCTTTTACTTAATAATATCACATTTAGGAATGTACGCTAAGAAACCACCTGAAACATATAAAAAAATACTTCATGAGCAGAGATATCCAGAATATGAAGTGTTTACAATAGTGCAATCCTGAAAACAGCCTACAAACCCACGATAGGCGAAGTAACCTCCTGTGAGGTTTTTTTTTTTTAATATTTTGGAAAATGCTTGTATTTCATAAAAGAAGAAAGAAGTTGTTTAAATGCCATTATCACAAATAAGCATAGAAAAGTGACTGAAAAGGAAAAAATCCCAAGTGTTGGCTGATAGGATTTTGGATGTTTTTTTCCTGCTCTAATATTTTTCCATATTGTCTCCAGATGAATATGTATCATTTTTAATCAAACACATTCTCTATCATGAAACCTGACATGCCCTCATATAATTGCATTTCTTTAGGTCTTGAAGAATTTGAATTGGAGCCCATTTAAAGATGGTTGATAACCTATGGATGAATGCCCGAATAACATAGATGGTGAGTGGAAAGTGGTAGTTGGTATGTAGGTTATAGAAATGCTGTGTTAGAGGGTGTACCAATTAGGGATCCTATCTGCAACTGAGAGAAACACATTGTGACTATTTTAAACATAAAATGGTTTTTTTAAAGGTTATTGAGTAGTTCACTGAATCTCCAGGAAAGCCCTGGATAGAATAAAGACTGGAGCACCCAAAAAACCCCACTGAAAATCATTCTGAATCCCTGATGAAGTTAATTCTGCTGCCTCCACTGGGCTGGGCCACTGCACTTTGCTTCACAGATAATGAAGGCTACCACTGCAGCCACTAGAGGTTCAGTATTAATGCCACAGAGATGATCACTTTCGTTGGGATCGATTAGTGTGGCCTCAGCTTCATTTCAACACTAACTTCTGTGTCTGAGTTGGAAGTGAGCACATGTGTATCCTAAGTAATGTGCTTGATCCAAGCTACAAGGGAGACAGGAAAGCATCCAGCACATTTAGTTTCTGTAATGGGAGGTGGACTCCTTCTCAAGGTGGGAAGAACTCCTGAAACTAAGGAAGGAGGTTCCTGTACTGCTGACAAAAATAAGGACAAATGTCCACAGCAGAAGATGTATCACTCAAGACTTATGAAGAAACAGTTCCATCATGATGCCCTGGAGATCCAGCTGGCATCCGTATAGGTAAAGGTTTGGACCACAGCTTCTCTGAGTCTTGGCAGAACTTGTGATTCCCCAGGAACATGAGGGGATAAAAGGTCTCTAAGAAACAGCTATGAAACCCTTTACCACTTGCCTTTCTATCTCCCCTTCTTGCCTCCTGGGTTTCAGATGAAGTGTAGGACTTTTGTTCCACCCTCTTCAGAGCTGAG
This sequence comes from Vicugna pacos, assembly GCF_048564905.1. Taxonomy (NCBI): domain Eukaryota; kingdom Metazoa; phylum Chordata; class Mammalia; order Artiodactyla; family Camelidae; genus Vicugna; species Vicugna pacos. The sequence goes on from NC_133011.1 coordinate 23,731,432, forward strand.
ATGCAGGATATAAAACTTCTTAGCTGCCATCTCGAACTGGCTTCTCAGCAACAGTGTATTTCACGACTTGGGTTTCATTCATCTGGCTCCTTTTGTTTTGATGTCATCCTTTTGTGTGCACAGGACAGAGACCTGGGGACGGATTGCTCTCTGGGTATGTAGTAAACTCTCCAAGTCGATAAGTGGCTCATTATATCTTCACGGGTCAAATCAACTAGGCACCAGCCTTGGCTTCGCCTTGTTATATATATGGTTCCAGCCAAACCTGCTCAAAGAGAAAGAAGTGAATTGACCTATTTAACTGAAAACTGGACCCAGGAGCTCTGAGGAAATTCTGATGCAGTCTCTCTCATCATTATAGACTGTTAGCCTCTATGTTTAGTTTTGCTTTCAGAATAAGCTAGCTCCACAAGATGGCTCCTGGAATATTTGGGTTCATAAAATCCTTAGAGAAAACAATCCAGTGGAAACAGAGTTTCTCTTTTCTAAACATTGCAATAGTAGCCACAAGATTGAATCTCACAGGACCGATCTGGATTATGAATGGACTATGAAAATTGGCTACGCCTCTGCTACGTTCTTACTTTTGGAGGCAAGAATGGTACTGTCCCCATCTAAGCTACACGTAGTGAGAGTGGGGAAGTGTAGCTCATTAAAGGAAATGTAAATGCCTGTTACCAGAAGGGGAAAAAGTGATGCTGAACAATCAAAACTTGGGCCTTGGCTAAATGCAGAGGCTGGCTCAGTCGGTCTGAGATGACCAGAGATTCCGCATTGCTAACTAGCTCCCAGGCAGTTCTGATTTAATGTTGGCTTAACTACCATAATTTATTGCCATAGCACAATATTTATAGAGAGAGGTATTACATCATTTCCACAATAGTTTATATATAGATATTTGTTATGTATATCTAGTATACAGCATATTAACATATAAAATACAGAATATATATAATATGACATATATAGCATGCATTACAAATGTTATATACCATATGTAACCATATGTATACAAACTATGTAATTGATTAGATATAGATCTGGATAGTCAGCTTATATGTATAATTTAGCTCCCAAACTTCATAGAAACTGATTTTTCAAATGTTTTCAATGGTGGATATCAAAATGCCACCTGTGTGTAATTGAACACACACATACACACATATGTATCCTCAACTATATACATTTGGTATTTTGATATCCATCAGTGACAACAGTTGAAAATCAGTTTCTATAAAATGATAGAAGGAAATTTTCATTTAAACAAGAAGGAGTGGGTGAAACTGCTTCTTTGGGTAATACTGGTGACTCCAAAAAGAAGAGAAAAAGACTGAGCTCATTAATGTTCAAATGAGGGTGCATTTGAATTGAGGTTAAGAAGTACGTGGCGTGGGAGGATCCCTGAGACAGTTTAAGGCTGTGAAACAAAGTCGGTGTTTTAGAAGAAAATGATAGAAAATTCTACTTAATGAGTACATAGTAGACTAATTATTGTAATGAAAAATGTTTAATTGAAACGAAGTCTGCTTTCTAATGATTATACTGACCATAAACCAGTTTGGAAAACCCCAAGGATTGCTAAAGACAATATATATAAGGGCTGCAGGGGAAGTTGCACGAGGAGGGTAGGCGTGTGCGTGTGGTTTAAAGTCAGCATTCTAGCACTCCTAGGCTCTTTTGATAAAATATTTCCTGATTCCTTGAGGAAATGCTTAGTTGAACAGAGAACAGAGTACTTAGAAACAAAAGAAAGTCATAGAAAAATCATTTTAACACATTTCAATATGAATTTGGAGAAACAGATTTGTAAAAAAAAAAGAAAAAAATGTGAAATCCTTAAGTTTCATTCAGAATATCAGGGCTAAAATCCATTCATGGAATCAAAAGATCAGCCAAGCCCAGACATCTCCAAGTTGCGGTGGCCCTTAGGAGTGACCCATAAAACACACTTTCCTGCCTGCTTCATTCCCACCACCACTGGTGGCTCGGTGGACAGGGAGCACTTAAAGCAACTGGAAGAGAGTAGGACTGGGAGTTTTAATCCAGGGCAACCTAAATGTCCATTGACATATGATTGGATAAAGAAGATTGTGTGTATACATATATATAATATATATGTACACACACACACACACACTCACACACACAATGGAATACTGCTCAGCCATAAAAAGAATAAAACAATGCCATGTGCAGCAACATGGGTGGACCTGGAGATCTTCATTCTAAGTGAAGTAAGCCAGAAAGAGAAAAGAAAAATACCATATGATATCACTTATATGAGAAATCTAAAAAAAAAAAAAAGGGACACAAATGAACTGATTTACAAAACAGAAACAGATTCATAGACATAGGAAACAAATTTATGGTTACTGGGGGGAAAGGAGTGGAGGGATAAATTGGGAGTTTAGGATTTGCAGACACTAACTACTATATATAAAATAGATAAACAACAAGGTCCTACTGTATAGCACAGGGAATTATATTCAATATTTTGTTACAACTTATGATAAAAAAGAATATGAAAAGGAAAATATATATGTTTAACTGAATCACTATGCTGTACACCAGAAATTAACACATTATAAGCCGACTATATGTCAACAAAAAAATAAATGAGTAAATAATAATTTTTAAAAAGCTGAAATAAAGATATATATAGAAAAAAAACCACACACAAAACAAAAACAAGTGACCCTGTCCACCTCTGATTCCTACGAGTATATAGTGATGTGCATGTGAGTATTGGAGTATGAATAGTGTAATGAGACATAGCTTCAAGAAAATTTCAGTCTGGGAGACAATCCATCACAATTCATTCTCTGCCCCTGAACAACCCACTTCTTCCAGAATGGTGGGATAGAAGCAGTAGTGTGCTGGGGCCAGCCTGTACCTGCTCACCACAGCTGTCAAATTTGTAAGAAACTTGCCAGCTGCTAATTACACACAGCTACTATTAAAATTTAAATTATACAAAGTTACAGCAGATAAATTATACTAGACATACAGATAACACATGCTCGACAACTCCTAATTATTTTGCTACTTTTTATTATCTATGTTCTTGAGGTTATCTCCACCTGTTATACCTGTATGATGGATGGACTGTCTACTGCTGTGTGCCTCTTTATAACTCCACTTTCAGTTTTGTCATCTTGGTAGCTTGAAATTGACCACAGCAGAAACATCCGTACCATGGAAATCAGCATGTGCTATAAACCAGAGTTCTCCTCTGCTCTGGGTAGGTGTTAAACATTCACCAGCACACCACTGAATAGAGGCCATTGTGGGAACTGAGTCATACTGCAAAGGACCTCAATTTGCGAAGAGCACTTGAGCTCTGGCTGCTGTGCGGAGTAAAGGAAAATGATAACAGGTGCGTCTGCAGAAGAAACCAGATGTGGTCTAAATACGTTGTCCTCGTGCGGAAGCTAAGCAGAGAGAACCCGAGATTCCGGCTAGGAGCAGCTGAGATGGTAACTTAGAAAAGCAAATAAAAGCATAGAGGTCTAAAGAATTGGACGGGCGGTTGAAACCACAGGAAAATGATTGCACTGAGTAGATTAGCAGGTTTTATAAGGTGGCTCCAAGGCACAGACAGGGAAAAAGCAGTGAAGGGCAGGGACACTGATTTCCACATTCACCTCACATCTTCACTGCGAACAAAAGCCAGTTTTTCCGAAATTTTCTCTTTTTCCTTTATTCAAAACAAGATTACACTGTATAGCACAGGGAAATATACACAAAATGTTATGATAAATCACAGAGAAAAAAATGTGACAATGAGTGTGTATATGTCCATGTATGACTGAAAACTTGTACTGAACACTGGAATTTGACACAACACTGTAAAATGATTATGAATCAATAAAAATGTAAAAAAAATAAAATAAAAATAAAACATCAAGAACCTAAAAAAGAAAAAAATAAAAAATAAAAACCAAAACAAAAAAAACTCTTAAACCTTCAATGTTTGATCTCACATTAAAAATGAAAGAAACCAGATTAAAACAATTTACATGAAGGTCAGGAGGGTATAGCTCAGTGGTAGAGCACATGCCTGGAAATGCACGGGGTCCTGGGTTCAATCCCCAGTACCTCCATTAAAAGAAAAAATACAAAGAAATCCTAATTACCTCCCCTCTCCTCCACCAAAAAATAATTTACATGAAGGTATGATTAACATTCTTTAATACTAGAGCAGAAGTTACACACACACACACACCCCTACACACACAGGTTGGCTAGAAACCCTTGGGAAAAACGATTGGAGATAAAATTAATAGCAGATTTATAGGTTCCTAGTTGCTCATTCATTGCAACAAAGCCAGATATAAGACACAAGACTCTAAACCTTGAGCTGTGAACTTGTAAGATGCATAACTAGCACTGGCTTTTATACATTTAACACATTTTTATCTTTAAGTACTGTCTCCTCTCTGGAATGATTCCCTGCTGTAATGTGGCAGAAACTTGGCTTCAGCTGTATCCTGCCAGTTTAGCATTCATGGGTGGTGGGAAACAGCCTCTGCCCTCTGCCCTGGCTCCAGACCTTATAGTTCCAGTGAGAAGATTCCTTTCTCACTTCTGGTGTGATGAGGTGCTCAATGCAAAATTCTACACCAAACTGGCAGTAAGAATTGCAACATCAGGGTTTATGGCTGGGAAAGCAACAGTCCTTCATCGGAGGTTGGAGCCCTAGGATTGCTCACCCTAAGACCCAGGCCATCGCCAGCTGCCATGGAATTTGCAGAGGGCCTGCTCCTTTTCCTGGAGGCTAGTCTGCAGGGTATTGTTCTCAGACTGGTTTATTCTCGTTTCTCATTGACATGTAGCCTGGATCCTCCAAGAGATTCTGGGAATGTGAAAGATGATTTCACCAACACATTAATTAATTTCTATTAGATAGAAAGTTCAAAGAATTTTTTTAAAAAGCAGAAAAGTCTCCTGCTGCGTATTTCCTAGTCTTTTTGGAATATCTCATCCTCCTACCAACAGAACAATTATTAGCAAATTAATACCCCGTCTATGAACACCTAGGACAAGAATAAATTTTCTTTCCCCCAAGTGTCAGCTGCTCGGAGGGTAAGAGTGATGATTTATCACTGATGTCTGTCATGGGCACAGGGTAATAGGCAGTAACCTAACTTTTCTGTCAATTATCTTTCTTCCTTCAAAGAATGTATTTTTGTAGGCATCTGTTTGCCTCCTTAAAAACCACAAGCTGCTGATTTCGAAGGGCTATGTCTTCCTCTGTGTGATAATTAGAGGAAAATTATCTTAATAGGCTATGTCTGTCCTTGGGTAATTTTCTAGTAAGGTCAGATCTGATTATGTCTAAGATTTGAAGAAAACTGATGGTACAAATTCCCTGGGGAAAGATTCCTTTCTCACTTCTGGTGTGATGAGGTGCTCAATGCAAAATTGGTCATCCATGATGTTTGAGGTTTTGGCTTTTTTTTTTCCTGTAAAATATTTGCATCTGCCCTCTCTTGCCTTTGTAAACATCAACCTACTTCTCTACTTTATGGATTGTAAAGCCATTTTCTATTGGATAAATTTAAATAATTACCAAGATGAAGAACTAACATTATATATATTTCAGGAATAATTACTATGAGGCATGCATTACTACTAATGATGTTCATTATTTATCCGGGGCTTACTATGTGTTACGTACTGTGATCAGTCAATCTGCAGAATGATACTGCCTCCCTACAGAGGTGTAGTTAAAAATATAGAGACAGAGACTCACGAGAATAAATGACATTCTGTGAAACGTAAAACTAAAATATTTTCCCAGAGGTTTAACAAACTTGTATACCCTCCACCATGCTTAGCAAAACAATTGAGCACTCACAAAATATTTGTTACAACATCATATCTGTGAACATTCTACAATTAGAAGTCACATTTACTTCATTTCACCTCATGGTATCCTCAAAGGTGGATAAAGACAGGAAAATAACCCCATTTTATGAATGAGGAATGAGCCTCAGGAAAGCTAAGTGATTTGTTCAAGATAAGCAAATCTCTTTATTTCAAAGTTTCTAATTTTATGCCCTCACCACACAGCTTTCCCGTTCATTGTTGGATAGTCTCAACATTTGAGCGTCAATTTTTTCTTGACCTAGAGCCCTGAGTTATTTCCTTATAGCTTGTGCTTCGTAAGCTTACTCCTGTGCTCTAAACTTGCACTGTCCTTAGAGTCATTAGGATAAAGTTTATAGACTTAAGCATGACCTAAAAGGCCCTGGAAAGGAAGTAAAACTTCACCTAACTCCTTGGCTTCATCTCAAAGTCCATGGATTCATTCAGCTTCCGAACACCAAGTTCCTTCTTGATAAGGGCTTTCACATATGCTCTTCCCTTTGTTTATAACGGCCTTTCCTCCTCCACCCTTAAGTCACCCAGCTTTTTACTCATCTTTCAGGTTTATGAGTAAGTCACTTACTCATTAAAGGTTTCCCCAACTTCCCACATTAGGTGAAGACTCTCTGTTATTTACTTGCATACATTCCATATATAAAGAAAATATCAAAAATATACAAAGAACACTTAAAATTCAACAACAAAGAACACGAAATTCGATCAAAAACTGGGCCAAATACCTTAACAGATGCCTCACCAAAGAAAATAGGCAGATGGTAAATAACTATATGAAAAGAGGCCCCAACATCCTATGTCATTGTGGAAATGCAAATTAAAACAACGAGATACCATTACACACCTATTAGAATGGCCAAAATCTGGAACATTGGCAAAAACAAATGCTGATGAGGAGGTGGAGCAAGAGAAACTCTCATCCATTGCTGGTGGGCATTCACGATGGTACTGCCACTTTGGAATACAGTTTGGTGGTTTTTTTAACCAAACTAAGTATACTCTAACCATACAATCCAACAGTCAGGCTCCCTGATATTTACTCAAAGACTTGAAAACTTGTATCCACAAAAAAAACCCTGCACACGGACGTTTATAGCAGCTTTATTCATAATTGCCCAAACTCTAAAGTAACCAAGATGTCCTTAAGTAGGTGAATGAATAAACTGTGGTATATCCAGACAATGGAGTATTATTCAGTGCTAAAAAGAAATGAGCTATCAAGCCATGAAAAGCCCTGGAGGACATTAATTGCATATTATTAAGGAAAAGAAGCAATCTGAACCAACTTTATAGCACTTTGGAAAACTGGAGATGATAAAATGATCAGTGGTTTCTAGGCGGTAGGAAGGAGGACTGAATAGGGAGAACAGAGAGGATTTTCAGGGTAGTGGAATTCCTTTGTATGATATTATAATGATGGATATATGTCATCATGTCCAAACCCATGGAATGTACAACACCAAGAGTGAACCGTAATGTAAACTATGAACGTTGGGTAACTGTGACGTGCCAATGTAGTTTCATCCTTGGTATCAAATGTACCATTTTGGTGAGTGATGCAGTAATGGGGGCTGCTATGTACGTGCATGCCATTGGTCTTTTACAATGGTTACTTTGAAGGTTTTTCTCTTTATTATTGCTTTTAAGAAATCTAATCGTGATGTATTTTGTTATGTATTTCTTCATATTTCCAGTTCCTGAGGTTCATTGAATTTATTAGATCTGTGCATATAATTTAGATAAGACTTGGAAATTTTTCAGCCATTGTATCTTCAAAAATGTTTTTTCTATCTCTGTCTCCTTTCTGAAGCTCTAACTATAAGTATATTAAAACACTTGAGAATATTCCACTGCTCACTATGCTGTACATTCTTTTGGTCTTTTTTTTCCTCTATGTGTTTCATCTTAGTTTTTATTACTAGGTCATATTTGATCTTTTTCTTCTGTGTCTAGCCTACTATTAATCCTCTGCAAAGTATTTTTCATCTCAGACACTGTAGTTACCGTATTTGGAAGTTCAATTTGAGTCCTTTTGACATGATATGCTGAATTTCACTCTCTTTTTAAAAATATGGAATACATTTATAATAACTGTTGTAATGTTCTTTCTACTGATATCATTTCTTGGTCTGTTTATAGTGGTTGATCATTATCTTCAATATGATTCATATTTCCTGCTTTTCACATGCCTGGTAATTTTTAACTGGATTCCAGGTATCATGAACCTTATCTTATTGGGAACTGGACATTTTGTATCCCTTAGTACTCTTGAGCATTGGTCTGTGATTCAGTTGAGGTAACTGGAAATGGTTTGAGTCTTTTGAGGCTTTTTAAAAAGCCTTGTGAGGCAGGACCAGAGCAGTCTTTTGTCTCAGGCTGACTTTGTCCCAGTACTGAGACAATGGTTTTCTGAGTACTCTATCCAGTGCTCATTAATTAGGTGATCTTACAGTCTGGATTGTGGAAGCATAAACTATTCCTGTCCCTGCTTGATTCCTGGGATTGTTCCTCTGCTCATTTGGAACACTTCTTCCCTCAGTTCAGATTAGTTACCTCCATGTGCTGATAAGCACTTATCTGAAGATTTAAGGGAACTTCTGCTGAACCCTAAGCTTTCTCTGCATGCAACTCTCCTCTCCTGTATGCTGAGAACTCTCGCCCCCTTTGCCCCCCTCAAATTCCCAGCTTCAGCACCTCAACTCATAGAGATAGCTAGCTGCCCTTCGCCAGGGTCTCCCTTCTCCTGTGCTCTGAAAACTCTCTCTGAGCTGAGAAAATCAGAGGGCTCATGTCATTTCTTTCCCATCTCCATGGGCTCACTGTCCTGCATGGCCTGATAGGCACTATCTGAAAACCAGTGTTTCACATATTTTGTCTGGGATTTAGCTGTTTCAGCCACGAAGGGAAATCCAGTCCTGGTTATTCTATTTGGGGCGGAAGTCAAGTGGTGTTGTTTTTGATGATATAGGAAACTTGCATATATTCACAGAGGAAGATAGATCGAGTGTAAAGTGGAAATTGAAAATGGAAGACAGAGAAGGAAAAATTAATGGGTTAATTTCCCAAAGGAAGTACAAAGGGGGGACAATGAAAAGCTGAGATGGGGCTCAACTTTGGATAGAGGAAAAAAATCACTCCTCACAAAACAGGAAGACAGGAGAAGAATGATGGTGATGAAGCTGAGAAATTGAGATGCAGGGTGCACTTGGTCAGCTGGTATTACTTGAGCTCCTATTATGTAATGTGAATAAATGTCAGCTATTTCCTGCAATGTGGGAGAGACGATGGAGGAGGGAGAGAGTGAAGTGTGAGTCCCAGCCCCACTCGCCCAAATCACTCTCTTGTCAAATCTTCTTTCCTAGCTTTCCATATGCTTGATAGAAGTGAGGAGTGGGGGCCTCATCACTTGGTGCCTCCACTGGACTTTTCAGTATAATATCCTGTTACATGACAAGGGATCTGAGACAAGTGAAAATACAATATCAATTTAGTGAAGCGAGTGTTCCTTGTGGAATAAGCAATCGGGTAGGGGAAACACACTGGGTGGCAGTGGACCCTACACAATCTTCAATAGCCAGAAAACTGCTGCCATAAAAAACTGCCCTTATGGAACCCTCCTACACTGCTGGTGGCAATGTAATTTGGTGCAACCACTATGGGAAACAGTATGGAGATTCCTTCAAAAACTAAAAATAGACTTAGCAAATGACCCTGCAATCCCACTCCTGTGCATATATTCAGAGAAAACTCTAATTCAAAAAGAAACATGGTGCCTAGTGTTCACAGCAGCACTACTTACAGTAGCCAAGATATGGAAGCAACCTAAATGTCCATCGACAGATGAGTGGATAAAGAAGATGTAGTGTACACACACACACACACACACACACACACACACACACAGGAATACTACTCAGCCATAAAAAAGAATTAAAATAATACCATTTGCAGCAACATGGATGGACTCAGAGATTATCATATTAAGTGAAATAAGTCAGAAAGAGAAAGTCAAATATGTTACTTATACACTTGTACGTGAAATCTAAAAATATGACACAAATGAACTGATTTACAAAACAGAAGCAGATTCACAGACATAGAAAACAAGCTAACAGTTACTGGGAGAAAAGGATGGGAGGGATAAATTGGGAGTTTGGGGACTTGAAGATACTAACTACTATGTGTAAAAAAGATAACAAAGTCCTACTATATAGCATAGGGAACTACACTAAATACCCTGCAATAATCTATCATGAAAAAAATGAAAAGGAACATACATATATATACACACACACACATATATATATAACTGAATCACTATGCCGTACACCAGAAATTAACACAACATTGCAAGTTGACAATACTTCAAATAAAAAAAAAGAAAAAAAGAATTACCCTTATGGCCTAAAGGAATGATCCAGAAAATAGCTATGGGTTAGAGGAGTGGTTAAAAAAAAAAAAAAGGATGTTCCATTAGAGGGAAAATACTGTATAAAAATTTGGAGGCAGGAGAGTTATTGGAACTGTAGATGGATTCACAGGACTAGTGGAGGTCAGAAAGCTCATCAGAAGCTACACCCAGAAACACCTTGAATGCATTATGGAGTGATTGAAATGGATCCTGCCAACAGTAGAGAATTCTAGAGGAGTTTTAAGTAAAGGTGTGACTGCAATCAATTTTGTATTTAGAAATCATTCTAATAGCAGTGTAGAAAATACGAGAGAGGGGAAACAAGACTGTTAGAGTACTCATCGTGAGAAGGCTGAGCTAGAGTGAGAACATGGGAATGGAGAGAAGTGGGTGTACTCTGGAGAATAAGATGGGAGAGTGAGCTGCCAGAACTTATAACTGGGTAAACATGTGACTACCAAGGGAAACACCCAGATGTTTGTTTTGGATAACTGGATTGATGGTCTTGTTTTTGGTGAAGCAAGTCTTACTGGTTAGATATCCTAAAATCCCTTGTAAAGTAAGATAAAGTAGGGAAGGTTGGCATGGTTTAGATTTGCTTTCATACACTGCACATATTGTCTACTTGTGCCAAGCACAAAGATGGGGAAAGTGAAAGAAGCTATGGGATAATAAGTGAGAGAAATAGTGGGGAGGGGTGGTGGAAGACATTGACACCTCCAAATCCCTAAGGCCCTGTCTAGGTTAGATACCATGAATTAGTAATGGAAATAAAGGTCTTGATTATGACATTTTTCAGCACCCCTAGGCAGTGTGAGAGTGGAATCAGAGAGCAGATGCAGGTGGTGGGTTGAACCCACACTGCAGAATATGAGACAGTGTGGATACATTTGTAGTAAAGTCCAGAATGTGAGGCAATATCTGGGACCAATACAAACATCTGTAAAATGCCTGGCCATGAGCACAGGCTGGATGGGGAAGCCAGAAGAGGCAGAATGGAGTCAGTGAGAGAATTCAGAGGGAGTGAAAGGCTGGAGGACAATGGACTGAGAAATGAAGAAGAGTTAGATGGATAGGAGATGTTAGTACTCAAGGGAATAGCAGTGGTGAAATTCCAAGTAATGAGGTGGGTCCAGATGTGACTTCAACTCACTGTAGGTAGCAAGTGGTCATAAGGCAAAACTGTCGGAAGTGTCAAGAGTATGAATGATGCCATTCTAAAAAGTGGGAGGAAGTCTGTGAGCAAGGTAAAAGTCAAGCTGAAGGTCAGGAAACCATGGAAACAGGATGGGGAAAGAGCAGAAACGTGAAACTGTGAAGAGCTCATGGTCCATAGTGTGGAGACAGAAATATGGGGCAGGGTTGGGATTTTTTTCTTTCTTTGACTCCACAGCTGTTGCCTTCATTAGAAGGAAACTGGTATTATCAAGAGTAAACAGGTTTTGGTGTGACCACAAGAGGGAAAAACCATTCTAGGGAGGAATTCACTTTCAAACAAATAATATGTTACAGTAATAGAAGACACCTCAATGACAAGTTCCTTTCATCCCACTGGTCATTGCAGAAGCATGCAGAAGAGGGAAAGAGGTACAGTCAGGGTTGGTTGGGGACACACGGTATAGCAAGGACGGTGCTGGAAGGGCTACAGTGGAAAGCTCTCCCTTGGTGGCAATTTTTTAAACAAGCACAACTGAGGCTCTTCTGACTATTAACACTTCTGGAAACTTCAGTCATTTAAAGCACATTCACCGAAATTTGTAGGGGTCCATCACTGTGGCTGAGCATCTTCACAATGAACACTTCACGATGAGTTCTTCCATTTGAATGTTAAGTATTTATTGAGAACTATCCCTGACAATTGGGGTCTGAGCACAGAGAGAGTTTTCAATGATCAAACAAATAAAATTTCCTATTAAATAAATACCACACATTAGATATCAGGAAGTTACTGCCAAGACATGGAAACAACCTAATGTCCATTATCCAGATGACTAGATAAAGAAGTTGTGGTATATTTATACAATGGAATACTACTCAGCCCAAAAAAAGAATAAAATAATGCCATTGGCAGCAACATGGATGGACCGGAAGATTGTCATTTTTAGTGAAGTATGCCAGAAAGAGAAAGAAAAATACCATATGATATCACTTATATGTGCAATATAAAAAAAGACAAATGAGCTTATTTGAAAAGCAGAAACAGGCTCACAGACATAGAAAACAAACTTATGGTTACCTGGGGGAGAAGGGAGTGGGAAGGGATAAACTGGGAATTCGAGATTTGCAGATACTAACTACTATACATAAAATAGGTAAACAAGGTCCTACAGTATAGCACAGGGAATTATATTCAATATTTTGTAATAACCTATAATACGAAAAGGAAGATACAGACATGTATAACTGAATCACTATGCTGTACACCAGAAATTAACACGTTGTAAACCGACTATACTTCAATAAAAATAAATATTAAAAAATGTCAGGAAATGATGACTTTAAGAGGTGGAGAAGATAGGAGATATATTCAAAAGGTTTCACCCACACCCTGTTTTGTGGTTTCTACCCTGATGCTGCCACCACACCTCTGAGTTTCACTTATTAAAATAATAAAGAGGTAGAATGACTAAAATCTGCTGACCAATGCAAGGGCTAAACCTGACAGACAAGATCAGTATTCAATTTGGAGAATGTCTGATGGTGTTACCTAATCGTTATTCCAACCTGATCTACATGTGTATGCTGCTGTGTGTGGTTTCATTTCTCTTCAGCTGATCTTTGAGAAAATTAATCTCATCTTCTTTCACTTATAAAATGTTGACATTAAAAATAAATGTAAAATGGGACTTATTAGGGGCAGGGAATCCAAACCATACATAGCACCTTTTCTAAGAATCTTTTTAAGTGTTTAAAAGACAGCAATTTATAGGTTTCAGACAGGTGTCATCAAAAAGCGAAATTTTGTGTGGAAACTATAACCTATGTAACATCATGTGCATGATGTGTGTGTGTGTGTGAAAATTAGAAAAATAGCAGTCATCATATCAGCTATCATTTAGGGAGCGCTTATTACGTGCTAAACTCCTTCCATGTTATATCTTGTTACTCGCATACCCATACAGGGTAGATAACCTCATGCCCCGTTTCACAGACGAGCACGCCACTGGCGCGCGAAGCAGCTGGTCACCTGCCCGGCATTCACTGCCCATAGTTGTTGGAGCTGAGCCATCTGCCTCCAACACGCGACACTGTCCTTAGTGGTGTTTTAAAAATCCCACGAGAGTCTCATCTAAAGCTGATCCACTCCACTTTTTAGGTGTGACTGATGACCTTAATTTTACCTTCTGAGTCACAGCTCCAAGACCTGTCTTGCAGTTAAATTGAGGAAAGTGGGGTAGGGGAGCTGCGACAGTTGGGGGTGGACAGGTGGAAGAGAACAGGTGAAAAGTAAGAGGAGGGATAAAAGGAACAAAGGAACAAATAAAGAGCAGGGCAGGGAGGGCCCGGGCGTCGAGACGCTCCAGGGGCGCTGGGCGCTGACAGGTAAAGGGGGCCAGGTGAGCGGAGCAGGAAGGACCCGGCCAGGTGGCAGCGGCACCTGTGCACGTGACCCGCGCTGGCGCCGGGGTGGAGGCGCACTCACCTGGGCCCACGTGAGGGGCGGGGCTCCGCCAAGCCGAGCGCAGCTCGGCCACGCCCCCTCCCGCGCCGCGCGCCCGGACCCGGCGGACCCGAGCAGCGGCTGCGGCGGCGGCGGCGGCAGGAACCCGGGAGGCGGAGGCGGGCGGAGGGGGGAGGCGGCGGCGGCGGCGGCGGCGCGCGGAGACGCAGCAGCGGCAGCGGCAGCGGCAGCATGTCGGCCGGCGGAGGGCCAGTCCCGCCGCCCCCGAATCCCGCCGGGTCCTTCCCGTCGCCGCGAGTCACCCTGCCGGCCGGCCCCGACATCCTGCGGACCTACTCGGGCGCCTTCGTCTGCCTGGAGATTGTAAGTGGGGCCGCCTGGACGAGGGTCGCGCCCCGGGTAGCATCCTGGCCCCTCGGACTGTCTCCCACAGCGCGGACCCCGGCTCTTTGCCCCCCTGCGACGTGGCCTCTGCTCGCCCCTCCCGGGGTCCTCTCGATGCCCAGCGCAGCCGGAGCCCGGGCGGCGGGACGGCCGCCGGGGCCCTCTCCCTGGCACCTGTTACGCTGGCACCTGCTCCTCCGCTTGCGACCGAAGTGGCCCCGGAAGAGCGAGCAGGCGGCCCCGCGGGGCCGAGGATCGGGGACTTTGAGAAGAGACGGGAGTTTGAACTTGGGGGTGCCGTCAGAGACCCCCGGCGGCTTGGCCAGGGCCCGCGCCCTCGGCCTCGCCTGTTGCTACCTGCCATTTTGTTGGGTGGTGCAAGGTGTAGGGGACGCCTGGGTGCCCGGGAGGCCGCCAGGATGTGGAGAGCGGGGGCGGGAGGTACCAGGAAGAAGAGGAGGACGGCTGAAGACTTGGGCGGTGTTTTTCACCCCCATTGCTGTTACGAGCGCCCTTTGGATTGGGGAGAGGAGCAGGGCTCAGGGGCAGGACAAGGAAAAGGTGAAGCACGACCGGTGCCCTTGGCAGTTTCTAATCGAGTGGGCGTGAGAATACTAGGGGAGAGGTACACACGTAGCTGTCAAGTTCCTGGGTGCACGGCCTTCTGCCTTCCCCGTCTACCTTTGCTCCTCCAAACCTCCGCTCACTTTTTGGGCCTAGGTGACCGTTGGGTCACCTGGCCTGTCGTGCAACCTTTTGGGGCTATACAGACTTGAACTTTTTTAAAAGGAGTTTTATGGCGTTGGAAGGTTTTGAAGCTTGCTGGGGAAAATGTGCAAATATAAATTGGGCAACCTGAGGTTGCATCATGCCCTGAGAATGGCAAATACTGAGTGAAACGTTCGCGAGTCAGTGTCTTTCTTGCAGGCTGGTTTTGTTTGCTCGGCTTGGAATTGTCGTATTGTTCCCCTCACCCACCTCCTTTGAGTTTGCATAACCTGGATTTGGGTCGCTTCGGTTTCACATTTGTGCTTGTGGGGCTGGAACGCCTTGTGAGCGTTGGTTTTCAGCCCTATTATGCTAAGGCACTCGAAGTTAAGTTTAGCTCAGATTTGAATCTGAGAAAGGAGACAAGTGAGTTTACAGGCTATGACATCAGTAATTGGATCAGGACTGCGAGGCTAGAAGAGGCTGGTTGGAGTGTGAGCCCAGCTCAGAAGCATCTGAATGCTTCGGATGAGGCACAAGCATCTGTGTGAGAAAAGGAGAGGGTGGCCTTTTGGCGGGTGCCCTGCTCACAGAGGGAGAAACGTTGAGAGCAGTAAAGGCTGGGAAGAAGTGTTTTCTGGGTTCCGGGCGCCTTTAGTTCCATATTCCTCAAACTCCAGTTGTTTGCATACCTCTGTCAGAAGTTTTTACCATATCCACCTGTTCTAAGATTTACAGATTGTGCACTTAAATGCATTCAGTTTCTAAACTTCAGTACCTTACCTTAGTCTTCTCCTAAGCAGTAAAAACATGAATTCTCAAATTTGATATACTGGTTATACTTTTCTAATATTTATTCAAATAGATACATATGTATTTATGTATGTATGTATATATGAAGATATGTGACGTACATCTATGTATCTATATGTGAAGAAGGCTTATCCACGTGCCATCAGGTCAAATACCATCTCGGGGACCACCTGTGGTCATGTGACAGTTTTGGAAGCTCTACCTAAATCTGAGGGGAAAAAGTGGAAGGTGATTTTTTTCTATTTCCTCCCTCCCACCCCCATATCTCTATTTATCTATCCCAGGGGTCACTTCTCAACTCTTGCTATACTTAATTATTTGGGCAGCTTTTAAAAATACTGTCTCAATCCCAGACTAATTAAATCAGGATCTCTGGGGGTGCACCCAGAGTTTGTTAGGTTTTTTTTTTAAAGCATCCCAGGAGGTTCTAAGGTACAGTCGTGACTGGGAACCACCGAGGGAGGCCTTCCTGGGCTCTGTGGACAAGTCAGCTCTCTCTCTCTTCTAGGACTTCTGCCACTCCCCGTTCTAGGGGAGACCCCAGTCTCACAGAAGTATCCAGTCCATTCCTCTTGTCTCTGCATTTCCTCTGGCCTCTTAGCCCTCAAACACGCCTAGCACCCTTATCTGGATAGAACAGCATCACTTCCGAAAGCCATTTCAGTTTACTTTTCACATTTTATGGCCACAATTCCTGGCAGGTTTAAATCTTACGCCTCCATTACCTCTATCGAGTGGCAACTTTCCTCTTCCCCAACCCACTCCCCCAAAATAAAAGGACCAAAATATTCCAATGAAACTAGTGACCTTAGAGAAGCAAGAAACCACATAGGAGCCAAACTAGAGCTCCTGTCCCTGAGAAGGCCCTCATCCTTCTGCACCACTTAGAGCTGTTGGATCATATGCTTTAAGAGAGCAGAGACGGAGGCCACCTTGTACCCTTCTCTCTACCCAGAACGTCCACACTGAACAGATGCAGAGACACGAGCGAAGCAAACACTTTTGAAGCACCTTTGGTCCCTGCTTTCTTAATTGCTGTCTAATTTTCTGAACTCTATACATTATTCAGTCTCCCATGGTTCTTCTTCAGAAATTTCTCACCCTATAAACATGAGAATTCACCAGAAGCAGTTCTAAACTCCTTCCTGGGGACCCCTTATTTTGGCCTCTGCCAGCGTTTCTGAATATGTCCAGACTCCTTAATTTTGACTTTCTACTGGGTCCACTTGTCTTTGTGGTTTCTTTGTGTATATCCTATTGCCATTAAAAACTGAACGCATTGAAACTGCATCTGATGAAGATAGACTGTGCTGTCAATAGTTGACTAAGCTAATGAAACCACGATCTCAAGAGTTCTTCTCTCACACTGATCAGCAGCTTTGCTCAAAGAATTAAATCTCAGTTCTCCTTACTGTACCACGTTCATAATCTCTCAAGTGTAGGACATCTGTTGGGGAGACAATTCAAAAGATACAAACAGTGCCAGCCTCAAAGCACCAGGTATAAACCGATTTATAGCACTGGCTTCCTAGGTAGAGACTATTGCAACTTCACACTCGTGGTGTGGGTTTTTGAGATTCCTACATACCTAAGTTGTCTGCTCTTTGGTTTTTGCATTCAGCTATACTTACCAAGGTGTGCTGGCCACGGAGAATTTAATACTAAGTTAGATTTGCAAAGTGGAGCCTTTTAGTGTAAGATGGAAAACATCACCGTCAAAAGTTATCACTTTCAGAATCTTTCAGTATGTCCTGAATTAATGTTTTCTAAATCATTCCTCAGGTGTTTATGGAATAGCTATTGTGTGCAAGACACCCACCTGGGAAGAAAGATGTTTAGACCCTGCCTCACCTGAAAGAGTTTATAACCTCGTTGAGGGGATATGCACAAAAGTTACTGCCATTCAGGGAAGAAAGACGCAACTATGGAAAGTGAACTACAGCTAAAGCATTTTCCAGGCAGGTCTGCCTATAAGAAAATGACATTGGAGCATCTGTACTATTGGGCTGAACAAGCTATTTCAGGTCCTCGTCCTCAATGGGCTTGTTATGTATAATGCACAAGAAGATCGGAGCTAACAGTAATAGACATGGGAAAGAATCAAGGTCATTATTGAATTCAGTATGTTTCATGGTTTCAGTGTTTAGGAAACCATCTACATTCCCCAAGATATTCCTTCACATTTCTCTTTATGGGGGTTAGTCTAGGACTCTCATTCACATGCTTCTAACTACAGTATTTTGGATGCCACAGTAATTTTCATTGATTCAGCAAATAGTTAAGAACTTGCTATGCATCAGGCCTTATTTTATGCCCCGAGAATAGGGTAATTCATGTAGCGCCTGCCCTTAAAATAAATTCCTGTACAGTGAAGTATAAAGCCAAGAAAGAATTACAGTGCTGCGTTTGAAGTGATAAAATTAGCTTATGAAAAGTATTACTGAAAAACAGGGTAGTGTCCATCTGGCCACTAGGGAGGCGGGACAGGCAGCTCTAAGGGGTTGATGACACTTGAGTTTAGCTTGAAATGATGAGTAGGGGTCCAATAAACAGGAAACGTGGGAAAGAGAATTCCAGGTAGAAACAAGGGCACGTGCAAACGCCACGGACAAGAAAGACCAGGGCATGAATGTTCTGGCAGTCATTGGCCTATGTATGTGTGTGTTTTATATGACTCACGGGAAGGTGGCAAGAGGAGGAAAAAGGACTTCGAGGTGTGTTTGCTGAGAAATGATAGGCCGGGGCGTAGCATTTATTCTGTCTGAGATAGGGAACTGCTGAGGGACAAGGATAAACTTGATCAGACTGGTGGTTTAGACGTCTTGGAGTAGTGAAGTCGGGTTATAAAGCAGGGGGGTGGGAGGCAGGGAGGTCAGCTGTGGGGCTGCTTGCAGGAGTTTGGCTGAGGGGTGATGAGGACCAGAAGCAGGACAAAGGGCAGAAGCAGAGAAGACGAGACCCAGACAGGATTTTAGAAGGTTGGCCGAGTATGTAAGCTTGACGTGGCCTGAAATGCCCTTAGACCAAACTTAAATAGAAGATGTAACTCAGAAGACTTATGCCAGAAAAACAAAGTGTTGATGAAAGGATGATGGGGAGGGAGGGGCTGTGGAGCAGACATGTGCAGTCATGCAGATAAATCAATGGAAAGGATTTCAGGTTATTTTCAACCCGCAGCTTTGACGGTAGATGGACTAACACGTAAACATTCAGCTGTATAGAGTTTTCTCTTCTTGCCCAGAAAATAGATTTTGGTCACAGAGGGGCGTTGTGCATCTGTAGTAGTGAACAAGGGCTGTCCTTGGGTATGTTTCCCTGCTTTACAGGGGTTTTCATTCTATAAGTACGATTTTTTTCCTTTGCTTCTGGGTTAAAAATCTCCATCCATGTGCAAAGAGTCTTTAAAACTTCATAAGGGGGAAAAAACAAAATGATACCCCTGCCAAAGATTATTTTCAGCAGTCGTTTGCCCTGACCGGCAGCCCCGTAAGAGATATGAAGAACTGAAATATGGAAAACTTTAAACCAAGTTGCTGAAAACCTTGACCTCAAACCCCAAAGGAAAAGGTTAAGGAGAGGAGATTTGTCTTGTGGAGCCCGATAGAAATGTACCTGGTGGCAGGAGCCGTGGACGGGGCATATCTGTGTTGATACCAAGTAGGAAAGACTGTGTGATGGCGGGGGCGGGAACCAGGCTGGCGGACCCAATCTCATGCATGTGCAATGCTTAACAGACACTGTGTGATTGTTCTGTAGGTCAGAGGGAACAGTGTGCGAAAATATTCTAGAGAAACTGACTGGAGTGGAGAAGGGCAGCTTTGGAGTGTCCCTCGTAAGTCCTGCCCAACTCTTAACATGCCGGGATGCTTCTCCAGGCGTTTATAGTTTGACCTGAATTTCCTGTGTCCTGTTTTACATGAAAAGGGCCATGCCCTTTCATAGTCACCATAGATGACATTCCTAACTTTTGCATAATAGCTTTCAGAAGGAGGGAGGTGAAAAAAAAGAAAAGAGGTGATGACTTGTACAGTCCTTGCTGATGAAGCATTGGCATGCATGCACTTTTTTAACCCAACTGGTTACCTACAAACATGAAAAGAGGATTTTAAGAATGAAGGGACATTATGAATAAGAATAAAAAGGGGCCGGAACACACGCCTTTCCTGTAATATGTGTTTTCCACTTTAGGGTTAGTGTCCGCTATTGAAGAAGCTGAAATGGAAGTTTGGGTCAGATGAGCAAGGAAAAAGTATAATTCTTTATAGCATCCTCAAACATATTTTTAAAGCTTTCATATGTAAATCTAAACAACAAAACTTCATTTGCATCAGTATATTTTGTATATGGGCCTTTTCTGTACATGTCATTTCTCCTTACGTCCTAGAATTTGTCTTGTTTTCTTCTGCTGATTAAAACCAAACCAAAAAAAAACCTAAAAACAAAAAACAAAAAAACCACCTTGACAGCATGTGCCCCTAATTCAGAAATGTACCAGGGCTAGTCCAGAGCCGTTTGGCTGGAAATCTGCGTGGTGAGAAGGCAGATGGGACTGATGGAGGAGAGCCGGGGGGTGGGGGTGGGGCAGGCACAAGATGAGCACTACCCTGATCACAGGTTCCAGGGGCAACTGCAGTCAAGTAGCTAAAGTGAACAAATTTGGGGCCCAACTGAAGAAGAATTGAGAAGAAGATGGACAAAGGTGTCATGAACTAGATTTCAAAAGGTGCCAGCTTCTCCATAACTTTCGACTCTAGTCTCCTAAGATCTTGTACTAGGTGGTGGGCGTTGTCAGTAATATCTTGGAAAATGAGAAGTATGTGTTCCTGCTTCTCTAGTCTTCATGCCTATTTCTGAACACCCACCATGTACCAAGGATGAGCCAGGCTCCAGACAGCCGTGTGTCCCTAGCATCTCAAGCTGCACTTCTGAAGTATTTTCTTCTAGAGCCACTGATCACACACATTGGTGAGTTTAATTTCAAGGAGAAGGCAATTGAGCATCTTCTGTACAGAATGCTGACCTGGGTTCTGAGCATTCAGAGATTTTAAGGCAGTGTTGCCGACTCTGACCTCATAATCCCTTGGGCAAAACAGGCATGTGAACCCATGATTTCAAGCCAGTTGTTGTAAGCGCTACAGAGGATACATGAACCAGTAACCATGGAAGCACCAAGAGATAGCACCTAGCCAGGAACATCTTTCTTGAAGACATGGTACCGGAGTTTAGTTATCTGGCAAAAATTCTGATGACAGCATGCTAGGCAGAAGCATGGACCAGTGTAATGGACTCCGTGCAGGGGATGAGGGACAGAGGCTGGCATGCAGAGAGAAAGGAATATCGCAGGGGGGATGGTGAGCCTGGAGAGGCAGGCAGCAGTGTTCACCAGTGCTGTATCCACTGGATGGCAGTCACGTTGTAAATGAGCTTACAGTTTTATGGACCGTCTTGTAAACACATCAGTCACCTATTGTTTCTGTTGACTGAAGTATGTTCTCACTTAAAAACATCCTTTGGAATACAAGTTGTATATAAAATGGAGTTTTAAGTAGGTAATCTATTCACTAGGAGATAAATAGTCTGAACATATGAAACAATCTTTAACCATATTCTTTCATTTGCAGGTGCCCAGTAAGTCAGCATCCATTAAAATAGGAGAGATTATCAAGAAGTTAAGGTATTCTGAACTTTTGAAGAACTACAAACCCCTTTGTGATTCTGATGGACATGGTAGATTGTGCCCTCAGAAAATATATGCATTTATATATCAATTTGATATAATTTTGGAGAATCAACCCCATCTCCGCCCCTAGCCAATCCATGGCAAAATGATAGAAACCCCGTTCTAGAATTAACTGTAAACTTTGATGAAGACAAAGTAGCACCCTGTTAAGGGCCTAAGCTCTGGAAGTCAATTGCCAGGTTCAAATCCCTAGTCTAACATTTATCAACTGTATAACTTAGAGCAAGTTATTAGTGGCTCTCTACCTCAGTCAACTTATCTGTAGAATGGGAATAATAATAGTAATTATCTCTCAGTGTTTGTGAGGATTAAATTGGTACAAATAAAACCCTTAGAACAGTGCCTGGAACACAAGGGCTTGATAAATGCTGGCTAATATTTCTGTTATCCTGATTGGCTTCAACCTTTTGCTCAAACTAACTCTATAAGGCAGACTGGGAGGCTCTTCTCTTCCTCTAGGCTTACTGGTTTGTTCATCCTCACTGATACAAAGTGATGAAACGTGCAACATGTAAATAGCAGGAGAACCGGAAAGAGAGGGTTGTATCATATACAGAAAGTTCTAAACAGTGAACTATTTCTCCTTAGAGCCAATCTCACCAGCCCTTTATACCTCCAGCTTTCCCTGTTCTCACTCCAAACATTGGCTGAAAACAGGTCAGAGTAGGAACTGGCCTGTCTACTTGGTGAATCGTAAGAGTATACTAAGATGAGGTGTCAAATTGGCTTGGAAATTACTTGCTATGATGTCGGAGGGCACATTTAAAAGCAGGCTATTAGGAAATAGGTGACATTTGAAAAGAAAAAGGGTGTTTGCAAAAGGGATTCTTTGGGGACGCAGGAAGACCATCCAAGTAGGAGACAGGTGGAGGAGTCTGTGATCCGCGCGTGCAGGCAGCCCTGCTTGCCGGCTGCCATGGTTTCCCGCGGGGTTCTGGGTCTTGGCCAGTCCACAGTTTCTAGTGAAAACATGCCTTAGCTCCAACTCTGAGGGTTCAGTTCGGTGTGCTGTGCAGACCACTGCTCCCATGGTTTTCTTATGGGAAGGCTTCAGCCAAGTCACACCCTCCTGGCCTGCAGGAGTCAGACTGCAGTGGTGAGCGGACGGTCAGCCACCGAGGAGACCCGTGGGCTCAGGAATGGGTAGCAATGTGATCACTGCAACTCAGGGTATATTTGAGCCCTGGAGGTGTGTGCCAGGCACAACGGTGTTTGAGCTCCGTTACTGAGGGTCCCTGAGTCGCAGGGGAAGCCTGAAGTCTCCTGGAAGAAATGTGTGCCTTTGCGTTACCTGCAAGTCGGATTGTCTTTTTGTCAGAGCTTGTAACTCAAAGTCGTGAGCCTTGCTTAGTTCCTGAAAAAAATTTCAAGAGGTGGTGCGTTTGGGAGTTTTGTGTGTAATTAGCAGACTTAAGGACACCAGAGAGCTGTGGAAGGCCGTGACAGACAAGGGGTCAGAATGGGGGTTCAGATCTGCGTTGCAAACACCCCGGGTGAGCAGGCATTCCACCTTCTGCAGAGGAGTTGCTACAAAACTATCAGCTGTTCTCGCTCGGATTTTAACCATTCTTGTGCTCAGCTTTTCACCTCTAAAAACAAGGCTCCCTCCATAGTCACTTCTACTGAACGGGAGTGCGGATCATTACAACGTGTCTGAGCTTACTCGCACCCAGAAATAGGTGAAGGGTGTATGCTAAGCATTGGTAATGTTATTAAAAGCTCAGTTTTTAAAGTTGGAGCCAGATTGGAAACCTCAGGAGAAAAGGTAGCTTATCATGAAGTAAGGAGAATTAACTGTTTCTCCCTTGGGACCCATTCATCGACGGGACAGTCCTGCAGTGAGGAGGGCAGGTCTCCAGAGTGGGCTGAATTCTGTTCCCTGGCCCGTCCTCTATCTCCAAAGCTACTGCGGTGAGCAGGGCTTATATCTGGACTTCACAGACTCTTTTATCTAATTATGTAGTGTGTGTGTGTGTGTGTGTGTTTATGTAAAGGGGAAGCATTTACACACCTTCCTGCCGCCCCTACCCCGTATCCAGCGACACATACACCACAGATGGGGAGATGAATCTGTCTTATTACCGTACACACACTTAGTTCCCTTTCCAAGCCTTTGAGGTCTGGGAAGGGTTGTAGTTTTGATAAGACAAGAACAGTTCCTCTCTCCCGTTTCACACTAGCATCGGCTGTCATATCCCTCATCTGCCTTGAAAGCCTGCTTCAAAGTCTGCGTCCCCTGCCCCCCTTCTAGATCCTCCCCTTCCACTTCTCCCGGCTCCCAGGCTCCCCGAGCACACTGCGCTGAGCTCTTTTTATAGCGCTCACCACAATCTGCTCCTGAGTCAGATCTGATGGTGTCTATTTCTCCCTTATTTAGAGCTCCTGGAAACGGAACCTTGCTCCTCTCCCCCCACCCCCCTTCGTGTCCTTCTGCAGTGCCTGGCAGCAGGTTTGAGGTTGGCCAGTTTGAAGTCCAGTCCAGGTTTATTACATGTTATGTTTAATTCCAAGGGATCTTATAGCCTCTTCTGAGGCGTCAAATTATCCCAATCTCTATGGCATATAATTACGCTTCTCCATCTGAGTCTACCTGTCCCTAATAAACAGTGGTCAGTTGTTCATACTGGCCCCGACAGCCTCAGTGAATGATTCTTGAATATTATTAATAGATGTTTAATAATGATGTATATTTCTTAAGCAGTATTTAAAGTAACTTTTAAGATTACTCAAAGGTTATTTGTGGTGAGAGAGTAAGAAAAGCCTACCAAGAAGAAAAGGCTGAGAAAAAAAGGAAAAAAAAAAGCAGATAATCTTATCACCTTCAAGTATGTATTAAACTGTATGAAAGAGTAGAGAATCTTTTACCAGGAACATTGATTCTTTCGTAGCTACTAATAAAGTTGTGGTTAAATTTTGTAATATGCATTAATATTCATGACTTAGATTTACTTCATACAACTTTCTCAGTTGATTGTTAATTTTTGATTTGGAATTAAGACTTGAGATATACCACCACTGTTATCAATTTATTAGATTGGTATTTTCATTATCATTGGTCAGCTGATAATTTATTATGCTTTCTAAAATATTTTTCAAATGAATTTATGACTGGGCTTTTTCTTAGAAACTGAAATTAATACTTGTATTTTTAACTTTTAGGGACTTGTGCGATTTGGATATTACCCAGATACTTAAGAAGCAAGATACATCTGATAATTGGTTTTTAATATTTGGCGCTCCAACCGTTCTCATATGGGAACTAAGAGTTCATTTGTTCACTAAGCAAATATATGAGAGCCTTCTACATGCCAGACGTACCTGCTTCTATGATATTATCTGGGGGGTGGGGGATTGATTCCCACTTGCCTGTAGGTGTCTCCAGGACAGGTGTGTAACTGAGGCTTTTGTGTTGCCCAGTGTAGCACAGTGCCTGACTGAGAGCTTGGAGAGAAGGATTATGTGGATGAATAAATGAGAAGGGATACAGAGAGTATAAGGCAGCGTGCAGGGGCTTTCAGTAACAATGTTTCTCATCAGTGTAATGTATCCACAGTAGGAAGCTTGCTCAGAGGGCTGAGCCCGGCCTGAGCGTGGGGTGGAACTCAGGAAGGACCTTTTGGACGGTGTACTATTCAGGATGAGCTATCCATGGGAGTTCCTCAGATACACATGGGGAGGGAATGAAATTCTGGGCCAATGTATATCAGGCCACTCAGGTGTGAAAGAGCTTGATCTTTGGAGTCTTAATGTTTTTCCCTATAATGTAAGATGTGAGGGGCTTTGTGGCAAGAGACAAGTCTGGAAAAGAG
Source organism: Vicugna pacos (assembly GCF_048564905.1). Lineage (NCBI taxonomy): Eukaryota > Metazoa > Chordata > Mammalia > Artiodactyla > Camelidae > Vicugna > Vicugna pacos. The sequence continues at coordinate 23,756,805 of NC_133011.1, forward strand.
AGATTAGCTTATAAAGGACCAGGAATGTGGCTGTTGGTAGATTCATAAAACTAACTGTCTTCACCCCCGACCACTTCTGTGTTTTCTCGCTCTCTTCTGGTTGTCCCAGCCATTTCCCTTATCTGCTCTTTCACTGTCTTGTCCCACATCTGATCAGTCACCAACCACTATCACATCTACTTGGAAATCTCTCTGATGCACTCACTTCTCTGTGTCCTCAGCGCCCGGAGTCCAGTTTGCGCTCTGTTATTGTAATAGTCTCCTGTGTGGTCCCCTAGCCTCCCATCCTCTCCCCTCCAGCCCATTGTCATGTGCTAGCTGGAAGGAAACTTCTAAATACAAATCTTATCGGGTTCGTTCCTGCTCGGGGTGATCTGTGGCCTCTCATTGCCCTTGGGTGATGTTCATCTCCTTGACCTGCCCTTCAGGACCCTCAGCTCAGTCTCTGCTCAGACCTCTGACCTTTCTCCATGTGGCACCTGTCACGCGAGCTCTGCTCTTCAGCTCTGCCAGGCTGTCTGTTGGCCCCACCGCCTCAGATCATCTCAAGACTGCCCCCTCTGCCCTGGAACAGCCTTCTTGCCCTCCGCCACTCTCCCTAGCCCTGTCCCTTGGGTTGTTGCTTGTAGGGAGTACTTCCTGACTTTTCAGACCTGGATTTAGAGCACTCGCTGTGTGGGCTTCCAGTGTCCAGTATCTGCCCAGTCGTGACACGTGTGAAGCCGCATTTCAGTCACTCGCTTAATTTTCTCTTTCCTGTAAGAGACTGAATTCTGTGACGGCCGAGACCACTGTTCACCATTTGATTCCTAGCAGCCAGCACAGTGCCTGATGGTAGGTATTTGCTGAAAATTAGATCTGAAGCACCTAGCCCCACGCCCAGCACATAGGAGTATCAGTAAAAGATGGAAGGTATTGTTGTCTGCTATCACGCACAACAGTTACAGTTATTCTGTATATAGGTGCTAATCTCACCTGTGCAAGTGGGTCATGGTGGGGACGGAAACATGGCCATGAAACGTGACAAGTTAGCAAGTTATGGCCGATCTTTGCTGCTAACCTGTCTGCGACGTGGTGAGAGCAGGAGCAGTGTACAGTGGATTGCAGAGTGACAAGGAGAGGAAGTGGAGAGCCAGCAGAGCTCAATTTGTACAGGTGGTTGGCTGAGAAGGAAAATCCTTAGGGCAGCAGTTAGAGAGGCGGGGGGAAATCTTTTTAGCTAGTGAAAGAAGGCAGGGCCTGCTCGTGGACTAAGGACCAGAGTCCAGCAGGAAGGCAGGTGCAGAAGCGGGGGTGGAGTCAGCCCTGGTGGGGACCGAGAGTGGCCGCGCTGGCTTACCCCTGCGAGCGGAAGGCGCCCGAGTCACGACGGAGAAGACGGGACGGCGGGATGGCGGGAACCCGGGCCCGGCCGGGCCGCGGAGGAGCAGAGGCGGCGGTGGGGCTCATCCAGGCATGTTCAGTTCCGCTGCCCAAACCTATGGCCGTCTTTCTTTCTTCTTCAGGTGTTCGGGGGGCTCGTGTGGATCTTGGTCGCCTCCTCCAACGTCCCTCTACCTCTCCTGCAAGGATGGGTCATGTTCGTGTCCGTGACGGCTTTCGTCTGTTCCCTCCTCTTCCTGGGCGTGTTCCTGTCTGGCGTGGTGACTCAGATCAATGCCAACTGGAGCTTCCTGGTAGGAGATTTTTAAGTCTCGTTCAGGAAAATGTGAGAAACAGAACTCTCTCATTCTGGGCCGAAATGCCTGACCCCTGTTCTGTCCGCTGCCGCCGGCGGGAGAGAAGAGGTCCGCGCGCAGGTGCCAGTGCGCGGCCGCGTGGCCGGCCTTGCGGGGCAGCCGGGGCCCAGGGCGGGCAGCCTCTCCGTTGTCCTTCACGAGTCAGACGACCTTTCCACAAAGACTGTTTCATTCCCTAAGACAAATGAATGGCATTACAGTTATTGAACTATCGAACAGATGCCTTTGGGAGATGGATGCTATGACATAGATCTTGAAGTTTTCCATCAATTCCTGCTTCAGATATTAAGTGCTTTTATGCTTTTCAGAAAACAAGGAGCTCTATATTCTCGCTTTCTAAATACTTAGTAAAGAAAAGGGGACAGTCTGCATTGATTTTCAATGCCTGTGTTAGATTAGAAAGAATTGAAAAGTTTTAAGAAATGAATTTGCCATCAACACAGGTTTTGTAATTGTGATGCCATGAAATTGGGTCAGCTTACTTTCCCTTTTACCTGTATAATATAGGGAGCATCTTTCATGCTGGTGGTTAGTCCTCCTCTGGGACTGTCTCAGAGCGGCCTGTGGAGCACGTGTGCCAGTCTGTGGTGGACAGCCTTCCTTAGGTTTTCTTCACACGTTGGTGATTAGAAACTTAAATCAGACCTTTTACAGTCAGGCTTTATGTATGTTCCTTTCAAGTGTGGTAGCATTCTATTCAGCCGCAAGGAAAATATTTGTTCTTGTCTGATTTACAGAACATAACAGGAACCATCATCCCAAATGTGATAGGCAGTGATGCCTAGAGAGTGTGGCCGCCCATTCGATCGGCCCGGGGCAAATGGCGTGGGTCAGAGCGAGGCTCGGGAGGAGGTGCAGTGCAGTGGTTATAACCGTGCACAGGCCTCGAGAATAGTCAGGTGTGCTTGGTAACCATGTAGCCTTGGGCAGAATATTGACCCTCCTTTCCTTTCTTTCTCTGTCCAAGGGTAATAATAATGCCAACCTCACTGGATGCTGTTAAGGAATAATGGAGTCCATGTAATATAACGTGCTTAGCTTTGTGTCTGATTTGTAGAAAGGGATCAGTGATCATCATAATACCTTAAACATGCTGAGGCTTGCAGTTTGAAACTTTGAAACTCTTTCTTAGGTTGCTGATACAATGTGTTTCTACATTTTTGCCTTGATTTCTCATTAACAGTGAGAAAATATTTCTAATAGTTGAAGTGATGAAGATGAAAGATTCCCTGTTTAAGTTATAAATAGATACTTAATCTCTTCTTGCTAAATGCCTGACTTTCTCATAAATAAAGTGTGAATGAATCAGTCCATCCCTAATGTTGGTAAAGTACACCAGATTCTCTTAGTACCAGGCTTGAAGATGGTATCCGGCAAGTATGTACCAGTCGTGCAGCCCTCCTGGTGCTTTGGTCCCCATTAATACATAATCGTGTCCCCAGCCTCCTGCCTCTTCCTAAGAGCTGTGCTCCCCATCACCCTGGCTCTTTCTTTGGGACCTTCCTGGACCACCTAACAGCCCAGTACCTAAAGAGTCAATATGTGTAGCAGTGCGTCTCCAGGATCCTGCTGTGCTCGGCATTCTTTCTGATTGGTTGATGTGCATGCCTTACCGATGTTTAAATGTTTTTCCAGCGTCACTCCTGCGTTCGTTAGACATAGGTCCACATCATCCTTTTTCCTTTTGCTTACCTTGAGTCTTATCTTTGGTATGGAGGAGAAAACCTTATTAATTTATTAGGTTTTCTAAATTTGTGTTTCCTCCCAGCTTGTAGCATCATACCTGATGTTCAGACATGGAAACGTAAATTTGGGGGTTTTTTGGGGGGGGAGGGGAAGGTTAACGTAAACCACTTCATGAAAAGGACAATTGAAATTGGAAAGCCCTACTGGGCTGTTCTATAGGTCACCTGCAAAGTTTATCTTATGGTTTTCTGGCTGGAGCAGTCCACTTTTCCTGAGGGAAAAAATGGTGATAGCAAAACACAGGACACAGTCCGGTGATTGTTACTGCATGGTCTCCTCATATCGAGGACATACTTTCGAAGAGCCACCTCCTGTCTTCAAGGAATTTCCTTTATGCTTAGTGTAGTATTTAGAAAGGGCTCCTTATTTTTTGCCTCTTCTTTTGTGATTTTCTACACACTGAGTCATTTTTTGACCACATGGTTGCTTCTGATAGGTTTTGTAATATATCTTGCACACTCTCAGCCAGGATGATTTTTGAGCCATGAATATCATGGAGTTGTCACCAGATGGTAGCAATTCTTAATTGCTGCATTCTGGAATTGTTAGACATTAATTGCCCAAAAAATCATTGTTTCTCCCACGATAACAGTTTAATGTCTTCTGTATGTCATGCATGAAAGGAAGGAAGAGTACATTTTGATAAAGAATTTATTTTCTAGACGTATTTGTTGTGGGATATTAACTACAATATGTATAACTTCTAGTTTTATTGATCATGAGATTAAATTAACATTCATGGCTGATGTCTTCAGTATTTTTTCCCAAGCTTTTTTTTTTGTCTTTTCTTCTTTCTTCCCTCTCTCCCCCCAGGCTTTCTAGCTTTGGTGTGAGTGGTGAAATAAAAATGCAATATGTAATAACATGTACTAAAAACTTGTCCTCTTTGAATTTGAGGAAAGAAGCAGATTCTGATTTTGAGATGGTTTTTCTTTATTGTTTTTGTATGGAAAGGCAATAATACCGTTTCACCTAACTTTAAACAAGAGATGCCATGTTTGTTTTTGATTTTTTGAGAGGTGGAGTATTAAGGAAAGATATATGTTAGAAAAATAAAAGATACAAAAAAAAAGAGTCATGTCCAGTTAAAAATGATGCTCTTCATTCCCCCAAAAGTGTAGCTGGCACATGTGTGACCATTTGCAAAGTATGGACATCACTTAACATTGTCAACGTCCTGAGCTATGTTTTCTGTCCACATGTTGATTCACTTATTGGACCTTATGGAAAATTATTGTTGTCCCCATTTTTACAAATGAGAAAACTAAAGCTCAAAGTAGCTATTAGCCCTTTTTCAAGCTGCCATTGTATAAAGTAGGATTCCCCCTATATACAGAGTAGCTTTAAAAAAAAAAAACTAGTTAGTGAAAGTCTGACCTTGAACTGGGAAGCACAACGTGGGCTCAAGATAATGTGGGAGATAGCCACTTGTGGCAGAAAAAAATTCAAGCTATTCTTGAGCTGAGTTTACTGGAGGTCAAGAAGAGTGAGCCACATTCTGGGCTGTATGGGTGTTGGGAAGACTGACAGAAAAGTAGGAGTATGTGAAGGAGACTCAGAAATGGATGGGGTCATCTGCTAATGGGGAGGTGCCAAGGGCTTTGGGCAGGTGGTTCCAAAGTGTGGTCCCTGCCCGGCAGCACCAGCAGCACCTGGGAACCTGTTAGGAATGCAGATTCTCAGGCTCCACCCAGACAGTCAGAAATGCTGGGGTTTGGGCCGAGCAGTCTGTGTATTAACAAGCTTTCCAGGTGCTTTTGATACATGCCAGCCCTTGAGAACCTCTGGCTTAGAATAAATAACTCACATTGTCTAAAACAATGAGTAAAATTGGTGGAAGACCTTTGTGCACACACCCTTAATTCTAGGCGTAATAACAATTCCTCTGGACAGTTTTACTTGCTGAATGGGCATTTAGGAAGGCCATGCAGTGTTCTTTTTCTATGTAAATTACTGTATCAATAACAGACAGTTCGAGAGAGAGGAAGGAACGTGGACTTTGGAAGCAGATAGACCTCTGTGGGTTTGAGTTCTCCCTTCAAAAGTTCATCTTTTTGTGGCTTTGAGACAATCACTTAACTTTAAAAAAAAAAAAGAGAGAGAGAAAGAAGAAATTACTTGTTTGCAAAATGGAGATAATAGGTGGCAGTTATAAGGGTGAATAACGATGAATGTCAAGTACCTGGTATAAGAGCTGTTAGCAAAATATACAGCAGTGTGTTGATGGTATATTAACTCAGGTAAGATGATGTGAATTCTCCGTGTGTCACGTTAGTGCCAGCAACAGATGAAATAACTTAATCACAATTGAGATTTGTATGAAAAGTTCCTCTACTTTTTGTAGAAGTATGTGATACATTATTTGTTCTGTTCTTTAGCGTATGGGAGATACGGTATTGGATTCAGTGATTTCGTAGGTTTTCTGTATCCTTCAGTGTATGGGATGACAGTCTAATGGATGAAAATAATAATTGCTCAAAAACAAAATACTAAATTGTAAAATGTGTATATTATTATATAACTACATAATATACAACGATAGTACAGTTATTTTATAATAACTCTAACAAGATGTAGTTTAAATGCTATTTTACTTGGATTTTAAGGTCAGGAAGTCTATGGAGCCTTAATCTAAACCGAAATCGTATGTTTTATTAGAAAATTCAGTGTATCAGGAGGTTTGCCACTGTGCCAATTACAACAGGTCGGTTGATTTTCATTGGGATTCTAACAGCCCAGCTTTACTAAGGGAGCCAAAATAAATGGCAAATGTAGTTAAAGACTGTCTCATTAAATGTTCTCATTTTCCTGAACTTAAACTTCACTTCAAATAAGAAACAGAAGAAAAAAAAACTTCACTGTTTTTAATTGTAGATGTCTCTCTTTCCCATCCTCTTCCAGGATTTTGCTTACCACTTTACAGTGTTCGTCTTCTACTTTGGAGCCTTTTTACTGGAAGCAGCAGCCACGTCCCTGCACGACCTGCATTGTAATACAACCGTGGCGGTGCAGCCGCTCTTGAGTGATAACCAGTACAACATAAACGTAGCAGCCACAGTAAGCGTCTGATGAGTTTCCCCGCGCTCCCCGCCCCCCCATCGAGGTCTCCAAGAAACTCCTCGGGCAACAGTAGTTTTCTTTAATAATAGCCATTAGCCTGAAACATATAATGGCTATTTATCTGTACAATAACCTTATGAGCAAAGTCCTATTATTACCCCTAGGGCTATGGATGATGAAACTAAACCAGCATGAGACTGACATTCATGTACGATTATAGCCAGCCAGTGGTAGTGGTTAGCCTTGCACAACCAAGCTTAGTCTGTGAAAAGAATTAATTGTGCTTTTCACCTCTTGTAACTTCAGCCATGGTTAGGAAGATTTGTTCTTCCCTTCCTCTGTAAGTGAAGCCGCCTTAGTGAAGCGTTATGTGCTTCAAGCTCTGCCTTTCATCCAAACACTCTAGTAGAAGTAAGTCTTTAGTTTCTGAGTTTTAGTGACACTTAAATGTACAACCCATTCATTTGTGCCATTATATTGCGTCCCTCACTTTTCTTTTTATTTCAACATGACTTAGAGAAAGGGGAAAATTCCTCTGCACTAATAAGAGGTATCAAAAGTGGTCTTTCTCATTCAGCGAACAGTGTCTAGATCAGAGATGTATCAGAGAGACAGCCAGCAGAAGAAGGGTGGGGAAAATAGCAGAATGGTAATCATGCTGTGAAAGTGTTCTGTAGGTGAATGCAGTATTCCTTCTCAGAGCTATTGCTTCCTGCTAAAGGATCCCTGCACTACATCATAGTATTTAATTGCTTTGGTAGTTTTCTATGGATTATAAACCCCAAAAGACTGAGGACAATACCTGTCATTTGCCTGTGTGTGCGAAATCTGCAGATGTACACACAGGTAGTGCTAAAGAAACCTTTGTTGAATACGAAGGACAGTAATTCAGAGCTAAGTGCAGACTTGAGGACTATCTCCCACACCAACCTGATGACACATTTCTGTGGGTTTTCTCTGTTCAACTCTAGAGTCACTTTCCATTGTCACAGAAATGACTTGACACATTGTCAAGTCCTGAGAGTTGAACTTTGCTTGGCTGTGAAATCACTGTCTGAACAGACATCTCATCATGAGGTTTTGAATACATTAGGGGATTCACTGATACTTAACAAGTGAGTCCAGTATGTGAACAAATGTTCAACCAAAGGTGGGTCTACAGATGAGAAAATTATTAGGGGCTAGAATGTTTAAGAGAAGGGTTAATGATCTGAGAGGATAAAATCATCAGAAAAGAGATGAATATAAACCATTTTCAATAGCTGTTGAAGTATCTTTAGGTAGGTTGGTCAGTCTTCAGACAGCTATTTCTTAGGACAACTGTTTTCTTATAAATCTAATGTGAATTCTTGTCTCTTTTTTTCTTAGATTTTTGCCTTTGTGACGACAGCTTGTTATGGTTGCAGTTTGGGTCTGGCTTTACGAAGATGGCGACCATAACACTCCTGAGACACTGAAAACTCTGTGTGTTAATTTCATCTGTGTGCTTTTTATGTCTGATCAACTTGGATACCATTTTGTCCAGATGGGACAACGTTCCAAAAGTAATTTGTTTAGTCTATGTAGAGGATCTAAGTATAAGTTTTGGTTCATCTCATGGGTGGAATTTTTTTATGATGATGTTAAACCGAGAAACAGCCTTTAGTTTTACATCTCTCTCTTTCTCTCTCTCTCTTTTTTTTTCTTCTTATTTTAAAGAAAATTTCCCTTTACCTCCATCAAATACACAGATATTGTTCATGGAAAAAAGGATATCTCTTGTGTTTAGTGGCTCAGTCACCTGAACCTTATTGTTAATAGGTTACTCAAACTCCCTAAGAAAAACTCATTTCCAGTAGGCTTCCCACTGAACTCTGTTTTAGTGTGAAACAGAGATTAGCACTCTTTTTATCTAAAGGTCCAGACGGGAAATATTTTAGGTTTTGTGGGCCAGGCATTCTTCGTCACAACTACTCAGCTCTGCTGTTACTACATGAAAACAGCCACAGACGGTACAGAAATGGGTGAGGGCAGCTGTGTTCCAATAAAGCTTTATTTACAGAAACAGGCAGTAGGCTGGATTTGGCCCATGGGCTGCAAGCTATAGTTTGCTGACCTCTGATGTAAAACCTCAGCTATGTGTTCTCTATTTTATTGAACTGATCCTGAAAGATATAAAGCCAATTAGACAAGCCACACAATATTTAGCCTCGTTATGCAATAATCACATTGTCTTTGGGATAATGGTCAAACACTTTCCCTGGAAAGGGCATATAGTTTCTGAAGCTAATTCAAGCTGCATCTTGGGTACGGGAAAAAGTAATTTATGACGTGAACCCTAGATGCTTAATCAACCCTAAGGGTTTTCTAGCAACTGAGCAGAATTCTCATCTGGCATTCTTAAAGCGAGAGCCCCAAAGACCACTAACCACTCCTGGAATCGGTGTCTAGTGCCTGATGTCTTGCTTCGGGTTCATTTATGCTTCAGAATGCAGCTCCTTGTCCTGTGCATGAATATACGAATACTTGTGTGTAGATATGTGAGGCTTTACCAAATAGGAGCTCTCTGAAGAGTGCACTTTTTCCTTCTAATCCTTTTACATGACTTCCTGAGTTAAATTTGAATGAAGTATATGAAATATAACTTAAAGGTGTAGGTCTTCACATGTTTCCAGAATAGTCTATGTTGTTTTGCATTGGTGACAAATAACACGGAATCGGTTTTAAAATAACAGCCATCACAAAAGCTGTCTCTGGCTGAATAGCACAGAAAAGTATTTTAACCCCCCGCCCCGAGACCCTGGTTGTGGAACAGTGCCAAAATGGCTTGAATAGGAGAACCAGTTAGAGTTAGTCCCCACCACCTCCCCCAACACTATCCAAACAAGATACTTATCTCTTGCCCCGAAAGGGCTACCTCTGGGGAAAGTGGGCTTTGGGTTATTTTATACTTTCAACCCTTTGCTTTTTGGCTGAATCATCCCCTACAAGTGCCATGTGTAAACTGGACTGTTAGATTTCATGCAGCATAGAACAATCCTGAATGAGTGGCATGATCAATGCTCAGTGAACAAATGCCATTTATGTACTAATCCCCTAGAAAGAAGAATCTTATTAGGGTGTTTGTGATGTAATTATAAAGATAAAAGACATGTTCAATATGTGGAGAAGATGTGTTTAATACGCGGCAGGAGGAAACCAGTCTTAGGACGGGACACTGATGTTGTAGCTTTTCTATGATATCCAACTTCCTTGGTTTTTCTAGCTCCACCCCACACACTTACACCTGTGTTATGAATTGTATTTTACAATGTCATAAATGTGCCATAGGGGTACGTAGTTCATCCTGGCTGGAATTGTTAGTCAGTCTGCTAGATTTAGTTGTGGGATTTTATTTTTGTTTCTGAGGTGTAACAGATCTATGCTTCGTGGCTTTAAATGAAATGATTTCATGAAACTGCTTTGGTGGCACTTTTGTAAATGGATTGCTTCTAGATCATTAAGAACCAAGCCCCAAACTCATCTAACTGTGAATACTTAGAATTGTAGGTGAATTGCGATCTAGATTTGTGAGCTGACTGACAAAACACTTGAACAAAAATGATGACATTGGAGAATTTCTGGGTATACCTTAGCCATAAAAGTGAGAAAGTGTTGGCTGGTTTTAAAATCTGGTAACTCCGTGATGAAAAGAAATTTATTTTATAAGTGTTATGACTCTAATAAAGTATTCATTTGATAATCTTTTGGGGTCATCTATTTTTTTTTATACAATTCACTTGGAAATTCAGTTAAAGGTTTGATATAATCTTGACAGATTTGGAGCTTCTAGACTCATAATATATAAAAGAACTCTGCTTTAAACATTTCTGTGTAAAAGATGGTTTCTCAGTAAATGCCAATAAATCTTTTTTCTTTGATGAAGGTCCAAGAGGTAAGTCTTTGGAAGTAAGATTATAAAAGAAGTTTAAATTATACTCTATTTTATTTTTAAAAAACATTTATATAGGCTTAATATATGCCAAGCAGTGTTTTAAGCATTTTTTCAAATATTGGCTCATTTAATCTCCTTTGTGACAGCTCTGTGGGGTAGATATTATGGTCACATTTTAAAGATGAGGGAACTAAAACACAGACCTTAAGAAACACCCAGAATCATGTACCCTGCAAGTGGGAAAGCTGGGATTTAAACCCTAGCAGTCTGGCTGCAAAGTCCAGGCCTTTCATGATTGTGTACCCGCCCCCCCAGTTCTCCCATTTTACATACTTTATATATCCAAAAATGTGACCCTTTCCCCCCTTCATTTCTTTTCTCTTCCCCCCCCTTCAGTTCTTTTAGAAGAATGTTTAATAATATAAAACTGTTTATGATAGATGTCATCTTTTGGAACTTTTTTTGTCATGAGGTGAGCTTTAAGAACTTAGGCCAAACTTGCACGATAGGGAACAGTTAGGCAGCTCTGGTGTGCAAAGGTCCCCAGAGTGCTTGGCTGCCTGAATATTTCTCTGGACCTTAATTCTGGTTATGGACTATGGGTTTTCAGTCTGCTGTTGCCTTATGTCAAGACAGCCCTTTTCTGATCTGGCTTGCCTCTCTGATCAGCCCTGAAACTAATACCAGAAGCGTTCTCCAGTCTGAGATACATCATTTGACCTTCACACTTGGAGTATGAATTTCCACTTCTGTGTTTGTTGGAATCTAGAATTCTAAGTCATCATCACAAAGGTTCTATCCTGAACATCACGCTTCAAGTTTATTGCTAAGTGTGCCAGCGTCTCGGGTGGCAACTTAGTGTATTCATGTGGGAGGAGTCCAGGGTTTTGGGGGGAGGTGATCATCTTCAGAATATAAATATACCTATATTTTAACCTTTTGAAAATTCTTATTTTTAGAGAGAGCATGTATTAGGCAGTGCCCTGCGCAATGGGTCAGTGCTGGTTCGTCTCCACTTACGTGGCTTGCTTCCGCTCCCTCTTTGGGTCTCCTTTCAGCTGCCACCTTTCGGGGGGGGGGCCCTCCCTGAGAACTGAGTTTAAACTTGAATTTCACACCAGCACTCCCTGTTCTCCTTTCCTGCATTTTCTCCATGACATGGATGGCATATATTTTAAAAATAGCATACAGAGCATATATTTAATTTATTTAGTTAGCTTGTCCTCTTCTCCACTAGAGTGTAAAGCTTATAGAGAGGAATCATCTGCTTTGTTTACAACTCTTATCCCCAGTGCCCAGAACAGAGCATAACAAACAGCAGGTGCTCAGTAATTACATATTGAATTCACGAATGAATGCATACTAATGACAGTACCTCATTCTTGTACTCTAATCAATATATTCTATAAAAATTGATCTTGTTAGCACCTGAACATTTCTGGTGTAAAGTGGCTAGGTGTTTTTCACCTAGCTCTGGATATATTTAGAGTGAATCCAAACCTTACAGACTCTCTGGTAATTAAATATATGTGTATTATAAAAATGTTATATAATAAGTCTTCTATAGCAGAGAAGTTGTACATATAAAAATTAGGCATTCCATATAAATTCATTATTTTATTCAAACTTTTTTCATGGCTAAAGATGTCACTGTACACTCAGCTGACTAGATAATCCTGAAAGCATCATCAGAACTAAGAGCTACTTGTCAAAGACTGTCATTTTTCTGTAATTACGACGGGAGTGGAGGGTTATGGTTTTTTTAATAGTAGTAATTTTAATTTACAATGTTGTGTTAGTTTCTGGCGTACAGCAAAGCGGTTCAGTTATATATGTGTGTGTATATATATTCTTTTTCAGATTTCTTTTCCATTATGGTTTATTACAGGATATTGAATATCGTTTCCTGTGCTACACAGTAGGACCTTGTTTTATATATATATATATATATATTTATATATATATATATATAAAATATATAAAATATATATATTTTATATATATAAATAGTTTGTATCTGTTAATCTCAAACTTCTAATTTATCCCTCCTCCTACCCCCCTGCTTCCTCTTTAGTTACCATTAGTTTCTTTTCTATGGCCAGTAGTTTGGGCGAGAAATCGTGATAGTTACTATTGTAAATCTAACAAGAAATGAATGTATCTAGATATATAATGTGGCATTTTGATTTTTCATATCTCCCAGCTCCAAGCTTTATCCTTGGATATGTATGAGAGGCATTCTAGATAAAGGATGTTGTTGCGTTCCCTGTATGTAGCTTAATGTATCATTCTGAGTGTGCCTGATGTCCTGAGTCAGTGTACAGTTGAGCTGAAGCAATGACGTTCTGATGCATCAGACTGCATTGACTTTTCACGAATTTATGCATGTTACTGATTGTTAACTATTCCGTCTTACTGAATACACTAAAACTTCCATGTGGAAATTGTTTGAAATCTGAGTAAACTCATTTATTTATATACATAAATACATAAAATATTTAACAGTGATTGAATAAAAGATTTTTTACTTCTAGGCAGTTCAACAGTTGTCTCAATTTTTGAACATAACATACTCTATTGATGAAATGTATGAACTAGTGCAAACTGATTTTAAGTATCAGTAAAGCATTTTAATTTTAAATCATAAAATATCATTAAAGTATTTTGATATTCTGTGTCATAAATCATCTTCATTATTTCTTAAGGTTGCATATGCTCATTTTAGAGGCCACAGGAATGGATCATTCATTTGGAGGTCAGGAAACTGGATTTAGCTCCTTTCCTTGTTGGATGGATGTGTTAAAGAAGACAAATGTCTTATTTAGATAAGAAGTGTCTATTTTAGGGTCTGGCAGCCACAGGACATTGACTTTTATCAACACCTTTGCTTTAGTTTTTTGGTGAGATGAAAGCTACACCATTTCTTTAGAATGGAAAAGTCTAAATCTCAAAAATTAACTCTTAACCAAACTTTTATAGAACAAGTAAATTCTCTGCACATGTATGTGCTATTACACTCTTTCCCAATGTGAGATGAGTAAGAGTTGACTCAGACTTTTTTTTTAATAGTTACATTTTCAGTGTGCATTAGCAAAGTATAATTTGCACGTCAAAGGCATGGTTTCGTGGATATTATTCAGCATGAAACTAAATAAACATTTAAATAGGAAAAGTATTCCACTATGAGCTGTAGGACTTGAGGTGAGCCAGTTTATTTGAAGCCTGTATCCTCGTCTATTGATGGGAATCATATTTACAAACCTGTGGCAGTGGGTCCTTTAGAAAGAAGAACTCAAGATGGAGTTAAAAGTACAAGCAATTTATTGGAAGTAATGCCTGTGAAGGATAAAGAGGAAAGGGAAAAGTAAGTGATGGTAGGCAGGAAGAGTTTCAGACTGTGTTTTAGCTCTGAGAAAGTCTCAGCCCCTTAACCAGGGAGCTCCAGCACCAGGACTGCCCTTGAGCAGAGTCCCACACAAGCTACAAGAGCTGAGCCCTGTACCCACATCATGCTCAGTCATTGGCTGTGAACTGCCCAGAAAGGCTGTGACCTCAGCTCATTGGCTTAAAAGCTAAAGGAAGAGCAAAGGCACCTGCACCTGGAGGCTGTCAGATACCTGCATTCCCTGCGGGTGGTTCTTTGTTGGAGTTCTGAACTGCACCCTTGGCGACTGCCATTTTCTGCAATTTGTGCCAAATAAATCTGCTTCTCCATGCATGTCCTGAGAGCCACTTCTCAGGGTTCCCATGGGCCTCTTGTCCTCAGGGAAAAATTAGAACAAGGAAGTTAAACTTACTAGTCCCATCACTGTAGCTGGTCTTGGAGCCATAACCGATACTCATAATCTCCCTGTGATCATTCATCCTGAATTCCTCCAGCAGCGATCAACTTCCTCTCCAGGTCTTAGTCATCTATCTGGTGTTGTGAACCAAACCCTCATCCCTGAAGGGTCTGAATTCCTGGCAACAACACATTTTTCAGGTGAAGGTCACTGCTCATGTCCATTCACAATCACAGTTGGGCAAGGAAGTACCAAAAAGGTGCCCAAGTGGCTCACCTGAGCTCCATCCTTCCTTGTCTCTATGGTGTAATAACAACCCCACTCCTTCCTGTCCAGGATCAACTACCCCAACCAAGATGGCAAATCCTTCTTGCCTGCCGACTTCTAAATAGTCCAAAATGCTCAGCAAAAGCCACAACTTGTAGTTCAATCGAACCCTTTACCTGTCCCCTGGTAACAATGAGCCTCCTTTGAAGATCAGAATGGTAACCATGAAGAATCCAAAGCTGCAGGGACAGGAAGCAACAATTCTACAGTGAGTCATGGGGAGTGATGGTAAATGAGTCTTCTCTTGCTTTCATCTCTTTTTTTTCCAGCCCTGTGAGTTCTTCTTTTGAGAGCACAGTGCCCTACGGAAGTCTCAGATTTAGTGTGTATCTGACACCTAGGAAGATGGCTCCCCACCTTCGAAGAATATTGCCTTCAACTGGCCATTTGAACACTCTATCAGGCTGGCTGCTTCTGGATGGTGCATTATATATGATCAATGACCACAGTCATAGGGCTATCTTCCTGGTTAGATGCTGTGTTGAATAGAAAGAATTCCATGCTTGTGGCTCAGGCACTCAGTAATAACATTGTTCATGAGTCTGTAAATACTCTCACCTCAAGACACTTTTCCTTCCACAAAAGATGCATGAGATACAACTCATAAGAAAACGTAGGGGTAAATCCTCACGACCCTAGACTCAACAATGAATTCGTAGATTTGACACCCAAAGGACAGCAACAATAGATAAACTGAACTTCATCAAAATTCAAAACTCTTGTGTATCAAAAGACACTGTCAAGAAGGTTAAAAGACAACTTACAGAATCGGGAAAACATGTGCAAATCCTGTATCTAATAAGAGTCTAGTATCCAGAATATACAAAGAGCTCTTTCACCAACAAAAAGACAAACAACCCAATTTTAAAATGGGCAAAGGACTTGAATGGACGCTTCTCCAGAGAAGACACATAAATAGGCAGAAAGCTCATGAAAAGATGCTAACCGTCGTTAGCCACGCCCTCAGACGCCAGGCTGCGGGGGCTGCCGCGGCAGTAGGGGCCGAGGCGGCGGGAGGACCCACAGGCCCGGCATTTCTGGAGGCAGTGGGCTGGCCGGTGCTCCCCGGCTGCAAATAGCTGCCACTTAGTCCGCGTGAGGGTTCGAGCCACGGCGGAGGTGGGAGGATGGCACATAGCCACCGCCCCCGCCCCCACGCAGGAAGGGAAGTTCCCACCCGGATTTGCCGCTTCTTCCCGAGAGCCTCTAGGTGGCGCAGCACTGTGTACACTGGTAGGAGCTGGCGTTCCCTGGGGGTTTCTGCCCCTTTCCAGAGCTGAGACCCAAATCCTAGGGGTGCCTCTCCTGTTGTCTCTGCCACGCTGCCCGACCCAGACCTTCCGGAGTCACCGACCACAGACACGTCTAACTAAAATGCTAGCCTTGCTGGGGAGATGCACAGTAGTTCTTGGAGAGGGTCTCCTGTTTCCTTATGCCCCAGGCAGTTTATTGTTTGACATTTACCACTCTCCGAGGGGGCAGTAGATTTACCGGTTCCCAGCTGCCAAATGCCCCCAGCACTGGTGTGATTACTGCAACCCAGCGAGGGGATTCACTGATACAGGCTTTCAGAGCTTGACCTCGTAGGATATTAATGCCAATATGCTCCCTGGGACTGGAGGGATGAGCACCTCGTACTCTCATGGAGAACATCCACTTTGCAGTGTCAAAGGGACCTTCCAGACCATGACTGCTTGCCTTCCGTAACCACCAATGGCGCTGAGGGGCCAGAAAGTCTCTGAGGGTGACCATGTAACAGAGTACATTCAGATCTGGTATCAACCAGGGCTGTGTCATCTTTGGTTTATTTCTGGGGAACCAGCGAAGAGTGAGTCCACATGAGGCCTCTGATTGCCTCCAGTGGTCCTTACCTGAAGATGACCTCGGCCTGCATCCCGTACCCAGGGCGTGGGAGGTGCCCACCCCAAATAGGACTGTATCCCTGAGGCCTCTGCTGGAGCAGGCTGAGGACCACGGATGATAGGGGCAGGTGGGGGCAGATCTGAATTCTTGTTCAAGTTTTAAGGCTTTCCACAGACCTTAGGTTGCCATTTTATCTGTCCAGGTGGGGTCCCAGCAGCAATGAGGTCAAGCCACATTTGCTTCCAGGTTACTTTTACCAGATACTTTACAGCCGATCGGGAAGCCCTTTGGCTTTTCAAGCTCTCTCTCTGTGTGGGGGCTTTGTCACAGCTGGTACCCATTCCTGGGATGTGCCAGTTCCCCCACATCAGCAGTGGATTGTCCAAGATCATGAAAGGCTTGTCCCAGGACTGGACTCAGCTTGGATATCAGCGTCCCAGACCAGGTGCTGGGAGGCGGGAGTGTCTGCGCTTTCATTCCTGCAGTGAATGTGGCCCCATCAGGGCCGGCAGAGACAGGGTTACAGATCGCCTGTCCCATTCCCAACTCCCTAACAACTTGTTGTACCTCCTCTATCGATTGCCAGGGTCCCGAATGCCCAGGGAGAGCCCCCTCATTGGACTAAGCCTTCCTGCAAGCCAGAATAATCCAGGCTATAAGGGAGTGAGGACCCTGAACCCCTGAGCTCCGGGTAGGACTGATCGAGGGTGATTTTGCTCATTTTCTCTGCCTCCCACCCAGTCACAGAAATGCCATCACCCCCAGTATCCATAACACGTTTTGACATGTAATTTTACTCTCTGAATATCAGACACTCTAATGTCAAGGAATGGTTTTAATGACTTCCCTGTGAATGAGGCTTTTAACAAAATCTCCCCCTCTTTTGACTGCAGAATAACACTAGCAGCTAACATTTGTTGAACATTCACTCCGTGCTAGTCGCTGACCTAAGAGTATTAGATGCATCGCACTAATCCTCCCAACCACCCAGGACATACCCTTATGTTCACCGTTTTCCGGATGTGGAAACTGAGGTCACTGAAATCTGGAGACTTGTGGCAAGTCCTGCCGTTAGAAGCACAGCCACATTTCAGACCCAAGCAACAGGGTCCTAGAGGCCGGAAGTATCTAAAACATTTTTAGGATTACAATTCTGAACCAAGTACAAGGAGCTGAGTAAATTTACAATTTTTAGGTTTTACCACGGCCATGAATTCGGTCGATTGAACCGAACAAATGCTAGAGTGTTTTACAATGAAGCACAGAACACTTTCCACGGATCTTCAGCCACCTCTGTTTCTGCACCCCAGTCTGATACCAGCCTTTGCCTTTGCTGCTGGGCTTCAAGCAAAGGACACCAGGCTGTGATGTGAATGAAGGAATGAAAACAAATGCAAAGCTGGTGTCCTCAGGCTCCACTGCATCCTGTCCTGCAGTTTAGGGAACCTGAGACAAATCTACTCAGAACTTGGATGAGCTCTGGTCACTCAAAATCAATGGCTGTGAGACAGCCCTATCGATCAAATGACCCCAAAGCACGACTTCAGTCCAACATCGGGAAGCTTTTTGTGGAATTTGTTTAGTTTGGTTTGATATTTACACTGCAAAGTCACAAGTGAGAATCCTTTTTCTGCCCCATTGTTTTTCTGTCTTGATCACTTGGTAATTTCCATGTCTATTAAAGTCAGATTAATCAAAGAGCATCCAATGCTAAAAACCAGTGTTCATCACTTTTCTTCTAGCTGTTCTCCCATCCAACCAGCAGAGGGCACTCTGAATACACTTTAGAGACGAGAGGCAGCTGCTCAAGGGTGGGAAACGTCAGAAAGATTTTCCGTTTTAACACGATGTACTCTTGAGTCCCTTGCCTTGGGGTAACGTGTAAACCCACAGTTTAAGACCATATGTTACATGCTGTTCTAAGTAAGATCTGAGAGTTACGGTTCCTTTTAAGTTACGAAGCCAAAACTTGATCGTTAAAAACATAGATAGCAATAAATGTAATCATAATGCCTGTTTCCACTTGGCAGAGGGACGGGGAGACACTAAAAGCGTCGGCATTCTTTCATATCCTGGACACGTTCACTGAATTAAAACTAAAAGTCATCCTTTGGGATTGGGGACCGACGGTATAGTTCAAATGGTAGAGCACATGCCTGACATGCGCAAGGTCCTGGGTTCAATTCCCAGTGCCTCCTCTAAGAGTAGATAAATAAACCCAATTACCTACGCCCCCACCAAAGTCACCTTTTCAACATCTTTCAATATCCTTCACTGGTAATCAAAATACAATATATAAAAATAGATTTAAAATTTTTAAAAACTTTCTTCTGTATAGCACAGGGAACTATGTTCAATATCTTATAATAACCTTTAATGGAAAAATATGAATACAAATATATGTATGTATATGCATGACTGGGACATAGTGCTGTGCACCAGAGATTGACACATCGTCAATGACCGTACTTCAGTTGAAAAAAAAAAAAAAAGAAATTAAAAAAAAAGATACAATTTGGGAACGTATTGACTGGGATCCCTGTTTGCAGAACTTGGCCATTCCTTCTGCCGAGGTTGGGCACCGCTCTCTCAGCCTTCACTTAACAACCTTAGCGGTGATTGAATTACTAATAACAACACACATTTAAGGCCATGAGACGTGTCATGCAATAATCAAAGTAAAAAAGAAACAATGCTGCCTCTTGTAACAACCTCCTTTTTTTGGTCTTTGCCCTCTTGCTTAAAGTCACAGTTATTTTCACAACCAGCTTGCCTGGGTGGGACCATGAAAGGAACACAGAGTTGGGAGCCAGGTAGAACTTGTTTCATATTTTGGCTTGGTTGTGAGATTTGGGGCGCCAGTCTCTTAATTTCTGGGTCAGTTGTTTCTCCAGTCTGGACGATGCTCAGTGCTCTGAGCTTACTGAGGAGTCAGAATTGAAGCAGGAGTTGCTGGTGCTACTGCTTTTTTTGTCACTGTTATTTGACCAGACTAGCCCAGTACAGACCCGGGACTTCCCTCCAAGGGGCAGTGGAGACTTTTTGCGCTGTTCTGGTATAACAGACACTAGCTCAAATAAGTCTTTTTTATCAAACAACTCAGTTTTCAATATTAAAGGGAAAAAATTTCAAATTCTATTTTCATTCACCCCCAAATAATCGTATTTCTCAAATATCCTCTTCTATATAAAAATCCCTTTCTTCTATATGCCTTCTTTCCCTTCAGGAATACCAACATCAACAGTAATAAGAAATAATAAAAAAAACCTTCTCAGTACTCACTTGCAGTTGACTCTGAATTTCATAGTTACTTACCCCTTAGA
This sequence comes from Vicugna pacos, assembly GCF_048564905.1. Classification (NCBI taxonomy): domain Eukaryota; kingdom Metazoa; phylum Chordata; class Mammalia; order Artiodactyla; family Camelidae; genus Vicugna; species Vicugna pacos. The sequence goes on from NC_133011.1 coordinate 23,776,558, forward strand.
AAGGAACCTAATTTGATTTTAAAGAAACAGTGCTTTCAGCAAATATCACAAATATAATGAAGATCTTTTTTTACATGCTTTGCATATTACACTGTTTTATATGTATAAATCATAGACAGAAATCAAACGATCAGTTTAAGCAAGACGTTTTCACATGTGTAACTCGTTACTTACGACAGTCTTCTAAGAAGACAGATACTATTCACATTCTACTGAGAAATAAACGGATACTAATGGATCGCATCACTAGCTCTAAATAGGTCCCAGAAGATAGATTTTTCAGATTCCACGTCCAGTACTCTTGCTTCAGCATAGCCTTGTTTTTACAGCCTGATTTCAGGCAATTTAAATAAGGGGACTGGCATCAGCCATTGACAGCTGTACCTCTCATGTTCTCAGCAAGTGCACCAGTGGCTGGCGTGATGTCTTCTGACCACCTTAATACTACACAGCATAGCAGGTTCAGACTCCAGCCTTGACAGCACCCCACCCCCCCAAAAAGGCAAACTCTTTGCTCTTCAAAATAATAACACTTTTGAGTGGCTGCTTAACTGTTAGAAATCACAGTGGAACTCAAGACTGAGGACTCTAAAGTGTGTTTCATCATCTGAAAAGAGCTGGAATTATTCATTGCAAAGAACTAAGTTATAACTATCCAGTTTCTCAATGTGAATGATTGGCATTTGGGTGTTGGTTAGAATTGGTGTTGACTCTTTATTCTCAGGGAATCCTAATGAGCAAAGGATGACTAAAAATTAAGAAGGAATTGCTCCTGAGAGTGCCAGAAAGGGGTAATGTGTATTTTTTTAACCATGGGCCACAATAATATCAAGAGCCAATAACATGTCAGGGCAGTGTGCTGGGAGCTTTTCATGTACTGTTTCATTCAATCTTCATGACAATCCTGTGAGATAAGGACTGTCATTATTAAACCAGGACAGATAAGAAACAGAAGACTCAAGAAGGGCCCTTTCGCATGAGCCAGAGGCATTCATAGGGAAATTATGAGAAAATGAGGTCAGAGCACAGGTCAGGCCTTGGATAATCAGCTATAGGTTTAATATGTTCTCCTGTAAACACTGGAGAAACACTGACACGCAAAGGAGCGCTTGGACAGGATTATTCTAGCTGCAACGCGTGGAGACAGATGGGAGGAGGAGCGACAGGAGAGCCAGCAAGCTGGTGCTGTGGTCCAGATGTGTGGAGCTGATGGTCAGGGTAGCAGGAGTAGGAAGAGGAAGGGAGGAAGGATTCCTTTGATGATGGGGTATGTGGTGGTCCAGGGACTTTTTCAAGATTTAAAGGCTGAGATAATCCTGGCTTCACATCCCAACATAGAAGAAGATGAAGGAAATAAATTCATATTGACCTAGAAGTTGCTTCCCCCCCCCCCCCGCCCAGATCAACCTGTAATATTAAGTTGTGTGCTTTTACCCATAAACCTGAAGTTCTGAGTGGGGGAAAATAAACTGTCTTCATATCTAAAATCCTGCTGCTCTCCCCATATTCCAGAAGGTCCGTGATTCTAGGCACCTGGTGGGCTTGTACTGCTGAGGGGCCACGTGGCCTCCGAGATCCGGGCTTGCTTGTCCCGCCTACCCTGAACTACATACTCGTCGTGTGAGTCATGAAAAATCCAAAGTCACTTCCTAGAGTGATGGGCCAATATTTAAAATTTTAGGAAAGTAAAAGAACATATGGCTTGTTTTATAGGAGCCTCAATATGCGGGGTGTGTGAGTGTGTGAATGCGTGTGTGTGTGTGTGAACATGTGTGTGTTTTCATTCATTCTTTCATTCAGTGGAAATATACTGAGGGATATTATGGGTCAGGTATTTTTCTAGGTAGTAGGTTATGAATTTCTTGACCTCTGCTCACAGAAAGTGAGCAATCCCATGAAAGAATATGGACATTATGAAGTATGCTGTAATAGGATTATGAACAGAGTGCTGGAGGTGAGCAGAGGAGGCCCCTGACCCCAGATGGGCATGATGCAAACAACTTCCTGGCGGAGCAGTTGTCTGAACTGAGCCTGAATCACAAATGTAAATTAATTAGGTCATTTGAGGGGATGAGCGGTTTTAGAAAGTGAGGATGTCATGGGCAAGGGAACAAAGCAAGTGGCTCGAGCATGTTGGGAGAACTGCAAATAGTTCCCATAGGATGGGGGACAATGGAGGAGCCAGAAGTGAGTCTAGAAATTAGAGGCTAGGTCATCTGGAGAATTATCTGTATGGAGAAGTTTGGGCTTACTCTTAAGGGTGAGGGAAGCCACAAGAGTTGAAACAGAATCATGGCTTGATCAGATTTTTGCTTGAGAAGGGTTTCTCTGATATGGATGGAAGTGGTACCTAGAGACAGAGAAGCGAGTTAAGAGACCACTGAGTCATCCAGGCAAGAGATGAAGTTCAGAGTTAGGACAGTGGCAAAGTAAAAGAAAAGGAAATGAACAGGGAAGAGATGAACTATGCATGCTTAATAGAAAATAGCTCTCAGGATTCTGTCCTGAGTGCCTGTGTGGATGGTGGTACCTTCCACTGAAGCAAGTTGTGTGTGTGGAGGACAAGGGGAGGCCGAGCTTCTGGTGAAACTCATTAGCACATTTGAATCTGCAAATGCCTTCTCAGCTACAGGTTCTGATCCCAGAGGGACCATATGAGCTAGAGACAGCGCTTTGGAGACGCCAGCATCCAAGCAGTAGGCGATGTCTCAGGTGCGTGATCCATTGGCTCACCACTGAGAAATTGGCAGAAGAAAAAAGGAAGAGAAACACCAACACGTAACGGTGGGTGGAAGAAAAATAGCCCAAGGAAGAAATCAAGGAAGACTAACTAAGAGATTTAGACACAGTGTGGCTTGATGAAAGTCAGTGAAAAACTGACCCAGGGAGAGTGATCAGGCTGACAAATGTCGTAAAGGCAGGGACTTGATGTGGGTCGTTTGGTAGAGAGGTTGGGGCAATGGTGAGGACACAGCCAATGAGCTAAAAATGGAAAGTATTCATCTAATAGTTACTGAACATCTACAAGAGACCAAGCACAGAGGAAAAAGAAGAGGATGTAAGTGCCATGTCCTTTGACATTAATAAAGAAAAGCAATTCAGTTTGCTCTTTAATAGTCTAGATTCCATCGCTTTTCTTTGTCTTATCCGACATGACCTCAGTCAGCTCTGGTACTCACAGAGCCATAGTTCTTTACACATAACTCCAAAATATTGATGCAGATACATACAGGCTGATACACTGGATCCCACTGTATGCTGGTAATAGAATATATGGTACATGTTCTGTATTTGTTTTTTAAAAATTGAAAAAAAATGGATGCCAAAACACATATGACTTCAAGGATTTTATATGAGAAATTATGAACATCTAGAATTATAGCACTTTATTAAAACACCTCCGAAAATATACATTTTTTTTCCCTTTCCGGATCAGGCACTGCTGATGGGAGCCATATATAATATTTATTTTGAGTGTGAAACTTTCTGGCAGAAACCAAGTTATTGCACCAAACAACAGTCTATTTATCCCTCTCTATGGCAACTATCACCGCTGCTCCAGTGCACTCACTCCCAGAGCACTCGGCGGAGACTGGAGGGTGCCCTCAGCTTGCAGAGAGATGTCCTGTCCCGGAGTTGACCCCGCTCCCCCGAGCATTCTCTTTGCTTCCTTCGCTCTGTGGCCCAGGGTCTGCTGGCTCCCTTCTCTGCCCTGCACCTGGGCCTGCTTCCGTTTTCTTTTCCATGAAATCTCAGGCCAGAAGAGTCTTCCCATTCTCATTTGGCAAGCTTGGGATCATTACCGTTTCAGAGCTGGAAGAAAACTCGGAGAGAGCATCAAGTTCAATCCCGTCCTGTTAAAATCCAGGACACTGAGGTGCAGAGAAGCGAGAGGACTTGGCCCCATCACCCATGTAATTTATGGAAACGCTAGGACTTTGATCCAGGCTGTGACTCCACCTTCTCAATTCAAGGGACTCAAACATGAGATGCAGTAGGGCGTGGGAGGTTCTGTGGTGGACTTTTTTTGTTAGGCTTTGTTGCATTATTTGTCTTACTATCCAGTTTTCCTCTGGAATGTCACTTTCTCATCCCTACGCCTATGGCTTAGCAAAATTCACTCAATCCCTATTTCCATGGGCAACACATCACTGGAGCCGGGCCAATCAGAGAATCACACCCATCAGGCACAGTGATTGTCTCGGAAAAGAACTCCTGGCCCAGTCAAAGACCGGCGGAGTTTTGAAGCAATTGCTGAGCAAGGGCCATGTGTGTGTCTCTTTAATCCCCCCCCGGGACTTCAATGGGACCTAGGAGCACATGGCTTCGTTCTTTAAGGTCACCTTGCTGTCAAATGCAGCCAAGAGAGGAAACCAAAGCTTAGACGTCGGAAGACACAGCATTCTGATGACATTGTTTTGGTCTCTAAATTCTCCCATGGCTGAAACCCCCTTTACCCTTGACTTTTTCGGTCACATATACCAATTCGTTTTTTCTTTTGTTTACACCTAGTCTGGGGGGATTATCTGTCACTCATAATCCAAAATGCCTTAACTAATAATGACCTTTTATAAAATCTCTTCAAACACTGCCCGTTTATGATTTGATCATTTTTTTCTAAAGTTCTGGTATTTCTGGAATCTCTGAAATTCAATAACTCACTAAACTGAGGTGAAGTGAGGAAATATGCAGAGTGAAATTCTTGCATCTCGATAATATGCTGTAATTTTCTACTCTAGGTAAAAGACACCATTGCTCATTTCACCAAAGTCTGATTTTCTCACTAAATCAAGGATGTGTGCATGAATCAGTTTGCCTAATTTGAAACGTACACAAGCACCATGACTTTTTATGTTGCATTTTATGTAAAACGAACTTTAGCATCAGGCTTTTCTGTCTATTTATGTTTATAAAAATCATAATTTCCTGTTTGGAAGAACAAGAAGAGCTAAAAGGGTTTTTAAAAATTAAATACTTGTTTTTTAATCAGTAAGTCTCAGGAGGTTTCTTAAACTTCAAACCACTGTAAAAGAATGCCATGGTAATGAGCTAAATGTCAGTGAATCAGAGCCTTCCAGATTAAATTTGCCTTCAAATCCATATGCGTTTATAAACCAAAGGGAAACATTTTGACTTCTAAGACATCCCATGGGAGAATGGATAATATTTCATATGTTTATCTACACTAAATTAGACCATCTTATTGAATCATGATCTTATTTGCATATGGAAAGTGTCTTCCCGTGGCCTCTCAAACAGGAGGTTTTCCTGAGTAAAATCAACAGAGGAAGCTCTGAATTAGAGAAGACAGCTCATACACCACTGTTTAGATGAGGTTAGCCAAAGTTTTCCAAGGCAGTTTCAGGTTTAGGAGAAAGGGACGTGGCTTTGCTTAAAGACATCAACAGTAATTGAACAAAACAGACATCACTTCTTTCATTCATTTCCTCATTCCTGATTTTGGCCACCTGCTTCTCCAACTTTACTCCATCCACTCTTGTTTTCTTACTTCTCTTTAGCTATGAATTATCCCCTTTTCTCTATCTTGAACTTGTCAAGCTCTTTCACACCTCAGGGCCTTTGCACTAGCCATTTCCTCTGCCTGAAAGACTGTTTCTGTGGCTCTTTGAAAATTGGTCCATATGTTATTCCCAGAATGACCTTCTCTGCTCATCCCACCTCACGTGGCCCACACCCCATTATTCTCTCTCATATCATCCTGTTCACTTCCTACAGAGCCGTTGTAGCAATTGTACCTATCTTATTTATCTACTTTTAAAAAATTGTCCCTGTTTTTAGAGTACAATTTTGTACAGAGACAATTTTCTTTTCGGTTCACTTCTGCATCTCCAAAGCCTTGCCTGCCACTTAATGTACAAACGAAAATATTTGTGGAATGAATAACAAGGTAAAGGAATGAAGGATGAAACTGAACAAATGTGCTCCTTTTCCATCTTTTTTCAACAAGTTTTCCCCTTCAGTCAAAGGATTTTTTTTATAAATGGGGACAGTTAATGTGCTTAAATATTAGCTAACATAGGGTGGAAGGAAAAAGGCTTTTCTTGACTTGTTCAGCTTCCATTAAGTTCCGTTAAGAAACAGCAGGTACCATGATTTCAGGTCCCACAGCCTAATCTAAAAAGATGAGCACATGATAGTGAATTGTCCCACTAATGACCACGTACTGCTTAATTGCCTCTACAAATTAGGAAGAAGCAAATATCTAGAACTCTAAGCTACTAGAATGAGTTCTATGATATCCTCCCTGGACTTTCGCTTAGAGATGAACCAGTTGTACGAGTTATCTCTGGGTTTAAGAACAAATATCAGGTGCCCAGAGGAAAAGTGACTCGGGGCAATGGAAAAAAGAAAGACATCAGGCTGGATTTTGTCCACAGTGAGGTCAATTATCTTACAAATATATTAACCGACCTTCTCTCTGTGCACACTCACAAAATAAGTTCAGCATAAACCATGATACGTTGCTTCGTTTGACTTTGTGACAACTTAGAGGAAAGGCATAATGGTTTCTCATAACCCCATTCTCTATGCAAGAAACTCACCTCTCCCAAGGTCCCAAATCAGGAAGTCTGATGACAAGACCGTAAGACTGCTACTCAGAGACCGGAGTGGTATCTGCAAGCCAGGTGAAAATAAAAGCCCAAAAGAAAGAGATAATAAGGAGCTTTTCTATTTCTCAAATAATTAAAAATCTGTAACTTATTGTGTGTAAAATTTATGCCAGATTTGATGAGTGATATAAGAGCATGTTAAGATAAAAATCTCCCAACCAGGAGATGTCAGCTTAGTTGTTAAGATCAGACATGCATGCATAAAAAAGTTTTATATCAGGACAGAGCATAACTGCATACTGTAGAAAGAAAGTCAGATCACTGCTGTTAAAGGAACTGGGACAGAGTGGAAAAGGAGGGCAGCGACTCCAGGCTGGAGTAGAAAATGAAAACGCTTCATGGAGAAGATGGATACTCAGTTCAGCAGAGTCAATGAAGACAAAGCTCTGATGGGTAGAGTCTCAGCATGAACAAACACAGTGACAAGGAGAAGTTACGTTGTTCTCCAGGAAAGGAACTGACTTGGACAAAGGTCTACCTTGGTGGAAAGGAACCAGATTCTGAAAGACCTTGAAGCCCAACTACAAAGGTTAAGTTCTCCAGAGGTAAGCTTAGAGGCAAATGTGTATACAACAGAGGAAGGGAAAAGTGAGAAAAATAAAAAAGACACTGAAGAAATGAAGGAAGGAAAGGGGAAGGGGTGGAGAAAATGAGAAGAGAAAAGGAAAAGGTATTTATGGTGGAGGGTGAAGCAAAAATGGCCGTCTTTCTTCAGACACCATATTTTCTAAACCCAAAACACCAAGACAGGTGACTGAACTGTTTTAGGAAGTCCTCAGTGCACAGCGACCATGCCCATAGGTCACGTGGCTTAGGCCTGTAGCCTTCAAGGTGTATGTTATTAGTTTAGAGTCTGGTGGACATCCTTCAAGCAACTATAAATCTTAAGCATATCTTCCAGTAAGTTAGGCTACTCTTAGAGACATCCACTTGGTATCTGGGCATTAAGGAAATGTCAAATGGCAGTCCAGGACCAGGAAATTGGGACTAGGATTAAGGCCACCTAATCTGGGAATGTAGAGAGCTGACTGTGGGAGGTGGACATGGGAAGTGTGCTATGGAGATGAGGGGCTTGGTTGGCAGCGAAGGAGAAATCAGTCACTGAGGGCCGCGTTGGATGGATTCTGGGTGAACTTGTTCAAGATCACATGTTAAGTGGTAAGTCCAGTCTGGGTCTTAGTATTTGAGGCATCTCTTCCTTTCTGCTCACTCCCACTATCAGCTCTTGCCAGGATTTCTACAACTTTCTACCAAACAATATTTCTGACTCCAGTCCTATATACTGCAGCCAGGGTGAGATTGTCAAATCAGAAATCAAATCAATTCACTCTCTTTCTGAAACCCTTTTAAGGGCAATGTTTTCCTCTGACCAAAAGGCTAGACCCCTTAGCATTGCCTATAAGTGGACCAGTCAGTCATGCAATGTATCATCCACCCATAGAATTTATTATTTTTGAGAGTGAAAGGAGAGTCTATGAAAATGAATCTGGGACACCAGGAATGAACCAAGACTGCCCCAGGTAAATAGTCACCCATGATCACTCTACTATGGAGCCTTTCATGACCTATTCTTAACTCTCCAACCTTACCCTTCACCGGTCTCCTCGTGGCTTTCTTGTACTCTTGCTGTATTTATGCTGCTGGAAATCTTCTCTCCATCATGTTCTGTTCACTTCTGGGGTCTTGGCACATACTTTTTCATCATCTCATCCCTCTTTACCAATTTTTCTTCACCCACTTAATTCCTACTGTCCTATATTTATTTTTTATTTTATTTATTTTTTTAATTGAAGTATAGTCAGTTACAATGTGTCAATTTCTGGTGAACAGCATAATGGAATTCCTACTCTCCTTTAAAATCCAGGTCAGAATTTACTTCCTCTGAGTGATTTTCCCCAAACTCCTCAAGGCTGGATTCAGAGCTGTTTTTCATGAGTTCCATTTCACTGTGTGCATGCCCCTAGCATTACACTTCGTAGACTACAACATAATTGCCTGTTTTTTGTAAATCTTCTCGAATTGGGTGCCCTTTTAGGCTGTGATTATATATTACTGTAATTATACACCTAGCACATGGTTCTAGTTCTGTGTTTATGCAGATATACTATGTGTACACACTCAGGCAGGTGTTTATACAGTGAGATTTAATACACATGCATTGAATGGACAGATAGGTGGATGGATAAATGAAAGGATGAATAGATAAACGGTAATTTCCAAATGTATGGAATCTAGTATGATTCAATTTTCGTATCCTTCAGAGTAAGATTTCCTAGCCTGGTTAGGCATCACTGATTTGGGAAATCAAATATTGGGGCTAAAGAATCTGTACTTTTAGCAAGATTGCTGGGTGATTCTTATGCAACCCTAGTTCAGTTAACCTGGATTTAAGAAACTACATCTCTGCCATAACCGTTCTATAGATTTCATTAATTCTTTTACATTTTGTTTTGGTGGAAAGAAGTATTATTAATCTTTTCTTTGAACGTTAGAAGAAATTTGCCTTAGAGCTATTAGTTGGAATATCTCTAGTCTCTGAATCCTTGGGACACTAATGTAGTCTTCTTAGAAGAGTTCAGCGTACCCCATTGATACAAAACGAACAAAGGGAGATCTACTCAGATACATGACCTAGGGTTCCCACTCTGGATATTTCATCTGTTCAGTCTGGAGCTAGGTCCTACTGGCTCCCTCCTAAGGTCAACATTTTAAAGATAAGAAAGATTCCTGGGAATAAGCCAGCAGCTAGGAGTGGGAGGGAGGCAAGGGTTCTCCTTGGGGAATACACTTGCTGAATTTTTTTAAATTGCCACATTTCCTATCTTTAGCATTTGAAAAGTATTGACTGTACTAAAAAGTTTTAAATTTATGGCAGGTTACTAGGGATTTCTCAGTATAGCCTGATCCAACTCTTCCCTTTGAAGTAGTGCCTATGATATAGTGCACTTCACCGGAGAAAAGAAAAGAAAAATAGCCTGTCTCCTTGAGAACAAGAACAAACAGCTTTAAACACGAATTGAAAGCCTACTTTCTGAGTAGAGGAACTGAACTGTATGGAGCAAAGTGACCAGCAAATCTGTAACCTACCTCCATATCTCATTCAGCTGCTGCTGGGAGACAAGGTGGGGGCAAAGACCTCTCTGCTGACTTCTCAGAATCATTAGTCTCTGGTCTATCAACCTGCAGATAAGAAATCTCAAAAAGGGGAGCGTGGTTGAAACTCTTAATGAAGGCAGGAAAATGAAGGTCAGAGGACCGACTACACTGGCTGCCAGTTCGTTGTAAGTGTTGGAAGAAACATTCAAGTTCTGGGCTCAGTATTTTATCCCTTCATAAAAATAAGCTTTCTAGTCTTGCCCAGCCTGCCAGGCCTAATTACCAGAATTCAGTGTCATAAAATGCTTTGCATTCTTTGCTGAAATTTGCCATATAAAAGGTCAGGATACCAACCTGGGCTTGTTTTGTTCCTGGGATTAAATTTTTGAGATTAAAATTTTGGCATTATTATTTTTAAAAACCTCTCATACAAGGCTAGAGATAGACAAATAACCATCTAAGGCTTTGTTGATTTCACCCACAGGCACTTGAGTCCATCATGAGTAAGGACAATAACAAGTTTTGTGTCTCTGTGCAGCTGGAAATTGGTTATATAAACCAGGAGGGCCTCTCTGTAGAGTATAAATCAGAGGGTAATTGAAAAATGAGTAGCTGTAAATCTATGGAAGAAGCTTGGGTGGAAGTTAGAGAAAGAAAATGAGTGTATTTGGGTGGAAAATCTAGGCTAGGAAAGGGGAAAACTCTGTGAAGAGAATCTGAAAGAGATTATGGGGATTAAAGGCATCAAGCAAGAAGGTCTTATTCATCAGTCTAATTTAAAAGATTGATTAAGGGGAGGGTATGGCTCAGTGGTAGAGCTCGTGCTTAGCATGAACCAGATCCTGGGTTCAATCCCCGGTACCTCCATTAAAAAAATTATTAAGAATGTATTTTTTTGAACTTTTTATTTGGAAATAATTTTAGATTACAGAATAGTTGCAAAAATAGTAGGGCAAGTTCCTATATAACTTTCACCCAGCTTCCCCTAATGTTAGCACCTTACATAACAATAGTACAGTTATTGAAGCCAGGAAATTAGCATTGATACCATGCTATTCACTAACCCACAGACTTTATTTAAATTTCCCTGGTTTTCCCACTGCATCCTTTTCCTGCTGCAGGATTCAATTTAGGATCCTGTGTTGAATTTCATTGTCACATCTCCGTCTCTAATCTATGACCATTCTGGAGTCTTTCTTTCCTTTCATTACCTTGTCACCTTCAAAGAGTACTGGTCATTTATTGTGTAGAATCGCCTTCAATTTGAGTTTGTCTGATATTTCCTAATATTAGACATAGGAGACTGAGAGTATTTGTTTTGGACAAGGGTGTCACAGAAATGATGCTGTATTTCTCTCGGTGCATCAGATCAGGGTACATGACACTGATATGTCTAATTACTGGTGATATATGAACTTTGATAAATTGGTTACCAAGGGGTCCATCAGGTCTATAAAATGACTCTTTAGCCCACTATAATTAAAGAACAGATTATGAAAAAAGACTGTGGGGTAATGCAAATATCCTTTTCTTAAAAAAAATTGTTTTTAGAACAGTTTTAGATTCACAGCAAAATTGAGGAGAAGGTACACAGATTTCCCATACACCTCCTACTCCCACACATGCATAATCTCCCCTGCTGTCGTCACCCCCCCCCACCCCCAGAGTGGTACATTTGTTATGGTGAACCTACACTGACACATCATAATCACCCAAAACCCATAAGGGTTCACTTTTGGTGTGGTACATTCTAAGGGTTGGACAAATATATATTGACATATATCTAACATTATAGGATTATTCAGACTATTTTCACTGCCCTAAGAATCCACTGTGCTCCACCTAGTCATCCCCTCCACCTAACCCCGGGCAACCACTGATCTTTTTACTGTCTCCATAGATTTTATTTGCAGAATGTCTTGTCGTTGGAATCATATTGTAGGCAGCCTTTTCAGATGAGCTTCTTTCTCTTAGTAATATGTATTTAATGTTCCTCCATGTCTTTTCGTGGCTTGATAGCTCATTTCTTCTTTGTACTGAATAATACTACATTATCTTGATGGACTACAGTTGATTTATCCATTCACCTAGCAAAGGACAGCTTGACCTCTTTCAAGTTTTGGCAATTATGAATAAAGCTACTATAAACCTCAGCATGTAGGTTTTTGTGTGGATATAAGTTTTCAACATCTTTGGGTAAATACCAAAGAGGGTGATTATGGGATCATATGGCAAGAATATGGTTTTGTTGTGTGTGTGTGTGTGTGTGTGTGTGTGTGTGAGGAACTACAGGACTGTCTTCCAAAGTGGCTGGACCACTTTGTGTTCCTACCAGCCATGAATGAGAGGGTTTCTGTTACTCCACATCCTCATTTGATGTGGCCAGTGTTCTAGATTTGGGGCATTCTAATAGGTGTGTAGTGATCTCTCATTGTTGTTTTAATTTGCACTTTCCAGACGATCTATATAGGGGAGCATCTTTGCATACAAATAATCTTTTTCATTATACACTTTGCACACTAATTTCAGCATTTATCAAAAGTTCTTACCTGCAAAACTATTGCTGTTATTTGTCTAGTGATAATTTTTCTATTTCCCTCACTTTTTCTACTTTAAATTAATTGGTGTCATACTCTGAAGAAAAGTATGTTATTATTTCAGTGAATCTCAGTGAAATGACTTATACTTTACAGCAAGAGCCTTCTTCTAGCCTCATGGTAAGAAGCTTCATATTTTTGTTTGAGTTCTTTTCACCAAAAATGGAATTTTTCAAACTCTCCTAATGCTTGCTATAAATAGAATTCATTACGCCCACTGAGAAGTTAAATGGAATTTGCATTTAAATGGGTACATGACACATGCCTGAAATAGCAAATTGATGAGAAAATTTAAATTCTTATAATTTTAGGCCCTTATTTATTTAAAAATTCAGCAATTAATCTTGAATCATATTCAGTGCTAGGTACTGTACAAGCACTGGAGATACAGTGGAAGCTGATACTCTGAAACTTCATGGAGTTTTCAGTCTGGCAGAAAAGGCAAATCATATAATTAACTGAAATTGCAATGAGTCCATAAATGGAGAAGAGCAGAACGCTGTGTAGATCAATAAAAGTACCTAACCTAGTCTGGACTGGGTAGCCGGTCTGATCTACAAGGGTGTCTCAGGCCAAAAAAAAGCTGAAAGAACTGAAAGAATGCTAATGTATAAAGATCAGGGTGTCCGGAACTGAGAAATCATGAGGCTAAAGAGATCACGGAGGGGGAAATCTTGCAGGCCACTTGGAACATATTAGAACTGTCCAGAGAAGCAATGGAAAGTCACGTCAGGGCTCTTAGCAGGATGTAACACATTCATATTTGTAATTGCTCGAGACTACAATGGCAGGATGTGCGCAGACTGGATCACAACTAGGGCCATAGGGAATATGAAAGGAGCATTTGGGGAATTTTTAAATATATTTTTATTGACGTATAATCAGTTTACAATGTTGTGTTAATTTCTGGTGATTGAAGTAGGACAGGCAAAAGTTAAAAGTAATTTAGATCTGGATAACTGCCGTAAAAAAGGAGAAGAGAAGAGATTTGGGAGATACTGAAAGGTGAAATCAATCTGGCATTGGTAATTGATTGGATGCGAAACCTGAGAGAGGCGGATTGTAAAAGATGGTTCTCAGGGTTCTGGCTTGCAACTGAGTACACGACGGAGCCTTCAACGACAGAGACTTCACTGAAGACAGAGCAAGTAAAGGAGGGGGTTTGTGAAGGAAGCTCATGACTTTAATTTTAGACATAAACAATGTGGGGAAAACAAGCATAAATGTTCAATGGGGAGTTGGGTATATGTGTCTGCAGATCAGGAAGAAGTTGATGCTGAAGATGTGAATTTTGAGGTTATAAATATATAGGTTTTATTTCAAAGCATGGAAGAGGTGAGGTTGTCTCTCAAGAGAGGAGAAGAAGCCAGTGATCTGTGCCGGGCGGAGTGTCTCCTGGAAACGTTAAGATAGTCAGTCAACCAATAACAGAGTGTAGCAAGGAAAATCCAATTTTACTTAATTCCCAGTAAAAAAACAAATAGCAGGGCCTAAATCTGGAGGGGAAAGTGTCCATCTTGCTTATATTGCTAAGGTTCTTTGATAAGTCTCTCTAATGTAAACTTTGAGCATTAACCGAAGGGGCTCTGGTAGGTAGAGAACCATCCATGTGAAGAGACTGACGTTCTGTCAGCGTTCTGACATCATCTATTCTGCTTCTAACATATAAGATACTGGTGATGTTTACTTGTTTTCTTTAGTCATTCTTCCTGTAGATTCATGTAGGTGTCTCCATCTGGAGCTTTAGTTCAAATTTGCTTTGAATGGCAGCCAGGACTGACAAAATGCTCCGAATCCCTTTTGTAACAGGCTCTCAGGGAGTTGGTAGCTGGGTTGGGGAAGAACAGCCACCCAGGCTTCCGTGCAGGTTGAAACCAAACCCACTGAAGTCTCCAGAGGATAAATGAGAAATTCAGTAAGAGTGGACACACCACGAGCACAACACAACCTGGGGCCATATATGAAATAGCAACTCACATCTTGTTTAACCAGATGGAAAGACAGAGTTTCTCACTTTTTTTAAGCCATTCACCACAAATTACCTGTTTACAGAGTTGATCTATATAAAGAATTCTACCTAAAAAAGATTAAAAAGTTACACTGTGTCACACTGAACCTTAGAATCTTAGAATCATTGCACCACAGAGCTTCATGGATGGAACATATCCAAAAATCAAAAGCATGAATTCCCTACTGAACATCCCTGCCAGAGCTGTCTTCTAGATCATGTTACATACCTGTAGGGCCAAAACACTCATTGCTTTTTCACCTAAAGACACTTCAGACTGTTAAAAAAAACTCTTACTTGTGCAATTCAAGTGTCTCTAAGTCTCTAATATAAAACTTTCTGTATATCAATTTTCTCTAATGCAAAAGCAAAATTACTCAAGCCTCCATATTGTTGTATACTTGGAAAGTTTAGTTTTCCTCCAATATTCAGGGGATGCTCTGTGGACCCAGTGGTCTCCTAGACCCCTCTCATTCTGGATTCCTGCTCACATAGAATGTGCCATTCAGGTTCTTTATCTATTTCAGAGGCAGTGTCCCCTTGTCATCTATGATCGTGCCCCCGGTTCTGATGACCTTGCCCATATTTTATTCCCCAAAGTACCAACTACTAAAAGCTGTTTATGAAACTTTTTATCGCAAATTGGTGAGATCACAGAAGGAAAACAATTATTAGATACTGTAATTGTGAAGCTACTTGGTCATCTTCAACACAGGGATTTAATTTCTCACTGGTCATTCTTCTCTTTGGTTTCTGGTCTACCGCCGTCTCTCTCACCCATTCTATTAGACCATTTTTCCTCTCTCTCTCTCTTTCTTCCAACCTAGAACATCCAGTGCTGCCATCTGAAATGCTCAATTCTGTCTTAGTTTGTGATAGGGAGCAATTCACTACTGAGCTTCTCCCACACAGTCTAGTTTGGGGTGGGAGATTATATTTGCCTAATAAGATGGTATTATAGGATGTTTTTTCTATGCAAAAACCCCCACCAATTTTCTCACCTAGATTAACACTCTTTCTCTGTTCCTAAGGCAACCATCTCAAAGTGTAACTTAAAATAACACAAATTCTTCCCTAAATCCTTATGTGGGCCTGAAATGTATCTTCTTAATGTTTGTAGCTATTGGTTTGAATCCTTTTATTCAATGGTAGTTATTGATTTTTCACTATGTGGCAAGCACCATGCTAAGTATTAAGCAAGCCCCTGGGTCAAGCTGAAATACCAGTCCATTCTGCTCAGAGAAGCACTTTTGTAACATCCAACGACAAGAAAAATATCCCTCTGAATTTATGGCATGGAGCACGCCAAAGGAAGAAAAAAAACTGATATGAAAAAGCCATGTCCTGTGACTATAGGTGCAGGAAAGAGAGTGAGTACAACTGACGGAGATGGATGGGGTCGGGAGATGACTAACAGAGCATCCTGGAGGGGGGACTGGCCTTGGATTAGAGCGAGGTCCCTGCTTTCCAGCTACT
The DNA here is from genome assembly GCF_048564905.1 of Vicugna pacos. Lineage (NCBI taxonomy): Eukaryota > Metazoa > Chordata > Mammalia > Artiodactyla > Camelidae > Vicugna > Vicugna pacos. The sequence continues at coordinate 23,792,367 of NC_133011.1, forward strand.
GATAGGACAGAGAGATGAAACAACTCTGTCATTTATCTTGTGTTGTTTGGTTGCCATTTTGAGACTGAATACATTTGAAGCTGAGTTTCTGTCTTGAGGACTGATCTGCTTCCAGTTGACCCTCACATCTAGGGTGTGGCCTTGTAAGTCTCCAAATTCCAATCATTGTCCTTCCAGCTGTATATTTAGCCGAAATCTCTGCTCAGCTCTTCAACCTTTCTGCTGCTGTCAAATGTACAAATGCCTTGAAACAGAAGAGGGGCCCAGTGTGTGCTCTCTGCTCTTCCTTCCTCTCTTGGTTCTGGGGTCCACACAACCTGGCTTCCTTAAAAGCTTCAGATACCTTCAATTTTTTTTCCCCTTTATTCAGCTCTTCTCAGAGAAAGTTTTGCTCTGATATAACTCATCAATTCGTAGAAGTCTAACCATATTTTGTTCCCAATATTACATGAGATTCTTCTCTCCATATACACATATCCATATACACAGAATCCAAACAGTCTGATCTGGTATCAAGTACAGTGTTTTTTAAAAGCCCATGGGAGATTCTGAATGGAATCACTCCCATCTTCATCCTCTTCTGTTGATACTTTGGCAGAGGCTTAACAAACAGCCTTCTCAGCAGCTGAACTTCCCCCAATCACAATCCCTTTCTCTTTGGACCCCAAAAGTCTGAGGGTCACATTTGCCATCTGAGAGTAATTATTTCCAGGTAAAGCCACGTTTTAAAAGAGCCTCTAAAAGGAAGGAGAATTTTCTACATTAAATTATTTTTTTCTTTCTGTTTCCAAAAAATCTACAAGAGAAGTTTTATATTTCCCTGTGTAGTTTACACATTGACTCATTTGCCTCATGATTTTTAAAATTTTTTTGCTAGAGGGAAAAATAGATATTCTTGGGTTTGAAAAAACCCATGCCTCTGGCATCACCAAATCTGAAAACACTCTGTTCTCCCGTGGCACCTGACAGGTGGCTGGAACACATCTCACAGTTGTTCTGATGCATTCAGAAATGAAGGGGTGGCCTCAGAGAGTCCAAAGAGCCAGTTGCCAAATAGGAAAATAAACCTTTTATCTGCAAGGTAAAGATTACAATTTCTGCCTTCCCAGATTTTTTTTTTGAGCAACTACAAAATCAGAATTATTGGAAAATATAGTTTTCTTATACATAGACTTTGAGAAAATCCCCTAAAACCTTATCAAAAATGAACACTTGTACTATCTTGAACTCCACACCTGGAGATTTCTTGCCTTAATGCAAGAAGCTAAGGACAAATCACAGCAGAGCAACCATTCCTCCGAAGAGCTGTGGTTTTTAGGGGAGAGAAGGGGTTCCATCTGGCTCATATTTGATGCTGGTGTGTGAAAGGCCACCGCCTGGAATGACACCTCAGGTGAAAGGTGATCATCATAAGCCCTTTCTTCGAAGTTTAAATTGGCCAACTACTGAACCCAAGGATTTGAGCCTGCTTTTCTAAGACCAAAAAAAAAAAAAAAAGTACATCATGTTGACTTAAATTCATAGCATGACACAGAAAGAAGCCTTTTCAACTGGAAGTCTGAAATACACAGCATCCATGAAAAATATCTGTGAAATTGTCTTTCAAATTATTCCATATTTTTTCATGAAACTGCACATTTCAAAGAACACCTAGAAGAGGGCATGAATGTAACTAGGACCATCTGTTGCTGGAAAATATCCTTACTTTTATAATTCTTATGGAAAAATCCTTATTTCCCAATTTTCTGCAATAGACCTTATTTTACATTTACAGTAAGAAAAGTTGTGTTTGAAAGCCTTTCAATGTTTTGAGCTGTTCCTTGTGGCTCTGTGCTGACTGTTCCTATTGGGTCCAAGTGAGCTTGGCAAGCTTGACTGAAGGAAGCATTTATCACCAAGTTATCATTTGAGGCTGCTGCACCGTGTCCTGCTCAGCACTGACAGGACATCCACTGTGAGTTAATTGCTTGTCCAAACCTTAAAAATATGTGATAACCTCATCCATCAGCAAGGCTACTCTTCCTGTTGTCTCGAAGTAGAAAAGAACTTGGATTGTAGCCTCCTGGACCCTGAACAAGAGGAAGAAGTCCAAGAACTCAGTCTCTGCTTTGTCATTATTGTAGAAAAGAGCTCATTCCAAAATGACCCACATGCATATTATCTATAGTGTGGATTAACCTAGATCCAGTCTATTCATAAGAGCCAACTGGATGACGTAACCCCAAGGGTATCCGGCAAAAACGTCTTTCCAATAGCTTATCATTCATATTAGTCATTCCTTCGTATTATCCTGAAGTATCTTTTAGCTAACATTCAACCATATTTGTGCATAGAAGACGGGCTTTACCTTCATCATCTCATTTCTTTTCAAAAAAAACCCTATGAAATTAGACACTTCTTATAATTGCCATTTCTAGTGAGGAAATTGAGAATTAGAGAGATTAGGTAACTGCCCAAGGCCACAGCGTTATTGAATGGAAAAGTCAGACTCAAACTCAGGTCTGGCCTGACTCTTGCAGTCCATACACATAACTGTCTTGCCACATTGCCTCTTACCATGGCCTCCGGGAAATTTCACATAAGTAAATGTGTGAGTTACTGAATGACCTTGTCGAGTTACTTATCCCTTCTGAGTCTGAGTTCCCTTAGTTGTGAAATTGGCATAGTAACAATACTTATTTCAAAGGGCTGTTGTGATTATTAAAATGTGATAATGGACACAAAGGGTTTATGACACAGCCTAGCACCCATAGTGCACTAAATGTTAGACACTATTCTTTTATTGCAAAGATTAACTCATTAACCCTTTCTTACCCCTTGCAATGTAACAGCACTCACAAAATCCATTTTAAGTGTTAGACACATCATTCCTGTTTAGTATTAACATATTCAGGGCCAAACTGTAACTAACTGGACCTCCATTTAGTCCACGTTTCCCCACTAGATCTTTAGGGAACAAGGGAAACTTCATTACATTCTTTATCAAAGTCTAGACATCCTCTGTCAAGGCCATACATTTTCAAGATGTGCCTAGCCAGTCTAGAAAACTCTTTAAAATATAAAGATAAAGGAAAAGAAAGACATGAGAATAGCTTGTTCTGCATGGGGTGGAAATACACTTCAAGCTTCTCTGAATGGATATATCCGTGCTTAATCCCTTGTCCTTGCTTAGAAATCAGCTTCTCCTCTTTCCTCCTGTCACATTGAATGATATCACTGTTGTCCAAGCACTCAGACTAGGATCAGGAAAGTCACAAAGCGTGCTTTTTGTTCTTCATTTTAAAATATAGATAATGAAAAATTTCAAGCATATTTATAACGTGAGAATAATGAAGAAACACGGTACCAACCACCTTCCAAATTTGTCAAATATTAATATTCTGCAATATTCACTTCAGATAGTTGTTCTAATTTTTTCAAAAAATACATTATAGATTCAATAAAGTTTTCGGTATAAAATTCCTGATCTCATTCTCTTCTAGCCTTTCCCTGAGATAATTACTATCTTGAAATGTTGTTTATAATTCTATGCCTTATAAATTTTGCTACATATGTTGATATCTATAATACACATCACCTTTGCAGATTATACAAAAGACATCATACCATACATATATTTCAACTTTTGTACTTCATATTACATTTTCTCTATTTTCTGAAATTTCTGAAAATCTTTTATATGTGTATGTATACTTGATGCTTTTCTTCTACCAGTTTTCAGAATATCGAGTTTGTTTTCCTGCAACCACCAAGGATGACCAATGGGATTTTAAAATATATCGTTATAAACTCATGAATTGTATCATATTTGATGCTTTCATCAATTGCAGGTATTATTTACTTTGATACTCAGATTGGCAGCAGACTTTGGACACCATAGTTGGAAGGAAAAACAAAATAATGGGCTCAAGTCAGCCAATTAATAACTTAAAGCATGGTGTGAAAGTCAGAAGATCTCTTTAACAGCATTTAAGAGAAACAAAACTTCAAAGAGCCTGAATTAGCAACCTCCACAAGCTCCTAACCGAAGTCAGAGGGCTGATCAGCAGTCAGACCCAAAGACTTAGGAGAGGGCAACAGAGTAGAAGCACTGGAGAGTATTCCTCGAACCCTCTGTGTCTGCATACGTGGCTATTCCCTTTTGCTAGAAGATGCCACTCAGCTCCCCTAACCCCCTGCAACCTTTCTGCCTGAAGGCCGTGCAAAGACCTCAACTAATGTGCGTGCCTTTCAAGACCTGCCTCCACCTCCCCTACCAGACACAAGGACAATAACTAAGCTCAAGTATTGCATAACTGGGGGTGGTGGTGTCTTGCTAAGGTGGGGAAGAGATTATTCACCAGAAGAGGCTACAGAACTTGGCTAATATGAACCAGCAAGCAATGAGAACTCATGCCTGGGAGAGAACCTTGAGGATACTGGACAGCGGTGACGAGAGAGAAGGTGTGTAGGATAATATGACAGCGGATAAGGTATTCTGTCAGCCCATGATGGCAGTTTTGGCAGAAGCATTACGTACAGGAAAGACAAATCCAACTCCAGAGTGACTTTTCCAGTGAAAACAAGGAGCAGCCTCTTCTCTAAAGGGAGTGGCCCAGTATAACCAACCTGCTGCCAGGTGGCTGGGAGATCGCTACACAGAGAATGATGTCTCTGACGACTCTCTCCTGCTTAATCTGGGCTTCTACTCAATTCAGGTCTTTGCCCTGGAAGGAGGTGTATCCTGATTAGTTTCAGGTCTTCATAAGGCCCAGTCTGCCCTAGCATCTTCTGACCTTTCTGTGGTCCTCACTGCCCCATGAATCGGAAACATGTAACCTCTTCCCGGTTTTAGCCACTTTTTTCTAACAGGGTCTCCCAAGAAGACCCTGCCTTTGGGGATGAGTCCTTGTTAGTGATTTCTGGGAGCTTCAGTTTAAGGGGCTTCAGATGTTCTTTGTTTTTTCTTTGTTTTATTCCCCACTTTTTTATATCACATGGGGGTATTTTGGGTATTGCTAGTTTGGTCCCACGTATATTTTGAAATCCACTAGAATATTGTGTTCTCTAACTTGGCTGAAGATATTTTCTGTGGTTTTCTGGCAGTTGCTTTGTTTTATTTTGATTTAATTTAAGGAGATTTAAAATCTGCTCCCCTGACACCACCACCTTTCTCCTTTTATATTACATTTACTCATATTAAATACAGTTCTGACTAGTTACTTTCTGTCTTCATTTTTATTTGTTTGTTTGTCTGTTTTCCAACTGACAGACAACTGGTTTCCAAATAGTCACATTGTAAACAATATTGCAATAAAAATTCTTAAATATATATTTTCTTTGCACAAATGAGAGAGTTTTAAGCTAAACATGTTTAAACTAAGTGTTTAAACACTTACACTAAACTGGAATTTAGGCTAGGCACACTCAGCTTTCTAAATATCCCAGATTGCCTACAAAGGTGTTCTATATCAGTTTGCATCCTATGCTGTATCTGTCAGAACTCAACAAGAGACATAAACCAGTAGGAGATATATATTAAGGGATTTGTTGAAAGAAATCGGCTTATGCTATTATGAGGGCTTAGCTAGATAAATTCAAAATCCATAGGGTAGGCCATCAGGAAGGAAAAAACTGAAGTCTTGGACACAAGCTAAAGCTGCAAGAGACAGGCAGAATTTTTTCTTTTTCCAGGGAAACTTCAGTTCTGCTCTTAAGGACTTTCAATGGATAGAATCAAGCACACCCAGATTATCTGCCACAACCTCCTTAAAGTCAACGGATTATAACTGTTAATCACACCTACAAAGTATCTTGACAGCAACACCTAGATTAGTGTTTGAATGAATAATTGGGGACTATAACCTAGACAAGTTGGCATATAACGTGGGCCATCCCAGCAGTGCATGAAGTTTCTGCTGTTCCATGTTTGCATTAACACTGGAAGTTGTCAGACCAAGGGGATATGTATGGGAATGGAGCTTAACAGTGTTGAATCAGAGTGAAAGGAGTATGTTGCTATCACTCATTGATACGGACATGGGGAGTAGAGTCTGGAGTCAGAGCACCATTTCACGGGTCATGGAGTGCCTTTATCACTTTGTTTGGTAGGTTGACTCAAACCTGGACCCAAGGGTAGCATTACACTAAGTAGAATTTAAATGCCAGATTATTCTTGTACATTGTAGAATAAGGTGTCCCAAGATTTAGAATGCCTTTGGAATGCTAGAGTGGATTTTTCAAGTAAAATCTGCTCATTCAACTCCTAACCACCTTCCTCCAGTGGGTTTGAAGAATGCTCCCTTTTCCTGAGAGTCTGGAGCCCTGAAGAGCTACCTGATAGCTTTTCTCTGCAGCATAGAGAGGATGGTGGGAACTGTTACCATTCAACACTGCTCCCTGACTTCAATCAATTTAACCCTATCTGATAGGCTTACACTGTACTTTTTTTTTTTTACTTTATTTTCTGTAGTACTGGTCTGCGTGGGATTAGAAATTTTTAAAATAAGTGGGCCTTTCTCCCCAGCTGGATTTAGAAGCACTGTTACGAATATCTGTCCAGTAATCTTTCAAGAATTCCTACGTGATACAAAGCATACAGAACACCAATGATCTAATTATCTAACATTTAGTGGGCACAGGGGATGTGTTTATCTACAGTACACAATGAAATGACAAGAATTTTATATAAATTATGTTTTCCTTTTATACTTCAATAAATATGAACTACAATATAAATAAGCAATGTAATACGGTAATAGGTTTAGGGTACATAATGAAAGCAAATAACACAACAAATTTTAGGGGGAAAAAAAGACAATTTAAACTGTTTAGTACTGATTAAAGAGTTGCTTGAGCGAGGTTTGGTGTTAAGAAGAGGAAGGTGGAGTCATCAGAGCCATTTGGTGGTGACCAAGATTGGCTACCTTGAGCTGGTGGAAAAAAATTTAGCGAGAAAGTTAATGCCTGAGATATACAGACTTCACTTATTGGCATCCAGTTCTTCAAAAATAGATGACCATCTAAAACTATAGACAAAGCATGGGGTGGAAGTCTCATCAGTAACCATTTTGAAGTCTTTAGTTTGCAATCACACAGCTCCTCTTAGTAGGCGATGGTGCATGTCATCACTTTATAAAGCCTGATGCTCCTGTTCAGGTCAGGATCACATTCACAGACAACAGCAATAATTGTGTCTGCATCATCTACAGCTTCTTTTACAGGCTTGTCATCTGCTATTCATGGATCTTCCTCTTTTTCATCAATGGTTTCTCTGTTTCACTGAGAAAGATTGATGCACCTTCACTGTTAGTAGAAACTGTTTCCCCCATAACAATATTGCCCTTAGATCTCAGCAGACCTACCCTGGGCTTACCTCTGGCCCTCCTTCTTCCAGACCCCTCTTCACAGACCAAATAGTCCTAGAGATCAAGAAGTTGTGACCATCTAGTGTCTCAGCCCCTCCTTTAAGATCAAAATTAGGGTATCTAAGACCCTGGACTTCTCCACCCAAATGGACACAAGCCCACTTCCAGGGCCTACACAAGCTTTTCTCTAAACTGAGCCTACACAAGGATGCCACATGCATAGCTTTTTGCTGAGCCCAGGATTAGGAGAAAGTCAATGGATGGAGCTTTGAAGTATGGGCTGGGCTGTCTACCCTCATGTGGGCGAGACCCCTCACAGGGTACGATGTTTGGGTGGGCTGTGGGCTGGACCCTCCTTTACCCCAGGCTCTGCAAGTGTTTGGAGTGGGTCTGCCAATAATCCTCCAATTATAAAATCTTACAGTTTCTCAGATTTCTCAAACCATTCCTGATTTGCTTTGAAACTCAACTCCTCTGCCTAATCGCTCCCTTTCTCCATTGCCTTCTTCGGATCTTTAGAGACCTCTCGTGCCTTCTGCTGTCTCAGCATGGTGCTGAATGACGTCCCATGCTGAGTGTGGCTCTCAACCCATTACATAAGATATTTCTCTAGTTATTAAAAAATATTATGCCGTACTCAAGTAATACCATCGTGCTTTCCAGCATCAACAGCACTTCCCCAAGATTTATTTTCTTAGATGAGCAGTAGATATGTGTGCATGGCCAAACTTTATATATTCATGTATTCACTCTTCTCAATATACTGCACACCTCCAGCATTTCTTTTAAGGGTATGAGCTTTTCTAGATAATTCCTTCCTTCATAGCTTTTTCCCCCCGAATCTCTTTAAAAATATTTTTGCTTAATAATGTCGGATATATGAGAGCAAGGCTACACAAAATGACTTTAAAACAGGAGCATGAGACACCATCTTGTCAGAACAGAGACAAGGTGGGAGCAATTCCCTCTGACTCCTCTTGTCCGGATTCCAACCTAAACCATTTTGCTAGTCCATGTCTGCAGCTTTGTTAGCAAGGACTTCAACTAAGGTAACAAGTTAGGGTTAAATAGTTTACAAGTAGTTATAGTCAACATTTGGATAGTGAGCATTTACATAGTGAGGGATACCTGTACTTCCCTCTGCAATTTGCTTTCTGTGCTACCAAAAGACTTGTTTCCAACAGAAACGCTATTCTACTTAATGTTCCCTTCTTTCAAACCACTAATAGTTCCCCATAATTGATGAAAAAAAATTCTAAATTGTTAGCTTTCCACTCAAGGCCACTCGTAACCTGATCTCAACCTACCTTTCAGCAGCATCTTAACCTCCAGTTATGCTCTAAACCACACAAAGCCACTTGCTCGGACAACCCATACACATACACCAGTTCCTTCGGAATGTCCTTCTCCGTTTGGTACCACACCTACTTTCTCTTTCCTCATCCCCTTCTGCCTCCTCTCCCATCCTCATCGCAGCAGATGACTTTGCTTTCTACTTCACTGAGAAAGTTAAAGCCATCAGAAGAAAATGTACATAAACTCTCACCACCACAACAATATACACACACCTATAGCACCTGGACCTGTAAACCTTGCCTTCCGTCGTGTTACTATTAACAGTTCATGCTTCTATTCAAGGCCAGCCCCTGTATGTTTGTGTTAGAGCTTAACAATTTTGATGACCCAAAGGTCATTACTCCACTGAGATTTCAAGAAAAACCTTGCCATTCATCTGCAAAGGGGGAAGTTGGATGACAGCCTTCAACTTCAGTGCATTTGGATCTATCTTAACTTTCCAGGTGGGATCCTGGCTTCCTGCATAGCCCTCAGCTAACGATGATTCATTGAGAAGCTGCTAGGATCTGTCCTCAATTCTCCTTGACATGGGGAATCTTTTCTCCTGCTCTGTATGTAGCTCTCCCTACTCAATCCTGCTTCCATTCCCTTTCATCTCACAGATGTCAGATCTGAATCAAGGTCTGAAAGCTTCCCCTACCTAATCTTTTTTCCTTCCCCTTTTATCTTTCAGACTTAATTCTTACTCTCCTGACTTCATCTCAGTATATGCTTTTGAAAGGACCAGAGCTACCAGAGATGATATGTACTCAGAATGGTTTGAGAATTGGGCTTGAGGACTGAATCCCTCACTACCTAGCTGCCAATAAGGACACCAGTGGTCAGAGCTTTTCCATGACACCTTCTGTGAAATAAAAGACAAAATGTTGCAATGCACATCTCCTGCAACAAAGAAGGAACCTCTCTGGGTTCTGTACCTAGGAATAATTCTCTCACCTACATACTAGCTGACATGAATAGGAGCCACTTTGAGTGGGATCCAGAACATGAAAGGGCTGTGCAGCAGGTCCAGACCGTGGTACAAGCAGCCACATCCCTTGGGCCGTACATTCTAGCAGTCCCTACGTTACCGGCAGTGTCAGTGATGGGAAAAGATGTGGTGTGTAGTTTATGGCAAAGAACACTGGCAGTATTCCCAAGCAGTCTTCTGAGGTTTAACAGCAAGGATATGCCATGTGCCAAGGAGAGTCATTTGCCTTTTAAGGACAGCTCCTAGGGAGTTACTAGGTCCTGGTAGAGATGGAATATTTGACCACGGGGCAGCAAGTAACCATGCCAGAACTCCTGATCAAGAGATGAGTTATACTGGAATCATCAGGTCATAAAATCAAAGAGGCCCAGCACCAATCCATGCTAAGGTAAAAAGTGGTAAGTTCATCAAGGATTAAGCACTAGCAAGACCGGAGGACACCAGTAAGCTGAAATGACCAAGCATCCCAGACCCTCCCATGTCACCATGATGGTTGCACGCCCCTCCATCAGCTCACACTAAGGGACCTAGGGGAAGGTGGTGTCTACAAAACCATTAGAAGGAAGAAGAAGCAGCCTGAACTTAGTTTGTGAATAGTTCAGTGTAGAAGTATAAACTGAAGTTAAATGGTCACTGCACTACCATCACATTCAGAAATGACCTTGAAAGATGGTGGAGAGGAAAAACCTTCCTAATGGGTAGAATCTTACACTAGACAACTGGTTTAGCCACGCTTAACAGAAATCCATGTGTAAGTGAGATTTCCGCTGTGAGAATGTGTACGGAATCAATGGCCGTGGCTCGTGGCCTTGCAAACTGATCAGGAGACTGAAGGAAAATGGACCAGAAGATTGGAGACAAAGATTTCAGTGCAGAAGCATAAGACTGCATTTGTGGGAGTGAGCACTGTGTCTAAAGATATTTGGGTCACATGTTAACCCCTTTGAGAAAGCATCCACCATTGAAGAGACACTGAATAACCAAGCAGAAAAATTGGCCCAGCTGGTTGACCTTGGCCAGTACTGGCATGATGGTTCCATGAATAGAGTGGCTACAGCAAGAGAGATAAAGACTGTACCTGTACCCCTCTTTACCAATGTCTCTGGGTTTCTAACCTTGAGCAACACAGCCTGAAGGTGCATCCCCAATACGGCACTATTCCTTGAGGAGACTGACCACTTGCTGGTAAGATGACTATCTTGGACCACTGTGAACCCCACGCTTGCTGTGCATTTGGCTACACCTGCCTCATGAGAAACGTGGCCTCTTTTTCTCTTTCTATTTCCAAATCTCCTATGAAAGCCTTTCACTGGAAAACTCTAACCAGGAACTGATTAGAGGAAGGGAATGCAGGAACAATAGTTCCCACCTTCTCTTCTGTGATGGACAACTTACAAGGATGTGGCAATGAGGCCAAGTCAGCAAAGAGACTTGAGCACAGTCCCTTGTCAATCTGGCATTTATATGCACCCCCATTGCCCATAATTAAATGTCTAAGCAGAGACAATAACAATTCTTACAGATGAAAATGCTAATTTTCTAACAATTTTCAGTATGGTATGAGTATCAGTGAGGAAAAAGAAAAAAGAATTTGACAAGGCAAAATAAACAATTTGTCTATTGTTGAGAGAATTGTAGATGTTTACTCTTTGTCATGTTGAAATAAATTGGACATCTTTAGGAGAGGCAGGAGAGCACAGTAGTTAAATGCGTGGATTCCGAAGCTGGGTTGTTTGAGATTAATCACTTCTCTCCTCCTTACCACCTTATGACACTGGGCAAGTTACTTAGCCTCTTGATGCCTCACTCTCCTTCATTACAAGATGGAGATTCTAATGGTACTTATTTCAAAGAGTCATTGTGATCATGAACATGCTCAAACTATGGTAAAACACCTAGATCAGTGCCAGTCATACAGTGAAGACTCTAAGTTTAGTTGTGATTATTTCCATCTTGAGGACAGTTTGTGGTTGTTCTTGTAGGCAAGAGAAAGGCCAAATGACCTCTCATATAACCCCTTTTAATACAGAACTATTGCTGTTCTATTGCTGAACTAATCCAGCCTTAAAAGTTTCCCCACAACCTCCCGCCTCATCCTCATCTTCACTCTCCTCTCCATGGACAGAATGCCTTTAGAAGTGGATGGGCAACATCACAGACCCATGCCCTCCTCTGCTGTCATCACTCTAACCTCTTCCACCATCAATCAGTCCAATCAATCGTGATCCATTTTTGTACAAGTCACCTTCTAACCAACCTATCTTATCCTCTTCTCTTTCTTCCATTTCAGAAAAAAAATTTCATGCGTCTGCTGGTTTTTAAGGTTCCTCCTTAAGTCTTCTTCCTGGACAGTAGCTCTGGTTTGGTCCAGAAGAGAATAACATCAAGCGTATTCCTGGGATGGAAAGTTCAAAGGCTCGAGTGTGATGCCAGCATTCCAATTTGGAACCCAGAGGGTCAGGAGTCCCATAGTTGGTGCTCACTCAGCACTTTATTCCCTTGCATTACTGGTGCATAGCGGATTATAAACTCTTTCAAGGACATGACTTGTGTTTTATTCGTCTTTGTATCTTTCCTAGTGTCTGGCACAATGTTTTGCTCTATAAATGGTTGGTAAATGGAATTCAATAGGATCAAATGGAACTTAATGTTCCTGGAAACTCACGAGTAGTTTAATTGCCTAGCCATGAGGTTATTTTCTTTTTATTTGACCAACAATGATTATTTTTATACAGAAAAATTGTAAATATAATAAAATCATAATGCCACAATCCAGAGGTAGCCACTGTTGTTATTTCTTTTGGATTTCATTCTAATATTTTTGCACATTTTTTATCTAGATATTAATATCCTTTTTGTATCCTGTAAAAACTTCTTCAACTGAATTTATTTTCTATTATTTACCTTAAGAAATAATATTGGGTACATCCGATCTAACTTCTTTAATTTGACAAAGGTTAACTGTCAAAAACCTACAACGAACCTCCTATTATTGGACAAATGTCAGATGAATTCTATTTTTTTATCTAGAATAAGACAAGAACATAAACAGTATTCATTCACTTATTCACTTACTTTTTGACAAATAATTATAGGGTTTCCCCTATATACCAGACACAGTTGTATGCACTGAGGATATAACAGTAAGCAAAGTGGACAAAAATATCTGCCCTTAATAGACATTATATTCTAGTGGGAAGAGAGAGAAGTAAAATAATAAAGATAAAAATATTAATAATATCAAACAGTTATAAGTGATGCATAAAAAAGGCAATAAATAAGGCTTCATTCTAAAATTAAACATTTTAGATTCATATATCTTTATATTTTCATCCAAGCTTTTGAATAAGTTTGTGTGGAATTTTGATTGGAAAAGCATTAAATTTATAAATTAATTTGGGAAAAAAGTAGCATGTTTATTATGCTAATTAGTCTCATTAATAATCATGGTATGTTTCTGAACGTGGTAAATTTTCTTTTACTTATTTTAATGGAGTTCAAAATGGTTCTTCATGAAGTCTTGATCGATTTTTGTACAACATTGGCTCTGGTTGGGGAAACGTCTATGGGGACAGCCACAGTGCGGGCCCGGGTGAGTGTCTCCAGGCATTCCTGCCCTATAGCATCATTCTAGGCAGGCTGAGACCCACACTCAAAACAATGGTAACAACGCTTTTGACATGAATATGGTTGGAAGGAAGCACACCTGCAGATGGAATGGTAGGCTAATGCAGTTACCTGGAGAGCAATTTGAAGTATTTAATGAAATTAAATTTTAGTAAACCCTAGTAACCCCTCCTTAATATATATCCCAGAGAGAATCATCCTTAGGTCCGTAAAGAGGCACCTCTAAGAAGGCATATCTCAGAACTGGGTATGGAAATAGGGAATTGATGACAACCGAGCTATGCATCTATGCATGGGAAGATATGTAGAGAGTGGTGTGTTCAGTGTTTACTGGGTAGCTGTCAGAAGCAACCCAAAAGGCAATCATAGGAAACAAATGCTGATAGAAAAAAGACTAAGAACCATAAGATATAAAAGTATCTTGTATTTAAGTAAACTTGAAACATATATATACATAAAATAATGTTGGTTTTTCAAAGAACCATGCATCTTTAAGGACATTAGAGTGAGTGGCCATGCTGGGAATGGTGAGACAGTAAAGGAGAAAATACTAAAAAGAAATAAAGTAAGAGCAGGGCATTGCAATTAATGATGACGTTGAACTGCTTAGAAAGTGTGATTAACTCAGTGCTTTATACCTGAGGTCTAGAAGGAAGAAAAAAATTTAAACAAAAAAGCAGAGAAAATTAGAGGGAGACTAGATCATCTATAAAGTTACTTCTCTCTCTAACATTCTGGTTTTCTATGATACATGAGATCCTTCTGCACCCAGTAAGCCTTGAGAGACCATTTGTATCATTTTCCTTTAATGGGATGAAGCCAAACACCTGCAAATCCAGTAACTTCAGACAAACTAGGCTCAGAGGAGCTAACTGCACATTATCCGTCCACAAGGACATCAAAGAGAAGGTGGGAAATCAAGATCATCTGTCTCCAGGCTGCAAGCCTTGGCTAAGAGTCCCCAAACACCAATCATAGCGATTCTCAATGTTCCTATAACCCTCAGGATCTGTTCATTGTTTGGGACTCCATATTCTACCCTGGAGGCTGACGGATGTTTTCAGTGTATTTAAGGAGAGCACAAAGAAGACAGCCAGGTAAGTTTAAATTAAGGCGTCCCTGAGCAAACAAATGTTCTGTCCCAAGAATATTTTGCGGTAGATAGTCACAAAACCTGTGTTTCTGCAGATGACTTTTATCCAATAAGGTTTAATTAAGATCCCAGAGAGTTGTTGGTGGGAAGATGAAATCCTGCTCAATATGATAAAAACAAAGTATCCTTAACAACTGGAACCGGCAAGAGTGAAATTGGCCGCCACAGGACTTAGGTAGGTTTCTCTTCTTATTGTGTGCTTTCTGCTAGAATAAAATATTATGAAAGATTAGAAATGGTATGAACAAAATCTATTATGGAGGGAGGCTTTCTGGACCACAAGTCTCTTTAGAGTCCCTTCTAACATGGAGGTTCCATGAGTTCATGACGTGTGTTGTGTGTGTTTGTGTGTGTGCACACTCAGAGACCACGGACCCTTGGTAATGAGGTGATTAAACAGTAAGATGATGCTTCAGGGTTCTTTCCAGCTCTATAAAGCTCTGAAGGTTTTTGTGTTTGTTTGTTTTTATAATTTTTGTAGAAAATTTTTCCACTGTACAACATTTTCCAGCAAAAAAAGCAATAAACAGAGTGTACGCTGCTGCTACAGAAACAAACAGGAAAATACTGGAAAAGGATAAAAAGTAGGTGTGATTTGAAGATTCTTTTTTACGGCACTCAAAACTAAACACACAGCTGCCCTAAGCTCCAGAATAAAAGGAAACGAGCCTGGGACTGAAATAAAATCTCACACAATGAATATCGACATCAGCGGAATTCATCCAGCAAAACAAATTACCCCCTCCGAGTGGTGTGGGATCCACCAGAGAAGCCTCAGGACACGAAAGTTAAAGAACGCAATGGGGCGCGGATGCAGCTCAGTGGTAGAGCTTACGCTTGGCACGCATGGGGTCCTGGGTTCAATCCCTACTACCTCCATCAAAATTAAAATTAAAACAAAGAAAACAACAACAACAAAATGAAAGCTTAAGAATGCAGACCAGAACAGAAACCATTCCCTTGCTGGAATTATAAACGTAATTGGTGTCTCTGGAGGAGATCGCCTACAGGTCCGTGTGTGCCTTAGCCTCTAAGTAGGAATGTGAGACTAAATGTGTTACTTTGTATGTGTCCTTTATAGCTCATTGTGTATACATGTGAAACACTGTACTGCTCTCTTAATGAGTATAGGGTTAAGCATGTCAACAAATTTGTATGCTGTCTTTATAAAATCCTTAGTATTGTTATGCATACAATTCTAAACTTCCCTGATGTTTCGAATCAGTACTCTGGGGTCCAAAGAGAGACAAGCAACACCCATTAGGTCCAAGGTCCTGTTTGGAAAAGATACCAGTTTCTCTCCAGATGTGCTATGCCCTCTACGAATACCTCCATCATCCATGAGCCCAGAGAGCAGATCTGCCCTTGGATTCTTGACTTTCTTCTCTGAGTTTCCTTAGCACCTCCCTGAATCAGCGAACTATAGTCAACCTGCAGGCCCACGAGTATGAAAATTACTAACTTTAAAATTGTTTGTTATACAGCCAGACAATTCATACCTTAGATAGTTGGTAATGTCTACATATTCAAACCCTCCCGAAGCACAACATCTCTTTGAGACCCGGGCGCTGAGGGTTCTGTATTGTTGCTGCAGCTGCCCGTTATACAGAGAATCCACCTACTCTTCAAAATCTCCTTCAAAAGTCAAGCTACTCCATTCCTTCCTGTATTCCTATGAGGATAAAAGGGA
Organism: Vicugna pacos; assembly: GCF_048564905.1. Taxonomy (NCBI): domain Eukaryota; kingdom Metazoa; phylum Chordata; class Mammalia; order Artiodactyla; family Camelidae; genus Vicugna; species Vicugna pacos. Next base: position 23,808,509 of record NC_133011.1, read on the forward strand.
AAAGAGAGGAGATTCAGCTGCTTCATTAAAGGTCAAATGAGCAGGAGGGAGGGTAGAGCTCATGCGTGGCATGAATGAGGTCCTGGGTTCAATCCCCAGTATGTCCTCTAAAAATAAATGAACCTAATTGCCCCCTCCAATAAAATAATTAAGTAATACAACAACAGATTTTTTTTTAAGTCAAATGAGCATGCTAGCCCTGGGGAGTGTGTCCTATTCTGTGATTATTGTTTCTTGACAGTTTCATATAGTCATAAGAATTGGAACGCTGTAGGCATTCACTTTCTGCATGTCGCCATTCATGGGGAGAAAGTACCCTCTCCCCTTCATAAATGAGACCTATTGCAAGATCTAGTCTAAATAAAATGAGATAAATTCTTCATAATTTCATCACCAATAGTCAACATAAAAACATGACGGCAGGGGGTCCGTTGTCAAAAGGAAATTGAAATGTCCATCTTTAGGGTTAACTCTGATGACAGCATGGAGATTACAGTGAGGCTGGAGTCTTGGTGAGAGAAAATAGCTCACCATAGATTAAAATCTCCGCTCCAGCACCAAAACCCTATGTGTCTTCTTACTACCACCACAATCCAGTCAGCCAAGAAATTAGATCCAGAAGAAAGCAGTTATGTTGCTTTTCAATAGATGGATTAAGTGAATCTCTTCACTTCTCTGAGTTACAGTATCTTCTGCTGTAATTTAGGAATTGTAACTTTATGAATCTCACACTGACAATTGAAGCAAATGAGACTTTAGAAGACAGATTTGAAAGCTGCAAGGAGCTCCACAAATTCAATGAAACAGGATAGTCATGACTGGGGAATTTTATATTGTATCCCAACACAGTTCTATACTTAAACTCATTATGATATATTTAAATGCTAACTTAGGTTAGCATCTTGAGGGAAAAAAGATCTGATTGGAAAAATAAATAAATAAAAAAGAAACACATACATTAAAAACAGGAATCAACCTACGTTATCAAATACTGGAAATGTATGGGGTGGGATTGGCTGACTCTGGTCTTCTCTACCTTATTTGTGTCAACCTGTAGATGGTGTAAGACAGTGCCTTATAAACCAGTGCCGTAAAATTCAACCTTGTTTCACTTCCGTTTCAAATGTAATTCAAGTGCCTTTCAACAAAGATTTAACTTGAAGCCGGCTCTTTCACATTCCATTAAGTTAGTGGGTTTTATTTGCATGAAAATCCAAGTTGAATCGATGTTGATGTCCAGCCACTCTATGAGTAGGAGACAGAAAAGATCTATTAAAGATAAAAATTGCCAAAGGGGAAACGGACATAAGTTTTGAGATTTAGCTATAAATGGCATTCTTTTTCCATTATCGATTTTCAGTAGAGTTTCCAAAGAGCTGCTGAAAGACCGGCCTGGGTCCAGCTTAGATTCCAAACCCTCACCCTGCATGACATCATCCTCAGAGTATATGCTCTGCCCCCCAAGAAAAGAAAACATTCCATCAGCTGCCACCAGTGAGGGAAACATACTAATAACAGCGCATGGAATGTCTCCACACAATCACATCATTTAGAGGCTCTGGGGTCCTCCCAAGCAAATTCTGTCAGTGGTTATCCTGCTTCCTGCTTTGTTGGAAACTAGTTCCCCAACTCATTGTTCGAGTTCACTAATAACATACAATTTGGGTTTTAGAATGTATTTTTTAAAAAAGCTAGAATTTGTCTATAAACCATACTTGTCTTTTCATCTATGTCCACTTGTTCAAAAGCACAAATATTCCTCAAGATTCCAAGCTATAGATCTGAAGATATTGAGAAAAAGATGAAAAGAACAGAAACGGAAACCAAAATATAGAAATATACATTTATTGAGAGACTAGCAAATATCAAGTACTTAATTAGATGATATGTCTATGTGTGCTCAAATAATCCTCACAATTATTCTCTAAGGTGGAAGTCATCCTCATTTTATGAGGACAAAAGGGGCTCAGAGAGGCTGTGTCTACTGTCCAAGGTCACACAGCTATTAAATGGCAAAGAAATTCAAAACAGGATTTTTTCCTTCAAATCTCACATTTCTTCCACCTAACTCCTACCCTCGGTGATCAGTAGTCCAGAGTCAATGACACAGCAATCAGAGAGCCCATCAGACAACCAAAAAGAGAAATTGGTGGAAAAAAATTATTTTAAAAATTGACAGTTTGAATACCTGGGAAAAGAATTTTCTTTGTTAGAAAGTCACTATGACTGGCCACTTCAGATAGGGAAAGTGAGAACGTGATGGTTTGAAAGTGAGAGAAGAGAGGCTTAACAGCTTTGCGTAAGAAGAACACAAGAATTCAGATCTGGAATAAATAACAGCAATGGAAGGAGAGGAACAAAGGAAAGAGAGGGAGCTGGACAGCACTGCAGGGTCTGTAGCCTGTCAAGAAATGCTGTCCACAAGAAATCACCAGGGGCAAATTGTCCAGATTTTTCATAACAAGGGATTGCTTAAATGCAGTGTTCAACTTACTTGCTACGTGTCTCTATGAAAGCATCCCTTATCTCCCAGTAAAATCTACTCCATACTCTGCTCACGTCACTTGTATGAGAAGTATCCGAAAAGAAAAAGAGATGCTATTCCACATCTACGTCAGAAAAGGGTGGTGAGAGATGACTAAGACACAGAGTTCAGAAAGCACAAGAAATAGGAAGCAGAGACGTCTGTGTGACTGTAGGGAGGTCGCTGTTCATCCCATGGATATGGAAGAGGGAGTAAGTTTATGTAAATATATAAATGTCAAGGAAATTACACACCGGAATTCTATTTGATCAGCTAGATCCTAGTCTTGATATCAGTTTCCTCAGCCCATTAGCAACGTATTAGTAAATGCCTAGAAAGTTAATGACATCACCCCCTTTCAGTAGCTTCTGACACATGGTTGGGATTGGAAAATGGCAGCAAAATTCCTTTCTTGCACCCCTACCATTCCTGTTGACATTTCCATCTGTTCTCCAATATCCTTTTACTCCCCAAAAGCCATAAAGAAATTAAGAGAATCTCCTTACATAAGGAGCTAGGGATCCACGGTCTAGGAAATCTGGAGTTTAGTCAAGTGCTGTGTTGTTTCCCATCATTGGACCTTCATTGCATAAGCTACAACCCTTTGCAAAAGTCCATCCAAATCACTCCCTCTGCCAGATCGCCTTATAGTATTCTCTTCTTATAGGTCTCTGAACACTGCAAGGTTCTGGCCACCAAGCTTACTTATAGAACCCCTCTCATAACAATAATAATAGATTTGAAGGAAAAAGAAATATCTGGTTTGCTCCTTGAACAATGGCAAGAATTCTTTTTCCAATAGCCCCAGTGGGATTGTCATCCACCCTCTTGAACACATTCAATGACAACAATATTTCAGAAGGCAATTCTTTCTATTTTTGAATAATATGAACCATTAGAAAATATTTCCTTATACTGAGCCTAAATTATACTTCTGCTCCTTGATTGGTCCAGGCATCTGGAACAGCATAGCGAGCATTCCCTTTCCATCTGTCTGTTCTTCAGCTATTTGATGACAACCCTCATGTCACTACCTAAGTCATACTAAATGTACTCAATTCTTTCAGTCATTTCCCGATGGTGTGTCATACGAGGAGCCACTTCTGAGCACATGCCATTGGCCAATGTTGCTCATAAATGTGTGGTGTGCAGGAGGGAAACCTGTGCTCCAGGTGTGTTCTTCATGGAGCAGAATTCACTGGGACCTCTCCACAAATGGGTCCTTTAATAAAGCAAACTAGGATGACTTTAGCTTTCCATGGTATTACTTCAAACTCGAATCATACGGGGGTGGCCAATGCCTTGTTATTTAAAGTGATTTTTTTCTCATATCTTTGACCCTGTGTTGCCTTAGATACATTTTTCACCCATCTGAAAACTTTAACATAACTCATTTGATAATACATCCCATTTGATCATATTATGGGTACCGGGACCTATGTCATAACACTGTGTAATCCTGGGATAATGTAAAAGGGTCAACAATTATGTAAGTAGTAGAATTTCGCTAGTTGTATACAATATCATTTTTAGGCTCATGGCTTCAGCCATGTCATAGAGGTCACAGAGCTCAAGCACAATGTGGAGAGAAATTTTTATAGAGATTTTATATGACTTTTGAGTATAATATATTGCTGGTACTATGCTCAATTTTGTTTATAATTACTCACTTAACAAAAGGACAGAGAGAGAGAACGTAGCAGTAACTTTCCCAGGAACTTTACCTCTTCCTTGTAGATTCTTGCCTAATACTGTAAGTCTGGTAGTACGTTTGGATGATCCCAAGGTAACTGAATTTTCTGTATAAGAAATACATCCTTATCAGAGGGATATTAGGGGGGAAAAAGCCATAGTGATGTTAAGAAAATAACTAGGAAAAACAGAAAAGACTATTATTCAAAAACATTATAATAACGTGAACTAGCAGAATGTAGTAGGTAGTGGGAGAAGAGAGGAGTATGAGGGTCTGTGAGCTTGCTTCTAATACGGCTTTAATATTAAGCCTCTGTATACACACTGACGCCAGGCCTCTGAGTCACTACGCCTCTTTTCTCAACACTATGATTCTTTTTATATCATCTCGAAACAAGCCCCACCTCTGTCGTAAGTGCTAGGATAACTTTCACAGTCTCTCTTCCAAGTCATCATCTAGATTCTGTTTAAAAGGCCTCACGGTAGGAAACTCACAGATGTTAAGTCAGCCCGGCCCATCCCTGAAAAGCTCATACCTCATACTCTTAGAAAGCCGTTGGTTTCTTGTTAAATTCAGACAGTAAATTACAGAATTGGGTCCAGCCCTTATAACCGCCATACAGAGTACGTGTCCACACGAACAAAGGCTAAGAGAGGACAGGGACCAATGAAAGGAGCAGTGAAACCACATATGAAATGATTTTCAAGAATTCTATTTCAAATTAATAATGCTGGTTATGAAAGAGGAAGAATGGTATTCTTTACATGAAACCCAAACTCTGTCCTCACTGCATTTCTAGTGCCTAAAACTCTACCTCCCACGTGGCACTTAGTAAACATTTTATGCAGTAAATGAATGTAAGAACTTCCTCGTACTGTTACACTAAACCACTGAGACTTTACCCAACAAGTGTATTATTTCCTCTTCCACATAACAGGTACCACTTCCCTTGCCCAGAAGGAACTTTTCTGATTCCTCCAATAGTTCCTAAAATAACATATTTTGTTGACCTCTTTTATTGATTGCCCCCTTCCCCTGCGTGTCACTCAGAAGGGTGTACTTCAGGTGGGGTCTGGCCAAGGCAGGTGTTGGCGAGGGGAGGCTAATGATAGTTGCTATAAAGTGAAGCCAAAATTTTCCAGAACCTTCTGATCGTCTTCTATGGTACCATTCTTCCAGATAAATTCTCCACATTCTCCTTCCACCTCCAAAACCGGTCACATGAAGACCTTGTACCCCCACCCTCTCCCCCGCCACATTGTTGGATGCTTTTTCCGGGTCCTCACAGGATCACAGCTTTCCTCAATCCTTCAGTTCTTTACTGCGGTCCCTACTCTGAGCTCTCTGTGCTGCAAAAACACAGGAGCAAATGCGGACTGCCCTTTCCAACACAGACTTTCATAGTTTGACCTTTCATTTTTAACATCTTTTTGACACTTGCAGAAGAGGATAATGTGAGGCCTCTTATGTATCCCCAAGATGAATTTAGCAAATTAATCCTTTGAAGACCCACCCTTTTTCTTCCCATTAGAATGAAACACAGCTTCACGCTTGAGTTATGTATCTAAGAATGTGGTTTAGCAAGACAAAAACTAAAAGAAAAGCACTTTCAGCTCAGTCTCAAACTACAAAAGTGTAAGCACCCTCAGTATCTGTGGGTAAACTTTGTAATGACAGCTTTAATTAATTTGGAATTTCACTAAGGCATAAGTTTATTCATACCTATTTTTAAAGACAAGAATATTGATTTTGGATCAGCAATAAATTCCTGTAATATCTGTCTTCAGTAAAAAGCCAAGACAATTCTAGTCCATTTCTTTTTGCCTTGGAAACGTTATGCCAAAACCATCACTTTGTTGGCTGCATACATTCTGATTTATATTCAATGAGAGTTGTAAAAGGTTTTTATAGAGGAGACAGCCGAATGACATTTTCCTATAAATCACGACCATTTTTACTGCCACAAAGTTCTAGGGTTGAACTTCAAATGTAACCGTGCCGTAAACTCTGTGGATGGAACCGCATTCTTGCTGAATGAGAAACACGTTTCCCCTTCCACTGTGAGTGACTGCACATTCCGATCAGTCCCTGGCAGACGAAAGCATCACAGAAACTCAGGGAACCATTCTTGGATCTGATGCAGCAGCCCATGAAATGCAAGTCACCCAGGCCACCTTTGGACACAGCCCTGCTTTCAGCTTCGTGAGTCACTCAGATTGGTACAGAGCCTGGGTGTTGAGCTGAAATAGACTAGGCATTATAGGTAACAAGAGTGAGAGGAAGCTAATTCTGGCAAACAGCAGTATTGGGGATCAGAAACACAACCCTAGAGGAAGGAATCATGTTTCATTCAATATGAATCCTCATGAGAATTTTTTCTGGCCCTGGAAATTCATCTTCGTGCTTAACTCCCCTAAACTTCCAGGGACCACACCTGTTCAAGTCAAAGGTAACTCACTTTTATAAAAAGGCAGTGCAGAGCTGGGGAGAGGGAGGGGTCCTTCAGCCTGTCTTAGTGAGAAGAACCTGGGGTTAGAAGACAGAAGCAGGGCTGTGTGATGTTGGAAATGTTACTAAATCTCTTGGTGCCTAGATCTTTTCCCTATATGTAGTATATGTTCCAACAAAAACATAGGTGGAAAAAACATCACTGTATTTTCCCCTACTAAGTCAAATTAAATCCAATTTGAGTAGCCACTCACTAAGATTAGCAAAAGCTTCAGTATCATTTTTGGAAGTTCTCTACCCTACTCTTTGTCCGTAGCAGAATCTAGACTTTGAAATACAGGATGAATGAAGCCTTTGGTCTTCAGTCCAAAGTCGTAATTCCTGTGACTGCTTCTTTCCTAAGACTGTCATCCATCCAAACATATGTGGGTTTGCTGGCAAGGTCCTGTCCTTCATGCCACCTTCAGACACAGAAGTCTCCACCTAGGCTCCCAAGGGCTTGCAGCTTGGTGCCTGATGTCTCCTGGCACCAGCACAGTCCCCTCCCCCCACCAATGATGTTCCTACCTTCATGGCATTATTATAAGCAGGAATCCTTCCAATCCTTTCCCCTTTGTCCACATTTGTAGTCTGACAAATCTACCGACCTGGCTTTCAGCAGACTCTATTTCAAACCTGAACGCAACATCCTGCATCCCCATTTTCCCTCTGACAATACAGCCTCATCCTATGGAAAACTTTGTGCATGCACAAGCCCAGGTTTGCGTGTGCGCGCAAGCACAAACACACACACACAGAATTCACTAACCATTGGGAAAAAGGAGAGCTCAGATCTGCTGAATTTTCCTGAAAGGAATGATAGAGAGGAAGATGCTTTCATTTTAGTTTTTGGTGAATCCATAGAGAGAATGTGTGTGGTGGGGGGAGGGGGAAATTACAACATTTTATTCATTATGCAAAATATGGGAAAATCTCATCTACTCCCTTGGTATTAACCATCAATTAAACACTGATTCTGTAGCTAGACCTCTGGGCTGTTTCTCTCTCCTGAGCTTCAGATCTGTGCGTGCCAGCCCTCCCCAAGCTCCTCTTGGCCACACAGCAAACTCACCATCTCCACTCCTCCCCACCAACCTGCCCCTTCTTCTGTGTTACATACATCTGTGACGGCACCACTGTCGTCCAGCCAGAAACATAGGCACCATCCCTGAGTCCTCTCCTTTCCTCAGTCCACACAACACCCACCACAATTCCTTTGGACTTTACAATTTTAAATTAGCTTAAATCAGTTCACTCCTCTACCATTCCTGGTCAGCCCACTATGATTTATTTCATAGGCTGCTACTTTTCCAGCTTCTTTATATATATATATATTCTTTTTAATATTCTTTTTAATTATAGGTTACTACAAGATACTAAATATAGATTCCTGTGCTATACAGTAGGACCTTGTTTATCTATTTTATCCCAAACTCCCAGTTTATCCCTCCTTCCCCTTCCCCCACCTACCCTGGTAACCATAAATTTACTTTCTATGTCTGTGAGTCTGTTTCTGTTTTGTAAATAAGTTTATTTGTGTCCTTTTTTTTTTTTTCAGATTCCACATATAGCTTCTTAATTGATCTTCCTACTTTCCATGCTGCTCTGGGCTTGCCCCCATCCGAACCGCATTATAGCCAAAACGCTCTCTTTCCAAAATGTAAATAGTTGCTGAGTGCCCTTTGTAATCTCCCCAATTCCTTTTTATTCAGTTTGCATATAGCTCCTCTACCGTCTCTGGTTACCTTTTCCCCCTGTTATGTCTTTTTCCATCGGTACATCTTAGAACAAGCTAAAATATTGTAGCAAATATTAAATAGACCAAAATATAATAGTTCAATACAATAAAAGCTCGTCCTCCACCCTCCCCAATAGTCCTGAGTAGTATCAGTTCTCTGGGGATGATTCTGCTCCAAACTGTTACCCTGGGACCCCAGCTGCTTCCATCCATGGCGCCACCCTATCGTAGGGTCGGATCCAAACCTGAATCCAGCCAGATCAAGGGGAAAGAGCACGGTGGGCAGCACGGAAGGATTGATGCGCCCAGCCCGCGGATGGCAGGTATCGCTTCCACTCACGTTGTGCATGGCCACCCCCAGCTGCAGAGGAGGCTCGCTGAGTGTCCACGAAAAGGGCTGCTGGCCAGTCTATGTCCTTTAAGTTAACAGACAAAGAAAAGGATTCTTCACCACTCCTGCAGTTTCTTTTTTTTTAATGGTTTCCTAAGAGCAATATACTCCCAGGTGTCCAAGCGGTAAAGGGCGATGGTATAATTAAAAACATGGACTTTTGAGGCAGATTTAAGTTTAAATCCTGGCTCTGGTGGTTACTAGTCAGGTGATTTAGAATGAACTACTTAACATCCCTGAGCTTCAGTTTGTTCATCTGTGAAATGGAAATAAAATAAGAAATGAACTCTTTGTAAGGAGTAAGGGAAGTTAAATATTTAAAGCAATTAGCTCAGTACCTGTCAAAAAATCATCTTAACTAAATGGAAGTTATTACCATTCGTCATTGACTCAGGGAAATGGAAACTGGAAAGAGAGATTAGAAAGAAAGACTTTGAAATCAAGTGGACTCTACTCTGTGACATTTGGCAAGTTATTTAACATTATTTAAATGATTTTTTGAGGTGTGTTTTTCCTTTATAAAATGATCATAATTCTTTATACCTCATATAATAATGTGAGAATTGAATGAGCAATACCCACAAAGTGTTTTAGATCATGCTCCACACAGAATAAGCCCTTACACACGATAATTATGATTAAAGAGGTAAACTTTTTGTATCCAGAAGAAGAAATCATTTCCATGGGGAAAATATTTTTCCCTTTCTACAGAGATTAACTGACAATTTCAAACTGCCCCCTCTCTCTTTCAACTCCTGTTAAGATTTTTAAAATTTTCAAACCACAAAACTCAAGTATGCAAAAAATGTAAGTATTTTTCCTAGTTTCTGTCCAAAACCCCTATGGTACCTAGAGCAGACTGGATTTTGCAATTTCAAGGGCAATTCAGCTGCTTGAGGGTTTTCTTAGTCAGTTCTAAATAAACTCAACCACTGTATGGTTCCACACCTGCCCCACTTTGTGATGGCCTCCAAGAATCAAAAGTAACTTAGCATCAAGAGTAAGACACCTGGTTCTCGGGTACCAGCTGCCCCTGCTGACATCCACTGAGGATGTCACAAAGCCCGATTTGATCCAAGGTTTTCCTTAGACTTCCTTGTATGTCTGTTTTCCCTTTTGCTGTCACTCATGTCTGGTCCCTGTCTTCCAGCCACCTCTTCCATGCACTTCCATGTTTCTCATCCACTGCTGTTATGAATGCACGACCCCATGTCACAGCTGGGTTTTCTACCCCAGTATTCTGTAGCTACAGACAACTCAGTGGGACTGCCCCATCTCTCTCTGCCCTACTTCTCTTACAGGCACATCTTCTCTGCTGTTTCCATGTCATATCACTTGGAAAAGTATCTGCAAGTCTGCTGGTTCCCAGGGTTCAAAGGGCAAAATCAAGGCACCGTCCCCTTTGTTTGAAGTTGACCCACATTACATGGAGGGCAGAGATCTACATTCTCCTTCTTGGGGGCTGATGACGCGTCCCAGCCCTTCCAATAACCTTCGGCATCAAGCTAATCGGCTTCCACTCAAATTCTCTTTCCTTCTCTGGCTCAAAGAATTGCTTCAGGTTTAAAGATATTCCATTGTACTTCACTTTTGAAACTTGGAAGACATGAATTTTACACCTGGGTCTCTGCTTCACTGTGGTACTTTCTTCTTGAGGAAAAGAATTCTTACGTCCACCTTCCAGGGTAACTCCATTCCATGCCTGCATCAGGTCACCTCCTTGTCACTGAGAAAACAGAGGCATCAGAGGATGATATTGTCCCACAGTCACCAAGCTCAGGACACTTGGTGTATCTGCACTCATGCTTAATATCTTTCTTCTGACTCAACCGATTAAGTGCCCTGATCCTAGAGAGGCTTCATCTTCTGGGACCCAGCCACGTTCCCTTCTCAAGGTCTTCTCACCGAGTAAATTCGTTTTAATTCTACATCAGGGGTCAACAAGCTTTTCTTTCTAAAGACCCAGAGAATAAGTACTTTAGATCTGGGGGGCCATACCTTCAAGGCTGTGATCTCAGAACTGTACCCTCTCAGCACAAAAGCAGCAACAGACAGCACGCAAACTAACAGGTGTAGTGTCTTCCAATGAAAGTTCATTCACGGGCAATGAATTTTGTATAACTTCCACATGTCACTAAATAGAATCCTTTTAAATTTTTTTCAACTGTTTACAAATGAAAAAATTACTTTAAGCTCATGGACCATCAAGAGTCTATCAAAATAGGCTACAGGCCAGATCTGGCCCACGGGCCATAGTTTGCCAATCTCTGCTCTACGTGACTGATTTCTCATTACTTAGCAGACTATTGACAACCAGCTATTTTATATTCGCTGCTGTCTTACATCTTTAAAAAAAATGAATCTTCTCTTGATTCTTCAGGTCTTTCTAGTGACTATATTATTTCTCTGTAGATCTTGACAGCAAAACGTCTTAAAATTTTTTCTCTACATTTATGCCACATTTTCATCTCTCACTTAGTTTTCCTATTATTCTAACATAGTTGTCACCCCACCACTATCCCCAAAAAATCTTCTCTTGTAAAAGTGGCCAGTTATCCTTGTGTTTCCAAACCTAAGGGCACTTTCCCATCTTCATTTTATTCAGCTTCTCAGTCGTTTTCAACAAAGCTGACACTTCCCTCCTTGAAACATTGTCTTCCTGCTTATGGGACTTTCAGTCCCTCTACCTCACTGGTCATTTCTTCTTAGCCTTTGCAGCAGACTCCTCTGCATACGTCACAGTCCTGGGCATTCTCTCCCATTTTCATTCTCTCTCTAGGTATCCTCATAGCCTAAGCTATAAGCTATATTCTGACATTACAGCAAAGCGTGCGTCTTCTGCCCAGACCATTCCTCTGATATCCAGATTCATGTAACCACTTATCTACCTGGCATGTCCATGTACATGTCTAATAGGCAACTCAAAGTTGACAAAGTTAAACAGAACTACTGACTTCTGTCCCCATCTGAATCCTCCTTTTTCTCCAGCTAGCCCCAGTCAAACCTTCTACTTAGACACTCAAATCATCTTTGACCTTGATTTTTCTTTCCCCGTCACCTACCACATGTTAATAATTAGTAAGTTCTGTCAACATAGCCTCTAAAATATGTCTTATATCTACTCCCTCTTTTTTATTTCCACCGTGAAATTCTCATCCAAGCCACCTCTTTGCTTAACCAAATTCCTGCAATTACCTCCTCCCAATCTCCCTTCTGCACCCCTGCCCCCTGCAGTCTCTTTACACAGAATTGAAAGTCATCTTTCTGATACATGAATTAAGTCATGTCTCTCATCTGCTTTAAGTCCTCCTATGACCTGCCATTGCCATTGGGATAAAATCCAAAGTGCCTCCCACAGTCTGCAAGATCTTGCAAGACCTGCTTGGTCCTCATTTCATGCCTTCTTTTCCCCTTGATCACCATCTCCCAGCCACAGTCACCTTCTGTCAGGTCCTCAATCATAGCAAGCTCTTTCTGACCTCAGGGCCTTTACATATGCAGGTTTCTCTGCTAGGAACATTCTTTCCATGGCAATTAAATGTTCAACTTGAACTTGATGTAATTATTTTGTGGACCAGACCCAAAGGAGCCTTCCACCTCTGACATTTACTTTCTAACCCAGCTTCGCTCCTATTACTAGCTATACAATCTACTTGTCCTAAATAAAGCTTAATAAATTATCTACTTATTGTTTCTTATTTATTTCTTGTCTCTCTAAGTTTCATGAGATCAAGGGTCACACCTGTCTCATTCAGCATGTATGCACAACGTCTTGCACAATACCTGATGCATTGTGGGTGGTTAATAAATTAATGTCTATTCATTTTTTTAAAAAAAAATACAGTAAGTCTTAGAACGTTAAATTTGACAAAGACTATTAGAGATACTGTATCTCATCAAATCCTTTCATTTGGCAGATAAATACACTGAACCCCAGAGTGTTGTTGGTGAAGTGAATTAAGTCATTGCCTAAAAAGGACTAGAACCCAGTTCTTTCATTTCCAGCCCAGGGCTGTTTGTTCTACATTACAGAGGGCAAGGCAAAGAGGTCAGGGGAGTAATCTTTATTCTATATTTCATTCCTTTTTCTTCATTAAAGTTAATGTTTTCAACCTTTAAAGAAGTTCCTAGAGGGTGGGGTACAGTCCTTTTAATTTGCCTAATGTAGCAAAAAAAAAAAAAAGAGAGAGAGAGAAAAAGTGAGAGATAGAAAGATAGCCACATAAACTTTTCCAGACATTTTGTTTATAGCCCTTAAGTTGGTCTCCAATAGAATTTAAATTGAATTTAACCTATTTTTAATATTGCAAACCATAGCCGGTTCATGTTTTCCATATAAAATCTCAGTTCCATCTTCGCATTTTGCATTTCCATCCTCTTTTTCCACCATCAAGCGGTCTGGCTCTCCCATGAGTGTAGCAGCCAGGTGACAAATGCTCTTCCAAATAACCCCAGGAGGCTTTCTCTTCCTGAACCAGGCTTGGGCAGCCAGCTCAGAGAGTGGAAAGAGCCGGGATTAGAAACCGGGAATCCCACTTTACAATCCTGGCTCTGCCACTAACTCCCTGTGTCACTCTGGACAATTAGCTTAAGCAGCCTGGGCACAGTCCCCTGATTTGCAGAATGAGGAATTCAAAATCAAATCTTCTCAAAGTTTCTAGCCAGCTCTAACCTCCTCTGTGTATTTCTACACATAAAATAAAACTTTGCACCATAAGATTAATTCATCTCGTCTGCCCTCATCTCTTCCGTTTATATCTCATTTATTTTCTTCCTCTATGATGTGACTTTCTTAAGGAATCTTGGGATTCTTAAAAATCTCAGGAATCCTTAGAATCTTAGTGTTCTCAGATTCTAATCTTAAAGAATCTTCTCAAAATCCAAATCACTCAAAAGAATGTTCCATTTCTTTTCACTGTCTTGCTTCAACCTCCTTAAGTTGATGCCTTGAGCAAGGAAATCCTTGATGTGTCACTGGGATTGATCACCCAAAAGGCGGCCTCAGCCCACACCCCTGGTACCACTGAGACCAGCCTTTCTCCCCAGGAATTGCGATTTCTGAATATTTCTGGAAAATGCCTAAGAAACTTTCCAGACCCCTGAAATCTGTTCTTTCACTGCTGAGGGCAGTCAGACATATATTCCAACATCTAAGAAGAATGAACTCTTTTCCCTAGTGTATTCTCCTCCCTGCTTAAATTGATCCTAAAATTACATAATCATCCTTCTTGTCTATGCCAGGGGCCACTCTCTAGACAAGCTGCCATAAAATTAAGTCATTCATTCTTTCATTTATTTACATATTTAATAATTTTTATTCAGTAATTGCCATATGCCAGCCAGGCATTGTGTTAGGTACTGGGGACCTAGAAATGGATAAAGCATTAATTGATGCCCTAAGAAAACTTGGTCTCCTGGCAATGCTGGACAAGTAAATAAGCAAGTTCAAGGTAATAATGGCTACAATTTCCTTTTACAGACTTCATGGCTGTTTTGAATGATTGATAGGTCGGTCAGTGGGTCTGGAGAGCATCATGGTATTTTCAGTATCCGCAGCCTATAAGACTTAATTCAGCCATGAGCTTTGTGAGGATTGCAAGAAGGGTCCAAGTTGGGAAGGTGAGGGCATGCTGATTTCTTCCTTATGGTACTAGGGAGTTTTTGAAGAAGCTAGCCATGTTTGCATGGAGCCCAAGACCCCACAGTCTTATTTTAAATTGTGAGGTCGATGGCCAAATTCTATCCAGCGGAGCTTTGCTGAAAAGCTAGTGCCTGCTCTTCTTATCCCAATCCTTGAAGTCCTGCTGGAGTAGATGCATGCTTTTCCAGGGTGGAAATTCTCATCAAATCCAGGATCCCTTAGCTTGGTGGTCTGTCTCCCAGCGGGAGTCAGAGAGATGGGGAACCACACCAGGTCTTCCTTTGCGCCAGTTGACACAGTGTTCCATGGCACAACCGAGACTTTGGGTGAAGTTGTCACCTCTGTCAGTGATTTGGAAAAGGAGCTTGTTTTTGCCCTGGTATGGTGGAGTTTATATTTCAGTCTCTAATGCTTTCCAGTTGCCTTCATTATTTCACTCCAGTACAGAGCTAAAAGTTATGCTAAACCTTGATGTAATATTAATAGTAACATAATTAACTTTTGATGGGCATTTACTAGGTGCAAAAAATGGTTTTCAGTTCAAGGGCCTCTTCTTCTTTAATCCTCCCCACACTCCTGTGAGGAAGGTACTAACATAATCATCCTCACTTTACAGATAAGGAATAAAATGAGGTTAAATAATCTGCTTTACGCCACACAGCTAGAAAGTGCTAATATTAAGATTTTAACCGGAAATCCATCTGGTCAGAGCCTGTATGTTTACCTGTTAAGTAAGACGGCTTCAAAAAAATTTTTTTTAATGTATATTCCTGAGATATTAATTACTATAGATGCTAAGTAATTTGATACATTGTGGTTATGCTAATAAAATGAGATTTTAAAAAATGAACAGAACAGAAACCAGATGACATCGAATTCAATAAGAGATTTCAAATATGTTTGTGTCTCAGCTGTTAGCCACTGAGTTTTTCCTATCCCAGCCCTCTGCAGCCCACTCCTCTAGGTATGAATTTATTCTCCCATGCTGTTAGGAAAAAAAACAAAAAAGGTTCAGATGAGACAGAATAAATGAATCAAATCTAAATGCCTCATTCAGTTTTTCCATCTCAAACTTCATTTCTTGCTCTTTTCCAATGAGCCAGCTTTTTGTAGGGGGCAGTTCTATTGAACTTATCTCAGTTCTAGGATTTCCATCCCACTTTTCCAACTGCCTAGAATGCCCTCCACAGAGTGTATGACTAGTAAATTCCGCTGCTGGCAGCAACATCTTCTCTGAACCAACAGGTGAGGGTCGCTTAATTTACAGATTGATAGAATGGGGTAGTTAGATGGGTGCAGGTATCAGAGTCAACATGTACACTAATCCTGTCTAGATCTACACAGGAGTTTAGCTATCTTGCATGCAGGCTCTTTTAGGAAAGAAATGAACAGCAACAGCCTTAGGGCAACTAATCACAGAAACTGAGTTTTCCATGATAAAAGATAAGAACCCTAAGCTCTCATGCTCAATGGTACCCACTCCTACTGCAGTGGTCCATGCTCTCCTTACATTCTCCCAACATTTGAAGACTTAGTGTTAACTCTGGGCTGGAACCTCTGGACCTCAAAGCAACTACATCTCTTGTTCTTGGTTCTATCCAGACTATCAACCTATCCAGCCCCTGGAGAGAGAAGTGGAGTACATTTACACCTACAAGACTGCTAATGATCCATCACAGGCATCCATCTAGAGCTTTAGGCACTGAGGCACCTTACTTCTACTCACATATATGTGTGTGATAGGGGTATTGTTAGAAAAATTTGGCTTCAATGCACTGAATTAATTTTATACTGAATTTTGTTGTCTGTCTGAATATAAATATCGCATAAATAATTTGGAATGGCTACCTATGTTTGGTTTTTACTTAATGTATCAAAGACAGTGGAGTCAATACAAAATGATTCACTGAAGGTCTTAGACTCCTTGTGGCTTTTCCATTCTTCCATCTCCTTTCTGCCAATCCATTTACACTACTTTTTCCAAGCCCACTCTTCAGCATTTAAGCTTACAGTTGTTCCACATTTAAGGTTTTATGCACCTGTCTAAATTTAATAATTATGTTGCATGAGAATTTCTAGTCTGCCCTTTTGGAGCACAAGGCAGACATTTTTTTAAAATATTTGTTGAAGGAATAGATACTTGTCAGACAGTCAGGGAGTTGAGTGAGAGATTGATCAAATGCTTAGAATGAAAAGAGCATGACCACAAAACTTTGACGAGTGTCCGTAAACCTGAACTCAACCTTCAGCACATGAAAAACAAATACATGAATGCAACCTAATGTTATAAAAAGCCCGTTAGCCTGCCCATTTCAAATTTAAAAATTACATGGTAAGATAAGCGGGGTTAGGGCTCTTCCCAACTTGCAGATGGGAAACACGAGGCAAAATGAAATGACTTGACTGAGCTTTTTTCCACTTAATTTCATTGCCTCTTAAAAGTGACGGAAACATTTGCGGAAAAACTTTGTGCTGATTCACTCAAAAACTCAACATCAAGCCACTGATTTCTCATTTCAGTTTTGGATCAAGTATTTCTGTGTCTGCAAGTGAAGCAGAAGTGTAAAATCGATTAAGAAGGATGGAGACTATTGCAAGTCTGGATCGGAGAGAATTTTTTCACCCTGACTGCAAGGTAAACTCATTACTCCTTGATGAGGTGCTTTCCTTTGTTTCAACCTTCAAATTTAATACTTAGGGGGAAAAAAAGAAAACTATTTTGGGTATAAAATAATATTTAACACACTATTAAAACTGAGGGATGAGAAAGGAGGAGACAAAAAAATTAATATTTATGGTTACTTAATAGAAGTTTTTAAACATTCAGAACCAACATCTTGAACGATTGACTTCTGTTTAAGTTACAGAAAATAAATGGAAAAATCTGGGGTGGTGTGGTCAGGCCCAAGCTACTCAAATTCTAGGCAAACTGACTTCAAGTTGCTGTCTAGTATGGGTTTTGACTGGTCTGGATATTGGCGTTCTCACCCATTGCAGAAGAGGATGAGAAACCTAGATAATAGTCCATGATTTTTAACCTACCATGGTAGGCTCAATAATGAACCCCAAAGGTGTCTATGCCACAATCCCAAGAAGCTGCAAACATGTTATCTTATATAACAAAAGGGAGTTTGGAGGTATTTTTAAAAATCTTGAGGTGGGGAGATGATTTGGAATTATCCCATAAGCCCAATATAATCACTATGGTCCTTATAAGAAAAGGGCAAGAGGTTCAAAGCCAGTAGAAGGTGATATGATAACAGAAGCAGAGATGGAGTGATGTTGCCACAAGCCAAGGAAATCTGGCAGCCTCTGGATGCTGGAAGACGCAAGGTATGGATTCTCCCCAGATCCTTTAAAACCAAGCAGCCCAGGTGACACCTTGATTTTTAACCCCATTAGACTCCTTTCAAACTTCTGGCCTCCAGTACTGAAGAGAATAAATGTGGTTGTTCTAAACTACTCAGTTGATGGTAATTTGTTACAGCAGAAATAGAAAACTGGTAGATCTAAGGACAAAAATCTTCACTGAAAATCAATACACTTGTCTTTTAGTCCCAGCTTTGCTACCAATTAGCTTTATGACCTTGGATATGTCATCTAATATCTTTGTATTTGGGTTTCTCAGAAATATAAAGGATGGAGTGGAAGGGGGGAGAGATGAAAGCAGAACTTGAAAACTGGTGGTCTATAATTTTGATTTGGCCATTTGGGTGCATTTTCTTGCAAAGTGTATAAAAGCATAGACTAGTCCAAAAATTGCTTAAACCAAGAAATGTTTCATATTTAAAAAGCCAACACTATTTGGAAATGTGAACAGCTGGCAAAACTAAACCATATCCCTTCATGGTGATTACGCCAGTGTTGAATCTCAGCACTTCCCCTAAAATGGGGTGTGTACTTTCAGATTTGCCACAATCTCCATCTATCCAGCCTCACAGAATTGTACTACCTGTTCTGACTCTATGATTCCACATTGTAAGAATTTGATTAGTTTCTACATTCTATAATTTATCTGTATTTTGAATCAGCAATCAGAGACTCAGAGATCATAAAGCAATTCATATGAGGAAGACTATATTGTAGTGGGCAGGATTCCAAATGGCCCCCCAAGACTTTCCACTCTAGTTTTCAGGACCATGCATATGACAAGATATGATGTCTATGATTCTGTGGCAAAAGGGATTTTCAGATGAGGTTACCCATCAGTTGACTTTGAGTTAGTCAAAAAGGAAATTATCCCAGCAGGCCCAATATAATCACATGAGTCTTTTTAAAAAAAAAACAGAGTTTCTCTCTGGTTAGTGGCAGAAGGGAAAATGAAAAGACTAAAGCAGGAAAAATATTTGATGTGCTGCTGTCAGCTTTGAAGATGGAGAAGGGCACATGCAAGAACCAGAGGGCAGCCTTGAGGAACTCAGGGTGACCTCAGCAGAGAGTCAGCAAAGAACAAGCACCTCAGTCCTACAGCTTCAAGGAACTGGATTCTGCCAATGATCTGATGACTGCATTAATGGGGTCCTTCCCCCAGAGCCTCCAGATAAGAATCCAACCCAGTGGATATATTGATTTCTGTCTTACGAGATCCTAAGCAGAAAACTCAGTTGAGCTCCCCTGCATTTCTAACCTACAGAAATGTGAGCTAATAAGTGAGAGTTGTTTTAAGCTGCTTAATTTGTGGTGACGTGTTATGGCAGGAACAGAAAATTAATATGTATTTCAGATGTTCCAGGAAAGGAAAATTTTATCCTTGCTGCCTAGAGGCAAAAGACTCTATCATCTGGGTAAGTCTGGCTGTCTTCCAAGAGGCCTCTCTGGGTGGAATCTATTACCCTGGAAAATTTGTCATAGTCCAGCATCAGAATTCTCAAACATGTAGGCTAAGGAACATGTTCTCCTTTACAAACCTAAATAGATCTCAAGGGAAGACTCACATTGAATCACATTAAGCTCATGATACTGATGTATACAACCAAATATCACATAATGGTCCATAGTGACCTATGTAACACCCAAGAGAAATAAAACGCAAACGTCAGCAAGGCCACCATAGTCATTTGGGAAATAGAATTGCAATTCCACTTACAAACAGCACTTTGTTAAAGTTCTTACAGTTAAAGCTTTGGATATAATATTACAAATTTCTTGAGTTGAAGTTCCTGGGATGATGTGTAAGATATTAAAGCTTTTGATGCTCGTTGAATAATTGCTTTCCAGAAAGAGGGTGCCCATGTATGATTCCCATCTGCAGTGCACAGAAGTGCCTCTTTCCTCCAACTTTTGTCAGTGTTATTTGACTATTTATTATTTTTGAGCATTTGCCAACTTAAAAAGTAAATAATTGTATTTCTTTGTTTTAATTGACAGTTCTTAACATGAAGAGTGACTATTTTTTTCATATTCTTATTGGCTTCTTGTCTTCTTTTGTGAAATGGCTGTTCAGGGTCTTTGTACATTTTTCTCTTGATTTGTCTATATTTTCACGCTAGTTTATTGGAATTTCTCACAGGTGAAGAATATTAATATTTAGTCATAATTTTTGCAAATATCAGGACAATGTGTTCTTTTCCTCCTTAGTTCATTAAGATTTTTAAATAGAAAAAAATCTTTCTTATTTTAATAAGATTAAACTGTTATTAAATCCTTCTTTGCTGACATGCTTAGAAAATGTTGATCCGAGGTCACATATTTATCTCTATCAATCTTCCTCCCAAATTTGATGGCTTTCTTTATTTTTCCACTTAAATGTTTAATCTATCTGGAATTCATTTTACCATATGATATTAGACAGAGAGACAAATCAAATTTTTCTAAATTGTTAACCAGTTGTACCAACACTGTTTACAGAAAAAGCCAAGAACACCTTGAGTTCCAACATCACAGAATTCATGCAAACAGTATGACTGACATTGAAGTATTTCCCCCCAGTGGTGGTATTCCTCCCTTTATTCTCATGTGCTAAGTATCCTCGTAAGTTCTCCCTCCTCCTACTAGAAACTGCTCCCAGGAAAGTGTCTTCTAAACTCATTTTCAATACAATCTCTAAGTATTGAGCACCGTCTCAACGGTCAGGCTCTGAGCTGGGCTTCTGAGGCTACAGGACTGAATGGCCATAGATCCCATTTCAAGAAGTCTCTAGTTTAATTACAGACACACAAAATTAGCAAGAGTTTTTAGGTGCAATAATAATGTTAATAGTTACAACTATTCATTGAGCGCTTACTGTATGCCTCTTGCTAAATTGCGTAATCATCTCATTTCACCCTCAGGACACACTGTAGGCAGTACATTGATCCTCATTTTTCACCCTCCACTTTCTCTTTGCAAGTGAGTAAAGGCGCAAATGTTTCAGAGGTTGAGATTAACAGGCATGATATCATCTTTAGTCCAAGCCAGTAGTCGTGCAGAAAATGTAAAACTGAGAAATTTGTTGGAGAAAACCGGGTGAGGGTGTAGGTCATCTCTGCCGATGAGCCCCAGCTTTGGAGGACCTGCAGGGGTTACCTGCACACCCCAGACAACTATCAGCATTATGGATTCTGTAGCGACCAGCAGCTACGACAGACCCCACACGTTGTGTCTAACTGTCGCCTTGCTGGCCTGGAAGAGCAAGCAGGCCTACAGCAACTTTTTCAGCTGCTCTGAGTCCAATGCCAGGCATGTGCGCAGCTCCATGGCAAAGGGCACCGCCTCCTATTTCATCAGTGTTGCCAAGGTTGGCAGAGAGGGACTGATTTATGTTCCTGTTTGTCATTCTGCCCCACTTCGGGCCTAGCTTTGTTCCTGGAGGCCAGTCCTGCTAACTTACGATGACTTCAGGTCCAGATGCAGAGGCAATAGGCTTCCCCTTCCTCGACAACACCTACAACCGTGAAAAATCACGTCTCCATCGTAAATCCTTTATTCCATCTCACCCAGCGTGGTTCTCTTTCTCTGCTGGGACACTAGCTGATACAATACGCTTGAGTGTTAAGTAACAGATAAGGGTTAGTGGTAGCCTCTGGGGAGGGAGGGAAGAGAATGACTTGGCTGTAGTTCACCAAGGTCTTCAGTGTTATTTATGTAATAAAATATAAATTTGTTCAAAATGTATCTGTTATAGTAAATTATAAAATTGTCTTATACTCAGTTATAAAATTATATATAATAAATTACAAATTGTACATTCATCAAGCTGGTGGCTGAGTACACAATGATTGAATGAACAAATGTGTGTCACTGGGCAAGTGATTCAACATCTCTTCTTTTCAATTTCTTCATCTGCAAAATAATAGGATTAAATTATATTTATGTGCCTTCTAGGTCTCAAAATCCTCGAGCTTCATCAGTACAACCTGTTGATTGACAACATATCAGGAAATAAAATACAAGTTCTCAAATATTTGAGGACCATCATGGAAGATGGTGATCTGTTTTAACCTACGTTACTTTGGGGTTATATTCAATATGAGAAATAATTTCCCACCAGTTGAAACTGTGCACCGAAAGAAGAAGATGACTTTGGAGGTAATGTGTTTGCTCTTCCAGGAACAATGCAGGCAAAAGAGAGACCATTATTTATTGTGGGGGCTACTGAAGAATTTACCATCTTGGGAGAATGACCAAGCTGGATGGCCTCTAACAACTCCCTGAACTTGAACTGGCTATGGTTTTTGTATAAATATTTTTCATTTAAACCATTACTTAGATGGTTACAAGAGAATAGTCCTGGCCCAATTACTTTTTTTTCAACTATAACAGATACAGTATTACAGTTTGTAATAGTTGATCAGGGCATAATTTCTTGCTTGTTAATTTGAACATGTAGCCAGGAATAAATAGCACACAGTATGTGTAATGCAATCTTAAAAGCATTTTACTGGAACAATTCTTAGACCTCATACAAGGAAATGAAAAAATAAGAAATGTAAATGAATGTGATGTCAGACTGATGAGGCAAGTCTCTAGAGATCCTGGGGAGTTAGAATGGATTTTAAAATTCATTATGATTGAATTATAAAATAAATGAAAACCAGCAGGGTTAAATATGAGGTTGATGGAAGCAGGAAAAGAAAGCATCTTGGATACCCATGACAGGGAGCAAGTTCATCCTCACCTCTGGGGCAAGGAGATGTTGTCTTCCAGGCTCGTCTCTTTCAGTGTTTGCTCTCTGCCAGGCACTATTTTGGTCACCTGAAATATAAAGATCAAGAAAACACCGTATCTACCACTTAGAAGCTCATGCTTTCAAGGGAGGGGCAGATATATACAACTGAGCTCATGTAATGACAATAATATTGTAATAGCTAAAACCACTTGAGCACTAACCATGTGCCAGATATTTTTCTAAACACTTTACATAGATTAACTCACGCCAACCCCATGAGGTAGATACTGTTACAGGGTCCATTTATACCTACTGAAAGTGAGGCACAGATGGGTTAAGTAGCTTACTCAGGTCACACAGTTTCTTAGTGTCAGAGCCAAGATTCAGACCCCAGGAGCTCCAGATCAGAGGCTGTGCTCCTGATGGTATACCTTATTGCCTCTCTCAGTATGATGATATTTCAGGGCTAAGAAGTCTAGAGATTGTTACTTTAAAGATCTATATATTAAAACATGCACATAATTGAAAATAGACAGTCATCATAGCATTTGATTATTCACTTAATAACTCTTGACTAGAGAAAACTACGTACCCACTGGATCAGAAGCTCTGGGGATTCTGAGACACCTAAACCCAAATCCATGCCTTCCAGGTGCTCACAAGAAGGAGTTATTAAAATACCCAAAGGTATAACAGACAGGGTCATGAGGGTTGTGAGGATGTTGGAGAAAAGGGTAGCTGCCTGGGTGAACGGGAGCACGGGAGAAAATTGCTAGGTGGACAAAGGGAGATGGGCTTCCTTGTAAAGGAACCATCACAGGCAACAACACATGAAGGAAGGACTAGCTTATTTGAGGAGTAACAAGAAGTAACAGGGGCATAGGATGCAGAAAGGGAAGTGGCAAGGAATGTAGTTATGATGGGAAGATGGAACCAGCTTGGAAAAGGTCTGGATGACAGGCAGAGGCTGTTGAGCTTTGTGCTTGGGACCACTGAAAGCCAGCAGAAGGAAGAACTGACAGACTTAATTCAGTTTTTAGGTAGGTAACTGCTGGCGACATGGGGGAGAAGTTTGAACTGGGAAAAAAAAATGCTAGTGATAGAAAGTCAAGTTAGAAAGTTATTGGAATAGTCCAGATCATAGGTGACAGTGTCTATAATTTTGAAATGTGAATCAACAACATTTATTTAAAAATAATAAATGTCCAGTAGATTGTGAAAGATCCAATATTAACTACACCTCTCAAAAAAGTGAATGGTCAGCTTTGAATGAAGCTATGGGCAGTGAGGAATCAAGGTGAACATTCTGGGATGGGAGAACAGGGACATTTTTGAGGTTTCTAGAGTGGGAGAATGGCCATCTTTGGGTACCACTTACCAGGAGAGAGGAAATATATTCCCACTTTACATTAAAGGTTCCACTTCTGTAGGTTTCTCTTTCTCTGAGATTCCAGTGCTTTTCAGCTGTCTTTACAGTCTTTTCTGGCCCTACAATGTAGGGGCTGTAATAACATAAGCAAAAAATTTTTAAAAAATGCAAAACTAAGTAAGACTTTTGATGTAAAGAAAAGGATAGAGTTAAGTAATTTAAAAGTCAGATTCAATTGACCTTGGGCACCAATGGGAAATACTGGAAAATTTACAGAAAACAATCCAGTGTACTTTCAAGGTTTCTGACTTAGACGAGCATGAAGATGGTAGAATCATTCATCTAAATAAGAATTAGTTGAAAGCAGCTTTGGAGTGGGGAGACAAATACTGAGTGTTCACTGAGGTCACAGTGACCTTGAGATATTTATGGAGCACCATGGTATCTAAGAGACAGAAATACAAACAACAGAGACATAAATTGAGAAATATAAATTGGGAGAATTTAGGTGGTTCCTGAAATTATTGGCTTGGATCAAGTCAACCAAGGAGAGTCTAACAGTGAGATGTTGGAGATACAAATCCTAAGGAATATAGTAATTAACAAAATTGCTACAAAAAGCAGAATCTGCGAAGATTAAGAAGTGCGCAGAGATGTAGGGAAAAAATAGGAATAAGGAAGCCAAGGGAAGAGAAGAGTTTCAAGGAGGAAGGAAAAGCAAGCACTGCAGGATGCTTTGAAGCATCCAGCAGGAACGACAGAATGGGCTTGTTGGGTGTCAGTTGTCCTGGGTTTTCCGATGGCTTCTACAGGCACAGCTGCAGAGGAGCAGTGAAAAGGGAAACACTGAGATACTAGCTTGGGTCTGGAAGAAAACTGCCCATAATAAATTGTAACCTCAAGGGGAGATGATTCTTTCAACAATTTCAGTTAAGGAAGGAGTTAAGGGGAGAGCTGGAATGATTCAAGCCGGGTATGGGATTCAGTTTACAGGAGAATAATAGACGCACTGCTTGGAAGTCAAAATGACTTTGTCCCTTTTCTCCTTGAGGCTCTGTTTGTAAAGCGCTCTTTCTTCTGTGCTTAAGGAAGAAATTCCTGAAGTAAAGCTTTCTGGAGAAATTTACGTGAGACCCAACAATCATCGTTTCAATAAATGTAAATTAATATAAAATATCTTCTCACTGATTTCTATGTGATTCAATTTGCTGGAATCCTAAAATTATGTTTACTTGTATTTAGTCAGCATATTTTGAACTGCTTTATTGACAAGAAATTTCTGTTCAGAATATTGTTAAATTAAATACCCAGGAACACAATAGTAATAATGGAACCTAACGTTTTTTGAGCATTTCCAGTAGTCTGGACCCTATTCTAATGGCATTTATTTCATTCACCTTTACCTCTCTGCCCAAGAATCTGTGAGGTAGGTCCTGTTTTTATCTCCATTTCACAGACACACGTAGGAGGGCTCCCGTCCCAACACCACGCACTCACTAAGTGGTGGATCTGGGCTCCAACTCAGGCAGCACAGAGCCCACGCTTCTAACCATCACGCCGTCTTGACTCGCAAATTGTACCTGTCATTACGTATAAAGACACATCTCAGGCAGTAGTGTCTTGTTCTCCGATTTCTGTCTTCACTAACTTGCAGGAGCTTATTTCTCCCTCCAGAACTCCAGTTAAATAATAAGGAAGGATAGCTAAGTCATTCATGTAATTACATCAGCATTCAGACAAATTCAAACTTGGATATGTTTGCCCCTCTGTTTAAGACGGTTCCTTAGCTCCTCCAGCTCACTCTCCAGCTGGGAATGGAGGAGGGATCCTGGCACGAAGAGGTCATGACCATCAGGCCACTGGGCAGAGTAGGTAATTGGGAGATTTTTAAATAATTTCTGGTTGTCAAAGTTAGAACTGAGATCCAGGGGAAAGCAAAATTTATTTCCCGTGAAAACCACTCAAGACACTGATACAAAAACTACTGTGCAGAACAAAACTCTTCAGACTTGGGATCCAAGTGTTGAGAATGTTTCAACAATAAGAATGAAATAAAGGGGCAGCTACTTCCCTCTCAGCGCTTGTTAATGGTCACCATTAGCAGCATGATTGTACAGATTTTTTTTTTCTTAGCAACACAAAATAACGTAAAGTTTTAAAATAAATGAAAAAACACAAAGCCGAAATTTTCCAGTGGAACTGGAAGACTATACAGAAAAAACTGATGTATGGGCATTACAATAGGTGAGGGGTTCCATGGCTTTCTGAGCTCCCCATAATTCTACATGGATAGTGTGCTAAGAATATGGGTGTCCCTAACATCACCCATAGATATGCTACTTCAAGTAATTCCTAAACCTGACATCAAACTAGCCTTGAACAAGATCTAATGTAAATACCCATTACAGCCTTCTCTCACTGAGCGTTTAGAAATTAGTACACAGAGAAAAACATTTAATATTTTAACTCAAAGAACAATATACCTGCGAGGTGTGCCTTCTTAAGAAAACATGTGGAGACAAATCTAAAGGCAGTCACTGAGAAAAGGAAAATAGTACTTGTCATAAGCCTTTAGATGTCTGAATGTGCACTAAGGTTTTACATATTCTGTCTCGGTATTCCTCACTACATTGCTCTCTCTCTCTGGAAGTTTCTAATCATCTCCAATTTGGAAAGAAATTAAGGTTCAGAGTTAAATGACTAATCCAAGTTCACTGAGCAAGCAAGTAGCAGAGCTGAGATTGGAACCCAGTTCTGATTCCAAAATTCCTTCCACTACAAATGTTCCCTCTGTGAATAATAAAAACCATAATCTTTCAAAATTTGGATATAATAGAAAGGTAGAAATTAAATAACAGATATTAAATAGCAAAAAGTTGAACTCAGATTTATAATAAGTGGATAATAATAGATTTCACTAATGCTCTTGGTTTACATTAAAAAGTGAAACAAGCCATAGAATAAAAACTAATTTGTATTTAGAAATATCATTTACCCAGTGATAGCCCATGCGAACCACAGCATAATTGTTAAAAGTGTCACTAATTTCCAAAAGGCCATCTTATCCCAGAGTTTGATTAACACTGGAAAAAATTTTAATATAAGTCCTACCTAATGACATAGCATTCACTGATTATTACACTGGTGGAATTTCTAGGTAAAATTATTGTGAAATTAATTCTATTTCTGTCAATATATATTTAACATAAGGTGGAAAAACAGCATTTTCAATGAAAATTGTGTATAAGCTAAGATTGTATAATCCAAGTAACAAAATCTTAAACTAGTTTAAACCAAAAAGTGAAATGTGTCAGCTCACATAATACAAAAGATAAGAAATAGTTTAAAGCAGGATAGGTCCAGAGGCTCAAAAAATATCACCCAGAACTTTATTAAGCCTCTCTCCATTCTGCCCTGCTTGATCCTCAGTCTCCCCTTGAAGCCCTCCTGATAGCATTACTGGTTTCCATAGATACAGACTTCACAACCTCATCTCCTATTATTGTGGTGAAAAGTGATGGTCTCTAATAGTTTCCATAGAGAAGAGACAAAAGCCCCAAATTATTGTACATTTCATTAGCTCTCGCGGGACTTGCGGACTCCCAATGATCAGGGGGATGAAATACAAGTATTGACATAAGCCTCCAGGCTTGCTACTCTGTAACTAGGAGTAGACACCCCACTCAAAATGCATGGGCTCAGAATTAAGAAGGGCTGGTACCTCAAAGGAGAGCTCAGGATACAACTAAAATGGGAAAAGGGTATTTGGAGTCCTCCAAATTATAGATGTCCAGTACAGACTGAAAGATTTCTGGGCAGGACAATAACAGGAATACAGGTAATCTCACAAGTTGCAATAATACCCATAACAACAATAAAATGAATAATTATATTGGGTAACAGGCATTGATTGGCTACTAAGTCAAAGCTGAGGGCTTTACATGTTTTGTTCAATTGAAACCTCATAACTACCTATAGAGTATATCATATTTTACAGGTGAGGACGTTGCAGACCAGAATATTTAAGTAATTTTTCCAATTAAAAAAAAAAAAAGGATGAAAGCCTGCATCACTTCTGTAAACTATGGAAGGGTGCCATCTAGAGGACAGAAAATTTGGAGGGAAATTGCTAGATAGAACACAGATAAGGCTAGATTCATTCAACAAATATTTATTGAGCATTTACTATAAGTAACTATTGGGGTGAGCACTGGAGACACTGTTGTAAGGAAGAAAAACCAACTGTGGCTCCAGCCTGCAAACAGTGTGCTCAATCTAAGCTTCTCATGGCACCTTAACCCACCAAACCTCTCCTGCCTCAGGGCCTTTATACATGCTGTTCTTGCTACTTTCCCTCTACCCGTAAGTCTCCTCTCTTCACATACCCTCTCATCCTTAATATGCGTAGTCCATCATTGTATCATCTAACACCTAAACTCACTGTTCCTCTGTCAACTTGCAGATTAGTAACACCATAAATTGAAGGTTAAAAATCCCAGCTGGGCTCTCAATGGGAGAGCCATTCAGGTCATACTAAGTCTTTCTAGAGCTCAGTTTCTCTTTCGGCCATTGTAATTTCAAACCTTAGCAGTCTCCTCAAATCTTTGACTCTACTACCTTCCCTTCCTCTCAGCAATCGACCTCATCTACCTCTTTACAAGAAAATAAAAATTATTAGACAGGAATTTCTCACATATACTCCTAAGCCTAACCCTTGCCCCATCTAAAGTGGTGGGTCCTCAGAATCTTACTTTTACCATAAAACTTCCTCTTGAGTCCGCTTGAAAAGACTCGAATTGGACCAATCTGGTTCATGATCTTGAGAAATTAGAATTGAAACTAAAGAATTGAACATTCAGTTTTGCATGCCTTCATCGGAATGGAGGAGATGCAGAAATGTGAATGAGGTGCTGTGGCCACCTTCTGCCCGAAGTACATGGGATAGATTGAGCCAGGATGCATGGACAGAGAAGAAGGTGGTGAAAATTTAGAAACAGAGATGAGAAAGAAAAACAAGTTACTGAATGTGTTTCCTAAGATTTTTCACTTCTCAGTTTGAGGCTCTTTCTAAATTTCAGCTATATGCCTTCATTTCCTTGGAGGCATCCCTGTAATCTTATAATTAGGCTTGTCATGCTAGTTTGGGTTGCTTTCTGCCACTTCTACTAAAAATCACAAATAAAAAGAATTTACTTTGTAACTGTTCCTGAAACTTTTTCCTTTCTCCCCAACTCCACTGTCAGATTCTGGTCCAAGCCATCACCATCTCTTAGCTGGACAACTGCAATGGCCTTCTGACTGTCTCCCTGCATGCTCTCTTGTTCCATCCAGTCAACTTTCTAGTTGGATCATTTGTAGATCATTTCATTTTTTAAGCTTTTCATGGCTTCCCTTTGTTAAAAAGCAAAAGCTTAACACAGACTGAACAGACACATGTTATCTAGTTCCTAACTATATGGACAGCCTCGTTTTACAATAGCTTTCCCATTGTTCATCGTCCTTTAGCAGACCCTAGAACTCACCAAGTGTGCCCCGCCTGGAGCCTTTATCATTCTGCTCCCTCTGCCTGACACACGTTTTCACTTTTCCTACTGGCTAAGTCTACTCATCTTTCAGATCTTGCATTAAATAACACAATTATAATTGTTTTTATTTTTTAAAAATCTGACTCCCCATAATTAAACTGTAAGATTAATAGGCTAGTGGCCATGTTTTCATCATCACTGTATTCTCATTATCTGGAACATGGTAAAAAAAACATTGATAGATGTTTGTTAAATAAAGGCGTGAATCAAGTACAGATCAATACACTACTTACATGTAAAGGAATCTCATAAGGAGACAATACTGAAGAAAGAATAAAATAAATGAAATAGTAGAAGAAAAGTTTACAGAGATGAAGTAAGTCTGAATAGACAGAAAAGTTGTTTAAAAATATAAAGCATAGAGACCAATAGTTTGATATTGCATCCAGGCCTACTGAAGAAAAAATAATTTACCTTCCAGTGAAGAAAAATATGACTTGTCTCAGTAGTATCTGCTTTCAAAGCCAAGAGACAATGAATTAACATCTAAAAATATCTAAGAGAGAATAATCTACAAATGACCTTCTAGTCAACTCTGGCAGAGTAGTGGTTATGAGTATAGACTTTGAAACAAAATTGTCCGGGTTCAAATCCTGACTCCACTACTTACCACATGTTTCACCTTCTGCAAGTTACTTAAGCTTTCTGTCCTTCAGTTATACCCTCTTCAGAAGGGGGACAATGGTAAGAGTTCTCTCACAGAAGAATGACATGGGTCAATTTACTGTTAGCACCTGCAACAGCTCTACCTTAAATATAAGTTATTATCGAAACTGAAAATTTTGTTACGCAGGAATTCTGTGTCCAGTCAAGTTGCTCTTCAGCTGTAAAGGACATCTTCACTTGCAAAGTTTCTTAGCAAGTAGACAACTCACTTATCGCTCCTGGAAAACTAAGACATCAATAGAAGTGAAAAATGCAAAAAGAGGGAAATCAAGGTATAAAAGAGTTAAAAGTCACATTAAACCTATCATCAAAGACAATGTGTAAATAGTTATTTTATGATCATAGCTTAATGCAAATGTCATAATTTACTCTTATAATAAAAGTGTGTAATATAAAAATGTCAATAAACAAAACGTAACTAAAAAAAGATATATTCCCAATCTTATTAGGGGAATTAGCTACATAATTAATATAAAATAGGCATTTTCATTTCAAGATAATGACTAATAAAAGTGAGTTATCTACCCCCTAAATCACTTCAGGAAAAAGCTGAGGTTATAACAAACAAAGAGAAACAAGAAAAAGAAGAATAAAGCAAGATAGCACAAATATTATAGAACACAAAACAAGATAAGAGAGACAAGAAAAAATCTTGTCAGTTTTGACAATAAACATAAATGTATGAATCTCACCTATTAAAATATTGAATCAATGAAAATAATTAACTCTAATATCATTACTCTGTGCTATTTTAAATACAAAAGAACACAGGAAATTTCGTTGTTAATCATATATACTATAGTTTTAAAAAATGAAAAAAAAACAACAGAAGTTTAAAATTCAGTGAATCATCAAAGATACATCAGAAAAACAAGAAGAAAACTTAAGTGGGAGTTGAAATGTTTATATCAGACAAAATAGAAAAGGAAAATTACATAAGGATACAGTAGGAAATATGTTATATAGAAATATATAGATATGAATTTATAATTGATCTGAAAGAGTTTAATAATATAAGTACAATGTTAATTATCATTTTAATAATGTTGATTAAATACATATACATATGTACTATATTATAATCATGGAAAATAAATTTTCTTGAATTCTAGAAAACATTTACAAAATTACAGTGTTCCCTTTCAAACTTTGGAGAAACAGATGATTCCCAGGCAAAATAAACTCTTCCAACATGGAAGTAACCTAAGTGACTATCAACAGATGATTAGATAAAGATGTGGGGTGATTGGCTTTCTCCATGTTGGCTGTTTTTTTTGTTTTTTGTTTTTTTCCCTTTCTTCGTTTATTGAAATGATCATATAGATTTTCTTCTTTAATCTGTTGACATGGTGACTTATATTGACTGATTTTCAATTTTCAATTAGATAAAGATGTGGGGTGATTGGCTTTCTCCATGTTGGCTGTTTTTTTTGTTTTTTGTTTTTTTCCCTTTCTTCGTTTATTGAAATGATCATATAGATTTGTTCTACTTTCCAGAAAGTCTGTACCTTGACTTCATATACTAAATCTTTTATTAAATTTTTTAAAAGTCAGGTTTATTGAGGTATCATTTCTATAAAGTAAAAGTTGCCCTTTTTAGTGAATAGTTTCACACCTTTTGACAAAAGTTATGTAATCATTGCTGCAGTCAAGATATGGAGCAGTTTTATCACACTTAAAAGTCTTTCATGCTCCTTTATAGTCACACACACACACACAATGGAATATTATTCAGCCATTAAAAAGAGAGTGAAATAATGCCATTTGCAGCAACATGGATGGACCTAGGGATTATCATATAGTAAGTGAAGTAAGTCAGACAAAGGAAAACAAATAACATATGATACCATTTATATGTGGAATCTCAAATATGATACATAGGAACTTATTTACAAAACAGAAGCAGACTCACAGACATAGAAAACAAACTTATGGTTACCTGTGAGGAAAAGGGATGGTGGGAGGGATAAATTAGGAGTTTGGGATTAACAGATACACACTACTACATATAAAATAGCTATAACACGGGACCTATGTTCAATAGCTTATAATAACTTATAATGGAAAAGAATCTGAAAAAGAATATATATATGTGTGTGTGTGTGTGTAACTGAGTCACTTTGCTGTACACCTGAAACACTATAAATCAACTATACCTCAATAAAAAAAGAAAAAAAGAGATAAACTTTTCCAATACAAGGGAGGAGAGTTTTTAACTCATTTTTATAAACTAACATCAAATCCTAACAAAGATTAAAAAGAAAAAAACCATAAACTCATTTTATTTATGTATATAAACACACAAATCATAAATAAAACTAACAAATTAACCCAGCAATTTACACCATAACCAACTCAGCCTTTTCTGAAAACACCAGGATGATTTCATATTAAGAAATTTATTCGTATAAAATACAATATAAATAATTTAATAAAAACTCTGCATAATAAAATGTCAAAAATGTATTCAGTGAAACTTAATAAACATTATTGATTTTAAAAGTTTTCTTCAAACTGATAGCTAACAGGACTTTTATTGGTAAAATGCTAGAGGAATTACCAAAAAAGTCAGGAAGGAGACAAGGACATCTGCTGTTATCCCAATAATTAACATTATTTTAGAAGTTTGGAGCAATGCAATAAAACAAGAAAGAGAAATGAGAAATAAAATGTCCAAAAAATATCAGATACAATTAATTAGTATTTGCAGCTAGTCTAATTATCTGACTAAAACTACAAGATAATTAAATGTATGAAAGAAATTAGAACTAATGATACATTTTAGTAAAATCATGCCAAATATGGAACAAATAATGTGTTAGAAATATTGTCAAAATAGTAGCCACAACAAAATACTTTAAACAAATTTAACAAGCCAAAAGCCGTTTTTATGAGGAAAATGTTGACCTTGCAAAAGGGATTAAAAAAAGAAATTAAATAATATTGTGTTTTGGGTGGAGAATAAAACAAATACAACAATAAAAGTAGTTAACTTTATTTTTTTGAGTGCTTCCCACAAGCCAGACTCTCCTAAACACTTGTAAGTATTACCTCATTTAATCCTCATAAAACTCCCTTGAGGCAGTTCAATAATTATTTCCATTTTTAAAACAAGTAAACACTTCTTTTTTTCCCAGCGAACACAAAACATTCACCAAAATAGCTCATATTCTGAGGGATAAAACTCAAACCTTACCAATTTTGTGACCAAAACAGAACTGAACTACAAAGAAATAACAGAAAGCTCTCTGGAAAATCCCCAAACATTTCAGAATTAAACAGTATATT
Organism: Vicugna pacos; assembly: GCF_048564905.1. Classification (NCBI taxonomy): domain Eukaryota; kingdom Metazoa; phylum Chordata; class Mammalia; order Artiodactyla; family Camelidae; genus Vicugna; species Vicugna pacos. Next base: position 23,841,977 of record NC_133011.1, read on the forward strand.
TCTCAATAACTCATAGGTCAAAGTAGGAGTCAAAAGAAAAATTTTAAAGATATTTCGAATTGAATAAAAATAAAAACACAACCAATCAAAATGTATGGGATTCATCTAAACCAGTGCTTAGAGGAAAACACATAGCATTAAATGCTTATTTTAGAAAACAAGAAAGGTCTCAGATAAAAACCTTAAGAAACTAGAAATTGAAGAGCAAGTTAAACCCAAAGCAAGAAGTTGGAAAGAATAATAAAGAACAGAAATCAATAGAATTGAAAACAGAAAAAAAAAATGAGAGAGAGAAACTCAGTGAATCCAAAAACTACTTTTTGAAAACACCAATAAAATTGATAAACTTCTAGTCAGAGTGATCAATAAAGAGGGCAGAAACAACTTACCTATAACAGAAATGAAAGAGGAGACAGTTCTACAAATTCTGGAGAAGTTAGAAGGATAGTAAGAGAATTTATGAACAACTTTGTGTCCCCAAATTCAACAACTTAGATGAAATAGGTAAGTTCCTTGAAAGAAGCAAACTACCAAAGCTCACTGAAGGAGAAATAAATAACCCAAGTATCCCCACATCTAATTTGAAAAATTGAATTTGTAGTTTAAAATCTTCCCACAAAGAAAACTCCAAGCCCCAGGTGGCGTCACTGGTGAGTGCTACTGAACATTTACGGAAGAAATAATAATTCGACACAAGTTCTTCCCAACCCATTTTCTGAGGTCAGGTTATCCTGATACCAAAACCATAAAAATAATTAAACTAGAAATAGGAAGAATACAGTCCAATATTTCTCATGAATACATTTGTGAAAATCCCCAACAAAAACAGGCAAATTGAATCCAAAAAAGTGAAATATATCATGACCAGATGACCTGTATCTCCAAATGCAAGGCTGATTCAACATTTGAAAATCAGTCAATATAAGTCACCATGTCAACAGATTAAAGAAGAAAATCTATATGATCATTTCAATAAACGAAGAAAGGGAAAAAAACAAAAAACAAAAAAAACAGCCAACATGGAGAAAGCCAATCAGCCTATCTCCCCCACTGAGTGTGACTAAAAGTTTTGTACAAAATACAAGAGGCAGCTACCTGAAGATTTTGAAAAGGAAACTGTTTATATGATATTCTGCGAAAAAATAAAACTATAGGGACACAAAACGGATGAGAGTTCAAGAGTTCAGATTTCAGTTTTCAGAAGCTGAAAGTGGAGAAGAGGCTGACTATAAAGGAGCATGAAAGACTTTTAAGTGTGATAAAACTGCTCCATATCTTGACTGCAGCAATGATTACATAACTTTTGTCAAAAGGTGTGAAACTATTCACTAAAAAGGGCAACTTTTACTTTATAGAAATGATACCTCAATAAAACTGACTTTTAAAAAATTTAATAAAAGATTTAGTATATGAAGTCAAGGTACAGACTTTCTGGAAAGTAGAACAAAAATACTGAGATGAAAAAATAGGCTGGAACGTAGTTATAAAATTGGATCACTAGTCGAGGAGATTTTATGTTCAGCTTAAAAGATTCCAGAAGAAGAGAACAGAGAAGATGAGGGAAAGAAATGATCAAATAATAACCCCCAAAATTCCTAAATTGAAGGTGTACCAATTGCCCAAGGTACATCAAAAGGAGCAAGGTAGTTAGATGATAGATAGATAGATAATAGATGAAGTAGGTAGGCAAGAAATTCATGGTGAAATTTTAGCAACTTGAGGTTAAAGACAATTTTCAAAAAACTTTCGGAGAAAGAAGGTAAACTATATCACATACGAAAGTTAGGAATCAAAATGTCAGTAAATTTCTCAAGATCAACACTGGAAGCTGGAAGACAATTGAGAAATGGCTTCAAAGTACAGATGTAGACTCATATGTCTAGTGAAATTACCAATCAAGAATAAAAAATAAAATAAGGACATTTTAATATATGAGTGATCACACACTTCGTGTGCATCTTTATAAGAAATGCATACTGAAAGAGAGAGTCTGGAAAAGGCAGAACTATAAGGGGTAAACTAAAATAAGGGAATAAACTAAGAAAAAGTAAAGCCTGGTGTTTACAAAATACAAGATCCACTACAGCAATGCAGCAACAGGAGTTCCCAGATGCAGGGAGGTCTTGGTACAACCAATAGGTAGGTTAGCAAAGTAACCCTCCAATTTAGAGTAAGAGGTTGCAGGCCCCAGGTAAGATGTAGCCAAGAGGAAAGAAAAGGAGACGGGGAACTTTTGGCCATTTTTTTAAGGAATATTATAATTTGATCATAAAATTTGAAGCTTAATCACTAAAGAGTATTAAAAAAAATAAAAGAGGAAAAGGCAGTTAGCAACACCAGAAAAAACTAAGTTATATAAGAAAGGAAATGTAGTTTTAGTACCATGTCAATGGTAACTAATATAAACAATCTAAACAGTATTTATTTAAATATAAATTGTGATAAAAATTGGAAAAATGGGGTCAAAGAATATCTGTGGGGAGAGAAAAGTATAGAAATATGTGTGGTTGTGATGTGAGAAAGCTAAACCCTCATCTTCCAGAGAAGAAAGTCAATGGATAATATGAAAATGTGAAAAATCAGGAAATAGCATTTTAAGCTACATATTCAAGTATATTACTGAAAGCACTTGCTGACATTTTCAGACTAAGTACAGTTTTACTTCATAAAAATTAGCTTTGAAAAGCCATAAGATTTTCAGTTGAAAGTTTTAAATATTTTTTAAGTAATTAAAATAACTACCTGAATGAAAAACCATAAAGGGAATATCTATGCATTTGTTGACTTAAGTTTTAAAAATTCTGTCCACCAAAAATCACCAAAATTAAATTTCAAGGTAAATGGCAAACTAGAAAAATTGTCATGGTATATAGATAAAAGGTATTTGTCAGTTTCAATATTGAACCTTTCTATTCACTGGGGGGGCAAAGTTCCCACTTTGTGTAGTATTGAAGGGGTAACAGAGGATAAAAGGGGCAACCTCTTAATAGAGCTAAATCTCACCATTTTTAGCCACAAGACTGAGATAACACAAACGAAGTCCAATTTTTTTTTTGTCAGTGGCATCAATATTGGAGGCTTGGCAGTATCCTGGAGAAAAGGAAAGGGCTGGATGCCTGTAAGTGAAATTGGAAATGGGAAGACCCAGGAGCTTAGGAGCTACAGGCTCCTCTGAAAACCACCTTAGCAACTGAAGGAACTCCTCCTTCCTTGTCTGATAAAGTTTTTTTTTCTCTCTCTTACATAAAGGCAGGCCTCCTCTCTGACCTGAGATTCTAACCTTGCCCAGGGTGTCCATTTCTCCTCCTGCTCTAACCTCCCATTCCTCAGAAAAAGTCAAATGCAGAAGAGTAAGGTATTGATTTACAATTAGTAAAATAATTGCCAAGCTTTGGGCAAAAATATGGGACCATATTTAAGAGAATAAATGCTGATGGTACTCAATCAAGGAGGAAGAAAATATCATCTTAGATCAAGCTGAATTTATGGCTATGGCTGGATTTATCACAGATTCTGAATTTAATGCTTTCACTTAGGCGTCTGGAGGTGAGCAATGAATACTTGGACTCAGGGCTGAGTTGTGCCAAACAAGTGGAAATTTCTTGGGACAAGAAAAAGTAAGAAATTCTAAGATGGAGAAAATGGAATACAGGAATAGACTTACTATATGTCACCACTCACCAACCACTAACCATGGAGACACTCACTCCTCTATTACTAAGAAGCGAAATCATTAATTTAGGGGGTTATGACAAGCATTTTTTTTTAATGAAAGAGACGAGAAGAGCAAATATCCAAACACAAGGCATGTGGTAAAGATATTTACTTTGTGAAACTTTTGTTTCAATCATACAATTATATGTGTGTGATATGTATTTATATACATGTGCGGGCTGGCATGTACATATAGATGTATAAATATGAACATGAATTTATGCATATTTGCTCATGATGTAACATTTCAGTGTTTCTTACTGAGTGTCATGGTCAAAAATATTTGTGAGCCACTGTTCTAGTTGGTTACAGATGACCTGGCACACACAGGCTGGCAGCAGCAAGAAGGGATTCTTCTGAAAGTTCAGCTCCACATTGGAGAGTCCTAAATGATGGTGGAAAAGAGAAGAAGTTTGATTACTGACATCTTGTTGTCCATTTAACCTGGGGAAAGATGACTTACAGGAAAGAACTATCACAAGTCATAATCAGTGACATGAGGAGGACAAAATGGCCAGGAATGGGTGACAAGAAAAAAAGTGAGCCCCGATGTTGGTGGGAATGATGGAACCCAAGCAACAAGAGGAAAAGAGGTTTGCTACTGGGGGAAGAAGGGAAGGGGGTGTGGGAAGGGAGAAATATGAATGACCCCTCCTCGTGTGACCAGCCAATTCAGCAGTAAAACCAAATGACAGAGAGCTAGGTAGGTGCAACCACTAAAAGCACTGAAGGTGTAGGTCACTCTCTAACAATCACCCCAGTGACTCGAGGTACTGGTTTTCTGGAAATTGTCCAATATTTATCCCATTACCATACACCACTCCCAGAAAGCAAACTGGAAATTTGTATCCAAAATCATAAATCATGCAAACCATCGCTTTGGTAATTCTCCTTCTACTAATCTCAAAGAAAAAAATCAAAGCTACTCACAGGATACAATTGAAAAAACAAAAACAAAAACCAGCCATGACTACTGACAACTGTTGCTACCGACTAGATTGTGAGTTTTCTCTGCGGTGAATTTCATAGAGTATCTGCATTTGATGAAAACTCTCTGTGACAAGACTAGTTTCTAATCATGAGTGATGGAAATAAAAATAAAGACACTGTGCAACCTTCAAATGACCGAGCTTCCCCGACCCAGCTAACATGAGAAACTATTATTTCTTCTCCAAAAACAATTCTGTCTGGGCTTTGTTCATTCTGCCTCCGCAATAAAGATTATTAAGATAACCAATCACAGAATTACCTTTGCTTCCCAACAGCACCCAGCCCAGGACAGAACCCAGTTTCCTTGAATTGTCCTTAAAACCAACTAACTTAAACCCAAACCTTATAATAAGCCTCCCCCAACTTCTTTCTGAGATGCCCCATGATTCCCCCATACTGTGTGTTACATGCTAATACCATTCAAGATGCAGAAAAGAACAGTTAATTCATTGAAATGGATGCCTCGGGGTGTTAGGGCTGAATTTTCTCACAGAATCCTGTTGAGAAGGGCTGCAGGGCTTTCCATATATCATCTTATGTAGCCTAGCAATAATCCTAGAAAGAAAGAACAATTATTATCACTCCTACCTTATAGACAGAGAAAGACACTGAGCCACAGATTGGCCAGGTAGTCTAAGATCTAAGGATCTGAACCCAGGTAGTCTGTTGGGAGAGGTGTTTCATCACAGAAGTTATTTGGCTCCCACCACAATGCTATCATAAGCTCCTTAGTTATCTAGCTTCAAAACCTGGCATCATACATATACCATCATTACCCTGACCTTCCACAGACAGCCAGAGCTCCACTGCAGGCAGATTATTTCTTACCTCCAAACTCCTCTTTCCATTCCCGTTGCCACTCTGCTAGTTCAAGTCCTCATTATCTGTCCTTGAACTGCCACAAAAAGGTCTTCACTGCATTGACATTCAGTCACCTCCTCTTGTAATCAAGTGTAAATTCTTAAAGAATAATGTTCCTACATATAGCCCCATCCATGCAGTTCCTTGCTGATAGGTAGATAAATGATAGAGATAGATAGATGGATGGATGGATAGATAGATAGATAGATAGATAGATAGATAGATAGATAGATAGATAGATAGATAGATAAATAGATTAAACAAAATTTTTTGACATTTGTATTCTTCCAAGAGTTGGCAGCTGTGGTCCACTTTTCCAAATTTATTTCCCATTACCTTCCTTTCAGATCGATTCCTGAACAAGTCCTGAATTTTCCCATCCTTATGCCTTTGTTCCACTGTCTCTGTTCGAATCATATATCCAGGATTCAAAATTTTATCCATGCTTTATCCAACTTGATGTCATTTAGTCTTCAAAGCAACATGGTTTAGTAAAAAGACAAACAATGAACATGGAATTAAAATTTTTTCCAACACTCACTCCCTCTCCAGCCTCCACTACACCCACGTTCTCACCGCAAAGACATTAATTGCCTCCTCCTTTATGCTGCTATGTGACTTTGCCTATGTTTATGTACAGGATTACCACATTCTGCCCTCCGTGGTAGTTATGTTTTACTTCATTTTTCCCTCTTGGTTAAAAAATCCTTAAAAAGGCAGAACATCTCATTCATCTTTGATTCATGCCTTGAAGTATGAAATAATTATCAATTAATGAATGGGATATTCTGAGCATTCACATTGTCAAACGCAACACAGCTCTGTGGTCGTGTCTCTCCTAAAAGTTCTGTTGCTAAGATTTCAGAGATTGGGTGGGAAAGGCTGTGTACATTTTTTTTTTCATATCCTGAGATAGCATTTGGGAATAGCGACTCACCCAAAAAAGAATCTAAATATTTTCCTTTCTCCAGGGACAATCATTTGAAGTTACTGAGAGCTTTGCCTGTTCAGATGATACTACTTCGCTTTTCCTTGTTCACTTGGCCACCAGCATTTACGTGTTTGGTCCACCGTCAAACAGTACGGAACACACTTGGGAGGCTAGGCTAATCTGTTATCCAGTCCTATGTACGTGCCTTTGTTTCTGACACTAATTCCTGATCTAAAGGACGTGAGTCCGTGAAGCAGAACTGGTTCCATCCCACCCAGCTGTCACAAGCCACATACAAAGACAAGACACATACAAAGAATTGCTGTGGCCACTTTCCTCAGCTGGGTGCAGGGAAGGGTGCTGCTGGTACCTCAGGGCGGGGCCGGGAGGAGGCGGGGAGCTGGGAATGTGGTATGTATATAAACTTGATAGATTCCATTCCTGTTCAAAAATCTTTTAAAATAATTATTTGATTCCCAAAAAGACCATTTCCCTAGAAAGAGGTCATTTAGCAGTGGGAGAAATGAACTTATTTCTCACATTTCTAGAGAATTTTGAGCTTGAAATTAAGCTTTTTTACTTAACCTCCTAGATTTTTTTTTAAGAAATGCACTAAAAACAAAATTTTTAAAATGTGGGCAATAAGATGTTTCCAAAGGGAATAACACTAAACATTAAATATTTAACGTTTCACTGCCCATCACTGCTTCGTCTCTGCCCCTCATTTTTTTTTTTTCTGGAAAAGCAAGAAGTCAAGAGACCTGTCAGAAAAGCAAGAGGGTATGTTTGAAATTAGCCATATAACTGGACACCATGTAGGGCTGGCCTGACTAACATACAATCAGAATTACCTTGTGTTCTACCAACTCCCCGGGCCCCAGAAAAGGGACAGATGAAGGAAGTTCAGAAAAGAGCAACGAAATTATTAAGGAGCTGTGAGGCTGATTTATGAGGCACATTATGAGACCTAAGTATGTGTGGCTTGGCTGACCTGTGGCTGAATGAAGACACGGTGAACGCCTGAGCTTACAGAGAAGGTACTCACCGAGGAAAGGGGAGAGATGGAGTTGTCCTGGAGGTGATAACATCACCGTCACTGCTTTTTACTGGTTTCATGTTTAAGGTGGGGTTCTGTGCTTTATATTTCTCTTGCCTGCTATAGAAGTCAGTGCCAATATATTTTATATCTTTCATAACAATGAAAAAGAAAAATAACAACAATGGAAGCCTTTGTAAAAAGTTTGCCTTTATAATATAGGAAGTCCTCTAACTGTATTCTCTAAATGTAGTAGCATTGACTGATAAGGAATAAGAATATAAATCAATTGTCTGACTCAGAGAGGGAGAAGTGAGGCTCTGCTGCCACATCTGGAGTAAGGGAAAGGAAGGAGAGAAAGAGAGAGAGAATAAAAGAAAGAAAGTGAGTCAATCAGTACTTCCACCTTATAACCCGGTGAGGTCACCATCTCGGTTGGCAGCAGAGACCAAGCAACTCATGGAGAGTCTCTATGACAGCGTCCCCTGACGTCCCCAGAGACCCCAACTGACACATGGTGTATTTCAAACAGGAGACGATCACCAGCCTGTGTGCCAGCCTTAGACGCCTAGTGCCGGGAAAGACTAAGGGAAAGAAGGTGCCTGTCGGAGGCAGACAAGTGATGGCTGATGGGACCAACTTAGCCTCTCCTGCTGCAGAGGAACAAACAGCCTCCAGCTCTTTCTTACCTCATCTTATGCAAAGCAGAGACAAGTGACAAGACTTCAGGTGAGGTTGCGGTGTCTCAAAAGGTCCAAGAACAACTGATCACTTGTCCCTCCCTGAAGTAGGACCTGAGGGTATTTTGGGGACTATGACGTGCTCCTTTCCTCAAGGGCTCCCAGGCAGAAGAGGGAGACATCGAAATAGGCACGTCATTATTATTCAATGAATTGAGAGAAACAGGAGAAAAGCAAGGGATGCCAGGCCTGCAGAGAGGATGAACTCTGTCCCAGCATGGCAGGTTCTTGCCTCCCGGTTAACTGGGCTCCTGATTGTTTCATGACAAGGTTTCCGTGGTGGAAAGATCGTGTCCGAGAGGTGGCAAAGCAAGACTTGACAAGATTGTCGTCAGATGGCTTCACTTTCTTTGTCCAGTTGTTTCAGTGTGGTGATCCTTATCCAGGAGCATCTATAGTACATGACAGAGTGGACATTCCTTCCGTGGTGACAAGGTTGTCAAGTGAGCTGTTAGGGAGACCTTAAGGATGACATCTCTCTTATATGGAAGAAGCTGGCCGGTGGTGGGACAGACTGAAAAGCTGATACACAGAGAAGCAACAAGACAGAGACGGGGAGCCCTGTGAGCCCGAGGCCCTGATCCTACTTGCCTCTGGGGTGTAGTAGCACCGTTCCCACGCCATTATTATGTGAAACACCCCAGCATCCATCCATTAAAGTCCTCTTTCTGAAACTAGCTCCAGTTTAGTTTCTATCACTTGCAACCATCAAGAGACCTGAGTGGCTGCTCACATTAGCCGTAACGTGACATTTTCTTCCTTGTCTTGAAGTTAGTTACATGTCTCCTCTCATCCTCCACCTTTCCAAGAAGAATCAGCCCAGCCTCAATGCTGCCGGTTTCTCCTGGTCTTCTCAACTCACACTCTGAACACTTGGCCAATATTCTTGCCTCCCCGATAGTTGTGCTCCTGGCGGTTCCATAACAAGGTTTCCCAAAGCTAGGTCCCACTTCCGAGGGCCTCGACATGCTGTCTACCAAGAATCTTCCCCAGAAAAATCCGACCAAGTGCCTTGAGGGTGGGGGCCAAGAATCTATATTTTTCAAAAATACATCCTGGTTGATTCTGAGGTGCAGCCAGGGAGAAGCACCCCTAGGCCAGAGGGCCCACGAAGCCCGTCAGCCTGAAGAGAGTGTTGAGTGTCCTAGATGTGCCACGAATTAATCGTTCAATCTCTCAGCTAGCTTTACTGTTCAGTCTGCTTTATTTCAAAGAAAGCAGAATTAGTAGGGGCTTGGAATGACTTCATCTTGGGGAGGCAGGCGTTGCAGGGGCAGACCTGGCCCCTTACACAGGCTGCCTTTGAGCTCCTTCATGCTGGAGACGGATGACGTAGAGGAAATGTGTTTCCTCTTAAAGCCTAGAGTTACATCACAGGCCTGGATAATTTTTTGGAAAAGTGTCTTTCTGACACAGCTACCCTTGAAGGAGGCAGCAGCAAAGTTGAAATACAGGGAAGACATTTTAAAAAAACCAAAAACCATCAAGCAGTGTTACCTTTGGAGCAGTCAAACTGCTCTCCTTCTCATGAGAGATGAAGTGTGTCACAGCAGCCATTTTTTGAAAGTAGATGCCAAATGGGAGAATGTCGCCTAAGTAAAGCAAGTGCCTCCCTTAATTCGCTGAGGTTTTGACAATGTCTGAGCTGAACCTGCTTATAAGCTCTCACAGGCTCTTGCATTCTGTGCTGTTTTACAGGAGACAGGACACAACAGGTATTGCAAGGTTTCTCTCTACCAGGAAGAAAGTTTTTATTTACTTCAGGCTCTTATGTTTTCATTTCACTATGTTTTACTTGTATTTCTACCAAACCTGCAGAACTGGGGGTTTAAGAACCAGCAAGGCTTGGAATGATGAGAATCAAAAGAATTTTGCCATTTGGCCAATAGCATCCCCCATCCTGACATAAAGACTTCTTACGTTTTCTGTGCCACCGCCCTCCTGCCCCCCACCCCCGCCCCACTACCTTCTCCCTCCTCGGTTTCTTCTTTCCTCCCTCCCCTCTCCTCCCCCTACTCTCAACACATTCAAAGAGTGCCCTAAACCGTGACAAACTTGCATGTGCTTCCTTTATGACTAAACCCCTGGGCCTCTCGCCAGCCCCCTCACAGATGGTCCCAAACATCAGGCACCCCTTTCGGGGAGCCTCACGTTTGCAACCCGGCTTGGAACGGCCAGGGCGGAGAAGCGTGCTGGGGCTGGGGAGTGGCGGTGTCTTGGTCCTGCGGGAAGACGCAACAGCTTCCAGGAGGAAACGGGCGTTTCCTTCCCACGCGCTCAGCAAGCCCTGGGTCCTGGCCTCGGGGCCTCCACCCAGCCCCTCCCGGCGCTCTGGGAAAAGCCAGTCGCCACACACAGGCACACGCAGGCCCCGGGGCCGCGCCCTAAGGAGAGCAGCACCCGCGGCCAATTGCCATGGCAACCCCGGGCTCGTTCCATTCCCCACCCCGCCGATCCCCCGCCTCCCGCCTGAGCTGCAGCCAACCGGCTTGTGCGCGTCCCAGGAGCGCGCTATAAAACCTGCGCGGTGGCGCTGGGGGAGAGGCCAGCCCGACCTGGAGCCAGGCGAGCGGAGCCAATCTCCCTCCTGGAAAGTCTCTCTCTCTTTTTTTTCTTTTGCGAAAGCGGCTGGAAAAAGCCTGAACATGCAGAGTGCGCAGAGCGTGAGTCTCGGTCTGCCCAAGCAGTGCCTCTGCCTGGCTTTCCTGCTCCTGCAGCTCGTGGGACAGGTGAGTAGCGCACCCGTAAGGTGTCCCTGGTTACTCGGCCTTTCCGGGCGGCCCCAGCTGGATCCCGTGTCTCTCTGCCTTCGATGGTCCCTGCTAAGAGGTTTCTGCTTCTGGTCCCGCCCCCTCCCCCCCTCAGGTGGCTGCGACTCAACGCTGCCCTTCCACGTGCCCGGCCCCGTGCCCCAAGAAGCCGCCGGCCTGCGCCCCCGGGGTGAGAGCGGTGCTGGACGACTGCTCCTGCTGCCTGGTGTGCGCCCGCCAGCGCGGCGAGAGCTGCTCGGTGATGCTGCCCTGCGAGGAGAGCCGCGGCCTCTTCTGCGACCGCAGAGCGGACCCCAGCGCCCAAACTGGCATCTGCATGGGTAATCCTGCCCCCTCCGCCGCTTGACCTCTTGTCCCTCGGCTCGGGAGCTGCCTGCTCTTTTCCTTCCCCTCTTCACCCCTAAAGGGTGATGCGCAAATATTAACAGCGACGCAGTGGGTGTTAGTTTATCGTGCGCTGTGTGCCAGGCATGGTCTGGGGACTCGTGGGCTCTGGGGAGTGCCAGCAGCCAGAAAGGAAGCCTGCCCGCGGAGGTGAGAAGCATTCATCACTTGCGTCCCTGGAGAAGAATCTAGATAGACGGGGAGCAGAACAGAGTTAAGGGCCAGTGAAATCATTTCCTTTGGACATTTCCAGGGGCTGCTTGGGGGTAATGGAAGTCTGAGCTTACTCACACGGTCACAGTTCCCTTGACTGGAGCCGGCCAGGTTTGTTTTCACACCTGCAATTGTCCTGTTGGAGCCAAAGCATCCCCTGCTCTCCTGAGACGACTCTGTAACTCCTGTCTGGATTGCGAGGGAAATAAAAATGCAGGCAACCGGCCAGTCCAGGCTGGTGAAACGTAATCAATTGGGGATCAATTTTCCGCGTGGTGCCCCATTGAGTTGGAGGCTGTCCCAGCCTCCCTGGATAAGAGGGCTTGGAATAGTCTTTTAGTTTCTCATCTAAACTAGTGATAATTTATTGTGCTGGGATGCCAAGGAATCTTAATGCTCTTCCCAGTTTGACCAGTTAACCTATTTGGAGACTGTGAGGTGCACTGTTTTTCTTTTTAATTCTGAGCTACTGGAGTAGGAGAATCAAAGTTTCTTGCAAAATGACTTTATCGTTGGGAACAGCAGCTGGGGGCCTTGGCAGTGTCACTTCATGGCTGTGCCCCTCTTTCCACATCCATAAAATGAGTGGCAGGACTGGGTGCTCCTGAGGGTTTCTTCTTGCTCTGGGAGGCCTCCATGAGGACATCTCTCTCCTGGAGATGAACCAGCATCCAGATGCCCTCAACTAGAAAAGGATGATCTGGGGCTTGGAACACTGCAGTGAATCTTATACAGCTTCACCAATGCATCGTGTTCTTGTTTTTCTCTCTCCCCTTCCCTGTCTGCCTGGCTTCCTCAATATCCTAGCGGTAGAAGGAGACAACTGTGTGTTTGATGGAGTCATCTACCAAAGTGGAGAGACCTTCCAGCCAAGCTGCAAATACCAGTGCGCCTGCCAAGATGGGCAGGTTGGCTGTGTGCCCCGCTGTGAAGAGGACCTGCTACTGCCCCAGCCTGACTGCCCAGCTCCAAGAAAAGTTAAAGTGCCCGGGGAGTGCTGTGAAAAGTGGATCTGTGATTCAAATGAGACAGGGACCTTGGGAGACCTCCAGACCCTTCCAGGTGAGAAACTCAGGATACCTGAAAACGATCACAGCCCAAGATAAATGCAGGCAGAAGGCATGTGTGCTCTTTTGGATTTGCATTGAGAACCGGCTTCAGTTTCTGGCCAGTCAGTTGTGGAGTCCAGCTTGCCCACTGAGATCAAACAGCCATAGGGCTGATTTTGTCTTATTGCACGGCTACCATTTATATTTCAGTCGATCCCACAAGACCCCTATTAACATTGCAAAAATAAAAGTGAAAAAAATCACTCTTTCTTTTCTGGATTCTGTACACAATGCATGCACTCCCAAGATCAGCCTCCCTGAAGAATGCCGCTTACCCCTGGACATGTGTCACAGAGAAATGGTACCTTTCCAGGTGCTGCAGGAAGGATCAAGTGACACTTCAGGATCTTTGTTTTGCTTTTCCTTTGTTTTATCTTGTAAAAGAAATTGTTTTTTTTGAAAAACAAAGACTCAAGGTCCAGTAGAGATTATTTTAGAAGCCATTAATCAAGCCAGATTATTTATGCTGGCAGTATGCAGAACTTTACAGGTCTTCTGAGGTCAGAAATGATCAGCCCTGACTTACAGATAGGAAAACTGCCAGGTAGGAGAGGAGATGTGCCCCAAGCCATGCGTGTTAAGTGTTGAGACAGAACTTTTTGTCATCAAGTCTCGGTGACTATATCCTAGAACCCAAACAACTAGTCCCACCTCCCCAAGGCAGAGTCTTGCTTTCAGCACGATTTTGAGTTGGTTCTACTTACTCATCCAGTTAAAATTTCCTCATGACCCTTCTCCTGTACAGAATTGCATATTGAAAACATTACAGTTTACAGAATGGTTGTTGATGCTATTCTGTGCTATAGTCTTAAAACCACTAAGCTTCTGAAAAGCAAGTTCTCCTAAGCTTCTTAAGAACAAGTTGGACAGTCATTCCACAAAGATTTCTTGGAGGCCAGCCATGTGCCAGGCATCGAGCTACCTGCTATGGGGTTTATAAATAAATACAGAGATCCAGTTCTGTCCCCTGAGGGCACCTGAATTTAGTAGGTACCGAATTGGGTGAGACCCTCGTTCTAAGGATGGTTGAAAGGACCACTTTCGCATCACCACGTTTTACTCAACAGTGCTGTCTTTATTTAATATATCCTGTAGCCTACAGGACAGAAGCCACTCTAGGAGTTGCAGTCTCCGACTCCAGTATCAACTGCATTGAACAGACCACAGAGTGGAGCGCGTGTTCCAAGAGCTGCGGCATGGGTTTTTCCACCCGGGTCACCAACAGGAATCTGCACTGCGAGATGGTGAAGCAGACTCGGCTCTGCATGGTGCGGCCCTGTGACCAAGAGCCCAAGCCACCGACAGATAAGGTACGAGCCTGGGGGAAGCCTCCCATCACAGAGGAGTCGGCCATGTCTCGTCGGGGCCTGGGCTTTAGAAAGTCACTGCGATGCTAGTTGAGGTCAGCTCTTGTAAAGGGGTTTACTTTCTTGTCTCTTTAATATACTGAAATATCCCAAGCAACTCACAGCAGGTAGTGAGGGAGGGGCCAGACAACTGTAACACTGTCCCGATTGAGAAGGCTGGCGAATCTCATTTCATCCTGGAAAAAAATTGGCTACTCAAAGAAAAAAAAATTGGCTACTCGCTGTTCAAGCATAGTTGATTTTAGAGAGGCCATTTCTGAGCTCAGCTTTCTACATCCCTTACGGTCAGTCTGTAGGAAGCAACAGAGTAGGTACCCCATCTGCCTTACCCATCCCAACAGCCTACCTGGGACATACTGTGTGCTTGATAGACAACCACTGATGAATAAATGAATGGGTGTCTGGGAGTGATCTTCAGTATTTCAAAATGCCTAGTGCGACGAGTACATCTGCCAGCATAAAGTAACGTGCCAAATAAAATAGCTCATTGCTTTCCTTTTTTGCTGGAATTATATCAACTCAGTGTGTTAAGGCTGAGTATAAGGTATGCAGATCAGAAGCTCTGATTGGTTCCTGATGACATCACAGGCCTTGTGAGCAGAGCCCTAGATCAGATAAATGCAGTACCCAAATTGAACTAGTATATTGAGCTTTGAACAAACCTAGGGCCAAAATAAAACCTAGTGATGAAAAATTTGCATCTCTCTCCACTGAGGCAACATCTTCATCTCATGCTTACGGGTGCAACTCTGGAGCCAGACAGCCTGGTTTTAAATCTGGGTTCCCACATGAACTAGCTGTGGGGTCTTGGGCGATTTTCTTAACCTTTAAGCCTCAATTTCTTCTCTCGTATATAATGGGGACATTAACAGAACCTACCTCAGAGTTGTCGTGAGGATTAAATAGAATGAATTTGCAAAGTTTGGGCATAAATTACTCTGTTAACATTAGATATAGTTACTTAATATTAAACATCATTTGTGTTTGTTGGTAAAATGAGTCTCCAGTGGTTGCATTAATTATATGACTACTTAGCTATGTGACTTTTTGAGATCTGTTCTAACTTTATGCTTCTCCCACCAAGTTAGAATGAAAACCTAGAGACACTTCCCTCTGATTCTGTCCTTCTCTCTTTCTTTCTCTCTCTCTGTTTCTCTATCTCTGTCTCTGTGTCTCTCTCTCCTTCTCTCTCTTACACACACACACACACACACACATACATATATATCTATATATATACACAGAAAGAGATGTTGCAGACTTTGTACCTTTTTCTGGATGTTGGCAAAAACATATGCTAAATATTCAATATTAAAAAGGAAGAAACAAGAAGCCTTTAAATATTGTCAAGGACACAGTAAGTAGTTTATTAAATGAGGCTCTTCTATGTCATGACTCTAAACTTTTG